>NC_082684.1:104509864-105855376 GCF_949987515.2 Delphinus delphis
GTATGGCTTGTCAACATAATCTGAGTTTACAAAACAGAAAGGCAAGAGCTTCCCATTTGTACTTAGATTACTTGTTGAGAACATACATTCAGAATGTGCCAGTTGGTCTTTTTTGATACTTTTCGTAAGCACAGGGGAATCTATTAGAAAAGGCTTCTGTGAAAGTATTTCCTCAGGATCCTTGTATCATTACAGAATGCAGTCCTGGAGTCTGCATTTCATATCTTACTGAAATTCAAGATATACACAAAGGATTGGGAATCTAAATGTAGTAAGTGGTGACTTAGTTCATCAGGATCAAAGTGAAGAGACAGAAGATACTATAATCTAAAGAAGGCACAGAAGTAACAAGAATGAAAACTAAATAATTTGCTTTAAATACATATGAGTTATCTTACATTTCCTTCCATATGAAATCAGTTTATTCTGCTAAGTGGTTAATAAATCAGTTTATTCTGCTAAGTGGTTAACACAGATAAAAGTGTTACTTAGCACTTGACTTTACTATGATGAGCAAAGGACAAGTTTTCATAAGCAGTATGTATACAGATTGTATCAGTGACAGATTTTAACAGGTTACATTTTTGCAAGTTACTGATACATTCTGGGGGCCTCTGGTAGTTTTGCTGCTTTCTGGAGATAGAAATTAAATTAGTGTGGTGTGTTGCCAAGGACCCAGGGACCAACGCCAATGCCAACGCAGGAATCGTCTGTCTGCATTGTGATCTGTGAGGCACTGAGAGGGCTCTGCCCTCAAACACACCTCCCCCGGGGCACATGCCCAAACAGAACCCAGCAAACGTTAAATATTTCATCTCTGGGCTATGAAGACAAAACACCTTGAGAGTAAAGGGCATTTGAGAGGCTGCCCTGAGGAGCTGCTCTTGTGGACATTCTAGGAACACTGAACAGGAACTTGGCCCCCGTCACTATTTTCTTCTAGGGCCTATTTTGAATAACAGTATTTTTCTGAATATTGTAACTAAATTTTTTCTTCTGGACTAGAGGCCAGATTTGAACCATGGTTTTAAGAAATGTGCATTTGGTGTCTATCTTTATAGACACTTATACACATCTCAAAAATCACCAAATTTGGGGAAATGCGGACCATAGTTTGAGAGAATAATATGAGCAATCATGCCTACTTGCATAGGGAACCTGCTAAAGAGTCTGATTTCGTAGGCTTTTTTGCTGCACTAACCGGTGCAGTTAATACCTCATTTTCACAAACAGCAAACTCATGGCAACATTAAAAAATGATCGTGTCCTTAGATTAGATTGTAAGCCCACCGGGCAGGTACTGTGTCTGATGTTTTGTGTGGCACCTATCACATTGTTAGAGCTCAATAAACGTTCAACAGTAATGGTCTTGTGACTGTCAAAATACAAAAAAGCTTCTACAAAGCATTTCTCTATTTTTATACCTATTTTAGTAGGCCTTTTGCTTCAAAATTGTTTAACAAGGGGCAAAGATGATTGCATTTCTAATCAAAAGAGGTATGTAATTGAGAGAAAGAGCCTGAGGCCAATTTTCTGCAGTTCCAGTACTGCTCATGGTTCTAGTGGGTGTATTTACAGTGGCCTCACCTCTAGCTGAGTGAGCAATCCAACCATAGCTTCCTCCCAAGACATATGGTGTCCAGTTTCCAGGGTGCTGAAGTTTCAGAAAACCCTCAGTCTCACTTGAGAAGGGTTCCCTTCCCAAGCACATAGCTGCTAAGGGGCTGCACCGTGTCTCCTGGGTGATTTTCCCACCAGCACATGAGACCTCCTTATGACAGGGCCGAAGAGCTCAGCCTGAGCACTGTGCTAGTAGGATCTGGTGGCTTGGTGACCTCAGTGCTGCTGAACTGACACATGGCCAAGATGACATGTTCAAGTTATGGGTCCCAGAAATTTCTCCAAAATTCAGTGATGTGAGGTTGAGCCCCTAATAATTTTTCTTCTACTTCATTCTAAATCATTTTTCACCTTAAATTTAGTTAAGAGATTTACTTTGGGTTTTTTTTTTTTTTTAAGAATGGATGGTTGGGATGGAAAATGAGGCAATAAAGTCAAAGAAAAAAGTTAAATTTTAATAGCTGTGTTTTCCTATAGAGACAGCCTGGAAAGAATTTGACTAAAAATCACAATCTTGGTTCCAGAAAGGAGAATTGAAAGAGTTTTGTGTGCCCACATAAATATTATAGGCAAAAACTAATGTGAACATTGGGACAGTAGCCAGGTTATTTGGCTGATTCGGTATAAATAGCTAATCTAGAACCGTGTTACCGTTTCTTAGGGTTTTCTGAGCGCCATAGTCTTGTGGTTAAGAACACTGAATCTGGAACCAGATTGACAGCGTCAAATCCCAGCTTCACCGAAAACCAGCAATATGACCTTGTGTTAGGTATGTAACTACCTCTGGCTCCTCACCTGAAAAGCAGGAGTCCACCTCATAGGATTGTTATACAGGTTCCATGAGTTGATCTTTGTCAAGTGCTTAGGACAGTGCGAAGCACATGGAGCTCTTCCACAGACAGATACAAAACCCAAGTGAAATACTTGCTCATGATCTGGCACTCTACTTGCTTGAAAACCGGGGCCCTTTGTTTTTAGATTCCCTTGCTGATCTCTTGACAATTTCAAGACTGTCTCCACCAAAGGACAACAAGCATGTAAAAAGACATTAAACCCAAGCTCTAGTTTTAATACTAAAAAAGATGTTTAGTGATGAATCACATCAGAAGCAAATGATTAAAATGAGATTTGCTTTAGTATCCCAATTATCCATGTTCTTCCTAAACCTTTACTTTCAGGTTTTCTTAAAGGCTTCCATAAAGGAAAAAACTTAATAAAACTTGTCCCCCAGTAGAGTCAACTCTTGACAACCAAATTATCCACAGATGAGCCTCCAGACCCTTTTGTGAGAAAGTATGTGGCACCTGCATAGCCAGGGGGTGGGAGAGTCTGAGGCAGCAGGTGGGAAGGGGCACTGGCATTGCCTGACTGAAGCGGAACTGCTCCTGCTTCCATGGCTGCGAGCTGTTAATTGGATGGCATGGCAGGCTCCCTGCCAAACCCACTGTGAATCTGTCCCAGAGCTTTCTTCCAGTTTCTCTGATTTTTAGGTAATTATACACAACACACAGCTACAGATTAATGTATCTTCTGAGCAACATAAGGCATTTCTCCTCCGAACTCTTACTGGGAAGCTTCTAACAACAACATTAACAAAAGCAACAAAGAGGCCCACAGCTTATAATGTGCCAGGCACTGCTCTACGCCCTTTACACATATTACCTCATAAAATCCTTAACAGCAGCTCTATGAGAAAGGTACTATTATTATTCTTACTTTATAGAAGAGGAAACGGGATCAAAGAGGTGAGTGACCAAGGTCACTGAAGTGATCAGTGAATGAGATTCGAACCAGTCTGCCTCCAGAGCTCATGGTCTTAACCATATTAACTATATCTTTTCTTTTAATTTTCAGTGATATTTTAGCAGAGAAAAATTCTTCAATTGATTAAAAAATGCTAATAAGTAGATCTAAACAGCCTGTAATACTTTTCAAATTAGACTTGAAACTTTAATTTTATATGAAAAGACCCTTGGGTTAAAGTCCCCAGTGGAACTCTTCGGTGTAAAATGTGTCCTGGTTTTATTGCATTTTAGTTTACCTTTTGATTTATCTTTTGATTTCTGAAGGCAGCAGGTTTGGCAGATTCCTAAATGGTCTGAAATGAGGGACCTAATAACTACTAACCATGTTTTCCATTGACTTGTACTGGTCAAGAAGTTTTTCAAGGATTTTTTTCTTATTATTAAGTCACAGGTTCTTGGGAGTTCACTAGATCTTACAATAAAAGCATTGATAAAGTTAGTGGGATCATGAATACATAAAGCTTCTAAATTAGGAATGGCAGTTTTAGCAAGCTCGGGGTGCTAATCAAGGTAATGGAGAGCTTCTATGATGAATGTGTCCGATATCCTCTCAAGATGAGAATTCATTTCGTGAGCAAGTATTCGCTTCATATGCACTGTTTTGTTGCAGTATGATCTGTAACTTTTCCATAGGCTGAACACTCTGAATAGGTAGATATTAAAGCCCAGCTAAGAGTTATGGGAATGTCAGACACATAATTCTCAGATTACACCATTCTTCTGTTGGGTTGGGAGAAACATCCTTCTGGCATTGATAGAATCTAGTTGACAGCCTCAGGCTACCTTTGCAAATTGGGCAGTGATGGATGAGACCAGAGATTTCTTCAAGGCCTGGCGTATGGCTGAAACTGCCACTGCTGCTGCCAGCCGCTCTGCTATCCACACTGCCTTTCCCAGAACCTCCTGGCTGGAGTCACAGGTGCCTGTCTGCAAGCTTAGCCTCACTAGCAGGTACAGGGTAGCGTTCATCTTACTGTTACAGATTTAAGTACCCATTCGCCCCCAAGCTCTGACCATCCTAAGCCTCCTGACTCTGCTGACCCTGTGCACATGGCTAGGCCCTGGCCTAGGTCTTCTGCCTAGTTCTCAAGTTGTCTCCTGAGACTTGACCAGGTCCAACACTTGGCCTCACTCTTGCCAGCCTCCTAGCTGATGACACTCGGTGTTCCTGCATCAGGGCCTGGTGCAGGGCAGACCAAGGTACATGGCATGCAGAGGAAGCTGGATTGTGCAGGCAGAGCACACGGGTAATGAGTAGATGTTGAACCCTGAACAATCTAATCAAGGGGCTGGTAAGAGTGGGGCGAGTGGGAGGCCCTCTGTACCCTCTAACCAGGGCACACTCCAACATCTAAACGCTTCCACAGTCTTTTCAAGTCTATTCAGCCAGTAAAGCCCACAGCTCAGGTGTCATTGCCTCCCACTCCCAGAAGGTCCTCTAACTCCTACATGCCACGTACAAAGTCTTACTCTGCTGTAGGATTCTGGAGCATAGTTGGTTGTTTGCATGAGGAGAGGGATAACACAACAGAGAAGAATATGGGCTTTGGAGTCAGATGGGATTTTATATCCCTCTTCTAGTAACTTTGTGACCTTAGGCAAGTAACTACCCTGGGTCTCGGCCTGCTTATCTTTAAGTGAGGCTTTTGAAAAACTTGCAGAGATGATGCTATGTGTTCACACAGTTTCTTCTGAGGCAGACAGGAAGACCACATGTATCAGCCTCCTCTGCAGTTGGGTCAGTGCCAGGCCTGACTTTTGAAAATATCCCACATGATCTTTGCACAAGCAATAAATAAAACTTTATTTTTAACCACTGGGTATTTGCTACTCCAGCAGAGCACACAGCCTGTCTTTACACAAATAGGTAAGTAAAACACTTAGCATGGCTTGCCTTGCATGAAGTAAGCTCAGACTATCGTAGTGGCAGTGGAGCTGTAAAAAAGTGGTGGATTTGCAAAGTACTCTGGCAAGAGAACTAACCCGACCTAGTGATGGGCTACATGTAGACGGTAAGGGAATGGGAAGCGTAAAGAACTACTCCACATTTTTGACTTGAGCTGCTGGATGCCAGGAAGGGCTATTTTCAGAGATGGGGAGATGAAAGAGAAGTTGTGGGGCGGATCAGGAGTCCTATTTTAGACATTAAATCTGAGATGTCAGTAAGACACCCAAGTGAAAAGAAGGAGTTCGGAATTAAATATAAGAGTCTGGGAACAGTTTGAGCTAAAGATGGGAAATGAAAAGTCATCACCTTATAGTTGGTATTGAAAGATATGGAAATAAAAACCCACACCAAGGCCTGAGAAATAAGGTATTCAGAGGTCTGCAGAGGGTACATACTAATTCTCTTTCCTTATGTCCTTCAAGGAAAGGACAGGAACCATTACTTCTGAATACTGCATCAACTTTTTTTGATATTTATATTCTAATTCTATAGTTAAGAAGAAGTACCTCAGACTGCAAAGATTGAGCCCAGTGTATTAACCCATAAATGCTGTTACTGGTTTTAAAGCCTGTAAATTCTAGTGTGTCTTTTTGCCATCATAATTATACCGTAAGTATAATTAACTGTATATGCCTAGAGTTCCTGGATGAACCTCATTTTTATGCCTGCTTAAAAAGAGCGGGACAAAGATAATGATTTTAAAAGATGAGTTCACTTGGGTTTTCTAATTTACAGTAAGAAAAGAACAAAATAATTTTCTTCCTTGTTCATAAGATCAATTTGTTTTGATAGGTTGTTATCTTATAAAAATATGCTTTGAATGATAATTCCATAGATAATTTCATTCCCAGTTCAATGAAGTAAGCATTCACTGAACATCTACTGTAGGCCAGAGGCTTGGCTAAGTAGCAGAGGGGAGGAATGGGATGACAGGCCCAGCTTCCCAGGAGCAGAACTTTTTTAAAACCAGTTTCCCTGGTCCTGTGTAGCATAATATAGTGAACTTCTGAAATCTTAAATTCAGATAGACATCTTAATGATAACAGCTCTCAATTCTCTTTTAGTAGCTGTGGTGTTCAGAGACTGGGAAACAGCAGTGCCGCTTGCTGGGTATGTGACCTTGAACAAATCATTTAACCTTGCTGGGCCTCAGTTTCCTCATCTGTATAACTGAATGGCACACCTACCAGATTATGAGATTTAAATAATGCAGAAATGTCTTCCAAAGAACTGTAAAGCAAAGGGCACAACATATCTAATAACTGTTCCCAACCCTAAAACACGGAGCAGAGATATTTTTTAGACACTCAACAATGACAGCCACATCCCCAATAAACTTTCTTAACAGCATATTCTTAGTACCTGAGCTACACCTCCAGCATGTATCAGTGTTATGTCAGGCATCCAGGAGCATCCAGGAACCACCAAGCCATAGAGCGCCATCACAAAGTAAGGGACGGAATAGAACAGATACGCCAGCATCTACATTGAACAGAGGAATAACGTCATCAGTAAACTAATAGTTAATCTGGCCTTACGAAAAGCACAACATTTTCATCAATTAACATTTTCGCCTTAGAAAACGTTAACTCCTATTTCCTACATGGTATCACATTTTCCCATTCTTTAAAAAAAAAAAAAGAAAATTAATTTTAGAAAAATCTTAGGCTTCATAACTACTTGACCTGGATTTTAGCATAAGCAGCAGGATCCTTTAGGTAGGGCTCTTGAAATTGCGTATATAATCGGCAGAGCTCAGCTGGGCAATCCAAAGCAATCTACGGACAAAAATGAATGCATTATAAAGATACAGTCACATCTGGTTCTTATGTTTGCTGATAAGGCTAAACGTGCCAGGTTTAGTCACAAGCTGCTTTCTGTTTAACAAAAGCTATTTTAGAAGCTCATCAGTAAAAAAGGAAAGAAAATAAATATTCTACAGATTTACTCTGAAGAGATTAAGTAGAGGTTAATAGTGGAGAAGGAAATGGAAACTAATGCCCTGTTCTTGGGATCTTCCGAGTATTCAGTTTAAATGTCTAGGTTTGGCTAACCAAAGCACAGCTTGCTTTAGATCATCAGTTTCACTTTTCCTGGGAATAACTCACCAACTATTCCCGGCAGGAAGAAGAGTACATTTCGATACCAAATTCATCTTAACTGTGCTTTGCAAGATTCAGAAATAGCATCCTCCTATCTCCAGTGCCTCACAGAGTAAATGGCCTTTGGGGGCAGTAAAGGATAATGATTTGAAAGTGAGGTCCTCTCTGAAGCCACCTCCTGTATCCACTTTGAAAGAGGGCAGAGCAGATTTAGTCACGGCAGAGTAGACTTTAGGCCACAGAACAGACAAAGTGTCTCTCTGGCACATTACTGGGTCCCCTCTGAGTCACCTCCCTCAGGTACCATTCCTTGTGTCCTTAGCCATAAATGTTGTCCCGCCTAAATAACATGAACACGTCAGTGGCAGAGTTGGTAAAAATGGGCCCCAACCTAAAAGCCCCACCTACCAAAGGGTACACACTCGCCCATGCACACGTTTTTCTCATGTGCACAGGGGAGTGGAGATGGCTATGCAAGAAAACAGTTGGGGCTCATTTTTATTGTTGCTGTTTTTGTTCTTTTGACGTTAGGAATTACAGCAAACTAAACAAAGAATGGTTTCAGTGCTCTGTGGTCCGAGCACAGCCTATGGCCCTGCTTTCTCCTTTACTTCCCTTCCCCATGCCACTCCTATTAGCCAACTCTGCTCCAGAAAGTTTCTGATGATCCAAAGAGGGAGACAGCTCTTAAGGCTACTCACCCTGACCCAGCTAGCCGCCCCAAAACAATGAATCAGCTGCGTCAGTTTACACTTGCCACTCTGCCCCCCAACTGCTGTGCAATGCCAGCAGCCTTAGAACAGTAATTGTCATTAAAGCTGAATATAATTACCCGTATAATTCTGGCTGCTCAAATTTATTGCCACTGAGAATAAACCATGCAACTGGGATATTGTGAAGGATCCTCGATCAATAAAAATAGTAAGAGCAATCACTTACTGAGCGCTTATTAGGTATAAGGCCCTCTCATTTAATCTTCAAACAGTACTGTAAGGTAGGTACTGTTATTTTACAGAGGAAGAAACTGAGGATCAAAGAGGTTAAGTGGTTTTTCCAAGGCCACACAGCTAGTAAATGGCCAGGAGTCTATCACTGTACTCTGGTACCCCTTCCTCAATCCCATCTCCCTACTCCTGAGAACACATGGATGCTCTGTGCCACAGTCTGACTAGTCTTAAGTTACCACCCTTACCAAAGATACTCAAATCAGAAACATCAAAGGAACCAAGAGAATGAGACTCATGGCTAATTTTTCAGGTACAGAGCTTGATCCAAGGACCTGAAGGAGGTGGTATGGAGCAGCCCAGAAGGGACCTACCCCTCTGGGAGGAGAGGTCTGGGGTGAGGGTAGGAGAGTCAGGAAGCAGGTCCAGGCCTCCAGGCTCTAATGGGAGGTATGTTTTGTTAGTGCACTAGGAAATCTGATTAAAAATATACTTTATGTTATTATGATCTCTTATGCTTACCAAGCCTCTAAACAGGCAAAATCCAGTTGCCAGAAGGAGACACACAACCAACATTAAATCACATGGTCTTCTCAGCAGATCTTTCGCTTGGATTTCTTGAATGACCTAAAGTAGAGTTGGTAACTAATGAGCAGGCCCAAGGTGCCAAAGAATAATCTGAGATCTACTGAAACACAGATACAATGACGATGGGTGATAAGAGAACGTTGAGGATTCAAAACCACTAGCCATGCAACAGGAAAATAATTTCTCCCCTCAAGTCTCAGTTCCTCATCTGTGAAATGAGACTGGGCCAGGTGATCTCAAAGGGCCCTTCTGGCTCTATGAGGCCATATTTTTTTTGAAAAAGCATTTTTATGATTATAAATGTAAAATATATTCATTTTTAAAAAATAAACCATTAACCCATCATACTTCTATTAACAGTTGTTATATTTTCCAGTCACATATATATAGTTATATATATAGATACACACACACACTGTACTACATATGTATGTATGATGTATAATCTACATCTATTTTTTCACAAAATTAGGACATAATGTATAAACAATTTTGCATTTGTTCTCTTGCCTCTCACTATCTACCTATCAGTACTTTATCACATTATTAAAAATTCTTCTGAAACAACATCACATGGAAGTGCCACATCTCTGATTATTGGACATTTAGGCATTTTCACTGTTACACTTAATGTGATGATGAGCAACTTTGTACATAAATCTTTGACAGCATCTCTGATGATTTTCTTAGGATAGTGCCCTAGAAGTAGAATTACTAGATTAAAAAGTTAGATTTGTTAAGGTTGATAAAACTGCCAGGTGGCTTTGCAGAGCGATTCTGAATTTATGTTCCTACCAGCACTGTATGACAATGCCTATTTCTCCCCGGCCATCACTGTGTTTTAACAGTTTTTTTAAATGAACAGTCTATGTGTCTTACAACATGAACGGAACGGTGTTGATACACTGACGTGGAGCCGAGTGAGGACCAAGGCTATGGTTACTGTTCGCTTATTTTTTAACAACCACCTCATTCCTCAAGAGGGTGTAAGGGAGTACCAGTTGTCAATGTGCCAAGCTGAGTTTACATAGCATGTGTCTAAATGTTTACAAATGAAGTGTCTGTAAATTAAAATGTATTTTAATGAATTCTATTGTAAGTCTTTTTGTAAAATGAAGAATCGTGTTCTGATTATCTCTAGTAACTCATATTTTCATATATCAATTTTGCTTAAAGGATCTTGCTTAAGGATCTAATACCTATGAAAGGAAGAGAAACTTAGAAAAATGTCACTAGCTTAGAAATGAAGACCTTAACAGAGTACCTGCCCGGCCAGTATTGTTTCACCTTGACCACCTCGGCTGTGAATGGAAGGGAGGTGTCTCAGAAGACGTCCTGTAGCCAGTCTCCATGTGCCTGGATCTCTTGGTAATCGGACCCTATGTCTGTGTGTGCTACCTGGAACAGCAGTATATCTCCAGCCTCCCTTTGGGGCAGTAGTGCATAGATATCTCTGAAAGAGGTACCCAGGTGCTCAGACTCCAGGCTGTTAACAGCCCCAGACAAACCTCACGCTCCACACACTAATGCGGAATCTGATGGGAAGAGCCAGTGCAACCCCTGGCACAGGAAGTTCCAAAAAGCATGGCCTGGCCAATCAAAGCAGATCTATTCACGCAGAAACAGACCATTCTGGCTACCGTAACTAAGGTGTGAACCAATGCTGCAGAATCAGCACAGTCACACTGATCGAATGCTCCAAAGGCTCCATCCCTGGAGGCATGGTTCAGTCCAGTATCCAGTGGATATGAGTGAGCCCTGTGAGTCTGAGAACAGGTTACATTTAACTTAATAAAATCACCTTTGAGGGATAATTATAATTTTCTGAGGGCTGATTATAGATTCTGAAACCAGCCCAGACAGGAAGACAAGTATATGGTATGCTTAAGAAAAAAGCAGGGCAAATGCGTGTTCCATACTTCCCTATTTAAAAAAGAGAAAAAAAGAGAAAGTCAAAAGTATATCCAAACACAACATGTAGAACACCTCCCCGTCTCAAGTCATCTAAAATTTTGATATAGGCCAGACAGTATTTTTAATGAGACCAAAAACAGGTCAATTTAAAATTATTAGGTGTTTATTAACAGGCATGCCCTATCTACAGTACTTGAAAAATAGACAATATAATATCCTGATTTCTTGCATGCATAAATAACTCTTCTGCATTAGCTTTCAAGAATCTTAATTTTCAAGTACATTTATCAAGTTCCCATGGTGTGTCAAGAGTTATATATAATACAAAGAGTTGTAGGAAATATTTTCACACTGAATGTAGCCATAAACACAATACTTACCCCACTAGATCCTTCTAAAAGTCAGGAAACACTGACATTAGATAGTCTAATTGTTCAGTGTATACTTCTGAAAACTGCTCAAAAGCATTTCTTAGAAGGTGAGATGGAAGGGAAAAGGAGTAATTCTGCAAAACAGCTTTTTTGGTATACTTGGAATTTCTTGGTTCTATTACAACCAAAATAGCTTCCCTATTTAAAAACAATTCCTATTGTTTCAGAAAAGGAAAGTGAACTTTAAGATAAAGTTTCTTACCTACAATGTTTCCTGGCACAAAAACAACAATGCTCATAATAATAGATCCGACCCAATATAGGCCAATGGTTCTGTAACTTTCCCTGTAATGAAAAAAATCCTGACTTAACACATTTGTCTTAGAATACTATTAGTATAAGATGCTCCACAATATTATCTTTGTTCTAACTAGTAAAGTACATGAGCCAAAATGTACTGAATCAAGAGTAATAAATCAAATACAAGGAACCCTGGTGATCAAACTGCATTTCCATATGTGATACGCTATAGAACCTCTTTGTGTCCTTTTGAATAGGAAATTATGCTTGCTACACTGATCTATTAAACCATACCATGGTCATCACTATCAAAGGAGTCCTGCATTTCACTATTACTTATGAAACTCACAGCATGAAAGTAAAAAGAAGGTTCACAGAAAATTGGATCCATATTTTAAACCATTATTAGTAGGATGTTAAGTGGACTTTCCCTGGTGTCACAGGATTTTAGCTAAAGCCCCAGAGATAAGTATAATAAGTGATACCTACCCCATGTTCTGAAGGAGCTGCTAGACACATACCCCTAATCTTAATAGGCGATGTTGACAAAAAGTGTTTGCAACTGATAACTGACAGTCACCTCCATAAGGGGCCATGAGAAATTCAAAAAGAGATTCTCTGACGGGAAAGAGAAGTGGAGAATACTGTGTGCTTCCTGCCCTGCCCTACCCCCCAGGCCACATGCATCAGATCCCAAGAGGCCCGTTCACAGTGACTGGGATTGTCAGCAGGGGGACAGACCAGAATCTTCCTCCCCAACTGGATGCTAACCGAACCACAGAAACACTGGCCCACTCCTGGCAGCAAGCAGAGCCTGAGCATTCTCAGAAATACCTGATGTGTTCCCTGGAGCTTGGGAACATTCATGAAGAGATGGGCGGGGGGGGCCTAGAAAAGTCCAGAAATTAGTTGGAACTGTCCTTGAGTGGATGACTGAGGGCATGGGAGGGGCACAGGACAGCTGGTCAAGCTGAGTTTCAACCTGGTGTGGGGCAAAATGCACGGCTTTCTCTAACCTGGAGCCAAGGGGAGGCCTGGGAAGGTAGCTGGGCTTGAGCCATCTTTTAAGGATCCCCACCCCAAAGGGCGTGCCTCCTGGGTTGCAGAGGCCCCAGCAGAAAGAAGCTGTGGGTGTACCACCATGGGCAGGAGAGTCACACAAATTCAGTCTGAGAGAGCATTGCTCATTTCAGGGATCAGTGTAATGCAGACGTTCCTTCCTGTGGTAGGGGTCTCCAAGAACCCACACATGTGCCCCACAAGACAGAGCCAGCATGTCCTAACGGAGGCTACCAATTCCCAGAAAACAGCAATTGTCGTGTTAGACTCTGCCCCGCTTCCTTTAACCCCATGTACATACACACATGCTCCCAGAGGAGCCAGCCGCAGAGCAAGCTGAGAAGGAATCAAGGGACAGACCACGCACCCCAGCCTCAAAGCAGGCCGCTAGGCCGCTAAGCTTCAGGGGTAAGCCTGAACTGGAGGGAGAGAGAGCTCTGAACTGATAGGAGTTTGAAGTTTTGAATTACTATGTGCTGGGCTTTAATTTCTGAAAATGAGACTGCTCTTATAAGAGAACATAATCAGAAAGTTAGGGGGTCTGCCCGAGCTGTCCATCATGGCAGAGGAGAAATCCAGAGGCATATGTTCGAAAGGCAGTGACACAAGGAAAAATAAAGCCATGTCTAACTTGTCTCCACAGACCCTAGATTCATGTCCGTGTGTACCTGCCTGTGTCTGTGCCTCTCTACATCCATTTTCCTTACCTACCCGCCTACCGATTGCTAAGGTAACAAAGGCACACCCACCAGGCGAACTGACTTACTCCCAGGCTATGGCTGCCACCATCACCAGATACATCAGATAATGAGCAGAGCCATCCCAGTAGCAGATCATGTGCCCATAGGCCGTGTTCAGATACGGTTCACCCTAAGGAAAGCATTAAACAGAAGTCCACTTTAAATATGACTCAGACACTTCAACACAGAACACCAGACCTGTATTGAAAGTAAAATAAAGCAGCAGGACATCTTCGTCTGCTAAAATGAAACTATTCTTAATCCCATACAATTACACAATTGGTAGAAACATGAAAATATACATTTACCCTGGAGCCGCCAGAACTAGGGTCTGCCACACGGAGTGGAATTAAGAGAATGCCTGGCCTATGCTAGGTCAACACAGGTGTGCACAGTGATGCAAAACTGATGGCGTTACAGGCAGTCCTGGCCGCATGATGAACTCACTGAGGCCAAGTCTAATCTGTGACTAAAGGTGTTTGGCTCTGGGCAGAAGGGGTGGCCAGGGAAGATCCTGGTGACCAGAGCCACTGGCTGACCTTCAAAATTCATACTGACCCAGAGGCTTGCTGGGATGAGTGTGAGGAAGGCACGCCTTTCCCCCGCCTCTGTCCCCAGTGCAGGCACAGACCGGCAGGCACTATACTCAGAGCTTCACACCCAACCCCTCGTTCAGCCTTCCCAACAACACTATGGGATAGACACGATTGACTCCATTTTACAGATGAGCAAACAGAGGTTGGAAGAGGTTACCTGACCTGCCTAAGGTCACACAGCTAATTCCTAGCAGAAACTATACTACCAAGAAGAGCTATACTTCCGAGAAATTTTTAATTTTATAAACACAGATTATATGATGAACGACATTTCCCTTTCCCAGGTGCTTATGTTTCCAGGTGGCTACTGTACAATCACTGTCAAACTTGCCTAGGTTTTTAGTGTCATTCTGGCTCCAACTCACTTTCCTTTCTTCTTTCTCCCACATTTGTGATCTCCTGCCTTGTTTCAGATGTTTTCCTAAGATGCCTTAAATCCTTTCTACAACAAGGAACAGAGCAGATCAACCAGCCCATCAGTCAACCAACCAAGCAGGGGATTCTCTGAAGCTCTGCACTCCCCTGGGGCAAAGACTGCTGTCTGTCATCTTGCCTCAAAAATCAAATCAAGTGAAAATCAGAGGTGGAGGAAACAACGTGAGTCATACTTCAGTACCCATGCCTGGCCCACATCTTTTCTCTCTGACATGATTTGATTGGATAATACTATCCAAGTTCATGGTTTTAATCATTGATGCGTACACACCTGGCTCTCACGGCCAGTGCTGACCTCTCCTGGTGGCTTGATGGGTATCTTCAACTGTCTGGTCCGTGGGCCCTTCAAACTCACCTTACCTCCTTTAACTCATTGGCTTCCCCCTTCAACCAAGCCCCACCTGGCCTCTCTATTTTCATGGCGACACCATTCAACTTACCCAGGTCAAAACCACAGGGTCGTTGTTCATTCCTTGTTCTCTTATGCAGTCTGTTGGCAAGTCCTATCAATTTTACCTCTATAAGGTCACCCCAGGCAACCCTCCCTCTTGTCATGGCCTAGTTCAAGCCCTCAGTGCCCCTCACTAGACCTTTCCCACATGGTCTTCCTACCTCTCTCCTCTCCTTCCGATTCACCTCACTGCTGCCCTGGCTCTTGACATGTCACTCTTCTGCTCAAAAACCTGCCAAAGCTACTGGTGGCTGCAAGACCAAGCCCCATCTCCCCTTCTCTGGCAGCCGGGTCCCTGAGCCTGGCCCTGCAGACCCTCCCACAGTTACACCCCAGCCCCCCATCTCATACCCTGTCTCACCACCCTCACCAGCTCAACCTCCAGGCCCTCTAGGTGGCTGCCTCCTTCCTGAAACCTCCCCGCTCTGGACTCAGTGGCCCTGCACTCTCCAGGCTTTCCTTCTGCCTCTTCGCCTGTCCCCTCACAGTCCACTTCAGAGGCTCCTGATCTTCTGGCCACGGTCTCCAAAGTTCCACCCTCGGCCCTCTCCTCTCTACCCTCTCCTTTCCTCCCAGACCTTCAGGTACCAACTGTACTCTGATGGTCCTTGTTCTCCTCCCCGAGCTCAACAGCTGCAAAGCCCTGCCAGCTGGGACACCTGCCAGGATGTTCCTTACCCACCTCAAACTCCACACGTCCCCAGATGAACCCAGCATCATCCCTGCACACATGTGCCCCAGGCTGGCAGTGAGGAGACATATGCTGTTTCTCCTCTCTAAGCCTCCTTTTTTTTTTTTTTTTTCTTTTTTGGCTGTGCCGTGCAGCTTGTGGGATCTTAGCTCCCCGACCAGGGCTGGAACCCACGCCCCCTGCAGTGGAAGCGCGGTCCTAACCACTGGACCGCCAGGGAAGTCCCTTCTCTCTAAGCCTTTGCCCACACTGTCTCTTCTCCTTGGCATGCCCTCCACCCCCTAGTCTATCTGGAAAACATTTATCATCCACGGCCACTGCCATTTTTAAAAAAGCCGAGGGCAGCGTCACCAACTCGCTGAGGCTCCCCCGAGTGCTCCCAGAGTCAGTTCTTCCTCAGTGCGCGCTGCGCCTGGCGTGAGCCTCTGTCTCTGCGCCTAGGACCATGCCATCTCACTGCCACATTAGCTCCTGGAGGGAGAAAGCAGGTCTTGTGACCCCCACAGTCTGCTCACCGAACATCTGTGGAACTGCATTTCCCCTTTTGTCCCTCTCCGGTTGAATAACACCAGCGTTCTTCCAAAAGCAGGAATCAGGATGGCGCCTCAGCCCTTACTCTCCCCATTGCCCCCAACTCATCCCCGAGACCTACTCATTCCAGCCGCCCAAGTTCTCTGAAGTCTGTCCGTCCTTCTCTACTGTCCATGCTTGGCCTCCGTCTGGGCCATCTTCATGCCCTCGCTGGCCCTGCAAAAGCCTCCTGACTGGTGTCCCAGCTTATGACATCGACCCTTTCCGTCAAGCCCATCCTTCTCAGAGCTGACTGCACTGTTCGCTGACTTAACATCTTCCCTCACATGCGGGACAAAATCCAAACTGCCTTAGCTTGCACACAAAGCTCCCCATTGTTTGAAACACAGATGAAGACTACACTTCCAGCTCTGCTCCTTATTTCCTGTGTGACCTTAAGTACGTTACTTAACCTCTCTGGGGCTGGATTCATCACACCATAAAATAAGGAAAAAGGACTAGCTCTGTCAGGTGCCAGGTAGGTCTATCATGCTGTGATGGGGGGAGGAGTGCATGTTCATCCTCACAATCAAATGGCTTTCTTAACTGCCTCAGTGTTTGGGGCTTTATACATTTAAGACTGACCTGGGCTTTCTTAGAGAGGAGTGTATTAATAACAGTAGATCCACAGATACTGGATTCATTTAAAGTAACCTCATTTATATTAAATACAAGTAAAGGGGAAAGGTGGTGGGTTGGGTGTGAGGAAGGAGCTGTAAGACCGAACGCCGAGGAGAACTGCCTCCCATGATCCAATCCTAACTTTCTGCTTCATCTTCCACGTGACTAAGTGTCCTGTGTCTATGGCAGCAAATGAAATACCGTGTGTCATCCCTGCTTACACTAAACGAAAGGATTTCCATCTCGAGCAATGCTGTTGGGGTCGCAGACCCTTTAGTTCAAGGCTGGTACTCGCTACCGACCCCGTACCTCTCTCAAGTAGTATGTCATGAAGCCGTCAATGATCCCGTCCTGTTCCAGTCCTATGATG
This sequence comes from Delphinus delphis, assembly GCF_949987515.2. NCBI lineage: Eukaryota > Metazoa > Chordata > Mammalia > Artiodactyla > Delphinidae > Delphinus > Delphinus delphis. The sequence continues at coordinate 104,526,990 of NC_082684.1, forward strand.
AGGTTCACCACGCTGGTAAATCCAAAAACTGCATACACTAGAGCAAAGAAAGCAGGAGTTCAAAAAACCGTAGCTCAGGGGACGTTGCCTAAGAGCCTGGCGTTCGCCAGTAATGATTTATTTTCCTGTTTTCCAGAAGATACTGTGGACGTTGTCAATACGGACTAGAAGAACGTACCTCCTGTGCACGCAGCTGGATCTCTGCCCGTGTCATGGAGCTGGGAGAGGACACCCCCCGACCCAGGGAGTAGCGAGTGACAAAGTCACCCACTGACTGTCCCAGAGGATTCTACCAGCCTGCCCCACCCATCCTCCACTTCCTACACGTGGCTGCCAGGGCCACATCTGCATCCCACCTGGGTAGCGGGAACAAAACCATTAACCAGTGGCCAAGGAAGCACAGAGGTGACCCCCAGGTTTAAAACATGGACTCAAAAGAGATCATTCATCTCAATGGTTACCAAGCAGTCTGCCTCACGGTGTGTCCAACGCACTTGCTTTATCCCACACTGGAGATCCGAAAGACAGACAGTGGCTGACGTGCAAGTGACAGTGGCTTTAAGAAGAAAGGCCAGCGATTTTTTTAAAAAATGGATACGAGATGGAACCGATGAATGTTAAAGAAGGAAAGCCGTAGCATCTTAGAGAATCTCACTAAGGCTGTGAGAATCTCCTCAACGGGCTGAAAACTACCAGCAACAAACAGCTTAGGAATAACACTTTTTAAACAGTGAGTGATCAAATTTAGCGTGTGGCAGTTTGTCAATAAAGCTGCACGTTCAAGTTGTAACAAATCGGTGTCAAACTATGTGATGGGCATGGATGGTAGAAAAATCTGATGATGAATATCAAAACAGCTGTGAAAAAAGAAATGGAGAGGAGAGAGGGGAAGGTTAACTCACAGAGAAGGGAAGCTGCCCTTGCCCTGAGTCTGCGTTTACATCTTCCCCAGAAGGAGCAGAAGGCCCACGCGTGCCCGGCCCTGTAGACCCTGCCTCCCCGGGCCTCTGTGCAGGCCTCTGGTCCAGATCCCACTGACAGCGATGAGCCATCAGGTGATCAGCCACTGCGTGTCTCCCAGGAGAGGAAGCCTTCAGCACATGCTCATTCGGCTATTCTACCAACAATCGCCGATGCCAACAGGAGTGTCAGACGCTGGGTCAGAGATGGCAAGGATATTCTCTGCCCTCCAGTCTGGCCCTGTGGCTGCAGTGACAGACATGAGGACAGAGGGCTGAGGGGGTAGGAGCAAGGGTCCTCCACCCTGAGGAGTTGGAAGAGACATGAGCGCAGCTAAGCGTGGGCTCCACGGAGTGTGGAGGGAGTCGGGGGAAGACGGCAGCAGGAGACCAGTCTGCAGAGGGGGGCAGAGGCCAGATCAAAGGCAGGTGGAGTGGGGCCTTGAACTCAGACAGGCCCAGCTCATCTCCTGACCGGCTGTCAGGTCTTAGGTAAGTTACATCATTTCTCTAAGGTTCAGCATTTTTTACATGCAAGTTGGGAGAAAGTGTGCGGGTCAGTGCTGTCTCACTAACTGTGACCTTGACCACGTTTCTTAGCACCCTCTGAGCCAGATTCTTCATCTGTGCAGGGAGGACATTTGTTGTGAGGATTAAATAAAATGATACTGCTAATGCGGTCAGAGTCACACCAGGCACACCACAGGTGCTCAATCAGTGGTGTTTTTATTCCTTTAACATACAAGCGTACTTGCCAGGCAGTGGTCTAAGTACTTTACAACTAGTATCTAATGTTGGTACCAACCCTCCGTGGTAAGTATTGATACTATTATTTTCCTCATTACACAAATGTGCAAACTGAGGCCCCATACGGCTACGTTCCTACACGTGGCTGCCAGGGCCACATCTGCCAGGTGGAGGGCGCTGCAAACAGCAGGCTGAAGGCAGGAAGCCAGGAAGGAGCTGGTAAAAGAGCCGAGGTCAGAGGTCAGAGCATGGCTGGGCACAGGGGAGAGGAACGGAGGGGTGTCCTGCCTGGCCCTGGCAGCGACCTTCCCTCCACCAGGCTCCCAGCTGCGACAGGGTGGGGTCCACAGCCTGGGAGAGACTTTAGCTTACGGGAGAACAAAAATACTCCCACCCTTCCCGCCGCTTTACCAGGGGGCTCAGAGTTTTCACAGCCACAGAGGGAAAGAGACTGAGGCCCCAGTGTTGTGCTCTTAAGTGGACACAAAGTGTTTCCCTCCCATGGAGACGTACCATAGAACAGTGGGTCCCGGGGTGGTTTCCTTTTGACCAGGACACGAGCCAACAGGGCTACCAGGAACAGGATGAGGGCAGCCACCCCTACAATTGTCCAGGAACTGCAACAACCAGAACAGGGTGGTGGTCACTTATCAAAATAAACACACTGGTGTATGGAATTCCCTGGCTATTGAATGCATTCTCTCGCAGCTCTGCCTCTGCCTATCCCTCAAGCACTGTGGAGTTCATGAAGTTTATCCGCAGCACTTGGGCCCCTCTGGGCTGCCCCTGTGACTTTCAGGGACCAGAGGTACTAGGTCCTCACTCTCCTGTCATCCTGCCCACCTGGGTGAACCATGTGTCCGAGCGCCCTCTGCTGCTGTCCCGCTGCTTCTGTCCACCTGCTCCTCCAAGCCCTGTTCCCAGTGTCTGACAGGTCTAACCACTGAATCTGCCTCCTCTCTCAGGGCCAGCTGGAAACCCTCAGACCGAGCTCCAGGGAACACACAGGAGTCACAACTACATACACCTTCTCGGTGGACAAGCCACAGGCTGTGTGTATAATCAAAGGGGCCAGAGGACGAGGCCAATCCAAGGAGGGAAGAGCCTAGGCCGGGCCTAAGGCCAGAATGATGCCAGCGCCCCAACACCCAGGAAGCCAAGCCAGCATGCAACCCCATGCCCAGGGAGCCAGGGTGAGGCTAGGTTGGGCACAGCCCCTGGTCTTTCTCCTGGGAGAGGGCACGGCACCAAGGAGACTGGGGACCAAAGGCCCTCCTCAGCAGGACAGCACTAGGGCACGAGGCTTGGTGGAGTCAGCAGTCAAGGGACCTGGAGTCCAGTACCTACTCTGCCACTCCCTGTGTGACCTTAGGAACATCATGTCATTTCATCATCTGGTTTTTAATTCATTAAAATATATATTGAGGGAAAATGCCTTGCACACCCCTATGTGCCAGGCACTGTGGATGAAAAAAGATCCCTGTCTACATGGGGGGAACCTATCTCAATAGGCTCTGAGCTTTCTCACCCAGAAGGCTACCTCCAGTCCTAAGAGATGTTCTCTCTCTCACTCCTCCACGCCAACAAGGCATCCAGTTCTAGACAAAGCACCACCTGGCCCACTCCCATGGCCTGCTACACTCCTCAGTAGCCCTTGAGAGAGGCTGCAAGCACCACTCCTTAGCCAAAGCCCTCCACAGCATCACAGAGGATTTCTGGATAACGTTTGCCACATGCCCTGGGACTTCTGGAAAGTATCCTTCACAGCCCACCAATGCCTACTAATATCTGAGGGACGAACTTATGCTGAAGTTCACTCCACACACCTACAGCTGGAATGGGTGCTAGGCACCAGTCAGAAATCTGCCCCTAATGTCAGAGAGGTCAGTCAGGAAGTGATCCAACTCCTTGCAGGTAGATGGACCCCAAGGAGACTGGCCCCAGGTCCAGGAAAGCTGTGTCCCCAGCACCTGGCCCCAGGACCCACTTAAAGAGTAAAGGAGTGGGCTCTGGGCATCAGCAGCGCCCAGATTTCCAAATGCCATCCTAGACCTACAGAATCAGAATACTTCAGGGGTGGGGTATGGGAACGTGCAACCTTTCCCAAGAAACCTGGAAGTGTATGCACAGAAAGTCTGCCTCGGGACCTCTTTTAAGGTGTTCAGGAATTGATGGATGAATGAGGGAGGGAAGGAAAGGGAGAGGAAGAAAGGAAGGAGAAATGGGATGGATGGATGGGTGGATGGATGGTAGATGGATGGACAGATGGATGGTAGATGGATGGATAGCTGGATGGATGACAGGCGATGGGTGGTGGGTGGAGGGATGGATGATGGATGGTGAATGGATGAATGGATGGATGGACGGATGGACGATGGACGATGGATGGATGGGTGGATGGACGGATGGTGAATGGATGACATAGTTCTATGACAAGAATGAGGATGACCATGTCAGTGACCAGGCAAGAGACTGAAATAGGAGGTTTCTAGCGGTACACATCAGTGGATGCTCCAGGCTCCTCCTGTAGGGATGAGACAAAGGAGGAGAGGATGGAAGAGGAAGCTAATGTGGGTCAGGAACATGATGCTGGGCTGAAGTATCCGGTGAAGAGGGAAGAGGATAGTGTGTGATGTAAGCTGACAGACATTTTAATCACAGCCTGAGACAGGTAGTGGCCAGGAGACAACTCCCATCCCTGCTCCTACCAAGGACCTAGGCTCACAGCCAGCACCGTCACACAGCTGATGCTCTTCTGGACTATGAGAGAGCAGTGTGAACTGGTTCACGGTGTCCTCTCACACTCTCCACCTCTGGGGGAGGAGCAAAAAATGAAGAGAAACTGGGGCAACAGATCACCTGTGTCTCCCAGTGACAGCCAAGTGCAGGGCCTGCTCAGAACAGGGAGAAATGGATCCAGCAGGGACTCGGGGTGTGGGGGGAGGGGTAAGGGCTGCCACTAACCCAAGGGTGGAAATGTTGTTAGTCTTGGAATGTGTGTGTGTTTTGGGATGGGGAGCGGGGAGTTACTGATGCCCTTCCATGAACAGACAGCTACTGAGCGGGGTCATGTATGGGTGAGTATGAGCAGAGTGTTTGTGTGTGCGTGTGTGTTTGTGTGTGTGTGTGTATTTGTGTGTGACAGAGAGAGAGATCCCACCCTTTTCTGACTCCTCGACTTAATCTGATTTTTCTGTTTTTAAGGCTTTTGTAAAAGGTCTGGTGAGAAGGAAGCTTCAACTAAGTCAACTAATGCAAACTTAACGGGATAGCCCACTAGGCACGAGGCCCCGTGCTGGGCAGGACAATACTAAGGGGAGCTATGGCCTGAGAAGGTAAGTTCTGACCACAGGAAAGTAACTCTTGTGGGAAGAGCACAACCCAGCCGGGCTCAGAGGAGGGAGAGATCACATCTGCTTGGAGGGACCTGGAAGAGGAAGAGGTGGCATTTTCCTCTGGGCCATAAAGCCCAGGTGTGGCTTCAACAGTCAGCTACAGGGAGGAAGGCATCCCCGTCAGAGGGGACAGTGTGAGCAATGGCCGGGAGGCAGGAAAGTTAAGGAGTGTCCTAGGGGCACAGAACAGTCCTGTGTGGCTGAAGCACCAGCACAGTGGGCTGCGCTGGTGGGCTGAGGCAGAAATGCACAGGGCACTGGGGCAGGAAGGGGACCTCCCGTGGGAGGCTTTGCCATGGGCTGGGCCAGAGAGGGCCAGTGCCAGGGGAACAGGAAGGAGGAAACATGCTAGCCCAGCCCGGGGAATTAGAAGGAGACAGTGGGAGGGCTGGAGGGAAGGAGTGGAGAAAGAAGAGGGAGGAATCAAAGGCTACTGGGATTTTAACCTGCAGGAGGACAGGAAGAATGGTTGGAACCAATTATTCCAAACTCTGCAGGGCTTAGCAATGTGCTCAACAATACACAGCAATACATAATTCACCGTGTGTTCAGTAAATGCCATCACCATCCTCCCAGTGGCTGAGGCCAAAATCTCAGTCATCTCAGATCCTCTCCATGCCATGTGATCCTTCAACAAGCTGCACTGCCCCCCCTCCCAAACATCCCAGCACCCAGCCACATCCCTCTCCCTGCACTGCTCCCTGTTCCCCTACCTGGAAAGCTCTGTCCCCAGATCTTCCTGTGGCCACCTGCTGCAGCTCAAGTCACCTCCTCCAAGAAGCCTTCCCTGACCACCAGTCCCCCCCATCACTCTCATGTCGCCCCACTTTCTGTGCTGATGTCTATCTCAACACATGCCTCCCCAATCTCTTGTGGTTTGTTCATAGCTATTTCCCTGGCACCTGAAACAGTGCCAAGCATAGAATATGTACTCAATAAATATTTGCTGAACTGCCCATAATGCCATTTTAGGAGGGCAGGGTCCTCCATGCACTATATTCACAGACATGTGACATTCACTGCCCAGAGATGCTTCTTCCAGGAGTTGTGCCCCAAGACTGGGTCAGACCGAGGGCTGTCACCGCCCATGCCTAGGGAGCACTCAGTATGGATGGGTGCCATCTGGATAAGGCTGTCAGCAAGTGGTGGCCCCAGGAACAAGAGAGGAGCAAGTCACCGCCCTGTGGGCAGACACTTCTCTACAGCCTGCAGGTCTGGAGGGGGTCTGCAGCATACAGACTGATGCAATCTCCTTAGCACCAACTGCTGTGGGACACATAACAGGTTTACTTCCTCTTCCCCGCAGAGAGCAAGAAACATCAGCAGGCCCGGGGGTCTGTCTGGCACCTTTCCCACTGCTGGAGCAGGCTGGCTGCTGACTGGTGCCCATTGCTTGACCAGGGATCCCTCACAGAGGAGAGGCAGGGCTTTGAACCAAATCCATATGCGGCCTCCTTCAGCCCCACCCATTTCCTTAGCATGGAACTGCCCTGCCTCTCTGCCTCGCTGCCCATCCTACACAACACTGCGCCCTTACGGCTTTTTGGATCCCGACAATAGGATGCAAATATAGGCCATTTGACAGGAGAACTGAGGCCGGGCCCCACGGTTAGTGCCAAAGCCAGGCCTAGAACCCAGGTCTTTGTCTGTTCGTTCTGGGCTATTTCTGCTAGTCATTCACAACAGTTTCTAAAATTAATGCGAAATGACAAGTATGCGTGTGTGCATACATGGGAACGTTCCTGAGAAATGCGAAACGAACAAGGCACAGCCTGAGATAAGACCAAGCTCCCAAGTTGTCGGTGTGTGTACCGCCCCACCCCTGCCCCTGGGCACTTGAAGGTTAGGGGCATTGCCTTATTGACCTCTGTAACCCTGGATACCTGGCACGGGGCGGGCACAGAACGGACGCCCAGCACTTGCCCCCAGAATTGCGCCGAATGTCAGGGATGCCAGCCTAAGCGAGAACCCCGGCCCGCACGACTCCGGGCGCCTCCCTTCCTCCGGCTGCCCGCGGGGAGCCCTGGAGGCCGGCGAACCGCTGCCCTGCAGTTTGCGGCTCGGCCCCCTCTGAAAAGTTGCTAGGGCTCCTGACGCGCCGACCCCCGCCGCGCGCACCCACTCACTCGTGCTGGGCCGCCAGGTGGTTGAAGACGTAGGTGACCGGGATGGCCGAGAGGGACAGCACGAAGACCCCTGTGGCCGCCGAGGCACTCATCGCCGCCGCCGCCGCGCCGCTTGCCCTTCACCGCATCCCGCGCGGGCGCCCCGCCCCAGCTTCCGGCTGCGCCCGTGCCCCTCGGCCGCGCCCTTCAAGGCGCCCCGCCCAGCGCGCCCCCCGCGCTGCGCCCTCAGCAGCGCGCCCACGGCTTGCCCGCCCGCAGCCTCCTGGTAAGCAGGGCAGGTGCACAGGCCCGGGAGGTCCCCTGCCGTCCTCCCGCCCAGGGCTGCTGGGGCTCCACCGCGAGCGCCGGGCGGCGCCGAGGAGCGGCGACAGCCCGCTGACCGCGGACAGGTGTCCCCGGAGGCGCGCGCTCTGCGGGAAGGCGGCGGACCGGGAGGTGGGCGCGGGGCCCCGGCCCTGGGCGCAGCCGGGAGCTTGTCATCGACGAGAGAGGCTCTGAAGAGTGTCTGGGCCGGACTGCGGGCAGGCAGAGGGTGGAGCCAGACCCGGGGGTGTCAGAGCGGGAAGAGCCCGCGAGATCATCCACGTGGGGAACCCTCGGGCCGGGGATAGGAAGGGATAAATGATCCCGAAACCTTGGAACCTCTCCACCGGAGCAGCCAACAACCGGCAGCGAGCAGTGCTCCTACGCCGAGTCCGAATTCCGGTTTAAACCCCGTCTGCTCACTCACCAGATGTCGACCTTGGTCAAGTACTTAACCTCTCTGTGTCTTTTCCCTTCTCTACCAAATGGGAATAACCCACGTCAGTGTGATTGTGGGATTCACTGAGTTAATAGGCATGGAGTGCGTGCCCAGTACTAATCAGTACACTGCTATCACCTGCAATTCCCATTTTTACTTGGAGCTGACACTCCGAGGAATACGATGATTTAAGAGACTAGAACGCTATCCATTTCTCTTACAGGTAGCGTTCCTGGAAGCCAGCTTACCACCAGCCAGCCTGCCCTAGGCCATACAGAGTACAAGGAAGCCAAGGACTCTGCCCTCACACTGCTGTCAGACAGACAGACGCCCACTCGTTACAGAGAATAATGCGGGCCAAGTCTGTCCTGGCTGCTTGACCTTGCTGCGGGGCGGCCTCAGACAGCCCCTGGGACAGAGCCTGGAGTCCTCTACTGGCTGGGAAAGGGAAGGGAAGTGAGTTTCAGACAGAGGACAGCTCAAGCAACCGAGGGAAGCACATGTACTTAGTGACCTTACACCTGCTAACAAGCTGAAGACACCAGCAGCTCGTTTTAGAGGTGAGAGAAAAGAGTGAGAGGCAAAGAGGCTCTGAGCTGCCCCAGGGCCACTCAACTTTTCAAAGGCCAGCTTTCCCAATCCCCTATCCCAGCGCTTCTTGGAGGCTTCTCAAACTCTGAGGACATAATGATAAAGCCTTGGCCCAAACTCTGATACATCCAAAGCTTCCCCAAGTGATGTCCTTACCTGTGACCTGGACATCATCCTCTTCCACAGCTACTCCTAACCTTTACCAGCTCCTTAAACTCTTTCCTCCTCCCCGAGGACAAATACCTCGTCGGATACCCCTTCTCTCCTCCCAGCCAGTCTCCCAGGCCAGCCCAACCCCTCCATCACCAGCCAAACCTTGCCAAATCAATCTTGCCTTCTCTCTTATACCGTGAACCCCTCTAGCCACCCTGGGTCCTTCCCCTCAACCTAGACACATGCTCGTGTATGATCCAGTTTAGAAAACTGCTCCCTGGACCTGTGTGTCCTCTCCATTTGCCATCTTCTCTCTTTCCTTTCCCATCCATGCTGGGTTGTTGTTGTTATTGTTGTTGTTTTTATCCCTTTTAAAACTTTATTTTTAACATCTGTATTGGAATATAATTGCTTTACAATGGTGTGTTAGTTTCTGCTTTATAACAAAGTGAATCAGCTATGCATATACATATATCCCCACATCTCCCTCCCTCTTGCGTCTCCCTCCCACCCTCCCTATCCCACCCCTCTAGGTGGTCACAAAGCACCGAGCTGATCTCCTTGTGCTATGCGGCTGCTTCCCACCAGCTATCCATTTTACATTTGGTAGTGTATATATGTCCATGCCACTCTCTCACTTCGTCCCATCCATGCTGGGTTTTAATGACCGTGTCTGTGCTAATAGATCCCATTTTATCATTCCTAGCACTGATGTCTCCCCTCAGCGCTGCTCCCTGGCATTCCACGGACACCTCACCCTCAACATGGCCAAAATGGAATTCCTCGTCTGCCGCAAGACCACTCCAGCTTTATCTCATCCGGTGGCACCACCATTCACCTGGTGATCCAGAAAACTGGCAGTCCGCATCGGTTCTGGCCAATCCTGAACTCCTATGATTAACACAGTCCTCCTGTTACTTCCCAAATATCTCTCAAGTCTGTCTCCCTATCTGTACCATTGCTGTCTCAGTTCAGGTCTCTACTATCTACCATGTGCCAGCCTCCTCCCCTGTCTCCCTGCCTCTGACCTCACCTGCTCTAGAAGACCTTAACTGGCCACCCTCCTGTGCCTCCTCCACCCTCTCTATCAAGTACCCTGCTTTGCTTTCTTCATAGTACTTTACTTATACTGTCCAAAATCATCTTGTTTACACATCTGCTTCCTGTTCTGTGTCCCTCTCTCCATTATGATATAAGCTCCCTGAGGTCAGGAACCTTATCTATCTTGTTTACCATTCTATTTCCATCACCTAGACTAACACCTGTATGGAGCAGGTACTCGAGAAACATTTGTTCACAGAATGAACGCTCTAGATCATCATTGTCTGACGGAAATATAATGCAAGCCACAAATGTGAACCGCATGTGTAGTTTTAAATTTTCTAGTAACCACATTAGAAAAGTAAAAAGACAGAGGTGAAATTAATTTTAATAATATATTTTATTTAACACGATATGTCCAAAGATGATCATTTCAATGGTCATCAATGTCAAAGGTGTTAATGGGAAACTTTACATTCTTTTTTTTTTTTTAATACTAAGGCTTTGCAATTTTGTGTGTATTTTACAGTATAACTCATTTCAGGCTAGTCACATTTCAAGTGCTTAATAGCTACCTGTGGCCAGTGGCATCTGTATTGGACTTCACAGTTCTATATGTATTCCTCCTATCTTATCAAACTGGCTTCGGTTATGCTCTCTGCTACTTTAGGAATGGGTGTGACAATTAAATCACTAACAAGAGGACTCAAACATCCTCAGAGAGTCTACCATGTTTCCAGCATTGTTCTAAGAAGTGGTCACACAAAGATGAATCACAAACACATTTCGCCCCAAAAGACCACAGTCTAGCGTGGGAAAAACACATGTAAACAATTAGCATGCAAGGTGATAAAAGATTTATGTACAAATTGCTGTAGGAATCACCAATCTTGTCTGAAGGAGTCAAGAAAAGCTTCAGAGAGGAGTTGAGGCTTTAGACCAGCCTTGCAGAACGAGTAGAAGCTGGATAAGCAGGCAAGGACTAGTGGGATTTTCCAGAAAATGGAAATAACACATGTGAAAGCCAGAAATGTAAGAGAGAGCATGTCAGTCAATGAACTTCAAGCTGTTTGCTCTGGTTGGAAACACTCGTGCATGAGGGGGGCTGGCGGGAAGTGGCAATGGAGAGGTGATCGGGGATTCAGTCTCAGAAAACCTCAAGGGCAGGGAGCATTTAAGATTTATGAGTAGGAGGAGAGGCTGACTTAATCAGAGTCACTTTTTTGGAGCGGGGGGGCCTGCCACGAGGCTTGTGGGATCTTTGTTCCCTGACCAGGGATTGAACCCTGGGCTGCGGCAGTGAAAGCATGGAGTCCGAACCACTGGCCTGCAGGGGAATTTCCCAGAGTAGCATCTTCAAAGATCTGCTGGCAGCTGATGTGGACCATGGTTTAGAAAGAGGAGAGGTAGGAGGCAGGAAGTCCAGGTGGGAGGCTTATCCTAGCAAGAGATGCTGAGGACCTGAACCAAAGTGATGGCAATGAGAGGGAAGAGGAGGGGGCAGATGTGAAAGATCTGGATAGGACTTGTAAGAGGAGAGAGCCTGGAGAAGGGGGCTTGAGGATGAGTTTGGTTTTGGATACGTTGGGTTTCCAGTACCCATGGGGCTCCCAGGAGGAGCCGTCCCATAGGCAGTTGGGGATACTGGTCTTTGGCACCCAAAGAAGCGCAGGCTGCAGATACAGATTTGAGGGTCACCAGCCTAGAGGTGTGGCTTAAAAATCAAGGAAATGAATTCAATGTCCAGGAAGAGGGTCGAGTCAAAGAGAATGGTAATAGAGGCCACCTGAGAGGGGCTGGTGAGCATTTCCATCAGCAGAGCAGCCCAAGGGCATCTGAACTCAATGGCAGAAGCATCCAACATCCCACACCTGTGAGCTGCTCCCTAGGAGTCTGCCAGGGACCCAAGGGCCATGGCAAAGCTTTGGGGTACTTTGGTGTGCATGTTGGAGATTATATTATTTTGTTGACAACAATTTGTCTTAATGCTGAAAATATGAGTGGTCAGAATGCTTGTAGTGGTGAAGAAACCCTCCGCAGGTTTCTGGGGAGGGCACAAACCCAGTGAATATAATCTCATTCTCCAGCACTGCAGTACTCTGTAAATTATAAAGGAATTCCATCAACATTATCCTATAATCTTCACAGCAGTTCTCTGAAGAGTATGGAGCCATTTATGGATGAAGACACTGGGGCTCAAAGAGGTGAGGCAACTTGCCCAAGGTCAAAGGGCTAAGAGAGGGTGCACTTAAATTCAGATTTGCTGACTTTAAGTCACTATACCCATGATGCCACAGCTGACCAGCAGCAAAGCACCACATCGGGCACCTTAGAAATGGTGGGTGGACACCCTACAAATTTGGCCAGTTGCCTCATTGCTTTAGGAGGCTGAGTTCTGGAGTTCTGCTCTATGCAAATCAGTAATTATTAAGTTGCCCCTTCTCTTGAAAAAGGGTTGGGTATGACTTAGAATAAAAGGCATTCAGACAATAAATTTGTTTTTGATTTTCGGTTTTTGTTTTTTTAGGACCATCCATCTTGCAAGCCGTGAAGGCTAATATTATAGCTGTGAAATTTGACTCCAAGCTTCCTGGAAGCAAAAATAGACACACGGAGGTCTGTACTCTGCCCATTCCCTGATGAGAAAGACAGTTTTGGGTGTATTGGTTCAAAAGAATTGACAAATCTGGAATTACACGGAAGGGCCCCTGACCGTGTCTGCTTCTGCCATGGAGGGGAAGTGAAAGCAAAACATCAGAGAACCTGGTCGCATAGGAAGTAGGAACTAAGGAAGAATACTGCTGGGCAGGAACTGAGGGAGCACAGTGAGGCTGTTCTGGAAGAGTGTAGAAGTCAGCCCTGTGTTCACTCGTTAGTACCCAGCCCCAGTGGCGTCTTCCGCTTTCACATGCTTCAGTTTTCCACTATTTTTCTTCCTTCCTTTTTTCTTTCTTTTTTTTTCCTTATTGAAGTATAGTTGATTTACAACATTGTGTTACTTTCAGGTGTACAGCATAGTGATTCAGTAATTTTTGCAGATTCTTTTCCATTACAGGTTATTACAAGATACCGGGTACAGTTCCCTGTGCTATTCAGTAAGTGCTTGTTGCTTATCTATTTTATATATAGTAGTTTGTATCTGTTAATGCCATACCTCTAATTTGTCCCCTCCCCTCTTCCCTTCTTTTTCCACTTTTTATCCTTCTGATAAAAGTTGTGATCGTGTTCTTTGGAAAGGCTGAACACTCTAGACAAACGTAAATGGGGCAAACAGATTGCTCTGTGGGGTGTATAGAGACAGAAAAAAAATGACCTGAGAGTGACCAGGGTAAGGGTAGTGCATCTTGGTGGGTACATTACTAGGGTCTTGTCCCGAGAAGGGACCAGAGAGTGACCAGTCCACTCAAAGAAACATTAAGTTATCCTAAACACTAAGTCACATTAAACACTGGGTTTGTCTTTGGCCACAAGTGCCCTGACTGTCTTAATATGCTACAATGATTAACGTGGATATTTTTGGGTAGTGCCAGGCATAGAGCAGGTGCTCAATAAATGCTAGCTGAAGGGAGAGGTAAAGTTAGTATGTAAAATGTTTGTCAAAAAGTCTTGTGCAGTTGCTAGATGAGATCTGCACCATTGCCTTGGGTTTCCTAGCAATCAAAGCAAAGAGGGAAACATAATGTTATAACAGTCAGTGTCCGTAAGATAAAAACAGATCATAGGCTCAGAAGATCTCTCTCATGGCTCCTCTTAAAGGGAACACCATGTCATATAGTATGTCCTCAGCAACATTCCTACAATAAATATAGAAATCTAATTCTGAACAGTTGTCTCTCAGTATGTCTTCTGTGCAGGTGGCTGGCATATTGCCAAGAGTCACTCAGTGCAAAGGAGCCAAAATAATTCCTCACAGATAAGCAGCTCTCAGAAGGTTTGGTTTGGTTCGATGATAGATTTTATGATATCTGGGGGCAGAGGCGGAAATACCTTCCCGGCAAGCACACCACCACTTCCAGTCCAAGCCCAGAGCATCAATGGGTTTCATTGATCATTCACGAATGATCAATGAAACCTTCTCCCATGGAGATTGGACATCACCAATAGGCTTCTTCTCACTTGCCAACCTAAATCGATCTGCCAGTTCTGATCAAAGGGTATTCACGAATATCCTTCAGGCGATGTTCTGTGAATATTATTTCATATAGTAACATCTTAATACAAATGAAGCGACAGAGAGTTTGAAATTTCAGTGGCTGGCAAGAGAGAAGAAACATTCTGAGTGGATAAGTAAGGACAGAGCATTATGGTTTGACAGGCAAACAAATGGAGGGTAATTTGACACTCTTGCATGAAAAGGATGAGCATGGGACAAACAAACCCGAGGTTGCTGCATTGTTCAGACCCTCCTGAGGTATAACAAAAAAAGACTTCACATGTCAGGGTTTGGGTTAGACAGAACCCATTGGAGGGGAGGTTGAGGGACTTCCTTGACATTTACTTTTCCCCTCTAGATACCTTTTCAACCTCTGATTCAAGAGTTAACATAAGAATAGTTAACATAATTAACTGGCCAATAAATACATTTTTTAAAAAGACTAAGCGATACAGTGCTTGAAATAGGAAAGAGTACTCCTAGTAGACCTGAAATCTGAAGGATACATAGAAGACTGTGGTAGCTGTTACTTTGCTGGTGTCCTGAACCACACTTCTCAGTATTTGTGCCCTTTGTAGTTCCCTACCACACTGACTCTGGACTTGGCAGGTGGCTAGCTTGCTCTGGCCAATGGGACATTAGGAAGTATAATTTAAACAAAAGCTTATAAGAGCTTGCCCATTAGAGTCTGTCCTCTTATGGTGCTCTTTCTTGGAACCAGCCACCATACTGTAAGGAGGCCCAAGCAGCCATGTGGAAAGGACAACACGGAGAAGAACCAAGGCCCCTGGCTGACAGCCCAAGCTGAGATCCCAGCCAGCAGCCAGCACCAAGCATGGAAGAAGGTTAGTTTTGACCTCCCAGCCATCCCAACATCAACACCACATAAAGCAAAAGAGCTGCATGGTCAACCCACAGAAGCATGAAAAAGGAGACATTTTTGATGCTTTAAGCCATTAAAGTTTGAGGTGGTTTGTCATGCAGTCATGGATAACGGAAAAATAGGAAGCAGTAGTGGAGAAAGAACAGAGGCAATTTAAACCTGAGACACCAAAATTCTTCCCAAGGGAGATAAGGAGCAGGTCCAAGTTCAGAGTCAATAAATGCAGAGTAGGGGGGGTTTGGACGAGCATTGAGGAGCAGTGTTGTGGACAGCTCAGATAGTCAGCCCTTCCTTCTCTCCTGGCACGAAAATGTAATAGGTGAAAGCAATGGCATTCTCCCTCATCATTAATCAAAAAACCTGCTCTCTAAAGAAAGAGGGAAATCTGTTTAGAAGATGTCTGAGGGGGCCAGTAGGAGGGCCTGAGAATTCAGCAGAACCCAGCTAGAAATTCTAAAGGGCTCTGCCCCCAGAATAAAACCCACTTGGACAACTGTGAGGGTCTCTAACTTGACTACTTCCCTCTTCTCCTGGTACCCTAAAAAGGTGTCTATCTTCTGAAACCCCACATGCATAGAACTCTCAGACAATTCTGTCAGCCAGGGGAGAGGCCTGACAGGGACCAACAAATCTGCCAAGATGTTCAGGAAGGCTACCCACACTGCTTAACATAGACCTTTATTCATAACTATAAGCAGAAAACCAAGGTTGCTAAATATATTAGGAAAATCAGCAGCATGAAAGAGAAGGCCCAGGTTGAACCAATAGAAAAACTGACCTTGGCGGAAACAGAGACAATTTAAGAAAGAAGAGAGAACTTTATAAAAATTGCAATTAACATCCTCAGAGAAATGTGAGAAGGCATTGCAGTTGAGAAATGGTCAGAAGTGGCTAACAGAAAGGCACAAAGAACAAGAAAAAGTTCTAGGAAATTAAAAATGGGATTGCAGTAGGGAAAATTCAATTCATGGGCTGAAATAATAATTTGGACACAGCTAAAGACCAAGCAGTTAATCTACAATCAAGGAATCTCACATAATATAGAGCAAGAAAAATAAAGAGGCAGAAAATATAAGAGCGTGGAGCAGGGACCCAAGAGGTCCTGAACCTGTCTTATTAGCAAAGAATGGAGAAAATAGAGGAGAGAAAATAGCAAAGAAGTAACAGAACAATATCTTCTTAAGCTCAAGAAATACACAAGTCTTCAAGACTGAAAAAGCCCACTGAACAAAATTAAAGAAAAAAGACTAAGCTCTCCCCACCAGCATTCCCAGAACCCTTTACACTGATCTACTCATTCCTTTTTCCCATAGCATATTTCACCTTCTGGCATACTATGTAATTTCCTTATCCATGCATAAGAAATATGCATGTTATTTTCAGCCTGTCTCCCTTGCTAAATTGTCAGCTCCAGGAGGGCGGGAAGCTTTGCCTGATTTGTTCATTGTCCAGTGAACCTAGCACCTTGAACAGTGCCTGACCTTTAGCGGGCATCAGTAAATATTTGTTGAATTGAATTAAAATCTAGATAGACACATCCTGGTACAATTTTATAATTGTACATGTAAACAGGAAATCCTAAAATCTTTGGGATTTCCTACTAAAGAACAAGACACAGAACTGTCATCTAACATTAACAACATTGAATCCTGGAAAACAGAGTAGTATCTTCACAGTTAGCAAGGAAACCAGTCTCGGACCTAGAATTCTGAACCCTGCCACACTGCCAGTAATTTGTGAAGGCAGTCATAAGGCATTGTCAGATATGCAAGAACATTTACTATCCATGCATCCTAGATGACAGATTATGCCAGTATATTTTCCAGCAAAATTTTTTTAAAAGTTCAAGAAAAGACAGCATGGAATACAAGAAACTGAAACCCCAAGGACGTGAAAAAAGCCAGCAAGAAATCAAAAGAATTGATCCCGTTGGGATGATTGAATGGCTCTCCCTGGACCAACGATGTTTAAATGACATGAGGATTTACATTTATTAATATTCTCTGGCTCCAATCACACGAACTGTTTCTTTAGTGACTAGTATTTACATGTCACAAGACTATGCTATTTAAAAGTTTTCTAGGGACTTCCCTGGTGGGGCAGTAGTTGAGACTCCACGCTTCCACTACAGAGAGCATGGGTTCGATCCTTGGTCGGGGAACTGAGATCCGTGGTGCAGCCAAAAAAAAAAAGTTTTCTATTTTTGAAATAACTGGAAAACAGTTACAAAACAAAATGTAAATATTGTAAACCTTTACCCTGTAAGAATCACAGCTACAAAAATTGAGAGGGGCTGACAGAGAAGAAGGTGTTTCAAAGCCTTTTTTTTTTTAAATAAAATTGAAATTGAAATCCCCTTCCCAGTCCCATTCCTCTCCCTCCATCTCTAGAAGTAATCACTACCCTGTAACTGGGGCATATCCAGTCTTTATTTATATATGTCTCTATACATGTAAACAATATATAGTTATTTTATAAAATTTACATAAATGATAATATTCTTACATATTTTTTTCACTTAACATTGAGTTTTTGAAATCCACTGATTTCTATACACTTGTTCATTCATTTTCACTGCTAGAGCATTCTACTGTATGACCATACCACGATTTATTTTTCATTCCTCCACTAATAGATCTCAGAATTGTTTTTAATTTTTCACTTCTATAAACAATGCTGTAATGAACATCCTGTGATTCTCTCCTGTGCACACATCAAGAGTTTCTCCAGGTGGCAATACTTAAACACAAAACAGCCAGGTCAAGGTGTGCATGTTGTTTGGAGCTTCTTTACACTTGTTCAGTCCAGGGTCAGTTTCCTGCAAGTTTCTTCATTGACCTGATGAGCTTTGAAAGCAAAGGTCCTTCCCAAGAGTCGGTGAGCTTGGCTCTAATCCAGAAGTTCTCAAAGTTGTCTCCAGTCTACCCTCTGAGAAACACTGCCCTAATCCATGGCTGGAGACAGATAGTATCTTCAAATCCAAATCAGATGTCAGGAAAAGATGCAATTGATCATAAGAAGAATCAGATGGGAAAGGTCAGTAATTTCCCCCAGAATATTCTGGTAGAAGAAATTCAGATCTCAAACAATGGTATAGAATGGCTACAGTTTTACAAGGGAGAGCTTCCCCCACTACTCTGAGCTCAGGACATGACCTATGATCTTTGTCTTTAGACCCTTTTGTGGTGGGACATTTTTTGCTACTTCACACTTTCATCACAGGTTATGTCTCCTTTAAAGGTCCCAGCTCTCTGCAGGATGTCAGTTTCAATGTTCTGCATCCAGTGAACTCAAAGCCCAGGTCACCTAGACTAGTGTAGACATAAAAACCAGGTTTCCAGGTTATTGAAATGACAACCTCCCTGGAGCTGTAGGCACTGCATTTCTCACTGACTCCAGGTCCCAGACTTTAGTTTTAGCCTCTGGGAATTTCACTTACTTTCTTGCAGTCTAGGCTACATGTTTAAGTGCTCCTGTTATATTGTATCCAGCATTTAGGTGTTTTTTATTTTATTTTTATTTATTTATTTGGCTGTGCTGGGTCTTTGGTTGTGGCATGCAGGATCTTCACTGCCACATGAGGGATCTTCAGTTGTGGCATGTGGGATCTAGTTCCTTGACCAGGGATCGAACTCTGGCCCCCTGCATTGGGAGCGTAGTCTTAACTGCTGGACCACCAGGGAAGTCCTCCCATTTAGGTGTTTTTAAGCGGGAAAGTTTTCAGATTATCTAGTCCAGATAGCTCAGGACTTTAACTCAAAATAATTAAACTCTCAAGCAAGAGGTGAAAATAAAAAGGCATTTTCAGAAATGCAAGGTCTCAAAAAATCTACCTCCCTTGAGCCTTTTCTCAGAAAGCTACTGGAGAATGTGTTCCACTGATACAAGGGAGTATACAATGTAGAAGAGGATGTGGGATTCAGGAAACAGGAGCTCCAGCCCCTGAACGGGGCTGAGGGATCCCCCAGGAAGATGGGGTGACAACTGTGCAGGAGCAGGCCTGGAGAACAAGCAGTCCAGTTTAGGGCAGAAGGGAGGCAACTCCAGGAGAACTGTCTCTAGAAAAAGATGTAACTATTAGGTTACCTAGTATGTTTGAAGGTATTAAGATATGAAAAACTCCAGAGACTTTGAAGTAGTGAGAGGAAATAGAAAACTAAGCAAACGGCCTCATCTTCTATAGTAGAAAGTCAATAGATAACATCCAAACCTGAAAAAAATCAAGAAATTCCAGTGTAAACATGTTATTTAGAAATATGGGGCAAAAGCAGGCATTAGAAGATGTTGCCTTCAGGGGCAGAATTCACGGATGGGGAAAAGAAGGGAAAGGGATTCTGGTTTTCATTTCAAGCCACATACATCTATTTTTATTAAACAGATGTATAACTTTGATAAAAATAAATCAGTAAATAAAATAAGTATGATGGCATAATGCACAACATTAATATCATTTTTGAGCTTTGCATCAAGATCCAAAACAGGTGTCTTTGCATAAGTATTCAAGAGATTAGTCAGTTTTCCAAAGGCAGTTCTTTTTTTTAAGGCCGCACTGCGAAACATGTGGGATCTTAGTTCCCCAATCAGGGATTGAACCCTTGCCCCCTGCAGTGAAAGCGTGGAGTCCTAACCACTGGACTGCCAGGGAATTCCTCCAAAGGCAGTTCTTAGTCCTTTGATATTCAAATCACCTTCTTTGAAGAACTTAACACATTTTTATCCTTGTCTCTTATTTGCTTCATTTGTTAACTGGTTTTATAATCAAATTTTCATTTGTGAATAAGCCATTCTCCAACATCCCTTTAATCAACTTCATGAAATTCTGCAACCCCACAATCCTGGAAAGGATGACTGACTATTAAAAAAAGCCATTGACTCAATGGCAGAGGTAAACTCTGGCTAGTCCAGTGGGGACTGATTTCATTATTGTCTGGTTTGTTAGTGAATATGTTGGAAGGCTATTGACTTCTGCTACTTTACATAAACTCAAACGGTGGCGTCTTGACTAATGAGTACTCAGACAATAAGAATTCTGTTTACGGTAAAACTGACTGTCCCAACTGTCATATTCACTCCTCACTCATTGGTTCACCACCTGCTTGATGTCTAGTGTAGAAAGGAAATGACATATAGGCAGGAAGCAGAAAGGAGAAGTGGGAAGGAGTTACAGAATGAGGACTAAAGAAGCTGTATATTGGGCTTCCCTGGTGGCGCAGTGGTTGAGGGTCCGCCTGCCGATGCGGGGGACACGGGTTCGTGCCCCGGTCCGGGAAGATCCCACATGCCGCGGAGCGGCTGGGCCCGTGAGCCATGGCCACTGAGCCTGCGCACCCGGAGCCTGTGCGCCCGGAGCCTGTGCTCCGCAACGGGAGAGGCCACAACAGTGAGAGGCCCACGTACCGCAAAAAAAAGAGAAGCTGTATATTTTATAATCAGCCTCCAAGTACTGGAGAGCTCACTGAATTCCCTATCCAAACAATCACATTTAAAACATTCATTCAATACACATTTATTTATTGAATAAAGATGATGTACCACATATTCTACTAGGCACTGTGGTTATAAAAAAGGAAAGTGTAAATAAGTGACCAACCCATTCACAGTCTACAGAGGACTCAGACCTATAAAAAAATGATCACAGTCACAGCTGTACTTGAGAAGGACAATAATAATAAAGATGAAAGTTGCCCCAGGGAAGGAATCATTAATTCAACCAAGGCGTCTCAGAGGAAGTAATCCCTGGAGGACCAAGGCAGAGAGGGCATTTCAGAAGGAAGTTATCTACCACATATGGAATGGAACGGAGGCTAAAATACCATAGCACGATCTAGGAGGTGTCAGCCTCCTTGGGGTACCCCCGGGGTAGACGAGTGAAATTTTTAAGATGGAGAGGGACATGTTCAGGTTGGCCATTTTAGAAGATTATTCTAGTAGGTGTGCAGGGTTTGAGGTGAAGGGGAACGAAACAGGAGGCAAAGGGATAAGAGGAGCAGTAATCCAAGCAAGAAAAACAAAGGCGTCGGGCTTCCCTGGTGGCGCAGTGGTTGAGAATCCGCCTGCCAATGCAGGGGACATGGGTTCGAGCCCTGGTCCGGGAAGATTCCACATGCCATGGAGCAACAAAGCCTGTACGCCACAACTACTGAGCCTGTGCTCTAGAGCCCACGAGCCACAACTACTGAGCCCGTGTGCCACAACTACTGAAGCCCGCGCGCCTGGAGCCTGTGCTCCCCAGAAAGAGAAGCCACCGCAATGAGAAGCCTGTGCACCACAACAAAGAGTAGCCCCCTCTTGCCGCAACTAGAGAAAGCCTGCGTGCAGCAACGAAGAACCAACACAGCCCAAAACAAAAACAAACAAACAAATAAATAAGAAAACAAAGGTGTCTTGAACCAGGGCAGCTACAGTGAGAGTAGAGAGACTAGGAATAGAATCTAAAGAGGTTGTTGATTAACAGGATGTGAGAGGCACGAAGCAGAGAAGAATTTAGGAGTGGCAGCTAGCTGGGGAGAAGGAAAGGGACAGGGGAACTCAGGGGACGAAGGTACACTGAGATATATGGAAACCTATCATGGTTTTTCTCAGTGGCCTGGAGACAGGGTCCTCCTTCCTTGTGCTTGTTGCTGCCCAAATAAAATCAAATTTTATAAACTGAGAAAGAAAGAACACAACTGTGTTGCATTCTGTATGTTGTGATCTGTTGAAACAAGAGGCTAAAATCAGACAGCCAGACATTCTTTCCACTTGAGTGCCAGGATTTCAGCTGGATTTTTTAAGTTAGCAGCAATTTACTTCATAAGGATCTGAAGGAGCTTCCGGCAAAGGAGATGTCAGCTCAGTTTGATGCATTTGTGGGACTCCAGGAGGAGACTTCTAGTAGACGTTTGGATATCTAAAACAAGTATTATGCTTATAAGAATGATCAGAGATGAAAATATAGATTTGAGAATCACCGGCATTAGCTGAAATCATGGGAACAGAAGAGATCATGCAGAAAATGTGGGTGGAGGGAAAAAAAAGGGCGCCAAGCATGGCATCCTGAGTAAACCAATGGTTAAGGGTGGAGACAGAAGAGGAGCTCATCATGCAGGAAAATGAAAAGGAAAAGTTAGAGAGGTGAAAAATTATAAAAATATATCACAGACCCAGGCAAGGAGAGTGTCAAAGAGTTAGGAGTCAACCATCACACCCAGTGAAAATGGTCCAGTGGTCAGGACTTCACCTTCCAATGCAGAGGATGTGGGTTCGATCCCTGACCGGGGAGATAAGATCCCACATGCCTCGTGGCCAAAAAACCAAAACATAAAACAGAAGCAATATTGTAACAAATTCAATAAAGACTTTAAAAAATGGTCCATGTCAAAAAAGAAATCTTAAAAAAAAAATGAAATGACAAAGATTTAGCAGTTAGGAGATCCCCAGCAGCCTTAGAGGTGCTCAGAGGAGTGGTGGCCAAAGCCATCCTATTGTTGCTTGAGGAGTGGCCGGAAATAAGAAAGCAGAGTGAATACTGTGATAGGAAGGAAGAAGAAAGGGGGACACTTTGAGGCTGACACGGGGTTGAGGACCTCTTTCCTGTTAGGGGAAATATTTACATATTTGTGGGTACCGGGAAAAGGTGCTAGTGGAAGAGGAGAGTTTGAAGTCACCAGAAAGAAAAGCAAGAGACAGAACAGCAGGATAGTAAGGGAATGAACTGAAGAGCAAAGGTGGAAAACTTAGCCTTGGGAAGAACGGAAATGTCCGAGGCGGATGGGAAAAGAATAAGCAGACCTACTTATAACTGGGTTGATCCAGTTTCTGTTGAAACTGAATTGGGAAATCAATAGAGATGGGCAAAGTTAAATGAAATGTGTTCATATAATAAGCCTGGTCTATATTTACTTTGCTGTAACCAGAGAGGCAGCCTATTCTAATGACGTGGACTCTGAAAACCAGCCTGCTGCTTTGAATTTCACTTCTGGCCATGACATGCTTTTTCATGGAAGGTCATATTTATATCGCTGCAGCAGAATCACAGCAACTGTGCTCAGTCTCCATGGCTTATTTCAAAGATTCAAAATATGTGGGCCAGATAATTCCAGCTCTTCAATGTCCTTGGAGCCCTAATATTATTTTTATGAACACGACAACAGCCTTGCTAACGTGGTGTAAACTGGACTGATTTTAGTTATTTATCTTATACTTGACTGCATCAAACTAATATGTGAGACGGCTAATAATAAAGTACAACTGGAGATTTAAAATAGATTAAAAAGGGGAAAATCACAACTGTGATAAAAATTTGAAAACTCTTCAGCCTCTACAGTAGTTACAGAAATGTAAATTTGAAAAATGAAGCACCATCTATTAAATAATCAAAAGCAAAGTCAAATTATTAAATCTATGTGGGGTAGACTTTAGCAGAATGGAAATTGCCAGGGAACATTTAAATTGGTTCAGTTCTTTGAATAATTGCCAATATGTATTGATCATTTACTCCACCTCAGGCACTGTTTTAGTGAGTAGTCATGTAATCCTCACTTACCACTCTGAGGTAGATCATGTCACTGTTATAAATAAATCTCCATTTTCCAAATAAGGAAACTGGAGCGCACCATTAAATAAATTGTCCAAGCAGGTCATGAAGCAAGTAAGCGGCCAAGCTGTGATTCAAATGACCTAGACTGATTACAAAGCTCTTGCTCTTAACTAGTATTCTGTACCAGCAGGACCCCTTTACAATCCTTTTTTTTTTTTTTTTTTTTTTGCCATGCCCCGTGGCTTGCGAGATCCTAGTTCCCTGACCAGGGATTGAACCTGGGCCCTCGGCAGTGAAAGGCAGAGTCCTAGCCACTGGACCGCCAGGGAATTCCCAACATTCTTAAAAATTATTGGGCCCTTCATGATAAGAACACTCAACAAACCCACAGCTAATATACTCAATAATAAAAGACTAAAGACTTTCCCCTAATATCAGGAACAAGACAAGGATGTCTACTTTCACCACTGCTGGTCAACAACACTATACAGGAAGTCCTAGCCAGAGCCATTTGTCAAGAAAAAGAAATAAAGGAGTCCAAATTGGAAAGGAAGAAGTAAAATTAACAGATAATATGATCCTGTATATAGAATATCTCAAAAAATACACACACACAAAAACTGAGTTAATGAATTCAGCAAAGTTGGAGGATCTAAGGTCAACACTCAGAAACCAGCTGTATTTCTATATATTAGGAACAAGCAATCTGAAAATAAAATTTTTTTAAACAATTCCATTTGTAATAGCATCAAAAATAATAAAAACAGTTAGGAATAAATTTAGCCAAGTTGGTGCAAGACTTGTGCACTGAAAACTACAAAACATTGCTGAAAAAAAATAAAGATCTAAATAAATGGAAAGACATTCTGGGATCATGGATTAAAAGACTTAATACCTTTAACATGGCAATACTACCCATTACAATCTACACAGTCAATGTAATCCCTACAAAGATTCAAATGACTTTTTTTTTGTTTTTGCAGAAATTGACACACTGATTATAAAATTGATAAGGAATTGCAAGGGGCTCTGAATAGCCAAAACAACCTTGAAAAAGAAAAACAAAGTTGGAGGACTCACATTTCCCAATTTCAAAACTTACTATAAAGCTACAGGAATCAAGACAGTGTGGTACTGGCATAGGGATAGATATATAAATAATTAGAATAGAATAGAGAGTCCAGAAATAAGTCAAAAAATCTATGATTAATTGATTTTCAACAAAAGTGCCAAGACCATTCAATGGTGGAAAGAATAGTCATTTCAACAAATGGTGCTGGGACAACTGGATATCCACATGCAAAAGAATGAAGTTAGTACTCTACCTCATACCATATATAATAATTAATCAAAATGGATCATAGACCTAAATGTAAGAGCTAAAATTATAAAACTTTTTTTAATTGAAGAATATTTGATTTACAATGATACATAAAATTAAAAAACTCTTATAAAAAAACATAGGGGTAAATCTTCATGCTTTGGATTTGGCAAGAGATTCTTAGAAATGACACCAAAAACATAAACAACAACAACAAAAAAACTACGCAAATTGATTTAATCAAAATTAAAAGCTTTTCGCACAGATATAAAAAACAAACTAGTGGTTACCAGAGGAGAGAGGGAAAGGGGAAGGGCAAGTTAGGGGTAGGGGACTAAAAGATACAAACTACTGTGTATAAAGTAGATAAGCAAAAAACATATATTGTATAGTACAGGGAATTATAGCTATTATCTTGTAATAACATTTAATGAAGTATAATCTGTAAAAATACTGAATCACTATGCTGTATACCTGAAACTAACATAATATTGTAAATCAACTATACTTCAATAATAAATAAATAGGTAAACAAAATTTTAAACTTTTGTACATCAGAAGATACTACTAAGAAATCAACTATATTCCAATAAAAATTCATTTAAAACAATGCACTAACAAGAAAGTAAGAAGACAACTTACAAAATGGGAGAAAATATTTATAAAACATATATCTGATAAAGGTCTAGTATCCAGAATATATAAAGAACTCTTAGAACCCTACAACAAAAAGACAACCCAATTTAAAAACGAGCAAAGGGTTTGAATAGACATTTCTCCAAAGAAGATATACAAATGGCCAGTAAATATATGAAAAAATGCTCATCATTAATCATTATGGAAATGCAAATCAATACTACAAATGAGATACCACTTCACACCCACTAGGATAACTACAATTTAAAAAAAAAAGGAAAATAACAAGTGTTGAGGATGTGGAGAAATTGGAACCCTCGTACATTGCCAATGGGAATGTAAAATGATGCAGCTGCTGTAAAAACACTGTGTCAAAAAAACAAACCAAAAAGTCACCACTTTGTCACTTCCTCAAAACAGTAAACATAAAATTATCATTTGACCCAGAAATTCTACTCTTAGGTATCATACCCCAAGAAATTAAAAACATGTATTCCAAGAAATACTTGTACATGAATGTTCACAGTAGCTAAAAGGTGGAAACAACCCAAATATCCATCAAATGATGAATGAATAAACAAAATATGTCATATCATACAATGGAACATTATTCAATCATAAAAAGGAATGAAGTGCTGATACATGCTATCGTGTGGGTGAACCTCAAAAACATTATGATAAGTGAAAGGAAGGTCACAGATTGGATAATTCCGTTTATATGAAACGTCCAAAATAGGCAAATCCATAGAGACAGAAAGCAGACTAGCAGTTACCAGGGCCTGAGGGGAGGGGAGAATGGGGAGTGACTGTTTAATGAGTACAGAGTTTCCATTTGGGGTGATGAAAGAAAATGTCTTAGAACTAAATAGAGGTCATGGTCGCACAACACAGTGGACTAAATGCCACCAGATTATGCACTTTAAAATGGTTAATTTTGTGTCATGAATTTTACTTCAATTTTTAAAATGTATTCATTAAAGAAAGTATTGAGGACCCCAACAGCTTTTGTTTATGTGGGTCTATCTATCGATATTTGTTGTGTTGGAAATTTAAACTGGAAAATTTTAAATATCTTCATTCACTTAAAAATAACAACAAAAAGGACTATGTAGAAATAAATATTAAAAATTTAAAATGACAGGTAACATATTTTTATTTAAAATAACTATATTTTCTACAGTAGAAATTAGTGAGAAGAATAGTATTGTTTTACATTTTTGAAAATCTCTTTAATGTCTGGCTTAATAGAAGACAGCTGAATTCTCTGCTTCTGAATTCAATCTGTTACAGGATCACACTGTTAGGCAGCCTTTGGAAAACCTCACTGTACACTCCTGAGAGAATGAGAGTGAAAAAGGCAAGTATTGTCCTCCTGTTGTTATGAAAATAGTTTTGACCTCACAGATCCCCCGAAAGGATCTCCAAGAACCCCAGGGGCCCCAGGCGTATTTATAAAATTGCTGCTGGAACAGGGAGGGACCACTTCATGGGCACAGGACCAGTGGAGGCACACAGAGCCCTGTGCTCTGAAGAGCCCCACGTTTGGGGTTTAATGCTCTGTAGTCGCCATCATGAAGTTCTTAAGAATTTAATCTTTGAATTTGTGTTTCATAAGTGAAATCCAGTGGGACGACGGGGCATGCACCAGAGGCTTGGAGCCTTGGCTCATGCACTGTCCCCCACTTCTGATGACTCCCTGCCTCCCAGGGACCAGCTTGAGCCACCCACTCCCCCCACCTTGGTGCGTTGGGCCTTACCTGGCCTGCCTTCCTGCCCAGCAACCACTGGCACCCTCGTTCCTGGTGGGAGCCTTGGCTAGGGCATGGGAAGGATCAGAGTTGGGCACAGTGCACTCGGTGGTGGCTCAGGCAGCTGACCTCACCCCAGAGTAGAAACACCCTGGCCTCGGGGCAAACCTCTCACCCCTCCCCAAATCTAGATACCTACCACGTCCTGGCACGAAGATCGCAATACCTTTGAGGTTCTCCCATTCCTGTGGGTGAGCGCAACTGGCCTATGGGAAGGGGACATTGCTGGTCTCGCCAGGGAAGGGAACCTGGCAGCTGCAGTGCCCCGTGCATGCCTGCTGCCAAGGGGACTGCCCCCTAGGGAGCCTGTGAGGTCTGCACTCAGCCTGCCAGTAGCCCTGGGCCCAGGGGAACCTGACATTAAATAGCAAATTAGAAACACCAGGACAGGTGGAGGGAGGATCGGGGAGGGAGAGACAGTGAACAAAAGAGAAAAGCTTTTTATTTTAGTACCTTTGTGGAACTTATTTACTGCTGTTTGAACCAGGACCCCCATTTTCATTTTATATGGGATGGCAAATTACATAGCTGGTCCTGTATATAGACTCAGGAAATAATTAAGACACTTGAGTGTTCCTGCCCTCGGTCCTAATAAACCTACAAGAGTAAATTATCCTAAGTGAATGAATTCAAAGGGGAATTAAAAACTATAAATAAAGGTACTTAGAACAGATGTAATTATTTATAGTCAAAAATAATAATCTATGATTGATAATAGAAAAATGACTGAGAAAAATTAGTTTTCCTTTATCCTCTAAAATCTGTTCCTCCCCTAATATTCTTCATCTCATCTCTGTCCACTGAAAAGAACTAGAAATAATGACCAATCCTGAAGAAATGAGCTTCCTTAGAGGCCAGATTCTGGTTTCTAAATATATTTCCTATTAAAGGGAACCGAGGCTCCTTAGAGAAACGGCTGATTCCAGGTCTAGGGCAGCAGATGTACATCTTGACATACTACAAAGCAAGGAAGCTCTTAAAGATGATTGCCAACGGGTCATAAGACTCAGAAACCCAGTACTTTCAACAATTCCTGGCAATTAATATGCCTAAACACCAAAAGTGAAAACAAGCCTGTGTGGATGTGTGGAAAGGTGAAACTGGAACAGTGTTGGCTATCTGCTTACCCTCTGTATTCAAAACCTGATAGCAAAGGACTGTCATTCATCTTCTAGCTCAATACCTGGAACATGGCTCCAAAAAATGGTTACTGTTTGGGTGGGTAGATAGATGGTTGCATGATGAATAGAATGGAAAGGTAAGAGAAACTATAAAATTGTTTTACTAATAAATAAAGGGATGATTGTGGAGAGTAGCAATGCCAGGAGCTTTCTCTTCAAATTCTATTCAAGTAGCTAGAAAAATTCCTAAAATGAACTATTTCCAGCAACAAAAGTTTACAAGTTGGTAAAATCAAGAAAAAATAAAAGAGAGAAAGAGGGCTGCAAATTTCGTTGCACTATACTCAGAAGTGCCAAAGAAATGTAGCTCTTTTATTTATCTTTAAGCAATCCGACCTTACTGGGTCCCACTGATTAGGTGACACGGAAACATGGATTTTAGTCCGTTCTAGTACAATTAGTCCCAGTCAGAAATGGGACCAATCCCTTTTAGTAAGGCTGCTTCAGAGTCAAAACAACTCAATCTGTCAGATTCCACCCTTCTCCTCCAGCTTATCTCTAAGGTAGCACTTGGGTACAGGGAAGGGGCCCTGGTGACCTCAAGATATCGTGGCCTCATGCTGGCCCTTTGCTCTGTGGGGGCTGGTGACCACTGAGGCGCAGCTGGCCTTGGCCCTGGCTTCTGGTGTCCACAGCTGACCCCTGCAGTTGCTCTAACCTGTAACCTAGTTTTATTTATCTTGCTCAGAGCCTGAGGGCTGCTCTCCAGCTGGCTTGACCCCACCGTAGCTTTCACTGAGCCATGGGCTCCACTGAATCGCTACCACATTGTCCATCTGGCCCCTGACCAGGAGGTCCAGGCAGTGGGGTCACCTCACCACCACCACCACCCCGCAGCAGATCCATGGCAGGGCTGCTGGCTCTCAATTCTACATTCCGAGGGGGCTAAAAGAGGCTCAGGAATGAACACTGCATCTTTTCTCTGGCCACCCTAATTTTAGACCAATCACTTTGATAAGGAGGCCAAATAGTCACTCTTTCCTGCTCTGGGAAGATAAGCCTCCTGTCTTAGGGAAGGCTGCATGGGAACATTATTTAAGAGGGAAATAAAATACATCCATTTATTGTGTGCAAAAATATCGTCACCAATACGTAAACAAGCAAAAACGAATCTAAGGATGATGACAGTAAAAAGCAGTAAGAGCCTAAGGAAAACTTCTTGACTAAATCATCCAGAAGAAATGTAACAATTTGGAGAACAAACCTTCAACATTTTTCTGGCAACTCAAAGTCTAACACACACACCAAAAGGTGCACAAATCCTAAGAGTATAGTTCAGTGAATTTTCAAAAGTGGGTCTACACTTCTGCAATACCCAGATCTGGAAATAAAACATCAACAGCACCCAGAAGACTGCCTCACATCATTTTCATACCTTGACTTATAACACCACAGATTAGTTTCTTGTTTTTGAACTTTACATATGCAGGATTACACAGTATGTACTCTTTGGGGTTTGGCTCCTTTTATTCAATGCAGGATGTTTGCAGGATTCATCTCTGCTCTTGTATCAGTTCATTCTGTGTAGATTTCCATTGTGATAATATGTCACAATTTACATTTCTGTCCATTGAAGATGAACACTTGGGTGCTCTCTAGTTTTCATTTATTACAAATTGTACTCCTATGAACATTCTTGGGCATGTCTTTTGGTGAACATACGTACATATTTCTGTTGGGAATATCCCTAAGAGTGGAATCTCTGGGTCATAGATTATGTGTATATTCATCTTTAGGAGATAATGCCAAATAATGTTTCAAAATGGTTGTATCAAGTTATACTCCCATCAGGAGACTATGAACATTCTGATTGTTCTGCATCCTTATCAGCACTTGTTATTGTCAGCCATTTAATTTTTAGCCGTTGAGGTCCTGGTATAGCTGTATCTCATTATGGTGTTAGTTTGCAGTTCCTTGATGATGATGATGTTGAACAACTTTTTGTGTGCTTCCTGGCGTAACCTCATTAATGAAGTGCCTATTCAAGTCTCTTGCCTCTTTTTAAAACATTTTATTTATTTATTTATTTTTGGCTGCGTTGGGTCTTTGTTGCTGCATGCGAGCTTTCTCTAGTTGTGGCGAGCGGAGGCTACTCTTTGTTGTGGTGTGCGGGCTTCTCATTGCGGTGGCTTCTCTTGTTGCAGAGCACGGGCTCTAGGCACGCGGGCTTCAGTAGTTGTGGCACGCAGGCTCAGTAGTTGTGGCTCGCAGGCTCTAGAGCGCAGGCTCAGTAGCTGTGGCACACGGGCTTAGTTGCTTTGCAGCATGTGGGATCTTCCTGGACCAGGGCTCGAACCTGTGTCCCCTGAACTGGCAGGCAGATTCTTAACCACTGCGCCACCACGGAAGCCCTCTTGCCCGTTTTTTATTCAGTTGGCTTCCTTTCTCTTATCAATTTACACATTTTGGATGACAGTCCTTTGTCAGATATATGTGGCAAATATCTTTTCCAAATCTATAGCTTGATTTTTCATTCTCTTAATTTGTATCTTTTGAT
This sequence comes from Delphinus delphis, assembly GCF_949987515.2. Classification (NCBI taxonomy): domain Eukaryota; kingdom Metazoa; phylum Chordata; class Mammalia; order Artiodactyla; family Delphinidae; genus Delphinus; species Delphinus delphis. The sequence goes on from NC_082684.1 coordinate 104,557,741, forward strand.
AAACAGAAGTTCTTAATTTTAATATAGGCCAATTCATTAACTTTATTTGATGGGTAAAGTGCTTTATATTTCCTTTTTAAAAAATTTTTGCCTGCTCCAATATCTTCTCCTTTGTTTTCTGCTATAAGAATTTCTTTTTTGGTCCTTTTACATTTAGATCTGGAATGGATTTTTTTCATATCATGTGAGGTTCATGAGCTGTGAAAGCATTAAAAGAGGACATATATCCAAGAACAACAGACAAGTTTTTAAATTATTATAAAAATTAATACCAGACTACTTAAAGTCACTATTAGAAGCAGTGGAAGTAAAAATTGACACAGTAGAAAATGAGTCATAACGTAAAAGAACTCCAGAAGAAAAATGTACAGTAAAACAAAACAAAACGAAACTGGAGAAAATCACTGAACTCCTACTGTAAGCAGAAAGGTTTACATATACTGTATTTAATCATTCTAAATGTATATTTTCTTCCCATTTTAACAGCTCTAAAATCAGAATGCATCTTATAACTGATATGTGTCATTCAACTGAGAAAAAAATAAAACTATAGGTTTAGTCAAATAGAAAATACTAATGAAATCCTATCAAAGTGGTAAATGATAAATATATATTTCTAAATAAGTCTGAAAGAATTCTTTCAATAAGTATAAAACAAGAATCTTAGGTGATAAAAAATTCATTGTGTATTAGTTTAATTGGAAGCCTTGTTTGTTTCTTAGTAGTATATAAAATATGTTCTTATAATCACTGGTGTCCTGGATTTGCAGAGATACAGTATTAACTAATTTATCCCATACAATAATCTAAAGACGTATAGAGAAAATTAATAAAGCCATAATTGGGCTTCCCTGGTGGCGCAGTGGTTGAGAGTCTGCCTGCCAATGCTGGGGACATGGGTTCGTGCCCCGGTCCGGGAAGGTCCCACATGCCACGGAGCGGCTGGGCCCGTGAACCATGGCCGCTAAGCCTGCGCGTCCGGAGCCTGTGCTCCGCAACGGGAGAGGCCACAACAGTGAGAGGCCCGCATACCGCAAAGAAAAAATAATAATAATAAATAAATAAAGCCATAATTAGTAACTGATCTAGCCAGAATTTAGATCCAGGCTTTCCACAGCATTTATCACAGAACTCCTAGACAACAGAAAATAGCATCTGAACTCCAGACCTCAGGAAACTCCAGGAAGATTTTCCAGCCCTCAACAGTCAATAACTAAAGATATAAAGGTAATTTGAGAGGGAAAAGATGAGTTTATACATAAAGAGAGTCCTTATTAAAATTGCCAGGAATCCTCTCATTTTTATGTAGATTTGAAATCTTCCACAATAAAAAGTAAAAACAAAAATTTATTTAAGTCAGAGACTGCGACATGGTTGTTTCAACTGCCAATAGTTTGCAGGTTTTCCCAGCAGGAATGGCTTTCTTGAATTCAAGTCAGATTGCCTTTACTTCTTCTGAGGACCCGGTCAAGCCCAGATGCAATGGAACCACATCTACAGGGCTTGGTGGTAGGGAAGGGGGCAAGGGTGAGGTTGATTCCAAAGGATTGTTTTCTCAGCAAGGCTGTCATTCATAGAACAAGGCAACACCAAGACATTCTCAGGTCTGCAAAGTCTCAGAAAACTTACTAATCAAATGCTTATTCTCCCTAATTTGCTCAAAGACATATATTTGTTTTAAAACACTTAAAGAGAGCTCTCACCATGTGTGAGGCAGTATTTTAAGTGCTTTATTACATTATCTTCGTAGCAACTCTGTAAAGTAGATGTAATAATCCCCATTTTATAGGTAAGGAGACTGAGGCATACAGAGGTTAAGCAACTTGCCCAAGGTCGCACAATCAGTAAGGGGCAGAGCCGGAATTCAAACCCAGGCCGTGTGGCTCCAGAGTGTGTGCTCTACACTTCGTGCTATCCCGCTTCAAACTGTTGGCTGCTGCTTTTTTGTTTTTTTAACTTTATTGGAGTATAGCTGCTTTACAACGTTGTGTTAGTTTCTGCTGTACAGCAAAGTGAATCAGCTCTATGTTTACATGTATCCCCTCCTTTTTGGATTTCCTTCCCATTTAGGTCACCACAGAGCACTGAGTAGAGTTCCCTGTGCTATACAATAGGTCCTCATTAGTTATCTAATAATATCAATAGTGTATATAAATAATATCAATAATCAATAGTGTATAGAAATCAATCCCAATCTCCCAATTCATCCCACCCCTCCTTCCCTGTTGGTATCCATACATTTGTTCTCTACGCCTGTGTCTCTATTTCTTTTCTTTTTTGTGTGTGTGCCAATTTTTTTAAATAGATCTTTATTGGAGTATAATTGCTTCACAATACTGTGTTAGTTTCTGTTGCACAACAAAGTATATCAGCCATATGCATACACATGTCCCTATATCCCCTCCCTCTTGAGCCTCCCTCCCATCCTCCCTATCCCACCCCTCTAGGTTATCACAAAGCACTGAGCCGACCTCCCTCTGCTGTGCTGCTGCTGCTTTGTAAATAAGATGGTCTATACCATTTTTTTCAGATTCCGCACATATGCGTTAATATACGGTATTTGTTTTTCTCTTTCTGACTTGCTTCACTCTGTATGACAGTCTCTAGGTCCATCCACGTCTCTGCAAATGACCCAATTTCATTCCTTTTTATGGCTGAGTAATATTCCATTGAATATATGTACCACATCTTCTTTAGCCGTTCCTTTGTCTGTGGACATTTAGGTTGTTTCTGTGACCTGGCTATTGTAAATAGTGCTGCAATGAACATTGGGGTGCATGTGTCTTTCTGAATTATGGTTTTCTCAGGGTATATGCCCAATAGTGGGATTGCTGGGTCACATGGTAGTTCTATATTTCGTTTTTTAAGGAACCTCTATACTACTCTCCATAGTGGCTGTGCAACTAGGGTGAATTAAAAATGGAAAATTTGAACAAGAAAGTTGTTAAAAATAAGTGATGAGGTAGTGCCAGAACAAGGAAGGGGAAGGGGGGGAGGAGAAAAGTGATTACCAAAAACAATAACCTCAGTACTTGTGTGTATATGCTTATTGGTATTGTTGTGGCATCTAAAGAAACTCTCCTCAGAGTTCCCTGACTTCTACTTGATTGACAAACCTAGTTTCCCTACACTCCTCTCTATGTCACATTGAGTTGACCTGGTAAACTAAAAGGCAGTTCTCTCCCCTGTCCTTGAAGCGCGTCTAGTGATGAGAGTCAAGTGCAGAGCCCCTCAGAGAAGGACAAAGAAGAGGCAGCAGACCCACTGAGCACCCAGGTAACCACCACCACTCCGTGGAGACCCTGGCAACCATGCACAGTGGGGCGTAGCGGTGGAGCCCGTGATGAATGAGTCTGGCCTGGGGAAGCTGGGACAGGAGCCCAAGAAAAGACAGAGGGGACAGTCAAGGCGGGGAGGGTGGGGAAGTGCTCAGGGAAACATGCCCTGCTAAAGCCTGAGGGGACATGAAAGCTGACAGGACAGTGGAGAAGGATGAAAGCTGAATTGCCCTGTCCTGAGCAGGAAAGCAGAACATAGGAATTCTAGGCTAGAAGAGGTCAGTAGGGGGATGGAAAGATGGTGGGAAATCAAGCTACTTCAGACTAGAGGTGACCCTCTACCTGTTTGCTTCTTTTTAAAAATTATTTTTATTTTTAAAATTTATTTATTTATTTATTTATTTTTGGCTGCATTGGGTCTTTGTTATTGCACGCAGGCTTTCTCTAGTTGTGGTGAGCGGGGGTACTCTTCGTTGCGGTGCGGTGTGCAGGCTTCTTATTGCGGTGGCTTCTCTTGTTGCAGAGCATGGGCTCTAGGCTTGCCAGCTTCAGTAGTTGTGGCACACGGGCTCAGTAGCTGTGGCTCCCGGGCTCTAGAGCTCAGGCTCAGTAGTTGTGGTGCACGGGCTTGGTTGCTCCGCGGCATGTGGGATCTTTCCTGACCAGGGCTCAAACCTGTGTCCCCTGCACTGGCAGGCGGATTCTTAACCACTGAGCCATCAGGGAAGCCCCTGTCTGCTTTTTAATTCCTGGGGCCATGCCTCTGGGAAAGCCTTCTCAGAAACTCTTGACCCTAAATGGGGAGGAGATGGTGGTTTTTAGGGCTTAGGTCAACCACATCTTTCTGAAAAGTGTTAATGCTGAGTTGGAAACAGGTGAAGTGTGGGGAGAAAATTACCCTATGGGCTCAGAGGTCTTAGAAATAAGTCTCTGCTGTTAATGTTATCATAGTGAAGTCTGGTGAAGTCTTGGACTGGTTTAAGGTTTATAAGAAGGGCGATCTTGGACCCTTCTGACTTTTACCCCTCTCCTCTTCCCTGGAGCTCAAACTCTGGTCACAGGCATAATTGCAGCCTTACGAGTAAAAGATTTTATTTCACATGCTTATCAGTCTCTGCTGAACACGTGAGTCTTTTTCTGCCTTTAGTTTCTTGACCTTAGCTTCTATTTATACGCACAATACTCATCCTTTCAAATACAGGGTAATCCAATAGCAGCTACTGTTTCACACACTCCTGAAACATAAAAATCCTAAGGACATAATAATTGCCTTTTATATTTTTTAAAAGTCTTCTCTTTCTTTAGCATTAAATTAATTTCCAAAATAGAACTCTTCCTTCTTCTTTCTCCTGACTGCCTTTTCTAGAGTTTTACTAAATGTTATTTAGCCAATAGCTCTTTTTCTTATAAATCCTCTCATTTGTTCTAATTATAAACTAGTACACATGGTGACATATGTTACTTTCCTAGGCTGAACTCCAGAAAGCGATGACAAGCAAAGAAAGAAGAACTCCATAAATAAGCTGAATTTAGTCTACGGGATGGCAAATTGCCCTTACTGTTGCTTTTTTTTTTTTAATCCAAAAAGAAATTTTATTTCTAGCTGAAGCAGGTCCCAGTGGGTTTCCCCCTCCTAATAAATTATTAGCTTCTTTGAGGAAAGTAATATGTTCTAGTCATCTTTGTAATGTCATCTCCAGTGACTTTCACTAGGAGTATGCAATGAGTGTTGAACTAAATTAAACTGCATTTAGTCAAATGAGAGGTGATACCTAACAGCATTTCAGAGGAAGACAAAGAAATAAACTGCATCTTATGACATAGACATGCTGGTGTCCTTGCTATAACTTACCAGTTAACCAACTCAATAATTGTATGCAGTCAAACCTCACAATATTTTTACCTCTTTCTTAATCTCCAATAAGAAAAGTAATATAAAGTATGTGGAACCACTCACAGTCCCATCACCCTGCAATATATCAGATTAACAACAGTGGTTATAAATTTTGTCTTTGTTATACATGTAATACAGATATTTAAAACAAAATGGTATACTCTGAGCCCATAGGACAAAATGGTATGCTCTACATCTTGTTCTGTAGCCTGCTCTTTCACTCAGCGTTATGGGTTGAGAAGACGTTCTCATACCAATAAACATTCCTTAATAGATATTTATTATTCTGTCATATGATTGTACCACAATTTGCCTAACCAATCATCTGTCTTGGGTGTTTCCATTTAAAAAATTTATTATAATGTTTTGATATCCTTGTTGTTGCTGTTGTTTTTAGTTCTATAGTCTGCTCTTATTTCCTCAGGATAAATTACCATAGGTAGAATTGCTGGGACGAAAGATGCATAGATTTTAAACTGGAACACACATTTCTGAGTCGCTGTTCAGAAAGGTTATACTTCTGTGCATTCCCTGTTCATGTCCTTTTTCCATTTAAAAAAGGGAATGAGGGACTTCCCTGGTGGCACAGTGGTTAAGAATCTGCCTGCCAGTTCAGGGGACACAGGTTCGAGCCCTGGTCCAGGAAGATCCCACATGCTGCAAAGCAACTAAGCCCGTGCACCACAACTACTGAGCCTGTGCTCTAGAGCCCACGAGCCACAACTACTGAAGCCTGTGCTCCACAACTACTGAAGCCTGTGCGCCTAGAGCCCGTGCTCCATGACAAGAGAAGCCACCGCAATGAGAAGCCCGCGCACCGCAACGAAGTGTAGATCCCACGTGTTGCAACTAGAGAAAGCCTGTGCGCAGCAATGAAGACCCAATGCAGCCAAAAATAAATAAATAAATAAAAAGGGGATGACGGGGTAATTATCTTATTGATTTGTTAGGGCTCTTTATTTATTAAGCACACTGTCCTTTTGTGATAAATTACACAAACATTTTTTCCTCATTTGTCTCTTTACTTTTAATATTAATAGCTTTATTTTTTAGATGGACACAAGTTTAACATTTTTATGTAGTCAAATCTGCCAGTATTTTTATTTTATGGATTTAGTCTTGGTGTTATGTTTAGAAAGAAATTCCCGGGCTTCCCTGGTGGCACAGTGGTTAAGAATCTATCTGCCAAAGCAGGGGATGCAGGTTAAAGCCCTGGTCCAGGAAGATCCCACATGCCGCAGAGCAACGAAGCCCGTGCACCACAACTACCGAGCCTCCGCTCTAGAGCCCGCAAGCCACAACTACTGAGCCCACGAGCCACAACTACTGAAGCCCACACGCCTATAGCCCATGCTTCACAGCAAGAGAAGGCATCACAATGAGAAGCCTGCGCACCACAGTGAAGAGTAGCCCCTGCTCACCGAAACTAGAGAAAGCCCGCGTGCAGCAATGAAGACCCAACACAGCCAAAAATAAAAGTAAATAAAATAATTTTTTTTTAATTTCTAAAAAAAAAAAGGAATTCCCCACCTCAAAACCAGATCATTTCACTTGCACTTTATTGTGGTTCCTTTTGTCTTGTTGTTGTTCTTCTTCTTTTCTTCTCTGTTATCAGTCTTCTTTAATATATAGATTTATTCTTTCAGGTGTATATTTTGGAACAGAGTGAAATATAATCTACCTCCAATAAATGAATGTATATATGTAATCGAGTCTCTTTCTGGACTTGCTAGTCTGCTGTATTTATCTATTTCTATATCAGTAATGTATAATAAATAATATTTATTGAGCACTTACTTGGGCTGTTCTAAATGCTTTCCATATATTAATTCAGTTAGGCCTTATATCAACTCTATGCAGAGGCAGATTTATCATGAAACTAATGAAGCTTAAGCTTCAGGGCCCTTCACTTGCACAAACCTCATCCAAGCGTCTGGGAGGGGCCCTAACAATATATTCACACAATGTTATGTTTTTGTAAAATTTGCAAAATAAGATATGTTAATGACTGTTGGTTCTGGTGGTTCTGATAAATCTTCCATCGCAATTTCCCTATGTCACCGGGAGGCATTGGAATGGTCTCTGGCCTTAAGGAGAACCTGAGTCAGGGATAGATTTAGTTAGGTTTAGTAGGATATCCTTATGTGGCTATCAGTCACTTTTGCTAGATGCCCACTGTAGGAATAGCTTCCAGGAATACTTCTACTGCCTTTTGTGCCAACTTACCCAGCATCATGACACAAAGGTACAAGTCAGAACTCTTATTACAATTTAAATGGATCTTCTGGGACCCAGCCCCAGAGGTATGTGGGCAGTGGAAAAAAACAAGGATAAAAATAAATAACAACAGATTTCTGTGGGAAATTTTTCCAATCTATCAAAATGTAAAATTGCAAATGGAAGATTTGGTTTTTATTAACACCTGGTCAAGAAAGAAGTCCTCTCTTTTTGGGAATATTCTTGATTATTCGTTGGTTACAATGATAGCTAATCATAGCCTTTTGTGACAGGAATCACACAAAATATAATTTATCAGAATTCCTGGGTTTGTTGGACACAAACGTCTAGCAGTACTGTAAATGTCTGTTACAGCTCAGAGAGAGAAGAAACGACAGAGAGAGGTTCCCAAGTTTCACAATAATGCTTAGGATGTGCATATTATCAGTAACAGGTTCTGAACATGCAAAAACTTCTCTAAACAACAAATAATAAATTTTTTGATCCTGTTAGAGGAAAAGCATAATAATTTTTCTGTTCTCTCTCTAGAAAATGATGTTCCAAAATCATTTTCATGTCAAGAGATAAAGAGTCTGAAGACAAAACTACAGAGGGAAAGTATTATAGAAGTTTTTCAGGCAGCTACTTAATTTAAAAGATTATGTTATTTTCTGGATTTGTGCTGTTTGTGATATTGGTCAGCTTTTTAAAAATGTGTGATTTCTTATGATTTTTTTCTCATTATAAATACTTTTCTAACTAATTTTTCTAATAATTTCAAACATATAGAAAAGTTTGAAAGACTTGTGCAATTAAGACCCATATACCCCAGTTTTCTATCTGATTTTGCATTCTTTTTCTTAAAAAGTACCCCCCCTCCCCCCCCACCCCCCACACACTATTGTATTAGCTTCAGACCCCTAAAACCTGGGTCCACTCCTGACTCTGTGATATGACTTTTATTGATATAATAATAAATTTACAGATGAGGAAACCGAGGTAGAGAGAGGTCAAGGCCAACAGTTGGATAATACATCGTCACATAGGATTTTTGCTATACACTATAATGCCTACTAAATTTTGTATTATTTCAGCTGTATAACTCATTTTATTTTTGTAATCTTCCTTTTTCACTGGACAATATAACTTGAATTGCTGCCATATTAGTACATATAATACTGCCTCCTTCTTTCTAATGACTTCCATTATATGAATATATCACAATTTAACCAGTTCTCTCTTGATGGAAATTCAAACCTTTTATTACACAAATAAAACTGTCATGATATCCAGGTACTTCTGTCATTTCACAAATAAATGAGTATATTTGAATCAGATAAATATCCAAGAGGAAAACTATTGTGTCAAAGGGTATTTGAAGATGTCTTTTTGATACTTGGGTCAAGAAATCCATACTTGAAGAGATAATTGCCAGTACCGTTTCTTTATATTGAACTATCGAATTACTACGTGAATAAATTTTACTTAGTTGTGGTTAATTATGCTTTTAATTTGAGCTAAATTTGATTTGCTCTTACTTTGAGATTTTCATATTATATTCATGTATGAGATTGGCTGATAGTTTTCTTTTCTGTTCTCTTGGTTAGGTTTTGGTATCAGAGTTAAGCTAACTTCACAATATGAATTTGGAAATCTATCATCTAAGCTCTCATTTATTTAGCATCTATTCTTTGAACATTTGAAGGCATTCCACTCCCAAACTGCCTGGCATGGAAGGATTTCCACAATGTACTAAGTGAAAAAAAGCAAATTTCAAAACAATATGTGCAATGGGATACCATTTTTATCTTTTAAAAAATTGTATTTAGGAGTATACGTGTCTATATAGATGGATGGATGGATGGATAGATAGATTTAGATAGATAGATGATGATGATGATAGATAGATAGGCAATGTTTTCAAGTGTACAGGGCAAAGTTTAAAAGTGTACCTATAAAAAAAAGTGTACATGTCAAACAGATAATGGTGGTGACTCCCACAGAATGGTTGTACAGGAAAGAAGGGCAAAAATTGTCAATCTTTGTAAGTTTATATACTTTCACAAGTTTTTAACATTTTATTTGCTTTTCTATGGAGATATAACTTATAGATAGTGAAGGACACAAGTCTCAAGTATAAAGCTAACAAATGTTTACGTGTGTAAACTCCTATAGCCGATTGTATTTTCTAAAGGTGACTTAACAATGTCTATAATCCCATGTGGCTTTCCCACAGTGTGACTTGCCACTCCCCCATCAAGTGCAGAGTCTATGTCTCCTCCTTTTGCACCTGGGCAGGCCTTTGTGACCACCTCAGCAAACTAAGTGTGGAGGTAATATGCTGTGTGACTGTCAGGGCTAGGTCATAAAAGGAGATAGAGTCTTTTCCTGGCTCTCTCTCTTTCAGGCCACTTGCCCTTGGAACCACCATGCTACGAGGAGGCCCAGTCACATGGAGAGGCTCATGTGGAGAGAAACCAAGGTCCTGGGCCCTCAACTCCAACTGAGCTCCCAGCCAACAGCCTGCACAAACTTGCCAGCCACGTGAGTGAGGCTTCTTGGAAGTGGATCTTCTAGCCCTCAGTCAAGCCACCCTAGATGACTCTGGGCGGAGAGACAAGAGCCTTCCCTGCCAAGCCCTGCCCGCAATGCAGATTAAAGAAAAAAAAAAATTGTTGTTTTAAGCTGCTAGGTTTTGGACAGGTTTGTTACATAGTAATAAATAACCAGAACAAGAGCCCTATAACTACCACTAAATACAGAACATTTCTGTTACCCCAGAAATTCCCTCATGTACCCTCCCAGTCAACAACCCCCCAAAAGCTAACTGCTGTTCTGACCTATAGCCCTGCATATTAGTTTTGCCTATGGTGAAGTCTGATACAAATGAAATCATAATATATTCTTTATGTCTGGCTTCTTCTGCTCAACATGTCTTTGAAATTAATTCATATTATTTCAATATTAGGGTTTGCTCTTTTTCATCCATTGTATGAATATACCACCATTTATCCATTCTACTATTGGTAATTATTTAGTCATTTATTATGAATAAAGCTGCTATGCACATTCATGTACTTCTTCTGGTGGGCATAAGTACCCTGCTGCATATATACCCAGGAGTGGAATGACTGGGTCATAGGATATAGGTATGTGTAGTTTTAGTAGGGTGGTGGTTTTAAAGCATGTCCATGAATTCTTAGATATTACTACATCAAGAGGTTGGGGTCTGTGTCCCCCCTCTTTGAATCTGGACTGGTCTTAGTGACTCGTTTGTAACCAACAGAATGCAATGGATATGACCTTGCATCCTTGCATGACGTCTGAGGCTAGATCCAAAAAATTATGCAGCTCTACCTGGTTTTCTTGGTGCACTTGCTCTGGGAAATTTCCAGCCAGTATTTCTTCAAATACTCTTCTGCCTCATTCTCTGTTCTCCTTCTAGTACTCCATTTTTCATTCTGTCTCATATGATAAATAGACACATTCCTTTCTGTATTTTCTGTCCTTTGTTCTCTCTGTATTTCAATTTGGACATCTACTGACTCTCTTCTAGTTATACTAGTCATCTGTTCTGCTGTGTCTAATTTGCTATTAAACACAAAGTGTTTAGGTATTAATTTGTTATAGTGCTTTTCAGGTCAAGAATCTCCACCTGACTCTTTTTTCATGGATTCTAGCTCTCTGGTGAAATTCTCCATCTTTTGTCTATTTTCCTCATCATGTTAATCATAGTTATTTTACAGTCCTCGTCTGATAAATCCAATATCTGAATCATCCATAGAACTGATTCTGTTGTCTATTCCTTCTCCTTCTCTATCTCTCTCTGTCTCTCATTTTTTTAGCATGCCTCATAATTTTTATTTTTTTCCCAACAACACTGTAGAAGAAAAAATGTTGAGTCTCCAGATGACATATCTTTCTTCGAACAGGATTAAATTTCCTTACAGCAGCTCTACAGATCACCTTGAACCTGTCAAAGACAGGTTTTAACCTAGTTAATTTTTCTCTTACTACTAGTGTGTAACCCTTACTTCTAAGGCATGTCATTATGGGATCTCAGGCAAAGTCCCTTGTAATCACTAAGGCTCCTCCATCTTGGTGGACCTTGAACTACAACCTCTGTCTCCCCAGCACTGCAGCACATGTGAAGTCTCTCCTTGTCTCTGTTCTCTCAGCTGCTATTGTTTCTCCTTGTCCATGCAGAACTTAGAAGTTATCCAATAGCATAAAGTTAATTTGTATGAAGATTTGGGGGTTCACTTCTTTGTAGTTCCCTCCTTTCCAGAACTTTGCCCCGACTTCTCTGGCAGTTTCATAGTCTGTCTCTTGAGTTCTTTCTGCTTGAGAAATAAGCAACAAATTAGACAGTGCCCTGAGGGAAAAAGCAGGAGTAAATCTCATGTACTTCCTTTCTCTTAAAGACCCTAGTCCCTCAAATCTTATCTGCATTATTTATTCTTTAATTCTGACAAAGACTCTCCTTGACCAAACTTTAGTCAGGCTCCTCTGAGCCTTCTTCTCAGATGTGCCTCAACCTCGGCCCCAGGCCTGTCTTTGGCCTGCCTAACTCAGTCTTAGCAAAAATCCTCTAAGTTAGTTCAGTAAGAAGGCCCTCACCCTTTATCTGATTACCCTCAATACTTGATCAAGTTTCTCACTCCCTACCCTTGATATCTGATTACTCTGGCTTGCCTTCAGCAAAAATCCTAAATTAGTTTAGCAAGAATCTCCCTACCCTCGATGTTTCCTTTTAGTAATTTTCCATTATCGACCCCCTCATTTTGCTTATTGGCTATAAATCCTCAGCTGTCATTGCTGTATTTGGAGTTGAGCCTGATCACTCTCCCCTACTGCAATGCCCCCATTGCAGTGGACTTGAATAAAGTCTCCCTTACCATTTAAAAAAGTGTTTTGCAAATGAACAAAGAAAACAAAGCTAAAGAATAGTAAGAAACAGACTTATAGATACCTGGAGCAAACTGGTGTTTGCCAGAGGAGAAGGAGGCAGGGGGTTGAGTGAAATAGGTGACGAGGATTAAAAGGTACAAACTTCAAGTTATAAAATGAGTAAGTTACAGGGGTGTAGAGTTAGAGTTAATACTGTAAGGTTAATTAAATTTTAATTAAGAGTTAATAGTGTAATGATTTTGTATGGTGATAGATAGTTACTGGACTTGTAGTGATCATTTCATAATGTATTTAATTGTTGGATCACCATGTTGTACACCTGAAAGTAACACAATATTTTACAATCAACTATATTTCAATTTAAAAAAAAAGAAGAAAAAAAAAGGAGGGCCTTAGATATTTTGGTTCTTTTTTCCTTCCCTGTTTCAAATTCATGTTATGGTTTTGGTTGGGTAATGGACAAGAAGTGTCATCAGTGGGCGTTTTGCCCAAGGTGGGCTGACTGGTGGGACTCTGTCCAAAGGTGACCAGGTTTAGATTCTGACACAGAATGATGAATAGGTCACAGTGGCTTTTTTTGTATTGTATTGTATTGTATTTGTTCATTTTCTTTTATTTATTTATTTTTTAAATAAATGTATTTATTTTAAAGAAATAAATAAATGTTTTTTTTTTTTAAAGACATTTATTTAGGCTGTGCTGGGTCTTAGTTGTGGCACTCGGGATCTTTGTTGAGGCCTGTGAGATCTGTGTTTTTTAGTTTAGTTGCAGCATGTGGACTTAGTTGTGGCATGAAGGATCTAGTTCCTGACCAGGGATTGAACCCAGGCCCCCTGCATTGGGAGCACAGAGTCTTACCCACTGGACCACCAGGGAAGTCCCTTAAAAAAGTGTTTTAAAAGGTTTCTGTTGTTGTTTTGAGTTTTAGGAATTTGTCCATTTCATCTAGGATATCTAATTTTTTGGCAAACAATTGTTCACAGTACTCTCTTATAACCCTTTTTATTTCTGTAGCATGTAGTAGTGTCCCCACTTTCATTTCTGATCTTAGTAATTTGAATCTTCTCTCTTTTTTCCTTAGTCTACCTAGCCAAAGGTTTATCAATTTTGTTGACCTTTTCAAAGAATCAACTTTTGGTTTCATTGATTTCCTGTACTGTTTTTCTGTTCTCTATGTTATTTATCAGTGCTCTAATATTTATTATTTCCTTCTTTCTGCTAGCTTTGAGTTTAGTTTGTTCTTCTTTTTCTAGTTCCTTAACTTGTAAAGTTAGGTTGTTGATTTGAGGTATTGCATGTTTTTTAACGTAAGCATTTATAGCTGTAAATTTCCCCCTTAGCACTGTTTTTATTGCATCTCCTAAGTTTTGGTATATATATATTTTTAAATTGATGTATAGTTGATTTACAATGTTGTGTGGTATATTGTGTTTTGTTTTGTTTTTTTGCAGTATGAGGGCCTCTCACTGTTGTGGCCTCTCCCGTTGCGGATCACAGGCTCTGGACCCACAGGCTCAGCGGCCATGGCTCACGGGCCTAGCCACTCCGCGGTATGTGGGATCTTCCCGGACCGGGGCATGAACCCGCATCCCCTGCATCGGCAGGCGGACTCTCAACCACTGCGCTACCAGGGAAGCCCATATATTGTGGGGTTTTTTAAGATTTTTTTTTTTTGATGTGGACCATTTTTAAAGTCTTTATTGAATTTGTTACAATATTGCTTCTGCTTTATGTTTTGTTTTTTTGGTCACGAGGCATGTGGGATCTTAGCCCCCTGACCAGGGATTGAACCCACACCCCTGCATTAGAAGGCAAAGTCCTAACTACTGGACCGCCAGGAAGTCCCTGGTATTTTGCGTTTTCATTTTCATTTGTCTCTAACTATTTTCTAATTTCTCTTGTGATTTCTTCTCTGTCTATTGGTTGTTTAAAAGTATATTGTTTAGTTTCCACAATTTTGTGAATTTCCCCATCTTCCCTTTGTTATTGATTTCTAACTTCATCTCTTTGTGGTCAGAGAAGACATGTCCCATGTTCACTTGAGAAGAATGTGCATGTTGTTGAGTGGAGTGTTCTGTATATGTCAGATCTAGTTGGCTTATCAGGTTGTTCAAGTCCTCTACTTCCTTACTCATCTTCTGTCTGGTTGTTCTATCCATTACTGTGAGTGGAATATTGATGTCTCCAACTATTACTGTAGAACCGTCTATTTCTCCCTTCAATTCTGTCAGTTTTTGCTTCATAAGTTTTCAGCCATTATTTCTTCAAGTGTTCTCTCTGCCCCTTTCACTCTCTCTTCTCCTTCTAGAACTCCCACAGTGTTGTCTCTTTTATGAGGGCCTGTAGTTCTCTTAGGCTCTGTTTGCTTTTCTTCAATCTTTTTTCTTTCTGTTCTCTGCCTTGACGACTTCTATTGTCTTATCTTTAAGTTTGCTGGTTCTTTTTTTCTGCTTGCTCAAGTGTGCCCTTGAATTCTTCTAGCAAATTTTTCATTTCAGTTATTGTACTTTTCAGCTCTGGAATTTCTTTTCGGTTTCTTTTCAAGCTTCCTATCTCTTTATTGATACGTCTGTTTTGTTCACACATCATTTTCTCGATTTTCTCCACGTTTTCTTAAGTTAGCTGAGCATCTTTAAGATAGTTGTTTTAAAGTCTGTCTAGTATATCTGCCATTAGGTCTTTTTCAGGAACAGTTTCTGCTGATTTATTTTTTTCCTTTGAATGGGTCAAACTTTCCTATTTCTTTGTATGCCTTGCGATTTTTTTTGTTGAACACTGGACATTTGCATCTAGTAATGTGGTAATTTTGCAAATCAGATTCTCCCTTTTCCCCAGCATTTGCTATTTTTGTTGTTTTGATTACTGTAAAATCTGTCTCTTTGCCAAGGATCAGCCTGAGGTATAAACTTAAGGTCTTCTCAGGTCTTTTCTCAGCCTTTTGGGCATGTATGGTTACTTTCTAATTTTCCCCATGAATACAGTTGCTTTTTAATATACTAGTCTTTAATACCTGGCTCCCCAAAAGGTAAAAAGTGAAAATGAAGGACGGGGGTGGGGGGGTGGGGGGAGGGAAGGTGCTGGTCCTTTAAATCCTCAGGAAGTCACTTCAGCTAAAGCATCTTGCAACAATGGAGAGAGGTACTACAACAACAATAGCTGCCCCCTCTTTGTACATTTGTGTTCAGAAGCAGAAATCAGAGCACAGATCCCCAGTGTTTGGAGGATAGGTGCCTTTTTGCCCTCCCTGGCTCCTCCTACAAGCTGTTGACTGAAAAAAAAATGCACAACGTTAGAGTTGTGAGTTAAGTTTTATTTGGGGCAAAATGAGGACTATAGCCTGGGAGACAGCATTTCAGATAGCTCTGAGAAACTGCTCCAAAGAGTGGGGAGGTCATATATATGTGATTTTGGTGAAGGGGGAGTACATGCAATCAAGCACATATTTTTTGAAGTTTTCTGCTAGTCTTGTGAAGTTTACTGCTAGTCACAGGAGCAGACATCACCGTAAAGGATTTTAGTGCTTTTCTAGATATGAGGAGGTACAAGAATTGGACTCTTGAAAATATCTAACTATCCGAAGACCTGTTCCGCCAGTTTTTCCCAGAGCACAGAGGGCCTCATTCCCGATCTCCACCCTGAACTCCTTTCAGGGGGTGTTGAAGGTCAGCAGCTGCAGCGGCTCATAATTTGATCCTTATAGAGGTAGATGGCAAGTGCCAATTTGTAGGTGACAAAGCTGTGTGCAAGCTGCTCCGGGAACACGGGTACTGCCATGCAGCTGGTGGTGACGGATGGGTAGCTGCTACTGTGCAAAGAGCTCAAGTTGACCAAAATTAACAGCGATTTACTGTCCAAGTCTTCCCCTAGAAGTTACCAGCCTTCAACAGAGCCCAGAGTGCCAAAATAAGTACATCAGACAGATTCAGCCAGTGGAATTGTTATTTAGGTGGGGAGTCAGATTCCTGGTGCTTCCTACTCTGCCATCCTCCCAGATCCTCTATTTCACTTATTTTCATTGTTTTCATTTTGGTAAACAACTGCTTTTGGCTATGCCCTAGCCTTGAGCTCAACTTTTGTGTTCCACAAGTTTTGATAACACAGTGTCTTCATTTTTTTTGCTGTTAAATTATGACTTTATTGTCCCGTACCAGATAATGCAGCCTGTACTACTTGTATTATTTTTGCTTTGGTACCTTTGAGGGTTTTTTTGAGATTTAAAATACGGTTAATTTTTGGTAATGGGTTAAAATACATTTTAAAAAATGCCTGAGTCCACACAGATACCAAAATTAGAGACAGAACAGGAAGAAGGAGGAAAGGGAAGGCTGTTAGATGCAGAGGGTCTCCAAGCTGTGCTCCAGGGGTACTACAGGAGCAGCGGCCCTCTGGAGCGGTGACTTGGACGACACTGGGGGAGGGGGCTACGTGGAATCAGGTCGTCCCCTCCCACATGCTTTGCCGGCTATGCCCTCGGGCCCCCTCCACTTCCAGGCCTGCGACTCCTAGAAGGAGAGCCTAGGGACCTGTCCTAGATACAAGTGGGGGGCGCTGCAGCTGGTGACGAGGGGCCTGAAGGTAGGGAGGAGCGAGGGCTTCGGGGCCCGCAGGTCTGAGGAGGCGCCCGTGCCGGGCCGCATGTAGCCCACCGAAGTCCCACCACCCGGAGCGCGGGACTCGGGTAAGCTCGGTGCGCCCAGGGCGGCCCAGACGCCGCAGGGGTCACCGACCCCTCCAGGTCCGGCCTGGGCGGCCACGCGCGCCTCCGCCTCCCGGCCCAGCGGGGACGCGCGCAGGGCAGCTCAGGGCGGGGCCGGCGGAGGCGCGCGGCCTCCGGAAGCGCCTTTCCCGGAAGGCAGGGAGGCGGTGCCGGCCTCGGGGGGCGGCCTCGGCGATGGCGGCTGGGCGGCGGGAGCGCTGTCTCTAGCCCGCAGAGCCGCGCCGCTGGAGGATGGCCTCGCTCGGACCGGCAGCTACGGGCGAGCAGGTCCCGGGGGCTGAGGCGGAGCCGGGCGCCGCGGGGCCGCCGCCGCCGCCACCGCCGCCGCCGTCCTCTCTGGGGCCCCTGCTACCCCTGCAGCGGGAGCCGCTGTACAACTGGCAGGCGACCAAGGCGTCGCTGAAGGAGCGCTTCGCGTTCCTCTTCAACTCGGAGCTGCTGAGCGATGTGCGCTTCGTGCTGGGCAAGGGCCGCGGCGCCGCCGCCGCTGGGGGCCCGCAGCGCATCCCCGCCCACCGCTTCGTGCTGGCTGCCGGCAGCGCAGTCTTCGACGCCATGTTCAACGGCGGCATGGCCACGACGTCGGCCGAGATCGAGCTGCCCGACGTGGAGCCCGCCGCCTTCCTGGCACTGCTGAGGTGAGCGGCGGGCACCGAGCCGGCCTCCCCAACCCCGCTCTCCTTACCCTCCTTACCCTCCCGGCCTCAGTTTCCTCCCGAGTCTGTGATGCTCGGGAAGGGCGAAACCGAAATTTGTCGGCCGGGACGGCTGCCCGTCGGCTGTGAGAGTAAATATTAGTGTCTAAGGCCAATTAGCGTGCGTTTTCACATTCCAGTAGCGGGTTGTTGCCCACCCTTGGGAATTAGAGAAGTGGTGAGGACAGAGTATGGGTCAGGTTGTCCTGATTGCCCATTTGCGACATTTTAGATTTTTGTTGGGGAAGAGGGATACTTGGGAAGTCTTGTAGACGAGATGACCTTTTAAATTTTTTTAAAATTTATTTTTACTTTTTTTTTTTTTTTTTCGTACGCGGGCCTCTCACTGTTGTGGCCTCTCCCGTTGCAGAGCACAGGCTCCGGATGTGCAGGCTCAGCGGCCATGGCTCAGGGGCCCAGCCGCTCCACGGCATGTGGGATCTTCCCGGACTGGGGCACGAACCCGTGTCCCCTGCATTGGCAGGCGGACTCTCAACCACTGCGCCACCAGGGAAGCCCCTATTTTTACTTTTATTTTATTTTTATCCTCTTAACGCCTTTTTCATTCGTGTTAGTTGTCATGATCCAGGACAGTGAATATCAAACAAGTAAGTTTGGCTTTAGCTACGTTTTGTTCCTGCAGATAAGGTTATGTTTGCTTAAAAACGAATCTCCCTTTCGATGTTAAGAGTTTGCTTTTTGATTACTTGAGGATAGAAGATTGACTTCTGATTAATTTTATTTAATGGAAGGGAGCTAATAGTTTGGCATTATTAGCTGTTATTCATGAAAGGCCGTTTCGGAACGTATAGGTATTGTTTGCTACAATTTTACAAATGGGACTGCAGCCTAGAGAAGTCAAGTAACTTGAAGAGGTAACAGAGCGAAGTCATACCAGAGGCCATGTGTGTTTCATTATACCAAGATGGTTTTATCTGCCTGAGTAGAATGTATCATTAAAATAGCAGTCTTGGGTGGTACTGAGACAAAAACAGGTAGGTCAGTGGAAGAGATAAATACTCCACAAAGGCTCACAGCTCTCAGGAAGATCAAGGAAATTGAATACAAAGTTAACACAACACAGGTAGAAAAGAAATCTAAAATCCCATTAATAAGTGGATAAAGACAGGATAGATAACTTAGGGAAAGAAAAAATAATAATTAACAATGAATGTTTAACTTCGATAGTAATTAAAGAAGTGCACATTAAAAAATGTACTTTTCCTCTTCCATTAAACCCTCCAGTTTTTTTTTTTTTAAGATAACATCTGGGGAGCCCTCTCTGACAGAGGTGGTGGTAAAACAGTCTGGCACTGTAGATTGTTTTCCCCTCAGGTAGGAGGTATTCAAGTACTGAAAATGTTCCCCACAAAAATATTTAAGGCAGGATTATTTATAGTAGTGAGGAAGTAGTCAAGCAGAGAGAATGCTTAGATAAACAGTGATAGGTGCATTTGATGGAATGTAGTGCAGCAACTAAGTATGATATTCATGAAGACTAGGTAATAATATTAATGTGGAAAATGTATATAATTAGCATTTGCAACTGTGCTCACTATGATTAAAGACTGGGAAAAGAAACAGCAAATGTATACTTAGAGAAAAGGAGAGAAGGAAATATACCAAAATGCTAACCAAAGTTGAGTTGGAATGGTAAGATGATGTTGACTTTTCTTTTCTCTTTGTTTCTCATATTTTTTGTAATTTAGTTCAATTACATTTATAAAGGGGGAAAAACAACTCAAAAGCTAGGATCTAGATCATTTTGGTTTTTGGTTTGAAGTCAACCAGGAGGATTGGTTATAGCTCATTTAGATTTTCTAAACTAGAAGTATTCTTTAATGAGCTGTTGGTCCACCTGCATTGTAATCACCTGGAGTACTTGTTAAATTTGTAGGTCTCTTCCCTCGTTACAATATTGTAATATTTGGAGGTGGGACCTTGAGAGCATATTTAATACTCTCCCTAAATACTGATACGTGAGAGCCACTGATCTAAAAATATTGTTGGGTAGCTTTTTCCTTTAAAAAACATTGAGATTGCTAGGATAAGAATGTAGAGGGAAAATGCTGATTTCATACTTTCACTGAAGCTGTTGATCAGTCAATACTTTCCCATCAATAGAAAATAAGTGAATTAATCTGAGTCCTTGAAATTTTCCTGTTTTCAGCGTAGTCATGTTATTTGTCCTTCAGGTTCTAGTCATTGTTCTATTCTGGAAGTGATTTTTAAACTTAGGTTATTTAATGGCTGGTTATGAAGCATAGGTGCTGTGCTTACCTATTATTGCGTGACAAAAAGATGTCTCACAGTACTTGCTGAGGTGGAAAAGCAGGTTAGCTTGGGCATATTTTTATGTTTACAACTTGAATTAGTTAATATTACTTAAAGGCTTTTGAACTTGAGTTTGAAGCACTTTAAGAAACTGCTCACTTTGATCTGCCAGACCTTTACATGATGTTCTTTAGTTGCTCATTTGAGAAATACTGCCTCCCTTGTTATGGACTTCGTCTTCTTTCTCTCTTAAATCCACATATCCAGTCCTGTTCATTCCATCTGTTTAGCAATCTCTTGAATCTTCTCTTTATCCCAAGCACCTTTACCATAGCTGAGCCACCTGCTGTAAAAATCTCCTCTTTTATTTCCCCACATGTACCCCTAATCCCTTCCGATCATTCTTTATACAATAGCCGAAGTAACTTTATAATTATACAGACCTTATTATATTCTTTTCCTAGTTTAAACCCTCCCAATGCCTCCTGATTGTTCTTAAAATAAATCCGAATCCTTAATGTGGTCTCTAAGGCCCTATCTGATCTGAGACCTGTCTAAATACTGCCTCCCTGTGCCAGTCACTGTTTTAGATATTGGATACAGCAGTGAACAAGAGAAAGTCCCTGCCCTCGTGGAGCTTATTATCCAGTAGGGAGAAACAAAGATATAATGTCAAGTACTGGTAAGTATTTTAAGGAAAAATGATCAAGTCATGAGGGAAGGAGCATTCTAAGCAAGGAAAAACATGTTTAAAGCCCCAAATTTCTCCTGTTAGAGGAATTGCAAGAGTAAACCAGTGTGATTTGAGCAGATAGAATACAGGGGAAAGTGGTAGAAGATAAGGTCAAAAAGATAGGCTGGCCAGGGTCATGCAGGGCTGTGGAGCCTGTGGAAGGACTTGGATTCCCTCTGGTGTCTGGTGGGAAGCATTTGAACAGGGGAGCGATATGATCAGGTTTACATTGTTTAAAAACTCATTCTGGCAGTTGTTTGGAGATTAGACTGTGGAAGTAGTAAAATGAGTAGCAGGGAATTGAATAAAAGAGGCTCTTGCAGTAGTTCAGGCAAGAGCTGATGGTGGGTTATATATACCAGGGTGGTAGTGATGGACATGATGAGAAGTAGTCAAAATCTGGATATATTCTGAAGGTAGAACCAAGAAGATTTACCAGACATCCAAGGAGGGATATAAGATCAGCCAGTTAGAAATACGAACCTGGAGTTTAGGAAAGAGCTGCTTGCTGAATATAAATTTGAAAGTTAAGAGTAAATGGTATTTAAACCATGAGGCCAGGTGAGATTACCTAGAGAAGGAATGTGTAATAGACTGTGAAGAGAAGGAGGTACAAGGATGAGCTCTGGGACCCTCCAGCATGTAGAAATGTAGCAGAGGAGGAGGAGCATAGGATGAGACTGAGCCACAGCTGTTAGTGGAATTAGAAGGGAAAACAAGGAGCCCACGTGGTGTCCTGAAAGTCCTCTTGAAGAAAGTGCACCAATAAAGAGGGAGTTGTTGACTATGTTAAATGCTGCTGAGAGTTGGGTAAAATGAGAACATTGAATTGATTATTGGTTTTGACAACATGGAGGCTATTGATAGCCCTGGCAAGAGTGATTTCAACAAAAGGATTAGAGTAGATTGGGGAGAAAATATGAAGTGAGGAGCTGGAGACCACTAGTATAAATAATCCTCTCGGAGTTTTGTTGCAATGAGGAACAGAGAAATGGAACGGTGGCTGGAAGGAGACATGGGTTCCTCAGGTGACAACTATTCCTCAGGTTCTGTCTTCAGCTGTCTTCTTCCTTTCTCCCATTAACCCATGGCACTACATACTCCCCCAGCTATATTGCCAAACTTGTACTCAGCCCGAACCCACTTTCCAACTGCACAATCACAAACTAATGTCTAGTACCCATACAGATGGACATGTCAACAGTAAAAATATCTAACACTTAATGAGTGCTTGCCACGTTCCGCTTACCACTTATTCCTAAGCACCTTGTGGGAACTCAAATTTCAGAACAGTCTTTGAGGCAGGCACGCTTATTAGGCCCTGTCTCAGTCAGCTTTTGCCACAATAATGCTATAAAGCACCCCAAAACTCAGGGGCTTAAAAAAGACAATCATTTATTCTTCCTCTGAATATTCTTGTTCTGTGGGTCAGTTGGGGATTGACTCAGGTGGGCTTGGCTTCAAGCTGTAGTTTGGTTCCAGTCTGTTCCATGTGTTTCTTATCCTGTTTGGACCAGTCATGAAGGTTCAGCCCCCTTCTCTTAATTTTTTCCAGCATTGCTTCAGACAGACCACTGCCTTTAGACTTAGCTCTCTCCACTCTTCACACTGTTAACAAAGTTATTTCTCTCACATCCAGACATTATCACAATTCCCCTGAATCTCTTAATGTCTTCTTTTTGCATACAGGATGCAGTTTAAACATTTCAGCAGGTGTACAAGACCTTTATGATTTGATATCTATTCCCCTTCCTCTCCATCTGCTCAGTGCCCCAACTCTACTGATGGCCTTTCCCTTATTTTAATACTTGCCTTCTAAAGCCTCCTTGCCTTTGTACTTAGTCTTTCTGCCTAGAAGATTTCCACACTTAATTACCACCCTTCAGATATACTTCAGGCTTTATCTCCTCTGTAAAACATCATTAATTTTGCACTCTGCCTCATCTAATCTCTTGTAGCAAGTTTTGTATCTATTGCTGTACAACAAACAGCTCCAACACTTAGCAGCTTAAACATGGTTTTATTATCTTTCAGGGTTGTGTGGGAGGTTCTTATAGCATATTCTTCAGGTCTCCCATGCAGTCATAGTCTGATAGCAGTTGGGGCTGGAGTCATCTGGAGGTTTGATTCAGACTGAGTTGGCTGAACCTTTTTCTCTCTTTCTCCATGTCTTCTCCAGCTGATCTTTCCAGCAGGGTAGCTTGACTTCTTGGGTAACAGCAGCCCATGGCTCCAGAAAGCACAAAAGTAGGAGCTGCCAGGCATCCTCAAAGTTTAGGTCCCAGACTGGCATTGTGTTAGCTTCTGCCACATTCTGTTAGTTAACGAGAGGCAAACAGGATTAGCCCAGATTCCTTATGGGACAGATCTGTATAAGGGTATGGATAGTAGGAGGCGTGATTTATTGGTGCCATCTTTAGAGATTAGTTATCAAACCATGCCTAATGCATAATTCTGTTGTAATTATGACATTACTTTTTAATCATTTTATTACCATACCATAAGCTTTTTATGGGCGGAGCTGTCGCTCTCATATTTGTATTTCTAGGACCTGTCTCAGTGTCTTGTTATTATATAGTCCCTCAATAAATGTTTTTGAGTAAAATGAAAGAATCAGTAGTGATATACAGTTTCTTGTACATGATCTTGTGATTTTTCTAATTTAAAATGAAATTTTTACCTTAGTCTTTTAATTTTTAAATTAGATTAAATGTAACCTAAGTTTTATCTTTTGGAAAGCCATTCATCTTCAGGGAGAAATCAGAAATAGTTTGATGACCTGTAATTATTTCTCTGTGCTCTTGTCCTTAGAGGTAGTGTATCAGAGCTGAAATGTTCACTTTAAAATACAAAGTATTGTGCTAGTATGTTTAATTTTTAATTATATTTTGTAAACACTGGCTTACATAGTTTGTTTAATATAGCAGTTTTAGTAATTAAATAGAATGTAGAGAAAACATGGATGTATTGATAAAATATGAATCAAGGTGATTCTAGGATTTTCAAGCAGCCTTTTTTCTTATTAGAAATGAAAATGGTTTCCCTATCAATGATAGCTAGAAACCTGTACTGAATTGTCTAGTCGGCTAACATGTATTCATTAAGGCTTAGCCAGGTGCCCACACTTTGTCCGATGCTGTAGGAAAGATATAGGGAAAAATATAAGAAACACAGAGTTCCCTTTCTTATTGTTTATAGTCTAGTATTTATTTATAACTTGCATTGCTCCAAAAAGAATTTAAAATGTCATACAAGAAACACAAGGATACAAAATAAAACAGAGCCAAGATGAAGCCAATACAAAAATGCATGCTATAGGTACTCTACAAACTTAATTTTGATAATTTTAGCAACTATTACAAAAAGAGAAACCTGGCTAGTCAGTTACAATTCATAGTGTTTGTAGATTAAAAACAAACCAACTGCTTAGGAGATGCACAACTCTGTCTGACAATAAGATCAGTTAAAAAAAAGGCATTACTGGGACTTACCTGGTGGTGCAGTGGTTAAGAATCCGCCTGCCAATGCAGGGGACACGGGTTTGAGCCCTGGTACAGGAAGATGCCACATGCCGTGGAGCAACTAAGCCCGTGCACCACAACTACTGAGCCTGCGCTCTGGAGCCTGCGAGCAACAACTACTGAGGCCGTGTGCCCTAGATCCCACGCTCTGCAATGAGATGCCACCGCACCACAACGAAGAGTAGCCCCCCCTCGATGCAACTAGAGAAAAGCCTGCGCACAGCAACGAAGACTCGACGCAGCCCAAAAAAATAAATGAAGGCATTACTGACATCAGTGTATCCTCAATCTATGTCTTTAGATATAAATGTAGATGTTTCTTAAATGTATTCGAACCAAAGGTATATTACTGAGGTGTAATTTCATAAAAGCAATTTGAATGGGGTTTTGGACCATATAGAATAGTCTAAAAACACAATTCTTTGGTTCCTGGAATGTTCTTCCTGCCCTCTTTTCATCTTTTAGATCTCAGGTAGAAATTCTTGTAGGAAGCTTTTCCAGATCTCCCTGTCAGGGGCCCCACTTATAGATTCTTAAAGAACCATGTACTTCCATTTTGTGGAGCTGGTTTCCTTAAGTTTGAATCTACTCAAACAAATGATAATAAAGGCCCCACATTTCAGCTCTATATTTTATAACTCTAGTAATTTTTGCTTGAAAAAAGATTAAGACAGATGTAAAGACTTCTTCCTGTTTTGCCCTTAAAACAAAAACTTCCTAGGTTTCTGGTTTAGGAAGGGAACTGAGCATGATGTTAGCCTTCTCTCTGCCCCAGTTAAACTGACTGTAAAGAAATACAAAAGAAAATAAATCCGTTACAGTGAAGACAAAAAAAAAGGAGAGAGATTGGAAGCCAATGTGGAAAAGGAACAAAGCAGTTGGAAGTGTGTTGATGATGAAATGGAGTGGCCAAGTCTGGAGCCCAGAATCCAGAGCATGAGGAACTACAGTGGTGGTGGGAGCTGCCTTTCCTGGCTGAGCCCCAGCATGGCTCTAGGTGGAGAGTTGGTAGTGAAGAGGGTGAAAATGAGAAGGTAGGGTTAAAACATGGGCATTAATTTAAAGCCTGTTTATAGGCCATCCCCTCAAACCCCCTCTTGTATGCTAACTCCTGGTGACATCTGACAGGCTCCTCTTTAAATAAACTAGACAAACCACCTGGGGAGAACTAGGGTGCTGATTTGGTTTAGGGACTCCAGGGTAATGGCATGGGTGGCGGCGGCGGGGGGGGGGGGGGGGGGGGGGTTGGTCTCTAACCTAAAGGCTGCCTTCCCACTCCAATGCAAGGTGCCAGTCAGCGAGCCTCCCACATGCACAGCTCCCAGCCACCCTTTCCATTTTGGAGAAGGTTTTAGCTGGAAAGCAGTCCTATACTTACACAGCAGCAAAGAAAACTTACCAGCTACCAGGATATTCAACTGGAGATAATCATTAATCTTTTGACATATAAGGAAAATCAGAATATGAAAAAGACCAAGAACAGCTGATCCTCAAGGAAATAGGTAATTCAGGGAACAGAAAGGAACTTTTAAAACTTGGAGACTTGAGAACATTTTTGCATCCATAAAAAGGAGACATAGTGCTGTGGAGTTAAAAAAAAAAAAGGAACACTCAAGAAAGAAGCAAGAATTCTTAGAAATTTAAACATGTGATTGCTGGGGAGAAAAATAGAAGGGCTAGAAGACTGGCAAGGAAACCTTCTGAAATGCAGAGGAAAATAGAAATGAAGCAATATAAAAATAAACAGCTAACATTTACTGAGGCTAAGTATTTGTCAGGCATTATTCAAAACACTTTGTGTATTTTAACTGATATTAATCCTCACCAGAGCATTATGAAGTAGATACTGTTATCCACATCTCTTTTCAGAGAGGAACACAATGATAACTCGTTTAAAGTCACATAGCTGTCAGGTGATGGAATAGGCTCAAACCCAAGCCATCTCTCCCTGAGTCCAGGCAAATTAAAACAGCCCTCACCTGACGGGCCTGATAGTCTAGGACTGAGAGCAGCCAGAAGCCCAGAAATGGCGTGTTATGGTAGACAGCTCTTGCATTTCCTCAGCCTCTGTTTCCTCATCTTTAAAATGCAGGTAGCAGCACCTACCTTCCTTGTGGGAGGATTAAATGAATTGGCATCTGTCAGATGGTAGCGACGCAACAAATGTTCATTTTCTCTCTCTCCTTTTTATTCATTCCCCTACCCCTGACTATAAGGGACTAAGTGGTTTTTTCATTCCCTGTACTCATCACCAAGTGGCACCTGATGTTAAATGAGTATTATGAGGGTGATACAGATGGCTGACTTGAAAGGTTTTTGAAAAAATGTTTGAAAACAGTGTAATCTTGAAAAACAGCAACCTTCACTTTTGAACCTGAGACATAGGGAAGTATGAGAATGCACAGCCTCCACTGGAGGTAGTTGTAAGGATAATGATATTATTAGAGGAATGCCAGCATTTGGTTAGGGTGGGATGTTAGGGGGATGCAACAGGCTAGAATTTCATCTTGGGCGGTGAGTCTGCCCACCAGAATAAAAGAAGAAATTGAAAAGCAGTGTATAGGGACATGAAATAGAACTTCCTTTCCTCACTCACTTTACTGTATAGAGTGTTCTGAAAGATGTTAATGGGTTTTCTTTTTTTTTTAAATATATTTATTTTTGGCTGCATTGGGTCTTCGTTGCTGCGTGCGGGCTTTTTCTAGTTGCGGCGAGCAGGGGCTACTCTTCGTTGCAGTGTACAGGCTTCTCATTGCAGTGGCTTCTCTTGTTGCAGAGCACAGGCTCTAGGCTCACGGGCTTCAGTAGTTGTGGCTCGCGGGCTCTAGAGCACAGGCTCAGTAGTTGTGGCGCATGGGCTTAGTTGCTACGTGGCACATGGGAATCTCCTGGACCAGGGCTTGAACCTGTGTCCCCTGCACTGGCAGGTGGATTCTTAACTACAGCGCCACCAGGGAAGCCCCCTAATGGGTTCTCTTAAACTCTTATTTTACGACTTGGGTCCTGGGAATATAAGTGTAATAAGTGTTCTTTCTAAGTCTTTAGTATTGCTAAAATGAAATACTTGTTCTTAATGCCTTATTTCTCCAGCACCCTCAGCTATGCTGAGTGTAGTTGAGAACTGGGCAGTAAGCGCAAAGGTCTCTGAGGAACCACAAAGGAGCCCTGGAGTGGATATGCAGAAGCTTCAGTATAGTTCAGCAAGAACTGCCCAGGCCTTCTCTGAGAATCTTATGCTTTATCTGCACTTCTAGGAATCTGATTTATCTAGTGACCTAACAGTTAGAAGCAGCCAACCGGGGTGGGGGAGGAGGTATTGGTTTGATAGTATTTTGAAAGAAAGTTGGATCTAAATACTCAAAAGCACATAGCAATATGGGGTCATTTAATACACTATTAAACTGTTTTATTCCTCCAGAGCCCCAGTACTCTAGTCTTTGGTCATAATGCTAATTCTGGGATAACAAAGAAAGGTTAAAAAATGCCCAGAATAAGAAGACACCATTATCAGGAAATAAATGGATGTTTGACATTTAGAGATGTGAACTTAAGCCATCTGTAGATTTGCTTACATGAACATCCTTTGATGAAGGAGAGATAAATGAACCACTCATCCTAAGCTGCTGTAGGTGCTAAAAGACCTCTAAAAATTTGACTTGGAGACATGAAGATCCCATGATCTTCACTTAACTTTAGTCTCCTCTATAAATGGACACTGCCTACCTCTCAGGATTGAGTCAGAATAAAATGAGGTGATGTGTGTGCACATGCCCTTGTAGCCCTGGAAAGTTTGATGTACTTTTCAAGTTATTTTTCACTTTGCTCATTATCTTTTAAAATATTCCTCAGAGGTTTAACACTGATGGATTGCTTATCTAGAACCCTACTGATCATCTCTGCAATTTCCACTTGTTTCCCAGATTTCTGTATTCAGATGAAGTTCAAATTGGCCCAGAAACAGTTATGACCACTCTTTATACTGCTAAGAAATATGCAGTCCCAGCCTTGGAAGCACATTGTGTGGAATTTCTCACCAAACATCTGAGGGCAGATAATGCCTTTATGTTACTTACTCAGGTAAGTAAATGTAGCTAAGGTATGTATCATTTAGCTTTAAAAAGTGGGTACAACTATATATGAATATTTACTGTTTCCTGGAGAATTAGTCCTAGATTATTATTTTAAAGCATATGAAATCTTCTGGTATGATTCAGGAAAATACATCAGAGTCATATAATTTTAGAATAGAAAAGCAAATTAGAGTTAATATATCATATAATAGGTAAAGAAACTGAAGCCTTATATAAATAGGGCATTATGACTCCAAGTTATATAACTGTTTAGGATTGGAGTTGAGGTTAGTATCCAGCATTGTTCCTGCTATGATTGAGAGTATGATAGCATGAAGCTTTCTGGACATCTTTGTTCTTGATTTGCATTGGGTCTGAAATTAAGATTGAATATTTCAAGTCCGGAAAAGTTGTAAGATGTACTGTCTTCTGTCTTTAAGCTTGCTGACCCACTTCTGGAGGAGTTAGAATTTAAGAATATCCTTACTTTGACATTTAAAAAAGTTTTCACTGAGTATACTATACATGCAGAAAAGTACACATATCATAAGTGTACAGTCTGATGAATGTTTACAAACTGAACACATCTATGGAACCATTAACCAGTCTTTAACTTATACTATTTAGCATCTGTTAAATGCCTGTAATCTGAGCTCCATACTTGAGATATAAATAAATTGTTGTTGTTCTTTTTAGACAATGTTATGATACCCTTTTACAAATTTGTTTTCAAAATTCTAAACTAGTCTATATAACCCTGTGCTAGGGGTTGAGTTCTGTCCCCCAGAATTCATGTGTTGAAATTTTAATCCCCAGTACCTCAGAATAAGACCTTTTGGGGAGATAGGGTCTTCACAGAATTAAGCAAGTTAAAATGAGGGGGGGAAAAAGTCTAAGCTGATAATATATAACCCTACTGAATATTAGTAATGGAAATAATCATGGCTGTTCCTTAGCCTAACCGTCTCATTTTCCAAATGAAAAATCTAAAACCTGGCTAGTTAACTACCTGCCCAAAGTCTCACAACAGGCTAGGTGGGGCCAGAGTCCAGAGCTCAAGTTTCCCAGTTCTACATCCATTTTTGGTTTTTTTATTTTTTTGTTTGTTTGTTTTTTTGCTGTACGTGGGCCTCTCACTGTTGTGGCCTCTCCCGTTGTGGAGCACAGGCTCTGGACGCGCAGGCTCAGCGGCCATGGCTCACAGGCCCAGCCGCTCCGCGGCATGTGGGATCTTCCCGGACCGGGGCACGAACCCGTGTCCCCTGCATCGGCAGGCGGACTCTCAACCACTGCACCACCAGGGAAACCCTCTACATCCATTTTGTCATACCAGAAATGACTGATGGCATTTTTTTTTAAATCTTTGGCCATTAAGTATTTATAGTTATAGAAGAAAGAACATGCTGATGTCACCTCTTCTTAGACATAATCACAGAACTCCATGTCTGTATATATTGTATTCCAGACACTAAACTAGTCCCTTTGTATATATTATCACATTTACTCCTCATTACAGCTGTGCTGTTGTTTATTATTATCCCCATTTCAAAGATGAAGAAATGGAAGCGTAAAGAGGTAAATATGTTATATAACATGAGACAGCAAGTGGTAAAAGTAAGGTCTCAACCTTAAACCGGTAAGATACAGTGATATTGATGATAATAATAGCAAAATGTATTGAGTGAGTATTGTGTGCCAGGTACCATTCTGAATACTTGGTATGCATTAATTCATTTAATCTTCACAATAACTTTAGGAGATGTAGCTATTCTAGGTGAAGATTTTCTTATCATCCCCATTTTATAGACAAGGAAATTGAAGCACAGGGAGGTGAAATAACTTGACCAAGATTATATAACTAATAAGTGATGTCTCCTTGCATTTTTTTCCTCTTTTGAATTTGTGATGAAAATCCAATAAAGACGTTGATAGTCATAAGATTCTTTATTGTCTAAACAATTTTGTTGTGTGTAGAGAGGGTCACTTAACTACTCTTCTTTTTTAAATTCAGTCATAAAATTTAGAAACCAATAGGACTTCCCTGGCAGTCCAATGGTTAAGATTCTGCACTTCCACTCCAGGAGGCACGGGTTCATACCTGATCGGGGAACTAAGATCCCATATGCTGCACGGTATGGCCAAAAGAAAAAAAAAATTTAGAAACCAGTAAATTAAACTTTGACGATTAAAATACGCTTTCTAGGGCTTCCCTGGTGGCGCAGTGGTTGAGAGTCCGCCTGCCGATGCAGGGGACATGGGTTCGTGCCCCGGTCCGGGAAGATCCCACATGCCGTGGAGCGGCTGGGCCCATGAGCCATGGCTGCTGAGCCTGTGCTTCCGGAGCCTGTGCTCTGCTACAGGAGAGGCCACAGCAGTGAGAGGCCCGCATACCGCAAAAAAAAAACAACAAAAACAAACAAAAAAAAAACCACTTTCTAGTTCAGGAGGCCAAGGTGGGGCCTGAGAGTCTGCATTTCTAACAGACTTTCAGATGATGCTGGTGCTTCTGGACTACACTTTGAGTAGCAAGGGTTAACAGATGTCACTGAGAAAAAGAAATTTTTTAGTGTCTCATTGGTCATAGAACTCAACATTACTCCAAAGTTTTCATGGTGGGGTCATGTGAATTAGCCCACAGATTGTCATGTGAACGTCTTGTTCCTGCCAAGTGAGTCATTTGAACTGAGCATGTTCATTTACTTGAGAGGACCTATGCTAGCTTCCCTCTAAAACAAAGAGCCAGTATACTGTACCAGCATAGATTACAGAGGGAAAAACACTCTCTGTGAAGTGATACAATCATTAAAAATAGTGCTATTTTATCAGGTAATGCCAGACTCAAACTAAATTTAGAGAAAATTTATTTTACTCTTAAGTAGCAGCAGTAGATTCTAAAGGAAACTTGATACTGTATCTGAGTGACTGAAATATTGCTACTCTGAATTAAATAATTTTTACCAAAAATTGTTTTTCCTAGAGTAAAATATCAATTTTTGCATGAACACTAACTCACCTATAAAAACTGAGTTGGCCAGTTAAAATATCTGCTGAAGTTAGAATTTTTAAAATGTACTATTTTTCATATTTTAAAAATACAAAACCTATGATCCTAGACTGGATCCCATGCTAGAAGGAACAGTGTTATAAAAAGCATTATTGGACCAATTGAAAAAACTGAAATACAGACAGTAGACTTCTGTTTTGTCCATGCTATTAAATGTAAACAGAGGTGACTCTAGGCCAGAAGGAAAATTGGTCATTGGCACACCTATCATCGTATCTCCTTTTTCAGTGTTATGGTTTTTTAAGAATTTCATTTCTCCTTTTTCAGTGTTACAGTTTTTAAAAAATTTCAATTGAGTTTGAACGCCCCCATTTTTAAACTTTTTTTGAATTATAATATGCATCCTAATAAAGCACATATTGTAAGTTTGACTTCTGACTTCTTAAAACCTAGATTAGCTTTGCTAAAATCATACAGTATACAGTTGATCCTTGAACAACACGGGTTTGAACTTTGTGGGTCCACTTATATGTGTAATTTTTTCAGTAGTAAATACTATAGCACTACATGATTAGTGGCTGATTGAATCCAAGGATACGGAGGAACCTCGGATACAAAGGGCCAACTATAAGTTATATGTGGATTTTGACTGCACAGAGGGTCAGTGCCCCTAACCCCCAAGTTGTTCAAGAGTCAGCTGTAGGGCTTCCCTGGTGGCGCAGTGGTTGAGAGTCCGCCTGCCGATGCAGGAGACGTGGGTTCGCACTCCGGTCCGGGAAGATCCCACATGCCGCAGAGCGGCTGGGCCCGTGAGCCATGGCCGCTGAGCCTGCACGTCCAGAGCCTGTGCTCCACAACGGGAGAGGCCACAACAGTGAGAGGCCCGCGTACCACAAAAAAAAAAAAAAAAAAAAGAGTCAGCTGTATACTCTTTTGTTCAATATATACAGTACTTTCTTTTGCTTACCATTAAGTTTGTGGGATTCCTTCATATTGTTGTGTGTAGTTGTAGATCGTTCATTCTCATTATTGTGTAATATTCCATCACGTGAATTTACTTATTTGCTCCTCTGTTGTCAGGCCTAGTTTTTGCTTAGGTTCCCAGAACTTTCATGCTGTAAAATTCTTGTACTTTATTCTCTTCCCCCAATCAAAATAGGAAATGGAAAAAAAAAACTGATCTGTTGGTACTGGTATGCCTGACAATTGATATTACCATTTAGTGAAAAGATCTTAAGACTTGGACTTAAGTACTGGCTTTGGAGCATAACTAGCTAGATGTTACTGGGCAAGTCAGTATACCTCTCTGAGCCTCTGTTTCCTCATCTGGATAATGGGATAATGTCTGCCTTATGTAACCTAGAGTGTTTCATTAAGGGTAACATAAGTGATGTATAAGAAACAAGGCAATGCATATATAGGCATATGAAAATAAAAATAACAGGGTTGTTAGTGGTAATATGAATTAATTGTTATCTCAGCAGGGCATTTTTGCTTTTAGCTTTTATTTCTGATTGTGGAATGAAAAGTTTTAAGCACATATAAGACATTATAATTGTATTTTAAGTATGTGTTTTTATATAATTAGCAATTATAATTGTTTACAGTATTAGCTTTGAATATGTACAGCCTGAAGGTAAAATAACTATGAAAGTAACTAGCTTTTTATATGTTTAGGCTCGATTATTTGATGAACCTCAGCTTGCTAGTCTTTGTCTAGACACAATAGACAAAAGCACGATGGATGCAATAAGTGCAGAAGGGTTTACTGATATTGATATAGGTAAGTTCACTGTGAATTAAAATGTTACCTTTTAAGTACAGTAATGCCTTACTAGTCAGCCTTGTGGGCAGACAAGCTGTTTTTAAATTAGTGGGTTTTCCAAGTGATTTAAGTCTACCTCTTTAAGAGTTTTGCTTTCTTTATTTTGCTGAAATATTCCTAAAAGTCTTAACTACCTCATTGCCTTTTAAAAGATGTCAAATCAAACAAATATTCATTGAATGCTCACCATATGCATGGCATTATACTAGAGTCCTATAAGAAATACAAAGAAGGGTAAGATGTGCATTTTCTTAAGGAAACTATCATCTAATTGGAGAATCAGGGAACAAATATGTGAAAATTAAGATTTAAGACATTAAATAGAAGAGATGACATATGGCAAAATGTGACTTACGCCTTTTCTGAACTAGATACATAGAAAATAATTACTATGCAAATCCAGAACATGAAGAGAGCACCTCACATAGGAGTGTTAGGAAAATCTTGACCCAGAAGGTTCTGACATGGGCCTTAGAGAATGGATAACATTTGGTTAATGAAGAGGGGAGGGCATTAGAGGCAAGTGGAACTGCACGAAGAAGTGTGTGTAGAGGAAGGGCGGTACAAGGCAGGTGAAAGCCAGCTTGTGGAGGACAGTGCAGTGACAGGCTGAGGAGTTTGAATTTTGTCGTGTAGGAGAGCAGAGAGAGCTGATCCAGGCTTATGACTTAAAATATCACCATCATGAACCCATAATATCTATCTTTAATCTTACCTTTTTCTGGGCTCCAAATTTATATACCCAACTATTTACTTGACATCTTCATTTGGAGATTTTATAGGCATTTCCAACAACACAGCTAAAAGAGAGCCATTGATTTCCCCCAACTCCCTGTTAAATCTTTTTGTTCCTTTCCACTTTTCTCCTCATTCTTCCCTAATGGCACCACCATGCACAACTAAAAACCTAGAAGTTATTCTTGATTACTCTCTTTCTTTCATACCCCACATGCAGTTTATCAGCACATGCTCTCTGCTCCCCACTCCAAATGTATCCTGGGGGAATTCCGTGGCAGTCCAGTTAGGACTCGGTGCTTTCACTGCCGGGGCCCAGGTTCAATTCCTGGTCGGGGAACTAAGATCCTGCAAGCAGCGCAGCACAGCCAAAAATAAACCACAAAGGTATCCTGAATCTGACCATTTCTTACCATATCCATTGCTCCCACCTAGTCGAAGCCACTGTTCTCTCACCTGGATAACCTCTGTGGTCTCCTATTGTCTCCCTGCTTCCACTCACCCTTGCTTTCATACTGTCCATTCTCTACACAGCAGCAGATTGTATCACATCCTTGCTTCCAGTGTCTTCCCACTGCAGTTAGAATAAAATTCTAACTGCTTACAAAACTTACAAGATCCTATGTGATCAAGCCTTATATTAGTCAGGGTAGGCTAGGCTTGGCTGTGGTAACAAATAGACCCCAAAATGCAAGCTCAACACATTTGCACAAATAACCCCCCAAAATGCACACTGCTCCAACACAGCAGAAATTTTTTTTACACTCACGCAGTCCAAGGAAGTGTTCCCGGCCAGTGAGTGGCTCTCTTCCATCTTGTGGCTCTGCCATTTCCTACAGCCTGCTTATTATTTGTATCTTGCTAGCAAATGGGAAAACGCCTGGGCAAGGAAAATACCCACATCTTAAAAGCTTTGACCTTGAAATGGCACCCTCATTTTGCCTCTTATTTCATTGGACAGAATTCAGTCACCAGATGCCACCTAACTTAAGGGGAGGCTAGGAGATGCAGACTACTCACATCCCAGGAAGAAGAGAAAACAGAATTTTTGTGAAGAGCTGGCAGTAACTACCTGCCTCCTTCTGTATCTGACCTTGTCTCCTACCATTCTGCTTCTCATTCACTATGTTCCATATGCACTGGCCACAGTTATTTCAGTGTTTTTGAGCCTTTGTATTTTCTGTTCCTTCTGATTGGAATCCTTTTCCCCATGAAAAGGATTTCCCCATGAAATCTTTGTGTGGCTACCTCCTTTTAATCATTCAGATCTCAGGTTAAACAAGACCTGAGACGGGCCATCTCACGCCTACGTAAAGTACCATATTCCCCTAAACAATCCCTGTTCTGTTACTCTGATTTATTTTTCTCATAATATGTATCACTCTCTGAAAATCTTATCTTGGTCTTTGTCTGAATATGTATATATTGATTGTCTACCTCCTCCTCCTAGATTGTACACTCCTTAAAGGCAGAGACTTTGTCTTGTTTACCACTGTATCTCCAGCACTGAAAGTAGTAGAACATAGTATGTGTTCAGTTAATAGTTGTTGACCAACTGGGCTGACTGGCTATGTCTAGAATGCTGCCTTTCCTTCCCACCTTGGCTAGTTCTCACTCAGTCTTAATGTCTTGGCTCAAATTATAACTTTCTTAAGAACTGCTGCCCTCCCCTCTTCCATGAAATTTAATATATTCCTGTTTCAATAACATCCCTTTCTTAGTTTGCCTGTCTGCTGCACATTACCTTGGGAAGGATTTGTGCTCTTCTTGCATTATCCTGAAGGGCAGCGACTAGATTTGGTTCCCCCCCAGCACCTGCACGTTGTGTGCTATTGAATTTTTGTTGAGTTACTGGATGTTTGAGAGCCCTAAGCACTGCCCACGTTGGTAATGAAACATTGCTTAATCCTAGTGTCCTTCCCTTTAAGGAGCTATCAAGTGCTCCACTTCAGTCTACTGTCATTTGAAATAATACTGCCTGCATCTGGGTGACTCACTCCGAGAAGTTGTTTTGTAAATAGCTCCTCCATTAGGCATGCCATTGGATCCTGGGAATCTTTTTTTTTTTTTTTTTAGGGTATTAAATTATTTATTTATTACACATGATACTGGATGATACACAAGCTTCATTCCCATCTATATCTGGTACCATAATCCAATTTAGATATATTGCATAGGATGTGCCAACAATCATATATTAATAATCAGAAAACTCCATGACTTCGCTTGGGTGACCCTTTTCGCGGTGAACTCCAGGTCACAATGCAATAACTGTCAGTTCATCTACACCAAGGTTTCGGAAGACAATAGCTTCTCCACCAGAGCAGGTTGTAAATAAATTTTGAATGGAACCTGGCATCACCCTGAAGGAATACTAACTTCACACTGTTGGGGTAGTTTACCAAAATGGCTTCAGAGTAGACTAACTTTACACAGCATATTTTAAAAAAAGACACATTTATTCAGTGTCATGATCAGACTATTACATTTAGCCATCAACAGCATGGGTGGAAGAAAAAAAAATCTACATTAAAACCCTTTGTTGGAATGCTTTACACTTTCCATAGAACAGAAACTAAAATAACCTGTTATACAATTAGTCACAAATACAGTCCTCGAGTTTTTTTGCCCATACACATGAGTATTGTCTAAAACATGTCTTCTTTGTAGCAGCTAGGCCCTACCACCACTGTGCTTTGGCTGAGTTCACATATCTCTTGTAACCTGTAGCTTCCCTGTCACTTCTCTGGCTCTCCTCTCCTGCTAAGCTTTGTTTCCTGGCAGTAATCAAAACCTTCTGCCACTGCCATAGCTCCTGCTGCTGCTGGAACCACCACAGCCACCTTGGTTTCGGGGCTTGGCAAAGTATTGGCCTCCACCACCACAGGGGCCAGAACTTCTGCCTCCAAAGTTTCCTCCTTTCATGGGTCCAAAATTTGAAGATTGATTGTTGTAACTGCCAAAATCATTGTAGCTTCCACCACCTCCAGAATTGCTTTCATCATTACCAAATCCATTATAGCCATCCCCACTGCCACCATAGCCACCACCACCACGGCTGCCACCAAAGCCAGCTCGACCACTGAAGTTTCCTCCACGACCAAAGCTGTCATTCCCACCAAAACCCCCTCCACAACCACCACCAAAGTTTCCAGAACCACTTCGACTTCTTTGGCTGGGTGAGGCACTAGCCATCTCTTGCTTAGATAGGGCTTTCCTTACTTCACAGTTGTGGCCATTCACATTTTTTATTTCTGAATGACAGTCTTGTCTACGGAGTCATGGTCATCAAAGGT
Organism: Delphinus delphis; assembly: GCF_949987515.2. NCBI lineage: Eukaryota > Metazoa > Chordata > Mammalia > Artiodactyla > Delphinidae > Delphinus > Delphinus delphis. Next base: position 104,594,911 of record NC_082684.1, read on the forward strand.
TACGAAAGCAAAGACTCTCTTTTTGCCACTCCCTTGATCAGTCATGATTTCAGTCACTTCAATTTTCCCATACTGTTCAAAGTAATCTCTTAGATGATGTTCTTCAGTGTCTTCTTTAATGCCACCAACAAAAGTCTTTTTCACCTGGTTAAGTGGGCACCAGGTCTTTGAGAATCTTCTCTTGAGATGGCCCTTTTTGGTTCCACAACTCTTCCATCCACCTTGTGTGGCCTTGCATTCATGGCCGCATCCACCTCCTCCACAGTGGCATATGTGACGAACCCAAAGCCCCTGGAGCGCTTGGTTCTTGGATCCCTCATTACCACACAGTCTGTGAGCGCTCCCCGCTGCTCACAATGGCTCCTCAGGCTCTCATCGGTTGTTTCAAAGCTCAAACCTCCGAAGAAGAGCTTCTGCAGCTGTTCGGGCTCTTTGGGTGACTCTGACTTAGACATGACAGCAGTGGAGGTGGGGGAGACATCAACGATGCTTACTCAGCGGCGTCCACGGGCAGAAAGTAATCTACCGAATGTATCTCCTTGGGAACCTTGAAGTAGGTACCTTGCACAGGATGAAAACCCTATAAATATTTGTTGATTTGATTTGATTTGCAGTGGTTTGTATTAAAACCCAGTATTGTATGATGTTTATAAATATAATCCTGTGTGTTTTTATGATCTTCATTAGGCTCTCAGCTGTCATTTCTTATTATAACACATCTATCTATAGAGGACCTATGTGTTTTCACCTCATAGTCTAGTTTGTCACAAATGTACTTGTTAAAAATTGGGAATGAAAGAGAATTCTAGGATCTGAAAGAAAGACCTGGCTTCAGGAGCTTTTTTAAAATAGCTATTTTAGATTCTAGGGATGCTTTTTCTCCTCTGGCATCTGAATATGTGCTCCAGAGGGATATGCTTACCTTTTTCCAAGTAGAGAGATACTGTTTCTTGTAGGTTTTTGCCAAAGGAAAAAGATAATAGGTCACATTGATAGAACAGAATTAATTTACATTATGCCAGGGGCAGTATAATGTGCTTGTTTTTTAGCCTTTAAGTTTCTATGTTTACCTTTACTTAAGTTTTTAGCATACAAGGTAGAGAAATGGAGGTTCAAAGTTGTCTGTTTTTCTATTGAATGATTAAATATTATGATCATAGTATATTCCTAATCCTACAAGTATTGAGGTATGTTGACTTACATTCATTTATCTTTGAAAAGGTTTCCTGGGACCTTAGTTTATACTCATCTGCTCAGCTACAAGAGAAGGAAAAAGCTTGATTTTTTAAAAAATTATGTTTAACCTCTTCATTTTTAACATATTGTTGGGCCCCTTCTGTGTTCCAGGGACTGTGATATCTTTGCTGTAATGATACCTATGTTTGTTATTAAACTAATATTTGGTTCTGGTATGAATGTGTAGACCATTGCATAGTAGAATTTTGTTTTTAATAAATTTTTCTTAGGTGTGCGTTTCTGGGCAATTTAATTATATTTTAATGTTTTCATTGATTTCTGGTCTACTGTAGTTTAAAAATAACTCAGCCTATTTTAATTTTGCCTATGATAAGAGGGGAAAGGATTCTGAGTGAGGGCCTGAGTTACGGTCATGATATTTATACTTGGATGTCAGATAGGGCTTTTAAACTTAATATGTCCAAAATTAAGCTTCAGATCTCCCCTCTGACCACCCCCCACCCTGCTTCCACATAGTAGTCTTTCTCATCTCAGTTGATGCACTGTCATCCCTCCATTGCTTAGACTATACACCTGGGAATTATCCTTTACTCATGCTCTCTATCACCCCCTATATCCAATCTGTTAGGAAATCTCCAGTCTCCTTTCAGAGTATACCCTGAATCTGATCATTTTTCACCACTTCCGCCTGGTCCAGGCCACCATCACCTCTGACCTGGATCAGCGCAAGAGCCTCCTAATTGATCTTGTTTCCACTCTTGCCTCCGTTACTGTCTCTTCTCATCACGGCTGCCAGGGTGGTTGTTTTAGAACATAAAATGTCACAGCTCAAAACCCTCCAGGGGTTCCCTTTTTCACTCAGAGTAAAAGCCAAATGATCTACAGGGTGCTACATGATTGCACCCCGCTTCCCACCATGTTTCTGGCCTCGTCACCTACTAATTTTCCCTCTTGCTCACTCTCCTCCAGCCACACTGACCTCCTGGCTGTTCCTCAGATATGCCAGGCACACTCTCATAAGAGAGCCTTCGCACTGGCCAGTCCTGGGGCGCTCTTTCTCTCGAGGTGTGTTTGGCCTACTGACCCCACCCCCCTCGACCTCCTTCAGGTCTTAACTCAAGTGAGGCCTATCCAAACTATCCTATTTTAAGCTGCATTTCTGATTCCCCTTACCCTGCTATCTTTTCCTATATTTATTATGTAACACAGTATAATTTACTTATGTCTATTGAATCTGTTTCCCCCATTAGAATGTAAGCTCCGTGAAGGCAAGGAATTTTTAACTTTTTGTTTAATGATATATCCTCAGTGTCTAGAATAGTGCCTGGCACATTGTGAGTGGTTAATAAGAAATATTTGCTGAATGAATGAATGAATTGTAATCTGTAGACTTTATGAATTTGTTCATTACTGATTGGGAGCCTTTTTCTCTGACTTACTTATTATTCTTGTTCTGAATATTTGAGTTTGCTTGCTGAATGGCATGAATATATAAGGAGATACTGTATCTAAGCTTCCATGTATGGTAAGTAATAAGTTGAATGTTAACCTTATAGTAATTTTTTAAAGAAAACTTTGCTGTTTAATTCCTTTAATTCTTTAATATTTTTAAGTGTAGACTCTATAGTTTTAAGTATCCTATTTTTATTGAGATTTGAAAATTTTATATAAGCATGTTTGTCAGTATTTTGTTAAAGAGCAAAATATTACTAATGTGATATATTTTTGTATTTTACCTGTAGACACACTCTGTGCAGTTCTAGAAAGAGACACTCTTAGTATTAGAGAAAGTCGACTTTTTGGAGCTGTTGTACGGTGGGCAGAAGCGGAATGTCAAAGACAACAATTGCCTGTGACTTTTGGAAACAAACAGAAAGTTCTAGGGAAAGCACTGTCCTTGATCCGGTTCCCGCTGATGACCATTGAGGAGTTTGCAGCCGGTAAGGCTGTAACTTGTCCAAAATCTACTTGAAACTATTTTAATGGGCAGTCAGTCTCCCTGTGCGAGAGAGGAAAAGAAGCTGTTTATGTATGTGCATTTGTGTGTATAATTTCATTCAATTCTCCTAATAGCCCTTCAAGATAATATTGTAGGTTATATATTTATGTATTTTAAAATTATATGTATTTTATATCTTTTAAAATATTTTGTATATTATAAACATATAAAAATTATGTGGTATTTTATAGGTTTAAGAACTGAACCTGAGAGAGGTTAAGTGCCTTACCTAAAGTTACAATGACAGATCTTTCTGACTCTTAGGGTTGATGCTTCTTAGTTCTATGACCAGTTCTTGTTTCCCATATCAACACTGAGTATCATCTGCTTTTAAGTCATGGCCAGATTGATTTAAAAGAAAAAAAAAAAATCTCATAATGGTTTAAAATTATATTTCCTTATGTTTATTGGCCATTTGTATTTTTTCTTTTTCCTTTTTTTTTGAATTTTTAAATTTAATTTTATTTATTTTTTAATACAGCAGGTTCTTATTAGTCATCCATTTTATACACACATCAGTGTATACATGTCAATCCCAATCGCCCAATTCACCACACCACCACCCCAACCCCCGCCACTTCCCCCGCTTGGTGTCCATACGTTTGTTCTCTACATCTGTGTCTCTATTTCTGCCCTGCAAACCAGTTCATCTGTACCATTTTTCTGGGTTCCACATATATGTGTTAATACACGATATTTGTTTTTCTCTTTCTGACTTACTTCACTCTGTATGGCAGAGTCTAGATCCATCCACGTCTCAACAAATGACCCAATTTCATTCCTTTTTATGGCTGAGTAATATTCCATTGTATATATGCACCTGCACCACATCTTCTTTATCCATTCATCTGTCGAGGGGCACTTAGGTTGCTTCGATGACCTGGCTATTGTAAATAGTGCTGCAGTGAACATTGGGGTGCATGTGTCTTTTTGAATTATGGTTTTCTCTGGGTATTTGTTCATGACTTTTATTCTTTTGGGGTATACAAATTTTTCTTTTTGATTTATTATATATATTCCAGTATTCTCACAAGTTGTTTTTGTTTTTGCTGATCAGAATCAGTTTGTTTTTTCTTTTTGTAAACTTTTTAAATTAAAATATAACATGTATATAATAAAGTGAACAAATAGAGTGAACGCACCTGTTTAACCACACATATCAATTTACAGTACATTACCATACCCCACCAGTCTCCATCATGCCCCTCCTAGTCCTTAATCTCCCTTCCAAAGGTGACTGCTTTCTGGCTTCTGTAAATGAGTTTTGTCTGTTTCTAAACTTAATATAAAGGAAGTCATACATTCAGCATGTGTTCTTTTGTGTGTGGCTTCTTTCTCTTAACATTATGTCTTAGATTCATCTGTGTGGTTGTGTGTGGCAGTAGCTCATTCTTTTTCATTGCTGTATAATCTGTTGAATGGATGTGCCATGATTTCTTTATCCATTTTACTGTTGTTGGACATTGGGGTTGTTTGTTTGGGGCCTTTAAGAACATTCTTATACCGCTCACTTGGTGTACATATGTGAACATTTCTGTTGAGCAGGTGGCAGTGCAATTGCAAAGTCATAGAGTATACATATGTTCAGCATTGGTAGATCCTACCAAATAGTTGCCCAGCGTAGTTGTAATAGTTCACACTCAGCTGCCAAACTAAGAGAGTTAAGAGTTCATTCCAGTTGCCTCACATCCTCTCCATTATATGTATATAATCTGACAAAAGACTTTATCCAGAATATATTATAGATACATAAAATGTATATACTTATAGCTAATATCCCAGTCTGTGGATTGTCTTTTCATTATCTTAATGCTGTCTTTTGATAAATAGAAGGTCTTAATTGTAATGAATTAACTTATCAGTCTTTTCCTTTAAGGTGAAGGCTTTTTATGTCTTAAGAAATTTTGCCTGCCTCAGGGTCATGAAGATATTCTCTTAGGTTTTCTTCTAGGAACTTTATTGTTTTACATTTAACTTTTTGGTCTGTAATCCAGTTGGGTTTTTATTTTTTTGTGGTGTTTTTTTCACACATGTGTATGGTGTGAGGTAGAGGTCAAGGTTCATTTTTTTCCCCCACGTGACTATGTATTAAAAACTATCCTTGCCCCCATACACAGCAGTGCTAACTTCGTTGTAAATCAGGTGACTGTATATGAATGAATCTATTTCTGGAATGTTTAGTCTGCTCTACTGTATATTTGTGCATCCTTGAACCAATTCTGTGGAGTTTTCATTTCTGTAGTTTTAAACTGAATCTTGAAATCTGGTGGTGAAAATCCTCTAGCTTTGTTCTTCTGGATTACCTTGGCTATTCTTGGTCTTTTGTGTTGGTAGTTTCATATACCTAAATGTTTTAATCAGCTTGTCAGTTTCCACCAAAAAAAGTCATGGGATTCTGATTGGAATTGCATTGAATCCATAGATTGGTATGGAGATAATTGACATTTTTATAATATTGAGTCTTCCAATCAATGAACATTGATTTAAGTCTTTTAAAAATTTCTCTTAGTAATACTTTGAGTTTTCTGGTAGAGGTCTTGCATATTTTTTGGTAGGTTTATTCCTTATGTATTTTACTTCTTAAATGTTATTGCAATGATTAGTTTTTTTAATTTCCATGTCCTAACTGATTGATTGCCAGTATATAGAAATACAGTTGGCTTTTCCTGTATTGACCTTGTATCTAGTGATCTTGCTAAATTTATAAATTCTAATAATTATTTGTAGATGATTGTGCATAGTCTACATGTACAATCATGTGATCTGCAAACAATAATAATTCTATTTCTTCCATTCTAATCCTTAGACATTTCTTTTTCTTGCCTTATTGTATGACCTAGGACCTTGAGCATATTAAGAAGTATGGATAGTGAACATCCTTGCATTATTCTAGTCTTAGTCAGAAAGCTTTCAGTATTTCCCCACAGAGTATGCTTGCTGTAAATTTTTTGTAGATACTCTTTATTGGATTAAGGCAGTTTCCTTCTATTACTAGTCTTGTAAGAGTTTTATCATGAATTTTACCAAATATTTCTCTTCTTTTGAGATAATGATATGGTTTTCCCCTTTGTTCTCTTAGTATAGCTTAATATAGCATTGATTGATTTTCCAAGTTAAAACTTTGGATTCCTTACATAAACCAGACTTGGTTGTCATGCATTATTCTTTTTATATATTACTAGATCCAATTTGCCAGATTTAAAAAATATTTTTAGGACTACTTCATGAGAGAAATTAGGCTATAATTTTTCCTTTCTTGTAATGAAATTGTCAGATTTTGATTATCAAGGTTATGCTGGTCTCATACAAAAGTTAGGAATATATCTTTTTTCTGTATTCAAGAGTTTATGTAAAATTAGTGCTATTTTTCCTTAAATGCTTAGGGGAATTCACCAGTGAAGCTTTCTGGATCTAGTGTTTTCTTTGTGAAAGGTGTTTTTTTTTTTTTGCGGTACACGGGCCTCTCACTGTTGTGGCCTCTCCCGTTGCGGAGCACAGGCTCCGGACGCGCAGGCTCAGTGGCCATGGCTCACGGGCCCAGCCGCTCCACGGCATGTGGGATCTTCCTGGACCGGGGCACGAACCCATGTCCCCTGCATCGGCAGGCGGACTCTCAACCACTGCGCCACCAGGGAAGCCCATCCCCACGAGTTTTGATATGTTGTATTTTCATTGTCATTCAATAAAAAGTATTTTCTAATTTTCATGGTAATTTTTTTCTTGACCCATGGGCTATTAAGTATATAGCTTAATTTTCAAATATTTGGGAATTTTTCTCCTAGCTTTAAGACAGAAATTTCTGTTTAATTCTTTAGTCTCTTAGCAGCGTCTTTCTGCCTGGTTTTTTGGTCTCATAGTTTTCTCTTGCTTGTGCATAGCTTAGGAATTGACAAATACTTTTTTTAAATTTTATTTTTGGCCGTGTTGGGCCTTTGTTGGGTCTTTGTTGCTGTGCTCAGGCTTTTCTCTGATTGCAGCCAGTGGGGCTACTCTTCATCGCGGTGCGTGGGCTTCTCATTGTGGTGGCTTCTCTTGTTGCGGAGCACAGGCTCTAGGCACATGGGCTTCAGTAGTTGCAGCACAGGTGCTCAGTAGTTGTGGCACACGGGCTTAGTTGCTCCACGGCATGTGGGATCTTCCTGGACCAGGGCTCGAACCTGTGTCCCCTGCATTAGCAGGCAGATTCTTAGCCACTGCGCCACCAGGGAAGCCCAGGAGTTGACAAATACTTCAAGGAGGAATTATGCGCAAAATGTTGGTCTTGTTTGTCTATTACGTATTCTCTTCCAGATCGTTGTCTGGCTGCCTTGGTAGCTTTGAATTACAGTTTTTGTCTCTTCAGTCAGTTGAGGACTACCACAATTTCTAGGTTGCCAGTTTCTACGTGGCATTTATGCCCTGTTAAGCAAATCAGCAAATATCCCAAGGGGAAAAGTGGTGACAGATATAGGGCTTCATCTCAATACATTTCCCTTCTCAAGCACTGACTGCCTCAATTGTTCTCTGTTAACATGAAATAGCTATTTTATGTACTGTTTCATGTATAGTTGTTCTCTGACGTAGGCTCTTCCATCTTACAGACTTATTAATATTTTTATGTAGTGAAATAATGTTTCTGTTTTTGCTGTTATGTATGTTCTTTTCTGTTATGCTTATTATTTCTGTATTATATTTTTCAAAACTGTTTTAGGGAGAGCTCCCTTTATGTTCTCTATTTTGCTGTTGAGTGTGTGTGTGTGTTTTCTGTCTAGACATTAGGAAATAATTCTGCATTTACTTTTTCCCCTCCAATTTTCTTAATTCATTTCATAATAAAATGATATTTATTGACCTTCCCTATTTAAGATAAGAATGTTAGCATGGTGTTCCATCCTTTCAACCTTTCTAGCACACTTTATGGTAACTGATTATGCACTCAACATAACGTACTACAAAGACACAACTGTAGTAGACTTAATTATAGGTTGTATTGGATTTAGTGTTTATCACCAGTTCTTTTATGATACACCTTCTTGAATTCTTTATTTTGATTCACTCATTTGATGAGTTTATTCTTGATTACTTTCTTTAAATAGGTATACGGTAGATATCTGAGAACGTTTTTCATGATCTGAAGACTTCTTTTTTCAACTAAGGAAATTTTATAATACAGGCATACCTTGGCAATATTGTGTGTTCCAGACCACAACAATAAATTGAATATCGCAATAAAGTGAGCCATACAAATTTTTTGGTTTCCCAATGCATATAAAAGTTATGCTTACACTATATTATAGTCTGTTAAGTGCAATAGCATTATGTCTAAAAAAAACAAAGTACATACCTTAATTTAAAAAGACTGTATTGCTAAAGAATGCTAGCTAACATCTGAGCCTTCAGCGAGTCCTAATCTTTTTGCTGGTGGAGGGTCTTGGCTCGATGTTGACGGCTGCTGACTGGTCAGGGTGGTGGTTGCTGAAGGTTAATATGGCTGTGGCAACTTCTTTCTTTTTTTTTATTTTCATTTTTAAAAAATTTTTGGCTGCGTTGGGTCTTCACTGCTGTGCGCAGGCTTTCTCTAGTTGTGGTGAGCAGGGGCTACTCTTTGTTGCAGTGCACAGGCTTCTCATTGCGGTGGCTTCTCTTGTTGCAGAGCATGGGCTCTAGGTGTGCAGGCTTCAGTAGTTGTGGCACGTGGGCTCAGTAGTTGCGGCACACGGGCTTCAGTAGTTGTGGCGGATGGGCTTATTTGCTCCGCAGCATGTGGGATCTTCCCGGACCAGGGCTCAAACCCATGTCCCCTGCATTGGTAGGCGGATTCTTAACCACTGCGCCACCAGGGAAGTCCTTTGGCAATTTCTTAAAATAAGATAATAATGAAGTTCGCCACAGTGATTGACTCTTTCAGGAAACATTTCTCTGTAGCAGGCAATGCTGTTTGATAGCATTTTACCCACAGTAAAACTTCTTTCAAAATTGGAGTTAGTCCTCTTTCACCCTGCCACTGCTTTATAAGTTAAGTTTATGTAATATTATAAATCCTTTGTTGTCATGTCAACAGTCTTCACAGCATCTTCAACAGGAGGAGATTCTGTCTCAAGAAACCACTTTCTTTGCTCATCTGTAGAAGCAACTCCTCATCTGTTCAAGTTTTATCATGAGGTTGCAGCAATTCAGTCATATCTTCAGGCTCCACTTCTAATTTTAGTTCTCTTGCTATTTCTACCACATCTGCAGTTACTTCCTCCACTGAAGTCTTTGAACCCCTCAAAGTCAAGCATGAAGGTTACAGTTTACTTCCTCCAAACTGTCTTTAATATTGATATTTTGAACTCTTTCCATGAATCATGGATGTTCTTAATGGCATCTAGAATGGTGACTCCTTTCCAGGTTTTCAGTTTACTTTGCCCAGATGCATCAGAGGAATCACTACTGTCTATGGTAGCTATAGCCTTACGAAATGTTCTTCTTAAATAATAAGGCTTGAAAGTCTAAATTACTCTTTGATCCATGGGCTATGGAATGGATGTTCTGTTAGCAGTCATGAAAACAACTGTACATCTTCATGAGTGCTCTTGGATGACCAGGTACATTGTCAAGGAACAATATTTTGAAAGGAATCTTTTTTTCTGAGCAGTTGGTCTCAACAGTGGGCTTAAAATATTCAGTATACCATGTTGTCAGCAAATGTGCTGTCATCCAGGCTTTTTTGTTCCATTTATAACACAGAGTAGATTTAGCATAATTCTAAAGGGCCCTAGGATTTTCAGAATGGTGAATGAGCATTGGCTTCAACTTAAAGTCACTAGCTACATTAGCCCCTAACAAGAGTGTCAGGCTGTCCTTTGAAGCTTTAAAGCCAGGCATTGACTTCTCTCTAACTATCAGAGTCCTAGATGGCATCTTCTTCTACTAGAAGGCTATTTGTCTACACTTGTCTACATTGAATTATCTGTTGTTTTGTGTAGCCACCTTCATTAATTATCTTAGCCAGATCTTCTGGATAACCTGCTGCAGCTTCTACATCAGCACTTGCTGCTTCACCTTGCACTTTTACATCACAGAGGCAGCCTCTTTCCTTAAACCTCCTGGACCCCCTTCTGCTAGCTTCAGACTTTGCTTCTGTAGCCTCCTCATCTCTTTCAGCCTTCATAGAATTGAAGAGAGTTAGGGCCTTGCTCTGGATTAGTCTTTGTCTTAAGGGAATGTTGTGGCTGGTTTGATCTTCTATCCAAACCACTCAGACTTTCTCCATATCAGCATTAAGGCTGTTTTGCTTTCTTATTATTTGTGTGTTCACTGGAGTAGCACTTTTAATTTCCTTCAGGAACTCTTCCTTTGCATTCACAACTTGGCTACTCCTTGGTGCAAGAGACCTAACTTTTGACAAGCCTTCTTACTCAGCATAACCATTTCTGCTTTTGATTTAAAGGGAGAGATGTTTGACTGTTCTTTCACTTGAACACTTAAGAGGCCACTATAGGGCTGTTGTTTTCATTTTTTTTTTGTAAATTTATTTATTTTATTTTTGGCTGCATTGGGTCTTCGTTGCTGTGCGCGGGCTTTCTCTAGTTGCAGCGAGCAGGGGCTACTCTTCATTGTGCTGCACGGGCTTCTCATTGTGGTGGCTTCTCTTGTTGAGAAGCACGGGCTCTAGGCGCGCGGGCTCAGTAGTTGTAGCTTGCGGGCTCTAGAGTGCAGGCTCAGTAGTTGTGGTGCAGGGCTTAGTTGCTCCGTGGTATGTGGTATATGGGATCTTCCTGGACCAGGGCTCAAACCTCTGTCCCCTGCGTTGGCAGGCAGATTCTTAACCACTGTGCCAGCAGGTAAGCCCAACTATAGGGTTGTTAATTAGCCTAGTTTCAATACTGTTGTGTCTCAGGAGGAAGAGAGATGGGGAACGGCTGATCAGTGGAGCAGTCAGAACACACACAACATTTATGCAGATACCTGCATAACTTAATTGTTCGCTGTCTTATGGGTGTGGTTCATGGGGCTCAAAACTATTACAGTAGTGACATCAGAGGTCACTGATCACAGATCATCATAACAAGTATAGTAATAATGAAAAAGTTTAAACTATTGAGAGAATTACCAAAATGTGACACAGAGACACAAAGTGAGCAAATGCAGTTGAAAAATGACAGCAACAGACTTGTTGATGCAGGGTTGCCACAAATCTTCAATTTGTAAAAAAAAAATGTATCTGCGAAGCATAATAAAGCGAGGTATACCTGTAGTCTTGAATTATTGCATCATCCTATTTCTTACTGTTAGTTCTTCAGGAACGCTAGTTACCTGTATGTTGGTCTCTGCTTTTTATCATCCATTTTAATCACCTTAACATTTTAATTCTTTTGTCTTATTTGTCATTCTGAGAAAGATACATGAGTTTTCACCCCCATCTGTCTTCTGATCTTACGCAGTTCCAGTTACATTCTCTTCTTTTTTTCTCTCTAAAATGCATGTTTTAAGTTTGTAATTGTATTTTTTCTTCTTTACAATCTTTACTTATCCAGAGATTGCAAATGAACCACGGGGCCAGGTCTGGCAGGTTGATATATTTTGTTTGTGATATTCTAAAACTTTATATTAAAAATCAGGGCATTTTACGTTAAAATCTGATTTATAGTTTCTTAAACCAAATTTCTAGTGTTTTGCAGTCTCTTAGTTAGATTGTTTTTACCAGCCTTGGAAGGAATCTCCTGGCATCTTTTATGAGGAATAGCATTTATTCCTGGTTAAATTTAAGCTGTTTGGAATTTTCTCTTCCCAGAAACAGTGAATGAGAAAACTATAGCTTGTGATATGCTGCTTCCATAGCTCTTCCAGTCTTAGCTCCTGACCTCTGCTGATTTCAAAATCCCACAATGAAAGCACTGTGCCATCTATTTCTACCTCTAAATATTCCATTGTTTGATTACAGCCTCAGACAGATGGGGAATGGAGAGGTAACGATAGCTCTGGCTGCCACTGTAAGCACTTCTCCAACTCTCCTCTTTCTGGGAAACGGAACACTCAGGGCAAATGGATAGAAAAATCCAGGGATCTTTCTGTGATTTCAGGGTTTCATCTAAGCTTTGATTTATTAATGATTTTAACACTTACATATTAGGTTAACCTCGGATGAATTTAGTAAAACTTTAAAATTAAATATATGCTAAAATTAGGGGCTTCCCTGGTGGCGCAGTGGTTGAGAGTCTGCCTGCCAATGCAGGGGACACGGGTTTGTGCCCCGGTCTGGGAAGATCCCACATGCCGCGGAGCGGCTGGGCCCGTGAGCCATGGCCGCTGAGCCTGCATGTCCGGAGCCTGTGCTCCGCAACGGGAGAGGCCACAACAGTGAGAGGCCACAACAGTGAGAGGCCCACGTACCACAAAAAAAATAAATAAATAAAATAAATAAATAAATAAATAAATATATATATATATATATGCTAAAATTATATATACTGAGATTTTTCTACCTCATTGTTACTTTACATCTTTCACATTTGAATTCACGTTATTATGGGGAGAATTACAAAGTTAGGAATTGCAGTGAAGTTACTTTTATTGAGGTTTATGTTTTTATTTCTACAGGTCCTGCTCAGTCTGGAATTCTGTCAGATCGTGAAGTGGTAAACCTCTTTCTTCATTTTACTGTCAATCCTAAGCCCCGAGTTGAATACATTGATCGACCAAGATGCTGCCTCAGAGGAAAGGAATGCTGCATCAATAGATTCCAGCAAGTAGAGAGCCGGTGGGGTTACAGTGGAACGAGTGATCGAATCAGGTATCTGCATATTGTAGATTTGGGGGTGGGGTGGGGTGGGGCGGGGCAGCGGCTTGCATTTGGCTTTTATGTTCATATTGTGGGAGATAATTAACCACATTTTATTTTATACTTTGTTTAATACATTTCTAACTTGATACAACAGTCAAGAAGTCAGGCTTACTGGTCTCTCCACTGAATTATGAGTGAGGGAATCTCTTAGGAAACAAGTAGAGTAAGAAAGGATTGACTTGGGCCTTCTATTTTCTGAGTTTCGTTTGGATTGCCACTGCTGGTGAGCTGAAGTCTAGACCTTAATTGATCAAACATTATTTTTACAGCCTTAGGGCTATAATTTAATACATTTAATCTTACTTGGTTTAGTGTGAGATTTTTATTTGCATAGATGTTGCATGGAAAATATCTCAGTATACATTTGTAACAACTTTGGGAAAATTTTTTTTTAATTTTAAAAGATGCATGCATATAATCCTTTTGGAATTCATATTTGCTCTACCGTGTTTCCTTAGGTTAAGTGTCAAAATAGAATATTTACCTGTTTTCATAAAACATGCCTTTTGAATTTGCATTTATTTAATATTAATAGCACTTTGGTGTAAAACTAGAAACTAACAAGAAGTTTGTTTAAAACTAGAACTCCAAGAGGGAGAGGACTCTTACAAATATTGGGTTAAAATGGAAATAAAAATGCATTTGTAGACTATTTAGTAATAATTCACAATGAGAATACTATATGTGAGAACTTAGGGGATGAGGCCAAAGTGTCACACAAAGAATTAGCGATAATTAACTACTTTTATTAAATAAATTAGAGTAGAAATAAATGATTTCAGCATTAACCCAAGAAGCTAGAAAATGAATAGCAAAAGAACCATATGAAAAGAGAAAGGAAATAGGTAAATGTAGAAATTAATGAATTAAAAATAGTAGAATTGTTAAATATAAGCTGGTTCCTGAAAAAGACCAATAAAATAAGCAAACCTTGGGCAAAGGTAATAAAACATACTTACATCTACAAATAATGGAATATAATAATATACTGAGGAAATTTTTATTTTAATTCTGGGTTTACTCTGTGCTAATAAATTGAACATCTTGATGGAATGGATCATTTTATAGGCAAATATAAATTATCAAAATTGACTGAAGAAGAAAGCCTGAATAGACCAATTACCATGGAAGAAATTAAAAGTTATCAAAGAACTGTCCCTTCACAAGGTGGTTTTGACAGGTGAGTTTTATCAAACATTCAGGGAACAGGTTGTTTCGTTGAACATTAAAAGAAGAAAATACTTTTTGGTTAGTTATTGAAAGAAGCATAATCCTTATACAGGAATCTGACAAGGCAAAAAATTTTCTAGGTCAATCTCACTTATATAGAAAAGAAATAAAATAGCGTATTGAATCTAGCAGTACCTTAAAAGAATAATACTATAACAGCAAATAGATGTAAATCAACTATAGTCCAATTTTTAAAAAACAGTGATAAATTAGGGTCGGAAAAATACATCCAGTGGAGATAAATATGCAAGATCCATGTTCTGACATCTTAAGTTTGGTTCTAAAGCTATAAAGTTACAGAAATTGAAGAGTTTATCACATGAAAAGGACACATATTGCTCAGGAGAAGCGTGGCTGTTTCAGATACAGAGACTTTAGAGAAGTTTCTCCTGTGGTTTCTTAGAAAGGGGACACTGAGCAGTGCAATGAACATCATTTAAAATAACATCCATCCAACTGAGTTTTGTAAGGCTATTCCTAATAACGTCCATCAGTGCAAAAGGAGTGCAAAAAAAAAGACAGATAAGAGTTTGGAGATTGAAAGAATGGCGCAAAACTAGGAAATATATTACTATAATTCACCATGGTAGCAGATCAAAGGAAAAAAATTTATTTTGATGTCAAAAAGACTTTTGGGGCTTCCCTGGTGGCGCAGTGGTTGAGAGTCCGCCTGCCGATGCAGGGGACACGGGTTCATGCCCCAGTCCGGGAAGATCCCACATGCCGCGGAGCGGCTGGGCCTGTGAGCCATGGCTGCTGAGCCTGCGCATCTGGAGCCTATGCTCTGCAACGGGAGAGGCCACAACAGTGAGAGGCCTGCGTACCACAAAGACTTTTGATAAAATTTTACCCTCGATCCAGATAAAACCATTAATAGGCTAGGTCTAGAAGAATACTCCTTTAACATGATGGGCTATTGAAACCTCAAGATAGGGATGCCTGGTAACCTTGCTGTTTTTCAGTAGTGTTCTTAAAACTCTGATTGATGTAGGTATAAAGATAAAGAAATATACGTAATTAATACAACGTTGTAAATCAACTATACTTCAATATAAACAAACAGAAAAAGAAATATTGGAGAGGAAGAGGTGTTTTTCATTTTTTTCAGATAACGTCTATGTTAGTAGTTCTTCACTCCATCAGACCTAGTTCTCCCTTTTTTTGTAATAAATATTTTGTATTCCCCCTTTATTAACCTGAAATGAAATTCATAGATAATGTGTTTCATTTTTTTAAAATGATATAATGGCCCAGTTGTAATGTAAAGGACAGTAAATGTAACTGATAGTAAAATCAAATGTGTACTTCAATATGTAGACACTTGGGCAGCACCAGAAGACAAACAAGCAATCAGAGATAGTACCTGTATGCACCAGCACACTGAGACAGCTGTAGGTGCAGGGAACAGGTGTATTATACTCATGTCCCAAATACCATGAGTAGCACTGCTGCCAATTTTGTCATTTTCTTTAAAAGTTTCAACTAAAGCAAGCTATGGTCCATCCTGTTTATCTAGTTTCCGTATTTGAGAACTCATCTACTCGCTAGAATTTATTTGCCCCCAAATCAATACCAGCAGCGCTTTCTTAGTCATTCACAGAAAAGATTTTAGTTGCCTGGGAGCATGCTCCTGTGTGAGCTCAAACAAGGAGGATGCTCTACCTTCTTATTTCAGCGCTCATACAGAGATGGAGATGGTAGGGGGCAGTGCAGTGCAGGACACTACAGCTCTGTGGCCATTGGACAGTTTGAATCCCATCTCTGGCATCTGTTAGTGGGGTGGCCTCAGGCAAGTCACTTAACACTCCTTAATTCCATTTCTCTTTTGTGAAACACAGAAAATGAGATATACTAGAATGAGTTGTTCTTAGGATTTAAGATTATAATCCACATGAGTGGTGTGTGAGTGTGTGTGTGAGTGTGTGTGTGTGTGTGTGTGTGTACATTCCCCCTAAGAGCAGTGGTTTAGTATTTGCTAATTCTGTGTTTGCGCCAACTATAAAATATAACTACCACAAATAATGGGAAATGACTGTATGATATTTCCTCGATTTGTATAGTAGTCACCTCTTGTAAAAGTCAGTGAATGTTAAAATTGCTGTAAAAATCTTGGTTTATTAATAAAAAGGGATTAAGTTCAAGTCTCATAGTTAAAAACAAGTTTTTCATCTACATGAATTCTGACAGGACACTTGAAAGTTGGTTGAGATTCTTTGTTTTGGGAGACTTTCCTAAGTATTGCAGTAAATCTGGTGTCCCTGGCTCCCTGTCAGTGGTGCATCATATCCTTTGTGAAAATAGAGCCTGCCTCCCTGGGCACAGAACTCCTTTTGAGAACAACTAGTCCACCCAGACAGCCTCAGGATCAGTAAAAATCTATTAGAACCAATGCATAGTAGTGGCAACTTATAAAACGTATGTGCAAAACCCAGTGATGTTCCTGTGTCATTAAAATTCATTTACAGAGATGGGTGGTGTTGATGGTTAACAACAGTGTGAATTACTTAATGTCACTGAATGGTGCACTTTAAAATGCTTAAGATGGTACATTTTGTTATATATTTTGCCACAATAAAAAAATTTTAGGGCATTCCCTAGCGGTCCAGTGGTTAGGACTTGGCGCTTTCAGGGTAGTTTCCCGGGTTCAATGCCTGGTCAGGGAACTAAGATTGCGCAGGCCATGCGATGCAGCAAAAAAATAAATAAATAAAATTAATGTTTGAATTTTCAGTTAAAATGGTGAGTAAAAACAGACCCCACTTGCAATAGTAACAGATAACATAAAGTAGCAGGGGTAAATCCTATAGGAAATGTACGGTATGGTATCTTTATAAAGAATTGGAAAACTTTGACTGGAATCAGACAGTGTCTTTCCAAACTAACCTTTCTGAGTTAGGCAGTTCCTTGTAGAAGTCACATGTTTTTGGTAGGGAGGAGTGGGTTGGCAAAATTATTCTAAAATTAATTTGCAAAAGTAAAGGTTTCTTTTTTAAAAGAGTGGTATTAATCAAATATGAAAAATACTGTAAAGCCGTAAGAGAATGTTGTACGGAACATACTACAGAGTTCAGAAACCAACCTAATATAAATGAACATTTAGAATGTGAGGAAGGATTAACCACTGGGAAAATAAAGTTAGATCTTTACTGATGCCATCTTCCAATATTTGTATAAATTAAAATTTTAACGTTAAAAAAAGGAAACCGTGAAGGTGCCGGAACAGAATGTTTATTTATTATGAGGATGAGATAGGCCTCTCTGAACTTGGCATAGATCATAATTTGACTACAAATAATTCAAAATGTTACATCCAAAACCACCATAAAGTTAAAAGATAAATGACAAATAGGAAAGTTTTTGTAATGGATGTTACTGACAAAGCATATAATAACTATATAACATGGTCTTTCAAACCCACATGAAAAAGACACTCATCAGCAGAGAAAAATGGGAAAAGAATGTGAGTGGGTTTTTCATTAAAGAGAAAATCCAGTAGATAGTAAGCATATGAGCAAATGTGTTAACTCAGTAATCAAATATAAATAGAATTTGTCAATCATCAGTTTCTCAACAGCAAAAAGAAATGAATACTTGTGGTTGTTCAGAGTGAGATAGAAATGATCTTCATTCCTTGTTGGGTGTAAAGTTTTATAATCTTCCCAGAAAGCAATTTGATAAAGTTCATCTAACGCCTTAAGAATATGCCTTTCATTTTCCCCAGAAAATCTACTTCCAGGAATTTATTCTAGGAAATAATGAAGGCACTGTGAAATGACTGTTCATCATGGCATTGTTGTATAATAACAAAAACTGCATATAACCTAGATTATTTAACAAGTAGGAATTGTTTAAATATAATGAATCAGTAGTAGTTTTTTACCTTTTTACATGAAGTTACAAAAATATATATATTCTGACATGGTTTTTAAAATAATACATATATGTTCATAGAAAAAAGTCTGTTTTTGTATTGTTTAAAAACAGAACTAAAAGTCTGAAAAGGAAGTGCACCAAATTGAAGATGAAGTTATCTCTAGATGGTAGATTTAGAGATGCTTTAAATTTTTCCTCTTGTTTGCTTAGCTGCATTTTCTGACTTTTTTTAAACAGAGAATATATTGCTTTTTTATAATAAAAAATTATAAATAATATATTTTAAAAATTTTAACGTCATCCTCATACTGGGAGTTTAACATAGTGATTGAGTGTGACCTTTTGATCCATGCAGACCTGGGATTGTGTCCCAGCTCTGCTACACATTTTGATCCAGGCAAGTTAATTTCTCTAAATCTCAGTTTCTTCAGCTATAAAAACAGGATGATAAAAATCATACTGTGTTACTTAGTTTATAGAGCTGTTATGATGACTAAAGGAAATAATTCATGTAAAGAACTGAAGCTCGGTGCCTGGCACAGGAAGTGCTCATAAAGTGGCAATGGTATGGTAGTAATAATAATAAAACTTGTTACTTCAGTTCTTAAAGTATGAAATGTTGAGGATAACTGCTTTATATTATAGATTATCTCTTATTATACAGTCATTTAGTGCCATTTGTGCTTGATGCTAGTTTTTATACATTTATAACATGGAGTAAGGTGGGTCTGTTTCTTAACTATGGTGACTAAACTGGATCTGCTAATTGTTCTAGTGTGAAATCTCATTCTGATCCACCTGTGTAACTTAGGTCCTGTCCCCAGACCTCCACCACCAATTCTGTTACAGCAGCCTGCTTCCTTCACAATTCTTATCACAACTTACAATTAACGATTTATCCCTTTGTTTACTTATTTATTATCAGTGTCCTCCTTTAGGCCATAAGTGCAGTAGGGGCAGAGACTATCTTGTTGACCATTATTTCCCCAGTGCCAGGCCCAGTAAGTATTCATCGAGCTGAAGAATTGTCAGAGTTTGGGACGCTGCACATCAGGTCTGATGGCTGACACATCTCTGTTCATGAAGGAGATGTGCAGACAGATTTGGACTAAAATTATCATCACAACAAAAGTGGGTATTTAGATTAAATAAATTGCTTGGCTCAAAAATGAAAACAGAGGGCTTCCCTGGTGGCGCAGTGGTTGCGAGTCCGCCTGCCGATGCAGGGGACACGGGTTCGTGCCCCGGTCTGGGAAGATCCCACACGCCGCAGAGTGGCTGGGCCCGTGAGCCATGGCTGCTGAGCCTGCGCGTCTGGAGCCTATGCTCCGCAATGAGAGAGGCCACAACAGTGAGAGGCCCGCGTACCACAAAAAAAAAAAAAAAAAAAATGAAAACAGATTCTACTTAAGTTTCCAATAAGTTACTCTAGCAAGAGTTTTTTGGTAAGCAGATGACATTTCCAAGGTTGTTTAATTTTTGATAGTTTTCTTTATTATGAGCAAAATTAGATGTTCTGAGTAACACTTTAAAAATGTATAAGCCTTTGGAGTATGAATGCTTACTGAATTATGTATGTTATTTTATATTTGGCCTCGTTCTCTCAGGTTCACAGTTAATAGAAGAATCTCTATAGTCGGATTTGGTTTATATGGATCTATTCATGGTCCCACGGATTATCAAGTGAATATACAGGTACACTTTTTTTGCCCACTGTATACCATCTGAAATACATAACAAGTGTCATTTTACGATAAGATATTGTTTCGGCAAAATCCAAATTTCAGTATAAAAGCCTATTAGTATTTTAAGCCTAGAGGTTCCACTTTACAGTTGATCTAAAAAGTGTAGTTTCAGAAAATTGAGGTCCTGGGGTCCTTAACAGAAGCATTAACATACAAGGAGCTCGCCTTTGTCCAGGAAACCCTTCTATTAGTTCATCCTGCTGTGTACTGACTGTCTCAAAACACCCACCTGCTTTTTTCATGGTACTTTGAACTCTAGGGCTTGAGACTGTCTAATTTCCTATAACTACTGGTTACACCTCTGATTTCTGATTGTCTGACCATACCCTGCCCCATTCTTAGGTCTGCTCCACCTCAGTTCTTTCAGATATGACACGATTACTTAATCTCGAAGAAAGTGAAGCACCTCTCTCCTTCCCTTCCAGTCAACCAGTGTTCTCCACACTTTTGATTGCACATCCCAGTTAGTGAAATTATTTTTGAAACACATCTACATTGTACTTTATTTACTATACACATATACCTATGCAATACTATACTTATTTTATATTATACATAAATTAAAACACAAAAAATAGAAATGAAAAAGGAAGTAAACAATGTTTCAGACTTCTTTCAGCTGAAAAAACTACCCTTTCTAAAATGTTAATTAATATACTATTTTTAATAGTAAAAACATTGGTGAACTTTGTGATCAAAATGCATCATTGACTTTCAAGATACACAACAATTCAAAGATCTGGTCTGGTCCGGGGACTTACCTGGTGGCGCAGTGGTTAAGAATCTGCCTGCCAGTGCAGGGAACACGGGCTCGAGCCCTGGTCCAGGAAGATCCCACATGCCGCAGAGCAACTAAGCCCGTGCGCCACAACTACTGAGTCTACGTGCCACAACTGCTGAAGCCCTTGTGCTTAGAGCCCGTGTTCCGCAACAAAGACAAGCCACCGCAATGAGCAGCCCGCGTACTGCAACGAAGAGTAGCCCCCGCTTGCCACAACTAGAGAAAGCCCGTGTGCAGCAAGGTGGGCCCTACACAGACAAAAATAAAGGTCTGGTCTGATGACAGCCAAAAAAGATACTTTACTACCTCACAAATACACCTTGTTCCAAATGGAAGAATTGCTTTATTGGCTGTGCTAATGAAATCATGCTCATTTTTAAATTCTATCCACTAACGTTTATAGTGAAATTCAGCTATAAATTAAATCATTCATGTCATTTCGTTGCTCTTACAAACCAAAGCCACTGAGATTGTTTATTTGAAAGATTTTAAAGGTTAGGAAATTTTTTTTCTATAATTTTTAATGCAAAAAAGCCACAGCAGACCTCTTAGGGGTATAAAAGATTTTCATGATCACTCCCCGTTTTACTTTTTTTTTTTTTTTTTTTGCGGTACGCGGGCCTCTCACTGCTGTGGCCTCTCCCGTTGCGGAGCACAGGCTCCGGACGCGCAGGCTCAGCGGCCATGGCTTACGGGCCCAGCCGCTCCGCGGCATGTGGGATCTTCCCGGGCTGGGGCACGAACCCGTGTCCCCTGCATCGGCAGGTGGACTCTCAACCACTGCGCCACCAGGGAAGCCCCCGTTTTACTTTATATACTGTTAAGATCCTATCCATGGGATCCATAAGCCCCCTTAAGCAGGCTGTGTAATCTGCAGGCCTGGGAAGGAGTGAGGGCCCCACAGGCATTCTCTTCAATTGTGGAACCCCTGTCTTCCTTCAGTGCCCCTCCCATATTACATGAGACACCAGATTCCTTGTGTACAGTCTGAGGGAGGGCATCGGGGTTATAGGTATATTAAAATGATAAAATATAAAATGAATAGAAGTAGGACTTCTCTTTATTTTCTTCCGCCCGGTGGCTAGTCCCATGCACCCTCTAGATAACACTACCAGATAGACCTGCCTGGGTTTGAATCTCTACCATCTCAAGGGTGTGTCTGTGGGCAAATTAGGTAACCTCTCTGAGCCCCAGTGTCCTTGTTTACTTTGACAGTAGTGGTACCTCCATTATGTTTTTGTGAGCAACGGTTGAGATGATGCATGTAAAGTGTTTGGAACATAGTCTGTTGCTGTCGTTGTTGCTGTAGTTTTATAATTTGAGTCTCACAATAGCCTTAGGAAGAAGGCAAACAAGTTTTTTTCCAAGATTAAAAGATAAAACTGAGGCTCGGAGAAGTGGTTTACTTTAGATTACACTACCACAACGAAATCCTGTCTTACTACTTTTCCAGGGCACCATCATGTCTTTTTTTTAAATTGAATTGTGATATACTGTAGTCCCTCAGTATCTTCAGGGGATTGGTTCTAGGACCCCCTGTGGATGCCAAAGTCCATGGATGCTCAAAGCCCCTTATATAAAATGACGTAATACAGTCAGTCCTCCACATCCACAGGTTCTGCATCCGCGTATACAGGGGGCCAACTGTACATACAGAAAAGTAGACATAAGTGGTACGTATGGCTCCCTTTTCATAAACTGCGAACACACTTGTGTAACCAGCAGCCTGATCAAGGAACAGGGTATTACAGCACCCCAGACATCCCCTTGTGATCTTTTCTGGTCACTATCCCGCCTGAGGTGGCCACTGTCCTGATCTCTCGCTGCATGTACTGGTTCAGCCTGTTTTACTATTACCGTTTTTACCTGATGTATGCAAAAAGATGGCTTTGTGAGCCTTGGCCTCCACACATACTGTTCCCTTGCATGAAGACTTTTCTCTTATAACCTGGTAACCTCTGAGTTGAGCTTTAAGAACTCTCTTTTGTGGAGCCTCCCCCCTTCCTGACAAAATCAGTTTTTCCTCTCCTCCTCCACTTCAGCTTATGCATAGCTCTCTACTGCAGGTGCTGTACTGAATTGTCATTGTTTACTTGTCTTCTCTAATGACTAGAAGCTCCTTGAGGGTGTCCCTCAGTGCCTGGCACAGGTTATGGAACTAAATCGAAAAGACGGAATTTTCATATTTTGAAATATCCACATAGGAAATGCTACAGGAATTTCCCAGCAACAAGACATAGGCTAGCAAGGAGTAGAGGCTCGTTTCCCTCAGGTGTCTAAAATCCACACAGCCTAAACACCAGTTCCCAAGCCATGTGTCTTTTTTAGAAGCTCCTCTCTCCTGCAGCCAAAGCCCAGTTATCTGACATCCTCCCCATCCTTACTGCAGTGAATGCATTTTCTGACAGCGTGTTTAAAGCCATCTTTAGTGGTTAGAGACAGTAGAGAAAAATTACAGCAGAGAGATGTAGTAGTCTATTTTGCTGTGCCTAAGGGCTTCATACTTTCTTCTACGAAACTTTGTTTTAACTTAAATTTAATTTTTCTTTTAAAAATTACAGATCATTGAATATGAAAAAAAACAAACCCTGGGACAAAATGATACTGGATTTAGTTGTGATGGGACTGCTAATACATTCAGGGTCATGTTCAAAGAACCCATAGAGATCCTACCCAACGTGTGCTACACAGCATGCGCAACACTCAAAGTAAGAGTCTTCCCGAATGTTCCAGGTGGTGAGCTGGCGGGGCCCACGGTTTCCTCTTGCATGTTATAGAGAGCGTGTTTCAATAGAAGCTGAGAGTCACTAACAGTACAGCCTTGTCGGAAGCAGAGAAGGTGGGAAGGTGGGAGCTAAAATATTCCACTGCTTTGAGAAGAGCAGTGCCTCTCAGCAGAACTCTGCTCTGAAAGAAATAGTTCTTCATAAGAAATAGCCTTTTGTTTGAGTAGGAGATTGTAAGTTTGACAGAAGATAAAATAAAACAATTATTTCCTTAAAACCATTTCACTGTCCTCTAATAGTTGAGCTCTACATTCATTATTTTTAGTCATTAATTAGCTTGTAGCAAAAACTACATTTTTCCTTAAATGACTTGGCATAAATTTTTATACAAGAGCTATAACAAAATACAGTAGATCGGTAATATAATTAAAATACCACATTAAATTGCTTATTAAATGAAAATTACTAATGAACCTTTTGTTCTCATTTAGGGTCCAGATTCCCACTATGGCACAAAAGGACTGAAGAAAGTAGTGCATGAAACACCTGCTGCTAGCAAGACTGTTTTTTTCTTTTTTAGCTCCCCTGGCAATAATAATGGCACTTCCATAGAAGATGGACAAATACCAGAAATAATATTTTATACATAATACAGCATTATAATACATAATGGCTAAATAGTACCATACAGCCTAGTCTCAAAGGCATAAAAAACTGGCCACAGAATATAACTGTAAGATAAGAGACATTTTAATTTCTTAGAAAAGATAGATAAGTGTTGACTTAAATCTCTGCATGATTTAAAGGGAGATTTTCCATTTTCTTATAACCTTAGGGGGAAAAAGAACCGGTTTAATTGTTTAAAAAAAAACAGCTATTTATCTTGCATAATTTCATAGATTAGCTGACTCATGATCTTTCAGCAGTTTTATAACCGAAAGATTCTTGTTTTATATAGCTGGTTTGTTTTTTTTCCTGTTTTAACTTTTGAAGGTTACATAAGATGAGGTGGGTCAGTATTCCTACAGAATTCCTATTAACTCAAATAACTAATTTCAGAAAATGAAGAAAACTGACCTCATCTTTGGAGTTTCTAACTATCTGGTGGTTAGCATTTGCAGTATTGCTAGAAATAGTCTTAACAAATGCCAAAGAAAATCTTCAGTGCATTTACAGAAAAGGATATTTTATAATAGTATAATATGTTACATAGTACAGTTTTAAACGATAAATGAAATTTGTACGAATTCACAATAATGTGATATAAACAAAGGATCTAAAGGTGTACTCCGAGACTGGCTTCTTTATCACTAAGCTGCACCACTGTACGTGTCTCTCTCTGCGGGGGATGCGGTTGAGAATTCCCAAGATTGAGATGATGGCGGTGGTGCTGATGGTGGCGGAGTAAACAGACATCAGTTCAGCTCTGTGGCGATAATCTTACGCAGCAAGAACTGGAATGAAATACTAACATCTCTAACAGCTGCTTTGAAACTTTAAAGATATCCAACAGAATCACTCCTGAAAAGTAGACTTTCACCTACACAGTCCTATCCAAGAAATAAAATATGTTTTAACATTCATGACCTCACTGTCAGAGGTACAGCTGTCTAAGGAGGGGATAGGAAGTATATTGGCAGAATGACATTTATACACTTTTATAAAGCAAAATTTTTATATAAAATTCTTTTTCCCTTCAAAATGATTATCTCATTAAAAATATATGTGTCATTAAGCTATATCAAATAGTTGTGGAAGATGTGTAGAAATCAATTCTTTTAAGTATCAACTTAAGAATTATTTCTAAATGGTAATTAGGTTAAAAAAATTTTCCATCTAAAGTAGTATTTGATATTTTCAAGAAGGTAGTGAGGTGTGGTGGTGGCAGAGGTCTCATGTAACTGAAGGTAGTCATACAAGGGACAAGAAATGGAACCATTTACTGACATGGGACATCCCCTGGAATTTTAAAAAAATAAACATCTATTGTACTTTTATTTATTTTTTTGTCATTTCTAAAAGTTGAGTGTAAGACACCATTTTGGAACAAAGCTTCTAATTAATTGAGGTTGAACCTTATTTTTAATTTATGGAAGTAATGCAACCCATAGTAAGAAGGCCTTACTGTTGCCTTAAAGCAACTATAGCAGCAACAACTGTTGTCGTCTGCTGCTTCATCAGTTTTTTTCAGTCTCAGGTTTTTCTCCCCTGTTCTACTCTCAGTAGGTGAGAGAAAGGAAACTGTGCTTGTTATTTACTCTGATATAGTGTAAGGACCATCTCGCCATCGTTTATTAATAGAGCTACCTGAGTGACTCCTGGGTACCAGGCTCTGCACTGAGTACTTTACACACGTTCTCATTTGCTTCTCACAACATCAGTATGAGGGAAGTACTATGATAATATCCATTTCACAGGCCAAGAAATTCATGTTTTAAAAGGTCAAGTGGTTGTAAGCAGAATTTAAACCCAGATCGATCTCCCAAGCTACAAAGCGGGAAAATATTATTTTGCTGGATCCCAAAATGCCACCGTTCTCAAACCTTATAGTGAGACCCAAAAAGATACTTGGCTAATCTGTGTTTACTGTAGAATATAAGCCATTTCTATTTTTTAAAAGAGTGATTACTCCAGTATCTACCCAACAAATTGTGATTATTTGTTTGCATTATCAAAGTGTTCGTTCTTTTTTTTTTTTTTTTTTTGTGGTACGCAGGCCTCTCACTGTTGTGGCCTCTCCCGTTGGCGGAGCACAGGCTCCGGACGCGCAGGCTCAGCGGCCATGGCTCACGGGCCCAGCCGCTCTGCGGCATGTGGGATCTTCCCGGACCGGGGAAGCCCCCAAAGTGTTGCTTCTTTAAGGCCCACATAAGCAGTACTTTGCAAGAAAAAAAATTATCGGGAAACAGACAACTTTATAGGGCATTAGAGAGAGCCAGGTCTTCAAATGCAGTATGTTAAATGCAATATGTTTTAGACAAAAAATTGTTCCCTTTCAAGTCCTGTCTCCTTCAGTCTCCTCCTTTTTGCTTCCCTGTTCTAGTTATCCAGATTCAAAACCTGAAAATTGTCCCTTGAATTAGACAGTGCATCATTCATAAGAGAGGACGGTGCTATAGTAATCCCAGCCCCAAGAACTACATGGCTCATTTAGTCTTTTGCCGAGTTTGCACACTTAAAAACTCCATCTTCTCCATTGGCAAAGGCTAAGATAAGAGAGTTTCTAAATTGAACTTTACTAAAACCTGAAAGACATGTAAAAGAAAATAGGAACCTGTATAAACATTTATAATGGGTTTTCTGCCATTTGGATCATAGGCCCTTTTTTTTTTTTTTTACCATTGGGCAGTATTTTTTCCAACTCTTTCCTTTCCAGAGGCAGAGATTCGGGGCAGCAGCAACAACAGATGTACAGTTTGGGTGGCAAATGGAGCTGATCGCTTTTCCCTTCCCCCTTCTCCACCCCCCACTCCTGAGTGACCTTTGGGAAAGCCTGAATGGTCCTTGCAGGGCACCTCTTCCCTCTCTCTGCCTTCGCTCATCTAGTCAACTGCCAGATAACATAATAATCCACGATTGCAAGTGGCCCCTTTATTTCCATCTAAACTGTCAAAGCTTTAACTGAGGCTGTCATGACTTCACCCCAAACTAATTCTATATAATGCTGATTCAGCTTTTGTGCCCCAATTCTTAACTGATTTCAAACAAAGAAAATATGGCTTTGGTTTAACACCTGGTTCACTTCTACCAAAGCCTTCACACTGAGTGGCCTCAGTATCCAAGCGGGTGGACAACCCAGCCAAACCTAGCTTTCCATTTTCTTCCTAACCTCCAGTAACCTTCACCATTTCATGTCAATCACTCCTGCTCATGACTACACCATGTACCTTGTCATATGGACTCGCACTACCTCTGAAATGGTAAGTTCAGACATAACACTCTCTGACCACAACCTTCGATGCCTTTTCAGCTCTCACACATGCTCCCATACATGTGTCCTTGCACCTCAAGACTGCCATTCCCTTGACCTCTCCGTCCTTTCTGTCAACCCTCTTCCTTCCCTACTCTAGTAGACTCCACCTTCAACCTTTTGGGTTTTTTGCTTCTCCACTTTTGATCTTTGATCACCATTAACCATTTCAGTAACCCTCAACCCTCTCATACCCACCTGGATGAAACCAGTTGTCTGCCTTATCTTCAACTTCCTGGCTGCTGGGTCCAGGCATTTAAAAATGATATAACTGTACAAGACTGGGGTCATGATGATTTCATGGTCTCCAAGTTCAGCTAGACCATCAGTGTTGCAGAGTGAGTTTCAACAGTTAGCTCTTTGACATTCTCCAGAGTATTTAAATCTGTTCCACTCTCCTCACATCTTCAACACCTCCTCTCCTTCAGCTAATGAAAGAACTCCAGCTCTTCGCATCAAACCTATACACACAGGTACATGTGCACCTAAACTTTTCCTTCTCTTGTGAAGGAAGGGGTGTCTGAGTAAGGCTTCTTGTAGACAGGTCAGTCTCCACCTGTGCTCAGAACCCCACCTCCTCCCTCTGTTGTAACGTCTCCTCTCTTGGCTTATTCCTATGAATATTCAAATGTGGTTAATTCTCATTCCAGTTTAAAAAAGAAAAAACATCTTAACGTCATGTGCTCCTCCAATACCAGTTACTCCTTCACAGTGAAATCGAATTGTTTTCTACACATATTATCTCTTTCCTCTTCTGCACTGAAACTGCTAGCACCTAGGTCACTAACACCGCTCATTTCTGTTTTACATGCCTTCTCTGTGGCACTACTCCCTGTTGACTACTCCCTCTTGAAGTACCCTTTCTTGGCTGCTACGTACTCCTACATCTGGCCAATGTCATTTGGTGCCTTCTCTTTACATTTTCTTAGGGCTCTGTCCTGGGCCCTCATGCTCTGCACACTCTCTGAGTCTTTATCTCATCCACGTGCATGGCTTCAATTACCATCTATTTTCAGAGGGCTCCAGAATCCATCATCAGTCCAGATCACTCAAGCTTCAGTTACAGACATTGTTACCCCCTTAATATTTCTACTTAGTGTCCCACAGCTATCTCAAACTCATTATGTCCCAGACTGAACAACTCACCTCAGACTCCCAAACCTGCTCCTCGGGCCCCAAACCTGGGCATCTTCCCTGACTCTTCACTCTCATTCCCACATCCAGTCATTCCCCAAGCTCCGATCATTCTAGTTCTTGAGTATGCTTGAAATGATCAGCTCTCAGTTCTCCATTCCCACTGCTACTACTCTGGTTCAGGCTACCATCTTCCATTTAAGAGGGAGGTCTCCCTACCTGTATTCCTCTATTGGCCACATTGCAGCCAGTGATCTTTCTAATCACAACAAGTGTGACTCTACCAATCCTTTGCTTCAAACCCTTCAATGACTCTGATCTTGCCTCCGCCTTCTTCAGTTTCATCTTTTGCCACTTCGCACATCAGAATATATTTCCTCTCCTTTTACATTGTGGCATCCTCAGCGCCTGGCACAAGGTAGATGCTCCATCAGTACACGGAAGGTACCCAAGGGCTAAAGCAGCAGGATACTCTACATCCACTTAAGGGCCATAGGAAGCAGCGTGGGGCTCTGCACCTGCTGGTTGGCTGCAGTAGCGAGAAGACACCTGGCCCTGTGCGCTCTTTGCCGCTCACTCCAATCCTTTCTTCCCATGAGGAAACAAGACCAGAGGGGGTTGGGGGTGGTCACGACTCGACCAGAGCCCAGCTCCCCATCTCTCGGTCTCCTGAGCCGCTTTTCTAGGTGGCGAGGGTCCCGCGTAGGTCCGGGAAGAACGAGGGGTCTTGCTCCCGCCAGCCGGAAGGTGTCGCCCTCGTGCCACAGCAGAGGCGCAGGCCAGAGAAGCCGCTCCCGCCCGCTGCGTGCGCAGGTGCAGAGGGCTCTTCCGGCGTCGGGCCGCCTTTCCTGCCGCCTCCTTGGCGTGAATGCTGCGGATCGGCTGCGGGGTGAGGCAGCTGGGGACGGGACCTGGTGCTCGGGCTGCTGCCCGGCTCCCTGTGGGCACCGAGATGCCTAAGAAAGCTGGTGCAGTGAACAAGGCCAGTGGCAAGTCCCTTGGCAGTTGGAGGGTGGGCCGCAGGAAAGCTGGTTGAGGAGCGCGGGAGAGAAGCGGGACCCGTGGGTGGGTAGAAGCTCCGCCAACTGCTTGTTGTTTCTGAGTTTCGGGCCTCCCGCTCCCCGTCTTTCTCGGCTGCGCTGCCGCCCACCGGGGAAGTCGGAGGGCCCGGGCCGGCGGCGCGCGAGGCTGTTCCTGAGCTGTGGCTGCCGACCCCGCCGGCCTTGCTCCCACACTCCCAGGCTCGCGCTTCGTGTTCCGGCAGCGCCGTGCGGCCTGTGCTTCCCTGGGAGGCTCTAGTTAGCGTTCTGTCTCCTTCCCTTGGCTGGTTTTCGCACCCCTCCATCAAGAATGCACCACTCCCACACTTCCCTTCTACCGTCTCTGCAGGACTGACTCCAATCGGTTCCTAAGACCCGGCTCTAAGACTGCCTCCTGCCGGGAGCTTCCCCAGTGTCCCAAGGCGGGACTGCCTTCCCTTTCTCTGCGCCGTGATGCCCTGTGCGTGAGTGGTCGGCGCTCCTAGCACAGTATATTAGAGTGATTATTTGTTCTTTTTCTCTCGCTGCAGTCCTAGCTCCTTGAGCTCCATGTGTCCTTATTCATCTTTACATCTCCTTTGCCTACATACTGCCTTGGTGCGCAGTTCATGTTTGTTCAGTGGAAAGTTCCGAGTACAGCTTCTGGCACACAGTAGTCCTTTAAATACCACTGTTGTTCCTTCCTCCTCCCCTCCCCCCCAGAACACATGGATATACACCGTCCAGCCATAGTTGTTCACAAACGTTTGTTAACTTGTGCTGCTTGAGATACAAAGATGAATAATGAATAATCGCTGCTCCCTGAGGAATGGGAAATACAAAGCCGACAGTAGGAACCAGTTCTAAGTCAGGTTTTCCAAGGCAGGAAAAAAGCACTTTGTGGGGTTGATGGGAAGGCTTCGTGGAAGAATTGATTTGAGCCATGAAGGCTGCTGGAAGACCATTCTGGGTGGCCAGAACTCCCTGGACGTGACCCATTAGCCTAGTTTGTCTTGGTTAAGGGTGAAAAGGAATCATGGAAAGATCAAATGTGTGGGAAAGTATTTTGTAACCGTAAAGTTGTAGTGTGATTGTTGTTGTCGTTTTAGGGTAAAAGCCAGAGCAAGGAAGCAGAGAGACCAGTTCCTCCCTCAGGTCCTGTGGCCGTTGATCCCAAAGGTTGTGTCACCATAGCCATCCATGCCAAACCTGGTTCCAAACAAAATGCTGTGACAGGTATACCTGGCCACTGGGGTGGGAATCTTGTATGAACTACTTGTCTCCTCTCCATCCTCCCTTTGCCTTGGCTTGCTGGAAGTTCATCCTGTGTGGTCAAGTGTATTTTTCACACCTGCAGTTAGAGCCTTCTCCATTTTTAAATTCTGGATTCTAATGTAAAGGTGTAATCTAGTGTTTAAAACCAAATATACCGTATTTAAAGGATACCAAGTTAGATGAAAAAACCATTGTGTATTGTCCTTTTTAATATGGTATTTTATGAACCAGGATTTACTGTGGTGATCAATTCAAAATACAAACTGCGAATCGTTATGTTGTACACCTGTTATGTGTCAATTATACCTCAAAATTTAAAAAGGTATTTTAGAAAGAACATAGATAGAAACGTGTAGCCTAGATGATTTAGTTTGTCCTATTCCAAAAGTGGAAACATTGGCCAGAGAAAGATGTTTTGGTTGATTTTTTTAAATGACCATTGGTCCAAGGAGGGAGAGAAAACCTCAGATCTGTGAACCTGATCATCAACACCTGTGTGAGCTTATTTCAAATCAAAACTCTACAAGATATTCCTGGGCCCAGTTCTTTCATCTGTCAGATGAGATAGTTAGAAGCTTTTAAGCTATTCCCTGGAGTCCAAAAGGTGCCTCAAGAATCTGCGGTGGGCAAAGGGGAGGTTGGCAGACAGGACTCCTGAGTAGCTGTTTACATTTGTTTTAAATGCTGGGGCTTCAGGAGAGATTGGGTGGGGTGGGGAGGCTTCTGATTGGGAAAAAAGTTTGATCTGAGTTATCTTGACGGTCTTTTTCACCCACTAAAGCTAAAGCTCTGTATTCCAATTTTTAAAATATTTTTAAAACAAGACCTCAAAATTGGGGTGCTAGGCCTGGTTTGTGTTGATGGCCATGTTAGCTTGGCTATTTGTTGGCTGTACCCTCCCTCCTTGGCCAGCATTTTCTAAGTAGTCACTGTGGACACTGCTGTTGGAATACCATGTTTCATCAGATCTAACTGGCCATCATCTATGTATAAGGTGCAGAAGTACTTTATGTACCAGTAAGACAAAATCCACATCAACTAAACACTTTCTTTTCCATTTATTATGATACATCAGGATTTCAAAGATATTAAAATGTGAAAAACTGTGCATCATAGAATCAGTGACAGGCTAGGAGGAAGGTTGTTCTACCATCTCATTCCTGTGGATTCTGTAGCAAGATGTAAGCATGTGGAAATGCCCAAGTAACCCCAGATGCAGGACCAGCTCAAGCTCATTTGCAAACTGCTTTGAGTGCATACTTCTCTCTCAGAAATAACAGTGGAGGATTGCAGACACGTTGCTCTTTATAAAGGCTGTGTTGATGAGGGAGTCTGGACCACTCTTCAAAAAGCAGTGTTCATTGTCCCTGGATTTCAAAGCATGAATTCAAATTTATTTGTGAATCACAATGCCACTTTCTAGCCATGTGACCTTGGACACATTACTTCTCGGTTCCAATTTCCTCGTTTGTAAAATGGAGATAATAAAGGTATTAATATCTTCATAAAATTATAGGAATAAACAAGTTAATATTTGTAAAGCCATTAAAACATGTTTGTGTGCCCTTAAAATTAGTGTAAGCAAGCACTGTGTAGATGCTAACTAAATACTACTTTTTTTTTTTTTGCGGTACGCGGGCCTCTCCCTGTTGTGGCCTCTCCCGTTGCGGAGCACAGGCTCCGGACGTGCAGGCTCAGCGGCCATGGCTCACAGGCCCAGCCGCTCCGTGGCATGTGGGATCCTCCTGGACCAGGGCATGAACCCATGTCCCCTGCATCGGCAGGCAGACTCTCAACCACTGCACCACCAGGGAAGCCCTAAAAACTACATTTTAAAAATATCAAAGAGACATTTCACATAAGAGGTGAATCTAATCCAGTGCTCCCATTTTCCTGGTGAGACCCTGAACAACCCTCTACAGTTTCGTGAGCTGCCTGGTTAATCCACTTCCTCCGTGACATTGCGGGGCTACAGCCCAGCTCCGCTGACTCCCTGCCTGGGCTCTTCCTGTTAGACCAAGTGCAGTTTCCAGCTCCTAAATCCAGGTTATTGCCCAGGACTCTGTAGGCCCATTTTGGTCAGCAGGGTGGGGTGGGGTGGGGTAAAAATCAGCTTTCTTTGGATTTCTGTAATGGTAGAGGCATATTTATGTTTATGTTCCCTTAACTGTGATTAATCATTCTTCATTCAGCAGTTATTAATTGAAAACCTACAACATGCCAGACAAATGCAAACACTTTTACAAAATATGCTCACTGCGTGAAGAAAAAGAACTCCATGAGGATCAAGTCCACACTGTTTTCATTGCAGATTTGACAGCCGAGGCTGTGAGTGTAGCTATTGCAGCACCTCCGACAGAAGGAGAGGCTAACGCTGAGCTTTGTTGGTATCTTTCCAAAGTCTTAGAACTCAGGAAGAGTGATGTGGTTTTGGATAAGGTAGGTCTCTCTCTCTCTCAACATCTTTGAGTACATCAGTCATTACTTTTAAAATACCAATTTTTTTCTTTTCCAAATAATTGAAAAACCAGTTGTTTTTAATGCTCATAATCATTTAATCACTAAAATCTGTGAATTCTTCCTAATCTTCACTCCTAATGCCTCACTCCTTCAGACTGTGCAAACACTATACTTGTATTCCTTAATTGCCATCATTTCCAGCATTTTCTCGTAAGTTCATTCCTGTACCTGCTCTGTCAGATTAATCTTGCTTGTCTTTTCCCTCAAGTCATCACCATACTAGAAAAATCTAAAATGGTTCCTCTTGTCATCTCCATTAGTGAGTTCATCAAGCATACCTGGTCCCCCGTGTTATCCTTGCTCACTAGAAGCTTATTAGGAAGAGAGAGGACTCATGTGAAGTCATTAATACCATGGGTTTGCACTAGGGGTGGATATCAAAATCACCTGGAAATCATTTCTAGAACAGAGGTTCCTGGGCATCACCCCAGACTTAACTGAAATAGAATCTGTAGGAGTAAGACCCACTCGTGTTTATACTTCTTAAAGCTCTATTTGTTTTCCACTGCTATACTATACTCTGTAGCTCCTACCCAGGATCCAGCGGGCACTCAGAGTCATTGGTTGGTAGGCTGTACCTAAACGTCCATCTGATCAGGCCATTCCCTCACCGTTGCCCGTGCGGCAGGTCATTTCGGATTTTCTCCAGCGCACGTGCTCTGGCATTTGCCTGAAAGGGACTCCCCACTCTTCCACCTGTGCAGCTTCTACCCATTTAGATAAATACCTGCTCAAAATTTACCTTCTTTAAAGGGTGTTTACCTTTTTATAGTTGTCTTAAGCAGTTGTGGAATCATAGCACTTGGATATGTGGTTGCTTTTTGTTCGGAATTTTCAGAAATGTGTAACGGTATAGAGAATACCAATTTGTTTTACATTTGGAATTATTTTTATACAAAGTTTATATAAAATTGCAATATTTGTTTTGGTAATTTAAAAAATAATTTAAACAAAAGTATTACTTGAAACCAGAATATTGTACATCTGGATTCCATATTCATTTTGAAAATTTAATGCCTAGCTTTTATTATTACAGAAATTGATGTATGAAGGTTAAAAACTCTGGAGAGTTGTAAAAATATTGTAGTAAGGTGGAATCGAAGAGACAGCCTTTGGTTAGACCAGAAATGGCTAGGAGAAAGTGGGCACTAAGCTGTCAGGAAAACACCAGCCTACTTGTAACAACCCCTCAGCAACTGAGGTCTGCTGCCTCTTAATAGCATTAGAAGGTTTAGTGTGTTATCCTGACACTGTTTTTTCCTTTTGGTCAAGGGTGGTAAATCTCGTGAAAAAGTGGTAAAGCTTTTGGCCTCCACAACTCCGGAAGAGATCTTGGAGAAACTGAAAAAGCAAGTTGAAAAAAAATAAAAGCAAGAAATAAAAAGTACACCCTTGAGAAACTTTTTTATTGCTAATGCTGAAAAGACTGTTAAAAAGGAAAATATATTTAAAGACACAGAATGTGGAAATACACATATATTTAATTAAGAACAGGACACACACAAAAAGTATGAAGGTTAAAAGTACTGTTATGTTGAATTTAGGTTCTAAAATCCCTCATCCCAAACAGCTTGGGACATGTTACTCTGATTTCATGGTGTTACAAAATAACAGAGCTGGAAAGGATATTTAAGATGACCTGATTGAGCCCCTTTCATTTCGTCATGGGGCTTCTGATGTCCAGAATTTGAGTGTATTCAGGATCACATGGTGCAAGATGGCAACTAGAACCTAGATCCCTTGGCTTCCAGTTGAATGCAGTTTATCCCAATTGTAAATTAAAATATTTCCACAGCACTACTGGAATTCTGGGGATGGCCTTCTAATCCAGTTTACAAGTGACAGAGGAAGACCTGTCACTGCTTCATAGTGTCACTTTGTATTTTAAAATGATTATGTATTATGTAAAATGCAAAATTTTTTTCTGTGTTTTTTAAAAATTCTGTTGACCATTTTGTTAGAAAGTAAATAAGAATAATCAAGACTTGTAATTTAGGGAATTCCCTGGCAGTCCAGTGGTTACGACTCGGCGCTTTCACTGCCAGGGCCCCGGTTCAATCCCTGGTTGGGGAACTAAGATTCCGCAAGCCACGCAAGACGCAGCCAAAAAAAAAAAAAGACTTGTAATTTAATGTTAATTTTCATTTTTGAGAAGTCACTGAATTTTCTTCCTCCTTGGATGGTAACTGCAGTCATCAAATCTGGTAGTTCTTATGAATCTCCTAAGATCCTCAAAAGAAGATAGAAGATCTGGAAGCTATTTTCAGTATTTGTAAAAACCTATCAGAAGTCATATCTATATTGAACTTCAAAAGCTAATAATAAATATCTTGCTTTTAAATGTTCAATCAAATTATAGTAATTTGTTAAGGTGAATAAATTAACCCGATTACCTTTGCTGATAGAAGAGCCGATCTGCAGTTGTGTACTTTGTCTAAGCACATGAGAAAAATCTATTGACAGACAAAAATCTTTAAAAATATAAAATCCACCAAAAGGACCAATAATAAAAATTACGGATGGTAAAAGAACTGGGAGCCACTCATCTAGTTCAGCTTACTCTGTTGAGAGGAGCCGAGGACAACCAAAGTTAGGTGGCTCATCCAAGATCAGAGTAAACATGAAGGGCAGAGCATGGGTTACGCCCATCTGCCTTCTCTTCTAAGCCATTATGCCACATTGCCTCCAAATGTGCTTCTGTTTTACGTGGTCTTGGCTTCGGAACCTTTTCTCTTTTTTTCAGCATTGTTCTGGTGTGTGCTCTACAGGCATTTTACTTGTGCTTTTTACATGACTCGTTTGTTAGGATGCTTTCCTTGATAAGTAACAGAAACCTAACTCATCTGGCTCAAACAATAAAGGGATTTATTAGCTCACATACCTGGAAAGTCCAGAGGCAGGGTTTACTTAGAGGTTACTGACTCAGCAGCTCAGTGATGTCATAAAGGACCCACTTTCTTTCCTTCCGCTGACTGACTTCAGCAGTGCCAGCTTCATCCTCAGGCCTGTTTCCCCCATGGAGGCAAAAAGGCAGCAGTTCCAGGCTTCTTGTCCACCTGTCACCCCCTCCAGTAGAAAAAAAGGCCTCTAAGAAGAGCTGTGGTATTTCTTTTCCAAAAGCTGTCAATCAGCTCCTCCTTGTATCTCAGCCCAGATTAGGTCACACAAAGTTTCTAAACCAGCCCCTACTGTCAGGGAATGCCATGTTATAACACAGGTTACCTAAACCAGTGACTAGAGAAAAGAGAAGAGTTACTCTAATTGTTTTAGACTAATCAAGCCCCATCCTAGAGCTGGGGATGGGCTCAGCCTACTTGGAAGCAAAGGAGTGAGCAGAGAGAGGTAGATACTTGAATACAAATTGGGAAAAGTTAGATAAAGAGAAATGGATGCTGGATAGGAGTCAACAAATACCCGTCACAATCATCTATTTATTTCATTTAAAATGGCCATTATTTTAACAGGGACTCTTTTGCCTAATCACTTCTTTTGAGAAACACACAGTATCTTTTTAAAAAGAACATCCTTACTTTGTCACCAAAAAACTGTTGGCAGAGGTAGGAACTAGTTCAGCAGCTGTGTCTGAGGACATGTTTCCCTTTCTTCCTTAGCAAATGAGGTTGCCTTTAGCAGTCTGATGCTCTCTTGACCCACACAGGGCTGTTCCCCATTAATAACAATCACAGCTAAGGCCTGGGCACCTTGAGCTGCTGTGGAAGTTTAGTTAATGCAGCTTTCTTTAGCTGGGCCCTATTGTTCCCCCAAGGATATTAAGACAGGCCCAGTGACCTAGGACAAGAACACAAAATCCCCAACCCCTATAACAGTTGTCTAATAACATGACTATAGCCCTGCCTACCCCTGTTAACTTTAAGTGAATACTTACACGGTCTACAAAGTGACCTGATTACACTGCCTTTCTCATCCTGTGCTGTCCTGAGGGTCCAGCCTTTCAGGCAGCCCATGAACAAGGTTTGAATGATACTTTTCCAACTCTGATGACTAGTGTCATGGTGATGTTCTAGCACTGCATCTGTAATCTATCATTCCCCACCTTAATACATAATTACTCCTGCAAACATGATTTAAGAATAATTTAATAACTTGGGTGCCTGCTACTTGGCAGACACTGCTTTGCGTACACTATATGTTGACAGTTGGAGGCAGAAACAGGGAACTTGAACTCCTGATTCCTGTGAGCCATTCCTCACTTGTTTGTTTGACAGCTAGGTATGGAGAGAGAACCAGAGCATGTAGGTGGCACCTTTGCACTGTTTAAAATTCCGAACAGCTAAAAACTCACTTGAGGAGGCAGTTCTTTTCTGGGCTGCAGGCTACCAGCATCCCCCCGCTTACAGATTCTAGGGATTTGGTTAAGTAGTTCCTTAACTCTAGAGCAGAATATAAATTTTAGAACCCATCATGGCCTCCCACTTCAGATTTTTTTAATGCATGTGACTGGAGACTAAAAATTTTTAAAGCTAGATTTTCAATTTGTATCCAAGAGGTGGCACCATATTGCAGTAGCAGAAAACCACACATAGATTAAAGAAAGGAACGGACTCTTAATTCCTTTTGAAGTGAGCAGTACTATTAGGAAATCCCTTCTGTAGTGCCTGACTACCAATGTCACAATCTCTTACCCTTCTTGTCTAGTCTTCTCAGAGACATTCCTTAGACTTAGTCCCCTCATACCTTGAGTTTAGCATAGGCCAGAGTGTGGCATTAACCAGGGCCGGCTGAGTACTCAGGAGTCTCGGGTCAGTACTTTGGTGGAGCCAGCGAGGTCCTGAGTGCCTTAATTTTGCAAATTTCAGAAATCCCATTTAGTCAGTGTTTTTGAAAATGGAATTGGGCTGGAAAATTAACAAGGAATTAATTTCTAAAACGATGCCAATTTATTAATTTGAGTGAAGAACGTACCTGCCAAATAGACTGTGTAGTGGGATCCTCAGCACCTTCTGTCCCTTTGGGAAATCTCATCCAGAAGCCAGTCATCATTTGAAGCTTGGAGAGCTTGGGGTCAGAGCCAGGGAACTTAGGGGCCAGGAGCAGGGAGCTATGACTGTCTAGAGCTCCCATTTCTGCTGCAGGGACAGACATATTTATCTTACCAGCCCCTCTCCTGGGACAACACTGAACACTGATGCTTCATGGCACAGGAGCTCCCTTTTTCCAGGCTCCAGAAGACCACCTAACTCTGCTCACATAGGCTTTTTTCAGATAATCCTTATAATCCAACTAATACAAGTTTTCAGCATTTTATAATCCTATTCTAGCTGTGTGCCACAGGGTCCATCTAGTCCCCTTATTAGAGTTTGGCAGGGGTGAATCCCCAAACTTTGCAACACGAGGTACAGAGTCTGTGGGCATTTCTCCATGCAACTCATCTCATCCATGATGTGGTTTTACTATCACAGTGTCTCTGGAATTGTTTCAGAGTCTTAGGTTTCCCCAGAGATACCTGGGGGATTGGAGCGCTGTGGAGAATAAGGGAGCAAGTCAACAGAACTCCAAGCCTTTAGTCTGCTTCTAGAACTGTGCTGCCAATACACTTGCTGCTGGCCACATGTGGCTCCTGAGCACTTGAAATGTGGCTCATCAAATTCTAAAGTAAAAAAATAAAAGCATCGTAGAAATAAAGGCCCTGCTGGGAACAACACAACAGAGAAGAGGCTGAATATATGACATGGAGTTTAGAGAGCAGGCTAGAGAAAGGTGAGCAAAGACAGGAAAATGACAGACACAGAAGTCAGACAAAGGAAAACCAACACATGCATAACTGGAGAAGAGAACCAAAGAAATGGAACAGAAGAACAAAGATTTAAAGATATAATCGAGAAAATATTGGAGGACTTCCCCGGTGGTCCAGTGGTTAAGATGCCACACTTCCACTGCAGGGGGCATGGGTCTGATCCCTGGTCAGGGAAGTTCCACATGCAGCGCATTGCGGCCCCCCCCCCCCAAAAAAGAAAGAAAACATTGGAGAAATAGAAGATAAACTTATATAATGAAAGGTGCAGTGTCCTAGGTGAAATACTGACAGTGATCATCAACAATGAAACACAATCTAGTAAAGTTCTCCTAAAGTAAAAAAGCCTGTGGCCATCTAGACAAAACGTTGAAGTCATAGGGAGAGGAGACACATACATGAATACTCGTATGTTGCTGATGGGAATGTAAATTGCTACAATGCTTTAGAAAATGTGGCAGCATTTATTAAAATGAAATAATACAGGTTTTTTTTAACCCAACAATTCTACTTTTGAGACTACCCCACAGAAGACATAAAATAAAAGCATTCAAAAGATATATGGACAAAAGCAATATAGCATTGTTAAGTAGGGGCAAAAAAGGAAACAACCTAAGTGTCTACCTATAGGAGAATGATCATATAATCAATGGTATATCCATGCTATACAATATCATGTTATTAAAATTAAGTCATTAATTTTTAATCTATAGCTAGTGACCTGGAGTGATGCCTATTATAATATGTTGTGTGAACAAAGAATAATACACACATATGTGTGTGGGTTTATATATATAACCTCACTTTAGTAGGAAAGGAAAAACATGCATATACCAAATTTATATATATATTTGTGTGGGCATGGTGAAAGAGACAGAAGCATTCACAACAGGCCAAAGTCACTGGCTGGATGCAGATTATTCATATTTGTCTAGTTTTACTTTTTACAGTATTATTTTGTATACACACAAAACATATAGTGAAGGAAACTTTAAAATGAGAAACACACACACACACACACACACACACACACACACACACACACACACACACACACACACACACACACACACACACACACACACACACACACACGAAAGCTCTGGCCTTTAGCAATTACAGCAGCTTTATTTACCTGATTCAGACAAAGAGGCTGGTGATCCTTTAGGGAGTTGAAGGCACTGGCCGTGGAAAAAAACCATGAGATCATCATCACATCGTCCCCTGAAGCTGTCTCAGGAGAAGTCACTGAAACCCGGAGAAAATCTAACCGGTAATTAATACTTGGGGCTCTCTGTATCCCTTAGGGACAGGAATGAAAACAACTGAATTAGCCCATCAGCACATGGAGACTGGTGAAAGATCTGAGCTGCACTTTTTGCACCCAAGTCAGCCCAGATGTACCCCACTCTACCTGGGGAGGCACAAACCTGACACTGAATGGGCACTGAGTATGTGCCCAGCCCAGTGATGTGTACTTTATGCAAATGCTTTCACTTAATCCTTCAAGGGGGCAGTCAAATCACATATTAGCAATTTTGATGAGGATGACTTGTCCTCGTTAACCTCCTCCCATACCATCCTGTAAATCTTAAAATCCGAGGGGTATTATCCACAGCTCATCCCGTTTTCCAGTCTGACAGCACTGATAACAAGCTACTCAGATACAAACGTATCTCTGGCACATGCGGGCCTCAGCTGTGTCACACCAGCTTCAGTCACTTCCTCTTAAGCCCTGGCATATCCTAATACAGCAGCCCTACTGACTGAGACCCATGGAGCCGGCCTGGCCCTCTCTCCCCGCATCTCCACAGGTCATGGGATCTCTGCTCCCATCCCTATTTCTCCCAAAAGCTAGTCCCAGTAGAGGTCAGTCAGACCTCTAGAAAGGAGGAAATATTTGCTCTCAAGGCTACCTTAGAGTCCAATAGTATAATCTACTACTTGAATCTAGTTGTTGATTTGGCTCCAAAATAATCTGATGTAGCAGGACCCAGGAAAATATCCATTTAGATAGAATAGAATGTCACATCTGAATATATCTGAATTCTTAAGTATTAATCTAAAAATTAACATCATTAATTTCTACAAATGTCAAGAATATGTACTGCTGTTGGTCTTAATTCATTCTAAATTAAAAACTGGAGAATTTTAAAAGCTTACCTAAGCTTATAAATAGAGGAAACATTCTCTGAGTGACCTATATAATTAGGTTTTTCACACAGAATTAGCCAAAGCCTAATGTATTTCAAAGTTCCCATTTATATATATATATCAAATATGCTTCTTTGGTTAAAACACAAGACATTGAAAGACAAAGCCCAAACAAGCTTTTCAGTGAATAGTTTATATATAATACCTCAATTTGTCTAACATTACCAGAGTACATGCTTTCACAAGTAACATTTCCAGCTAACTGAAGTTATCCAACAAGCCACCTCAAGCTGGGAATATTTATTTCCTACATTTCTTAACAAGAATAAAAATTCCCAGGCTTCCCTGGTGGCGCAGTGGTTAGGAATCCGCCTGCCAGTGCAGGGGACACGGGTTCGAGCCCTGGTCCGGGAAGATCCCACGTGCCGCAGAGCAACTAAGCCCGTGCGCCACAACTACAGAGCCTGCGCTCTAGAAACTGCAAGCCACAAATACTGAGCCTGCACACCACAACTACTGAAGCCCGCGCGCCTAGAGTCCGTGCTCTGCAACAAGATAAGCCACTGCAACGAGAAGCCCGCACACCACAAGGAAGAGTAGCCTCCGCTCACCACAACCAGGGAAAGCCCGTGCGCAGCAATAAAGACCCAACGCAGCCAAAAAAATAAATAAATTTAAAAAAGAATTATAGCCTTTAAAAAAAAAGAATAAAAATTCCTTTTCACTATAAAAAATAGTGCTAATTAAAAGAAGTCAAA
Organism: Delphinus delphis; assembly: GCF_949987515.2. Lineage (NCBI taxonomy): Eukaryota > Metazoa > Chordata > Mammalia > Artiodactyla > Delphinidae > Delphinus > Delphinus delphis. The sequence continues at coordinate 104,636,849 of NC_082684.1, forward strand.
GGCCCAGAGCATAGATTTCCATACACAGCCAAATCTGTTTAGGTTGAGTGAATCAAACAGAATACAAAGTCTAGGAAAATTTTTAAGGTGTTAAAAAACTGTGAAACAGGAATCTAGAAAAATGGTACAGATGAACCGGTTTGCAAGGCAGAAATAGAGACACGGATGTAGAGAACAAACGTATGGACACCAAGGGGGGAAAGCAGGGCGGGGGTGGGGGGAGGAATGAATTGGGGAGATTGGGATCGACAATATATACACTAATATGTATAAAATAGATAACTAATGAGAACCTGCTGTATAAAAAAATTAAAAAAACAAAGTGTAGTGCCTTCATTAGAGTTCAAAATCAGTGATATCAGTAATCTTCAGGGTATAAGATCATTTCTTTCCTTTTTGGTATTCTGAACTTAAAACTGACATTTCATTACCCTTAATACTGTCATAATGTTCTATATTTTCCTTTAGGAGAATAAAATACAAAGGGAAAATTACATCCTTGTCTGTTGAGCATTATGTTATAAGGAATGCAGCTTTGGAAACCAAAACCATGCTGGAGATCTTACTGGCTGTCTTTTTCCTATATGGTTTCAAGAACCTAAAAACTATTCTTAGAGCAGTGACACAAGGTTACTACACTCTGGATAACCTCAAATCCTTCTAGCACTCAAGGAAAAAAAAAACAACAGTTCTCTATCTAAGTCTCTAGCATCTGTCTCAAATGGATATTAATTTGATGTGTTCCATAATGAACATTCAACATTCTCAAGTCAGTGCCAATTTCCAAACAGCAAATGCCAGTAATTTTGGCTCAACTTTTATATAAACTTTCTTTCTTCCATATTTGTTTTTTTCTTTCTTTTTTTGGCCACACCACGGGATCTTAGCCTCCCAGTCAGGGGTTGAACGCTGGCCATAGCAGTGAAAGTGCCGAGTCCTAATCACTTGGAACGCCAGGGAATTCCCCTCTTTCTTCCATATTTGAAGTGTTTGTTATTTTCTGAAGGATATAATGTCTTATTCTTTTGCTAATTCATATAATAATTCACATAAGGAAACAATCGCAAATCTTTAATTCTCAAGCTGCCTACCTCATTTTCTATCAGTTATTCTACATACTTTATATCAACACTATGCTTTACAATTTATCAAATCCTTCCCTGCCATTGATTAAACAAATGTTTATGCAGCACCAATTATGTACCACTGGGGTTTTAATGGTCACGAGCTTTAGTTTCTATTCTCAAGTTCTCATATGTTTGGTCACTTATTTTTATGATAACCCTGTGAGAGTGACAAGGGAAGGTGTTGTCCCCATTTTTGCAGGTGAGCAAATAAGCTCAAAGTTTAAGTGATTTTCTCAAGGTGAGATATCTTGGAGCCAGGATTCCTTATGCTCAATCTATATGCTATTACAACAGACTACCTATTTGAGATTAATTCCATTTGACAGTTCTAATTCTTTCTTCTCCACTTTTAAATGATCCTTAAGTTGGTTTGATGTGCTTTTCTGTCTCTCCCACATGAAGCAGAAACCATGCCTTTATTTCTTCCTGGTTTTAAGCACACAGGGAGCAGTCTGACGATGTTGCTTAAAAAAAACAAAAACCACCACCACATAGATTACTCATGCAGAATGCAGAAATAACTCATGTTAAAAGGAGCACTCTTCTCATATTTTCAAGTAGAGTTGATACTCAGACCATATGTACCCTACTGTTACAGTGTTAAAATATTTAAATACTGTTAGAAAATACTCTTCTCCTGAGCTTCCTGAGAGGCATCCCTCGCTCCAACCCTGTCCCTTGGATCCAGATATCTAATTAGTGTCAACAGCTGGCACAGCAGAGGGCCTCCAGGATCCTGCTCTAAAGTTGTGGTCAGCTATTGTCCCAACTGGTCAGTGGCTGTGCTTTATCAGTTGACAGATATTTTTAATAACCCATCTGCTTTCAGAGAAGATCTTGGGGTATAGTCAAGCCATTCTTAACTCTCTGGCTAAATATTCTGTAGTATCAAGGCCTATCTTAATGTACCAGCACTGGCTTGTTGCCTATTGATGTAATTACAAGGGTACACGGAAAACCCTTATCTTATTGTTAAAATTGTATTTACATCTGAGTGTGAGTACTTGGTTTATCAAATCCTTTCTAATAAAATAGTTACCTGAAAGAATAGCTCTTCAGGAAGTGGGGGTGGAGGGGAGAGTTGGATCCCGAGCATGTAGAAGTAGTACCTGGAGATGTCAACCTCAACGGCCTAGAGTGGAGTGCTAAGAGAGAAGGCAGCAGAAGGCAGATTCAGGAAGTTGCCTTTTAATACCTTTGACCTATGACGAAACTTGTACTCTTTCTTAATATTATTCTTACACTAACTCTTTTTCAACAGATAGGAGAACAGAGTAATAAAAAATCAAAAAGCTCATCTCTAGTGAATGGGCTACCTGCCAAAATTTGAGAGAATACTTACAAGTATTTTATTTGAGTAAAACCATTATAATGGCCATTAAAATGATGTGAAATACAATGATCACTCTGAAAGGAAGTTACAGCATCACTGGATTTACAAAGGGGAAGCAGCAAAGGTGCACATTTGGAGGTGAACATAACATTGTAAAATCAACCCACATTAAATACCATAAAAGTAAATACAAAATGCAGCATTATTTACATATGATTGAAAAGGAAGGGAACATTGCAGGGTTAAACTTTTGTATAATGTGTGAATTCTGACCTGGTATGTTTAAGTTAGCAAGAAACCTTAGAGTTTGTATAAAATTACTGTGTGCCTTAATTCCACCTACCACTAGATCAAGATATTGAAACTGAGAATGATTCCTTCCTGATTTTACAGGTTTATTCTTGATATCCCTCTAAAAAGAGACCAAAACGATTGTGAAGATGATTCATACCTATAGAGTAATTAAAGTACCACAGTCACATAATAACAAAAGCCAAACAAAATATACTATAACTGTTTTCCTTTCAACTACTATGTACAATATATCACAAGTAAGCATAGTTGTGCATTTAGGAGTTGATTGTACTACTTCTGTAAAATATTAGGAATGAGCACATCCGAGTACAGGGATACTTCCTTACCTTACAAAGTAAAAGCAAGCATTTTCTATGTAAAATTTTTATTTCTGTGTAAAACAAAGAACTCCTGAAAGTCAAACAAGGAAAAAATTCACAACATTCAAAGCACTATTAAGTCATGAAATAAAGAAGAATCTGAGGTAGAAGTCAAGCAATATAATCCACAACCTTTTTAGGGGAGTATTTATTGATATTTCCAGCAGCCATCATATCTCTCCAGTAAGATCTAATTTTAAAAAAGTCTCAAGTTCCAAAACATCAATCCACTCTCTACAATCAGATGTAAAACTATGACCAACAGAAAATACAACATAAACTTTTATCATGTTAACAGAGTAAATGGTTTTACTAAAAGCTGCTGACATTTCTATCAGTAGTAGCCATAGGGAGGCCGTTGGTTGTAACCATAGTGTCCATATTGATGGGGGTAGTAAGGTTCTTGTCTGTGCTGCGGGTAATTGTTACCCCAGGATCGCCCATGCCACTGATTGGATCGATTGTCACTTGGCCACCCCCGTCTGCTATCCCTACCTCTAAACTGTCTGTTATCTTGCAACCTACAACAACAAAACAAAAAGATTTTTATACTTCCCTTAAAAAAAAAAAAAAAAACACATGACAAATCTATCCTGGTGCATTTCATTTCTCAATCTAATACTCAGTATACAAAAGAGTAAAAAACATTTTTCTCTACAGAATGTTATAGCACTAGTTATTCAAAACTTTCCTAAGATTCAGATCCAGTATTATACTGGATATATTTAATACTTTGCAGGGAAGAGGTAGACTACAACACCAAACCCCAAATAATAGGATGGTTCTGAAACCTATTCAATTGTTCAAAAGCAGTATGGTAATATTCCTTTGATCTACTTTGAGGTATCAAATAGAAGTAATTTACATTGTATAAACTTCTTTCTAAAGTAAAACCAAAAAGAGTATCTTCTTTATGGAATTTAATGCAAAAGTTTTGTAAAAGACTCTAGGTTTTTAAAGCATATTTGCAGAGAAAACAAAATATTAGTCCAGAGAAACAATATTTTTTAAAAAACCATTATAACACACTCACACACAATTGCATAGCAAGGGAAAAAAAATATGGTGCTGACAAAATATTAAAAGCAAGTATTTACCAGGCACTTACTGTGTGCCAAGCAGTTACTAGGCACTCGGTAAAACACTGATTCCTGCCCTCACTGGCCTTATGGGCTAGCAGATTCAAGCTATCCTCTCCCAGATGAGTCACTGGCATTTACTGTTCTGAAGTAATACATACCGATTGCCTCTATTTCTTTGGTTCCCACCAGCTCTGCTATTCCATTCCTCAACAATTGGAGGGGACTCAGGAGGGCGTTTCAGGTATTCCTGGTACTCTTTGTCATCTTCTGTGAATCTACTGGCAAACATCTCTTCAAAATTTGGAATAGCTTCAGAAGTGTCAGTCATTCTGAAATTCTGTACAGTTTTTAATATGTTTCTATTAGAATTTTTTTTTTAAGTAACACTATCTTCACCAGATAGTGGAAAAACAAGAAGTAAATACTTTAGGCAGGGTATTCATAAAAGTCCTTGTGTACTTTTAAACCTAAGATAGACTAGATTCAATTCAGTACTTCTTGATTACTATAGTACAGGCATTGTGCTAACTAGGAGCCTGGGATACAAAGATGAACGATGTATCATGATTGTTGTTATATATCATCATCAATATATCATCAGTGTTGAATCGTAAGGTAATAGGAAGAACCAAGAAGAGAAAATTAATTGGATTTAGCCATTAGGAGATGATTAGAGTATCAGAGATTAAAACAGGACTACAATTAATTAAGAAATAACTGGAAGGTAAGGAAGTAGAAATCTACACTGATTAAAGACCAAGCTTTCAAGAGGCTTGGCTGGAAACAGAGACAAAACACAAAGGGCAGTAGCTAAGGGGTTACTGGAAGGTTACCTCTTTTTTCCCCAGGCTACAACACCTGAAGTTGTTTGTAGGAAAATAAAAGAGCCAATAAAGAGAAAGACTGTAAATACAGTAAAGACATGAAAACAGAAAGGCAAATAAAAAGGCCTTTAAACACACAGCTACTAAGGTCTAGGGTAACTACTTTATAATGGTATTCAATATATTCTTATTCCAGGTTCTGTGACATATGAAAAAAACTACTATAAAATATTATCTAATGGCTATGAAAACTGAAATCTGTATCAGCTGGGTTTTCCAGGGCAATTATGGATTCACTTTTGAAGCAGTATTTCTTCACCCAAATTTTCAGAGAGCCCTCTACCTCTGAGAAAAGATTTGACTTAGGCTGCAGCAGCAATCCTTGAGAAACCAGGGGAGAGGGAGTTCACTTCTTTTCATCTTCACCCAAGACCTGGAAGGCAGCCCTAGCAGTATTTTGAAGGTAGCCCCCAATTTCCAGTCCTTCCTTGATGTAGTCCCATCCCCTACCTTTCCTCACCTAAACCCCATCTTTCTGTTCTTTGCCTCAAGACCACTAAAATCTGTTCTGTGATTTGGGGCATATGTGACATCATGCTAAAACTTTAAAACCAAATCTCCCTTATCTGATGTCCTAAAATTATTCTTCTTCCTGTATTACTTCAGTTTATAATAAAAAGTTTTTGTCAAAGAGATGTGATACTGGAAGACAGCTTTTTCATTAGTTTTTCTTTCCTCCAAATCCCTCAAAACATATGCAAATATTTATAATACTACCCTTGTTCCAACAAAATTAAAGATTATTATTTGGATGCAAGAAACAGTATCTACATGTCTTACCTTCCAGGCCTCTGCTCTTTTACAGTATGTCTTATTAAATACCAATGTGTCTGGGATTGGCAAACATGTCAAATTCTCAAATTCAGGGTATGGTTTAAAATAAATTCAGGAAATTAAAGGTGTGCCTTGATTCCTATAGGAATCACAGAAATCACCAGAAAGATGACCCATACCTAACCAGAGGGGCGGTAAAAATCATAAGCCAAGGCAAATGTGCTATTCTAACGTTCTTCCAGGATCCCCCTCCCACAAACAAACAAATGTGTATCATCTTTATAATTACTGGTGAGAATGAAATTTAAATAGAATTTTAACTGATCCAAGCTTTACTTACCCCAGGGATTTGAGGCAGCTGTACCGTTTAATGTTTAGATTGTTTAGATCTATGGGAAGAAAAACAAAACAAAACAAAACAAAACTTGACTCCCTTGAAAGAAACCCTCAAAAGGTGTGTGTCGTGGGGACAGGAACCATAAAGGTTAATGAAGCGGTAGGATTAAAAGTACTCTAAAGACTTGCAACGTTAATTTCAAAGAGGGAATTGGAGCTTAAAGTGCCACCGAAGAGCTAGAAGATGCTACTCAAAACCAATGAGCTAGTTCGAGCATGAATAACAACTTCACAAAGTATGTTCTTTTCTGTTGGAAAACACAGGGTACAGCCTTTCAGATATGTACTCGAAGACTACTAGTTTTTTGACCCTAAATAAAACCACACAGAACTTTCGCTGCAAGCCACTAACCTTGTAAATGACTACCCAGAATGGGGTTTCGCTGCCCTGGAAGATGAACCCAGAGAACTAACCGACGAAGACACGGACTGAGAACCACGGCTTTTTTCAGTCCTCTCTCACAGCACACCAGCGCCTGTCTATCAAGGCTTTGACTGATGCGCTCCTTCTGAAGCACCTCGGCCCCAGATGCGAGGGAAACTGGAGGCTGCGAGGAGTAAGCGGCTTCCGGTCTCGCCAAAAGGTCTAGTCTCGTAACGGCAGAGCCAGAGAACACCTCGCCGGCCACTCAGCTCTGCCCGCCCGGTTCCCTCCTCCCCGCGGCCCCGAATGAGCGACACCCCCCACCCCACGCCCAGGGCTGTATCTATCCCGCTCGGGCCGGACTCCGCCGGCTGGACGCTCACGGAAACCTACCTCCCAGCCAGAACACCGTCACAGGACCTCCGGACCGCTTCAGCTCTCCAACGTAACAGATCCACTTTGGCCAGACTCCGACCACGGCCTGACTTCCGCTTCCGGCGCGCTAAGGCCGAGGCGGGCCTGTGAAGTCTCGCGGTAACTTCGGCGAACAGTGTGGATTTTTCCCAATTCTTCCGACGCTGGTGGCTGGCCTGGAGCTTACGAGGGTGGTGGGTTGGCGGGATAAAGGTGATGCTGCCCACCGTGCGCTTTCAGTCTGCCTGGTGGCTGTACAGGAAGAGACGCGTCGCTGTATATTGAGCCTCCTTGACTGGGAGCCGGTGACGGGTAGGGACGGAAGTTCTGGAACTTCTGTGCCGAGCGGGGAGGGAAAGGCTACTTCCGGCCGCCTGCGCCAGGAGTCTTTGTGAGGAGTGCGAGGCGAGGGCAGGCGGTGGAAAGTAGACTCGAGTGGATTCCTTCAGTGGCGCTACACCTTTCACTTCTGTCCAGGCAAGCTTCGGTAGTAAGATTTCTGTAGTCTGTTTTGTACGTGTTTTTGCCAAAACACAGACCCGCTCTGCTCCAGCCTAAGTCGTCAGTATCTAGTTACCTCCAGGAGTCTTGGTCATTTCTTCTGGGATGTTCAGTAGGTGTTATAAACGCTGCATATTCCCAAATATATCTTGGCCTCCTCCCTCCCAAATTGCTTTCCAGACTGGGTACCCCTTTTGGTTAATACTCTCATGAGTTTCCAGCTTGGAAACATCGATGTCTATCTACATTTGATGCCATTTCTTTCTTTCCCTTGCTCCAGTCAGTTGCTAAGTTCTGTCGATTCTACCCTACATTAATTCTAGCATCCATCCACTCTCCGTACCCACTGCCTCCACCTAGCCAAAGTTGTCATCACCCCCTGGACAGTGGGAATGTGATACCTTTCACATTGATGCCCTTCCTCTAGCGTCACTCTCCTACCTGCCCATCTTACACATCAATTAAAGATGAGTAAGTAGGCTTACTCATCTTTAAGATGATAGAAAATCTTCATCGGCTCCCTGTTGTAGATTAAAGGCCAAATTTTTTAACTTTGGATTCAAAACTATTTTCTGCTGTCCCTCTTTCATTCTCCGTTTGTCCATATCAAACCAGACCATGTGAAGCGCCTCATTGATGAACTACCCATTACCTTTCTGTAGAGGCTCATGTCTCTTTCTTCTTGGAATACTCTTCCCTCCCCATCGTCTCGGGATGTTGAAATTCTATCCATTAAAGCTGAATGAAGTAACATTTCCATCTAGAAATAAGTTTTCCTTCCACTGAATGTCCATTATGCTTTCTGAGCCGTTTTTCATCTATTTATTCAGTTATTACCACTTTCTAAGTTAGAACTAAATTATTTATGTGGAAGTCTTTTCCCCCTACTAGACTACATTCATTCTACATTCATTTCTACATCCTGGAGTGAGTAACATTGTACTTTGTATAAAGTAAGCACTCAGTAAACGTTTGTGGAGTGAATGATGAACTATGAATATTCCGAGCCACGTTTTAGAGACATTAACCTAGCTAAAGTGTATAGGATAGTATGGATGGGAAGATATGATAATCTTGGTGTTGGGTAGTAAAGGTGAGAGCAGAAAGACCAGCATTACAGTAATTGAGTGGTATAGTAACCAAGTGGATGATGGGAGACAAGGATCAGGAGGAATCAGGAAAGACTCCTGTTCAAGTCTGGAAAATTGCAACTGAGAAGGGATATCTATAGCATGAGTTGGTTTTAAAGCAAAAATGAGCTCAGAGCTCAAAAAAGATTTGTAGAATTTGAGATAGTAGGGAAATATTCAAAAGAAAAATTTTAGGCGGTTGTTAGAAATACAGGACTAAAGCTGATGAAAGACAAATGTGTGAGTCATCCATGAAGAAACAACAGTTGAAATCATCAGTGTATATGATCTTTCCAAAGGACAAAGTATTTATAGAGAACAGAAGGCCAAGACCTGTGCCTCAGGAAATACCCATATTTAGGAAGGAGGAATAAGAAATGTAAACTTTGGGGCTTCCCTGGTGGTGCAGTGGTTGAGAATCCGCCTGCCGATGCAGGGGACATGGGTTCGTGCCCTGGTCTGGGAGGATCCCACATGCCGTGGAGCAACTGGGCCCGTGAGCCATGGCCGCTGAGCCTGCGCGTCCGGAGCCTGTGCTCTGCAACGGGAGAGGCCACAACAGTGAGAGGCCCGTGTACCGCAAAAAAAAAAAAAAAAAAAAAAAAAGAAATGTAAACTTGAAGAGGAAATTGGAATAAATATGGGTATCAATGTTACAGTTGAAAAACTCAGGCAAATGCTTGCCTACTTGGTATCAGCAGTCAGGGAGGATTTTGGGGAAAAGCGTTCTTGAGGCCAGCTTGCTGGTTTCCTTGTGACTTTATTATGGTGTTATTTCTGGGTAATGAAGACTTACATAGAAAAGAATATATTTCTTTTCTTTAAATTCTAAAGTGGCACTTAGGAGCTCCTAGGCTTCAGAGAATCTCTGTGAAAAAAGTTTAGGTTATTCTAGCCAATTTTGAAATGAAACGATTTATGCCCATAATGTTTTCTCATATTCTGATATCTTATCAGTTATTATATTTCACTTTCTGGCATCACTAAGAAGCCTTTAAGCACCAAAACTTGTTCATTGGAACCGCTTTTGATAGAAATATACATAAAATGTAGTACTTACTTCCCTACCATAACTGGAGTAAATAGGCCGTAATTTAATCTTTGCTTGGCAACTAAAGATAATTGTTATAGCATCAATTATTATATTCTGCTGGATAGTAATGTCTTTGGGCCTGTTGATACATATGGAAAGGATTGCCTTTTATTAGTTGACTTTGCTGTCTCTGTTATTACTATTGTATCTCAATGTTTTATCTTCTTGCAGCTTTATAAATTGACCTAATTTTACCCATCATTTAAAGCCTAACTTTGACCCAGTTTGATCTAGAGGCAAACATACTAGCAGAACTCCCTGGGGAATTGTGGCATCAAAAGAGATTTCAGAGGCTGTGAGTGAATTTAGACAGTGGCCATTTTAAAAATGATGAAACTGAGGCTGAAGAGGTTATATAATTTACTCAAATGCACAGCCAGTAAGTGGCAGAGCAGGATTTGGACCAAGTCTGTGATACTTCAGAAGGCCTTGCTTTTTCTTCAGTGAATCACTGTTTTCTCCTTTTCATTCCCTACTCCACAAATCTTGAGCCACGTTAAACCACATTGCTGTTGCTACGCAACCCACACTCTTCCACTCCATGGTTGATATGCAGCCCCAGAAAGCAGGAACTCCTGCAGCCTCCCCACCAAAAAGTGAACTCTACACGGTACCGGTTTCCTCACATTGTTTACCTTAAAAAAAATCTCTTGAAGGTGTACCTCATAGGCAGAACCCAAGTCAAATGACTTGTCCCTAGCTAAAAGGAAAGCTGGGCAAGTGAACTTCTAATATCCTTCTTGGAGAGGTAGTACTCATAAGGTAGTAAATTGTCTGAACAGAAGAAGGCTATTCGAAAGATGCTTGGGCAGCCGGGAAATGTGACAGTTATCCACTGTACTCTAGTTTACCACTCATCACACTTTGCCCTGTATTATGGTTCATTACATACATAAAATCACAGTATTGAAGCATTGAATGGGATTATCTGGTTGAATGCTTTTTTTTTCTGAACAAATTCCCCAAGAGATTAAAAAGACTTCTCCAAGACACTTTTCCAAGGTCACAGAATTGATCAGTGGCAGAGCTAGAACTATAACCTTCAGGCATTCTTCATTTATTTTGAATTAAATTAATTCATTAATTTTTTTTTTTTTTTTTTTGCGGTACACGGGCCTCTCACTGTTGTGGCCTCTCCCGTTGTGGAGCAACAGGCTCCAGACGCTCAGGCTCAGCGGCCATGGCTCACGGGCACAGCCGCTCCGCGGCATGTGGGATCTTCCCCGGACCGGGTCACGAACCCGCGTCCCCTGCATCGGCAGGCGGACTCTCAACCCCTGCGCCACCAGGGAAGCCCAATTCATTAATTTTTTAAATATCTTTTAGATGCCAGGTACTGTTCTACGCCATGAAAACATCAATGAATAAGAATAAAAGCCCTGCTCTCACGGAGCTTATATTCTAGTGGAGGAGATAGACAATTTAAAAAAGTGAATATGTATGTGCTATGAAGAGTAATTAAGCAGAGTAAGAGCACAGAGGGTAACAGGCTGCTGCTTTGGAAAGCATGGTCAGGGAATGTGCGCATCATAGTTTTCATCTCAGCCCGTTTCCTTATATGGTGGAGTCCCTCACTCTTCCCTCCTGTCAGGAATGTAAAAATTGAATACTTTGTTTATCTTTAACATCCATACCCTTCATAAGGGAGTAAAAGAATATCTCTCTGGGGCTTCCCTGGTGACGCAGTGGTTGGGAGTCCACCTGCTAATGCAGGAGACACGGATTCGTGCCCCAGTCCAGGAAGATCCCACATGCCGCGGAGAGGCTGGGCCCGTGAGCCATGGCCGCTGAGCCTGCGCGTCTGGAGCCTGTTGCTCCGCAACGGGAGAGGCCACAACAGTGAGAGGCCCGCGTACCAAAAAAAAAAAAAAAAAAAAAAAAAAAAAAAAAAAAAGAATATCTCTCTCATTTCTGGGACAAGGCAGATTTGCTGAGTTTATAGTTTCCTAGACTGTGCCCAGTGACACAATTGAACTTCTGTGCCTATAGCTTGAGTTGGAATTACAGACTCCCAAATGTTGTTTTGTCTTTATATTGTGTTATTCAAACCATCTCCCCCCTTTCACCCCACCCATCCCACTCTATTGACAAGCACACCATCTTTCACAAGCAAAGCACATGAACTCAATAAGTAAGTTCCTAAATGAGAATTGAAAAGTGACAACCTTCCACTCACTTTTTCTGATCTGGGCAAATCTCAGCAGGTTTCCCTGCCCTGATTTTATCTTCTGCAAAATGGGAATGATAATTCGTGCTACTTCTCTGCTTCATAAGGTTATTGTAAGAATTAATTATTGCATATATAAAACACTTTAGGCTCAAGTGAAGAAAGATGCTATGTAAATTCTAACAATAATTAAAGTTGTTATATGTTACATAAATGTTTAATCTCCAAGAAGAAAAAATTTCAAGTTATATGAGGCATTGGTTTAGATTCACATCTGTACGCTTGTGGCTTTAATTACATTAAATTGTTTTGATCAGAGATTACAAAACCTTAATCTAGTCCTCCACCTCAGTGTCATTCTCCCACATAAGGAGTCTTCGTTTAGGGGCCTTTTTTCAGGAGACCGCAGAAAGCAAGCCAGTGCTCGTTGCAAGTTTACTACCTGAGTATTTCTGTTTACCTTAGAAGCCAGTTGATATTGTTAAAGAAATCACAGAAGAAGGAAAGATAAGCAATCTTGGGGATGAAAAAACTATGAATTGGTCTTAATAGGTTGGACTAAAGTCTTTTCCAATTCTAAAATGTGTGATTGTGATATGAAGGTGTTTTCTCACCTTTTTCCTAATGTTATATAAATAAGAGCACAAACTATGTTTTCTAAGTGGACTTAATTTGGACTCGAGTTGCAAAATATCTGCCTATTTCTATTCCATTTGACAGGCCCATCAAGGGCTAAATGATGGCTCTAACCTTTATTATCCTTCCTTTGCTTTTTTGGTGACTGTTTTCTCTGTATGCTCCGTTGGCTCCCTCTAGTCATCTACTTTAGTGTCTTGGTCCTATCCACCTCTTCCTCAAATATGTGTGTTACCTGCAGAAGGGACCTTGGAAATGTGTGGAGAGGCCAAGAGACTTGTCCAGAGATTACTCTCAACCACTCCTTCCCTCATAACACCATACTGTCTCCTCCAGGGGCTTTTCCAGAATACTTTTCAGTGAAGTAATAACCACAGTTTGAGTGTTAGACGCATTTCCTAAGCACTGGAAAGTGGCATGAGTAAGTCAGGATCCCTGTCCGAGGGTGAACTTCTGCTCTCTTACCCATTTTAAGAGGGTGAGTCTTCCCCCAGGCCCCAATCCTGGGTTTTGGCAGGCTTACTGTCCTTGGTGACAGGTAGCTTATTCTGCCCTTTTGGAAGCTGGCCTTGCCTAGTAATCTTTCAAAAGAAAGGTACAAAAAGCCCCATTTTAAAACAGATGTTCAAGTGATGCAGGTATCTTCAAAACAAATGAGTAAGATCTAGGGAGTAGAAAGAGCACCAGGCAAGGAGTCAAGAAACCTGAATTAAAATCTTACTCCCTGTGGGTTATCATGCAGGTCACCACCTCTCTGGGCCTTAGTTTTCTCACTTTCTTATTTTGCAGATGAAATTGGAGCGTCAGCATCGGTTCCCTTGATTTCCCAATCTCACACCTACAGTGTGACCTCTTTCTGCCCCCTTGACCTCTTGTCTTCCAGTCTCTTGCCTCTGTGTCTCTGGTCAGTGCACCCTCTGCTCTTCTGGACATCGCCCCTGCAGTTATTCCTTCTCTCTTCTCTGTTTTCAACTCTCCCTCTTTAATGGCTTCTCCCACACCCACACCCACCGCACTGTGTAAACTTGCTCAAGTTTCTCCAGTCTCAAAACAAAACTGATACCCTGCCCTCAATCCTGTGTCCACCTCTGAATATCTCAGATCTCCTTTCCCCTCATGGGGAGTGTCTTACAAAGAGTGCCCACAGCTGCAGCATTCTACCTCCCCCTCTTTTCTATTCACCGCAGTCAGGTTTCTGCCCACAGACACGCCACTGAAACCACTCTGACAAAGTTCCCTAGGACAGGGTTGACCTAGGGCAAAATTGAACTACTGCCCCGTCTAAAATCTTCAGTTTATTTAGTATCTGTGCAGCATTTGACACTTTTATCTCCTCCCTCCCTTAAACCTTCTTCTCACTTTGTTTCCAAATTTCTCATGATTCTTTTCTGCCCTGGATTGCTGTTTGTTCTCTATCTCCCTGGCTGACTTCTCATTCCCCTGCTCATGACCCTGTCCCTACTCTCCTTCTGTTGCCTATGCAGACTCAGTCTTTTTATGGCTTCAGCTTCCTGCTCTGTGCTGATGACTCAACAATGGATACCTCTAGCCATCCATCATATCTGAGCTCCTGCATGCTAGATATTTGTATCTGGATGTCCAACAGGCATCTCCAGCACATATCTAAATGTGAGTTCATCTTTCTTCCTGAACCTGTCCATCTGCCTCTATCTCTGTTTTTGGAGAATGATTCTTCCCAGTTACCCACATCGGAAACCTGGCAGTCATGCTGGACTCCTCCCTCTCTCTCATCCTACCCACCCAGTCCCTCCCCTAGTCCTGTGGACTTCAGCTCCTGACCGTCTCTTCTGTTTGTTCACTCTTCCTTTCTTCCACCACTGTCTTAGTTCTGACCCTCATCACTTCTCATACAGACCATGGTGATAGCCTCTAACTGGTCCCTGCATGCAGCTCTGCTCCCCTCTAGACGCTTCTCCACCCCGTTAGTAGAGTGCTCCATTACTATCCTGAAATGTACAGAAAAGAACTGATGATAATAATGTAGCCGATTCTTGTGTATCTACCAACCAGCCCAGAGAAGGCTCTTTCTAAAACACAAACTGATTCCATTTATCCCTTGATCTGTCCACTTTTCAGTGGTTCCTAGGATGCACTCTAAGCTCCTTGGCGTGGAATACAGCCTGTTAAGATTTAGTTCTGTACTATCTGTTCAACCGCATCTCCTGCCACTCCCCCTCAGTGAACTAAATGCACAGCCATATCAAACTGTTTACTTAAAGTTTCTGGAATACTTCATGCTGTGTTGTACACATGTTGTTCCTTCTGTTTGAAGTGCCCTCCCCACTCTGGTAAACCTTAGACTATTACATCATCTTCAGGTGGTCGTCCACATACACCCCCCACCTCTAAGTGGAACTCATTATTTCTTCCTTTATATCTTTAACATATGTAATCAATGCATTTATCACAATGTATTGTAATTGGTTTACATGCACTTAAATTATAAACTCCTTGAGAGTAAGGCTGTATCTTTCACGTCTTTAGCAATTAGCATAGAGTCTGGCAACGCGATACGTAATTGGTGTTCAGTAAATGTGCATTGATCTGGCCCCTGCCTTCTTCTCCAGTTCTATGTTTGACTAATCTTTTCCCACTTCCTCCCCTTTCAGTACACACTCTACCTAGATAAAGACTCAGCTTACCTCCTGTGCATAGCACGTGTTCCCTGGACACCCCTTTATCATGGCACCTGCATCACTTTATTGAGTCTATCTGTTTTCATGTCCATCTTCCCTACTAGAGTATAAGTGCCAGGAGTCTGCCCCGCCAACACCTAGCACTGGGACTGTCACACACGAGGCAATGGAGAAGCGTTGTGAACATATGAATGAAGGAGTTAGACTTGCTGATTTTTAAGTTCTCCTTCAACTCCAAACCTATATGATTTGAGGTTCCAAAAACTGTGACATAATCTCAGAGCTTTCTCCCAGCAGATGGTCAGAACAGTTGAAACACCAATTCAAACAGTTGGCAAATATAAAGGTAAACATTTAAGAAAGTGAGTCAGAATGAAGGTGAATCCTCCAAAAGGAGCAAGAACATTGGCAAAACAGTGCATCCATGTAGTCACAGACACTCTCTTTGCATCTGATTGTGGGTTCCATATGGTCCCCTAAAGGCATATGACACATGTGCCTTGAGAGCTTCTCAGGAGGGTGGTTGACACCTCCCTATGACTAAACCCCACTACTAGAAAGGAGCTGAAGGCACATTATTTCTCTGCAGCAAAAATTATTTTTTTTCTTCAGCATGTTATTTTAATTTGCTCATTTTTGTAAACTAAACACCAAGTTTAGTCATTTATTTACTGTTTTGTTTCTGTTCAGATAGAATTCTAGGAAAAAACCCTAATCTAAAGACTCTTAGGATTTGTGACTTATTTTTTCACTCCACAAGCATTTATCAATATCCAATATATTTCTAGGCTCAGTGTTGGGGGGAGTGGAGAGATTTCAAAAAATGCGGAACACAAATCTTAAGATCTAATTGAAGAGGCAAGCAGAAGATAGTTATGATGAAGCATATGCATAATATAAAAGTGTGCATGGTAACCTAATGGAGTGCAGGAAAAAGTAATTCAGACTGGTTACCTAAGTACAGAGAGGCTTCAGAGTGAGGAAGATATCAGCGCAAAGTGAAATTAACCAGGAGAAATTTACTGAAGGAGGTGAATCTCCAATAACACATATCCACACAAAAAATATATGGATCGCCAGCAGTAGGACCTGTGCCGTAATCTGGATTTTGGGGTATAGAGGATGGAGACTGGCCATTCTTCTGTTGCATGCTCTTCAGAGAAAGACTCGGAAGATGCTGCATTTCCCTTCAGGCCACCTCGCAGGGCTCTTTACCACACCTCTCTCCCAAGTCCCCTCAGGGACCCCCTGTGTAATATCTTCCCTGTCATATTTGGACTATGAGTTGAGATCCCAGCTCACTTGGGGAAATGCATGTCTCTCTTCGGGTTCCTGCATATTCCAATTAGACACTGTTGAGGATTGACTCTCTTTTCCCCATGGCAGGTAGGAGTCAGGCCCCCTCCGACAGGTTGTTGAGATCTCTACAGAAATCTTCAGCATTTTCAGGTGCGAAGGGTATTGGCTTTAGCTGCAGGCCAACCCGGGTGATTTTAGCCAAGATAGAGGTTCAGTTTCCTAATTTCTAAAATGAGATTATAATGATTATTTCTACCACCACAATATAAGAATTGACAAATGTTAGTTCCCCCTCCTGTTCCTCACTGTTTTCCAGACCAAAGTAAAACACTCTTGATTTGGCCGTTTTGAATAGTAGGGAGAGGTTCTGATGCAAACATTTTGCAATAGTCCTGTGAAAACAGCCATGTCAAAATGTGGACATTACTACTATTACCATTTATTGAGCATTACTACATGCCAGACACTGGACAATGCTTTATATTACCTCATTTTTTCCTCTGCTTTTGTATGTACTTTCTAAATTCCCTAGGTAGGTATTATCTCATTTTAAAGCAAACCTTAGAGATGACAGGTAATTTATCCAAGGTTACACACGCAAGCAGGAGAAATGAGATTTGAACTGACTCTCCTTTCTATAGAAGAGACACCAAAGAACCTGAAGAACAACATATTTGAGCTGGACTTTTGAGAAAAACCTGTATGACAGGCTAGTCAAGATTACCCTCTGTGGTGAGAGAGTAGAATGCAAATGTTCCGTGGCATTGATTGAAGCAAGATCCATTTGCTTTCATATCAGACACTGCTGGAACCAGAACTTGGAGTCTGTCAGGGTTGAAGTGACAGCTGAGACTCAGCTCACAGTTACTTTTACTTTGGCTTATTCCTGAAGCAGAGAAACAGTGCAAGCAATATAAATGAGGCAGCAGGCTCCCTGATGCCTTCCTCTTTTGTATCCAGTGGAGGTGTACCCAAAGTCTGGTGTATCTTGAGAGCCCACACAAAGTGAGATGTCCCCAGGTCCAAAGCATAAAAAACTCTGGGTGTAGTGCTTAGCACCCAGAAACAACTGTGCCTCCATCTGAAGCAATCATTCTGCTACTCAAGAGAAGGCAACGTCATCATAGGCCTTGAAATTCCTGTTGTGTGTGCCAGCATTCGGAGCAGTCTCCCTTTCCCTACACCTATACTGCAAGGCCTAAGAACTTTCCATTTATGTCCACTTGGGTACTTTCCATAGGCAGGCCTGGCCATGGCCTACTACAGACACACAGCACAAAATTATATTCTATTGTAAAAACTGAAGAACGCAATTGGTATCCTTACCCAGAGGGCCACCCTGCTTTCAAGTAGAGGTGTAAGAGTTCATGGATGGTTATGGCCAAAATTTTGTTCGGAAAAGAAGCTGAAATAGAGACAGAAAACAGATAAGTGATTGCCTGAGGTTTGGAGTGGGAAAGGGATTGACAACAAATGAGCATGAAGGATCATTTGGGGGTTATGGAAATACTGTAAAATTGGATTGTGGTGATGGTTGCTCGATAAATTTGCTAAAAATCATGAATTGCACACTCACAATAGGTGAATTTTATGGTATGTAAATTATGTGAGAGAAGGAGGGAAAAAAAAAAAGCAGCTCTGAACCTGCTTGAATATATGGCTAGAATTTCCATGAAGCCCCAGGGTAACTGGCCATAGAGCACAGATGAGAAGATTTTGGCCTAGGAAATGTTAAAGGCAGTAGTTAATAATTAAAATCTCTGTGTCCAAACATCTAACTTTGAGTATCTGCCTTCCTGATGTACCCCTTGGAAAGGTGACCATCGTAATATTAATAATGGCTGTGCAGAAACATCTGGTTCTCTCTCACCCTCATATCTGTTCTCTTTTTCTTCCACGGTAGAGAGAGGGTTTTGAGGCACTGGTCCAGAGTGGGACTGACTTTAGCAGAGTCAAAGTTTAATAGCAAGAGCCTTAATTTTTTCCTTCCAGGAATTCTTTAAAATCTATTTGAATTTTAAAGTAAATTCCCCACAGTAAGTTGTTGCATTTAAAATGTCAGGTTAAGGCTGGCTAGCCACGCAGCCACTGGCTAGGGGCTCTCAGTGCCAGAAATAGTAAAATTTGTTTGAAAATGGTGTCAAAGTAAGAAATGGTACCCTTAGTGGCTCTGCCTTCCCAACAGCCTCTATCCATTTCGGGGGGTGTGTGTGTGTGTGTGTGTGTGTGTGTGTGTGTGTGTGTGTGTGTGTGTGTGTGTGTGTGTGTGTGTGTGTGTGTGTGTGTGTGTGTGTGTGTGTGTGTGTGTGTGTGTGTGTGTGTGTGTGTGTGTGTGTGTGTGTGTGTGTGTGTGTGTGTGTGTGTGTGTGTGTGTGTGTGTGTGTGTGTGTGTGTGTGTGTGTGTGTGTGTGTGTGTGTGTGTGTGTGTGTGTGTGTGTGTGTCTGCCACTTTCTCTCCACCACCACCACCCCCTCCCTTTCCCTCCTGCTTTGACCATCACTTCTTCCCTCACCTATTCAGAATTCTTAAGAGAGGAGGGACAGGAGTCACCAGCTTTAGAAACAAGAACTATGCCCTAGTGCCCTGTGGGGAGTTGGAACAGTAGGAAGGAGCACTTAAGCTTCCTCTACCCTCCCAGAATGATTTTAATTACCTGCAGCTGCGGCATGATCCGGCACCCAGGCCTCAGCTGAAAAATCCAGAAATCAGAGTTGCTCATTATCAAGGATTGGCTATGCTAACCAAGCTTATTTAACTAAGCTACCATACTGGTTTCTCACTAAATCAGATACCAGTTTATTCATTTACGATGAGAAATACACCTTCCCTTTGCATGGGCTACTTCCTTCCCATCAGTGATTCAGGGTGCCCCTTTCCTGGTGTCTGGGTATCCGGGTGCTACTTGGGGCCATGGACTATGGCTTTCCGCCCCTGCATCCCTGGAACACAGTTGGTGCTTGATAAATATTTGCCAAACTGAATTGAATTTTGCCAGGGATTAGATGTGTGTATCTTCAGCCATTTTTAGTCAAACAAAACCTGAAGATATTTTTACCCCACATATTAGCTTAGTCAAATGCTGTTTCTGAGCCACAAGGATCCATGCAAACACTGCATGGCAAGATTTATGAAGTAGCCATTTGTTCAATTTTTTTTTTTCCCCACAGAAATGACTTCATCATAAAGAAAATTCATCTCAGGGGATTTACCTAGCAAGATATCACTCTACTTCATTTTGTGTTTTCTCTTTTCCTTTACATTTGAAATGAATGCTATAAAAGATCCCACTGTGCCACTGATAATAATAGCACACACAACTATAGACTGTCCACTGTGTGTCCCTGAAATAGATTCTTCAGTAGAAAGAACAACAGTGCTGTCATTTACCAAGTTCTATGGGAAGCAAGCATCAGAGCTGAAGACATAAAAAGACTTATGAGTCGGTGGAGTCCAATTTAGCCTTGATGGTAGTGTGAGGCACATTATTAGGTCAATTTTCAGGGAAAATTATATTGTTAGGGAAAGAAGAGTCCTGTCCATTTGTCAGAACCCTGGTTCTATGGTCCTTGGGGAGAGGGACCTCTTCTCAGGCCCCCAAACAGGCTTCCCCTTCTCTTGGGCCCTCTCAAATCCTCTGCTGATGTAGATTCTCCTAAAGGTTCCCAGACCCTCCTGACAGCCCTGTTTTCCCCTTGCCTCAGGCGGGAAGAGTTTCTGGTTTGAGATTGAGGAGGTCTTGCTCAAAACTCTTAGCTGCCACGACATTACTCTCTCTGAGGTCAGTGTGCCCAGGACTCAACCCTTGACCTCTTCTCATTCTCCATGCTTTTCATGTGAATTGTATTTATTCCTATGACTTCCACTGCCACTTATGTGCTGGAGCCTTTGACCCTCAGTTATGGTGTATGGCCCTGACTGTGTTTAGGCATCAGTGTATTCTGTGCATGAGTCCTCTTGCATCCCCCATTGGACTTCCCAGATTCCTTTTCATCAGGCTGCCTGTTCAGTTCAATTCAACAAATATTCATTGCATATGTTTGGCAGGGATCTTCTGTAGTTGTCGAAGATACTGAGGTTCCATTTTATTTAAGTGAAAGTTTCCTCTATTTAATTTGCAGTGTTCTTTTTTTTTTATTATTTTTAAAATTTCATTTATTTTTTGGCTGTGTTGGGTCTTCACTGCTGAGCACGGGCTTTCTCTAGTTGCAGCAAGTGGGGCTACTCTTTGTTGCAGAGTGCATGCTTCTCATTGCAGTGGCTTCTCTTGTTGCAGAGCACGGGCTCTAGACACACGGGCTTCAATAGTTGTGGCTCGCGGGCTCCAGAGCACAGGCTCAGTAGTTGTGGCGCATGGGCTTAGTTGCTCCGCGGCATGTGGGATCTTCCCGGACCAGGGATCGAACCCATGTCCCCTGCATTGGCAGGCGGATTCTTAACCACTGCGCCACCAGGGAAGTCCTGCAGTGTTCTTTATTTTTATTTTTACTATCCAGTAATTGTAGGGATCCCTGAAGTCTGAACTATCAGCTACTGTTCTTCTCTTTCTCTCCCTGCATCCTCCCTAAGATTATTCATTAGTACAGTTTCAACTTCTCAGAGATAATTTTCAAATATGCATATCTGATTCTAAATATCTTACCTGTCTCATTTAGTGCATGCACTTAGATGTCCTTTTGTTTCCTTAAAATAAACATCTGTTGTGGCTTTGGTTCCTGGATATCTAAAGTGCAGAAGTGAATGGAGAGATAATTTAGTAAGTTATGGTGTATCAATTCAATGCAGCTTTAAGCAGCTATTAAAAATGCTTACAAATAACTATGGATAATTTCTGCTTCTCTATGTACTTTCTAACTTCCCCCAATGAGAATCCCTTTCTTTTCCTACAGGAAAGAAGTAAGAGAGGAAACAAGTGAGATGATCAATTATGTCTTACAGGGGAAGGTGGAAGGGCGACAGCAATTTGCTGTCACCTTTGCAGCCACACCTAGCTAATCCCCAAAGATTTCTCAGAACCCCTCAGTTTGGGTTTCTCCTTTCCCTTCCAAGCGCCTGGCTGTGAAAATAGCTGAGGTGATCATCAGCCTTGAACCTCGACCCTTAGTTTGCCTTTCCCCACTTCTGAAAACAAAGTACTTTTTAGACTGAGCTGCCTGAGAAAAGGACATATTTTATTCATATCTGTAACCCTAAAGCACTTACCACAGTGTATGAAGCAGTTTGAAATAGTGGAATACTATACAGCTGTAGAAAGAAGGAGGGACATCTTTTTATTATGTTATAGGACAAAGAAAAGGCCAACTGCAAATCAGCGTGTATAGAATACTGTCATTTGGGTAGAGAAGGGGGGAAAGGAAGTTTTACTCTCTAGAAGGATGTATAAGAAACTGAATGCCTCTGAAAAGGTAACTGTGTGCTGAGGGAAGAAAGGTAGGAGGGAAACTTTTTGCTGCAAACCCTTTTGTACCTTTTGAATTTTAACCCTGTTGAATGTTTTAGTGATAAAAATAAATAAATAAAATTTAAATGAAAAAATATGTTGAATTTATTTGAAATATCCAGAATAGGCAAATCTGCAGAGACTGAAAGCAGATTAGTGGCAGCCAGGGGCTGGGAGGAAGAGGGAATGGGGAGTGACTGCTTAGTTGGGTATGGGCTTTCCTTTTGGAATAATAAAAAATACTCTGGAAGTGAATAGTGGTCCTGGTTGCACAACATTATGAATGTACAAAATGCCCCTGAACTGTACACTTGAAATGGTTAAAATGGTGAATTTTATGTTACAGGAATTTTACCATAATTATATTTATATATATTTTTTAAATGAGTGAATGAATGAATAAAATGCCTATTATATTTATAGATTTATATTAGATGGCCCCTCTGTGCAATGAGATACCTCTGCTTTGTGAAGTTTTTAATGGAAAATTCCAAACTTATACAAAAGTAGAACAGTGTAATGAACCCCACTTACCTACCACTCAGCTTCAACAATTAGCAACTCATGGCAAATCTAACTCCATTTATACCTGAGCGCTTGCCCTCTACACCTACTGGATTATTTTGAAGCAATCTGTAGATATTTCAGTATGCATCTCTAAAAGCTAATGATTTTTTTAACTTACTTACAATCCATTATCAACCTAAAAAATTAAGTTATTCCTTAATATCATCAAAGAGCAGTGTTCACATTTCCCAGATTGCCTCACAAATGTCCTCTTTAGAGCTGACTTTTTGCTTTGTTGTTTTAAAAAGACCAATCTCCTTTTCCCAGAACTGACCTGGTAAGTTCATTCTTAGCCATAATGAGATCTGGAAGAAGTTAGTTTCTTATCTGAAGATGACTGAAGTTGGACTAGATGCTATTAAAGTTCCATTCATAATCAAACATTTTCTAAAGAGTTTCTGACGAAGTCCTTTGCCTGCTGTGGCCCACAGTGCTGTGTGGCAGTAGATGTCAGTCATGAAATGCCAGTGAGATGACTGAAATCCTAATTTGAGAGGCCCCAGTTTAGCACTGGAACTCACCGGCAGGAACCTTTTCATTCTCCCTCTTGGTTATTAGTATCTTAACAATTCCCATCTTTATTTACTAGAGTTCTGCATGACCCTCCTCCCTCTGGAGACTCCTTAGTAAATTTAACTTTTCTACATTGTCCAAACTAGGATCAGAGAGTCAGGGAGTGATGGGGTACTCTAGGGTATCATAGGTTACAGCTAACACTGTCTTAAAAGAAATTGTGAGGTTTGACTCTTTTCTTTCTCCTCCTCCACTTTCTCCTCTTTTTTTGTGTTTATAATGCATTGATTGACCCACACAAGTACATATTTCTATATAACCTGTTTCAAGGTTGATTTGATTTCTTTAAAAATTTTTGTTGGAGTATGGTTGATTTACAATGTTGTGTTAGTTTCAGGTGTACAGCAAAGTGAATCAGTTATACATATACATATATCTACTCTTTTTTAGAATTTTTTCCGATATAGGCCACTACAGAGTATTGAGTAGAGTTCCCTGTGCTATACAGTGGTCCTTATTAGTTATCTATTTTATATATAGTGCTGTGTATATGTCAATCGCAATCTCCCAATTTATCCCTCCCTCCCCTTACCAACTTACCACCATGTTTGTTTTCTATGTAACTCTATTTCTGTTTTGTAGATAAGTGATAAGTGATTTGATTTTTTAATTTGTAAATTAAATTTAATTTAATTTAATAATTTTAATTTTTAAATTTTCCTTTCCCCTTACATTTTACTGAACCCTCCCATTCATCCTGGGCCCATCACCCTGGCCTGTTCCTCCATATTGCCTCCCAGTTGCTCTGAGTTTTAACATAACATCTCTCTTCAGTTTATTCTTATCCGTTCATTCGGCCCTCAGTTCTCCTGTACTCCTAATGCCATGTGTGCCGTACCCTCTAAAGTGACCGCTAGTTTACCTGCTGGAAAATGGAGCCCAGAAGTGGGTTGGAGGACCCACCCTCCTTTGGGAGACAATGCCTCTATTGTTTAACAAAGCACCTCAATGTGGGCCTTTATCTAATCCTCACCAATACCTTCAAAAGGAGGTACCGATCTCACCCATTTTACAGTTGGGGAAACTTGAGGCACAGGGAAGTTAGGCAACATGTCTCAGGTTAATAAGTGGGGGAGCCCAGGTAAAACTCCAGACAGCCTGCTTACTTAACCGCTATGCTCTACCGCTTAACACTAAGAAGTGATTTTTGTGGTTACACAGACCAGTACCTCAGAGGGAGGAGAGATTCACCTGAGATCAAGCAAAGTAGCAACTGCTTCTTTCTTTTTTTTTTTTAATTAATTAATTTATTCTTTGGCTGTGTTGGGTCTTCACTGCTGTGCGCGGGCTTTAGTTGCGGCAAGTGGGGGCTACTCTTCTTTGCAGTGCGTGGGCTTCTCATTGCGGTGGCTTCTCTTGTTGCGGAGCGGGCTTCAGTAGTTGTGGCGCACGGGCTCAGTAGTTTGTGGCTCGAGGGCTCTAGAGTGCAAACTCAGTAGTTGTGGCGCACAGGATCAGTTGCTCCACGGCATGTGGGATCTTTCCAGACCAGGGCTCAAACCCACGTTCCCTACATTGGCAGGAGGATTCTTAACCACTGCACCACCAGGGAAGTCCCAACTGCTTATTTCTTATAGGTCAAGTTGGCTCTGGGTAACAGTACCCTTTATTATTTTTTCTTTTTTTCATTTTTGCGGTACACGGGCCTCCGTGGCATGTGGGATCTTCCCAGAACGGGACACGAACCCGTGACCCCTGCATCGGCAGGCGAACTCCCAACCACTGCGCCACAAGGGAAGCCCTATTATTTTTTCTTAAAAAAATTTTTTTTCTAAATTTTTTTTATTGAAGTATAGTTGTGTTAATTTCAAGTGTATAGCACAGTGATTCAGTTATACATATACATTTTTTTTTCAGATTATTTTCCCTACAGCTTATTACAAAATATTGAGTGTAGTTCCCTCTGCTATACAGTAGGTCCTTGTCGCTTATCTATTTTATATATAGTAGTGTGTATATGTTACTCCCAAACTCCTAATTTATCCCTCCCCACCTCTTTTCCCCTTTAGTAACCATTTCTATATCTGTGGGTCTATTTCTAACAATATCCTTTACTTTAGCATTTCTCAAAAATGTGTCCTTTGGAAAACTACTTAAGGTTTCATTGTTAAATTCATTTAATTTAGGAAATACAGTGCACTGTATTCACTTAGTAGAGTTTCCTGAATCTACATTGACATATTAAAAGTTCTTTAAAAAAAAAAAGAAAGCCACACTCCACAACTAAGGAGTCTGCATACTGCAACTCAAAATCCTGCATGCTGCAACGAAGATCCCACATGCTGCAACTAAGACCCGGCTCAGCCAAATAAATAAATAAATGAATAAATAAATATAAAAAAAAAATCCAAACCAGCAAAGAAACCTATTTCAATTTGTTTAGCCCAGTATTTCCCAAACCTGTGAAATATGGAACCTTTCCCTGCTGCATAACACCTGTTGATATTCCATGGAAACACTGCTTTATGTAACTTTCTGGAGTGACGATAACAAGGAGCTGTTTCAGAAATTGCGTTTTAATTCAAGCCTTACCAGCTTTATTAAGAGGAAGACACTTCTGAGTTTCTAGCCTGTTTTGCCGTAACCCTCTCTGACTCATTGTACGGTGGGGTAGTTGTTGAGAGTGGGGAGGATGTCACATTACAGTTGCACTGTACGTAGGGGGGGCCCACTGGAGCAACCAGAACGTGAATGAGCCTCCCAGGCTTGTATCAGAAGGGCCTCAAGGTGAAATTTCAGCTCAGACGGTGTAGCTGGTATCCAGTGTCTCTGTCTGTAAAAACCGACCTTGGATTTGGTAGATATAAACTTCCCGACTTATTTCCATACAATGACCCAGCTGGGTCTAAAGGTAGGATATGATGTCACCAGCTATCTATAGTCACTCCCTAATTAATACGTGGCCAATGAATACCTGACTCTTTGTTCTAAATTGGGACTACATCTCATTGTCATCCCTCAACTGTGGGGAACCAAGCCAGGGGACAGGGACAGGGCTGCCAGAACTTGGGATCAGCCGAGGTCTTCAGCAGTAGTGATAGAAGTAAGAGGCAGCACGTGGACCTTGCTTGGAGGATGTCGGGGGAGGAAGGGCCAAGTCTGCAGGGGCAGCAGGCCCACGGGAGTCTTGGGGCCCACTGGACCTGCAAGAGTTTGGGAAAGTAGTCTGAGTAGCTTCCGGAAGCAGGAAGTAAGTCTGGCTGGGAGCCTTTACCTACACAGCCCCAGGCAGCTAGGTTGGACCCCCTTTGCTGATGGAACACTCTAGTTCATTCTTTCCCAAATTTGCCTTTCATAAGAATCACTCCAGGGCTTCCCTGGTGGCACAGTGGTTAAGAATCCGCCTGCCAATGCAGGAGTCACGGGTTCGAGCCCTGGTCCGGGAAGATCCCACATGCCGCAGATCAACTAAGCACGTGTGCCACAACTACTGAGCCCGCGTGCTGCAACTACTGAAGCCCACGCGCCTAGAGCCCGTGCTCCGCAACAAGAGGAGCCACTGCAAGAGAAGCCCGCGCACCGCAACGAAAGAGTAGCCCCCGCTCGCCGCAACTAGAGAAAGCCTGCACACAGCAACAAAGACCCAACACAGCCAAAAATAAATAAATTAATAAATAAAATTTATTTAAAAAAATAAAGAATAACTCCAGGCACTTATTAAATATGCAGATTTCCATACCCCACCCCAGAAATACTAAATTGGTCTGTTTAATAAATGCTCTGAGTGATCTATGTGATGAGTTTGGGAAACACTGCTGTAGTTGTTCAAGGGATCTTGCTCAGTAGTAATGGACTCAGTCCATTCCTCAAAGTGCTTTTTTTTTTTTCCTGTTGAGGAGGAACAGAATATGCCACCCCAAAATATGCCACTTTGGCATGAGAATTATTATTATTATTTTTAAATAAATAAATTAATTTATTTTTGCTGTGTTGGGTCTTCGTTTCTGTGCGAGGGCTTTCTCTAGTTGTGGCAAGCGGGGGCCACTCTTCATTGCAGTGCGCGGGCCTCTCACTGTCGCGGCCTTTCTCGTTGCGGAGCACAGGCTCCAAACGTGCAGGCTCAGTAGTTGTGGCTCACAGGCCCAGTTGCTCTGTGGCATGTGGGATCTTCCCAGACCAGGGCTCGAACCCGTATCCCCTGCATTGGCAGGCAGATTCTCAACCACTGCGCCACTAGGGAAGCCCCTTATTTTGAACTGAAGACAATCAAGACCCAACAGACTCAGAAAAAGCTGTTTACCTTCCCTTACCTGACTAAAAGAATTTAAATAGAGGGCATGTACCAGGAAGATAGCTAATACCAAAGTTAACTTTTTATATCAGGAAGACTTATCTGCAAGGCACAGCAAACATCTGCTTACTGAACATCTGCCCCTCTCATCTTCCTGTGATTTGTCTTCCCTTTGAAGCCCCACCCGCTTCTCCTTAGCTCAGGATGGCATGGAAGCCTCAACGGCCTGACTGTCTTTGGGTCTTATATCTTTGGGGCTCCCATACATATGATTGTTTTTCTCCTGTTCATCTGTTGTACGTCAATTTAAATATTAGACCAGCCAAAGAACCTAGAAGGGAAGAAGGGAAAGGCTTTCTGCCCCTACACTGTCAATTAATTTTTTGGCCTGACTTGGGATTCCACAAGGGTCTTGTGTTCTCTCAGAAGAGATGACAAGGATCTTATCCTTCTCATTCTCATCTTCTTCAGGGACTTTGGACTTCTAGCCCCTCTGGCTGAGGCCAGGTCATAAGCCTGTTGTTGGGCCCCAGCTAGAATAAGTTTATATGTTTTCTCCCTTTTCTTGGGTTATCATTCCCCCTCTTGTTTTAATAAGAATTAATTTTAGAAGAGGTGGTTTGGTGGGCTATTGGTGCCCATTTGGTGCCTTTTATATTAAACCTCCTCTTTTATATTATCTCTAATTAGCCAAGAGTATTTTTGGGACACATACTATGTGCAGAACTAGGAATAAAAAGTAAATTAAACATGTCTCTACTTTCTGGGACATGTTTGGATTTGGGATAAAGAAAAAGTGCTGGAGATGGATGGTGGTGATATTTGCACAACAATGTGAATGTACATAATTCCACTGAACTGTACACTTAAAAATTATGGAAATGCTACAATGAGGTATCACCTAACACTGGTCAGAATGGCTATCACCAAAAAGTCTACAAATAATAAATTCCGGAAAGGGTGTGGAGAAAAGGGGACCCTCCTACACTGCTGGTGGGAATGTAAATTGGTGTAGCCACTATGGAAAACAGTATGCACATTCCTTAAAAAACCATAAAAATAGAATTACCATATGATCCAGCAATCCCACTTCTGGGCATATATCCAGAGAAGATGAAAACTCTAATTTGAAAAGATACATGCTCCCCAGTGTTCATAGCAGTACTATTTACAATAGCCAAGACATGGAAGCAACCTAAGTGTTCATTGACAGAGGAATGGATAAAGAAGATGTGGTATATATATATATAATACAATGGAATATTACTCAGCCATAAAAAGAGTGAAATAATGCCATTTGCAGCAGAATGGATGAACCTAGAGATTATCATACTAAGTGATGTAAGTCAGACAAAGACAAATATCATATGATATTGCATATATATGGAATCTAAAAAATAGTACAAATGAACTTATTTACAAAACAAACAGACTCATAGACATAGAAAACAAACTTATGGTTACCAAAGGGGGGGGATAAATCAGGAGTATGGGATTAACAGATACACATTACCATATGTAAAATAGGTAAACAACAAGGATTTACTGTGTAGCACAGGGAGCTATATTCAATATCTTGTAATAACCTATAATGGAAAACAATTTAAAAAAGAATATATATGTGTGTGTGTGTGTGTGTGTGTGTGTGTGTGTGTGTGTGTATCTCACCGAATCACTTTGCTGTACACCTGAAACTAACATAATATTGTAAATCAACTGTACTTCAATAAAAAATTATGAAAATGGTAAATTTTATGTTATGTATGTTTTACCACAATTGAGGGAAAAAACTTTTCAGGCAACAATACACCTTAAAACCAACTGAGGAAGACATTTACAAAGTGATAAACCAGCAAATGTAATGGAGCGCATGAATTTAAAGGGATACTTGAGTAAAGTAGACCAAACACTGAAACAGCCTTTGTGCTAGTTTTGAAGGAGGTAAAGAACCGGTAGATTGGAGAATTATAACAATGAAAGAGATGGCGTGTGCAAGGAGAACAATAGATCAGATCCAATACAAAGCAAGTTTCTAAAGGGGAGGGTCTGTCAGAAAGGCAGCCCTCACACTACTGACCAACCTGGGCTTGGGAAGTGTTTGCTGGAGGAATGAGGTGATAAGGAATCGCAGGGAAAATGGTGAAAGGAGAAGTCTCTGCAGGTGGCTGGTGACTATGAGGGATCAATCAGCCCCTTGCTTTGAGTGAGTAGAGAGGTATTGTCTTGATTCAAAGTGACTTTCTGCTAAGTATTCTGGTATTATTACTGTGAAGTTACTGAAAGGAAACTCCTGGAGACCCCTGAGGGGTGAGCTGTTGGAGAGACGGTTAGAAAGGGCCAGAAAAGGTGTACTCATTTCTGGGCCCACTGCCCGACCATGTATCTCTGCCTGTGCAGGAGCTGGGAAAGAGCTGGAGGTGGGTTTGGGAGCAGAAGCCGGCTCTTACTGGGGAGCCCAGCATGGTCAAGGGATTTGTGGAACAGAGCCAAAAACCTGCTGGGAAGCTGATATGAAAGAGGTGGCTTTCCTAAAAGGTGTTATTTATGAGGAGGACCCCAGATTTGTAGGGGGACCTCACTTAGAACAACTGGCGGATGAGCTGAGCTTTATTGGAGGCAAAGATGCTATGAACCGGAGCCACTGTGGCCTCCCAGATGGGGCTGGGGAAGAGGGTGGGAGTGGGGCTGTGTCTGATAATCTCAGCATGCCATTCGAGGCATCAGGGGCAGGTCTGGCACATAGTAGGCGTTCAGTAAATATTTGCTACATTGAAATGAATTGAAAACCCACTTGTTTCTATTCCGTATTTGCTTTTTGTTTGTCTTCGTTTTGCTCTTAGTTTTCTGGTGAAGAGTTATGACATTTTTTAAAAGAGAAGATATTTGATTCAGCTAAATCCAGCTAAAAGGGGGTGGATCCACATCTAGAACAGAATGGCGCCCCCCGCCCCCTCCGGGGGCGCTGCTAATGGCCACTCTTTCACCCTCACAGGCTCCCTTTCCTCCCCTATGCCTTCCTGCATCCCACCTCTGCTCCCATGACACGCTCTCCCTGTGTTCAGATATTGTCTTGCTAATGGCTCCCAAGTCTCCCATCCCAGCTCTATGCCTGCCGTATCTAACTGCCTACTGGACATCTCCGCTTGCTTGTTCCTCAGTATCCTGCATCTCAGCATGTCCCAAATTGCACTCGTCATCTCTCCTCTCTGATTTGCTGCTGCCCCTCTCCCTCCAGGATTCCATGTATCCTTGAGACATGTCATTATGTGGACAACATCTCGAGTTGGAAACCTCAGTGCCACACATGACTCCACCATTTTCTTCACTCATCCTCAGTCTTGTGTCTACCTCAGACATGACTCTGGAATCTCACCTCACCTGTCCAAGCCTGCCCCATCCCAGCTATTCCAGATACAAACAGGTACCTCTCTGTTCTGCTGCTGGTGTCAATCAGAGGCAATTCATCCATACAGCTCCAGCCCCTCTCAGAGAGATCTAGCAAGCTTTAGAATTGATTCCTTCTGCCCTGTGCTCAAAGGAGGTACAGAACTTCCTTGGCTCCACAGATTGCTTGGGTTTCTTAGTTCCCCTCCGGAGCCCTAAGTCTCAAGAAAGCCTAGCCAACAAGCTAGGGAGAGTGTGTTCCTTTTTGTTCCTACCAGTTCCCGAGCTCCTGGGGCTCTGGGTCTCACATCCACTTCTTTTGGGGGCACTGTGAGGCTTAGAGCAGTGGCTGGCAACCTTGGCTGCACATTGGAACCACCTGGGGAAGATTACTGATGCATGGGTACCCACCAAACCAATTAAATCATTCTCTCTGGAGGTGGGGCCCTGCCACTGGCATTCTGTCACGGCTCTCTAGGTGATTTTAATCCTCAGCCAAGGCTGTGAATGACCGATTTAAAACATCTATTTCCACTCTCTCTGCCTTGGGGTCTCAGAATTACGCCCCCTCTCCAGCTTTGCAGCCTGGCCCTTTCAAGCTTTTCTCCAGGAATAGCAGCTTAACTTGGAATGACTGCTACATCCTTGACTATTTTTCATCCAACAATTCATCCATCTATTCTGTACCTGGCACTGGGAAACAAATATAACCTCATGCTTAGAGTGGGCATCTATTATTTGGGGGCACCATCCTGTGTCCATTTACTTTGATTTTCCCAACCCTTGGTCTTCCTTTGGCTGTCTGTTTCGGTCCTACTCCAGTCCATGGCCTTCTGTGAGAAGCTCACTCCAGGGCTACATACATGTGGCCCAGACTAAGCCAATAAGGGTGTTTCATCCTCTGGCCACAGCGATTGGCTCAGGGATGGGCCCGTGCCCCAAGTCAGGCCAGTCAGGCATAGTGCAACTCAATTCTGGGACTTTGGTTTGGGGATTTGCTCATTTCTTGCTACATATGAATGTGAGACCAGAGCCAAGAAGAGAGCTTGTCTGAGGATGAGCCCAAACAGAGCAAGGAAAACCCAGGGAGGCACCCTGCCCTCGACCGTCTAGTGGAGGAGACTCACCTGTTGACACATCCCAAAGGAGCAGTAAAGGGATAATCAGTGAGTTACCTCAGGGCAGTAGAGCAGCATGACCTGGATGTCCCTGGGGGGCACTAGACTGCCCATAGGGTCATTTCTATTTTTGCCTCTTGTAGTTAAATTCTGTGGGGAGGCAGCCAGTGAGGCCCAGCCTCTCCTCAAAGCCGTTGGGTTGTTTGATGATTGACCCCTCTGCCCAGGAGCTGCAGCTTCCCAGGGCCCTGCGTCGCAGGAGGTCGCTGGTTCCTCCCTCCTCATTCAGGCTCCCATCCCTTATGGGAGGCTGATCAAGACACTTCCTCTTCTTCTGTGGTGACCTAAATCAGAAGGAAATCCAAAAAAGAGGGGATGTATGTATATGTGTGGCTGATTCACTTTGCTGTACAGTAGAAACTAACACAACATTGTAAAGCGATTATACTCCAATAAAAGTTAATTATAAAAAAAAAGACACTTCCTCTCCTTTTCTGGCCTTGGCTGAAACCTCACTTAGATCCTCCTAAAAAATTTCTCTTACCTCCAGCCTTTGCCTCTCTGGACCATTCTCCCTACTGCTGCTAGAGAATATAAGATGCTAATCTGATCACACCAGCCTCCTACTTCAGAATTTTCACTCGCTTCCTGTGGCCCTCAGCATCAAGTCCAAACTCCTTAACATGCCCCTGAGGTCTTTCACAATGTGGTACCAACTTACCTCTCATGCCTGGTCACTTCCTACCACACACTATTGAGCTAAACACGTGGATATTCCCTATCATTCCCTGTATGAATCATACCCTTTAATGCCCCCATACCTTAGCTTATTGGCCTTCTCTCCCATACATCCTTTAAGATCCCGCTGAGATGTCCCCTTTCTGAAGCCTTCCCCAGATGAAGTCAATATCTCATGGGACTTTATTCATACCTTGGTTACATTATATTTTGCTTATTAGGTTGATTGAGGACATAGATTGGTCCTCAATCTATGTCAGAATTGGCGCTAAGTTAAGGTTGAATGAATGAATGAATGCTTTCAGAATCCTCAGAGGCATCTAGGACTGACAGACTTAGGAGAGCCCTGGATGAAAAGAGTAGAGGACAGTTGGGATGTTGGAAGCCATTTAGAGCTCATCTCTCCAACAGCAGGCCCTCAGTCAGATTGGAAACAGAGGGGCTGGGGCTGGCATCTTAATGAGATGGTCCATAGTCTTCTCTGACCCTCAGGTGCCCTTCAGAGAAATCCTGAAGCTATGAAGAGCTTTGGACACAGGTTGGCAAAATGTTACCAGGCAGGAAGTGCATGAGCTGTTTCCATACAGTTTCAGAATCCTCAAACAAATTTAGTTTATTAATTTTCAGTCTTTTTTTTTTTCTTTTCTTTTTGGCCGCACCAAGCAGCATACAGGACTTCCCCGATCAGGGATCAGACCCGCACTCCCTGCAGTGGAAGCACGGAGTCTTAACCACTGGACCACCAGGGAAGTCCCCGCCGCCGACCACCATTGTTAACATCTTACATTACCACGGAACATGTGTCATAAGGAAGGAACCAACACTGGTACATTACTATTAACTAAACTCTAGACTTTATTTGGATTTCACAGATTTTTCTTCTCTCTCTTCCAGGATCTAATACAGTATTTAGTAAATCATCATGTCACCTTAGTCTCCTCTGGTCTGTGACAGTTTCTCAGTCTTTCCTTGCTTATCATGACCTTGACAGTTTGGAGGAGTACTGATCAGGTAGTTTGTAGAATGTCCCTTGATGTGGATTTGTCTGGTGTGTTTATCATGATTAGACTGGGTTATGGGCTTAGGGAGAAAATAACATACAGGTGAAGTATACTTCTCATCACATCCTATCACAGGGTATGTGATACCAACATGGTTTCTCACTGGTGATGTTAACCTCGATCACTTGGTTAAGGTAGTGCCTGCCAGGTTTCTCCACTGTAAAGTTACTGTTTTTCCCTTTCCATTCTCTATTCTTTAGAAGCAAAACATTAGGACATTAAGGCCAGCCTACTCTCAAGGAGGTGGAGGAGGGGAGTGTTAAACGTTACCTCCTGGAGGGACGAGTATCTACACGTATTATTTGAGATTCTTCTGTAGGGAAGATGTGTCTCTTCCCCACTTATTTAATGATTTACATTAGTATGGACTCATATGTATTTATTTTATATTTTGCATTATAATCCTGTACAACGTTATTGATTTTTTTTTTTTACATCTTTATTGGAGTATAATTGCTTTACAGTGGTGTGTTAGTTTCTGCTTTATAACAAAGTGAATCAGTTATACATATACATATGTTCCCATATCTCTTCCCTCTTGAGTCTCCCTCCCTCCCACCCTCCCTATCCCACCCCTCCGGGTGGTCACAAAGCAGCGAGCTGATCTCCCTGTGCTATGCGGCTGCTTCCCACTAGCTATCTACCTTACGTTTGGTAGTGTATATATGTCCATGCCACTCTCTCGCTTTGTCACAGCTTACCCTTCCCCCTCCCCATATCCTCAAGTCCATTCTCTAGTAGGTCTGTGTCTTTATTCCCGTCTTACCCCTAGGTTCTTCATGACATTTTTTTTTCTTAAATTCCATATATATGTGTTAGCATACGGTATTTGTCTTTCTCTTTCTGACTTACTTCACTCATTGATTGTGTTGCTCAAATTGTTCCAGCTTTGGCCATTGGGAGCTCTTTCAGTTAGCTCCTGTATCCCTTCCATGTACCGCCATCCCTTAGCTAGTGGGGAGCAGCCGCATAGCACAGGGAGATCAGCTCGCTGCTTTGTGACCACCCAGAGGGGTGGGATAGGGAGGGTGGGAGGGAGGGAGACGCAAGAGGGAAGAGATATGGGAACATATGTACATGTATAGCTGATTCACTTTGTTATAAAGCAGAAACTAACACACCATTGTAAAGCAATTATACCCCAATAAAGATGTTAAAAAAACCCAAAAACATACTGCCATCCCTTCGGTTTTTTGAGTACCTCCTTACTTTCTGGTACTACAAGATGCTTTATATTGGTCTTGTATTTTCCCTGCCCCAGACTACACTCAGCCATTTCTCCAGGTGCTAACTTTTGAGATACAAGAAGCAGAGATGTGGAATGTTACCCTCCTAGGCACAGAGGGTACACAGTGCTTATCTGCCCGGGGTGCTTGGGAGATTTGCTGGCAATACAGAGGAACGGTACAGGTGGAGCCGCTCCCTGTTTCCGTAGTTTCACAGGTTTGTATAGCTCTCTGGTGAGCCATCCACGGTTATTCCATTGCCCCGG
The DNA here is from genome assembly GCF_949987515.2 of Delphinus delphis. Classification (NCBI taxonomy): domain Eukaryota; kingdom Metazoa; phylum Chordata; class Mammalia; order Artiodactyla; family Delphinidae; genus Delphinus; species Delphinus delphis. Next base: position 104,671,982 of record NC_082684.1, read on the forward strand.
TTAGAGCGCAGAATGTCCCTCAGACCGGCTATTCATGCCGGGCGATCAGATTCTGGAGCCTCTGCTGCCCACACAGAGTGGCAGGAACTCCAGGTCCCTGAGGTTGTGCTGGTCAAGGTCTGGCCTCTCAGACTTCTGGGGACATCTCTGCCCTGCTCATTCCCAACTCTGGGGCTATCCAAATGCCAGTTTTTATTTTCCCAAGGCTGTTGTTTCAAAGTTGGCTTCTACCCCACCTCCTCTCTCTCATGCACGTTCAGTAGGTGTCCTTGCTTCCGTTAGAAAAAGGAGCCCACCAGGCAAGTGTTCCCTCCACCTCTCTCACCTTCCCCTGTGGACCCTTCTCCCCCCTCCAAGGCCAACGCCTCCACCTGGGCCTGGACCCCATCCTCTCCCGGTTTCCCCAGGACCTCCCCTTCCTTCTCACATCTTCAGTCTTGTCCCCGCTCACTGGCTCTTCTTTGCTCAACCTAAAAGGATCCTCAAATCTCTTGCCCTAAAAAGAGTCTCCTCGGCCTCGCCTCAGCCTCCAGCCAGCATGGAATCCCCTTGACTGCAGGCCTCTTGATAGGAGAGACTTCACCACTCATTTCCCTTGACAACTGGGGCCACGAAGACCACGTTGATGGGAGATTTTCCACAGAAAAAGGGTGACTGTATTGGCTTCAATGGAGGGAGGAGGTAGTGATAGGGAAATTAAGTGGCCTCTCTATAGGGAAGATTCCAAGATAGTGGAACACTACTGACAAGAACCGGAAGCTTAGACAAGGCTCTGGGTGTCTGGGAAAGCTCCTGAGAGGCAGGACCCGTCCTAGGCCTGGAGTTGGGGTTGAAGGAGAGGAGGCCACTCCCTACGGGAACAGCAGCCCGAGATTGGAGGAAAAGAGGGGCATCCACTTCCAAATCTTGTCTGATCCACCCTTTTCTCTGCCCGTAGGGAAGCCTTTGCCCAGAGTGACAGCCACTTTAATCATGGAGGATTTAACCTCACCTGGGCTCACACCTCTAGCATTGCCCTGCTTTCCGCTGACTGTGTGAAGCAGCCCAAGTGATTCACCAGCCCCACCTGTTTCACCTCACTACATCTTCCCAAGGTAACTTGGGTGTGCCCTTTCCATCAGTGGAGAGAAAGGAAACTCCCATTCAAGGTTTGGGATACTACTTGGCCCAATGCACTGTGAATCTATCTTCTGGTACTTCTATTCCAGCCGATCCTGCTTCTGCCATTCATCCCCCTTCTGCCGACTTCTCCCTTTGACACTGCCAGAAACCCGTACCCCTAACCAGCTTCACCTGGCCTTTGGAATTCAGCTTGTGATAAGTTTCCTCCAGGACCAAATGCTTATCTAGTCCTGGCTCTAAACAGACTTACCTGTGCTTACAGACCCTGGCCAATTCTGTGTATCTGTGGCCCAACCTATTTGCTAATTCATTCATTCAACAAATATATATATATATATTTGTGTGTGTGTGTGTGTGTGTGTGTGTGTGTGTGTGTGTGTGTGGTACGCGGGCCTCTCACTGTTGTGGCCTCTCCTGTTGTGGAGCACAGGCTCCGGACGCACAGGTTCAGCGGCCATGGCTCACGGGCCTAGCCGCTCCGCGGCATGTGGGATCTTCCCGGACCGGGGCACGAACCCGTGTCCCCTGCATCTGCAGGCGGACTCTCAACCACTGCGCCACCAGGGAAGCCCTCAACAAATATTTATAGAGGACTTTCAGGTACAGTTCGAGGCACTGGAGAGACAATGATGGGCAAAAAGATATGGCTTCATAGAGTGTGCAGATGTGCCTGGGAGACATACTAAATAATTTCACAAATATAAATTACAAACAATAATTTCAATGAAGAAAAAGTACAGGAGTTCACAGTCTTGTCTGGGGCATTAGGTAAAGTGTTCCACAAGGAAGTGACAGTTTAACTGAGATCTGAAAATGAGTAGGAATGGACTAGGCAAAGGGGCTGGGGTGTCAGAGACAAGAGAGGACAAAATCTTCCCAGACTGACAGAATGGCATGGGCTGAAGGGAGGATGGCCAGTTGGCTGGAGTGCAGAAAGCAAGGGGAGAAAATAAGAGGAGAAAAAGCTGGAGAGGGCAATGGGGTTACAATGCGGCAGGGCCTTACAGCCATGTTCAGTATCTTGTCTTCATCCCAAGGACAGTGGGAAGGAAACCACTGGAGCATTTTAAGAAGAGTGGTATGATCTGATTTGTAATTGAGAAAATTACTCACAGGGAGTCGCTAGCCACATGAGAAGACCCTGAGGGTTAGCAGGTAAAGTTGTGGTCCCAGGAGACATGAGGGTAGGGTTGGGGTGTTGGCCCTCCTCTATATGCTTGTTCCTTGACTTTTTTACTGTCCTGAGTAAAAAAATCCTGCCCAGGCTCATGTGGGCAGTATGTTCTCAGCAGAAAATGATCCTGCGAAAGGCCCAGAGGGGGGATGAAGATTAGGTTAGTCCCAGTGTCGGCCTTTAGTAGGGGATCCGGACCTGATACGTGGAAAGGAGATTAAGACTGCACTTCTTTAAGCTCCACTTTTGCCATCTCCATTTCCCTTGCTCTAAGCCAAGTTGATTAAGCCCCCATCCCATCTTTACCCAGGGAAGAGCCCAGAACACTGCTGCGGGTGTAGGATCCTCCTTGCCCTGCTGGCTTCCAGAATTTCATGGTGGGGGTACCCTGAGCCACCCACCTGGCGGTGGGCGGCAAGATAAAAGGGGGCTATAAGGAGGGACATAGCCGTGCCCATCACAGATTCTGAAGACCTTGAGCTCAGATCTGAATGTGTGACCTTGGGCAAATCACTTCCTCTCCTGGGGCCTCGTTCCAGCATCTGCACACTAAGGGTCGCCCCAAGTCCCCTCCAGCTGCGAGCGGGCCTCTGAATCCCCGCCGGCTGGATGCTTGCTCGCGGCACTGCGCCGAGCCCCCGGGTGGGCGTGGGGCGGGGGCGAGCCAATGCCGAATCTCAAAGGTAAGGGGGTGTGCTCAGGAGGGGGGTGGAGACCGCGGGGCGGCGCCGGGAGGACGCAGCACACACGGCCGCGCTCCCAGCCCCTCGGCTGGGCGCCGGCCCCGGGGGCCAAGAGGTTACGTAAGGAGCCGGGCGGCGGGAGCGGGGCGGGGCGGATACCGCCCGAGCACAGCAGCCCAGCCCCCGGCGACCAAGACCCCGCCCGCCCGCCCGCGCCTGGTGTCGGCGGCGGCGGCGGCGGCGGCGGCGGCGGCGGCGGCGGCGGCGGCGGCGGCAGGCGCGCAGCCCCGCGGAATGGAGCGGCGCCGGGGCTGAGCCGGGCGCGCACGGGCTGCCGCATGTGCCGCGCGGGGAGCGGCTGCAGAGCGGGCGGAGAGCGAACACGAGAGGCCCCGTCGGAGCGGCAGCCGGAGCAGCGCCGGAGATGGGGTGAGTGAGACCGCGCCGCGCGCAACCCCAGAGGGGCTGCGGGGCCGCGGCTCGCGTCTCCCGGGCTCGGAGCCCCGAGAGCGAGCGCGCCCCTACACCCCGCGCCGGGACCCTGGAGCCAGCGAGCAGTCGGCTCCTGAGAGCCTGAGGCCGCCTGACTCCGCGCCCTCCGGCCCGGCGCGCGGACACCGGCCAGGGGCACCCCGGCCTGGGCGCGGACTTTCAGCTCCGCGCCCGTGGCCTTTCCCCTCCCAGGCAGCCCGGGCACGGGCGCGGGGGCACCGGGCGGGGACAGGCACCCTGGCCGGCCTCCGTGCTTCGGCCATTCCGTGGTCCCCTCGCTCCGGGCGCGATCAACTCCAGGGCCTGTGTTCTGGAGTCTTAAGAAGCAGTTAGTCTTTCTGCACGATTGGGTTTATTACAAACAAAATGAAAATCGAAGTTTTCCTGGAAAGGGAACACACCAGATAATAATAATCCCCAGTGTAGTAATAGTGGACTTTGAGTCTGCTTTGAGATGACTGAGGATGTGTAGATAAGGCTTCAGTCTTTGAAACAACTGAGTCGATGCTCAGGAGAGAAGTTGAAGTACTCTGTCGAAGTGACTAATGCTTCTGAGTATATAAAGTAATTTAAAAAGCAGAATTGATTTCTCCTTGGCATCTCTCTGAGCAGTAGGCGCTGTGAGTCAGGCAGCCGCTGTGCTAATCACAAAATTAACTCCTTACATCTGCTTACCCGATGTGAGCCCATATTGATGATGTGCTGTGCACACTCAGGGAACGGTTGCTATTCCCATTGTACAGATAAGGAAACTGAGGCCTGAAGTGGTGGGGTGATTTCTCCCAGGTTGGGCAGGCAGCTGATGAGTGTTTGTAGAAGGACGCTGAGCGCATCGGCAGAGGGGAAGCCACAGCCTGACTGTGGGCTTGGGAGTGGGGGGTGGGTAAGTGAGCCAGAGTTCCTGAGTCTCTGTGTCCCCTGCTGCTAAGTTTAGCGGCCTTCAAACAGCTTCTCAAGACCCAAAGACTGCTGCTGGGTGGGTCTAGAGAGCTTGCTCTCCTGTATGGGATTGGTGAGGAGTGGAAAGGGGAAGGATTGTCCTGGTGGCCTGACCCAGCTCTCATGGGTCAGTGGCTTTGTTGCACCTTACTCCTTACTTTACTCCAGGTAAGTTTCTGGAGTAATTCTACCGAGTGAATTTTATCTGTGTGGTCTGTAAAGTGTTTGGAGGAAACAGAGGGAGGTCAAGAGGAATTTTGAGAAGGGCAGTGTGAGAACTCCAGACCAACATGGGCAGGTCAGGGGGGACAGAGAGGGGCCAGGAGATTTGCTTAAGACATTGGTGCGGATCCAGACTTCACACATGCAGAAGGTGTGAGTGATTCTACCAGAGGCAGCCTGGCTGGGAAGCAGTTTTTCTGTAACATTGCCAGTGACCTCTTGGTCAGCGATGAAAGGGCTGCTCTTTGTGCAGTGGGAAGCTTTGAGGCTCTCAGATTTCATACTTTAAAAAAAAAAAGTATGGGAAGAAGGAGTTCGCAGATGTAGGTCTCAAGATGGAAGATAAAAGGGATCTGGGTAATTTTAACACTCTCTCTCCCCCCTCCCCCCAGCCAACACAAAACCAACCCAACACACTTGCATGATCAAAAACAAATATTTAAGTTCTGTGGTTGAGAACAAATAGTTCTGTGGAAATGAAAACGTTTACTCATAAAAGCTTAAAGAAAATGTCAGAAAATAATTTTTGTTTGTAGAGAAGCAGGGAGGAGTAGCTTGGAGATTTTGTTTAAACATTGAATATGCCTTTCATGTAATTTTAACATCATCTGATAAATATCTATTACTCACTTCTTGTAGGTAACGGTTGGTTTGTAACTCCTACCTACTTCTGCCATTTTAATATATCCACCTCTTCTATAATTTATTTGAACGTACAAACCATGGCTGTAAGTTGAGATGGAGCTAAGGGCTGGGTAAGCAGTACAGACAGAGGAGGGTGGAGGGAGCCATTTTAACCGAAAATAGAACCAATGTCATCCTTTCCGAGAGTTGAGTAGGATGGAGGGGGATGAACCAAGAAGGGGCAGCCAGTAGAAAGTCTTGCTGTGATCCTACAGCTTTGCCATGGCTCTACTGTCTAGACATGACCAAGATTTAAGGGAAAAAAACAAAAAAACCCTGAGTTTATCTCTTCCCCACTTAAGATGCTTTTCCTCATTCAGATGTTCACTGCTATTTCCCGCTTCTCTTCTGAGAAGTATTTTGCATTAAGTGTGTGGTTTCCCCAGTAAGTTTGTGTTCTCACTTCCCAAGGAAGCTGCTTCATACCTTCTCCCCTTCTCAGACCTCTCTCTCCTCCGCATGCACACCTTGCATCCCTTTTCATTGACAAAATAGAGCCACAGTCCAAGGAAAAGCCTCATCTTCCTGCCATGCCTACAGTCCCGTGTGCAGCTGCTCCTGTGTTTTCCTTCCCACCTGTTGTTCTACCAGAGGCTCACCCCTCCTGGCGGACCATTCATCCCATCCCCTTTCACCTTGTCAGGGAACATTTCTTGTTCTCTCACCTTCCTCTCTCTCCAGGGTCTTTCCCATCAGTGCACAAACATGTTTTAGTTCAGTGCTGTCCAGTAGAACTTTCCACACTGATGGAAACATTCTGTATCTGCATGGTCCAGTACCGCTGCCACCAGCCACATGTGGCTCTGGGGCACTTGAAATGTGGCTAGTGCGACCGAGGACCTGAATTTTTAATTCAAGTTTAAATAGCCACAAGCGGCTAGTGGCCGCCATATCGGACAGCACAGCTTTAGCATCTCTCGTTTTACATCCCTGTCCTTCTTCTGTTCCGCCTCTTTGCTCCCCTTCACCTGAAAACATCTCAAAAGAGATGTCCAAACCCACTGTCTCCATTCATTTCCTTCACCTACCATTTGTTAGCCCTTCACAGTCTACAGTCTGGCTTCTGTCCCCACCTCTTCACCAGAACTGTTCGGTCACTGATGACCTTGTCATTGTCTTCCTGCCCTTCTCAGCAGCCTTCCTCCACCATGGCCACTCCCTCCTCCTTCCCACCACGCTCTCCTGGGTTTCCCCTTCCCTTCCTGACAGCTCCTCTTCAGTCTCGCTGCTGGTTGCTCCTCTGTCTGACCTCAGTGTGATGGGGTGGGTTGTTTAGGAACTTGTCCTGCTTCCTTCTTGCTGTCAACACTCTCTTCCTAGGTAATGTTATCCTATCCCACCCCCACCCCCCATGGCTTTTTAAAATTTTTTAAGTTTTTAAATTTTTATTTATTTATTTTGCGGTACGCAGGCCTCTCACTGTTGTGGCCTCTCCCGTTGCGGAGCACAGGCTCCGGACGCGCAGGCTCAGCGGCCATGGCCCACGGGCCCAGCCGCTCCGCGGCACGTGAGATCCTTCCGGACCGGGGCGCGAACCCGTGTCCCCTGCATTGGCAGGTGGATTCTTAACCACTGTGCCACCAGAGAAGTCCCCCCATGGCTTTAAATACTCTCTATATGCTGGTGACTCCCATGTTTGTATTTCTAACACAGCCCTTTCTCAGGGCTTCCTGCTCTTGTCCACGCATGGAGCTCTTGATATTCCTTCCAGATCTCTCCTACCCTCTTTCTTCCCCATCCCAGTCCATGGCCCCACCGTCCACCCATTTGCAAGAGTCGTCCTTGATTCTTCTCTCCCTTACCCCTAACATCCAGGCTGTCAGTGGGTCCCAGGGGTTCTACTTCTGGGATATTATCTGGGGTGCATTCTCCTTTCCCTAGAATCATAGCTCCTACTCTAGTCCTGGCCACTGTAGCCTCCTTCCTGGACTAACTTCCTAACAGTCCCCCCAGCTTCCACTCTGGGGTGTCTCCAGTCCATTCTCCACATGGGAGCCCGAGTGATCGGCTTTTCAATCAGGTCACATCACTCTTTTCCTTAAGCATCCTCCAGCCGACAGGCAGCTGGCTTGTGCCCCGCCATCCCAGTCACTCTGGGCATCCCTCACTGCCTTCTGCTAACACTGGCCTCCTTTCTTTTCTTGCCCTGCCTGGGAGGTCTTTGAACTTGCTCTTCCCTCTTCCTGGAATGTTCTTGCCCTGACTCTGCAAATACCTTCCTCCTTCTCATCCTTGGCATTTTGACATCAGGAGCTCCTGCTCAGGGAACTTTCCTGACCACCCCTGTTAAATGCTGACAGTAGCCACACTTTGTTCCCACAATTGCTCACCACAGCACACCTGCTGTCGTTTGAGTTCTACCTCCTTGTTTATCATCTGCCTTCCCCAGTAGCATCCCTAGAGGACAGGGTCTTCTGTTTTTCACCAGTGAATCCCAACAGCTAGCCCAGTGTCTAGCACCTAATAGGTCCCCAATAAATTTTTTGATTGAGTTAATGCTTGAATGTGGTGGGCAGCCTTGCTTGGATTACGGCCTGGAAGCTGTGGATTACCTTTTATATAGCACACTAAATTGAGAGTTGCAAGGGCCAAGAGAGAAAGAAATCACATTTGGATGCAGTTTTCTTTTAATGCTAGAGCAAGCCATTTAGCTTTCATTGTGACTTGGGTTCATTTTCAGGCTGTCGGCTCTCACCCGATCACTGGGGTTGTAAATTACCTTTTTACCCGCCTGCAGAAGGCTAACAGAAAAGCCAGCTTGTCTGCTGTCGTGGCTTGTGGATGATTTTGTCAGTGTTTACAAACAAGATCTACTGTATTTCTGTTTGGCTTCAGTTTACACTCATTTGTTTTGTTCAGCCAAGATTACGTTGCGATGTAACCATCTTGGTTATCTAACACCGTGGGCCTTCTTTTGGTAATCTATACCGATTAGCTTTCTTCTGATGACCATTCCTTCTCCTTTCATTTTCCACTCCCTCTGAATCACACCTAATTACATAGTTCCTACAAATTACAGACTTTTCTTTGGGGTTTGTGTTGACTAAAATAGATAACAGTCTCTCAGATATATTGAGGAAACTTGTCTTCTCTTGGTCCTGTTGTGGGGTGTTTTGTTTTGTTTTGTTTTTTAATTTATTTTGGCTGCGCGGTGCGGCTTTGGGATCTTAGTTCCCCGACCAGGCCCACGACAGTGGAATGCAGAGTCCTAACCCCTGGACCACCAGGGAAGTCCCCTGTTGTGGGTTTTTTAAGCTTTCTGAGGTTCACTCAGTCTCTTCGTCTGTAAGGCAGTTGGAGAGTCTACTGGGGATCCGGGATGAGCAAACCTACTAGTTAGTTCCTGCCCTTGTGGAGTTTTGAGGAAGAGGAGATAAACCACATATACAAGTACCAGCTTTATGTGTGAGTTTCAACAAACTATTGTAATCCATAGGGTGTCAGAGGAACTATCTGGGGAACTTAGGAAAGATGCCCCAGTACACTATGGGGAGATGCTTAGGGAGACCATTAGCATGTAGGATCACCCTCATCATTTAGAAGCCCTTAGCGTCACCCTGAGTGTCAGAGATGGAAAAATACACAGTACTTGGCATGGGGTAGACACTAAGTAAATATGTACTGAACGAATGAGTGAATAGGAATAAATGAAAACTCACTTTGGGTTGACTCTCACTTTGGGAAGATGCCATCATTCTTGTTGGAAACAGTCCTGAAACAACTGGCCTTGAAGGTTTTAGAATGGAATTGAGGGCACGTTTGCTGCCTGTGCACAGTCTCCTGAAGGAGGACCCAGAGCAGAGCAGGTGGTTTGTTTTTGTCTGCTGGACTCAATGATTTGTGTAAATTACTAGGTTTCTTTTCTGTAATGGCTTCTGGGGAACTTAAGAGACAGATGTGCGGTCCCCCTTAGCAAATTTATCAGACCTCATCCTTTACCTTTATTCCTCATTCAGTTGTATGGCCCTGCCCTTGTTTTACCTTCACCCTTTTTCATCTACCGCTTTTTTTTTTTAACAAAATGTAAATAGCTTTGCTTTTTTCTAATTATAAAAATGTTACATGTCCCTACTAAAAAATAACAGCATAAAGGAGGAAGTGAAAATTACTTGTCATCCCACATTGCAGGGATAACCTCCATCAGCAATCGTATGTCTGTCTTTGCAGACTTTTCCATGTATTGGAATATATATGTCTCCGTGTCTAGATCTATGTCTACATAAAACAAGTATATTTTTATCCAGATGGAATCATATCATACATCTGTTTTGTAACATAAGTTTTTCAACTTAAAATACCTTGAATGGACATCTTTCCACACTAATCACTATAAATATACATCATCATTTAAATCCAAAACTACTTCTGATTTGTCATTTTGCTGAATTTTATACATCCTTGCAAACCTGCTTAAGTCCTTTCTAGAACAAGGCAGGGTATAATTTAAAAAATAAAAACGACATTTTGATAATCTTTTAAAGCAGTTGTTTGCTTTAAGTGAATTGCTGAAGGAAAGAAATGGTAGAGGAAACCAGGATCACAATTAACGTTGGGTAATTTGCAGTGACTGTGTAATTTTGAGTGAGTCACTGCTCCTTAGTGAACCTTGGTAAGAACACCAAGGATTCGTCGTTGTTGCTAAGGGTGTTGGTGGACCAGGACCCAGCTGCTCAAACTGTTTCTGCTTGTTTGGAAATATCAGGGCAGAGTAATTCTGCTTTAAGACCTGGAGGAGAAGGCGCTCTACAAGCAGAAAGCACCCGTGCCCACCCCTGAGCACCCCTTCTGCTGCAAAGCCCTTTGTCTGGTGGGCATCAGGCCCCTCCTGCAGAGAGGCTTCCCTTGGCGAGGGGATTGGCAGGGACATACATACAGGAGGGACGGGTACAGTCCCTGCTTCAGTTGTCAGGCAATTAAAGAAAAACACCTGGGTAAATCCTGTGACATGTTACTCAGCCAGCATTGGCGTCTAAAACCTTTGGAGAAAGACTTCCTTTTGGCATATGGAGTGGGGCTCGGAGCTCCTTTTCCCTTTGAAAAGAAAAACTTCCTTCACCTTTGTCAGACGAAAGTGAACAGCAGCCCCCAAACAGATTTACAATGGAGAAAAAGCATTTTTCAGAGTATTTGAACTCTCAGGTGTAACAGGTCCTGACCTTGTGGTCTTGAGGGTTAGACTTTGGTTTTTTTCTAGCATGAAGATACATTAAGCAAAAAGCAGCCTCGAGAGGAATTGAGGCAAAGAGCTTCTTTCTAAATTCGCATGGGTTTGGAGACGCTGGTCCCCAAGCCCCGTGTGTTCTGTGTCTGCACTTCCAGGTATTGCTCACGCAGGCTGCCCCCAAGTCGTATTTATAGGCTTGGAGGCACGCGCTGGCAGCAGGAGCCGGTGTCCTATAGCGGGTGTGCGTTGTGTGGGAACAGTGTCAGGTTGGAAACCTCTGCTGAATGTACGATGAAGCCTCCAGAAGTTCTGCCGCCGGGTGCTGTTAGTCATATGGTATCATTCTGGTAGAATTTATTTAAATTATATTTCAAATTAGCTTGTTAGAATAAAAATACGCGTGTGGGGAACACATTTAGACATTTGTCAACGACTAGAGATTTTTTTTTTCTTTTTAAACAGTTTTATTCACAAGCCTGGTTGATTGTCTTCTTCTTCTTCTTCTTCTTCTGAGGAATTGGGGACCGTGGCGCCCCCTCACCCCATGCAGAAAAGCTTAGGATAAGGCATCGCCACCAGCCAAAGCAGTTAGCTTGAGAGCTGTGCAGTAAGAGACCCTTTGGTACCCAGGTGCCTCCCAGCCGAGTTGAGGCTGAGACCCAGCTACCAGGGGGGCTCTGACGGTCCCTTTTTTGTTGCCTTGTCCTGGGGAGATCTTGGTCCAGATCACCAGTGAGGGGCAGATCTGCCCAGCCAGCCCTTTGTCCTCCTTCCTCCCTTTGTGCTCTGGGGGAAATCTTGTCTGTGGGTTTTGGGGTAGGGGTTGTCCACAGGGATCCAATTAATGAGGAATATTGTAGACCCTGCTGCCCAGGCATTGGATCCCTTTTGGGATTTTTAATTGGGAAAGCTTTTAATTGGGGTTGTTGAGATAAATGGAGAACAGGAGAGTTGTTTGTCCTGGGGGGGCGTGGGGTGATGGAGAAAAGGTCCTCCTGGGGAAGAGGAATGGAGCCTGTTTCGGGAGGCTCCAAAGGGCAGGAAAAGGAGGTCTCGGTGGAGGCGGCATCAAGGCTGATTTCAGGCCATGGGCCTGAGGATGAGCTCTCTAAGCCCTCCGAGCGGACCGAAGATGAAACTGGCTGTCTCGGGCTTCCCTGGTGGTGCAGTGGTTGAGAGTCCGCCTGCCGATGCAGGGGACACGGGTTCGTGCCCCGGTCCGGGAGGATCCCACATGCCGCAGAGCGGCTGGGCCCGTGAGCCATGGCCGCTGAGCCTGCGCGTCCGGAGCCTGTGCTGCCAACGGGAGAGGCCACAACAGTGAGAGGCCCGCGTACCGCAAAAAAACAAGAAAAGAAAAAAACTGGCTGTCTCAGCAAGATGAGTCCATTGTCATGGAAGGCCACCTGTCAGGGGGGCTCAGGGGGGCTCAGTACAGACCCCAGCCCCCCTGGTTGGCTGTGTGAGCTTGGACAAGTCATTTTATCTCTCTAAGCTTCACTGTCTTCAGCTGTTAAAGGACTGAGACGATTAATGAGAAAAATGTGTGTAAAGCACTTAGCACAACGTCTCACACATAAATATTTCATCAGTGGTGGCCAAATTCACCGTGATCATCATGATCATTTCCGTTTTGGGTAGGAGGTTGGCAGGTGTACTCCTCAAGGTACTCCTGAGGTACCTTATGGAGTACATGGTTGGGAATGGTCCATTCTTCATCTTTAATCCTCTTGGGCGCTCCCCTGAGTCCTCAGCTGCTGGCCAGTCCTGAGTACTGCCAAGGTTGGTTCCCTGTCACTGGGTGACCCGGAGAATACGCGGTTTGCCTTCTGAAGCTCTCGTTCGTATCACTGAAGCCTCTCCAGTCGTGCGGGTGGAGGAATGTTACCAGCCAGTGGACACGGAAGGTTAGGAAGCTGACCCACCCATCCCAACAAGAAAGCCAGTCTACCAACCAGTTGCTTTCATGGGGAGGTGCAAGTGTGGACAAAAAACCCAAGGAGCTCTCCCCGTTGTGGGCATCAGACTAGGGATTTGTGTTGCTGGTTAGGGAACCCTTCATTGTATATTCATTCTCTTATTCTTTCAAGGAATCGTGGCCATCTACCTTGTGTCAGGCACTGTTGTAGGTGCTGGGAACAAACACAATGATGACCATTCATGGTCCCATGATGCTTGCAGTCTAGTGGGGAGGTGGACATCAACCAAACATTACCTAGTGGACTAACGTGGGAGGGATATGGGACCAGGGGCCATGTGGACTAGACAGTAGTTGGTTTCAGAGGCTCATATCTCTGATTCCCACCCACTTATATGGATCTGAACTCCTTTGTCATCACCCTTCATCTGTTCATCAGCTCCTGTAGCTTTCTTTTTTATAATTAAAAATTTTTTTTAAATTAATTAATTTTATTTTTGGCTGCATTGGGTCTTTGTAGCTGTGAGTGGGCTTTCTATAGTTGCAGCGAGTGGGGGCTACTCTTCGTTGCAGTGCATGAGCTTCTCATTGCAGTGGCTTCTCTTGTTGCCGAGCACGGGCTCTAGGCACACGGGCTTCAGTAGTTGTGGCTTGCGGGCTCTAGAGCACAGGCTCAGTAGTTGTGGCACACAGGCTTAGTTGCTCTGCGGCGTGTGGGATCTTCCCGACCAGGGCTCGAACCTGTGTCCCCTGCATTTGCAGGCAGATTCTTAACCACTGTGCCACCAGGGAAGCCCATTCTGTAGCTTTCTTGACTCTTTGACCAATGGCCATCCCCTAGCTCTTGAGCACCTTCTCTGGGCCAGGCTCTAGGAGGACAGAGGTTGTTAGAACAGGGTCCCTGCCCTCCTGAGGCAGATGGATGGTGGGCAGCTAATTAGGGCAGTGAGATTAGCCCTTGTATTGAAATATGAACAAGGATGAAATGCTTAACTCTGCAAGAAGTTAGAGAAGGCTTCTTGAAGGAGATGACCTTGGAACTGAGTCTTGAAGGACGAGTAGGAGTTTCCCAGGCAGACAGAAAGGCAGGACAAGGCGAAGCATTTAGATGGAGAGAGCTTCCCATAGGAGGCAGTGGAGTATGGAGATCAAGAACAGAAACCTTGTACTCAGGCCTGGCTTGGCCATTCGCTGGCTGTGTGACTTGGAGCAAGATACTGACCTTCTTTGACCTTCAGTTTCCTCATCTGTGAAATGGAAATGATAATAGTACCAACGTCATAGTGTGGTTGTGAGGATTAAATGAAATACACATTGTGATGTGCGTTAGCTGTTAGTGGTGGGCAGGGAGGTGAGAAAGAATGTGAAGTACATGGTGAGTGTGGAGAAGGGGTCAGGAAGGTATAGACATGAAGGAAAGGCCTTTGCGCCAAGTGGTTGGGACTTCATCCTGTGGGTGGCAGGGAGCCAGTCATGGGTGAGGCTGGAGGTGGGGGGAGCAGTTAGTCTTGGTACCAGAGAATGAGGCCTGACCCCCAGGGCAGTGGCAGGCAGTGGGCTCAGAGCGGAAGAGGTGACTTGGGGTAGGAGGCAGAAGCATGCTGTATCCCATGGAATTGGACTTCAGTCTATACATAATGAGGGAACACTTTCAGTTCTGAAGAGAAGAATGTTACTTGCGTTGGGAAAATTATTCCAGAGATGGTAATGAAGGGTTGCATAGAAAGTTAAGAGATTAGAGGAAAGAGACCTCATAGGAACTAGCCACAGTCAGGCAAGAAATGTTGAGAGCAGAAAGAAGATATGGCACAGACTTATGTAACATAAACCTTGCCCTGTTCTGTTCCAGATCTGAGACGGCTTCTAGGAATGAACATAACACAATAAAACAGAAAAATGTATGTAAGACACCTTGCTGGAGGTGAGAGGTAGAAAGCTTGAACGTCTTTCCTATAGAGTCGCTAAGTTAGGACACAAATTAAACTATTATTTAATGAGAACTTAGTGGGTTGGAGTTACCATGCAGAGTGTGTCTATATAATATCTCATTTAATTCTCACAACAACCCTCACTTTCATAGTTGGAGACACTGGACTTGAGAAATCAGTAATCTGTTCAAGCTCCTAGCCAGGAAGTGGCAGAGTTGGAAACCAAGTTCAAGCCTGTTTGAGAAGCAGAATCCGTGTTCTTGAGATGCACTTTCTGGAGGTCAGAGACGCCCTGAGAGTCAGGTGGGAGGTGGACACACGGCTCTTGATTGTTGGAATGAGAGAAAGGGAGAGGCAGAGCTGCCAGCAGTTCGGATATTTCTAGACGGTATGGCTGAGTGGATGGTGGTGCCATTAACCAAGGTTGGGAACACAAGAGGAGGTGCAGTTTTGGGGAGGGAATTGATGAGGGTTTAGTCTGGGGTGATTATGGTAAATTTCCACTTGTGGTGTGTCATATGGAGTGGCCTCTGTCAGTAGAAATTCAGCCCTAGCACTTAGCAATGCACTTAGCAATTAGGATAGAATCAGAGGTACAGATTTGAGAGCCATCACCTCTGAGATGGATTTGATCAGCCAAGGAGAGAGTGGGTCAAGAAGGTGAAGATGGAACTCTGGGAAAGGATGACAGTTGAAGAGAAGGAAAAGAAGCCAGTGGGTGAGTCTTAGAGGTGATGACATTGGAGGAAGGCTGGAGGAGAGAGGTGTCGCAGAAGCCAGGGAAGAGGAGGCTGAAAAGGGAGGTGTACTCAACAGGAGTGAAGACCTCAGAAAGCTGGGTGGGGACCCAAGGTGCATGCTGCTGAATGCACTGTGAGGGTGGGAGTGTTAGGGCACTGATGGATTTTAAGAGCAGCTTCCGCCAAGTGTGAAGGCAGAAATCCATCTGCAGTGATTTAAGGAGTGAGCATGTGGTAGGGGAATAGAGAAGTCTGGCTGAAGGTGAAGGTGAGTTTGAGGATGAGTCAGGGTAGAAGGAAGGCTGATTTTTATTTCATAATTGAGCATGTTGCAAGTCTGAGGGGGAAGGGAAAGGAGGAGGTTGAAGGCATTAGAGAAAGATGAGAGGCAGTGAGGTTGGAGGCAGGCCGGAACTAGAACAAGAGCTTTCGGCTGGGAGGGTCATCCTTAGAGACCAGGCAAGGTACAGGTATGGAGGCATTTTGAGGCTGTGGTGGAAAGGGGAATGAGGGAGCTGGGTCGACTGGCTTTTTTTTTTTTTTTTTTTAATTTAATTTATTTTGGGCTGTGCTGGGTCTTCGTTGCTGCGCGTGGGCTTTCTCTAGTTGCGGCGAATAGGGGCTACTCTTCGTTGCAGTGCACGGGCTTCTCATTGCGGTGGCTTCTCTTGTTGCAGAGCACGGGCTCTAGGCACGCGGGCTTCAGTAGTGGTGGCATGTGGGCTCAGTAGTTGCTGCACACAGGCCCTAGAGCGTGCGGGCCTCAGTAGTTGCGGCACATGGGCTCAGTAGCTGTGGCGCACGGGCTTAGTTGCTCTGCGGCATGTGGGATCTTACTGGACCAGGGCTCAAACCCATGTCCCCTGCCTTGGCAGGCAGATTCTTAACCACTGTGCCACCAGGGAAGTCCCAACTGGCTTTTCCTTCTCAGTGTGAGCTAAGGAATTGATCTGAGAACCAGGCGGTAGTTTGGGAACAGAGGAAATGGTTTGGTACAGCTGGTTGTTGGGGGTGGGGCAGGGAGTTAGCTGGGGCAAATACAGATTTGTGAGCAACCTGAGGGACTGGTTGGAGATTCAGGAATGTGAGTTTGCAAAGGTGCCAGTTGCCACAGCTAGACTACTTGCCAACATCCAAGCGACCTGGGGGCAGGAGCAGAGGCAAGCAGTCCCAGACCCAGATGATGGGCAGTCAGAGACGGCCACCCTGGTTGGATTCCAGGTGCTTTGCTCTCCGCAGCTGTCGGGGATGCTGCGTAGGAGGAGGGGAGAGCCTGCTTCATCCCCATCAGTCCCCTTTTTGCTTTCGCTTCTCTGAGTAGCCAGTCACTGCTCTGTTGTTAGTAATTCTTCCAGACCATTTCTAAAAAATGCATTAAAGTTCTTGCCAGCATGACCTCTTTGAGTAATGAGATCTGTAAGTTTATTAACCTCTGTGAGAAGTGGATTTCCTTGCTCCAGGGGAGCAGATAATCTCTTGGAGGGAATGAACATTAATGTGGTGACCCACAGGGTCAGCTCGACACCTGAGGGCAGAGGCAGGGTGGGGATGGCTTATCTGTGCCCTCTCCCCCACCATCTGATGTAGGGTGTGTCCCATGGAAGATGGACTGAGTGCTTCTGCACAGCGCTGTCTCCTTGACCTCACTCTGAGTCTTGGAGTGGCCCAAAGCTGAGATGGTAAGAAAAACCAGACCGTAACAAAACCTCATTTCTTTTGATGAGTCTGATTCTCTAAGTATGAGAAGGGGAAGGGAGGGCATGGGAGCACTGAGTCTTACGCAGACAAGAATATCTAGACTGTGGGTCAATTCACAGGGCGCCCAGCTAAGTAGCAATGATTCATGACTTCATCTTCTTTAGTTTGGCGTTTGCAGCCTGCTCTAACCTAGCCTGACCTACCCGTCTTCTGTGTACCTGAATACTTGGCCCATGCCCCTCTATATTGTTTATCACATAAAACATTTGATTATAAGACAATGGGTTTTTTTGTTTGTTTGTGGCATGTTTTGTTTTGTTTTGTTTTGTTTTGTGGCATGCGGGATCTTAGTTCCCTGACCAGGGAATCGCACCTGCGCCCCCTGCATTGGAAGCACAGAGTCTTAACTACTGGACCGCCAGGGAAGTCCCTATAATACAATGTTATATCAACATAATATCATAATCTGCTTCCCCCCAATCCTTGCGAACCAGACCAGCACAGTCCAATAGAAATATGAAGGCCACATATGTAATTTTGCACGTTCTATTGTCCATTTTAAAAAAAGCAAAAGAAACAGGTGAAATAAATTTTAATGTATTTTAAACAAATACATCCAAAATAGTATCATTTTAACACTTAATGATTTAAATCAGACATGGTTCCTCTTATTCCCATGGAATTTACATTCTAGTGAGGGAGACAGATTCCGCCTGTCTCTGCCCCCTCCCAGCCCTCGCCTCCCCCCAACAACACCAACAAAACCTCTTAAAAGCATCCGCAAATAAAGTAACTGCAAGTCATGCTCAGTGCCATGAGAGAGAAGCAAGGGCTGAGACGGACTTTAGAATGTATGTTTATGAGCTGCCTCTGAAGAGGTGACATTTAAGCTGCTACATCACGTGAAGAACAGGAGCAGACCATTCTAGGTGGAGGAGCAGGTGTAAAGACCCAGCGTGGGAAGGAGCTGCCCAGAATGTTTGAGAAATTGAAATCAGACCTGTGGGGCTGGCTGGCAGCAGTGAGGGGAGGGTGCCCAGTCTGAGGCTGGAGAGAAGTAGGAAGGAATGAAGGTGGACGGGACCTCATAGGCTGTGGCATGGACTATGGTGTTTTTTTGTTTGTTTGTTTGTTTTTGCTGTACGCGGGCCTCTCACTGTTGTGGCCTCTCCTGTTGCGGAGCACAGGCTCCCGACGCGCAGGCTCAGCGGCCATGGCTCACGGGCCCGCCCCCCCCGCGGCATGTGGGATCTTCCCGGACCAGGTCACGAACCCGCATCCCCTGCATCGGCAGGCGGACTCTCAACCACTGCGCCACCAGGGAAGCCCTGGACTATGGTTTTTATTTGAGATGTCGTGAGATTGGATAAGACTGAAGGTTTTTTTAAAAATTTATTTTTGGCCGCGCTGCATGGTGTGTGGGATCTTAGTTCCCTGATCAGGGATCGAATCTGCACCCCCTGTATTGGAAGCACGGAATCACAACCACCTTACCGCCAGGGAAGTCCGAGACTGAAGGGTTTTAATAGACCTGCGACACGGCCCTTCCTAATTTTTAAGAAGACTTTTCTGGTGCTCTGTGGAGAATGGAATGAAGAGGATGAGCCCTGAGCCAGAAGAAGTGATCGGGTTCCTGGGTTCCAGTTCAAAGAGGATGCTGGCTGAGCCTAAGGTTGCAGAGGGGAGGGAGTGAAGTGGGCGGATTCCACAGATGGTTTGGAGAACTTTCAGAGGGATTGGATATGGGCTAAGGTTAAGGGAGAGGGAGAACATAAAGAGGACCCATTTGGTTTGGGGGTTAAGCAAACAGTAGGTGTAGGGAGGCCTACAGGAGGAGCAGGTTAGGTGTGGAGTGGGTGAGGCAAGGTCAAGTAACTGCATCATGTTGAGCCAGAGGTTGTGAGTGGAGCTGGGCAGAAGGCAGTGGATTGTACGCAGCTTGGGCTCAGCGGAGGTCACACTGGAGGTAGATTGCGTGAGGCCACGATGGATCGGGAGGGTAGCCAGAGGGGGAGAGGGCTCAGGAACACCCACTGTCGAGGAGCCAGTAGAAGAGGAGGAGCCAGCAAGGAAGACAGAGGAGGAACGCCCGGGGAGGGAGGAGGAACTGGGGCCGTATCTCCAGGAGGAGGGCTTGGGCATCAGTGTCAAGCGCTGCTGAGAAGTGGCCTGGGACTGGGTGCCATGGTGGCCGCTGGTGGCCCTGACCTCAAACCAGTCAGTGACGAGGTGGGGCCGGACACCAGGTGGGCTGGAAGTTGAATGGGAGGCTGGAACAGGGGTTGCGTAGGGGATGCGTGGACCACTTGTTCAAGAAGTTGACTGTTTAGGGAGGAGAGGAATGAGACAACATGAGAGGCTGTGGGTAAAGGGGGAAGGTATTTAAGATAGGAAACTCCAGCATGCACGGATGCTGGCAGGAATGCTGCCCAAGAGAAGCGAGGTGACGGAGGAGCCCAGGCCTTGAGAAGATGACAGGCATGGGGCTCAGGGCATCAGGGGAAGAACTGTCCCTTGGAGTGGGGAGAGGGAGGCACCCTCTCCTGGAAAGGAGGGAAGGAGGCCACAGTGGGAGCTGAAAGAGGCAGGTCTGGGTGGGGTTGAAGATGCATGAGTTCCAGTCCAAGCCTCCTGTTTTCTCCATGATGTTTGAGACAAGGTCATCAGCTCACAGAAAGGGTGGAGGGGCTTCCCTGGTGGCGCAGTGGCTAAGAATCCGCCTGCCAATGCAAGGGATGTGGGTTCGAGCCCTGGTCTGGGAAGATCCCACCTGCCACGGAACAACTAAGCCCGTGCGCCACAGCTACTGAGCCTGCACTCTAGAGCCCACGCCACAACTACTGAAGCCCGCGCGCCTAGAGCCCGTGCTCTGCAACAAGAGAAGCCACTGCAATGAGTAGCCCCTGCTCGCCACAACTAGAGAAAGCCCGTGCGCAGCAACGAAGACCCAACGCAGCCAAAAATAAATAAATAAATAAACAAATTAATTAATTAATTGAAAAAAAAGGGTGGAGGACTGGGTGTGGGAAGTTTGAGAAGAAGAAAAAGGTGTGAAATTGGGAGCAGGTGGTAAGCCTCCCAGAGAAACCCAGGCTTTGTGGGCCATTGCAGAGTGACAGTTTGAGGTCCGAGAACATGCCTTTAAAGTGAAACATGTCCACCCAATTTTGTGATGTTGCCCGGTTGCTTGGATGTGGGCATGGGAAGTGGATGGCAGGACGCATCAGGCTGAGGGGCAGGGTATTCCCATGGGGTTGGGAACAGTGATAGCCTGTGGGAAGGGTATGGGCCATTCAGGGAAGGAAGGGAAGTCACTGAAGGGCATGGGGAAGAAGGCATTGGACTGGCGGAGGTCAAGGGGCTGAGTCCAGGGTGCTGGGGGCTATCCGTGTGGATGGTGGTGGTGACAGGAGGTGGCTGGAAGAAGCAGCTGGGCTTGGAGCTGAAGCCCCCGATCAATGACCGGAAACACCTGGAGGCTGGTGAGGGTGGGGAGGGGAGGCAGGTGGCTGGAATGGTCTCGCCTTCAAGCACTCAGAGAGAGCCACGTGCTGGGGGGGCCACAAGGACACCAGTCGCCCGTCTCCCCTTGTGTTCTGCTTTTGTAGGAGGCGAGAGGAGCAGACTGGCTGTGCGTGGTGTGCGGAGTGCTATCCTCAGGGACCAGCCTAGGGTCAGTTAAGGCATGAAGGTGAAGGGAATATTCTGGCTGGACAGCTGGTGCCCGCTGATTTCAAGGACTTCAGTGAGGCCACAGAGGATTTGAGAGTGTGGGGGGGAGCGAAGGACTGGCTCCGATTTGGGGATGAACAGAGCAGGGAGGACCGAGAGCCTGGATGATGCTGGGTGACTCAGAGGGTGTGGCCTCCTGGCTCTCCCCGAGGTAAAGGGGTGGGAAGTGGGGCACATCTTCCCGAGCATGTGAAAGACTTGGGGATTTTGAGTTGATGGTGAGTTCCACGTGAGTCCGCTCAGGTGGTGTGGTTGTCTCGAAGGCTGGCTAAAACTTTGAAGACCTCAGTCGAAGTATGAAAATAGCTATAATAGAGGCGATGGGTGTGCTTCACTCTGCATCTAGGATGTTGTAGTTGGTTCTGGGTGTCAGAGTTCATCCAATTTAGAAGGGAGAGCAGAGCAGGAGGGGTCTGGACACATGTTTCCTGAGGATGATTTGAAGGAAGTTTTCTTAAAATGAAGTCCCTGTATGCAGTGCAGGGGTCTGTGAACACCCCTCCCCACAAACTGTATGAGCATTGTATATGTGCATGTGCTTTTCTAGGGAGGATGGCCATAGTTTTTTGTGGTCTTTTGCCATAGTTTTTTTTTTTTTTTTGGTACACAGGCCTCTCACTGTTGCGGCCTCTCCTGTTATAGAGCACAGGCTCCGGACGCGCAGGCTCAGCGGCCATGGCTCACGGGCCCAGCCGCTCCGCGGCATGTGGGATCTTCCCGGACCGGGGCACGAACCCGTGTCCCCTGCATCGACAGGCGGACTCTCAACCACTGCGCCACCAGGGAAGCCCTGCCGTAGTTATTTTATCAGATATTCAAAGGGGTCCTTGACTCAAAAAGAGATTAGAACCACTTGTTTAAAGGATTTGGGCATGTTCAGCTTAGAGAGGGGAGAACGTGGGCCAAGAGGTAGGGGGAGGAGAGAGCTGTTTCCATGTAGGTGAGCACTGCCATTTGGAGGAGGGGGATTTGCTCTTGTGGACACGTCTGGGGGAACTCCGGCCAGTGGGAGGGAGACACAGGCAGCCGGGTGGGTGTCTGAGGGAGCCTGAGGGCACCTGTTACAGGTTGGGTATATACACAGGGCAGGGACAGAAGGAGGTGGCCTGCGATGGCTGCAAAAGCTTTGTCCAAACCTTCCTGTTCTGAGGAGCACACAGCTCTGGGCATTGCCAGGTTTTCCTGTCCTCAGGAAGACCGTGTTGTGGGCTGAGCTTCGCTGGGAGAGATGAACCCCCTGCACATGCTCAGGTGTGCGGCTCTGGGGTGCAGAGGCCCCCTGGAAACGTGCCTGCCTTTTTGGAGACAGTGCATTAACTGTCCTTTTAGGGAGTGGGCCCTCCACCCATCCTGGGGCCTCAGGTGACCCCTCTGAGGTGTGGGGACGTGTTCCTTGGGCATTGCCATGGGGTGTGCCTAGCCCCTCCCCATGTCTTATCCGGGGCTGTGAGCCCACCTTTGTGGGCCCTCAGATGCCCACCTAGATGGCCTGTGGCATCTCTTCCAGGATGTGGAGTTGAGTGAGACGAGCACTGAGTTGGACCTGGGGTTGAGCAGCGCTTCCTGTCTTAGGGGGGCCCTGTACCTCCCTGCAACCAGCGTGTTCCCAAGCAATAGTTGGGCTCCTACCTGACTTTGGCACCAACAGAATCTGATCCGCTAAATTTGAAAGTGACTCCCATGGGACAAAACTGATGATTAATCGAGTTTGGCCTTTGTCAGGGCTTCCTCCCTGTTTTTTCTTCTCTGGTTTTTTTTTTTTTTTTTTTTTTTTTTTTTTTTTTGCTGTACGCAGGCCTCTCACTGTTGTGGCCTCTCCCATTGCGGAGCACAGGCTCCGGACGCGCAGGCTCAGCGGCCATGGCTCACGGGCCTAGCCGCTCTGCGGCATGTGGGATCTTCCCGGACCGGGGCACGAACCCGTATCCCCTGCATCAGCAGGCGGACTCTCAATCACTGCGCCACCAGGGAATCCCTGTTTTTTTTTTTTAAAGCAGGCATGTTTCACCAAGGATGGAATATTCTGGAAAATTGGAATTGGAATCCCACAACCTGATTGAAAGCCATATCCCTTACTTCAAGGGAGGGAGCTAAAAAAAAACCCACTCCTTGGCTTCTCCCGTGAATTTTAAATATTCTGAAAGCTTTGCCCACAAAGGAAACAATGCCTCATTCCTTACATAATTAAGTAGAGTACACCAAGCATGGCTGTGTGGCCCAGGCCTGGTCATACTGTACCTCTGGGAGCCTCCCAGGGGGAGAGCTTGGCTGGGTGCCCAAGGAGGTTCTCCTCATAGAGAAAGGGATGCAGCTTCAAACAGCTGCCTTGCAAGCACCCGGCAAAATTGGCACAGCCCTGGAAATGTCACGAAAGCGGTTGAAGGTGTCATGTGATATAATGCAAGTTTTCCCCTGAGAGGCTGCATCCATCAGCTGTTTGTATCAGCCCCGTGAATTCTTAGTTGGTCTTATTTGTCCCTTCACTGCCACGTGACTGCACACGTGAGATGACCGTGTCCTCGGGCCACATCTGCATCCTCCCAACCACTGTAGTATTGGCACTGGTTTCTATATGTACTTGGTGGAGATTTCTGGAGACTCTGCAGGGAAGAGAAGGCTACTTTATCTTCTGGAGGATGACCCTCCCCTCAGGAGCCATGGTGGCATCTCAGAACTGGCCGATTATTTCCCAGCTTTCTTCCTGTTCTGTAATTACACAGGTTCTTTATCTGTGAGGCCACAGAATGGTCTGCTGGACAGACATAGGTCATGCCAGACGGTCATTGTGGTGTCTTACTTGGATTCTGTAGAAGATTGAGTTCTGCCAGGAGGAAGGGAAGTAATATTTGTTGATTATCTATAGGCATTATTTCATTTAAGCTTCATGTTTTATGGATAAGGAAATGAGTTCAGAGAGGTTAAGTTACTTGTTTAACGTCACACAGCCAGGACTCTGAGTGGGCTGGTGGTTATATACGTTGTATTACTCTGAGACTTTTACAGTTCCATGACAAAAACAATCTTTGTTTCAAAAGTACCACTTGAGGTTTAAAAGAAAAGAGATGTGTTTAAGGAAGCTCTTTAGCACACCTTCCAAAGGGCAGGGGTAATAAACAGGTATTTAGTCTGATGTGAACCCATGGCTGTTCATGCAGCTGAGTTTTCTTTTTCTTTCTTTCCTTTTTTTTTTTTAATCCAAAATGTGTTTATTGGGGTGGTTTCCCGTTCATCTTGATTCAGGGTGCTTTTAGTGCTGCCTCTGTCTGAAGGAGCATCCTCCTGTAAGCCTTGCTTTTCCTCCTGTAGGCTGGCAGAGGACAGTAGAGCAGCCAACACACAAAACTGTGCACGGCTAAAGACGGTGGTGATTTTATAGCGTCCTGGGCATTTCACATCCATGAAATAGGAAATGGGGCTCTGCACCAGGCGCTTCTTCTTGTGTTTCCTCTTCTCCTCCTCTGGAGAGGGATGAAGGAGATCCTTTGCAAGAGGTGTGTTCTCGTGGGGAAGTCATCACCACCGGAATGCAGCTGAGTTTTTTACAGATTTTGCCCTGAATCTACCGAACCCATTCCTTTTCTCATCCTTCTCTCTTCCAGTTTCTCTCTGGTCCTTTTTCTCAGATTTCAGTCGAGGTTCTCAGAATGACTTAATTCTTCAGTCTTCTTGAGTTGTAGGTTGCAATCACATCTATTAAGACAATGTTCAGATCACGTAGTAGGCATCTGAGTCCCCAGTAAGTAAACCTGTTAGGCTGGGTCTATGTCGGATGAGTTATGTCGACATTAATCTTGACACAGGGCAGGGTGGTAAGCTCGCCAAAGCCCACGTTGCTCTCACCTGCTTTCTGGCTGTGAATCAGGATCTCGCCCACACTTGCCAGGGGTTCAAGCTTTAGCTGATTGCCTGCATTGTTTGTCTGAAAGATGCACGAGAACTTTTTTCCCCCCAAGTGTCCTGGCAGCTTTGCTGTAGCTGGGCCTCTCCTGGCTGTAATAGAAGGAGCTGCCTGTCAGGAACCGGAGCTGGAAGGTGCTTGAGGGATGTGATTTTCAGGACTGGTTTCCCTGTCAGCACTTTATCTCCACAAATGGGAGTGCTTTTCAAGCCCCTTCATCCTAGGGGAGAGGTCAGACTAAGTCTGAAGTAGTGACATTTGGTTCTGTTTGAGCATCTTACAAAAATTGTGTGGTTTCTTTGTATGTTTTTTTCCTAGAGCAAATCCCTTACCCACGAATGGCTAAACTAACCTAGTGAGTCATGAGTGCAGCTTGAAGGGGAAGTCACAGACTGAAATTATGATCTGAAACCTAGATAGGATCTCGTTAAGTGTCTTTTGCTGGGAGGAAGTTCATGGTTGAGCGTCTTCTAGGTAATCTGTTTTTAGAATGAACTTTTTCAGGTAGCCTCTGAAACTCTTCTTGGTAACAGGTAAAATGAACTTCCCCCACATCCATGGGAGCAAATATTTGCATGGCAGCAGCAGGAAGCACTGTTTATGCTCAGATCTCCGTGCCTATGGGCTTCTGATGCTTCATGCTTGGGTTTATCAGAATCAACAGCTTTATCTAGGTCACCTGTATCCAGGTGGCCGCCAGTGGGAACAGAGCTGCGTCCAAGCAGTCTGGGTGGAAGTTACCCTTGCGAGCAGCGGGTTTAGCCCAGCAATGCAGTTCTTGAATATGAACTTTGCTCCTCCGTTCCCTCAGTTACGTAGTATTTACTGAGTACTTCCAGGGGTGACCTAGACGGATTTGACCTCTGTCCTTGTAGAGCTTACAGTATAGCAGGGGAGATGGAGGTTGAATAATTACAAAAGTAAAAGTCATTCATTCAACAAGTGTTTGTTGAGTATCTCGTCTACCAGGTGCTGCACGTGGTGAACCAGACAAGAATCCCTGCCTTTGTGACACTTACATTTGAACGAGACACACAATAAATCAAACTGTAACAAAGAAGTAAATTTTATGGCATATTAGAGGTGACAAATGCCATGAGCAATAGAGCAGGTAAAGGTGACTGGGAGTAGGAACCGGGCACGGTGGGTGACTGGGTGCCAGTTGCAGAGGGTGGGACGCATGGAATGAAGATTATAGACGGGTTTGGAGATATTGATAAATGACAGGTTTTGACAGGGAGTTGGAGAGGCTGAGGGGGGTTCAAGCAGTTAGGAGGCCAGTTGGAAGGATCATGTATGTGTGGGTCGAAATGACTGAGAATCGGGAGAGAGAGGGCCTGTGATCCTGAAATCATCCAGAAACGAGGGGGAGTGACACGGGGTTGGTGGTTGACAGCAGCAGTGAGGGGTAGAGGATGACAGAGTCTGATGACAAGAGATTGAAGACCTGGGACTTTGAGGGAGGAAAGAAGACGTAGAGAGGAGCCTGGTCATCCAGCTGTGCTCTGCAGGAGAGGTACAGGGTGTCGCGAGGGCAGATGGTAGGGGTGTCTGGCCTGGAAGGGAGAGGCTGGGGAAGGCTTCTGTGATAATTTATAATAAATATATATTTGATCTTCGTCTTGTTCCTGGCACAGAGCTCCTCAAACCCTTGGAATTTCCTGTGAAGAGAGCCTTACAGGTGTCTTGTTATGTTAATGAGGTGACTGGGAAAGCACCTGAGGATGGGGGACCCAACCACATGATTAGAGGGTTGGAACTTTCAGCCACGCTCCCCCACCTCTGGGGAGGGGAGAGGGACTGGAGGTTGAGTCGATCGCCAATGATGTCATCAGTCACGCCTCTGTAACAAAACCTCCATAGAAACCCGAAAGGGCAGGGTTCAGGGAGCTTCCAGGTTCGTGAACACGTGGGCATTTGGGGCGAGTGGCGCTCAGAGAGAGCAGGGACGTTCTGAGTCCTTTTTCTATACCTTGCTCTATGTGTCTCTTCCATCTGGCTGTTCCCGAGTTATATCCTTTCAGAATAAACCAGTGATCTAGTGAGTAAAATGTTTCTCTGAATTCTGTGAACTGCTCTAGCAAATGAATCAAACTGTTGAGACCTTGAATCTGTCGCCAGCTGGTGAGAAGTACAGGTGGTAACTGGACTTGTGATTGACATACGAAGTGGGGGCGGGCAGGGGTCTTGTGGGACTGAACCTGTAACCTGTGGGATCTGACCCTCTCTGCGGGTGGATGGTGTCAGAGACACCCAGCTGGTGTCTCAGACAGTTGCTTGGTGGTGTGGGGGGAAACCCACACATTGAAATTGGGTGTCGGGACTTCCCTGGAGTGGTTAAGACTTCGCCTTGCAGTGCCGAGAATGTGGGTTCCATCCCTGGTTGGGGAGCTAAGATCCCACATGCTGCGTGGCCAAAAAACCAAAACATAAAAAAAAAAAAGAAGAAGTGTTGTAACAAATTCAATAAGGACTTTAAAAAGGGTCCACATAAAAAAAAAAAGAAAGAAATTGAGTGCAGAATCTTAGCTTCCCAGGGGAAGTGCTGTTTGAGAGGGCGGTGGGTGGGTAGATGTGGTCCAGAAGGGTCAATAGGGAGCACGAACTCTGGAATGGTCAGGAGGAGGCCTGCCTCACAGATCAGGGGTGAGTGTGGACAGGAGCTGGAGAGACAAGGGGGTTTCCTGAGTTAGTTGTTTAGGGCTGCAGTGGGAAGAGGCCTGTTTGGGTGACTGGTGGCTGCATAGAGACCCAGGTGGGCCAGATGGACATTGTCTGTGGCCACCCAGGAGGCCAGCTGTTGAAGCACCCGGTGGGCCAGCTGCTGCCTGCTGCCCCATCTTACTGCCTGGTGGGTGGTTCATCAACATGGTCCAGACAGGCCCCAGGGGCACCTCTAGGAGTTGTGAGCCTTTGGCCAGGAACCTGAAGGTTTGGGGGACTCAGGAGGTATTTTCTGGGTTTTCTCCTGACTGTGGAGACTTTGGGAAGGACTGTGCGGTTGCTGCTGGTGAGCAGGATTTGGATTTCTGGATCATTCCTTAAGGCCTGGGATGACAGCCTTGGTAAGAGATGGATAAGGATGAACCTGTTTGCCCAGAGACCCGCTGAGGTCCTCAGGAGGGCTTCTGCCTGAACATGGTGGCAGGGGAGGCAGCCTGGGGAGGAGGGTCAGGGAACACAGGTGTGGGGCCTCCTGGGACAAGTGGGAAGGGAGCCTGAGGGGTGTGTTGGGTTTAGGTGACCCAGGTGACTCCCGCCTGACAACTTTGTGTGCCCTTGGGTGCATTACTTAATCTTTTCCCCCTGTTTTCCTCTGTAAAATGAAGACACAGACACTGATTCTCAAGGTTGTTGGGAAAATGAGGTGAGCTATGTATGTCAGTGCCCAGCACGACGCCAGACACCGACAGGTGATCAATACATGCCAGGACCTCTAGGAAATACCTTTTCCGAGGTACTGCCGAGATCTGGTGAGTGGATCTCAGCATTGCTCTAGGACATGGAAAGGCATTTCCTATTTAAAAACCAGATGCCTTGGGAGAGGCACACGAATTGCGCTGCAAATGTGAGCGTGCGTGGAAACCCGTGAATCTGAGGATGGAAGCTTGATGCAGAGCGCTTGGAGGAGATAAAAAGGAAGTGGGGAGAAGTCTACACACAGGCCATCTGGGCCTTCGGAGGGGACAGGCAGTGTGTCCTTGGTATATGGGAAGGATCACGGGCTGTTCTGGGCACACGTAGGCCCCAACTGTCTGGACACCTGCTAGCTGCCTGGGTCTGCTAAAAGTCGAGTGTCAGACCTTTTCCAAAAGGGAGAAAAACCTGTAGAAGATCCAGTATGATAAATAGCCCCCATCTGATTCATCATAACCAGAGCACAGTGGGATAGGAAAACATGTCATTCTTCTAATAGTCACTTATTTCTGTCTGCTGAAGACCTACCAATGCTGTGTACATTTCCTTCCAAACCTAACGAAGTATAAATGGAACTTGACTGCCTGTTTGCTCGGACCCTTTTGTTCTCTCTCTGCACCCTTCCGTCTCACCCCCTTGTTTTTTTTGTTTTGTTTTTGGGCTGCGCCAGGCGGCCTACAGGATCTTAGCTCCCCGACCAGGATGGACCCTGGGCCACGGCAGTGGGAGTGCCGAATATTAACCCCTGGACTGCCAGGGAATTCTCTCACCACTTTGTTAAGACATGTCTTCTGGGTGCCAGGCTCTGGCTGTGACATGGCACATAAAACGTAGTCCTGGCCCTTAAGCTCACCCCAGTAGAGCTGTGCTTTCAGGCCAGGCAGAGTGCATCGGGAAAGGTCATTTGTGCAGCACCTGGGGTAAAGGGAGGAGTTGCTGGTGGAAGCCGTAAGCTGGGCCTCCAGCTATCCTGTTGCAGCCTGGAGCTGAGAGGGTCAGTATATCTCTGCATGCCTCTGTGTGTGTCTGTGTGCATGCACGTGTGTATGTGTGCTCGTGTGTATGTGTGCCTGGAAGGAAAACATTACCTAGCAGTTCTGCTGTAGAGAGGGGTTCCCACTGCTTCCAAACAAAGGTCTGCTTGTTTGCCCTGTGGAATTTCACAGGGGTCACACCAGCCAGCGACTAGTCCCTCTGGGCCCTCTGTGACTTGGGTTCACTCAAAGCTCTGGCCACAACTTCAAACACTTCCTCTATCAAGGTGCTGCAGGGGCTCTGTAAATGAAGACCTGATTCCTGCCCAAGGGGGCTTACAGTCCAATTTGGGGGGTACAGCACACCTATAGCTACCCAAAGACAAGTCAGAATAATATGAGGGCCACAGAGGAGACACAGAAAGCTGGGCTCCAGAGAGAGAATCCAGTCTGGTGGTGGACCCAGGTGCCCCTGATGGAAGAGGTGACCAAATTGCACTTTGTCTTGAAAGATGGTAGGATCCTGACCAGTGGGGGTGGGCTAAGCGGGGGGTGGCCGTGAGCAAGGGGGTATTCCAGGGGGAAGGCACAGCTCCTCTGAAGGCACAGGTATGGGTGAGAGGAACTTTTGTTTTGTTAATCCTGTGCGTTGGTGCAGGGGTTGATAGGGAAGAGGAGACAAAGGCTGGGTGAGGTCTTGGATTTGGGCTCCGGGGCTGGGGCTGGGGGCTGCCTTCACAGCCCTTGTATGAATAGCTAGACAGAGCAGACGCCCGTGGTTGGTCTGAATGGGGTGCAGTTGACGCTCTGTAGTACAAGGGAATCCAGCACAAAAAGGCTCCCTTTACTCGTGTATCGCTCGTTTGAGGTCCACAAGGGCTGACTTTCTATTGAACGTGGCCTGTCTCAGCTCCTGCGGGGTCAGCATGCACCTGGTGCCATGCGGTTCTGTGGAGCCTCGGGCACGAATTATTTTTGTGCTCCTTCAAATGTCCGTGTTTATTTTTAAACTTGAGCCTTGGTGAGGCAGGGATGTGTCATGCAGGCTTCGCTTTTGAGTGAAAAGGTTCTCTTGGGCTGATGGAACCTGCAAAAGATGTTCCCCATTTAACGCTGTCCCTTCTCTTCATTTCATGTCCCAGTGCCTGTATTCCGGCCTTATAGGGAAGGCCACAGAAGTAGTTTGCTTTTTAAAAAAAAATCCTGGAAAGAGGAAACCTGCATGCAGTCTGCCAGTCTCATAACTCGCACTGGCAGATCTGTGTCAGGAGGGGCAGTGCTCAGACAAGGAGGGTCTGTGTGCGTCGGAGGTGGGTGGGAGGTGACAAGCTGGGATGTGAACCCGAAACCTGCCGTCCCCACTCCCACTTCCCACCAATGGGAGCCCACGGACAAGGGGCTTAGAATAGAACGTCTGTTATCTTTGCGGCATATGCAAGTTATAACTGAAAAGGTAATGAGATTAACTTAGAGTCCAAGATGAAGGATTCAGCGCATGTGCCTCTGTCTACCCTTCCTCCCCAGAACCCATTAAAATGATAATAAAGAGATTATTAAAAGTATAATCCTATGACAGCAAAGTGAATGGGAAGGGATTAGCAGCAGCTGAGAGATTGCAACAAATTTCTGGACGATAGAAAGCAGGTGGAGGCATGGCCACATCAGAAATGTAGCAGAGAAGCCCCAGAGCCCAGTGGGCCCGAGTGGAGCGGGCCAGTCTGCCCTGCCCAAGAACCCCAGAGAGCCTCTCGACTAAGCCTGCAGGTCCATCCCAGGGCAGAAATGAGACGTGGTGCTGAAAGCTGGGACTTTAATGGAAGGTCTCAGGGGAAAATGAGGACAGGTGAACTTCGTTGGCAGAGGCAAGCCTGGGGGTGTGGGTGCTGGCCTTCTAGAACAAAGCCTTCCTTCGTCCGGCGTGGATCTGGGGTCAATGGATGGTGTTTGAAGCCATGGTACCTACTCAGTTAGATTAGCTGGGGAGGGAACGAGGAGTGCTCTCACGCTGAGGAATCAGAGAGAGGAAGAGGCAGCAAAATAAACGTCTAATCAGATAACATGGATGAAAGACAATCAGTAGTAAAGCCAGGCCTTCAAGACACTGAGGGAAAATAATTTTGTAACCATTGGAAAAAATTTTTATATACTGCAGAGTAGACTGAAAAATGTCCCCTATAAATATCAGGCCCTAATCTCTGGAACCTGTAAGTGTTACCTTATAAGGTAAAAAAAAGGGTCTGTGGATGTGATTAAGGGGAGGATCTTGAGATGAGGAGATTATGGCGGATTATCCTGGTGGGCCCTGATGCAATCACACGTGTCCTTATGAGGGAGAGACCTAAGGAGATTTTACTATACACAGATACAGAAGAGAGATGGGGACATGAAGACCTCAGCAGAGAGAGATTTGAAGATGGAGGGAGAGGTCAAGGAATGCAACCCTAGAAGCTAGAAAAGGCCAGGAGTCGGATTCTCCCCTCAAGCCTTTGGAGGGAGCTTGACCTTCCTGACACCTTGGTTTTAGCCCAGTGAAACTGATTTCGGACTTCTGGCCTCCACACTGTGAGAGAATAATCCTGTTGTTTTAAGCCACCCAGCTGGTGGTCATTTGTAGCCCTGGGAAGCAAATACACCCAGCCCAATTCATCCAGTGTCGGGGGGGGGGGGGGGGGAGAGTGGAGGCAGTTACAGGTATGCAAGGACTTAAACGTTTACTTCCCACTCATTCTGAGGGTCTACACCAGCCAAACAAGGGTGAAGCCTATGAAGGAGGCAGTTGGGGGCAGAAAGAGAATTGGTAGCTTCTGGGAGCCTGAAGAAAAGAACTTCCAGACAGACGGCTGTGAGTGGGCCTCAGAAGCACCCAGTCCAAATTAGAACTGGAAGTCGTCAGCTCCAAGAATAATATCTCCAGGACAGAGACTGGAATGGATTCCAGGAAATGCTCAGAATGAACAAGAAGCTGGAAGACCACAAGCGTTATAGGAAGATGGGCTGTGTTTCTTTTCTCAATAGGAAAAAGAAGGCAATAGAAAAATGCCACAGAAAAGAAAAATGACCGCAAGCCTGTTGTGATCCAAATGTGAAACACACTAAGATACCACCCCCACCACCTGCTTTGAACAGTGGGGAGACAGCTGGAGAGGAGAAGCTTCTCTTTGACCTGGATGCTGGGAACTTTTCCCTTTGAGGAGCACTTGGCTCTTGACATTGGAACTGTACAGAAGGAACTAGAATTCCTGGCACATTTCTTGGCTCTGCAGGGAACAATATTTATATAGTCATAATAATGTTCTCTTTTTAAATGGTGATATAGTGCTCTACTGTGGTAATGTATTAACTGAACTCTTCCTGGACATTCCATTTAATTCCTGGTTGACTCTTTGACTTTTTTTTTTGTTGTTGTAACTAAAGCTGGAGTCTGAGGTCAGTTTGACCCATGACACCTCTTAGTGGGGAGAGTTGAAGAACTGAATTGTTAGACTAGTAATGTGTAACCATGCACCTGAGGCGCCCCAGGTGGAAGAGTGGCGGGATTCTGGACAGAGGTGGTTTCGTGGCCCACCTAGACCGTCCCCATTACTGGGCCTTGGTCCTCCTGGATCCTTTCCTGGTGAGCAGCCTGGTGCTGCTTCCCGGAGCAGTGGCCTGTGGGCAGAAGGGGGTGTGGGGTGGGGCAGGCACGCGGCCTTACAGGTGGTGCAAACGGGAGAAACCTGAGCTTGTTTAGATGCCAACAGAAAGGATCCAGAAACAGAGAGAGGCTGTGGTTGTAAGCGAGGCCAGAGTTGCCCAATCTTCTTAACGTCATGGACACACGGAAAATATTTGTACAGCTCATGGGTAAACGGACGAGACTGCTCATGGTCAGAAGTGACCAGCCCGGGCACTCCAGTCGTCCCCGGCTCTGCCGTGCACCCGAGGGTTGAGGAGATCCCCTTGTCAACAAGCTCCTTCCTCCCAACGCCATGACATCTTTGTACAAATGAGAAAAAAGTCACTTCTTTCTCAAGACACCTTCCAGACGCCTGCTTTCTGCCAGGCAGTTGACAGAGTCAGTGTGCAGAGCTTTTATGAGCCACACCGCCATGGATGGATGCCCTCCGAGTTCTGTGCCGTGCAGACTCATGGCTCAGCACACCTGTGGCCCATTTGAGGACGCTGCTAGGAAGAAGGTTAAGGGCCTGAGCTGCAGGGGAGCGGACAGAGGCCAGAGATGTTCCTGCCGTGTGCTGGCATGAGACTCCTCAGGATTCTGCCGTGCTGACAGAGCCGAAGGTGGGAGCACCTGAAATAGGGCTGCAGGGAGGTGAGGTGTGGGCGCCACGTTCAGGAGAGACACCTGGGCTGTAGGCAGACATCTCGGCATCATCACGAGGAGATGGTTCTTGAAGCTGTGGAAGTGAGCGTTTGGAAAAGCTCCATGGAGAAGAACTTGGGAACAAGCAAGTAAGCCCCTGTGGATCACCCAGCACCCCTGCTAAGGTGGGGCCTGATATTCAAGTAGAACATGGAAATGAGCCCCCAGTGGGAGGGGAATCTGAGCACTGTGATGTCCTGTCCCATGGCTTTTGGGCACTGTCCCAACCAGATCGAGGATCCCTGGCAAAGACCTCTGACTGCCATACCTGAGCCCTCAGGTCTGCACCCTTAGGTGCTGGCTTTCTTCACCCAGTACTCACTCGGTGTCACTGCCAGTATGTGCTGTCTGGGACAGCATCTCATTCATCTCTCTGTCCCTAGGGCCAAGTGTTAGATTTTTGAAGGGCTTTTAGGAGTGTAGATAGAGGTCTGGGCCGGGATGCTTGGAGGATGCAGGGCTCCAGCAGCCCTGCCTGCTCTTGGCCCCGGGTGTCCTTGGGAATCCACTGCCCGGGTGTTCTCCACAACTCTTGACTCTGAGCCGCTCCATGGAGTGTAGGGTTCAGTCCTGTAGAGCTCTGGCCTCGCCAGCTGTCCCAGGGACGCTCTCCGGAACTGAAGGAGGCCTGCTTTGGGGCCCCCACACCTGAACTCTTGGGCCAGATGAGCTGTTTACACATTTGCCCTTGACATTGTGGGTAATAATAGAAAGGAATTTTTGCTTCTTTGGGCACATCCGATATAATTTCCACATTACATCGAAGACAAATCATTTGGTTCAGCAAATAGTTTGGACCAACTGTGTGCATGGGACTGCAGCAAATAAAAGGCTGGAGAGAGGTGCATTGTTTCCGCATGTCAGAGTAAACTCACGGTGGCTCTAGAACAAGGGATTTATTTTTATTTACTAGGCTTCCTTCTCTTAAGACATACAGTGTTTCAGCCTCATAATGTTAACCGCTAAACATGTCACTTCTGCCTTACGTGGTGCTGGGACTTGTTGCTGTCCCCACGGGGGCAGGTCCTCTCTGCTTGCGCCTTCCCGTGTGTCTTTGGCGTCATGTGCCATGTCCTTGGGTGCAAAGGAAATGGCTGTCCAGCAGTTCCCACCCAGGGGCCTGGGAGGGTAGGAACCAGCGTCCAGGCTATTTTATTATTTCCCCAAGACAAAGGGCAGTTGTTCTGCTTTAGGCTGCTTGGGCAGGTAACTAACGTACCTTCCTTTTTGGCTGGAATCCTATCAGTTCTTGAGGCCACCTTGGTGAAATCCTGCTGATTAGAAAGCTATTTGGGAGTTATACATGACTTCAGTCATAAAGAAGTGAGAAAAATTATTCTTTCATAAATACTGCCTGGAAGGTCAACATCTTTCAATCAGTGGGGTCCACAGGGAAGATACGAATAATGAATGGCCACTTCTCGGTCAGTAGGTTGGAAACCAGTGGATTAACTGTGAGTCAGAAACAAGCCCAAACAACCACTGAAAACGAGGGTTCTGGCTCTTTCCAGGGCAGTCCGTGGCTTGGAGATATCCAGCCCAGCTCCTGGGCACTTAGAAGGCACCTTGGGTCTCAGTTCTGTTGGTGCCAAGTCCCCATCCAGCTTCTGTCATTTCTGTTCCCTTGCTAGCTAAACTTTTTAAGAAAAAACAGTTTACTGAGGTATAAATGGCATACAAAAAGCTGTACATATTTGATGTACACAACTTAATGAGTTTGGAGATAAGAACACACCTGCGAAACTATCACCACAGTCTATGCCGTAAACAAATCCATTCCCTCCAAAAGCTTCCTCCTGCCCTTCTTGCTTATTATATGTGTGTGTGACATAAGAACACTTAACAGAAGATCTTTGCAAAATGGTAAATATACAGTATAATGTTAACTCTTGGCACCGTGCTTTTTTTTTTTTTCTTTTTTGTTTTTTTTTTTTTTTGGCTGCGTGGCATGGGGGATCTCAGTGTCCTGACCAGGGACTGAACCCGTGGTGGAAGCATGGAGTCTTAACCACTGGACCGCCCGGGAAGTCCCTGTATAAATTTCTTCAGAGCACCTACCCCTCTCCCTCTGTCAACCGTGGTGTTTGGGGTCCTCTCACACCTGTCTTATTTGGTCCAGGTGGTTCTACACTTGACCTCTCGGATGGGAAGCGAGCGACACCGGCCTCTCTCTTGCCCAGACACAATTTCAGGTTGTAGCAAGGCTCACTGTCTTCACCTCACGTGCATTCAATAACCCTCATTTCTCCCTTTGCCAGAGAAAACCCCAGCTCTGTCGTCACCGTTCCCCGGTCTTCCTCATGCACACACAGGTAGCTCCAGAGCTCCCTGGATTCTGAGGCAGAGGCCGTGGTGGTCTTGTTCTGGGGTATTCCCAACGGTCAGCATAGCTCTCCTATGGAGCTGTGGAGTAGATATTTGCTAAGTTAATATATATTTTTATTAGTATGCATATTTATAAGAATGAGATCTTAGTAGGATGCTTTTTTGTAAGCTCTTTTCATTTTAATACTATACGTCCTTAGTAACATCTATAGTCCTAGTATTGGCGAGCTTTTGTTGGAACTCTGGAACCTATGAGTTCTTGTTTGTTTGTTTGTTTTGTTTTCTTCGAAGAAGAGATTTTGAGTGACACTGAAGCCCTTCAAGTCCTAGCTGGTTCTGTTCAGAAGGAAAGGGGACACAGACTGTACTCAGCAACACCTGTTGGCCTCCTTATTCAGTAACTTCTGGATGTAAATCATTGAATGATAATTTAATGAAGTCAAGAATAAATCATGATGGGTAAAGGAAAAAAGAACATCTTTCCATGTTAGTAAGCACTACAAGTTTTAAAGGCTGAGGGGTATGTCTTGCATGGGTATATTACACTTGATTTAAACAATCCCTCACTTTGGGGCATTTAGGTTATTTACAAGGATTGTGTGTGTGTCAGGGGAGGTGTGTGTAATAAACAGCTCTTCAGTGACTGTCCTTTTGCCCTCATACCTTTGCACGTCCTCATTTATTGCCCTTGAATAGGTTCCTAGAAGTGGAGTTGTTCGAAATTGAGTTATTTGTAGGGAGGTGGATGGACCTAGAGTCTGTCATACAGAGTGAAGTAAGTCAGAAAGAGAAGAACAAATACTGTATGCTAACACACATATATGGAATCTAAAAAAAAATGGTTCTGAAGAACCTAGGGGCAGGACAGGAATAAAGATGCAGACGTAGAGAATGGACTTGAGGACCCGGGGAGGGGGGGAGGGTAAGCTGGGACGAAGTGAGAGAGTGGCATGGACATACATACACTACCAAATGTAAAATAGATAGCTAGTGGGAAGCAGCCGCATAGCACAGGGAGATCAGCTCGCTGCTTTGTGACCACCTGGAGGGGTGGGATAGGGAGGGTGGGAGGGAGACACAAGAGGGAGGGGATATGGGGATGTATGTATATGTATAGCTGATTCACTTTGTTATAAAGCAGAAACTAACACACCATTGTAAAACAATTATACTCCAATAAAGAAGTTAAAAAAAAAAAGTGGAGTTGTTGGCTTCAGGAGAACACATTTCTTTTTGGCCGCATGCAGCATGTGGCATCTTAGTTCTCCAACCAGGGATTGAACCCATGCTGCCTGCAGTGGAAGCGCGGAGTCCCAATCACTGGACCTCCAGGGAAGTCCCAGGAGAATGCAGTTTTAATCAATTTATTACTGATTCAATAAATTGCCTCCCAGAGAGCTCTCCTGGTCATACCCAATTAGTAGTGTAAAAGAGACAGATGCGTTCCACTCTAGCAGGCTGGATTTTTTTTTAATCTTTTTTTTTTTTATTGCGGTAAAATGTACACAACATATGATGTACCATCTTTTTTTAAATTTTATTTTTTTTTATTTTGG
Organism: Delphinus delphis; assembly: GCF_949987515.2. Lineage (NCBI taxonomy): Eukaryota > Metazoa > Chordata > Mammalia > Artiodactyla > Delphinidae > Delphinus > Delphinus delphis. The sequence continues at coordinate 104,709,008 of NC_082684.1, forward strand.
TTTTTTGGCTATGAGGCGTGTGGGATCTTAGCTCCCCGACCAGGGATTGAACCTGCACGCCCCCGCATTGGAAGGTGAAGTCTTAACCACTGGACCACCAGGGAAGTCCCTGACCATTTTTAAGTGTGCACTTCCCTGGCATTAAGTGCTTTCACATTGTTGTACAATCGTCACTGCCATCCATCTCCAGAGCTTTTTCAGCAGGCAAGTGGTTTTTGTTTTTGTTTTTTTAGTCTTTGCGGTTTGATGCTGAAAAACCTCTCACCGTTTTAGCTCACAGTTCTTTTTTACTGAGAAGGTGCAACTTGCTGTCAAGTGCTGTGGACACTTTTGTGTCTCTGTGCTCTCTGCAGTCTTCAGCATCCTCGGAGCCGCTGGAGGCTCTGGACAGCTCCTTCCTTGAAGCTTTGAGCTCCCGGGCTTGGTGTTGGCCATCTTCCCTGGCTTCCCTCCCGCTTGCCCAGCTTGCCCAGCTTGCCCACCTCTGCTCCACCTGCCCTTTCAATGCACACTGTTTGCAGTTTTCCCTCTGCTGCCTTTGAGCTGTTGTTCTTCAGGGTTGCTCTTCCCTGCCCCGTCCTCCTGAGGCCTGCTCCATCCCAGCACACTCTGCCGCTGTTGTTGGAAAATATACATAACGTAAAGTTTAGCATTAAAAAAAAATTATTTATTTATTTATTTTTGGCCGCGCCACGCAGCTTGTGGGATCTTAGCTCCCTGACCCTCGCCCCCTGTGGTGGAAGCTCGGAGTCTTAACCACTGGGCTGCCAGGGAAATCCCAAAGTTTAGCATTTTAACCACTTCTAAGTGTGTTTGCAATTCAGTCGCAGGTAGAACGTTCACAGTGTCGTGAGCCTGTTACTGCTGCCCCTCTCCAGACCTTCTTCATCGTCCCAAACAGAGGCTCTGTACTTGTTAAGCAGTAACGCCCCATTCTCTCCGGCCCCCAACCCCTGGTAATCATCATTCTACTCTCGGTCTCTATGCATTCGGCTGTTTGATTCATATAAGTGGGATCATATAGTATTTGTCCTTTTGTGTCTGGCTTATTTCATTTAGCAGCATATTTTCAGGGTTGATCTGTGTTGTGGTATATGTCAAAATTTCATTCCTTTTTATGTCTGAATAGTATATTCCATTATATATATGTAACCCATTTTGTTTATCCATTCATCTGCTGGTGGACATTTGGGTTGTTTCTACCTTTCGGCCATTGTGAATAACGCAGCTATGAAGATTAGTGTACGAGTATCTGTTTGAGCCCCGGATTTCAGTTCTTTGGGGGTATATACCTAGAAATGGAATAGCTGGATCATTCGGTAATTCTGTGTTGAACTTTTTGAGGAACTGCCAACTGTTTTCCACAGTCCCAGCACACTTTTTGAATAAACGACCAGAAGAGATGGCACCTGAGGCTCCCCAGGCTGAGGGACTCTGCCATGCAGGGAACCTGGACCTGAGAGTCTAGAGAAAAGGATTCAGGCAGGGGGACTGGGACAAGAACCGTTCCCTAAGGCATGTAGAGCTTGACTGTGTAACCTACCGTCTGCCTGTCGTAGTTTACTCTTCTAAGCAGTGGCTTCTGTAGCTTTTTAAAGAAGGTAGCCTGAGAGAGAGCTGCTGTTGGGCACAGAAGCAAAGACAGTGGCCAAGACAAGGGGGCAGGAAGGCTCTGGGCTGTAGGTAGACTCTCAGTCAGACTCTCAGTCTCTACCAGCAGGCACCATTGTCCGGAAGCAGCCAAGGGGCTTCCAGCTGCACAAGAGAAGTTCTGGAAGGATCCAGAGCTCTCTTCTTGTAGCTCAAGCCTCTGTGAGGTGGTCAGAGTAGCTTGGAAGCAAAGCAAGAACAGTAGACATGCTCTTGAGGCACTGGGGACTTCCATAACCACCTCTCCCCAGCCCGCAGGGATGCTGAGTTTCAACTCTGTCCAGGCCACTCCAGACAAGGGGAGAATGGCAGAGCCCAGGAGAACATCTTCCTAGTCTTTGAGATATGACCTGCCCACAGTCTACAGCTTTGCTTGTATCTCCCAAGGTTGCCTTACCTGAAGACCCTTTGCTTCGGCATTTACCAAACTCCTTCCTTGCCTCTCTCGAAACCTCCGTTTTCTGTGTTTTCAATATTTCTAAACACATTAAAAAAATTCTCCTGTTCATAAGAGACCCTGAAATAGGCAGCCTAGTGTGAGATGGGTTCCTCCCTGGGACAGCAATGACCCAAGTAAGACAGTGGAGGCCCAGAGTGGGCACACATTCTGTCTGTCTACCTAGGGTGTAGGTCACCTTCATCAAGTACACCATTGTCCCGCTAGAGATGTGTTAGGTATCTGTTAGCCTCTACTTCATGCCCACTGGGAGGGCTGTAATAAAAAAGACAGACAATAACGAGTTCTGGAAAGGATGCAGGCACGTTGGAATTCTCAGACAGTGCTGGTGGGTATGCAGAATGGTGTAGCCTCTTTGGAAATAAGCCCGGCAGTTCCTCAGAAAGTTAAGCATAGAGTTACCATATGACTCTTTCACTCTTAGGTATAAACCCGAGAGCCAAGAAAACACATGGCCACATAAATCTAGTACACAGATATTCGTAGCAGCATTATTGATAATAGCCAAAAGGTGGAAACAGTACAAGTGTCCATCGACTAATGAATGGAGAGACAAAATGCAGTATATCCGTACAATGGATTAATATTCAGCCATAGAAAGGAATGAAGTACTGATATATGCTACATGAGGGATGAACCTTGCAAACATGGTGCTCAGTGAAAAAAGCCAGACACAGAAAGCCACATACTGTGATTCCATGTATATGAAATGTCCAGAACAGGCAAACCCATAGAGACAGAAGGTAGATCAGGGGTTGCCTGGGGCTGGAGGTGGGGAGAATGGAGTGACTGCTAATGAGTGTGAATGGGGTTTTGGGGGTGATGAAAATGCTCTGAAATTAAATAGTGGTGATGGCTGTACAATGCTGTAAGTAAACTGAAAACCACTGAACCGTACACTTTCAAAGGGTGAGTTTTATGATATCTGAATTATAGCGCAATGAAAATAATTTTAAAATTATCCATGAAATTTAAATTTCGCCAGTTCTGTATTTGCATATATGTATGTGTGTGTCCGTGTGTGTGTGCGCGTGTACCAAATCTGGTGACTCTATACTTGCCACCTATTTTTGTAGAAAATTGTGTATTATAATACACACATAAAATATCTATTAGCCTGAGAGACCAACTGATAGATAGTGTAAATGAATACATCAGCAGTGCTTTTTTGAGGTATGTCTGCACCTTTGGTTTTGTATTTTACACCTTTTGCAATTGACTTGGCAAGTTACCAGACTCTTCACACCATGCAATTCTAGTTTTACACGAGTGGTTCCTAGGAAAACAAAAAGAACTTTTTCCCCCTGAACCCAAATTCAGAGTGGTAAGCTATATACTTAACCGCAGTTGGTTTCTAGAACTGGTACTAGGATCCCCCTTGCTGCTACCCAGGAACCCAAAAGACAAAAATGAACCACAAAACCAGTTTGCCATAGTTAGTACTAATTTGCCAGTAAAGGAAAAAATAAATCCCAGACTTCTAAATTTTTTAAGCTATAAAATTTTTTTTTTAATTGTGAAAGTGCACAGTTATTCTTTTTGAAGATTCTCTTTTGTTTAATTTGCTGATGATAACAGGGAGAGAGAGCTAGGTCTCTTTGGGCATATTGAGCTGTCTAAGGTGGAAAAGGGGATTGTCTTCCCTGCAGTGATGTCTCACGCGTGTAATTAATATATTATCATAATATTCCTTTAACTGGCTGCTATTACTAACAAAAAAGCACTTTGCAGGACCTCCCTGGTGGTCCAATGGTTAAGACTCGGTGCTTCCAATGCGGGGGGCATGGGTTCAATCCCTGGTCAGGGAACTAAGATCCCACATGCTGTGCAGTGTGGCCAAAACGTTAAAAAAAAAAAAAAAAAGGAAAGAAAGAAAGCACTTTGCATATATTATCACATTTAATCTAAACAGTCCCTTGAGGTGGTTCTGTTAATGTTGAGGGAAGGGACTTGGCCAAGGTTACACAGATGATCAGGTCCTCCTAGGGAGCATGTACTGTTCCACAGTCTGAACTAGTCTCCCCGTTACTCTTTTTTTTTTAATAAATTTATTTATAAGTTTATTTACTATTTATTTTTTGGCTGCATTGGGTCTTGGTTGCTGTGCACGGGCTTTCTCTAGTTGTGGCGAGCGGGGGCTACTCTTCGTTACGGTGCTCGGGCTTCTCATTGCGGTGGCTTCTCTTGTTGCAGAGCACGGGCTCTAGGCATGTGAGCTTCATTAGTTGTGGCTCGCAGGCTCTAGAGCGCAGGCTCAGTAGTTGTGGTGCACGGGCTTAGTTGCTCTGTGGCATGTGGGATCTTCCCGGATCAGGGCTCGAACCCATGTCCTCCGCATTGTCAGGTGGATTCTTAACTACTGTGCCACCAGGGAAGTCCCCGCCGTCCCACCACCACGCCCCCCACTTACTCTCAACAAAGAGAAGCAGCATGATTTTGTGGAGCCTCCCTCCTCTTCTTCAGCTTTGTCTCTGACAGGTAAAAAGAGCCAAGAAAGGAACTAGAATCAAACCCAAACCCTCTTATGTTCCTGACGCGAAATAAGGACTGTTAAGTCGTTTTGGTATATATTTCATATGTCCATCACTTTGTTTTCCTTTCCCGATAGAGGTTGGGCTACATGGTGGCTTCCAATATGATACGAAGCCAACTGGATTTTTGGAAAGCTCTGTCAGCCTGAATGACCCTGAGGACTCTTGAGCTCCCCTGCTCTTTCCTGGCTCCCCTGCTGCTTTCCTGACCCCTGTCCTTCATCTCTAAGGGTGGGTCCTCTTCCTACCCCTGTCCTGGGTGTCCCCCAGCTGGGTTGTCCCTCTCCTCCTCTCTGCCTGTGTACTCACCCTGCGTGGTTTCATCCACCTGTGATTTCTGCTCAGCTGCTGCAGTGGGTTCCCTAGTCTAGTCTTCTAACCTTGAAGAGTCACCCTGAAAAGGGGTCCCATTTGCCTTCTTTTTTTTAAAAAAAAAAATTATTCATTTATTTGGCTGCGCCGGGTCTTAGTTGCGGCACTCGGGATTTTTAGTTGTGGCATGCAGGATCTAGTTCCCTGACCAGGGATCGAACCCAGGCCCCCTGCATTGGCAGCGTGGAATCTTAACCGCTGGACCACCGGGGAAGTCCCCCATTTGCTTTCTAACATCTCTTACAGATGGTCCACAGGCAAGGTCCACTCGTCATGACTCAACGTTTCCTCTCAACTGCCCAAGCCAGAAAACTTGGGTCTTTTTCCCTCTTATCCTTTTCTACACTTGATCTTTAAAAAAACCAGCTTTACTGAGATAAAACTCATGCACCGTACAAGTTTACTTATATAAAATATACAATTCATTGATTTCTTTTTACTATATTCAGAGCTTGTACAATCATCAACACAGTCTAATTTTAGAACATTTTTCCCTCCTCAAGGAAACCCAGAACCTGTTACCAGTCACTCCCCATTCCCCCCATTTTATGTTTACTGTAGATGAATACAAAAGCCCTCAACATTTAAAATTGAGAACATTATTTTTCCAGTCTTATAAGAAAATCATATCTGCTTAATTAGGAATGATGTTGCCAAGTCATACCCTCATCGCAGACGCAGAATAAAGTCTTCTCTATTTTGTTTGCATTGCAGTGTAACAGGAAAATCTATGTGCACAGATGTGTTACAGCAAAAGGAAGAACACAGACTGCTCCTTCGGCAATATTTTGCACTCTGTTGAATTAGCCGTCCCAGGAATTGTTAATCGTTATGACTTGGCCGCTTGCCACCTGACTTTTTAGAAATCATCACTTGGATGTTTTCTGGTTCTTGGCTTTTGGTGTTCCTAGCAGGTGAATCATAAAACTCTGCTTTTTGTTTTAAAACTCCCATTTATCACCATAGATTCAGGTGGAATGACCTTTTTTAGTATAAATGTTCAATAGACCACATATAGAGTAAAATCACAAATGTATGTTGAAATCCTAGGATACCTTCCGTAGATGAAATATCATGCATAGAAGGTGCCTGTTGATTCGGTGGCTGGTTTGTAAGTGCAGGTGACATGCCCATGTGCAACTCAAAAGACGGGCATTGGTGCATCACCTGTGACCCAGCAGTCTTGAGTAGAGAACACAATCTCTTAATGATGATATCCCATAATTATGAGAACAACTACCCAAGTGCATTTAACATTTTTCCTACATATATATTTCTTAGACTGTATTTGGAAGAGAAAATAGCTTTGACATAAATTTTCCACTGAGCACAGTTGGAGACGGTGACCCCCAAGATAAAGACCAATTTCCTTAGTGTGTCTTTCAGAATCCATGGCTATCTGGCTTCAGCCCACCCTCAGGCCTCATCTCTTCTTTTAAACCTATTTATTTATTTAGGCTGCACCGGGTCTTTGTTGCGGCATGCAGGATCTTTCAGTTGCGACATGCAGACTCTTAGTTGCGTCGTGCATGTGGTATCTGGTTCCCCGACCAGGGATCAAACCTGGGACCCCTGCATTGGGAGCATGGAGTCTTAGCCATGGGAATTCCCCAGGCCTCATCTCTTGCCACCCACTCCTGTAGCCACAAATAATACTTGCCAGTCTCTGAATATACCTCTCATGTCTGCAGAGTCATTTTCCCCTCACCTGCTAAACCCAGATTTGCTGGACTCTGGGCCCGGGGTAGAGGGGGACGTTTGGAGGAGGGGGAGGAATTTCTGTGCAGGAGTAGAAGGGTGCTGTTTGAACACGAGATGGTCTTGCAGTGTTGCTGGTGAGTATTATTTTCTTCCTTGATCCCATCCTTGGTCTCATCTTCCCATCATATGTTTACCTATCCTGCATCCTCAGAGAAGCCCCTCACCGACCCCATACAAATACTTGCCTTCCATCACAGATTTGCTTTTCTGAAATTCTGCCTCTCCCCTCCCCGACCACTGGGATCCTCACCCACTGCTCTGGGCCCACCACCCCTTTTGAAGAGTACGGACCCTTTTCCAAAGCACATGGCAATGGACCTCATGGGCCCTCTGGGGCAGCCCTCAGCCTGTGAACCAGTCCCAGAACTTATGCAAACCCACATCACAGGAAACCTGCAGGAGAACGTGGGTTGAGAGCTCCTGAAAAACTGTCAAGCCCTCTATGATAAAGGTAGTGTCATCAAGAAAGCCTGTCAGTGTTCATCAGGGGTACTTTCCTCATTCTGTTCCGTGATGTAAATGTGACCCAAAAAGGGAATCCCTAGTCAGTGGAGTACGAAGATTTGTGACAAATGTGACTTATGTGATATCTCTCACTTATCAGCTCTGTTAATCTGGGCAGTTTTGGGGCAGATGGAAATCACTTCAATAGAATGGGTCTGCTGTGACCCCCTTCAAGGGGCTCAGACCAGACAAGGAGATGGACTTCTGGCTAAGGTCCAGCAGGTGCAGGTTTTCCCCAGGGAGTTGCTGGTCCATTGTTCTAACAGGGTTTATGGAATGGTTTCTGTGTCCCCACTGATGGGTAATACTGCCTACATCATATACTTAATTCCTTGGACTTCTGCTTCTAGATTCTGTCTGTTCCATTAGTCTGTCTATTTCTTTGCTCATAGCTCTTCATTTCATTTGCTGTAACTTTATAATAATACATTTCAATATCTGCCTACATTATGGCTAAACCTCCTCATTGCTCTTCATCTTCAGAATTTTCTTGGCTGTCCTCTCATGTTGAGTTTTCCACATGAATAACCCTGTCTAGCTCTAAAAATAATTTTGTTGATATTTGTATTTTGTTAAATGTATGTATGTATTTAGGGGTAATTGACATCTGCGTATATTACTTTTCTCATTTAAGAACAGGATGTCTTATTTATTAAAGTTTTCTTTTGTATGCCTGAGAAGTTATCTTTACTTTTTCTGTGCAGATCTTGCTTACTTTTTAAATTGATTCCTAGAAATTGTATCTTTTTGGCTGCTACTCTAGATGGGATCTTTTAAAATCTATTATATTGTCTCTCTGGTTGTTTGTATATATAGAAAGGCTATTGATGTTATTTTTTTGTTAGTAATTTTGTACCTAGTCACCTTACTGGATTTCATTATTCCTATTCACTTTTTCAATTGATTTTCTTAGGTGTTCTAGATGTGTGATACTATTATCTGCAAATAATGGTAACTTTATTATGGGGCTTTTGTGTGAAAGTAGAACTACAGTATACTTGTGAGTTTGGTAGATTCTTTGCATGAAAGAATTGTGCTAAACCTTTTGTCCATTATCTCCTTTTTCCCCCAGATCTTTTTCCTAGGCTCAGGGATTTGACCCTGCCAACTAGGGGCCTGTTGAGCATCTAGAATGAGGGCTGACAGCCTGATGAGCCCATGCTTCTGTTCCCTCGTGACAGGTGCTCAGTCCAGGGCCTGCATCCTGAGAGCACAAATTAGACGTCTCAAGATGCTATGGTAGGGGACTTCCCTGGTGGTCCAGTGGCTAAGACTCCGTGGTCCCAATGCAGGGGGCCTGGGTTTGATCCCTGGTCAGGGAACTAGATCCCACATGCCGCAACTAAAAGATCAAGCAGGCTGCAACTAAAGATCCCGCCTGAGGCAGTGAAGGTCCCACGTGCTGCAACTAAGAACTGGCACAGCCAAATAAATAAATATTAAAAAAAAAAAAGAGAGAGAGAGAGAGAAAGATAACTGCCTTGCCCAAGTTTAAAAAAAAAGAAGAAGAAAAGATGCTATGGTAGAACTCAAAGGACTAGTGGGAGCCTTTCTGGCGAGTCAGGGGGCAAGGATATTTTAGCCCCAGTGAAGGGCGTGTGCATGGTCATGTGAAAATGCAGGTGCTTTGGAAGAGCTAGCAGAAAAGCAGCAGAGCCTGTGTGGTGAGGGGACAGGGACAGGTGCTCAGGGGTCTGTGGATCATTCTGATGCACTTGGAGCTGGTCCTGTGGGGCATAGAGCCAGGGAAGGTCTTTGAAGCCGGGTGGGCAGTGCCACGCCCATCGAGCTTGGGGCTGCTCCTTTCTCTTGTGCTGTATGCATGGTGTGTGGAAGGATTCAAGAGTCAAGCCAGGTAAGCTCATTAGGGCATCCTCTGAGACTCTGAAACATGTCTAAATGTCTGTAAGGTAATGTCTGAACGGTTTGTTTTAATTCAAAGCAGGTAGAAGCAGGAATAATAAGAATCATGAGGTTTTACAGGTTCCTGTCAGGAAAAGCCTGGTGAACCTTGCAAGTGAGGGATTATCATAAATTAAACTATCATTTTTATTTTATTTTTTCTGCAAAAAGTAGTCATGCCAGTTCTTTGCAGAATCATTTCACATGGAGCCAGGAATCGTTCAAAGGGGGAGTGGTCTGTCTGCCGAGTGTTTTTCATATTCCAGGCATATGTCTGTTTCACAGTGTCTAATTATTCTTGGGGACAATTACTGTCAGGTTCCAAAATGTGTTCAGTGAGCAACAATTGGTGTTTATTCAGCTCTAAAAAGACTATGCAAGGGAACGGTAGGTTGTTATTGTCTGCCTAAAGAAACGTTTTGCCATCCGGAAACATCTGCTTTCTATTTAAAGCACTGAAGAAGGAATGGGAGTATATTTGAAATATACTCCCTAAGCATCAAACACCAAAGAAAGGAGAATAAAATTGGGTATGAAGGTAATTTCTGTTCTCTGATACACACTCTCTTCAGCTTTTCCCTGCTGGGAAGGAAAGGTGCCCTCTTGGCTTGGAAAGTTCTGCTTCTCTTGAATTTTTCTATTTATACTGATTTGCACACTTCCAGGAACTGACTTCTGTGTCCTAGTTCCAGCTCTTTTAGTTTCTCAGGTAGGGCAAGGTGCTCTTTCAGAGTTGGGGTCTGCTTTTCTGTATTTTGTGGTGAGGTTTGTTCTCTGATTTTGCTCATAAAGATGTAAAGATTTGCTGTCCACGTTGCCTGAAATCACCCTGTGACCTTCAGTTTTCTACGTGGAGAGTGCTGCCCACTCACAGCTCTGTCCAGAGGGTTTTAACCCTCTGAGAACATATACAGTCTGCTTGGGGTGCAGTAAATTTTCTGTGAAGGTCAATATGTTAGTTACCTATCATTGTGTAATCAAGTGCTACAAATTTAGTAGCTTAAAACAAAACACATTTCTGTGTATATCCTGGACAATTGTTGAAGCAAAGAATTAACGGGTTAGAGGGCTGTAGTCTAAATCAAAATATGTGGGTCTGCTCTCATCATTATAACCCCTTTTGGCAATAAAAAAAAAAGGATAAAATATATCTGCATTGCCTTTACCTGGTTTTGAAAGCAGAGTGGTTATGACCTGAAAGGGAATTTATAGGCAATGGGTTTGAGAGCAGGCTGAAGGCCAAGATTTCAGAGACAAAGGTAGGTTACTTCAAGCACTTCTGATAAGTGCCAGTAGATATTTATAAAGTACATCTAGAAAGATATATTCAAAAACTACATAAGTGTTTCCTCTGGAGAGAACTGAAGGCATAGAGACAGGAGAGAGTTGTGCCTTTCACTGTATGCCCTTTGGTGTCATAGAAATTTTGTACCATGTTCACATATTATCTATTGAAAAACTGTTAATTAAAAAAATAGGAGACCTGATTCCTACTCACAGAAAAACAAAAACAAACAAAAAAACACATTTCTGTGAGTCAGAAGTCTGGGAATGGCTTAGCTAGGTCCTCTGCTTCAGGGTCTCTTAGGAGGTGTCATCAAGGTGTCAGCCAGGAGTGGGGTCTCATCTGAAGGCTCGAGTGTGGACAGATAAGCTTCTAAGCAGTTGTTGGCAGAATTTCAGTTCCTCAAGGATATTGGACTAAGGGCCTCCGTTTTTCTCTGGCTGAAGGTCACCCTCTCTGGCTGGAGTTGCTGTGGGATGGTCCTCCCCAACATGGCAACTTGCTTCAGCAAAGCCAGCAAGAGAGTCAGTCAAGGGAGTCTGCTAGCAAGACAGAAGTCACAGTCCTCTGTCACTTGCTCAAAGTGACCTCCTGTCACCTTCACCATATTCTGTTGGTTAAAAGCAAGTCACAGGTCCCACCCATGCTCACAGGGAGGGGATTACACAGGGGATCACAGGAGTCACATCAGAACTGCCTACTACAGACAGGTATTATTTTAGGAAGAGAGTGTAATGGCTAAGGGGGGGTGTTGTCTGTGTCACTTAGAACTGACTTCAAAGCTCAGATCTGCCACTTACTAACTGTGTAACCCAAGGCCAAGGTCCTTGGCCTCTCTGAGCCCCGTTTCCCCGCCTGGATCCCCATAGGATCATTGGGATCTTAAATGAGAGCTCATATGTGAAGCCTGGCAGATGGCAAATACTCAGTAAATATTAGTTGGCTTTAAACTAAATATCAGCTAAATATTAACTGGCTTTTCTTTCCATCCCCCCTCTTTATTTCTTTTTCTTTAAATACCATTCGATTTTTGAATTTTAGAAGAATAAAATAGAACTCTCCAGTGGCCAAGGACTTGGTTATTCACATGGAAATCCCAGTACTGTGGGTAGTTTTCTGGACCCAAAGCTGTGCCAAGCTGGCCTCCAGGTCCCCAGGCCTGGGGATCGCAGGTCTTTGACCTCAGAAGGGCTGTGGCTCTTCCCATAGTGCCCACCCTCGGCATGGGGTCTGTGGGTCTCCCTTCCTGGGTCACTGTGCTGTCTCCACGCTGGAGCAACCACTTCCCCTGCAGAGGCCTGACCACGGGACCAGGGCTGCAGCCACTGAGGGTATGGCCAGCTGAGCCAACCGTGTCTCCCAACGTCCTTGCATTTCTGGTTGGGGTCCCGCCATGGCGTCACTCCATCCCCAGAGCTGAGCGGACAGATTTGGAGATGGGGTCCTTCTTGTCTGCATGCTCACCTTGACCTGAATCATGCCAGGCAGATGACTTGTGGCTTTGGCTTATCCGTGGTCAGAAATCTCTACCAGCTTCTCTCGTCTCCCTGTCCCTCCCCCACCGTCCCTCTCCACCTTGCTTTCCTCACTCCCTCGCTCCTGTAGGCCTCAGGCACACAGAGCACTTTCAGAAGGTCGCTGCTTGACCACCACAGGCTGCTGTCTGTCCTGACCAGAGCACCTCTGCCTCTCCAGCCTTTGCACCCAAAGATCCTGTTCTCTGTCCCTCTGTTGTCCCCTTCACGCTGTGGAAGGATGTCTTGGAGTCGTTTCCATCATTCTGGAGGAGAGATGACAGCTGTAGGGGTGACTTCTTCCATTATTTCTAGAGTGTCTGATAATGTCTAATGTGAGTATCTCCCCAGATTCCTAGAGGATAAAAATCACCTGTAACTCTTGTTAAAAATAGAGCTACCCAGGCCCCATCCCTGGACAGCCAGGTTCCTGCCGGGATAGATTGGGGCCCAGGAATTTGTAATTTTACTAAATGCCCCAGCTAATTCCTCTCAGAGGTTGAGGAAACACTGGTCTAAAGGTCCTAAAACCTAGACCCAGTCCCTCTTCCCCGGTGTGGAGAACACAAGGGAAGAACCGAAAGTCTGGCTTCTTCCCCTGGGAGGGCTCCTGGGTGACCATGGGTCCCTGCCCAGCTCGTAGTGCTCTGTAAAAGAGAGGCAGAGATTTTAGCATAATTCAATTCTTTTTTTTAAATTGAGATATAATTGACATATTAACATTATTTTGTTTCAAGTGCACTACGTAATGATTCAATATTTGTACACATTGCATAATTCGGTTCTTTTAAAAACCTCTTCTGTATTCCTGCCCTTTCAATTGCTCCCTCCTCTTAAATATGCAGAAGAATTCCATGTGAGCAAGTGCTTTCTTTTATGGTGCTGTACTTGGATGATTAGCAAAACATGGTGCCAGGGCTGCAGTAGCACAGCTGGGGGATGCAGATGTCAGGCTTCCCCACGTGGATTGATTAGGAGGGCTGGTATTCGCAGGCACACACGTTCCCCCACGGGCTGGCCCCTCTCGACAACAGATGCAGGAAATTACAGTGAGAATATTCCTTTTGTTTCTACAGCTGTTACCCTGCGGCTGGAAGGGTGTTGATTTAGAATTGAGTGGGTGGGTGAACTTGGTCACTGTTGAGGGAAGACAAAGCGGCTTAGTGATCCACACCCCAGGGGCTCTTGCCCAGCTCCTGGGACCTAGAAGGGAAGCTTCAGGGGGCTAGGAATGCTGGGCTGTGTCCGTCTGGAAGGCTGGATTCTAGAAACAGCTGCACTGAGGTAGCAGGAAGAGCATGCCCTTGGCTTTTATTGATTCAGAGAAATAGTCATGAAAAAGTTTCTGCATTTATCTACATCCACAATTGATGGTTGATGCCAGTATTCATGGTGTTATTCAGTATTCCTTGCATGAGGCTCAAATAAATAGTAATTTGCTTTTCTAGGAAAAAGTTTCTCTCTTTAATGAGCCTTCTCTAGCCAGGATGGGTTGAAAGACAGCTTTACCTAAAACCACTCCATCGAGAGACGGGAACACTTAAAATTCACTTTTCCTTTTGATTTTATTTTTTGTTTCCGCTTGGGTGTCCTCTTATGTCATCTCTTTGACATTATGAGGATTAAAAAATTTTAATTTTTCTGATTTTGATTTAATTTTGTACCTCTAATAAGTGCTTATTAAATCTATAGTATTTTATGAATGATGGGATTATTTTCACATCCTGCTGGCTTCCCCCCACCCATTTTGTCTTATTTTGGACCACTTAAAAGGATTTTCGAGCCAGTTTGCCTGAAGACCCTTTCTTCAAAAATAATTATATTAAAAAAAATTATATTTTGTAATGAGTCTATGATTTATTTTGTGTTACTCTGTGAAGTAGATACCTTAAAATATGAAATGCAGTGAAATCCATTACAATTTTTATCCACCTGCCTTATTAGTGCTTATTGTCAAGATCTAATTAATTCCTCACTCAACAGAAAGAAACATAGATACTGTGCTAATTCGGTTAATAATCGCATGAAGAATTTACAGGCATGTGAGTGAAAAAGCAACAACAATACAGAGGCAAGAATAACAAAAGAGAGAGATTTGATGAACATTACATAAAACCCAAAGATTTATAAGTTGGAAACATAAAACTTTAAGGCTCGGTCAGTTATAAATGAATGCATCATAAAATGCTGCAAATCTGAGAAGTATTTAGTAGAAATATAATATGAAGTCACAAATGGTTTGCAAAATCCTAAAACTGTTGCGTAATCCTCCCCGCTCCCCAGTGAATTTGTTGCAAAATCCTAAAAATGCCAACAGGATGTCAGAAAAAGAATAGGACACTTGACGGAGATGCAAAAACACCGCACCGGGAGTTGCCTTCTTTTTTTTTAAACATCTTTATTGGATTATAATTGCTTTACAATGGTGTGTTAGTTTCTGCTTTATAACAAAGTGAATCAGTTATACATATACATATGTTCCCATATCTCTTCCCTCTTGCGTCTCCCTCCCTCCCACCCTCCCTATCCCACCCCTCTAGGCGGTCACAAACCACCAAGCTGATCTCCCTGTGCTATGCGGCTGCTTCCCACTAGCTATGTGTTTTACATTTGGTAGTGTATATATGTCCATGCCACTCTCTCACTTTGTCACAGCTCACCCTTCCCCCTCCCCATATCCTCAAGTCCATTCTCTAGTAGGTCTGTGTCTTTATTCCTGTCTTACCTCTACGTTCTTCATGACCTTTTTTTTTTTCTTAGATTCCATATATATGTGTTAGCATATGGTATTTGTTTTTCTCTTTCTGACTTACTTCACTCTGTGTGACAGACTCTAGGTCCATCCACCTCACTACAAATAACTCAGTTTCATTTCTTTTTATGACTGAGTAATATTCCATTGTATATATGTGCCACATCTTCTTTATCCATTCATCTGTCAGTAGACACTTAGGTTGCTTCCATGTCCTGGCTATTGTAAATAGAGCTGCAATGAACATTTTGGTACATGACTCTTTTTGAATTATGGTAAAAGGAATCCAAATCGGAAAAGAAGAAGTAAAGCTGTCACTGTTTGCTGATGACATGATACTATACGTAGAGAATCCTAAAGATGCTACCAGAAAACTACTAGAGCTAATCAATGAATTTCGTAAAGTTGCAGGATACAAAATTAATGCACAGAAATCTCTGGCATTCCTATACACTAATGATGAAAAATCTGAAAGTGAAATTAAGAAAACACTCCCATTTACCATTGCAACAAAAAGAAGAAAATATCTAGGAATAAACCTACCTAAGGAGACAAAAGACCTGTATGCAGAAAATTATAAGACACTGATGAAAGAAATTAAAGATGATACAAATGGATGGAGAGATATACCATGTTCTTGGATTGGGAGTTGCCTTTTAAGCAAATTTCTCATTAGGCCAATTGCCCCGCAGCCTCAGGGTGTTGGGTTTCAGTAACTACTCCGCTGGTGTCTCTTTTTTTCTCCTCTCTTCCCTTTTTTTATTTTAATTGTTCTCAGGCTTATGTATCTTTCTCCATAAATGATTAAAATCTTAGGTGGCTTAGTTGTATAATCATAAATTATACATAAAGTTCCATCAACTCATTCGCCCATCTCTCCTCTTGCAGAGAACAGCCCATCTTCACCACCCGAGCCCACGTTTTCCAGATCGACCCCAACACCAAGAAGAACTGGGTGCCTGCGAGCAAGCAGGCCGTCACAGTCTCCTACTTCTACGATGTCACAAGGAACAGCTATCGGATCATCAGTGTGGATGGAGCCAAGGTACCATCTCGCCGGCTCACTTGAAGTCACTTATTTTCATCAAAAGCAATAGGATACATTTGAAAAGTGGGGGGAAAAGGGTGCACCGCAAAACCCGCCACCTTAACAGAGATGTTATTGTTATCATGTCTTTATAATCACAGATCCCGCTTTTTTCTTTTTTCATTTAAAATTATGGCCAATTAAAAAAAATTTCCCTGCTAGCACGCTGTCTTCATAACTAGCATTTTAATGCTACTTTAATAATTCCACCAAGGACCTATAATGTCCTTAATCTCTCCCCTTATGGTTAGCTACTGAAGTGGCTTCCAGTTTTTTACTATTATAGATAATGAGCGTCTTCATGAAACAGATAACCTCATTTGGTCATCATGCCTATTGCTTTTCGGATATTTCCTTAGGATAGATTTATGGAAGTAATGTTATAGGTCAAGATATTAGCGCTTTATGGCTCTTGATGGTTATTACCAAACGGCTTTCCGAAGAGTTCTGTCTTCCAGCATGTATGAGAATGCCAGTTTGTTGCACCCCCGACAGCACTGGGTATTGTAACTAGTCTGGTTTTGGTGTTATTAGGCATGGGAGTTGAATTTTATTCAGTGGTTTTGGAGTATTTCTTGAAATAATTTTTTTCCTGGTGTTTTCATTATTCTGCTGTCTTCCTCAGTATTTTTGCCACATTATGATGGGAGCAGAATAAAGAAGGATTATCAGTAGACGTATCACCAAGTTTACAAAAGAAAAGAAAAGTAGACTTGATGCTTTATAGTTTCTTTTCTGTCTTTAATCTGTGTTCATCCTGATGGACATTTTTACATGGATAATCTGCTCTCACCTGAAATTCAGTGTATCTGAAGCTGAATTCCTCTATTTGCCCTCTAAACCACCTCTCCATTTTCACTTCCCAGTCACTTGTTGCTGGAAGGAAGGAAGGGAGGGAGGGAGGAAGGAAGGAAAGAAAGAAGGAAATGGAAAAGCACAGTCATTCCCTTTTTAGTTGGTAGAATGAATCTGCCTTTGAAGTGTGTCACGTTTATACCTAATGCTTTGTTTCAAGGCCATAACTCTTGTCCTGGTACAGTCTTGCTCAGACTGTTGCAGTAGCCTTCTGACTGGCCTCCTCTCGCCTGCAGTCTGCCCCTAGGTCAGCGTTCCTGGGCAGTTGGGTCAGGGCTGGGTAGAGGAATGGGGCCTGGCTGTGGGCTTCTCCCTCCACAACCCCACAACCACAGAGCAGGAGGCATGGGAAGCCTCCGCTGACCAGGGTTCTGATGAGCGCTCAGGAAGGGTAGAAGTGCCTGGCGCATAGTAGATGGGCACCTTGTGTCTGAGGATTGACTATCTGAGAGATGCCTTTATTATTTCTTTTCTTCTGGGAGACATGGTGATCTGGCGGTTGTATTACCACTCTCCTTCTCTGTGCTTTTGAGCTGGAATCTTCTCACCTCTTGCCAGGATGTTCTGCTAGCAGTGGTGAATCAAGCCGACTTGCTTTCTTTTATCTGTAGATTCTGTGAGTTCATCCGCCATCCCTTGAGATGGGTTTGCACTTCTGTCAGTTGAGTTATCCCAGGACAGAGTGGGCTTAAATACAGATAAAGTGCATTTTATCTGTATTTAAATACAGATAAAATGCACTTCCTTAGAGGAAGCGCTTTAGTCCTATTAGCTGGGCTTTGAGTAATTTGTCAATGTGTCAGCGTTGTACGGGTCTGCAGCTCCTGAAGTCTGTGACAGTGGTGGGGTCCGAGCCAAACGAGCTAGCTCTGAGAAATCAGGTGGGTGGAGGAGGGTGGGCTATCCGCCGGCTGAAGAATAGAGCTAGTTCCGGCTCAGTGCGGGGGATCCATCAAGTTATGGAGTCACTTAAAAAGTGGGAATTGGGAACCTAGGCTGTGGGGTGCCACTGGAATCCAGCAATGGAGCCTGCGGCCCTCTGGCCACGCCTCCTAAGCGCCACACCACCTGGCATTCCAGGAGCCCACCCAGAGTTCCTGCCTTACTAGCGGGGCACAGGCACTGTGACGGGGCCTCGTTCAGCGAAAGGGAGTGTCCTGTGACAGAGCATAAGGCCCAGGGGAGTGGGTAGGGACCAGCCTTAGTGGTTTAGTCCCTGTGCCTGGCACTTGGGGCCGCGGGTGGGTGGCAACTGTCCTGCCCTGAGAACTGGAGCACAGAATACCAGACAGTGGTCCCCAGGCCTCCTCAGCTCAGCTGGACCTTGCCTGGAGCTGCTCAGCAACAATGTGCAAAACCAACAGGCCAGGTCTAGGTCAGATCCTCTGCCTCCAGCTGCTCCACAGGTCAGGTGAGACATGGAGAAGGACCCCCGGATGGTGATTTCCCCAGAGTGGTAGCAGCTCTTGACACTGCCCGGTCTTCTGCGCCTTCCTCCTCCCCACCCACGGCTGAGTTCCTGATCCCCCCAGCCCCAGCTTCTGCCCTGCCCCAATAATCCAGATGGATCTCCTTCCTCCCTAGGGGCTGGAGTAGGGCGCCGCCTGCTGACCTGATGCCAGTGCCGCGCTGTCCCAGGGCCCTTGTTCGCTGCCCCTCTGCATCCCACCCCTGCCTCTGGATCCTCATCCTTGCCTTCCACCACGTTGGGACAACCCCACTTTGTTTTAGGCCTTTGATTCCAAATGTTAAAGGAACTAAGATGACAGATGGTCAGATGCTTTTAGCCTTTGGGGTGGTGTCTTGGCTACACCTCTGACCTTGGGCAGTTCTAGGACCCCCGGTCCTGCCTCTCTCTCCTGGCCTGGCCATGTCACGTCTTCTGCTTGGTGCTTCTGGGCCAGCTGTCCCTCCCAAGGCGGGAGGCTGCTGCGGTCTGGAAGGGAAAGCCTGCTCTGCCCCTCCCAAGTGAAGGAGTAGATGTGCTTCAGGAACAGGTTGCTGGTGTGGAAGGGACTTGGAGGTGGTTGCGAGCAAAGACCACAGTGGACTCAGCCGCTGAGTCAACCGCGGGCAGCCCACAGAGCATGGGCCCCCCGTGAAGGGAGGAGGCGCAGCCAGCAGCTTTAGCAGCTGTCGTTCCACACCGGGCATGGCAAGCTCCTCTGCCCCGTCCGAGCGTTGGTCGTGCTCTACTTGGGGAAGGATGCGGGGAAGCCCTCATCTTCCCCTGAGAGCCTTTGGTGCTGCTCATCGTAGGAAAAATCTGTGTGCAGACCTTTTCTTCCTTCTTCCAAGGAAAGTATTTCATGTGTCAGTCGCAGCTGCTGCTCAAGACATACGTGGGTGGGAATACTGTGGTGCGTAGCTCCAGCATTGCCTGGAGGTTCTGTGGATCCATGTCTGTGGGGGGGGGGGGCTACCAGGAGACTGTGCTCTTCGAGGAACGGGCCTGGCCCATCTTTGGAGACTCAGCATCAAGCTAGAGTGGGCCACGCCATAGACATGGGTGGGTGACGAGGTCAGGCCTGGCCACATCCTCTCCAGGCCTGCAGGAGGTGTGCCGTGTCCGCAGCGGGACAGTGGGCAAGAGTAGGATCACCGCCAAGAGGGAACCAGGACCAAAACCTCAGAATGTCACCCAGGGTCAGCCCTGTGCATGGACAGGTGGGAGCCACATGAGGGGTCTCCCAGCTTCCCAGAGCGCTGATGGGAGCCATCACGTCACCGACAGCCGCAACCAACGGCCGTGTGACTGATGGTGAGTTTTTGTGCGGAACAGCCAACTCCATTTCCAGAGCATTTGTGAATTGAGCCGTCGCAGCACTTGATTTCATTGTGCTGTTGGCACTCTTTACAGACTGAGTTAATCATTGCCATCCTCGTGAGGAATTGCCTGCACCTGTGGACAAGACCTGCCTGGAGCAGGTGCTTCTCCCGGGTGCTCTGGATGGCTCCCCTGCCCTGGGTTCTCAGTTATTTATAGGATCACAGAAGCCTATCTTGGAAGAGACTTTAGAGGTCATCCATTCTACAGATATTTAGCAGCACCCTCTGTGTTCTGCCTAATCACAACGGTTTGGAGGATATAAGCCTCTGAAACTCTGACTTGTTTGGTGTTTTGTCTGGGAATGTGAAATTGCTTTCAAGAACACAGTCAGGGTCCCCTCCTCCACCCATCAGTATAGTTTCCTCTTTTTTTTTTTTGGTCATTGTTTGGTTTTTGTTTTTTGATGTGGACTTTTTTTCTTAACATCTTAATTGGAGTATAATCGCTTTACAATGGTGTGTTAGTTTCTGCTGTATAACAAAGTGAATCAGCTATACATATACATATATCCGCATATATCCTCCCTCTTGCGTCTCCCTCCCACCCTCCCTATCCCACCCCTCTAGGTGGTCCCAAAGCACCCAGCTGGTCTCCCCGTGCTATGCAGCTGCTTCCCACTAGCTATCTATTTTACATTTGTTTGGTGGTGTGTAAATGTCATGCCACTCTCTCACTTCATTGATGTGGACCATTTTTAAAGTCTTTATTGAATTTGTTACAGTATCGTTTCTGTTTTATGTTTTGGTTTCTTGGCCATGAGACACGTGGGATCTTAGCTCCCCAGCCAGGGATAAAACCCACACCCCCTGCATTGGAAGGTGAAGTCCTAACCACTGGACCTCCAGCGAAGTCCTTAGTTTCCCCTTTTGGATAAATACAGAGCACCTTCTGTTAAAGGAGCAGACATATGGAAGGTTCTCAGCACACAGTAGGATTTTCAATGAATGTCGGTTTCTCTTCTTCCCTGACTATGGTTTTAAAAAACAAGAATAAAAGCATCTATTAATACCTTTTCTGGAAGCAGGCAACAAGTCTTTTAATTGCTGTAACATCCTCAGCCTCTTCTGCATTCTGACTTCCATCTCCGTGGATTTGGGGACTTGCCCTGAATAGGAACCAGGGGGCCTGCCTCCAGCTTCCTCTGAAGCCGGAGCTGCACTAGGGACTGGAGGAGCTTAGCTTTTTGCTTCTTCCAGGTACCTCTTGGTTGCATGTGCTCTGTGCATTGTGTGAGAAGTGGGTTCCAGTGATCTGCAGGAACTGAGTCTTTTACTGGGGAGTCTCTTTTTCTTTTTTCTCCATGAACGTTTCAGAGAGAATTCACAATAAAGAGGAAGGGGGTGGGCATAAGGGTCGGGAGCCCATATTAAAGGTTGTGCTTTAAAGCAGCCCCTTCATCCTTCTGAGCTTCACTTTCTAAGGGTGCTCCCCTGTCCCCCCACCCCTCCCCCGGCCTTCCCAAGTCCCCAGGGAGGCACCAGTTCTGGGTCCTGCTGAGTCCGTCTGCTTCATCGAACACCCACGCGTGCCCTTTCTCTCCACACCCAAGGCCTCATTCTTCCTTGTTCCCTCCTGACTGTCCCTTCTGTATGCCTTCACTCCTCAGGCCCTGCCTTCGTGCTTCTAAAGTCATTTTCTACCCAGGCCTCTTCCCTTGAAACTCTGTCCCCTCTTGCTGGGTGACATCCTCCACTCCTGTAACCCCAGAGTCTGCTGAGCCTCCCCCCGCTTACCTGAGGCCAGAAACCACAGGTCCAGCCACTTCCTCTGCCCCCAGCACAGTTTTCCAGTGTCCCCATGCACAGGGCACCGCCTTCCCTTTTCACAAGCTTCTGCTCACACGGGGGATTCGTCTCCCAGACAGCTTTATTATAGCTTTGCATGTTTTTTATTTTTAACTGTTTATCTGTGCCATTTAATGTCTGATAACAAAGCAAATACTCATGTACCCAACACCCAACTGAGGAAGTCTGTCCTTTACTAGTCCTTCAGAAGTCCCTTTCTGGACCTCTCCCTAATAGAGGCACCTGCCGTCCACCCTGCAAGAGGTTACCACTTTCTTGAAATTCGTGTTAAACATTCCCTTGCCTTTCTTTATACTTTTGCCACTTGTGTACATATCCCTAAGCCAGAGGTTGGCAAACTTTTTCTCTAAAGGGCCTGACAGTAATTTTCTTATGAGCTGTACAATCTCTTTCACAGCTCTTCAACTTTTCTTTTGTATCAATAGCAAGGAAATGGCCAGAGGCCAATATGTACATGAATGGGTGAAGCTGTGTACCAATAAAACTTTATTTACAAAAACAGGCAGGATTTGGCCTGAGGGCTATAATTGTTGACCCTTGCCCTAAATATATTATTTAGTTATGCCTGTTTTTGATTTTTACATAAATAGAATCATACGGAGACCTATACTGTATGTCTTCTTTTGTGACTTTTTTTTAACTTAAGTTTTTGTCGTCATCCGTGCTGATACCTATAGCTTTGGTTAACTTTCACTTCTAGGTAGTATTTCGTTGTATGAATAGGACCATAATTTATCCGTTCTGCTGGTGGTGGACATTTATGTTTGCAAACACTGCTACTGTGAACATCCTTGTGCATTTCTCCTTGTGTACCTATGCAAAGGTTTCTCTCGGATATATACTTAGGAGTGGAATTGCTGGGTGGTAGGGAATGTGCATTTTAAACTTTGTCAGAGAAAGCCACATTAGTTTTCAAAGTGATTTTGCCCATATGTGAGAGCACCCATTGCCCCACATCCTCACCCCCACCCTTGGTATCATCAGACATATTTTGAATTTGGTGAGTATATAGTAGTAATGGTAATGCAGTTTCCACATTCCTAGTGACATTGAGCTTGTAGCTTATGTCCGTCAAACTCAACCTACCTCATTCTCTCCAGTCTCACAAGAGCGGGTTCCATTCACCTGACCAGAACTAAGCCTCCCTCAGGTCCCATCTCCTCACCCCCACCCCCAGAATATCCCTCCCATTCACACAACTGCACTGGACACTCAACCGCAGCAGACCCAGAGTAGACAAAAGGTCCTATGTGTCCACTTCCTTTCACTTCTTCTTGCATGCTTGAGGAGGGTGAAAGTCAGAAATGAGTCAGAGCCTCAGAGAGAAACAGGCAATAAGGTGGATTCCAGTGCAAGCGCAGTTAGCCAGAAATGATTTGCGAACCCAAGAGGAACACTCACAGAAGGAATGTGTCCTTAGAAGCTTCGATCTGCCCAACTTCTCAGGAGGACTTGGTGTTGGTGGGCTGAGCCAAGGGTAGCACAGGACAGAGTTTCCATGTTAGTGGGAAGTGAAAGAAGAGGGTCCTGGGATTGACCACTTTTTAATGGCTTGATTGCCCCAGCTGTCCGTCTTGCTGCTTTTTTTTTTTTTTGGTACGCGGGCCTCTCACTGTGTGGCCTCTCCCGTTGCGGAGCACAGGCTCCGGACGCGCAGGCTCAGCGGACACGGCTCACGGGCCCAGCCGCTCCACGGCATGTGGGATCTTCCCGGACCGGGGCACGAACCCGTGTCCCCTGCATCGGCAGGTGGACTCTCAACCACTGTGCCACCAGGGAAGCCCTGCCTCCATTTCTTGATAGTGTCCGGTGACAGCAGGCAGAGCTCTTTACTAACTGTTGCATTCAGTTATCTGAAAAACATTTGATAAAAGTGTCTTAGCTCACACAGTCTTGAGAATTAGAGGAACTAGCACAGGGAGGAAAAGCAACCTGGAGTGCAGTGAAGGCATCAGTGCTTCATAGCTGGGGCAAGAACAGGAGAAGCACGTCATACAGAAGTTCAGAATACAGGACTTTGAGTCAGACAATCTGGGTTTTACCTCTAGGCTTTGCTACTTGCCAACTCAGTTTCTCCTGTGAAGTGAAGGTGGTAGTCATACCTCCTAGGCTTGTTGTAAGGCTTAAGAGCTGATCTAAGTAGTTTTTTAGTCTTCAGTAATTTAGTATTTAGTATTCAGGCTGCCAAGGATTTCTGCCGAGTGAGCTTGTTATTGATACTTTATAACACTGATCAATTGTTTAGTGATTACTTACATGTCTCTACCCTCTTCGTGACTACCTGCAACTTGAAGACCAGGAATCTTGACTCCTTCCTCTTTGTGTCTTTGGTTAGCAGAATACCAGGCATATGGTGAATGTTCAGTGAGTGTTTGTTGAATGAATGAATGTACTGTGTGCTGGATATCATCCTTTTACCTCCACGTTCATCCTCTACTCTTCTTCACCCTGCTCTGGTCCCTGAGGGGCTGACCCGCAGAGGACATAAGTGGGCTTGTGGGGCCTCTGGCTTCTGGTTGGGTTTGGCCAGTGGCGGGAAGTCAGAACGGCAGAGGTGAGGGCATTTGTCCCACTGGCTCCCCCTCTTGTGAGGTCACCATGTGCTGGTGTGTCCCTCAACAGAAGGTCTCCTCTCTCGTTAAGGGAGCCTGTGCTCCATGACTCTCTCCTTCCACATCCCATAGCCTCTTCACCCCCTCATCCTTTAAAGCCAAGGAGAGGTGGCAGCAGCTCGCACCAGGTCCCTGCACTGTCCATACACCCAGCTCACACCTGTCTAATTAGTCTGTAAATTAACCCTCCACAAATTATCCCAATTAGAGTGTACCTTTTCTTTCCCGTGGGGAAGCAGCCAGCCCCCATTGCTCATGGAAATTTTAAATGGTTTGAGCTGGACCCCGGGGGCTCCAGGCACTTAAAAAGGTCGGCAGCGTGGCTCTTCAGAGGATGTGTGACATGGCTGGCCGTTAAGGGCAATCGGATGTGCGACAGCTTTGGGGAAATAAGTAGCAGTTTTGGAAACTGTTCTCTACCTAGGAGAGCCTTTCTCCCACTGATAACCTGTGAGATCTTATTTTAGGCTGACTGTCTGTTTTTAAGTCTCTGCAATTGCCTGTTATCATGGTTGTGTGTATATGACTCAGCGTGGGATGTGCCAGGAGAGGAAGAACTCAGGACCAGCTATAGCAGTGGGGATGCAGGCTTTACCTACTAGCTTTGCCAACAGAGGAGTTTTTAAGGAGTGACTCTGGTGTCTAATTCAGTGTTTAAATGTCGCCTCTTTGGGCTGTTTCGCTGCAGGTGATCATAAACAGCACAATCACACCCAATATGACTTTCACCAAAACATCGCAGAAATTTGGGCAGTGGGCCGACAGCAGAGCCAACACGGTGTTTGGTTTGGGGTTTTCCTCGGAGCAGCAGCTGACAAAGGTAATGTGGTCCTTCCCGCAGCGCCGTGGGTGCCGCGTCCAATGCTCTTCTCATTCAGTAGGTAATTGCTTACTGAGGGATCCCGTGCTGCTTCTACTGGTTGAGCAGATTCCTCTCTGGCCTTCAGTTTTCTCCCCTCTGGCGCTGCAGGGCTGCCAAACCAGATGACCTTTTAGAAACATCAGTTTCCTTGGAAATGGAGATGTTGTTTAGAGAAGGAAAACATCTCTGACAATGCTGCTTCACAGCCTGAGGTGTAGCCTCAGGACGCAGCCTTGCCAGTTGTTCCTTCCCCAGGTGTCCACCCGGCCCCTGCACCCAGGGTGTGTCTGACAGCCATCAGTGTCACTGACTCTGGTTGGAGCCCTCAGAGAGGGGGAGTAAGGTGACTCACGCTCAGTAAGAGTTTTAAAAGGTTTCTGCTCCCAATTTCCAACATGCATGTGGGGGGCGGGAGGGGTACCCCGAAGCACCAAGCACTTCTCAGACCCCAGATGGGTGTCCTGCGATGCAACTCGATTCTGACACTGCCTGCCTGGAGGAATCATCCAATCCCACAGGTGAAGGGCTCAGTCCTGCAGGATCCCCCCAACTTCAGACTTCAGTTGTAAGCCCAGGGTGTCACCTGTGCTTCTGACTAACCAGCTATAGATCAGAGGTTCCAGTGACCCCCTCCTAAGGTTCAATTAATTTGCTAGAGCTGTTTATAGAACTCAGAGAAACATTTTACTTACTAGGTTACCAGTTTATTATAAAGGGGTATAACTCAGGAACAGCTGGGTGGAAGAGACCTAGGGCAAGGTATGGGGAAAGGACGGAGCTTCCACGCCCCTGCTGAAGTCTGCCACTCTCCCCAAATCTCTACATGTTCACCCACCCGGAAGCTCTCCAAACCCATCCTTTTAGGGTTTTATGGAGGCTTTATTAATTAGGCATGATTGATTCCATCACTGACCACTGGTGATTGATTCAGCCTCCAGCCCTCTCCCCTCCCCTCTATTCATGATTGGTTCCCCTGGAAACCAGCCCCCCCATCCTTAGGTCCTTTGCAAACAAAAGTCACCTCATTGACATAAACCCAGTTTTGACAGAAAGGAGCTTGTTATGAATAATAAGATACCCATTTCACCTTTATGGCTCTGAACTCAGAACTGAGGACAAGAGACCAAATACTGTGACAAAAGATGCTTGCATTGCTCTTAGTGCTCAGGAGCTGTGAGCCAGGAACCGTGGAGGAAGACAAGATATATATTTCTTATATGTCACAGGATCATAAGTTCTTAACTTGGAGCCCCCACAACCCTTAAAATGTCACACAGTGTTTTGTGTGTGTGTTGCTTTTTTTCTAGGGAGAGCGTTTATAGCTTTGCTTTGCTTTGCAAGGGGTCTGGGACACGCTCTGTGGATAGTTAAAAAGGTGTTAAGGAGCAGAGCATGACTGACCACAGACTTGGAGAAGCCCAAGGACCGAGGAAACAAACTGACCACCTCTGAGAGGCCTCACCTGGCCGATGGAAGGGGCCAGAAGCTTGTTTTAGGAGAATAGGCTTCCTTTTAGGATGGTGGAGAGTCCTGTGTAGGTGTTGAAAATGCACTGGTTAAAAGCAAGACTGACTAGGGACTTGCCTGGCGGTCCAGTGGTTAGGACTCCGCGCTTCCACTGCAGGGGACCCGGGTTCAATCCCTGGTCGGGGAACTAAGATCCCTCGTGTCTCAATGCAGCCAAAAAAACAAAACAAAAACAAAAAGCAAGACTGCCTAGTTTATGTGACACAAGAACTTCCTGGAAGACTATCAGAGTATCTCAAGGAATCCAAGAGAGAGTTGAAAATCCAGGAAGGGCTGGAGCCAGGCTGGCTTTGGGAATCTTGGCTAAAGGAGTTCTAGACCACTGCCTTGACCGTCCCACTGACTGCTGGGCAGGTGTTTATTGAGCTCCTGCTGTGCCAACACCATGCTGGGCACCAAGGATGCAGAGCTGTGGCCCCGTCCCCAGAGGGCCTTACAGAATTCCAGACGCCTGGGGAATTGACAGAGCTGCTTAGTACAGACTTGGTCGCTTGGGTTCCCTGTGTACACTAAGGACTGTTTTCACAGGGGGATCAGGATGAATCAGGCAGCCACCCTGGCAGGAACTTGCTAAATGCATCTTTCATTTGTCCACTGTGTGTGCATGTGTGTTTGTACACCACATACACACACACGCACGTTTCTAAGGAGGCCTCCAGCCCACAGACCCAGCCACAAACAAGCCCCCTAAGGAAGGGTACCCCACAGTCTGTCCTCCTCTGCATCCCCACCTATGAGGATGCTGTTCCCTAGAAGCCCAAGAAACCCAAAATGGCCTGGTGGCACGCCACACATCCTCTTATGCCACCCACTCCTAGAAGCATCCTTTCCTGGGTACTAGAATCTCCAGATCGCCAGGGCTCAGCAACGTGGGGCAGGAAGCAGGAATCTTAAGGGTAGCTCGCGGGGTATAAACATGGGAGATGTCATCTCCATCCCTGATCCCTCAGTCCCTGGACTGCGGCTCTAAGGAGAAGTCCCACAACTCTGCCAGATGTGGTGTTCTAGCAGGCAGCACAGCAGAGTTCTGGAAGGCCTGCTGCTTCTGCTGATAAGGTTTGTGGGAGGATCAAGAATCCCGTGGCGAGTAGACCTTGCTTCATTTCATTTGCAGAGAAGTTGGTTGGTTGGTTGGAGGTGGTGCTGTGTGGTACAGAAGGCATTAAGTAAGTTTGTGGGTCGGGGGGCCGGGAGGCATGACAGTTCGTAGTATACGTCTGTCCTGGTGAGGGTAAATTACTGTGTGCTCTGGAGGAAGGGCCCAGCGTAATCAGCTTTCCACCAGGGAGCTGGCTGGTCACTTAGGAGTGTGATGCAGAATCAGGGCCTCAGGGTGGGTCACTGCTGTTGGCAGTTGATACTCAACGGGGCCAGAGGTCAGGGTGGCCATGACAGGAGTAGGTATTGTCAAGGCCACGCCACATTCTCTCCCCGGCACCAAGGCCAGTGTGTCCGTAAGCCTTTTGAGCAAGGGCCAGGCTGCCTGGGGAAGAGAATGACTGGGTACCCATAGAGCAGCCTTCCTGCCCCTAGTTCTAAGGATTCTTTTTGCTGGAGGGTGGAGGCTTCAGAAGAGCATTGTCTTGGTCTGTTCAGGCTATTATAACAAAATACCATAGACTGGGTATTTAAACAACAGCCTCGCAAGGTTCTTTTTTTTTTTATAATTAATTTTTATTGGAGTATAGTTGCCTTACAATGTTGTGTTAGTTTCTACTGTACAGCAAAGTGAATCAGCTATACATATACATATATCCCCTCTTTTTTGGATTTCCTTCCCATTTAGGTTACCACAGAGCACTGAGTAGAGTTCCCTGTGCTATACAGTAGGTCCTCACTAGTTATCTATTTTATACATAGTATCAATAGTGTATATATGTCAATCCCAATCTCTCAGTTCCTCCCACCCCCACTTTCCGCCTCAGTATCCTTATATTTGTTCTCTACGTCTGTGCCTTGGTTTCTGCTTTGCATAAAAATGGTATAAGATCATCTATACCATTTTTCCAGATTCCACGTATATGCGTTAATATATGATATTTGTCTTTCTCTTTCTTACTTCACTCTGTATGACAGTCTCTAGGTCCATCCACGTCTCTACAAATGACCCAATTTCATTCCTTTCCATGGCTGAGTAATGTTGCATTGTATATATGTACCACATCTTCTTTATCCATTCCTCTGTTGATGGACATTTAGGTCTCTTCCATGTCCTGGCTATTGTAAATAGTGCTGCAATGAACATTAGGGTGCATGTGTCTTTTTGAATTATGGTTTTCTCCGGGTATATGCCCAGTAGTGGGATTGCTG
Organism: Delphinus delphis; assembly: GCF_949987515.2. NCBI lineage: Eukaryota > Metazoa > Chordata > Mammalia > Artiodactyla > Delphinidae > Delphinus > Delphinus delphis. The sequence goes on from NC_082684.1 coordinate 104,737,624, forward strand.
GGTCATATGGTAGTTCTATTTGTAGTTTTTTAAGGAACCTCCATGCTGTTCTCCATAGTGGCTGTATCAATTTGCATTTCCACCAACAGTGCAAGAGTGTTCCCTTTTCTCCACACCCTCTCCAGCATTTATTGTTTCTAGATTTTTTGATGATGGCCATTGTGACCGGTGTGAGGTGATACGTCACTGTAGTATTGATTTTCATTTCTCTGATAATTAGTGATGTTGAGCATCTTTTCATGTGCCTCTTGGCCATCAGTATGTCTTCTCTGGAGAAATGTCTGTTTACATTTTCTGCCCTTTTTTTTTTTTTTTTTTTTGATATTAAGCTGCATGAGCTGTTTGTATATTTTGGAGATTAATCCTTTGTCAGTTGCTTCGTTTGCAAATATTTTCTCCCATTCTCAGGGTTGTCTTTTTGTCTTGTTTATGGATTCCTTTGCTGTGGACAGCCTCTCATAGTGCTGGAGGCTGGAGTCTGGGATCAGGGAGCTAGCATGGTCAAGTCAGGTGAAGGCGCTCTTCCAAGTTGCAGACTGTCAGCTTTTCATTGTATTTTCACATGATGAAAAGAGGGCAAGAATGCTCTTTGCGGTCTCTTTTTTTTTTTTTTTTGCGGTACGCGGGCCTCTCACTGTTGTGGCCTCTCCCGTTGCGGAGCACAGGCTCCGGACGCGCAGGCTCAGCGGCCATGGCTCACGGGCCCAGCCGCTCCACGGCATGTGGGATCTCCCCAGACCGGGGCACGAATCCGCGTCCCCTGCATCGGCAGCCGGACTCTCAACCACTGCGCCACCAGGGAAACCCTTCGGTCTCTTTTATAAGGGCATTATTCCCAGCCATGAGGGCTCCATCCTTATGACCCAGTCACCTCCCAAAGGCTCCACCTCCTAGCCCATCCCACTGAGGGTTAGGATTGCCACATATGAATTTGAGGGAGACACAGACTTTCAGTCCATTGCAAGCATTCATGGGGAACGTGAATATCTCCAGGCTCTGGTTCGATTTGGGCCCATTGTTGTAGCCATTTCCCAGATCTCTTTGTCACTACCCCTCCAGCTTGATTTCTTCCCAATCCCTCCCATGCAGCTAGGCCCTTTACCATTTCCCCAGGGTTCAGTGTAGACTCCAACTCCAGGTCACCTCTCCTGTGCACACCGGACAATGAGATGTTCCACGTCGTGCCACAGGGAGGATTTCCTTTTTCCATCATCCTCCGGACGACGGGAGGAGCACAAGCAAAATCCTGACACTGTGTGAGGGAAGCTGCAAACGGTTCACTGTTAACAGGGTGCCCAGGTGTTGGGGGTGGGGAAGGCTGATAGAAGCCAGCTGTTGGAAGGCCTTCTGTGTCATGCCAGAGTTTCTGGACTTTATCCTACGGCCTGTGAAAGATTTTAAGCCAAGAAAAAAAATGATCAGATTTTCATTTTAGGTGGATTTTTTTTCTGGCATCAAGACAGATTCGCTTGTGTTAGTCCAGATCAGAGATGATGAGGGCTTGTGTACGAGTTGGAGAGATTTAAGAAATACTGAGGAGCTAAACGGGTGGCACTCGGTGAGCCGACGTGGGAGGCCAAGACTGGGGTGGGGATGGGTGGATGATGTGACGCCATTGTTTGAAATGAGGAAGAGGAATAGGTGCTGTGAGGATCGGAGTGAATTTCTATAAGGTGGAAGCAAGTATGATGGTGAGTTGTTGAAAGAATAATTAAGCAGAGCCTCTGTCTGAAGCGGCTCTTGGGGATTGCCTGCCTTTTCCCTCTGAAGAAGTTCCTGGTGGGGAGAAGAGGGGTGGTGGGAGCCATGCCTCCCCTGCCAAGTGTCTCCTATCCAGACTGATAGGCCTGGAAGCCTCAGACTGCTGGGCAGGGTCAGATGGGGGGCTTCTGTCAGCGACAGGGTCCTGGCTGGGCCCACCTTGGCTCAATGGCCCCTGATCCCACGCAGGGCTGGAGTTCTTCACGGAAGCCTGGGATGGTTTGAGGGTTACGCTCAGCTGCCTGGAACAATTTCTTCCATCTTTGGGGGACTCAAAGTAGCTAGGAAGGATAAAGGGGTAACATATCAATGAAAAGAGTTGAAAGGAGGGAGAACTCAGCACAAAAATGAGAACCAGTTGTTAAAGTTCCATTCTTTGTGCCCCTGAGAACTGAAGAGACCTTGGACTGCACGTGCTTCCAGGTGTGGCCACTCCTAATTTTTCCCAGACGGAAGATGTCCTATCATTAAAGGGGAGCGCCCTGTCTTCCCGAGTTACCCGGCCTCCTCCAGCGGCATTGGAGTCCCGCTTTGCGACTGTGACCTGCCATTGTCACAAAGCCGTACCAAAGAAGCCCTCAGATGTCTCCTTTGTTCAGAATGTTTCAAATCAACTTGTCCCCTTCCCTTTGAAGGGAGCTATTAACCACACACTGATCAATTACCATGATGTGAGGCTGGCACTCTCGACAAGTGGCAATTAGCACAGAGGAACTTGGGCCTAACGGGTTCCCGAGGTGTGTTGCTGAGAGGACAGCTGTGGCTGAATGCTCTCGACTTCACAGAGCAGCCACCCACAGACCTGAAAGGGGAACTGGTCATCAAACCCTATAACTAGGCTAGAAAAAGGGACCCCAGTGTGGGTGTTTTCATTTAAGAACACTTCTCTTTTTACCCCCCAGGAGGAAAATAGATAGATACCTTTGTCTTTACTGCTCCCTTTATAAGGACCACTTCACACCAAAATCCAGAAAGTATTACAGGGACACTTTCTGCTCTTTATATAGGCTTTCCAAAACGACAGGAGCTACATTTTCCCAGAGGTAAGCTGGAACTCTGTCCACCCGCTGAAGAGGGCATAACGCCTCAGCCTACTGAAGAATGTTGAAAAGGGACTTACGTGTTCTGACAAAAGGAAGGGCTTCTGAAGAGATCCAAGGAAGGAGAACCGAGTGTAAGAGTGAACCAGTTGTTAAAGTGTAGATGATTTCTGGCATATGACCTTGAGATGTTTGTCTCCATCTCATTCATTGCAGGCAGAAGGAAACACATTCTGCCACGAAGCGGAGTGATCCAGGGTGGACTTGCTAGTGCCCCGTGATTGGTCCATCTAAACCCTGACCCATACGTGGCATTTGCTTTTGACCCTTTTCAGTTACGTCATTTCAAATTCAAATTTGTGTTCTGATGCTCACTTCATTAACTCAGTGTAGTTGTGAGAGCATTGCTCTATCTCCTACCTTTGTGATTTAAAGGCTAATTGTTCTTTCAGTGGGGGATATTGATCATTCTTTTGATATGTTTTGGTTAGAATGTTTTTGGCTGCAAGTAACAAAGAGGGCTTGTGCTTTTCATACAAAAGAGAAGTCCTAAGGCAGGCAGTTGCCAGCATTAGTACAGTGGCTCCGTGATATCGGGTGTAGGGCTCTGTGTGTTTTGTTTCTTTGACTGTCCTTTTCCTCATGATGATAAAATGGCTTCTTAAGCTCGATCCATCACATCTGCATTCGTGGCAGGAGGGTGGTACCACAACTCTCCCTGTAAACTCCCTTGGCAGATTTCTTTTTGGGATACTGTTATCAGTCTTGGGTCCCTAGGCCACCCTCCCACACCCACCTTCAGGAAAAAAAAATAGAGGCAGACAAATGTCTTACCATGGTCAGCTTAGATCAGTTCTCATTCTCTACCACCTGGGAAATGTCCTGCTCTAGACAAATTGAGATTCTGTTAAGCTAAGGGAAAAGAAGAAATGGATTTTGAATAAGCAAATAGGTAGCGTCTGCCCTAGGGTCTTCAAAGACCCAGGCCAAAAAAGCCCCAAATGAAATAAAACAATAGTCTTTCATTTTCTATCATAATATATGATGATGATGATTTTGATTACAAAATTATTACCACACATTTAAAAACTATAGAAAATGATCCTAATAAGTAAAGACATGAGAATTTGGCTTATATTAAGAAACATTTGTGGTTTGAATGTCCTTTGATCCATGAGTTTTATTTACAGGAATCTATTCTAAGGAAATAATTGTAACTGCATCCAGAGAATTAGCTACAAGAATTTTCCTTGCAGCATCATTTATAATAGCAAAAACAAAAAGACAAAAACACCAGCCTAAGTGTCCAGCCATAGGAAATTAACTAAATAAACTCCAGTATATCCTTCAGGGTGATATTGTGCAGCAATTCAGGTAATGTAATAGACGATCATATAAGTGCATGGAAGTATTATCATATCGTTAATATCAAAAGTAGCTATAAAAGCAGATGTACAATATTCTATTTTTTAACGAATATGTGTAGTGGATGCATGTATACAGATAGGAAAAAATCGAAAGTTTATATGGTTAGTGCTTATCTCTGGGTGATGGGACTATAGATTTTAAAAAGATATTTTTTCCTAAATTATACTTACTAAATGTACAAGCATGTGTGCTTTTTTTATAATAAGGGGGGAAATATGAGAAAGCTTAAGACTTGGAGAGAGGGGCTTTTTCACCAAAGGGCGGTCATCTTGGCACCTCGCTCAGTGAGGACTGCTTTCATTCCAACAGTTGGAGGCTGTGAGTGGAAACCTCCCATCCTTCTCCCAGGGCACCCTGGATTGCTTCCAGTTTTTCATGATTATAGTTAATGCTAGGATTAACATCTTTATATTGAAGGCCTTTTTTTTTCATATTCCCAATCATTTTTGAAGAATAGTTTCCCAAAAGTGATCTCACTAGGTCAGTGGGTAGGAACATTTTTTTCTCGTAAGAAAAATATTTTTCTTACGATACATATTTCCAAATTGCTTCTCGGTGGGGCTGTACCAGTCACAATGCTGCCAGGAATACCTTTGCCAGCACAGGATATTATAATTGTTTTTAGCGTTTGCTAATTCAGCAGGCAAAGAATGGTGCCTCAGTATTTTGCTTTGCATTTCCAGCAAGGCTGAACGATCTTCTCTATAAATTGTTTACTTGTTGTATTTTTTTTTTTTTTTTTTTTTTGCGGTACGCGGGCCTCTCACTGTTGTGGCCTCTCCCTTTGCGGAGCACAGGCTCCGGATGCGCAGGCTCAGCGGCCATGGCTCACGGGCCCAGCTGCTCCGCGGCATGTGGGATCTTCCCGGACCGGGGCACGAACCCGCGTCCCCTGCATCGGCAGGTGGACTCTCAACCACTGCGCCACCAGGGAAGCCCTACTTGTTGTATTTTTTATTCCTGAATTTTGCCATTTATCTATTGGGGTTTTCATATTTTCCTTTTCAATTTGTACAAACCCTTTCTATACTAAAGATAATGGCCCTTTTTCTGTTGTACTGGCCTAGCTATAGATATTTCCCCCAGGCTGTTGTTTCCCTTCTGATTTAGTTTTTTTTTTTTTTTTCTTTTTATATTCAAAAGCTTTGAATTGTTAGGCAGTCAAGTCTGTCACTTTTGTGATTTTCTTTTGTTTCTTACAAGTTTAGAAAATTACCCTCTCACCCCTCAAGCAGAAGTCTGATGAATGTTCAACTCTGCTTGCATCCAGATTAAAAAAAAAAAACTTACCCCTTTAACCCATCGTTGATTTATCATGCTACTGGTCCACCTAAGGATTTAAATTCATTTCCCCTCAGTTTACCAAAATTATCTCAATCATATTTTTGAATAATTTTCTCCATTAATTTATGATTCCTCCTTTGTCATAGCTAATTTTTATATAAATGGTAGTGTCTATTCCCATAATGCCACCTCTTTTTAAATGATTATTTACCTAAAATGATTATTTAGGTAAATGATTATTTACCTAAAAGGTAAAAAAGCTCTACCTGACGTAGAGCTTATCCTACTTCATTACATTTTAAGCTTATTTTCTGATAAAAATTCTTTTGATTCTCACCCATTTGAATATAAAACGAAATCCCCTACAGACTCAGAATTCCTTTGAGGACAGCAACCACGTCTTTCCTGGGTATTTCAGTGTGCCCAGCACAGTCCCTAGCACATAGAGATAACTAGTTAATACTTTTGAATGAACGAATTCACCCTTTTGTGGCATTCTTTTACTAAAGTTCGTGGTATTAAGTCCAGTCAAGGCCAGAGAAGCTGTGCTTCTCTCTGTTGAACTCCTATCGTACACCCAGCAAAGCCCCATCTCTCATCCTCCAGTGATCCGTGTATTAGTATCCACATTTCATAGATAAAGAAACCAAGGTGCAGAGCAGTTCATTTGCCTGCGTTTGAAAGGCTGTTAAGTGTCAGAGTTGGGCATCTTAGCTAAGGTAGCAGTTAAGCAGGTAAATCATAGGGCCCCGGAGTGTCCAGCACTGGCTTCAGATGGCCTGTGTTCAGTCCCAGTGTGAACTTGGCCAGTTTCGAAACCCATCTGTGCCCCATTTGTATACTGACAGTAGTAAGAAGACCTCAGGGTAGCTGTGAGTGCATAGTAAGACTGTACATTCTAACCGAGTGTCTTATCTCATTTCTGGGAGTCGAGAATACATGTCCTTTTTTCCCCTTTTTTGAGATGTTCTAGGCTGTTACTGTTCACAGGCGTGCCTTGGAGATATTGTGAATTTGGTTCCAGACCACCGCAATAAAGCAAATCTTGCAATAAAGCAAGTCACACAAATTTTTTGGCTTCGCAGTGCATGTAAAAGTTATGTTTACACTATACTGTAGTCCATTAAGTGTGCACTAGCATTATGTCTAAAATAACAATGTACATACCTAAATTTAAAAAATACTTTGTGGCTAATGATTGCTAACCATTATCTGAGGCGTCACTGAATTTTAGTAACAGCAAAGATCACTGATGGCAGATCACCATGAAAGTTTGAAACATTGTGAGAATTAGTGACAGAGACACGAAGTGAGCAAATACTGTTGGAAAAATGGTACCGGTAGACTTGCTTGATGCAGGGTTGCCACCAGCCTTCAATTTGTAAAAAACACGGTATCTGTGAAATGTGATAAAGTGAGGTCTGCCTGTGTAGTAGCACTGTCACCTTGAGGTCCTATAAGGATGTGTGTTTTGACGTATATGTGACAGTTGTTCCTTGCCCCTCTTTTGTAACTGAGAAAAAGAACAGCTAAATAGTGAAGCTGAGGAGAGCTGTAAAATCAGAACTTGTTGCCCGGGCCCCTCATTCTGTATCTGCTATTCTAATCCTCAGACCTTGTCTTTGCCTTAAAGGTTCCCATGGCCTGTTTTGGAGTTAAAGCTTTTAGAATTTTCTTTTAAAGAGGAAGTGAGTACAATTCTATTTTAAGGTAAGGGCATCTCTTTGCAAATGGAAAATCCAATCAATAAGTGTTTAGCAACTGCTGTGGACAAGACTCTTGGCATTCTTATAAACACCCGAAAGTAACTGGATGTGTGGATGATTGTGTGGAAATCAGATCTGGGCTCAAGTTCAGGTTTATTATTTACTAACCATGTGACCATGGGCAAATTTTAACCTCTCTAAGACTCCATTTTCTTTTCAGGAAACTATACATAAGAATTCCCATCCTAGGGACTTCCCTGGTGGCACAGTGGTTAAGACTCTGCACTCCCAATGCAGTGTTCGATCCTTGGTCAGGGAACTAGATCCCACATGCGTGCCACAACTAAGAGTGAGCATGCCACAACTAAGGAGCCTGCCTGCTGCAACTAAGGAGCCTGCCTGCCACAACTAAGACCCAGCACAACCAAATAAATAAATAAATAAAATATTAAGAAAAAAAAAAGAATTCCTGTCCTACAGAGGATGGAGAGGAGCAAACAAGAGAATGTGTGTTAAGAAGCCATTAAACTCCTTACCTTGTAGATGTGCCTATGCTGAGGGTCTAGGGGAAGAGGGTACTAAGTAGGCCCACGCAAGACAAAACCGTGGGACACCTGGAGGGGCCACCATGATGGGTGTCAGGGGACAAAGAGAGAAGGGCCCATTGGAACTGAAGGTTTGTGCTCTGGGCTGAGTCTCCAAGAGTTGAGCTGAGGGTCATCCCAGATGTTCAGGGTCAGGTAGGAGGAGACAGACAGAATGGAGGCCCCCAAGCTCCATCCAGAGGCAACTTGTTCTGTCAAAGCCCGGCAGGGCTTTATTTGCTGACTTCTTTGCCACTATCTCCTGCTACCCAAGTCTCGCCCTCTATCTGATACTTACACAGCGTTCACACCCCAGCACCTAACCTAGGGCATGGCCCAGCTCACGGTGAAAATTTTTGTTTGCTGAAGGTGTGAATGGTGCTCAGACCATGTTTGTTGACTGAATAAGCATGACCCTGGCTGATGACATGTCCAATCTAGTTTACAAGCAACTTCGAGTAAGACCCTGAGAGAAAGAGACCCTGACAGGCACAAGGACCGTCTGTAAAGAACAATGCTTTTGGTCTGGGAGCCTGGTGAATTGAGATGCTTGTGGGAGACAGCCAGCCCCACCTTCCTAAGCACAGCATGGGGAGACTCCATCAGCAGGTGTGTCTACTGAGAACCACATGCATTACCGTTTTCTTCAAATCACGTTTGACTTTTAGTTGATAGTGGGGCACAAAAACATTTAATATCATACCTTTTAAAAGTTGCATCTTTTAATGTCTTAATAAGATTGAAAGGCATTTATAGTGCCTGCACAAAATCTCTTCCGGGATAATGTTCATATTCCAAGTGATACTCTATCTAGTTCCTAGGTTGATCCAGTCAGTTAAGCTTAGGAAGCAGAAAGATGGGGCAGAATACTCCCAAGACACTTACCACAGTACCTTCTTAAGTCCTTAGGTTTGGCCTGTACTTTGACATGATTTTTTTTTTCAAGTGGGCGTAGGTGTGCAAATCTAGAACCCAGAGCCTGTTCATTCACTGAACAAACTTATTTGTGCCTGCTCTCTGCCAGGTGTCAGGGGAGGGTGCAAAGAGGAAAAGCGTGGACCCTGCCGTCAAGGAGTTCACGACATGATGTTTTTACTTACGGGGCCCCTAAAAGGGAGGCGGGTGCTCTGTCCATCCTTGCTAGACCTCACGTCTTTTAAGCAACAGGTAATGTGATTTTTCTCTGACAGCTCTAGGTTGGTTAAATGAAGCCCTGTAGCTATGGCTTTATTTACAGGCCTGTGGGAGCAACACAGGCCAGCGTTGCCACACTGACCTTCTCTGCCTCTACTGGGTGCTTGGTGGACCAACGGCTATCACCCGGCAAGGTTTCCCAAAGCAGACCATCGTTGTTGGCTTTGTGAAGCACTCAGAGGGCGGCCTGTGCTCAGAAATAGAGTTCTCAGCAAAAGCCACAGAATTGTTGGTGGCCTTGCCACTTGGCCAGCTGTTTTTCGTTTCTCAGCAACATTTGGCTCTCTCTTGCTGTGTGACGTCAGCATTAGCTATCATAGAATGTTCTCTGTTCAAACAACGTATTGGCTGATTAAAATCAGTTGCCTTGTCAGTGACTATAAAGCAGTGATTGATATGACTGCCCTGGGATTTTAAGAATTTTTTTCTTTTAAGAAAATATTAAAACATTTTTGAAAGCAGAGAGCATAGTATAATGGGCACCCATATGCGCATCACGTAGATTTAACAGTGAACACTGTGCCACATTGCTTCATCTACTTTTATTGCTGCTGAAGTACTTTAAAGTAAATTACAGACATCGAGACATTTCACGCCTAAATACTTCAGTGTTGATCTCTAAAGAATCACATTCCCCCACAACCACAACATCATCAGCACTTCTAACAAAATTAATAATAACTCCTGGACTTCCCTGGTGGCGCAGTGGTTAAGAATCCACCTGCCAATGTGGGGGACACGGGTTGGAGTCCTGGTCCGGGAAGCTCGCACATGCTGCGGAGCAATGAAGCCCGTGCGCCACAACTACTGAGCCTGCGCTCTAGAGCCCGCGAGCCACAACTACCGAGCCTGAGCGCTGTAACTACTGAAGCCTGTGTGCTCTAGGGCCCGCAAGCCACAACTACTGAGCCCATGTGCCACAACTACTGAAGCCCATGTGCCTAGAGCCCGTGCTCCGCAGCAACAGAAGCCATTGCAATGAGAAGCCGGTGCACTGCAATGAAGAGTAGCCCCTGCTCGCCGCAGCTAGAGAAAGCCCGTGTGCAGCAACGAAAACCCAAAGCAGCCATAAATAAATAAATAAATAAAGTAACTCCTTGGTGTCATCTTATCCAGTCCATGCTCACATTTCCCTCCTTGTTGCCCAGAAGTCTTCTACTTGGTCTGTTCAAAAGAGGACTCAGTCCTAGGCTGCACGTTGCATTTTGCTATTTTATATCTTAGGCTTTTAAAATCTAGGACTGGGCTTCCCTGGTGGCACAGTGGTTGAGAGTCCGCGTGCCGATGCAGGGGACACGGGTTCATGCCCTGGTCCGGGAGGATCCCACATGCCGCGGAGCGGCTGGGCCCATGAGCCATGGCCACTGAGCCTGCGCGTCCGGAGCCTGTGCTCTGCAACGGGAGAGGCCACAACAGGGAGAGGCCACAATAGTGTGAAGCCCGCGCACTGAAAAAAAAAAAAAAATCTAGGACTGTTCCTTTTCAACTTTTTGGATGTTTTTGTGTTTCCTGACATTGACTTGTAAGAGTTCTTGGATCTTTCAATAGGGATTATGAAGTTTTTCGTGGATTCCTTTTGCACTATAGCTAAATTTCTTTTGTTGCATTTGTATTAGGCGCTGTTAGCCAGAGGTATGTGTTTTTAATATTTCGCCATCAAATCTAGCTTCAGTATCTTAGAAATTCGTTCAGATCTGACCTTGGCCAATAGTGGGTTTTTTTGGAAAAAGCATTCATTATATTCATTTCTTTTTAATCTCAAATAAAATCCTTCTTCTGGATTTATACAGGACTTATTGGCTTAAAAGGAATGCAAAATAATAAAGGTAGGTTCTGAATATCAGCCATGTGTAAGGTTAAGGAAATCCCTAATAATTCTTCTTCACGTTCAGTTTGCAGAGAAATTCCAGGAGGTGAAAGAAGCTGCCAGACTAGCCAGAGACAAATCTCAGGAGAAAATCGAGACCTCGAGCAATCATTCCCAAGTAAGTAATTTGTCCGTAAGATGAATGACTGTGATCAGTGCTTGAGACTCTGTTCCTTGTCACTTTTGACAAGAAATAAGAAATTTTCGCAGTAGGGCATTTTGAAAACTTTTTCAACTATTAGACTGCTCACAGTGAGATGAATGTGACATGTAAGAGACTCTTGAATTTTTCAGGATGTGGTGATATATTTTGGATGGAAAACGTTTGATGAGATTAGAGTTAATGCATGTCCCTGGTCTGGGATGTCCTCTGGTCACGGTTTAAAAACCAATGTCAATGGTCTTCCCTGGTAGCGCAGTGGTTGAGAGCCCGCCTGCCGATGCAGGGGACACAGGTTCGTGCCCCGATCTGGGAAGATCCCACATGCCGCGGAGCGGCTGGGCCCGTTAGGCATGGCCTCTGAGCCTGCGCGTCTGGAACCTGTGCTCTGCAACGGGAGAGGCCACAACAGTGAGAGGCCCGTGTACCGCAAAAAAAAAAAAAAAAAAAAAAAAGCCAAGGTGAAGTGTTTTCTTTCTGTGTTGGGAGGTGAGGTCTGCATGAAGGATGCTCATGGACAAATGCAGGTACCTGTGCCCATGACAGAGAAAACTTGATCGATGCCAGAGAGTCCTCGTCTGTCTCCCTATTATAACAAAGTCACGTGGGAGGTGGTATTCCAACAGCTCTGGTTTAGCCAACGTAAATGTGGCTTTGCCAGGAACTGAGTTATCTGTCTACTTAAAAGTGTGGTAATTGACTAAAAGGGACCTATTTTAACCTGAAATAAAAATACCTGCCTTCCGGACATCTAGATTAGGGTGTGTAGTGGTAGGTGGAAACCTTGACCTAGTGACAGAGTTATGTGTAGAGAGACAGGGAAAGGGAGACCTGACGAGACATAGGAGCTGGGGTCTGGGATTAGGGATAAGCATGATGTAAATGCAAGGCAGCCAGGGTTCTGCCTGCCTGGGGGTGAGATGCACAGTGGGAGGAACAGAGATGCACTTGGAGGTACTGTGGAGGACCTGGAATTCTTCATTAGTGGATCATTCTTAATTATTTATTGTTGGATAATGGGAAGACATTGGAGATGTTTTATAGCTACCGATCAGGAATTGACATGAAGGTTGCATGCAGGTGGTGAGGAAGTCAGGGAGGAGCTGAGGGCAGGAAGATCGGAGAGGAGGCTGTGGGGTGGAGAATGGCCAGGCCAGGCCAGCCATGGATGGATGTCGGGGCAGCTTGTGGAAAGAGAACAGGAGACATGGGCATCCTGAGCGGTCAAGATCAACACCCTAGACTTGGCCGTCAGCAATAGCTGAAGCTGAATCCTGTAAAAGATGCCCCTACGGATTTATGGAAATGAACGTGTATTAGACTTCAAGTGGGCAGGAACTTTCCTGAATCTTTGTAAATAATCTTTAATGACATCTAAATGATACTGTTAATTTAGTATACTAATTATTGTACTGAGTAATCGCTGAGGATCTGTAAAATTGGGCACTTGAAATGGTCCATAGTCTAAGGACTTTCTCTGTGTTTTTGTTTTTGGAATGCTAAGGTTATTATACAATAAGAGTTACCAAAGATATTTTGTTAACGTTTTGGTGTGTTTCTTCCTAATATAGCTTTGCAGTATATCTTGGTGTTATTCTTTTTAATCTTTTTTTAAAAAACGTATTTGTTATGATCCTTTCCTTGTGTTTTCAAATATCCCTTTTCAAAACTATTTTAATGGCTAGATAGTATTCCAGTGTTTGCATCACAACTTATTCCATTAACCTCCTATAATTTGGGACATCGGTGTTGTTTCTAATTTTTCATTAGTATAAATAACACCATGCTAAGCATTCTTGCACACCTTTTGTGCATTTGATGGTTTCTGCAGGATAAATTCTTGAAGTGGAAGTATTGGGTTAAGGGTAGGACTTTTTTTCTGGTCAACAATTTTTTTTTTTCGATTTTATTTTATTTATTTTTTATACAGTAGGTTCTTGTTAGTTATCCATTCTATACATATTAGTGTATACATGTCAATCCCAATCTCCCAATTCATCCCACCACCACCACCCCCGCCACTGTCCCCCATTGGTGTCCATACGTTTGTTCTCCACATCTGTGTCTCTATTTCTGCCCTGAAAACTGGTTCATCTGTACCGTTGTTCTAGGTTCCATATATATGCATTAATATACAATATTTGTTTTTCTCTTTCTGACTTACTTCACTATGTATGACAGTCTCTAGATCCATCCACGTCTCTACAAATGACCCAATTTCGTTCCTTTTTATGGCTGAGTAATATTCCATTGTATATATGTACCACATCTTCTTTATCCATTCGTCTGTCGATGGGCATTTAGGTTGCTTTCATGACCTGGCTACTGTAAATAGTGCTGCAGTAAACACTGGGTTGCATGTGTCTTTTTGAATTATGGGTTTCTCCGGGTATATGCCCAGTAGTGGGATTGCTGGGTCATATGGTAATTCTATTTTTAGTTTTTTAAGGAACCTCCATACTGTTCTCCATAGTGGCTGTATCAATTTACATTCCCACCAACAGTGCAAGAGGCTTCCCTTTTCTCCACATTTGTCTCCGGCATTTGTTGTTTGTAGCTTTTCTGATTGATTCCCCTTCTAACTGGTGTGAGGTGATACCTCATTGTAGTTTTGATTTGCATTTCTCTAATAATTAGTGACGTTGAGCAGCTTTTCATGTGCTTCATGGCCACTGTATGTCTTCTTTGGAGAAATGTCTATTTAGGTCTTCTGCCCATTTTTTGATTGGGTTGTTTGTTTTTTTAATATTGAGCTGCCTGAGCTGTTTATATATTTTGGAGATTAATCCTTTGTCCATTGATTCGTTTTCAAATATTTTCTCCCATTCTGAGGGTTGTCTTTTTGTCTTGTAGTTTCCTTTGCTTTTCAAAAACTTTTACGTTTCACTAGGTCCCATTTGTTTATTTTTGTTTTTATTTCCATTACTGTAGGAGGTGGATCAAAAAAGATCTTGCTGTGATTTATGTCACAGGGTGTTCTTCCTATGTTTTCCTCTAAGAGTATTATAGTGACTGGTCTTACAGTTAGGTCTTTAATCCATTTGGAGTTTATTTTTGTGTATGGTGTTAGGGAGTGTTCTAATTTCATTCTTTTACATGTGGCTGTCCAGTTTTCCCAGCAAGGGGTAGGACTTTTTTTTTTTTTTTTTTTTTTTTTTTTTGCGGTACGCAGGCCTCTCACTGTTGTGGCCTCTCCTGTTGCGGAGCACAGGCTCCGGACGCACAAGTTCAGCGGCCATGGCTCACGGGCCTAGCCGCTCCACGGCATGTGGGATCTTCCCGGACCGGGGCACAAACCCGTGTCCCCTGCATCGGCAGGCGGACTCTCAACCACTGCACCACCAGAGAAGCCCAGTAGGACGTTTTGAGAGCTTTTGACACACACTGCAAACATCCCTACAGAAATGTACAATTGTGACTCCCACCAGCAGTGAATGAGAGCGTTTTTCCCTCCCGTTCCCTCCCCAACAAAGCTTTGTTGATTTGACAGAAGAAAAATGTACTTTATTGTCTTTTTAAATTTTGTATTTCTTTACTAGTGAGATTAAATTTTTTTGCTTATTAATTCTATGTATTTCTTCTTCTGTAAATGTCAATTGCATATCCTTTCCGCTTTTTTGTGTTCATTTCCAAGAACTTTATTTTTAACATGGCTAGTTTTGAATATGTACAAAACTAGGCAGAACTGGGTAAATGAACCCCCATGGACCCATAGGTCAGCTTTAACAGTTAGGACTCTATGACCAATGGTTTCATCTACACCCACCTCTCCCTCCGTCTTTATTTTAAAGCCAGTCCCAGACATCATTTCATTCATAAATATCTCAGAGCGTCACTCTAAAAGTTGAGGACTCTAGGGGTTTTTTAGTATAGGAATAGTATTAGCGTTTTTGTTTTTAGTATGCATTGAAAATATTTCCCCCACATCGTTGCTTACATTCTGATGTAGTTTATGCACTTTTTTGCGATGTAGAAATTTAGTAATACGTCATTCCCTTCTTGTCTTTCTTTTGCCTTTATTCTTCTTGGAGGCGAAATAAAATCTTTCTAAGATCTTCTCCAAGACCAGATGAGGTTTCACCTCCATGTAGAATGGCTTATTACAGCAAACATTTCAGAATATTCATAACATTGCTAACTAGTCGCAGACACCCATATCTGATTCCTGTTTTTTTTTTTTTTTTCAAATGAGTGTGTTCATCTCTCTGTAGCCCCGGGATTTTTAAGTCATCTCAGCTTCTTATACTTTTTCTCTTAACTCATTCACTGTTTCTTATTATAAAACCCTCCTCCCCCGCTTTCTTTTTCTTTTTTTTTTCTTTTGGCCATGCCCTGCAGCATGTGGGGTCTTTGTTCCCCAACAAGGGATTGAACCTGCGCCCCCGGCATTGGAAGCACGGCGTCTTAACCACTGGACCGCCAGGGAAGTCCCTAAAACTCTCCCCCTCTTTTAATCTGTGGTTTCTGTCCTGTGTTATTTAAGGAGAGCAGGTATCCGGGCTTGTTAGGTTTACCTGTAAAGTTTGAGTGAGAAGGTTCTGCGTAACGGCCCTGTGTGCTGTCTTGTGGGTAAAATGCACAGACTGTCTGGACTCCAAGTGGAGTCTCCACGGATGGTCTTGTTATGAGTCTGTGGACTTGTCAGTCTTTGCTGCGTTCTGGTTGGATGCGTTGGTTCTCCCACACTCATAACCGCACAGTTCCTCATCATGCCTGATTTGCTTCCGCTGTGAGGACAAGCGATAAGGTGTGCAAGTGATTCAGTCTGGCCAGGAATCTGGGTGTGAAACCCCATCTTCCACTCAGGCATCCAGCATCAACGGAACGGACGATGAAAAGGCATCTTCTGCGGGTCCTGCCAACACACACCTCAAGTCTGAGAACAACAAGCTGAAGATCGCTCTGACACAGAGGTGAGCATGTTCAAATCCAGGTGCTGTTGTCTCCCAGGTCAGCACTTCCCTGCAGCCTTTCCCACTGGGCAGGGTTTCAGGAAGTTGGGAAAGGAGACTGGGTCCTGCTCAGAGCGTCCGGTCTTGACTCCTGGCCAAAGGAAGACCAGCTGCCTTCGTGGTTGTTCTCTGTGCACATCAGCATCTATGTGTGTGTGTGAGAAAGAGAGGGGTGTCCCTGTCCTTTTTTTTTTTTTTTTTTTTTTGCCATGCCACGAGACTTGTTAGATCTTAATTCCCCAGCCAAGGATGGAACCTGGGTCCCCTGCAATGGAAGCATGGAGTCCTAACCACTGGACCACCAGGGAAGTCCCTGTCCCAGTGCTTACGTTTCATGTTTTTGGGGGGGTGGCCCGTGCCATGCGGCATAAGGGATCTTAGTTCCCCAACCAGGGGTCAAACCCGTGCCCCCTACATTGGGAGTATGGAGTCTTAACCCCTGGACAACCAGGGAAGTCCCTGTTTTGGTTTTTGAGAAGCCAAATTTATCATTTATTCATATATGATAACACTGAAAAACATTAAAACCTAAGAAACTATCTTGAAAATAAAATAAAATCTCACAAAAATCAGTAGCTTTTCTATATACAAACAAACATCACATAGACTATATATTTGAAGAAGAGATTTCCTTTACAATATGAACTAGAACCATAAAATACATGGGAATAAACTTAAGAAATGTACAGGATCTTTGTGAAGAAAACTCAAATGATTTTGAGGGCCATACATGAAAAATTCAACAAATAGAAAAAGTCTATTGGGAAGTGGTAGGAAGCCTCAATATTTTAAAAAGTATCAATTTCCCTTAAATTGATCTACAAATTTAACACAACCCCCATGACGATATCAACAAGATTTTAACTTTTAATGACTATACTAGCTGTGCTTGTGTTTTCCTTGTTTTTTGTTTGTTTGTTTGTTTGTTTTTTGCGGTACGCGGGCCTCTCACTGTTGTGGCCTCTCCCGTTGCGGAGCACAGGCTCCGAACGTGCAGGCTCAGCGGCCATGGCTCACAGGCCCAGCCGCTCCGCGGCATGTGGGATCCTCCCGGACCGGGGCACGAACCCGTGTCCCCTGCAGCTGCAGGCGGACTCTCAACCACTGTGCCACCAGGGAAGCCCTGTGCTTGTGTTTTCATATCTTGAGAATGTGGCCTGTTTCCCAAAGGCTAGGCTGGGTCTCACGGTGTAAGGCTGGCCCCATGAGCACCTTCAGAACTGCTGTCTTTGGGGGTCATTCTGCTCACCTGGCAGGGGACTCGGCCGGCTTCCCCCAGCCTCTCTGTGGCTGAGAAGCTGCTTTCCTCAGACCTGCCCCGTGTAAGAACTCTATCATATTAATTCCGCCATTTTACAGGTAAGGAAACTGAGTCCCAGGTGGTACAGTGAGTCCTTGCCCAAGGTCACATGGCTGGTAAATCTTCCCAGAGGCACCCGCCTCTGCAACCCAGCCAGCCTGACCAGTGCATGGAGCTTAATTCCTGTGATCTGACAGAAATTAAGGAATTTCAGAAAGAACATAGGACCCGTAGATTCAGCCACTTTCTTTGGACCCTGGGTTTTGTCAGATACGTCAAAGGACAGAACTGTGACCAGCCTCTTTTACTCATCAGGTGATCTTGAAGACTATTTTTGGTTGAGTCATGGTGGGCTGCCTGGATGAAAACATTCCACCCCTAAAAATAAATGTTTTTAAATCCCACTTGAATGGACGAGTGAATTACAGGAATGGGTGTGAAGCCATTTCCCAGAAATCAGCTCAATCATTAACTCTGAAATTAATCACATAATAATATTTTGCTATGTTTTCAGTCTGTGGTGTTTGAAACCAAAAGTATATGTGTTCCAATCACAGTTCTAGGACCTTGAGGTGGATGAAAGATAATGCAGATTATTAAAATACAGTTGTATTTACTTTTTAAAAAATTAAAAGAAAAAAAAAGAAACCTTTAGAGACACAACTCCCCTCAGCCAGGCAGTATTGATTAGAAGCCAAAACCTTTTTTTTTTTTCAGAGTGGTTAAGTCTGAGGTGGTTTTTTTTTTTGTTAATTAATTTTTATTGGAGTTTAGTTGCTTTACAATGTTGTGTTAGTTTCTGCTGTGCAGCAAAGTGAATCAACTATACATATATCTCCTCTTTTTTAGATTTCCTTCCCATTTAGGTCACCATACAGCACTGAGTAGTGTTCCCTGTGCTATACAGCAGGTTTTCATTAGTTATCTATTTTATACATAGTAGTGTATATGTGTCAGTCCCAACCTCCCAATTCATCCCACCCCGCCACCCTCACCCCCTTGATAACCATATGTTTGTTCTCTACGTCTGTGTCTCTATTTCTGCTTTGCAAATAAGTTCCTCTCTACCATTTTTCTAGATTCCACATATAAGCGATATTATGTGATATTTGTTTTTCTCGTTCTGACTTATTTCACTCTGTATGACAGTCTCAAGGTCCATCCTCGTCTCTACAAATGATCCAGTTTTGTTCCTTTTAATGGCTAATATTCCACTGTCTGTATGTACCACATCTTTATCCATTCCTCTGTTGATGGACATCTAGGTTGCTTCCATGTCCTGGCTATTGTAAACAGTGCTGCAGTGAACACGGGTCTCCAAAACAGGAAACAAAAGCAGCGTTGAATGGGACCGGCAACTGAGGGCAACCTGATTCCAGTTTGTTTTTTCAAACTTCACTGATCACAGAGGGTTATCATGTGGTTTGGTGATAATGTGAAGGGGTCCCTCGGACCTGAGGTGACCTAGGGTCGGCCAGGGCTCCCTCACACATCCTGCGGTTGGAACCCCAGTTCTTCTGCCCTCAGGGGACTCCCAGCCCCTGTGTCCTCTGTCCTCAAGTCCTCAGCTCTCAAATCTGGACCCAGACTGTTCGTTTAAACCTGGGGTTGTTGGGCTCCAGAGAGGAAGTGTCAGGAGCTTGTTGAAAGTGTCCGCCGCTTTCATGAGAGTGTCAGAGGGCCCGGGGTCCACCCCAGCACTTCAGAACCTACATCCCTGAGGTTCATTTCAGGAAGGAACGGACATGGGCAGGAGAGAACCGTCCTGCGGCCAGGGGTCAGTAGGGAGCAGACGGGGAAGGGGTCTCTACCACAGTCTGTGGCTTCATTCTTAGTTTCTTTTTTTTTTTAATTGAAGTAGAGTTGATTCACAATGTTGCGTTAATTTCTGCTGTACAGCAAAGTGACTCAGTTATACATATATATATATATATATATAAAATTCTTTTTTATATTCTTTTCCATTATGGTTTATCCCAGGACGTTGAATATAGTTCCATGTACTATACAGTAGGACCTTGTTGTTTATCCATTCTGTATATAATAGGTTGCATCTACTAACCCCAAACTCCCAATCCATCTCTCCCTCAGCCCCTTCCCCCTTGGCAGCCACAAGCCTGTTCTCTTATGTTTGTGAGCCTGTTTCTGCTTCATAGATCAGTTCATTTGTGTCATATTGTAGACTGCACATAAGAGTGATATCATCTGGCATTTGTCTCTGTCTGACTTACTTCACTTAGTATGATAATCTCTCGTTGCATCCATGTTGCTGCAAATGGCATGATTTCATTCTTTTTTTATGGCTGAGTTCATTCTAAGTTACATCTCTTCCTTCTCTGAGAATTCTGTTCTCTTCTAAAGTGATGCCTTGAGAAAGTCACCCAACAAGGCAGCATGTTCCCACTAAAGGGAGGTGCCAGGCCCGCTCAGCACGTGGTTCTCGCTGCCAGGCCACCGGCGGGAGAGGGTGTGGCCCCGAGGCATGGGCTGAGGGGGTGGCCGGGTGCCCCCTCCGCAGGGCAGCCGGGTGGACGGTGCCCACCCTCCCGGTCACCGCCTGGCCCCCGCCCTGCAGCGCCGCCAACGTGAAGAAATGGGAGATCGAGCTGCAGACCCTGCGGGAGAGCAACGCCCGGCTGACCACGGCACTACAGGACTCGTCGGCCAGCGTGGAGCAGTGGAAGAGGCAGTTCTCCCTCTGCCACGACGAGAATGACCGGCTCCGGAACAAGGTGGGGAGGGCCGGGGTGGCTGTGACCTTCCTCTCCCCACTGCCTCCCGCTTGGCCTTCGGTCCCATGTCCCAGGGGCAGGAGGAAGACCCGCTGCTTCTCCCTTTGTCCTCCCCTCCGCCTCCCTGCCTGCCTTAGTGGGAACGCTACTATGTACAGAACTGACTGATTACCTTTCCTGAACCAAGTTTTAAAATTGCAATCGCAAAGGAGAAGAGAAATCAATGGGAGATTGCAGCTTTGTCTCTCGCAAAGATCACCCTCTGATGCGAGCTGTGGGTTGGCCTTTCGTGGGTGGCCTCCCTCTGGCATTTTCTGTGGTTCCGTGATCTTCGGTAGAGAAAAGGGATCCAAAGGGTGAGTGAAGAAAATAGATTCAGGAGATGGTGAGGCGTGATTGCTCAGAAACCCTGCTTCCCTGCAAACTGCTCTTTCTAAAAATGTGAGATAGGCAGCAAGGAAAGGAATACGGCCCTTGATGTGTGAGGTGGGCGGATGCGGACGGGCCTCGTGTGCCTTCTACCCTCCTACCCTGACATGGGGACTTTTCAGTTTTTTTCAGAATTTACCCACGCCCTTCCCTGTAATTAGTCGCTCATGCTCTGCTGTTGGGCTGAGTTGATGCGGTTGTTTTAGGGTTCCCAGGTGAGGTCCTGGGGTTGCTGTGCTGTTTTGCTGGTCAGCACTTTTATCCCACAGTCGGTGAACACAGTCTGCTCCGTAAATGCAGGATTTCAGGGTACGGGTCACATTGAGATTGGTACTCGCTCCCCTTGCCCCCGTTTATAACCCACCCACCCGTTCTGAGTGGAGCCCCTGGAAACCACTCCCCTACTTCATGTCTTACTTCGGAGCAGGTGGCATGTGAAACTGCCTCGTGTCGTTTTTTCATAAAGTGCTGATGGTGAGGGGCGCAGGCCAAGTGCTGACTCCGCACCTTCCCTTCTGAGGCTGGGCTCATCTGCTTGGCAGAGGGATTGATTGCCCTTTGTTTCTTTTTCCAAGGGCAGAGCTGAGTTTCTCACTTCGCGTCTGAGTGTAAGAACCAAAGAGCCGTGCGGGGTCGGGGGGGTGGGGCGTGGAGGAAGTACGTGCAGTGGAACCTACTCCCTGTGCGGAGCGTCAGCTTCCCTGGGCGGGAAGCACTGGGAACTTGATTCCCAGGGCGGGATGTGGACGTTGGTGGGATCTCCGGCAGCTCCTGTGGCTGGAGGTTCAGATCCTGAGGGCTGGTGCAGGTCACCTCTAAGAACTGTCCTCATGTTGACCACCTAGTGCCCTGCACCCTGAGGACTGCCGCTGCCTGCTTGTGGGGAACCCCATCAACACGGTGCTCTTGTGTTACTTGCTGGTTACACCCCTGCCGTCCACTCTGCACCCATGCTTTGGCCCCTGGGAAATGCCCAGTGTCAGAGGTGTCAGGCTTGGGAAGGAGAGAAAGATGCACTCTGGGGATGTACCTCAGCACTTGTCATCTCTCCAGGAAGAGGCCCACGGGCCAGGCCCCTTCTGCGTGCATCAGTGGGGAAAGGTCATCTTGATTTAAAACGTTTGAAATGTCATTGAGCCCCAGTTGGTAGCCACTGTCCCACAGAGTTGCTCGGTTCTCTACCCTGCTCGCTTAACCCCTTGAAAAGCAACAGAATCATTCAGGGCATGATTAAAATGATGTGACAGTCATTCTGCGAAGAAGCAGATAGATTCATGGGACGTCTGGCCCCGACTTGTGACAGATCCTTAAAGCAAACCTAAAGCTACTGTCCTGTGACTGTGAGAGAAAACCAGAGGCCCAGAGCATACTGAAGCCAGGTTTTGTGACTTCTGTGGCTTTGTTGGTGTTAAATGAGGGCATCCTGTGCCTGCAGGAGCAAACAGCCCAGGGGGAGCCCCGTGGAGTTTGTCTGTAGCCACAAGGAAAAATTTATAAGTGGGTTAATTTATGGTTTACTTTAAAAGAGCTGTGGTGATCTTTTGTTTAATGACTACAGTAAACTGGCATCCCTGCTTTAACATGTGATATTCATTAAAGATTGACGAGCTGGAAGAGCAGTGCAGCGAGATAAACAGAGAGAAGGAGAAGAATACCCAGTTGAAGAGAAGAATTGAGGAGCTGGAGTTGGAACTCCGAGAAAAGGAGACGGTGGGTCGTGGGGCTCCGAGCAGTGCTGCTTGGCGTCCCCTGGGCCTTGGCGGGTGATCTCCACCCAAGGACACGGCAGGCAGCTGTGGGGCATGTGACCGGCCCTGGCAGCTGCCCGGATCTCAGCACAGAGACAGAGCCAAAAGCTACACCAGGGCACAGATAGTCCAGGGCAAAGGCCTGACCATTACCCTCCGCAGCCTCCTTGTTGTACTTATTCTATAGTCAGTCGCTCAGGTCCAAGAGGGAGCTGAACATTTGCAAAAGCACTCGGAAACTTTCACAGGTGGTCTTTTATCAGAAGTTGTGTTCTGCCGTCAACTTAATGCAGCGAGAACCCCCTGTCACACAGTCATTTATTTTCTGGGGGACAGGACCGCTAAGTACAGCAAGTCCCCTACCCACGAACGAGTTCCACTCCAAGAGTGCACTTGCCTAAGTCCAGTTTGTTCGTAAGTCCAACAGAGTTAGCCTAGGTATGCAACTAACACAATCGGCTGTATCCTACTGTACTGTAATAGGTTTATCATACTTTTCACACAAATAATACATAAAAAACAAACACAGAAACCAAAGGAAACATTTTTAACCTTGCAGTACAGTACCTTGAAAAGTACAGCAGTACCAGCTACATCACTGCTGCTTCTACGCTTGCTTCCGGACATCCTGGGCATGAAATAAAGACACTGTAGTACTGCACTCTCTACAGTGCTGTACAGTAAAGTACACAAACGCACAACCACTTGTCGAGGATGCACGCACGTGACGGTGTACACCAGACACGTGAACTGACTTACATGACTGGACATGTGGACGCACATTTGCATCTTTGAAAGTTCGCAACTTGAAGGTTCATAGGTAGGGGACTTACTGTATGCAGAGGGTGGAGACCATGGGCAAGTTACCAATCCTCTCTCAGCCTCGGTTTCCCCGTCTACGAAACAGGAATCATACTTCTCTTTTCATGGTGGTGTTCAGCCTTCATGCATTAATTCATGGAACATACTCAGCCTTTAGAATTACCTCGTGTGTTAAGTATAACATCATCGCCATTATTATTTACGCAGACAACACAGGTTCCAAAAGCTGCTTCCATTATTGTATGCACGAGTTGGGGATTTTCAAGAATACATTTGATCTGACTTGCTTTCACATTCTTTTTCCAATTTCTGTCTCCTGTAGGAGTTGACAGACCTCCGAAAACAAAGTGAAATCATACCTCAGCTCATGTCAGAGTGTGAATACGTCTCTGAGAAGTTAGAGGTAAGGGCGGGGAGCACGTCCACCTGGGCTCAGATGAGAAGGCATCCACTGTGTTACCCATTTCTCCGAGGCCTCTCCCTTTCACGCCTGGCTTGGTAAAGAAAAGAGACTTTGTATTCCTAGAAAGCCAGCGTAACTACATGCCAGATGCCAGCTTTCCTCCCGGGTGCAGACTCAGCAGTGTTTGTCTTCTGTTTTCTCCACTTATACGAAGGTGTCCTGTGCATAACCATAGTGTAGGTGACTGTTTCCTGCCCACAGAAGTCCCTACAGAACCACAGAAGGGTGCAAAGCAGGGGACAGAAAGGAGGGCTGAGAGCCTAAGATCCAGGGGCTATTGCACCTCCCCAGCCAGTGACCTTGGACATGACCTTGGACAGCCCCCCCCCAACCCTGCCCCCCAACCCTGCTGGCTTCAGATTTCTGATCCACCTGCTGCATTTCTGAAGGAGCATTTTCAGGTCCTCCTTCACCTCCGAGGTTCTCCTCACTTCGAGAGCTCTTTGTTCAGGTATACAACCTTGGTATTAGTAACTGGTTCTTGTACACCCATTCAAAAATTCTCATTTTATGCCCATAAGATGAAAGCTCTTATTTGGACTCACAGCGGTCCCGCCATTGGGAGCTTCAACGTCTCCATGGCAACACCACGGGACGGACAGAGCACAGACCTACTGTCCCTGCGTCTGGCACGGCCAGTCCTCCCTCGCTGACGGCCAGAGGCTGGCCTGGGGCCAAGGAGACCTCGCCTTCTCAGTGGAACCGGGAGAAACAAGTCACTCTTCCATTTGTGCTATTTCTCACTCTCTCCCAGAATGGAACCCAACGGGGGCCTCTGCTGACCACACTGGGCTTGGGGCTGAAAACCCCATGTGCTGGGATTTCAGGCTTCCTCTGCTGGGCACTTTGTGAAAGCATCACTTAGCACCAGGCTCCCTTGGGCAGGATGCTGAGTTCTGTGTTCTCTGTGGGGGCATCGTATTAAGGCGAGATGCTGGCCGTTGGTACCTCTGCCAGAGAACAGCAGGAAGGAGGGGCACACACCTGATGCCAGGGGGGTGGGGGCAGGACACTTAACACTTCCAGGGAGGCAGGCCCGCCCGAGGGGGACGGACAGTCTGGTTGTCTCAGGTCTCAGCGGGGCTCCTCCCGCTCTGTCCCCAGACCCTTCTTTCTCTCTCGCTTTGCTTCAGGCGGCAGAGAGAGACAATCAGAACCTGGAAGACAAAGTGCGCTCCCTGAAGACGGACATGGAGGAGAGCAAGTACCGCCAGCGCCACCTGAAGGTGGAGCTGAAGAGCTTCTTGGAGGTGCTGGACGGGAAGATCGATGACCTGCACAACTTCCGCCGGGGCCTCTCCAAGCTGGGCGCCGACAACTAGGGCTGCGCGTGAGTCCCCAGGGTGTGTGTGACACAGAGTAGCACTAGGACGTCCTCCCGTTCGCGTGGCTTCTGTAAATGCAGGCGCGGTTTGTCACGTTTCCAAACCAGGGGTGCCGTCCACTCTCTCCTCTCCAGAATAGAAACCTCCCCTTGCTTCTCTGGCCTCGCGAGGTCATGGACAACTGGACGATTCTGACTCAGGAATCCAGAACTAGGTCTACCTTAAACATTTACGCAGTCAGGGCAGGGATGTTTATAACTTTCTTAAGGGCTGTTGCAACCATATGAACTGGAAAAGTATTTTCTAATTCAAGTATGAATACCCTTTCCAACTCCTGTTTTTTTGAGTAGCGTTCAGAGTGTTCGAATGTTCACCAGGCACCAATGTGTGGGGCGTGGTGATAGCAGTTTTCCTCTCAGTATATACAGAGATGCTTTAAAGCAACCACTGAGTAGAGACTTGTCCCAAGAGAGAAAACGCACTTCTGGTGGAGGCGTTTTCTGGCAGGGGAATCGCCTGCATCCACTCCGCCCACTTCCACCCGCCCCCAGTTTGTATGGTTGCGACAATGTTCCTTTTCTTGGTTTTAATTTCTGAGCAGGTTACTGTGCTGTGGGGACAGCATGCAGCGAGGGTGCCTAGCACAGTGCCTGGCACAAAGTAGGTGCTTAATAAATATTTGTTCATTTAAACGTATAAACAGAATTTAGTGTTTTCATCACATCCCCCATCAAGCCCCTGTTGGACAGTCCACCGTCCTGGTGCACTGGGTCATTATCAGGCATGTATGTGACTTTGTGGACAGACTCGTGGGTTGGCTCAGGTGGCCCTGGGGCCAGGAGGGTGGCAGTGGAAGCAGCAGGAGCTGGTCTGAGGCCCCCACCTCCCAGCAGCCCATCCATGGTGCTCTGCCCCTGGGGGCCTCTGACACTGAGATCACCCTTCCTTTCCAGGAGTGAGGCCTGTGGCCTAGGGATTCTAGGACCACTGACTGACCCTGGTATAGGGGCTGCCCAGGGCTTGGGATCTAGGGTGGGATCCTCTGTTGGGTTTAGACAATTGAAAAAGAAATCACACAGGCCCGTGAGGGAAGGAGTGGGCTCAAAGTGGCTGAGCCTTGGCCTTAGAGGAGTTCTGCCCAGGTCTGCCTCCTCCTGTTCCTGCTAAGGAAGGGACCAGAGCCATGGACCTCTTCTCTCTTACTGAGTTTCTCAGTGGGGCCAGTGGACATTTCATTTGCCCCATGCATGGCAAGATGGTCTGAATCCCTGGCCGTCGGCATTTCTAAATCCCTTTGAAGGAGGGGGAGGCTTTGCCGCCCCCTTACCTGCTTTGAGGACCACTAAGAGAACTTCCCCCTCTAGAAGGATTTTCTCACGCATTAGAATTGCTCCCTGCTGAATTGTTCAGATAAACAATAAAATAGCCTGAGGAGGTGGGTAGGGTACACACGGATGTGACCCGGGCCCCAGGGTGACTTTACAAGTCCTGCTGCTCTCTTTCGTGTAGCTGAGACCATCTCCCTGAGCAGGGAGGTCTTCTTTAGGATGGGGAAAGCACCAGGACAGGTAGGGGAGACCCGCAGGCTGAGTGGGGCAGCTCTGGTGGAGTTCACTGGGCTGGTGGCAGATGGAAATGGAAAGCGTGGTCAGCCTTCCTGCTGATTTGTAACTGGGCGCTGCTGGCGCTGCCCTTTCCCTGGAGCTCCAGATGGCTCTCAGGACAGTGGTAGCAGCTCTACTGACCTGGAGATCAGAGAGCTGGGCTGGCCGTGAGTTGGCCTTGTGGCCCAGCAGGGGCTCAAGAGGATTCTTCTCAGGCTAGGCCAGTCCACCTGCCCAGGAGCGGCAGACACTGGGATTCTGAAACCTCCGCTTGGGTCTTCTGATGCCCACCACCCCTGTCTCTGCGGCAGCTTATTCATCCAGAAGGAGCTGTCTTGACTGAGTGGACATGCTCAGGTGACGTATTCATCCGAGGATAGAGTTGTCAAAGCTGCTTGCACATTCCGGGCAGTGACTGGAGAAACTAGTGGCAGCAGTAGAGCCATTACCACGGTGGGCTGCTGTGCCCCTGTGCAGTTGAGACCCATGACCCCCGCTCACCAACCGTGGAAGAGTTTGGTGAGCGCTTGTAGGCAGTAGGTGAGGAGCTGAGAGCCCCACGCTATGTGGCCCCAGCCAGCTTTACACCATCAGCCCCGGAGCTAAGAGCAGTAGGGGCTCCTCTAAAGGAGAAGCTAAGTTGGGCTCAGCAGGGAAAGCACACCTTTACAAAAGCCCTGGACTTTCGGTTCCTTCTGCTTTTCTCTAAAGGTCTTAAGCTTTCTTCATTTACTTTCTTTTAAAAAAAAAAGGCCTGGGGACAACCTAGACAGTCTGTGGAGAGGCTAGCCCTGTCTAACAGCCTCGGGATAGAAGGAGAATGACCTGCTGAATTCATCCCAGTTTCCCTTGAGCCAAGCCCTCATTTGTTAGGACGTCCAGCTCCAGTCTCAGCACTGATGCCCTTTGGTTGCCGTGATCTGAAGCCAAGTACAGGCAGGGCATAACCCTTGTCTCACAAACACCCCAGCCCCGTCGTGCTGCTGGAGGATTTAGAGCTAGGACTGCGTCTTTGTTCCCAAGTGATGTCTCCTGATTTGACATCTCCAAGACTGGCTGCCGGAACCTCAATTAGCTTTTTTTTTTTCCCTCTGCATCTGTGAAACCTGGGGCCTAAAAAAAGCAACGGAAAATTTGGAATCCTTTAACCATAATCATCCTTAAAAATAATTTTCATTCCAAGTAAAGACCCACTGGATGCGTGATACAGTTGAGAGCGGCAAGGGGAGATAAAGTCTTCCTAGTGCCTCGGGAATAGAAAACCACCTGAGTGACAGGCTGGGACAGTGTGGTCAGGCCTTGAAAGAGAGCCAGCGTCCACATGAGACCCAGAACTTGTACACTACCCTCCCTTCCACGCTCCCCTGCATGCCGTCACTTTAGACCTCAGCTGGGTGAGAGAACGGGGCAGAGGTCATTCCCCATTTTGCAGCGGAAGCAGAGACAGGTGACTCACCCTGAGTCACCCAGCTAGTGAGCAGCAGCGCGGGCTGCATCTGGGTCTCCTGAACCCTGGTCCAGTGTCTTTCTACGAGTCATGCTCTCTTCTCCCTTTAGTGACCTTTGGGTGCCAAGAAAAAAAAAACTCTCTTGTGTCCTGATAAGAGCACATTGCAGTTATACTGTTTTAACATATGTCCCCAGCAAATGACAACTTATAAATGAATGAATCAGAATCACATTTACATTCATTACAGCAGTAAGTTCCACTTTTGAATGATTCTGCTTTTGTAGGGATCTTTCCAAGAGATTGTTGGTTAAAATGATGTTGGTGCTTTGAGAGGCCAGAGCGATGAGACACATTTTGAGTTCTTTGTTGATGGCTTTCGTGGAGGCAAAGCAGTTTGTTCAAAACGAGCAGGAGGCCCCCAAATGGCAGAGCAGTAAACAGAGTGATGGCGGGGCAGGTGGGGAGTGGGGGGATTGCCCATCACTGCCCAGCCCCTTCCCAGACAGGAGCCAGCACTGGGGAGGGAGCAGACCAGCCAGTGGTTAGAGCAGGTTGAGTGGCACCTGACGGGCCCCGGGAGGAATGTCCACAGCGGGTAGTTGGTCTTCATCCTGCAGTCTCATCATAGACATCTCTAGACTTGGGCGGCCCACGGGCACAGCCTGGATGGTGGTTGGCTAATGCCTGGCCAGTATTTACTGCATTTGACATAAAACGTCAAATAAAGGGTGCGGGATATAGTGCTACTCAGAGGCGTCACGATCGGCCTGTTGTAAAAGGACTCCTTTTCTATAGGCAAGACTGCTTTTCAATAGAAATCGGGGGCAACTTTGGGTGAGAGCCAAAGCCAACCGCAGGGAGTGCCAGGGACGTCAGGTGTGGCCAGCTGTGCCCTTAGAAGGCAGGCAGCCGGGATGGGACTTAGCAGAGGCGCTTGACAGAGGTTGCCCTTTAAGACAGAGCTGGCCACTGCATTCTGCTCATTGTTGAAAGTGGCCCTTTGTGCCATGTGTCCATCTAAAAGCTATGGGTTCTTTTATTCACTCGAAAGATCACTGGATTTTGAAGCACTGGTGATTTAAACTAGAAGCCTGCAAATCAACATCCATATATATTCTTAAATGACATGCATGGTTTAAAAGAATTCCAATTTCTGCATACATAGTTTCCCCCAAATAAATATATATTCTTGGGATGGTGGGGGTGACGGCATGGAGAGAGAATCCTGTATAGAAATGTGTGTTGTTTTACGTGTCTTTTTCATACACCTATCTCAAGAATATGGGTTTTTCCAGTTCCTCTTTAAATACCAGCCAGGAAGAAGGTGATTATGGTAAGACTTTGGCAGCCAGATGATATGATCTAGTGAACTTTTGGAGTGTGTGTGTCTGTGAGTGTGTGTATGTGTGTGTGTGTGTGTGTGTGTGTGTGTGTGTGTGTATTGGGGGACGAAGCAGCAGGGGGAAGCAGGAGAAACGACAAGGAAGGGTTTTCAATTAAAAAATATATGTATAGCTAAGAGGAGTCTTTAATAATCCTAGCGGTGATGTTATATGTTCTGGAATCCGCCTTTGAGAAGAGCTTGTGGGTCTTTTGTTTTGAGCGGAATTGTACAGTGCCCTACTCTCTTTGACGAATGCAGAGCCTTGTGAAGAGTGCCCCCACCCCCAGGCCACACAGACCCCGGGTGCACCTGCCAGGAGCCCAGAGAAACCACGGTGGAGTCCAGACTGTGGGACATTTTGGCGGATGACTGACAGGTCCAATGATATGCAGCTGTGGGGAATGTGTCACTGTTCTTACCCTATGGACCACTTTTAATATAAAATCCTGACTTTAAATAAATTGTTGTAGCAATGTCTTATGGTGTGACAGACAGTTAGGCACTTCTTGCATCAAAGGTAAGAATTTAACGATTAGCATGAGGTGGATAAATGGACTCTCCCAAGAATACTGTTTTTTTGTTTCTTTTCCATTTTCAAATGCCTTTTTGGTACATAAATAATATATACTTTTCTAAGAAGAAATGAAAAAAATCACCTGTTATTACACCATCTGATTATAACCACTGTTAACATTTTGGTATATATCTTTTCAGACTTCTTTTCTATGCATCTATAGCTGTTTTATTACTTTTTTCATGAGATACAATCATATTATACATATACTGTTTTATAACTTGCTTTTTTCCCTTTTAACACTATATTGTAAATATATTTCTATGTCAGTAAATATGTAACAGCATCATTTTTAACATCTATGTAGGTTGTACCTTGGGTACTTGTTTCCAGTTTTATACTGTTGTACTCAAGGATATGACGGAAATCCTTTCTTCTAACACCTTCATGTACGTTTCAGAATATTTACTTAGGATAACTTGCTAAAATTGGACTTGCTGGCTCAAAAGTGTAATGGGTGCTACAAGCACTGCTCCGTCTCCTCCTCTCCCTCCTGGGCACACAGGAGATGCCACTTACCAGCCCCTATAGTCACTCAGGGTCCTGGTGCTAATGCTGGCCAATAAAGTGTGAGCAGAAGTGACATGTGCAACGTCCAGGCTGAGACTGTGAGATGCCCCCATGCAGGTCTCCAGTCTTTCTGTTGCCTTGCCCCACAGGTGGTGATGTCCCAGTGCTGGAGCCTATGTCAGCTGGAGCCTTTGTCAGCCTGGGTCCCTGAGTGACTGTGTGGAGAGCTCCCCTTCTCCCATCATGACACCCCCCTCCCCACTTGTGTGGATTTGTACTGTGAAGAAAGAATAAACTTTAAGTGTTACACTATTGGGATGTCAGGGTTATTTTGTTACTGCAGCATAACATATCCTGACTAACAAAAAGGTACGCACATGTTGGGGACTTTTAATATATCTTGCCTCAAATTGCCTTCCAGAAAGATGATACCAAATTATGCTCTCACCAGCAATGTGTGAGAATGTCCGATTCCCCTCTTTCACACTGGTGTTCCCATGGGGACTGGGGGGGCTAGTTTTGATATGCATTTTTTTGATGACAGTGTGACCCTCTAACCAACATATTTATTAGACTATATTCTTTTGTCATTTACCTATTCGTCTTCTCTGGCCAATTTTCTCACAAGGTGTTTGTGTGTCTCATTGATTTCTAAGAAGTTTTTTTTTCCCTATAAATATTATTTTTTAAAAGTTGCATGTATTTGGGGCTTCCCTGGTGGCGCAGTGATTAAGAATCCGCCTGCCAATGCAGGGGACACAGGTTCGAGCCCTGGTCTGGGAAGATCCCACATGCTGCGGAGCAGCTAAGCCTGTGCGCCACAACTACTGAAGCCCGCACACCTAGAGCCCGTGCTCCACAACAAGAGAAGCCACCACAATGAGAAGTCTACACACTACAAGGAAGAGTAACCCCTGCTCACCGCAACTAGAGAAAGCCCGCACACAGCAACGAAGACCCAACACAGCCAGAAATAAAAATTTATTTTTAAAAAAGCTCAATATATGGCTTAGATTGAAAAAAATTTTTTTTTAGTCAAATCTATCTTTTCCTTTATGGTTGCTGCCTTTGCTGTCATGCTTTTGAAGATCTTTGCAATTCTGATTCCAAGGTTGTATGAATTTTCACCAGTATTTTATTCTTGTACTTTTATTGTTTTGTTTAAGCAATTAAATCTATGATCCATGTGGAATTTATTTTTTAAATTACCCCAACATCACTTACTGGGAAATCTATCCTCTCTCCACTGATACAAAATCCCATTTTCACTATATATCCAATCCTTATATTTCTTTTTTTTTTTTTTTTTTTTTTTTTTTTTTGCGGTACGCGGGCCTCTAACTGTTGTGGCCTTTCCTGTTGCGGAGCACAGGCTCCGGACGCGCAGGCTCAGCGGCCATGGCTCACGGGCCCAGCCGCTCTTCGGCATGTGGGATCTTCCCAGACCAGGGCATGAACCCATGTCCCCTGCATCGGCAGGCGGACTCTCAACCACTGCGCCACCAGGGAAGCCCCTCTTTTTTTTTTTTTTTTTTTTAAGAAAGCATTTTCTTTTCTTTCTTTTTTTTTAAAATTATTTATTTTATTTATTTTTGGCTGCGTTGCTGCATGCAGGCTTTCTCTAGTTGCGGCGAGCAGGGGCTACTCTTCCTTGCGGTGCACGGGCTTCTCATTGCAGTGGCTTCTCTTGTTGTGGAGCACGGGCTCTAGGCGCACGGGCTTCAGTAGTTGTGGCTCACGGGCTCTAGAGCACAAGCTCAGTAGTTGTGGCGCACGGGCTTAGTTGCTCTGTGGCATGTGGGATCTTCCCAGGCCAGGGCTTGAACCCGTGTCCCCTGCATTGGCAGGAGGATTCTTAACCACTGCGCCACCAGGGAAGCCCTCAATCTTTATATTTCTCTAAGCGTACTTCTGAACTTTCTATTGTGTACATTCTGGCACTGGTACCACATAGTTTGATCATCTCAGATTTAGACTAAATGTCGCCATTAATTAAATGTCTTCAAAAATGTCCTAGTACTTTTTGTATATTGACAGTTCCAAAAGAAATTCGGGATCATTTTGTAGCATTTAGAAGAATTGGAAATTGGATTGTGTAAAATTTATAGGTAACTATAAAGACAATTAACATCTTCATAATATTTAACCTTTCATTTCAGTAAATTTATAAAGTATTATGTTCCTCAGTATATTTTTTCTAGTACAGGTAATTTTTTGTAGTTGTGGTTACTGTGGTAAATAAGCTCTTTTGTCCATTATATTTTCCAACTGCTTATTGTTAGTATAAAGGTACATGACTACTTTTTTTTTAATGAAAATTAAATCCATTGTTTTTTTAATTTAAAATATTAAACAAAAGCTGTGTAAATGGTAGCATTGTGAAAAAACATAATATGGAAACTGAAAGTCCCCCATAATTAAAATCCCTCTGCCCCCAAGATAAACAGTCAACACATAGTCTTCAAATCTTCTTTTCCTAAAGTATGTTTTATCATTTTGACCGTATGATAGAACCCTTCTGCTGCTTGTATTTTTCACTTGGCAATAGATCTTGGACATCTTCCCGTTGGTACCATATCAATCTACCTCATTCTTCTTAACTCTGCATAGAGAGTTCTGTGGTTGTTTACTAGTTTGTTTAACTTGGCAATTGGTTATTTGTTTATTTTGTAGCTAGCCAATTACTGAATTTCCTTTCGTTTTAATAGTTTTGTTGTTGTTATTGTTAATTCTTTTGCCTTTTTCATGTAGTTAATAGTTCTGAGTAGTGATGATAACTTTACCTCCATATTTTTAATAATCTTATTTCACTTCCTTATCACACTGACCAGCACTTTTTGAACAATGGTAAATAACACCTATATAAATTGTGCCGGTATTGTACATTCTTCTTTATATATATTTTTTACTTGGTGAGAATACCTCTAGTGTTCCTCCAAAAGTACAAATTTGACTCTTAGTATGAGATATTCTTAATATTTGAATTTATATATTAAAGTTATGCCCTCCTCTTTCTAGTTTGCTGAAAGTTTTATCAGTAATGGTTGTTGGAATTTTATTAAATGCCTTTTTTTTTCACATCTGTCAAGATGATCAAATGGTTTTTCTTTTTTTTTTTTGCGGTACGCGGGCCTGTGGGATCTTCCCGGATTGGGGCACGAACCCGTGTCCCCTGCATCGGCAGGCGGACTCTCAACCACTGCGCCACCAGGGAAGCCCGGTTTTTCTTTATCATAACTTAATATGAATCATTTAAATAGATTTGCTAATGTCAGACCCTGTCTGCATTTCTAGAAAAATCTGATTTAGTCATGGTATATTATTCTTTCAATATATGTCTCCACTCAATGTTAACAGTGGTTATTTATGATGGGTTGGTTTATGGTAGACTTTTATTTTTTGTTCTTATCTATATTTTCTGATTTTTCTACATGGCTCTCATATTACTTGTATAATAATAGTAAGAGCTTTAAAATAAGAAAATTACTCTGGATTTGGTTTGCTCTTATTATTTTGGAATTTTTCAAAATTTTAGGTGGATAGTTATGTAATTTTTTTTTCTGCTGTCTTTATCAGGTATTGGTGTTGGGTTTGTGTTAACTTCTTAAAAAAAAAAAAGAACTTGGGAAGCTCTATCTCTTTTTTTCTATGCCCTTGAACAGTTTAAATAATATTTAGAATTTTTTGCTCCTTGAAGTTTTTATAACATGTATAAATCTGTCTAAGTCTAGTGCCTTTTTAGGAAATAATTTTTTCAATGTTTTTCCATGCTCATTAGTCTCTTTAAACATTCTTCCTTTTCTGTAAGTTTTTGGCAACTTAAACTTCCAAAGTAATGATTCTGTTAAGATTTTCAAATTTGCTAGCCTAGAGCTGTCGTATTTTCTTTTCTCATTCATAACATTCTGTGTCTGTGCTTTCCCTTTTTATTCTGGGATTTTAAATCTTAATTTACTGTTTTACCATTTTATGATTTTTTTTTGGTTTGTTCTTATTAATTTCCTTCCTTTATTTTATTATTTTTTCACCTTCTCAAGTTGAATGCCATTTTAATTATTTCCTGTTTAATAGTAGATATAGTTACTAGCGCTCATAAGGCTACATGACTTCTTCTGAATATTTCTTTATCCATTTCTGTTAAATTTTTAGCTATGGTGTTCTAAGTTATAAATAACTTGTAATTTCATATTTGACTTTTTTTACTTGAGTTATTTGAAATTAACTTTTACATTTCTAGATAGTTTGATACTTTTTGTTGTTGTTATTAACATTTGTTACAAGTGTTGTCAAAGAGGGTATGGCCTGTACAATTTCTGCATTTTGGACTTTATTGATGTTTTCTTGGGACTTAATAAATTGTTAATTTTAATCAATATTCCCAGGAAACTGGAAAAGAAGATATATTCTTGGAAGGGAACAAAATTAAATCTGTATGTATTAATTTGACCTTATTAATTATAATCTTATGGACCTTTAATTTTTGCTTACCTGATTTGTTAAAGACTAAGGAAAGTGTGTTCAGACTACTATTGTATTTCTGTCTATTTCTCTTGTGTTTCTAACAGTTCTTGCTTTATGTGTTTCCGTGTGACGTTATTTGGCAAATTATCTTTTTATACTTAAGGGAAAAAATATTTTCCTTTAAAGACTTGTCTACCTTTGTGGATTTTACCTGATTTTGTTGTAACAGAGTTGTTTATGTAGAAATACATAGTTCAGTAAAATGTTTGTGTCTGTTTTTAAGTCAACAAAAATCTTTCAGAAGCCCTTTGTGTCTTAAGATATTTTGGAAACTCTGGATCTCCCCAAGGGTAGGTTGATGTTCTCTAGGGTGACTTCCTGAGTCAAAGCAAGGAAGGCAGTATGGGTTAAGGCACGTAAGCCTTTGGAACAGAATTAGGGTTTGGGGTGGTTTGCCAACATTTCCAGTGTCTGCTTCAGGGCAGCCCCGTGCTTGGTATGGTTAGGGGTCACCTGCCCTCCAGCTGGTCACCTTCTGCCTCGATGGGGTCAATATTGAAGCTTTTCTTAACCCAAGAGGCACTTTTCTTCTGCAGGGCTGGCCTTCTGAGCAGAAGGCAGCAGAGGATATATGCTTATGTTCCTGGCTGTTGGGGGAAAAGCTAATCTCGGAGACTCATTTACCGGAAAAGATTTTTCCAGAGCTATTCAAGCAGATTATTCATGGCAAAGTCTGTGCCCGGCAGCGAACCAACTTTTCCCAAACACGTGGAGGAGGTGTGAATCTCAACCCACAGCTCAGGAGTGAAAGATATACCACCTTCTCTGTTTTCCCTTCATTCAAGTAAGTTTCTGTTTTGGGCCCTCGTTCTACCAGGCTCATGCAGTTGGATCTCAGTCAATCCCAGGACTCCCTTTTCTCCAGACGTGAGTTTTCAAAGGCTGAGGGCTTGCATATTCCCAGGGTGGTGGGGGTCAGGGGCTCAATGTCTGTTGAGATGTCCCCTGTTCCTGCCCTCTCACTCCACTACCGCTGTGTCACAAGAATTCCTCACAGGTTCCTGTGCTGCAGAAATCTCCATGAGGCTGTCCGAGGCCCTCTCTCCACGCAGCCATCCCATGTCTGGCAGCAAAGGTTTCGGGTGGAGGGTGATTTAACTTAGAGGGACTGCTAGATAGACCAGTGCGTGTTTGCACAAGAGAGCACGCTAGTGAGCGGAAGTGATTCTGTGGGCACCCATGCCCGCTTGCTTTGCAGGCCCTTGCAGCTCACTTGCAGGGGGCGGGGAGGGGCTCTGGCCCAGATCCCCACATCAACCACCTCCCAGAGGGGCCTCCTTAACACCCATTGGGTCCTAGGCTTCCCTTCTCCGGGGCGCTTGGGAAAGTTGACCTCGCTCTTTCGCAATAATCGTCCCATGAATGAAGCTTTCCTTCCCAATTCTTGTCTTGCTCCTGACTACTCCTTTTCCTTCCCCTCCTCCTCCTGCCCTGTAGTGTTGGGGTCTCCAAGGATCCGGCCTGGGCCACCTTCCTGTGACACTCTCCCCTGGCAGTTCCAAGGCTTCCCCACTCCACCTTGTCCCAGCCTCCTGGAGTCAGTTCTCCTCTGTCCAGTGCTGCCCCCTACCCACCTCCTGATCCCTGACCGTGACACCTCCCCCCTCCAGGTGTTGGCACCATCTGTGTCCTTGCCCTTGCTACCTGCACAATGAGTCACCATATTATGCTTCTTCCTCTGGTTATCCCAGTCTCTTCACTCCATCACTGCTTCTCTCACCAGACAGTCCCTATCCTCTTCCTGATCCCCTCACTCCAGGATCTCCTCCATCGTCTGGTGCCTTTTAGGTAAAGCTGCCAGAGGCCTCTTCCTAAAGCTTGAGTCATCAGGTTCTAGCCCCCTCTCTCCATCCTCCCCCCATGAGGTCACACTAACCGCCTTCCCTGGTCCTGCCCAGGCCTTGCTGGTGCATCCTCTCTGTGCTCTAGTTCTTGCTCTTCCCGCTGCCAGGAATCCTTTCCCGTTTCCAACCCCATTTCTCTTCTTAGACCCAGCTCAAAGGCCTAGGCCCTCCAGATTAAAATCAGCCACTCCAGGGGACTTCTCATGCTTCTTAGAGAGCTCTTTTCACACTTACAGCTTTTTTTTTTTAACATCTTTATTGGAGTATAATTGCTTTATAATGGTATGTTAGTTTCTGCTTTATAACAAAGTGAATCAGCTATACATATACATATGTCCCCGTATCTCCTCCCTCTTGCATCTCCCTCCCACGCTCCCTACGCACGTACAGCTCTTAAATCATTAATTCGTGTATTCATTTAACAAATATTTCTTCAGCACCT
This sequence comes from Delphinus delphis, assembly GCF_949987515.2. Classification (NCBI taxonomy): domain Eukaryota; kingdom Metazoa; phylum Chordata; class Mammalia; order Artiodactyla; family Delphinidae; genus Delphinus; species Delphinus delphis. Next base: position 104,774,748 of record NC_082684.1, read on the forward strand.
TTATGCCCCAGGCCCTGGGAACACAAAGGTGAAAAGACACAGATATTTTCCGCAAATCTATTACGTTCCAGTGGAGCCGTGAGGTGATACATTGCAGGTGCAAATGGAACTCAGCTGATCGAGGATTTGTGAGACTCCCCCTCCAGCAGGGCTCTCACAGGTGTTCAAGAACAGGAGTCAGGGTACATCCTGCTTCTCCAGAGCTGGGGTGACCCTGGGCCACTCTGAAGACTTGGTGAGACATCCAGCTCCAAGGCTTTTCGTCTTGGAAGGAACCTGCAATGACTCTAAGTATGCCTGCCTCACTCTTCCCTTTCACAGCCCCCTCATTTCCTGTCTGACTTGTATATATTCGTGTTTTTCTAAGGATGGTCTGCAGACCAGCTGCTTCAGAGCTATCTTGGGTTTCCCAGAAAAACCTCCTGGATTAGCATTTTTGCAGGCCAGGCCTTGCAGTATGCATTCTAGAAGCTCCTTGTGCTAGACAACAAGATGATGGCTCCCCAAGAGGTCCACATCCTAATCCCCAGAACCTATGAATGTGTTACCTTACCTGCGCGAAGGGACCTTGCAGATGGACCTTCAGATGGGGAGAGTATCCTGGATTATCTGCGGTGGGGGGGGCCCAATCTAATCACATGAGTTCTTAAAAGCAGAGGACCTTTCCTGGCTGGGGTCAGAAAGAGATGGTGATGGAAGAAGAGTCAAAGAGATACCATGTTGCTGGCTTTGAAGATCAATGAAGGGGCCACAAGTCAAGGAATGCAGGCAGCCTCTAGAAACTGGAAAAGCTTCTAGCTTCTCCCCTAGAGCTTCAAAAAGGAACACAGCCTTGCTGACACCTTGATACTAGCCCAGTGAGACCCATGTAGGACTTCGGACCTATGGAACGGTAAGATAATAAATTTGTGTTGTTTTAAGCCCCTATAATTGTGGTAGGTAGTTCTGGCAGCAATAGAAACCCGATACGCTCCTCCCACGAGTTTACATATCTAAGAGTTGAGAAACTCTGCTGTACAGTGAGTCCCCGACATGCAAACGAGTTCCGTTCCGAGAGTGCGTTCCTAAGACCAATTTGTTCGTTAAGTCCGGCAAAGTTAGCCTAGGTACCCAACTAACACAATCGGCTATATTGTACCGTACTGTAATGGGTTTATAATACTTTTCACACAAATAATACATAAAAAACAAACACACACACAAATAGTACTGTACGGTAAAGTACACAAAAGCACAACCACTTGTAGTAGATGCACGCGCATGAAAATGTACGCCAGACGCGTGAACTAACTTACATGATTGGACCTGCGAACGCATGTTCCCATCTTTGAAAGTTTGCAACTTGAAGGTTCGTATGTAGGGGACTTACTGTATAAATTCACTCGGCTACATGGTTTCACATGACGGGTGGTCATTCATCAAAAACCTCTTGATTCTGGCTCCTGCTACTACCTGCTTGATTCCCCAATTCAAATGCGGGAGAGGGAACGAATGAACAAATGAGTCAGTCAGTCTGAGCAGCCCGGCTCATGGTTTTTCACTCCGGGACAAGCCATAGGAGGCTTCCAGTTATGGATTGGCTGTCCTAGCGTCAGCTTTAGCCAGAGGGCCCAACTCAGGCTCTAAAACGTGGCCAAAGTGGGCTGCCCTTGTAGCCAGGGCTGTGGGTTGGGGGAGGCGTTGTGACTGGTGTCCAGGACAAGGGGCAGTGGTCCTAGAGTGGGGGCGGGCCCGGGAAGACTTTGGAGAGGAGGACGCGATGGAGTTGAGACTGAGAAGTGGGTGTGGATTTGCCGGACGGGTGGCAGAGGGCTGGGATGCCCCGGGCGCTGAGGCTTAGGAGAGCAGGGCCATTGGAGGGCAGCCTGCTTGGTATTGCTGGAGTAAAACCTGTGGTGGGGAAGGGGCGGAGGGGCAGCAGCCAGGTTTCTGAGGGGCAGGCTGGAGAGTGGAGCAGGACGTCGAGGGGGGAGGTGGGGATGGATTGACGGCACTTTAGCGGGTGGACTGCACAGGTTTGAAGCTGGACAACAGCAGACAATACTTGACCCTCCCCTCGGCCTGGATCCCCTGAGGCCAGAGTCTGGACTTAAGTCTTGGCTGGAAGAAGGGGGGAAATGGAGAAATGAGGGAGAGAGGATTCCAGAGAAGTTTGTGTGCACGTTAGACTGTTGGGCGAGGGGTTTCAATTGGAGAACTCTCTGGAAAAGGATCTTTTTTTTTTTTGAGTCTTCTCATCTTTGGCAGGCCTTAGAAAGCAAATTCTGAGAATTATCCAAGTCTGAGTAAGCTCACTGGTGTCTCAAAATACTGAAATTACAAGAATTAAAATAAAAATACCAAATTGCATAATAAGCATAAGAAAGTCCAGCAGAGCTCTGATGTTGCCATTTTTAAAAATACCAGATTCTTTCTAGAGAAACTTTTTTGTGCTGAGCTTGGCCTGTCTATGGTGGAGAAAGAGGCCTGGGAGGCTGCCACTTGGCCTGCCGCTGGGATTTGCGACTGAGGCCTGGCAAGTAGCCAGCAGGGACTGTCCCCCGTGCTGCAGCATCGCCCCCCCCCCCCACACACACCGGGAACCTGCAAAAAGGAAAGAGAACAGTGGGAACAGAGGCTAATGCCGGGTCAGGGCACCAAGGCCTGGGCCCCGGGAGCAGAGTGAGGCACCTTCGTGTACAGGAGCTGGAGCTGGGTCTGCATCACTTCAGGTCAGGGAAAGTAGGACACCTGACGGAGCCACGGGTGACCTGGCAGTGGCCACACTGAAGGATCTCCAGCCATGCACGGAGGTCCAGGCTGCAGCTGCTGAAGGACCCAGGCCCCTCCCAGCTATGCCAGCTGAGGCCCCTTGGAGTTAGCTAAGAAGAAACTCTAAGTAGGAAGGGTTTTGGTCTATAACTTTTCTTTGGAAAAGGAGGGTCGATTCATCTTGTTCTTTGTAACCCAGGATTGCCATGGCAAGAGTGAGGGTGATGACATTAGTGGGGATGCTTTGGACAATTTGAGAAATGAGGAGAGTGCCTTGTATGGGTCTCTTCCCCTTTCCTAATTTTAACACAGAGCAAGGAGGAGAAATGATTCCAGCATGAGTGCCTGAGGGAGACAACACTCTTCCTCCACCCTTAGTAGTTGCTTAAATAAATGTTTAACGTTTTGGGGATTTTGTTGTTGTTGTTTTTGGTTGAGTTGGGTCTTCGTTGCTGCGCGAGGGCTTTCTCTAGTTCAGGCGAGCAGGGGCTACTGTTCGTTGCGGTGCGCGGGCTTCTCACTGCAGTGGCTCGTCTTGTTGCAGAGCACGGGCTCTAGGCGCGCGGGCTTCAGTAGTTGCAGCTCACGGGCTCAGTTAATTGTGGCACGCAGGCCCTAGGGTGCGCGGGCTTCAGTAGTTGTGGTTCGTGGGCTCTAGAGCGCAGGCTCAGTAGTTGTGATGCACGGGCTTAGTTGCTCCGTGGCATGTGGGATCTTCCTGGCCCAGGGCTCGAACCCGTGTCCCCTGCGTTGGCAGGCGGATTCTTAACTGCTGTGCCACCAGGGAAGTCCCGTTTAATGTTTTCAGTAAGATTTCAGCTAAACCCAGCCAAGGGAGGGATGGCTGTGTTAAGATATTACGTTTCATTTCCTCATGAGTGACACTGATGCATTATAAATAGTTCTTTATTATGAGTTTATATACTGCCTGATACATGAAATACATTTCCTTTAAAATAATTCCTGCTTATAAGCAACTTATTCGGATTATTGTTAAGATAATGTTCACATTCAAACCTTTCAATCCCAAGAAACCACTACACACACTCGGGAGGAACGGTCAGTAGTGCTGTTTACCATAGCAGTGTAAACGTTTTTCAGAATAAGGGAATGATTCTAGATTATCCGTGGTGAACAATAACTACCATTTTCTTATGCCAGCAGTGCTCACCGTGCATTCTTAGATGCGTGAAAGGCACCACGTCTCTCCTTCCTTCCCTGACTTTAGGAGCTGCAGCGTTAAATAAAGCTGCAACGTCACACACCCAGCCCTGCTGATCTTTCGGGGTGTTATGTGGCCAGTCTACCAGCACCCCATGCACATGCTTTTCCAGAACGAGCCTTGGGCCTTGGCAAAGAGGCTAACGGTCCCACTCGCCGGGGTTCTGCTCATCACGATCGTCCTCCTCCGAGTCAGCAGATACTCTCTTGATTCTCTGGAGCGCCGCCTTGATGCTCCTCTCCAGGTCGCTGGTGGGTTTATTGCTGGGGCTCGGGCCAAGGTCAGGGTGAACTTTCTTCAGTTTGACCCCTTGCCTTATGGCAGCCAGAATGTGCTCATTGACTGAGGCACGGGGAGGGGACAAAGTGGGCGCTTGCGCCTTCTGGAGAGGGGCCCTGTCATGCCTTAAGGAGGCCAGCACTTCATCCATCGACCCTGAAATTGAGTAAACAGAGCAAGGAGTCACGAAATCATACCCTTTCTCCCTGAGATGCCGAGACATTTTTGTACTCGTTAACAGGGTTACGTCACCCATCAGTTAATGCGACGACGTAAACAAATCATCATCATTCCACTAAACAAATGCTTCGATTATCTGCTAGAGAGGTCGACCGTCAGCTCCCTTTCTGAATCCAGGATAGTCTAATTGCTAATATTTTACCTTGACCACTTATTTTCCAGTACTTCTTCAAATCCATAGCAACTCCCAGGCACAGTCAAAAGTCAACATACCTTCTGTTTCTCAAGACACAGGTGTTATCATCCTTTTGTGTAACCCTGAAGATAGTTATGAATTCCTGGGGTATTAAAGTAATCCAACCCAATGTGCATTGACAGCTCTAAAATTGTATCTCCTCCATTTCCCTTCCCACTTAAGAATTTTTTTTAACGTACCCCACTGTATTTCTCCAACTTCAGTCTCGGAAATTAGTCAGTGATGACTCGTGCTGTGATAATGAGGCGAGTAGGTTTCTACACATGAAAAGGCTTAAAGCAAAACTTTAATCAGTAGCTCAATGAACCCAGAGGGGGTGGCACTGGCACATTTCTCTGTATATAGTGTGTTTAATTCCACCTACATTACCCTGACGTAACCTACGTGCTCTACTTTTGAGGGTGTGAAATGCTGTCAAAACACAGATTAGATCAGAGTTTCAAGGCCTTGGTGAAGAGAAGCTATTTTTCACTCTGGCACCTTGAGACCCCTGCGGGGGTAAAATCTTTTACCACCTGCTGGAGACTGGGGCATGACTGTAGCCACTCATCTAGGGACCTTCTATATGAGACTTCAAGGTGAACAGTCATTTCTAGTTCAGAATTGAAAGGCCATGCCGTGGCTAACAAGACACTTTGGATTTTAACCTATAACTTGTTATTACATTTCCCTTCTAGGAGTAATAAGACAAAGTTTCACCATCGAGGGCATTTTATTATTCTTTCCAGTGAACTGAGGCAGTGTGTGTGAGCTGATCAGGGCTTCCTACACTGTGGGCTACACCAGGCCGGAAACAGCGCTCCCCCCCACAAAGCCCTGCCACGTCCCATCTCTCGTCTAGGCCCAGGCACGTGAGCTCTCGCTTTCATTTACACGATGTTGCCACAGACCCCATGGAAATGGGCCTCCGGTCTCTACCTAAGAGCGTGCACATTTTCCTTTGTACCCGGCTCCAGGTGCAAAGAAACCTTGAACTCAGAATAACCAGAATCCGCATTAACCAGAACCACAGTTTGGAACTGTTCTGTTTGTATAATTCACATCACCTAGCACAGTCCCCTTGTATGCTCTAGGCATAGGTACTCAGGCATAATCTGTACAACAAATGTACACAGCATTTTGGTAGAATTTAAACACAGACACAAACACATTCCAGAGCGGTGGGCTCTGAGTCTGGGCAGATTTCAGCCCGTCTCCTCCATAGTCAATGTCTAAATCATAATTAGAATAATGAGCAGAACGATAGCCCTCATTAGACAGAAATAGTCAAGTGTATTCACTGTGCTATACTTGCAAATGCAAAAAAGTGGTCTACTATTTTTCTGACCGCTTCATTTTAGAAAGATTTCCCGCCGCATTTATCAAACTCAGATTTAGGCTATGCTAACTTTGCAATAAAAGAGTGATAAGGCAAAAAAATACTGAAATATTTTAAGATTGTAGAGAGTTCTAAAAAAGATTTTGATTTGAAGATGAAGGCTCCTAAAGCTAGAACGCTCCAACCACCTAACCACCCCTGGTGAGCAGGGACGCTTCGGCAGATTACCTGGGCAGCTAAGACTGTCTGAGGAACCACACGGGCTCTCAGCGGGCGATTCACACACTAGAGGAAGTGGCTGATCATCTTTCGCTGAAGTCCTGAAGTGTAAATTCCGATGATTTGCAGATTGAGAAGAAAAGGGCGGAGCAGGGAGGGGCGGTGGTGGTGGTGGTGGTGGTGGCGGTGGTGGTGGCGGAGGTGGCAGCAGTGACAACTCCTCACTTGATCTGCAGTGTGTATGGGCACCAACTGGAACAAAAGTCTGAACAGGGATGTTTCTAGCACAGTCTTCATGCTCAGGGGTTCTCACGTTACTAACTTCGGCTAAGGGAGCGCTTCTGGTTTTCCTAGAGGACGGATGGATCACCGCCGTCATCTGAGAAGTCGGCGGGGACGTCTGCCGGGGAGGTCCACTCGGCAGGTGTGCAGCCACAGGGTGCGAGCGAGAGCTCTTTAGGACAGAGCGACCTGGACATCTCTGAAAATGAAAAACTGCCGTGAGAAACTTGCTACAGACGCAAACCGTCAAAATGCTGAAGCTTTCTGTAAGTGAACACTGAAGCATTTCTGTGCGTGGATTATTCTAATTCACAGAGAGGCTCCTTCTCACCATGTACCGCCACCCTTGCTACTAAATCTATTAAGGAATAAGCATTTATATCCTTTCATAGAATACTTTCTCTGTAATAAAGATATGAAAGGATATATACAGATGAAAACATTCATCGTATCTTTAGTATGAAAAATCAGAAACTTAGTATCAACGATAGCTGGAAAAAATTATGGTGAATTTAAAGTATTAGGCAGCCATGAAAAATCATAAGTAGTGCAAAGTCCAAAACATCCTTAAAAAATGCAGATGATCTGGTGTTAAATGTATAACCAGGTAAAAAACAGAGGTATGAAAAATACCAGCAGGGTGGACCTCAAAGTGACAGTTAAAACAGGAATTATGGATGTTTCTCTAATTTTTATGTTTAGAGCAAATTTTATAATTTAAAAATGTGAATTAAAGAAGTTCTGATGAACGCATATATGTGAAATCTAGACAAATGGCATAGTTGACTTTATTTGCAAAGCAGAAATAGAGACACAGACAAAGCAGAAATAGAGAACAAATGTATGGATGCCCAAGGGGAAAGGTATCTTGTTGGTATCACACAGTGCACCTTCAGTACCTCATCCCAGAATTATGTCTGGGAGTGGGTGGTATTCTCTTTTGGGTCATTATGAAGGTGTGTGTTGCAGGTGTGTGATGAGAACAGGTTTATATTCTACATTCAACGAATTTAATGTTACTTTAAAGTAAGTATTTACTTTTTTTTTTAAAACCTATTCACTTTTAATAGGGCGCAAAATTATACTTACATCACAATGTTTCCTTGACCAAATTTTAAAGACTTCTTTATTACAAATGAGGAAACAGCTAAATCTAAGGGCAATTTAACTATTTTCAGTTTTCCCTGCCAGCTGACACCATGGTGAGCAGAGTCACACCACCTGGTCAGGGGGCAGAGCAGGAACCCTAGTGTGCGGCAAGGTCAAAAACATCATGATATTTCTAATATTTTTGATTTTTATTTATAGACTACAAATAATGGCATTTGGGAAACATTTTATGTCCCAAATTTCTGTTCCTAATACTTTATACTTTTCTCCTAGGATGGGTGATCTTCGTTTATTTCTCCAGACGATGCAGGCGAAGTGATTATTTCTAGAACTCACCTCTTTAAATGCTCTCAATCGTTGGAGTGTTTTTTGGCGCTCTTGGTTTATCCATTCTTTTTTCTTTTGCTCCTCCTCTTTTTTCTGGTCTCTTTTCTGTATTTAAACAAACACATACTTGTAAACTTCTCAGAAGTTCTGAGAAAGAGAGGGACTGTCACCTGACCTTATTGCCTCCTCTGGCCCCCACGTCTGCCCCCCACGCTGCAGGGCCAGACAGCGCTGTCCCCTCACGATCAAGGCTGACGGGGCAGCGGAGCTCCACTTTGCACAAACTTAAGCCCGTGTGTCATGTTATGCAAATATAAAACATTTTTCTTCAACCACTCACCCTCTGAACGCTATGATGCTGATGAAAATATTTTATGCTTTCTTCAGCCTGCTGCAATCTGAGTCGATGATTTTCTTTGCATTGATCCTGGGGGAATAATATAATTTCATAGATCTGTTTTTCACTTGGTTATAAATTGAACGCCACATGGTTTTTAATATTACCATGGGCTATAGCATAAAAGGTTAAAAGAAAAAAGCACTGCATTGGGGCTGCAGTATAAAGCATTTATTAATAGGAGTTATGGTGTGGCTCATTGCTTCTGCCTTCTCCTCAGTCACGTGATACGGGGCAGTGGGCTGCTTATGGGAATCCCTCCTTCCTGGTAGGAGGGCCACGGCTGGGATTTAGTGCTTTGAGAGATGGAAAAGCAAATCCTCCAAACAAGTGGAAATGAGAGGACATACAGGCAGTCCCACATTCCTAAGTGGGATGTGTCCTAAGGATCTGTTTCAATGCAATTATTTTAAACACATTTCCCCATAATGTTCTAAGTGATATCTCCAAATATACCTACGTAACACATCCAACCTACAATACCTGAAAAATTATATTAAGAACTACATCTCAATTATGCTTAGCCATTCTTAGTATGTTACCTTTTTATGTAATCACGGAGTGTTTAAAAATTAAGAAAAAAATCACTCACCGCATATAAGGATTGAAATGAGCTGAATATTATCTGACTGATATTTTATAATCAACAGTTCACAATAAAATTAATTTTAGCATTTATTATAGCTGATTAGAAGTTTCTACCTATTGTGGTTTTTAAAATACCTGTGTAAGTAATAGGCATTCAATAAATAGTTGTTGAAAGACTTAATTAAAATCTAAAGATGATGGCAAAAGCTTAAATCCAAAAGGAAAAAGAATCTTAAGAAAAACATTTTAAATGTATTTTAATTGTATCCACTGATAGCTACATAAACACACACAAAATTAATCATTGATAAAAAGCCTTATTTTCAATACCTCTTTATCTTTCATAAAAGAAGAAACCCTTAGAAGGGGTAAGAAAAGAAAGCTGCCCTGGGCACTCCTACCTTTCTGTTCCTGAGACGGGCTCTTCTGGCACAGATCCTGCCCCGTTTAGATTCCAGCTGCTGGCACTGCCGGCTGAGTTCCTTCACCTCCAGATTCTTATCATCCTGCAGCCCCATTACATGATCCATGACTTTAAGTTCCTCTGGATTTTCACATGGATCATAATAGATAACTTCATCCTGTTTATCTAGAAACATATTAATGATTTCTTAAAAATATGTCTTATTATTAAAAATAATGCATACTTTTTCTAATGTAAGGAAAGTTAAATATCCTTGTAATTATGATTAACATTTATGTATATGTATATCTATGTGTACACACATACACACACACACAACTTATATAGCTACACATATCAATAAACAGAATTCTTAGAGAAACTTTTCCATGTGATGGAAATATAATTTTAATGGCAACACAGTATTCTCAAATTTAAGCACTCTCTGTTGTTAGAATATTCCAGTGTTCTATTATTATCAATTTCACTGTGATGAACATCTGAATATAAATCTTTGTGTACATTTTTTATTACTTCCTTAGCAGATGAATATTTAAGGCTCTTGATGACTCTTGTCAAATCACCCTCCTCCAGAAAGGCAACTTACATTCCACCAGCAGTATATCATTAAGGTGCCTTAATGATATTTAATCTTAATTACATATTGATTTTTTTAAAAATACATGCTAACTGTAACAAATTCAAGCCCTACAGAAGTACACAAAATAAAAAGTGAAATTTCCCTCTTCCTTCACCAACTCTTTGGCATCTTATTCCCAGAGGAAAACATGGACAGTTTGGCATGCATCCTTCCAGATTAACTTTTTTCTAATAGAAGTTTTTCCTAAATATGTAAAATGCTTATAACGTGAAGCTACTGTAAAGTTTTTTGAATATCTAGGATTAAATTAAATGTTCAGGATCTATATGAAGAAAATAACTAAACTTGGAGGAACTTTAGGGAAAAAAAGACTTAAGTAAATGGAGAGACATACCATGTTCTTGGATGGGAAGATTCAAAATTGAAAAGATGACAATTCTCCCCAAATTATCTCTAATGTTAAGTGCAATCCCAATAAAAATTCCGAGTTTTTGGGGTTTTTTTGTTTTGAACTTGCCAAAATGATTCTAAAGTTCATCTGGAAGAATAAAGGAGTGAGAGAAGTCAGAAAATTTTTGGAAAAGTAGAGTAATGAGGGAAGTACTTGCTTTACCTGATACTAAAATGTACCTCCAAGGTACAATAATAGAAACAGCATGGTACTGGCACCAGAAGCCACTCACAAATCAGTGAAAGAAAATAACAATTCATAAATAGATCAAAACAAATATGATAATTCTGGATATGAGACAGGTAAAACTCAAAGCAAAGCAACAGGGGAAAATGTTTTTAAAAACTAGGGATTGGGACTGCTAACAATTTGGGGGGAAAAGTTAGATTCCTACCCCACATCAAAATAAATTTCACCTGATTAAAGAGCCAAATGTTTTTAAAAACAAAATCATAAGAATACTGAAATAAAACATAAGTAAATACTGATATAATTTTGGGATAAGGAGGTATAACACCAAAGCAGAAGACTGATAGAGGTGACTTCATAATAATTAAATATTCCTACAAGGCAAGAAAAAGCAAATGACAGAGAAATTATTTGCAACATATGACAGATAATAGAATAACATCTCTAATATAGAAAGGGAATGTTCCAAAGAAAAATGGTCAAAGGCCATGAATAGGCCATGAATAAATGAAATACAAATGGCCAGTAAACATACAAAATTGCGTTCAACATCACTTGTGATTAAATAAATGAAAATTAGAAGATGCCATTTTTTGCTCTCAAGTAGGTGAGAATTTAAATGAATAAGTATGGGGAAAAAGCTATTTTATAATCAGCTGATGGGAGCATCATTTTGTACAACCTGTCTAGAGGGCCATTATGTAGAATGAAATTTAGAAATTTAGAAAATAATAGAGGTGCAGAAAAATGCATATCAAATGATTCTTGTAGTTTTTTTTTAACAAGTATGTGTCAAAATGTAAAACATGCATTGTCCTTGACCTGATTCCATCTTTAGAAATTTATTCCAAGGAAATAATCTGTTGTATACACAAAGACATGTGTAAAGGAAGGTTCTTCACTACAATGCTGTTCACAACAGTGAAAAACTGGAAATCCCTGCATGTCTATACAATGGAATACTATGCAGCCATTAAAATTTTTGATGGTTTTATTACTTACTGAAATGGAAGAATGATTATTATGTATTAAGTGAAAAAGAGGTTACTGAACAGGATACATAGTTCTGGTTTAAGAAATTGAAAGATTTATAAACATCAGCATACAAAAAAGGCTACAAAGCTATAGAGCCTAAGTATCTCTAAACGATTTAACTGGGGTAATAATAGTTTCCCTTTGTTTTGCTGTGTGTTTACCAATGAATATATTATTTGAATAATAAAGTACTAAAGGGAAACTTTGTTAGAAAATTTCAGATATATTAGACAATATACAATAATTGATAATATGATCTGTATTTCCTTGAATGTGTAATTTAAGCATATATACATTTAAATATATGTTTTACCTTTTATAAGTCTTTTAATAGAGTCCAACTGTGTAACAAGCAGTATTTCTTCATATTTTAATATCTCAAATTTAACCTCGTATAGTTCTAACTGAACTTCATAATATTGTATTTCTAATTCGTCTACAACATTTATTTTTTTTTCTTGTTCTGGAAGATCTTCTATCTTGTTTTCATGAAAAAAATAAGAGCAAGTTAAAATAATTAGTACATTAAAGGCAAACTTTACAAGCATTCAAGTTATTTTCTATTCCTTGCTCAATATCAAATATAAAAAAAGCAAATAGAGAAGAAACACTTTTCCATTTCATTTAATGGGATAAAAATGCCTTCTTCAATGTTTGTCACAAATACTTTATCTCATCCCTGAAATATATGAAAACATTTAGGTTTTGAGAAAAATAAACGGCAATGAGGTATTTACAAATGTTTTCTGCTTTAAAGTCATAATGTTACAGGAAAAAAATTAAGTGACTATGCTTCTAGGATAAAGCACCTCTTTGATTATTCTAAAATTGTGCTGAAAACACGGCTTGATTGATTTTAAACTACTGAGTACTTGATTGATTTTAAAGTACTACATCAGTACTGAGTTTGATGTTATCGTCAAGTGAATCCTACAATATAATATTTCACAAACAGGGACCTCCTTGGTGGCGCAGTGGTTAAGAATACGCCTGCCAGTGCAGGGGACACAGGCTCGATCCCTGGTCCAGGAAGATCCCACATGCCGTGGAGCATAAGCCGATGCCCCACAATTACTGAGCCTGCGCTCTAGAGCCTGTGAGCCACAACTACTGAGCCCACATGCCTAGAGCTTGTGCTCCGCAACAAGAGAAGCCACCGCAATGAGAAGCCAGCGCACCGCAAGGAAGAGTAGCCCCCGCTCACCACCACTAGAAAAAGCCTGCACGCACCAATGAAGACCCAACAAAGCCAAAAACAAATAAATAAACAATTTAAAAAAATAATATTTCACAAACATTTTGACCAAAGGGAAACTTCACGGCCAACCTTCCACAGTCTGCAAATTCTTATCTACTGGAAGATGGTGTTGGAATAAGCAAAGAAAGGAAGCTCTTTCACAATGCCTGGAAAGAAAGATTCTACCTAAAATAAAAGTATATTTTTAAAAGAAAGTTTCACTTATCTTTGTCTCACCTTTCCCTGAATTTCAGCTCTTTTGTGACTGAAACACAACTCTTTGGCTCTCATGAGTTGCAGAGTCTCCCGAGCTAACATCAGCTTGAGTTTTTCTAACCTGGGAGTTGCTGTGGCCCAGGCAGCCTGGCCAAATCTCTTCTCATCCTGTGCCATTTGTTTCTGCATTCCTGTTGTATTGTAATTAATAAAATAAAACATAATTACAACTCATTAAAAACAGAAAAATTTATCCTGAACTAATTCTTTGTTTATTGCCTCCCATGTTACCTGCAAAACATCCCTTTTAAAAGAAAAATTCTTGGATTTTAGTGAATTTTTATTGTCATAAAAATAATGCATGGTTATTGGTATAAAATTTTAGATAACGTCATTTAAAAAAAGAAAATAATAAATCATGAATCTCACTTACTTAAAGCAATTGCTTCTTATATTTTGGTGCATATACTTCTAGACTATTTCTATGTTTAGCTAGACAGACAGGAAGATATAGTTTGACCAAAACAAACAAACAAAAAACCCCCCCACAGGATCATCATTCTGCTTTATATCTTTTTTATTTCACTTAATATATCAGGGAACTCTTGCTATTCATAAAAATAGTTATAGAGAATCATGCTTACTGCTACATGGCATTCCATTTTATAAATGTACTACAGTTCAACAAACTGACAGACAATAAGTTGTTGCTATTTGGGTCTACTATCAACAATGATTTAAGATCAAAGTCCTTCACCCAGCCCACAAGATCATATGGTCTCATCCCTGCCTGTCTTGCTGGCATTATCTCATACCACATTCTCCATTCAGGCATACCTCAGAGATAATGCAGGTTCAGTTCCAGACCACCACAATAAAGCGAATATCACAATAAAGTGATTCACATGAATTTCTTGGTTTCCCATTGCGTATAAAAGTTATGTTTACACTGTACTGTGGTTTATTAAGTGTACAGTAGCATTATGTCTAAAAAAACAATGTATACTTGAGGCAGGAGATAGACGGGCCCCAGACTACACAGTTTCTCCCCTGTGGACAGAAACTCTGTAATAGCAGAAACTCCATAAAAGCAGGATAATGGGGACTTCCCTGGTGGCACAGTGGTTAAGAATCCACCTGCCAATGCAGGGGACACAGGTTCGATTCCTGGTCCAAGAAGATCCCACATGCCACGGAGCAACTAAGCCCGTGCGCCACAACTACTAAACCCGTGTGCCACAACTACTGAAGCCCACATGCCTAGAGCCCATGCTCCGCAACAAGAAAAGCCACTGCAATGAGAAGCCTGTGCACCACAACTAAGAGTAGCCCCCGTTCGCTGCAACTAGAGAAAGCTCGTGCATAGCAACAAAGGCCCAACGCAGCCAAAAATTAAAAAATTTTTTGAAAAAAAAGCAGGATGATGGAGGAGTCTGGGCCCTTACCAGATAAGAGATAAAAGACCACATATTCCTCATTCTCAAAGTCAAGGAGAACTTCCTGACTACACATGCACAGAAAGGCTCCTTGGAGGTCAAAAAGGGAGGGGGCGCCACCTCACAGTAAGTGATGTCAACCTACCCTAGGCCTCTAGAATCCATCTTGGCTAAGAGATGCGCACACACACGGGAGGATCCTGAGATATACCAAATACAGACTCAGAACCAGGCAAAGCAAGATGATTGGTCAAAGGAAGAAATGCCCCGTAAAAGTGATTCAGACTACCACGAGGGTGCGACTCTCTCTGAGCCCACCCGTGTGTCTATCCACAGTCACTGTCCTCTTTTTCCTTCTAATAAACACTTTACTTGCTTCACTACTTTCTGTCTCTATGCTGAAATTCATTTCTACACAGCTGACAAGGCCAGGGCTTTGTCACTGGCCACTGGTCCCTGGTGGTCTTGTGGCTAGGATTCAGCGTCCTCACTGCCACGGCCTGATCTCAATCTCTGGCCGGGGAACCGAAATCCTGCGTCAAGCTGCTGCAGGCTGAGGCCATCTGAGATCACATACATACCTTAATTTAAAAATACTTTATTACTAAAATATGCTAACCATCATCTAAGCCTTCAGTGAGTTGTAATCTTTTTGGAATAATAACATCAAAGATCACTAATCACAGATCACCATAAAAAATATAATAATAATGAAAAAGTTTGAGATATTAGGAGAATTACCAAAACGTGACAGAGACATGAAGTGAGCAACTGCTGTTGGGAAAACAGCACTTGCTATTTTACAACAGACTTGCTCAGTGCAGGACTGTCACAGACCTTCAATCTGTACAAACGTAACATCTGTGAAGTGCAGTAAAGTGCGGTGCAGTGAAGTGAGCTATGACATGAGGTGTGCCTGGACTGTGCTCCAGCCCATGGCTTCCTCACACTTGGCATACTTCCCAAGTTCCTCAGACTTGTCAAGCTCCCAAAAACCAGAGGGCCTTTGCAAATGCTACCCCTGCCTGGAACACTCTTCCCTCACTGTTTTGCTTTCTCCACTTCCATTCACCCTTCAGATATCAGGGCAAGTGCCACTTCTCAGAGGCCTTCATTGGCCACTCTGATTGGGCCTAATTTCTCTCTCCTAAGCTCTCAGAGCCCCATGTTTCTCTTCTTCATGTGGCTTGTTGCCAATGCCATTTTCCATGTGTTTGAATGAATATATAATTAATATAATTAAGGTTTTTCTCCCTTCACCTGACTGTACAGTGGCTGTTTACGCTTTTCCTTATATTGAATCCCCAGTACCTAAAAAATACAGAACCTGGTGCTTAAGAGGCACTCAAATGTTCTCCGAATAAAATGAAAATTACATGTATCTTAGTATAGCATTTTAAATTATTACCTGCTAATGCTTCTACTGTTTTTTCAAAATAATTCACTGTAATATCTTGAATCGAGACTATAGCTTCTTCAGCCCGTCTGGTCCATTCTTGGGCTTCCTTCTGCAGGGCAACTATCCTTTTAGGACCCAGACCATCCTCATCCAAGGACTTCTATAGAAAGAAGGGAAAGTTGTATTCGTAAAAGGGAATAGTAACGTAGAGCCATTAGGAAATCGAAAGGAAATTGGTCACACGGATTATTTCAGCTACTTTTATTACTACTACATAGTCAATTAAACTTCACTCATTCATCAGTTCCTTACTGAGTATGAATAAGGCTCTAAGTGGTGCATCCTTTGGATGACAAAGGGATACTCTGAAGTATAAAGGGAAAAAACCCTACTTTTACTTTGTATTACTCAAATAACTTTTTCTGTAAGGGAATGCTGTCAAGTTATGTTTCTCTATTAATAATGATGCTCGATTGTTTGAATGAGATCTGTATTGTTAAGCACTCAGCAAAAGCCTGGTACATGACACTCAAGTGTTAGCTGTTGCCGTGGTTTCTTTTAGGGATATGGCAGGAAGCTTTTCAATAGTGAGATTCTTTTCTGAAGGGCAAAAGTAATACAGTAACCTAAAACATGAATGATCGTAACATATACTACGTCATCTAGTATCCAATTCTTCTACCAAGCATAATTTAGTGACATAAGAAATATACCCAGGTTAGCCATCAGGGAAATGTAAATTAAAACCACAATGAGATACCACTTCACATCTACTAGGATGGTTATAATCAAAAAGACAGACAATAACAAGTGTTGACGATGATGTGGTCAAATCGGAACCCTCATTTACTGCTGGTAGGAGTGTAAAATGGTGCATTTATGGAAAATAGTCTGGCAGTTCTTCAAAAGGTTAAACAGAGTTTACTGTAGGGTCCAGCATATCCATATATCCAAGAAAAATGA
Organism: Delphinus delphis; assembly: GCF_949987515.2. Classification (NCBI taxonomy): domain Eukaryota; kingdom Metazoa; phylum Chordata; class Mammalia; order Artiodactyla; family Delphinidae; genus Delphinus; species Delphinus delphis. Next base: position 104,791,607 of record NC_082684.1, read on the forward strand.
ATACATATGTCCACATAGAAACCTGTACACAAATATTCATAGCAACATTCATAATAGCCCAAAAGTGGAAAGTTACAAATGTCCATCAATTGCTAAATGGATATGTAAATGTGCTATGTGCATATAATGAACATTATTTGGCAATGAAAAAAATGAAGTTCTAATACACACTACAACATGGATGGAACTTGAAAACCTGATGCTACATGAAAGGAGCCAGACACAAATCATTCCATACGATATGAAATGTCAAGAACAGGGAGATTTAGAGGCAGAAAGCAGATGGGTGGTTGCCTGGAGTTGGGGGGGAATGGGGAATGCATATGGAGTTTCTTTTCAGGGAGATGAAAATGTTCTGGAATTAGTGCTGGTGGTTGCAAAACTCTGAATATACTAAAAACCACTGAATTGTACACTTTAAATAGGTGAATTATATGGTCTGTGAATTATATCTCAGTACAGCTGTTATTTAGAGAAAGAAAAGATATACACAGGAAGTAAAGACAATCCAAATAATAGATTTGCAAAATAATGAACAGAACAACTTTCTCCACAGGTTAGGCTGGCATGAGTTTCATCTAAACATGATACCATTTTTATGGTAGCCCGGCAGTGGCCATGAGTGCATGTGTGGAAGGATGGCCCAGTGCAGGGGGCAGAGATCAAGAGATCTCTGCTGTCTTCTGATTCCAGCTGGTTTAGAACCAGAGAAAGCTACTGAACCTCCCCACCCACCTTGGTTCCAGATTCATTTATAACACTGGAATGATAATGCTTATTCTAACTAGTGTTCCATGGCTCAATGAAATAAGAGGAATGACAGCATTTACTAAAGTTTAATTTACTGAATTACAATCCAGGGCCTTGCTATTTAAATTTTCATCCTATTTCTCAGAAGTCTGCATGTGTCCTTAGAGGCTGAAAATAAGCTAAAGTAAATAAGCAACACATCAAAAACAAGTCATCACTTCCCTGGTGGCACAGTGGTTAAGAATCCACCTGCCAAGTGCAGGGGACACAGGTTCGATCCCTGGTCCAGGAAGATCCCACATGCCACGGAGCAACCAAGCCCATGCGCCACAACTACTGAGCCTGCACTCTAGAGCTCACGAGCCACAACTACTGAGCCCATGCGCCACAACTACTGAAGGCCGCATGCCTACAGCCGGTGCTCCGCAATAAGAGAAGCCATCGCAATAAGAAGCCCGCACACCGCAATGAAGAGTAGCCCCCGCTCGCTGCAACTACAGAAAGCCTGTGTGCAGCAATGAAGACCCAATGCAGCCAAAAAATTAAAATTAAAATTAAAAAAAAAGTCATCAGCAAAGAAAGTGTGTAACCCTTGAAAATCTGCAGAAATCTTAATGTATTAAGACGACCGATGTAAAATGTCTTCATCTGAAATCAATTTAAAAAATAATAAATTCAATATATCTACAATATAACTAAATATAGAGTAAACCCGAAGTGGAAACACAGATTGAATCTTAAATGCAACTGAAGAAATAGTATACGATAAAGAATAAATCTCATAAAGTAAAAATATAAAGAAAACGTACCAAAATAGCAAGCTTACATGAAGTTGCAAGTTCTCGCATATCCCTGAATGGCTGCAGTAAATACTGGAAGAACATGGTTGCAGCAGTAACTAATTCCTGGTATGCTTCATCTTCCTCTCGATACACTTTCATTAATGCTACCATGGTGTTGGCTTTTTCATGCCCTTGAAGCACCTAGAAGGCAAAATGTAAATAAAGCTCACGTGTGGACAGTATTTATAAGATCATACCAAACCAACAAAGCTAAAGAAACCTGAATGTTCTAAACTTTAATGCGTCAATTTAAAATACTGATTAAGGGCTTCCCTGGTGGCGCAGTGGTTGAGAGTCCGCCTGCCGATGCAGGGGACGTGGGTTCGTGTCCCGGTCCGGAGGATCCCACATGCCGCGGAGCGGCTGGGCCCGTGAGCCATGGCCACTGAGCCTGCGCGTCCAGAGCCTGTGCTCCACAACGGGAGAGGCCACAGCAGTGAGAGGCCCGCGTACCGCAAAAAAAAAAAAAAAAAAAATACTGATTAAACATGAAAATGCTATTGTTCTCCAACCAAAGTGCCCAGTAAGAATGGTTAAATAAATCATGGTATATCCACAGTAGATTATTATTACTATAATCAATCATTCAGCACTGTGCTTTTGAAGACTGTTTAGTAACTGGGGACTTACCAGGGAAGCCCTGGGGACTTTTATAATAATAAGTGGGAGGTGGAGGAGGATGCAGAGTTGAAAATTTTATCTTAACTATGTTTCCTCTAAGTACTCAGAGAAAAGGACCAGAAAAAGGCATCAAATAGGGGGTAGACCGAGGATATATTTCATCACTTTTCCGACCATAAAGGTTTTGTGAGGATGTACTCCTTTTTTAAAAGCTCATAAGGACACAGAAATGCCTCCAAGTACTTCTCCAGCATGCCAACTCTCTTAATTCCCCCAGGTTAATATTGCCACCAAACCCCCAGCAGATTCAGTTAGCATAACAAATGTGGCTCTAGCCTCTGCAGAGTGCTTCTTCTGAGGCAGGACAGAAAATAAACTGAGCATTTATAATCTAGATAAACTCATTTGGTAAGAAATTACCTTACCCCCCAGGAGAAGAGAAATAAAATCAAGTAATAGTATAGACTTTTTTTCCCCAGTCAATAACCTTAAATTCTTCTATTTCCTTCCCTCCACTTAAGGATAAAGTGATCTATGTTCAGCTGACATTTTATCCAGGTGATAATAATAGGATTAAAAAAAGTTTCCCTGAAAAATATTAAAACACACAAGAAAGTAAACTTAAGACAACTGATACTTTTCAGTCTTATTGCTTAGACTATTCAGAATTCAAACCATTCAGCTTCACTTTATATACACTAGCAATATTGGCAACTGGTCTAATTCTAGAATCAATTGCTTTCCTGTTCTAAATATGAGCTGAGTATTAAGATGATCACATACACTTCCATGGATGCAGTATATTTTATATTTAAGCCCTCCTCTGCCCACCTGTTACACGTAAACAGGTGAACCACACAAGTGTCAACAGCTAGCCTAACAGTATGAACTATACTGGTGCCATAGTACCTCTGAATGAACTTCAACTTGGGTAACGTATAACTTTTACAATAGTAACATATGTTAGTTTAAGGAAAAACCACTTCTGTCAGAAACTGGTGTCTAAAAAATAAAAGTCTGTCTGATTCAAAATGATAAAGTTGGGCTTCCCTGGTGGTAAGAATCTGCCTGCCAATGCAGGGGACACAGGTTCGAGCCCTGGTCCTGGAAGATCCCACATGCCACGGAGCAACCAAGCCCGTGTGCCACAACTACTGAGCCTGTGCTCTAGAGCCCGCAAGCCACAACTCCTGAAGCCTGGGCCCCTAGAGCCTGTGCTCTGCAACGAGAGGCCACTGCAGTGAGAAGCCCTCGCACCGCTGCAAAGAGCGGCCCCGGCTCGCGGTAACTAGAGAAAGCCCGCGTGCAGCAACAAAGACACAACACAGTCAAAAATAAATTTAAAAAAGATAAAGTTGACTGGCCTGAAGCTGCTCTGTGGTTTCCTCACATTAAAAGTGAAATTAGGGGCTTCCCTGGTGGCGCAGTGGTTGAGAGTCCGCCTGCCGATGCAGGGAACAAGGGTTCGTGCCCCGGTCCGGGAGGATCCCACATGCCGGCGAGCGGATAGGCCCGTGAGCCATGGCCGCTGAGGCTGCGCATCCGGAGCCTGCGCTCCGCAACGAGAGAGGCCACAGCAGTGAGAGGCCCGCGTACCGCAAAAAAAAAAAAAAAAAAAAAGTTCATTCTATATTTAGCTTGAGAGGATATAATTAAGATTTTGAAATGTGGCTGGATTGTTCTCTTACACCTCCCCCTCCTCCAATGAAGGCAGAGAAAAATCATTCAGATTAAGTACAGCGTATAATGAGAAAAAGGCGAGCAAGAGGCATGTCAGGGTGTGGGATAGAGCACTAAATCTTGACTCAGGAGAGTCAGCTGGTTGTGGATATATGAGCCATATTTTTCTCTTAAACCCTTTGGTGAATTTGTGAATCCCCTTCAGTTCTGTAAGCTTACCACTCAAAAAATGAATTGTTCCATCTCGCTAATTACCTCTTTCAAGCTTAAAATTGCACTCACGTTGCTGCTGTTCCACACTGATGAAGACAGCTCACATCCTGTCGGCTGTCCACTTGACCGAGTCTTTATCACCTAAAAAACCTGTGTCCTAGAAGCACCTTCATCCTCTAAAACATTTTGTCTCCATTATCGGTCTTCCCTCATACACAGAACCTGTCAGTGTTTACCTTCAGTCTGTGTTGTCATTTCCTACACGGATGGGATATTTCTAGTTTTGCTTTCAGTATTCTCTGGCACTTCCTGTCAAAACAGCCAGCTCCACCAGCATCTTCAGGGGAAAGGTTTAAGGGCCTACCCTGGCTCCTAACTGCGATTAAACTTTGATTTAACTTAGTCCTCTCGCTATAGGCCCCACGGGGCTTCCGCGGAATTCCCCTTGATGCTCCCCGACAGGTGAAGAGCACCTGCGAGGCTGCTAGCCCTTCCGCGCATCACGCTGTTAACCTGCTCCTTCCCCGCGCTGGTCTGCGGAAGGACCCCCCCCTCTCGCACTCGTCCCAACCTGGAAAAGGGCCCGAGGCTCAACCGAGAGGCAGAAGGACCGGGCGACGGCCCGGCGGGCGCGTACCTGGCGCAGCCGCGCCCCCGCCTCGTCCCGCCGCGCGCGCAGGACCCGCTCCCGGAACTCGCGCAGGCTCTCGCAGTCGGCCGCGCATCCCTCGGCGGGGAAGAGCGCGTCGCGCACCGCGGCGCCGCCGCAGGCGTCGGCCGCCTGGCCCAGGTAGCGCTCCAGCTGCCCGCACAGCTCCTGCAGCGCCGCCTCGCCGAGGTCCGTGCGCGCCGGCCATACCAGCGTCCACAGCCCGAGCCCCAGGCCCCAGGCCCCGCCACCGCCCGCGTCCAGTTCCGGCGGCAGCCGCGGGAAGCAGCGCTCCAGCGGCGGCCACAGCGCCGCCAGCTGCTGGTGCGCGCCGCGGAGCCCGGCGGCCGAGAGCAGGCCTGCCCAGCTGGGCGGGGGCGCGGCGGCCTCAGACACGGGCTCGGACACCAGCTCGGGCCCGGGCTGGCTCCCCTTACGCCGCCGCCGCTGCGCCGTGCGGTCGTGACAAGTCACAGCGAACTTGCCCTCCACGTCGTTCCAGGCCACGAGGAAGCGCAGCTGGTGCCGCTCGGGCTCGGCGAAGAGGTCCTCGCGGACAGGCACCCAGCCCTCCAAGCTGTCGGGTTGCTCGTCCTCCATGACCGCCGGCGGTCAGCGCCCGGAGAGCTCGGCTCGCCGGAGCCTGGTCTCCCTGCACCCCCAGCCACTGGACTGTCCGGACCGCGTCATTTTTCGCTGAACTGAAATCGGCGTCAGCACCCCAGCTGCCGCAACCCTCGGCACTTTTGATTGGCTGCCCGCGGCCTGTGAGGCTTCCAGCACGCTTCCGGGATTGGTTGGGTGATAGAAGGGAGGGTTCGCGACAACCAATGAAAAGGTCAGAAGGTCGCCGCTCCGAATCAATCAATGTCGCAACCTCGTCTGGAGCCCGGAATGATCACTCTTGCCTCACCTTTTCCACCTGTGTACACACTGACGTTGAAAAAAATATTTGTTAAATGAACGAGTTATTGTCTTAGCCTCCTACACTAAACTGTGAACCTCTTGAGAACGCAAACCCAGCTAGCTGACTTGGTCTTCTGTTACTGGGTAGAAGCCACAAGCTTATTGGTATCAATTCAACAAGCTTTTATGGAATGTTTGCTGTGTGCCTGTTTTAGGAGGCTAGGCGCGGAGGGGGCATACAAAAAACGTACAGTCCCTCCGCCTTCAAAGCATCCCAGCTCCCAACCAACATGTTTAAATATAATCGGTGTTCTAACACGTCATTTTAGAGATAAGGAAACTGAGACCCAGAAAAGAAACGTTTCTTAAGATACACAGACATGTTTATGTATGACTGATTCACTTTGTTATAAAGCAGAAACTAACACACCATTGTAAAGCAATTATACCCCAATAAAGATGTTAAAAAAAAAAAAAGATACACAGACACTTAGGCAATTAGACACTTCAGACCACCTGGCTATTGAAGACCTGTTTACGGAGATCAGGAGGTGTAGTTTGCAGGTAGGGATGGAGTGTGGGTTGGAGCTGAACCTGTTCATACAACAGGGTATAAGACAGCACAGGGCTCTACCCAGGAAATGTACAGTGTAGACAGAAATACAGTACATGTCAGCTCCCGTCCTGTGAGAGCATTGCTAGAGGGGTAGTGGGGTTGGAGGACCGAGGGGGAGGAGCGAGAAGTCCAGGGAGCGGGGAAGGAACCCTTCATCAAAACACGGTTTGTGAGGGCTTGATTCAGGAACTAGTGAAAGGGCTTTTGAAGTTTTTGAGCTGGGAACGCCAGGAATCAGATTTGTACTTGCTATTATTGCCCAAGGTAAAACAACAACAACCCCCCTCGCCCCCCCCAAAAGAAAAAAACCAGGGCCAGGCTGAAGCTTTGGTTAGGGGCATCTCTACCCCCCCCCCCCCGCAAGATAATCCCAAGGCATCTAGCAGCCTCTGTGGAATGTAGCTTGAAGGTCTAAAGGTTCCTCTATCTGAAGGTCCCTCCCTTTAATGTCGAGGAGAGGTGGGGCTATGGGTTCTTGGATTCCCAATAGCTACTCTGGCTGTCACCCAGTCCTCCTGGAGAGATAACCTTCTAGCTGAAGTGATTTATTTTTCCTCAAACTGTTTTTTAATATATCATTTTATCTAATATGATTTCTTATAATTCTTTAATAGTCTATTTTAATATCTTTGAATATTCTTTACAGTATGTCTTTACTGGTTTTGTTTTATAATCTTATTTCTATTAGTCTTTCTAAATTATTTGCTTTTTCAAAATGAAAATAGCAGACTTTCTAATTATAAAAGAAAATTTTATTTCTTGTGAAAGGGGAATAAATGTATATATTCTTAGAAAAAATGTGGAAAAGTATACACCAAACCTAATAATTGTTGTTACCAGGATGCATGACTGGTTTACATTTACTTTATGGTTCTTTTGTAGTATTTGCTTTTTTCTCAGCCAAGTATTACATATTATTTTACAATAAAAAATAATTTTAAAAAGTAATAAAAGGTATATATAATTATTATAAAATGGACGAATCAAAGCTATAAATAAAATAACTCAAAAAAGATAAACCCTGCTTTCATTTTGTGTGTGTGTGTATATATATATGTGTGTATATATATATAATTATATTGTAATAATATTTTGCATACTCTTCCTACTTACAAATATATTGTGGACATTTTCCACATTAAAAATATAGGCATTGGGGCTTCCTTGGTGGCGCAGTGGTTGAGAGTCCGCCTGCCGATGCAGGGGACACGGGTTCGCGCCCTGGTCCGGGAGGATCCCACATGCCGTGGAGCGGCTGGGCCCGTGAGCCATGGCCGCTGAGCCTGCGCGTCCGGAGCCTGTGCTCCACAACGGGAGAGGCCACAGCAGTGAGAGGCCCGTGTACCGCAAAAAAAAAAAAAAAAAAAAAAAAAAAAAAAAGGCCTTGGGCTTCCCTGGTGGCACAGTGGTTGAGATTCCGCCTGCCAATACAGGGGGCACGGGTTCCAGCCCTGGGCTGGGAAGATCCCACATGCTGCGGAGCAACTAAGCCTGTGCGCCACAACTACTGATCCTGCGCTCTACAGCCCGCGAGCCACAATTACTGAAGCCTGCGTGCCACAATTACTGAAGCCTGTGTGCCACAACTACTGAAGCCCACGTGTCTAGAGCCCATGCTCTGCAACAAGAGAAGCCACTGCAATGAGAAGCCCGTGCACCACAACAAAGAGTAGCCCCCACTCACCACAACTAGAGAAAGCCTGCGCACAGCAACGAAGACCCAACGCAGCCAAAAATAAATTAATTAATTAATTAAAAAAGGTATCTACATCATTATTTTTAATACTTGCCAAAACTGAGTTGACAGTGTTGTGATTTATTTAAAGAATTCTATATTGGTAGGAATAGATTAATTTCAATTTTCTGCCAATATAGATAATGCTGTGGTGAACATTCTTGTACATATATCTTTGCATAATTTATTCTTTCAAATTGTTTGCTTTTGATATTTTATTTGGCTTCCAATATTTTTATTGTATAGATAACTGGCAGTAACAGTGTTTTAAAAATGAAATTTTGATTAAGGTTTCAAAAAGCAATAGATGTAAAATTCTGAGATCAAATCACCACATGCAAACTTTTCAAGGAAATGGTCCAGAACCCAATTCATGCCCTCCACCAGTGGAAGAAAATAAAAAGGGATCAGAGTGAAGAAAAGAGGGTATTTGAGAGGGAGACTGGTGGAGCGATTTTTCTGGAGAGAGCTATTGTTGGACTGGATGGGGAGAGTTGGAAGCCCCACCCTCTATCCCCAAGCCCAGTGTGGGGTCTTCAAAGGGCCCCTTCAGGTAGCTCGCTGTATTTCCTGCAAGTGGGCCAATGGTGGCCTGAGGAGAAAAGATTGGCTGCTTTGGTGGCAGAGCCAGGGGGAGTGGCTGCATTGGAATTGTCTGCACCCCAGAGTTTGCCAGGACCAAGGATGGAGCCTACATCCCAATATCCAGATGTGGGCCAGCAGGACGACAGAGCCAGCAAGGAGTCACCTAGATCCTGCCTGAGAGAACCAGCTGCATGGGTCAGGAGACCTCATTTGAGAAATCTTGGAGGTGGCCCACCAGGGCCTGGAGGAGGAGTGCAAGGGACCCCCTGGAATAGAGGGGTTCTCAGCCTGGTCGTGGGAACTCCAGGGGAAAGGGCTTATCATGGTAAACCCTAGAGATATACAAAAGCTCAGAGAGACAGAGAGTGCTCTAAGCACCTGCCTGCCCCAGAGAGCCAGAAGCTAGCACCCACCCTCTGTGGCACCAACTCAGATAGGAGCTGTCTTATCACCTTAGCGCCTCCTGCCCCTGGCAAACAAACCAGCAGCTAAGGGAGGAGGTGTGGGAACAAGAGGCCGACCTCATCCCCTCCTTTCCCAGGGCAGACTTCCAGTTACAGAGGCCTCAGCTGGGGAGGGGAGAAGATTTTGATGCTGGCTAAACTAAGTTTGACTTTTTTAAAAATTTATTTATTTATTTATTTTCAGCTGCGTTGGGTCTTTGTTGCTGTGCGTGCGCACTTTCTCTAGTTGCGGTGAGCAGGGGCTACTCTTTGTTGCGGTGCACGGGCTTCTCATTGCAGTGGCTTCTCTTGTTGCAGAGCATGGGCTCTAGGCACGCAGGCTTCAGTAGCTGTGGTGCATGGGCCCAGTTGCTCCGCGGCATGTGGGATCTTCCTGGACCAGGGCTGGAACCCGTGTCCCCTGCATTGGCAGGCGGATTCTTAACCGCTGCACTACCAGGGAAGTCCTCTAAGTTTGACTTTTTAATTAACGTATTGGACTGTACATTCCCTTACTGAATGGAGACTATGCCTTCAAGCGACCCCAGGACTCTGTGTTACCTAAGAGGGAGCAGAAAGTCACGGGTGTGCTCGATTTTTATCCAGAGAGGGGAATAAATGAGTAAACGTTCAAGGAATAGTGGGAGAAAAAAAAATAAGTTGCATTTGACTACCTTCAGATTTGTGCTTATTCAAAAGACTCTGGGAAAAGCCCCTCAGGCCAGGTGGAAGGTGCACAGCCTGGGGACTCTCAGAAGTCCTCCTTCTCTGCGTGGCCTGCAGCCACCCCCCTGCCCTTGCTGTGACAGCCCCCAGCCCTCTATTCATGACCATACATCAGGCCCTCGGTGGAGCCACCGGACTCCAATCCCCACAGTAAATGAAGTAACTCAGGGGACAGCATGTAACCTCTCCTGGTGACACTTGAGCAGTCAGCAGTGGGCAGGTCTATATTTGGGCTTTCACTCATGAAAGGCCTGTTGCTATTTGCAGCCGGAGCCAGCTCGTGTTACCCTTGCCTTTGCTGCCCCACTTGTAGAAGCCTGGGCTAAAACAGGCAGGGGTAGCCCGCGGGGCACGCAGAGGTCACAGGGAGGGAAAGCCTGCTGAGCACGGATGCAGTTTTCTAGCAGTTATCCAGAGCCTCCGAGTTAAAAGAAGAATTTATGGATCCTTAAATTAACAGGCAAGTTTTTGGATAGGCATTCTTCAAATGCAAATTGTATATTAGAAGCTCAGTAACTTAGTACCAGAGTGTCAATGCAGTATCTTTCCTTTAGGTGGGAAGAGATATCATCTTAAATGACAGATGTGTACATTGCAATAAACAGTGCGAACATTTCCTGTGCCTTCTTGGAGCAAGGATTCAAGAATGTGGTGTTGGTATGGGACGTGAAAGCCTCAGATGCAGATAGAGAGAGGCTGGTGATTCTTGCAGTGTGTCTTTAGGGTATTTTTAGTACAGGGGTCCATTTGTTAGAACAGTTTGGAACCCTAAATGTTGATACCATTTGGCTATGGTATCGGGTTGATAAATACCTTTTATTTGAATCTGCGTGTGCATGCTGACAAATGATAATTTTATGCTTTGATTCAAATACTGAAAAACAGCTTTGTAATCAGTTTTCATCTGTTATGCATACCCCCTCCTCCTACAGAAAGTTTTCAGGTGTGGGCTGTGCTGATTTGAGCCATCTTGCAAAACTATACAGCTAACACTTTAAAGCAAGTTTCTTTAGCTGTGGCTGAGAAATTGCCAGGGGCTACATTGGTGAGCTTCTAAAATTGTAAGCAAAATTATGTTTGTGCCCTCATGGGCTCACTTTTGGGGAGAGAATTCACAGCTTTCAGTAGATTCTCAGGGATATCCATGACCCATAAAAGGTTAAAAAACTTTTTGGGAGGTGACTTTTCTAATTAAGCACAGGAACACACCTCCCATATAAGACTTAGGCAAAAGTCTTTTTTTTTTTTTGAAACTGTGGATCAATTGCATAGAGTAGAAGCTACCCAGCTAATATATTCGTTATAGACTTGATTTATTACATTTCTCTAAGCCTTGGCTTTACACTTATAAAATGAAAATTTATTGTTAATATTCCTTTCTCCCCCAATTGTGAACATTTTGTTAAGACATGGAAAGAGCCTGGATGTTGAGGGGAAAAGGGAGTGTCAACCGTGGGGTATGTTGCAATACTCCTCCTTTGCTACCCAGGTCCCAGACCAGTTTGTGTTGGTTTATTCACAGGGCAGATGCTGGCGTGGAAGAATTTGTTCTTATTAGCATCTGTGCTCAGTGGTTTCCAGTCTTCTTGCCTGTTTAACACTTTGATTTAGTGTCTCACATTCCAGCAACAGGCTGAAAGAGTTTCTCAGGATGATTTATTGCTAACACAGAATTCTGGTTTTCTCCCTTTTGGAAGCACATGGAAATATAAGTGTTATTTTTGGCTGGGCTGCTCCTCAGCCCATAGGTGGTATGGTTTTGTGGGAAAATGGGTCCAGATGCAACTCTTTCCCTGCCTGGGTTGAGTCCAGCACTCAGAACGGCACTGGATACTGAGTAGCCCCAGATCAATCCTTGTTAAATGACATCAGCCACAGTGAGCCATTTTTCCTCACAGGGACTCAGTTTTGCCATCGTAGAGTCAGGAAATTGAGTTATATGCTTTCCAAGGGACCCTCCATCCTTAGAATTCACATCTCTGCCCAGGTTCCTTGGAAGCTCTTGCTGTAAGAAGGGGTGATCTCAGAGCCAGTGCCCGTGTCTGGATGTGAGGCTGCTCTGCTTTGGTGCCTTCTCCCATTTTCAGCTGTCTTCAAGGGACAGAATGATCCCACTGTGGCCACAGGTGATTCTACACTGCTCTGGTCGCTGTGGGTTTTCCCTTTCTGACCCCAGCCCTCCCCCTCCATGAGTGACCAGGTGGGAGACTTCTAACCTAGCCCAGGTGGGAGACGCTGAGGTCCTAGTAATAAGAACAATAATAGTAACAGTAACAACAATAACAGCAGCTAACATCTATTGAAGACTTACTTTGAGCCATGTACTGTGCTGAGCACTGTACACACGTTATTTCCTCTGAATGCCAACTTTATGAGGTAGAAACTATTAATAAACCCATTACACGGACTCATGAAAGTAAGGCCTAGAGAGAGGATTTTCCCAGGGTTACAAGGCTAGGAAGTAGCAGAGACAATGCAAACACAGGACTTTCTGAATCCAGACCAAGGTGACCTCAAGGAGAGGTAAGGGGAGCGGGTAAAGGGATGTTACCTGGAGATTGAGGAGACAGAACCAGAATCAGAGTTAATTGGACATTAGTTAGATTTCAGGATGTCAAGGATGAGCTCCCGGTCTCTGATTTGGGTGCTGATGGGAGTGGGTTACTAATGGCTATTAGGAACGCAGTGGTCCTCCCCATGGTGGATGGGCGGGGAGCTCTCAGCAGGAAGAACAGCCTGAGCCAGGGCCTTGTGTGGGACTTACATGAAAGGATACTGAGAGAGGTCAGAAGGAACAGCAATGTCCACTGGAGAAGGCCAGGCTGTGTGGGGAGGTAGAGCTAGGATATGAGGGGTGGGGGATAACTTCCCTGATACCCAGGGGAGTTGGGACTTGCCAGCAGTGGAGCCCTCAGAATGCAGGACGTGTAGACTTTCCACATCCTCCTGGGCAAAGCAGCGTGGTGCTGTGCTTACACTAGGCAGGGACTCTCCTGAGGAGAGCCATGGGGTGCACAGCCAGTGGACCATAGAGACAAAATGGTTTCAAGGAGGATTCCTGCCTACAAGGTGACACTCAGGTGTGATACTGGAGCCACAGAGGGAAACTGTGTGATTTTGGTCCATGTGACCGGAGCCTGTGCTTTAAGAGGGGGAGGTATCCTGGGGTCCCAGGACAGAGGCAAGTGGTGTCTCTGAGAAGCTGTGCACCAGCCCAGATGGGTCAATCACTTATTCACTTGTCCGGGGCCTCCTTTCCACCAGGAATCATGTCTTGTTCATTGGACCCCCAGCATCCAGCAGTCCTGTTCTCTCTCTTTTTTTTAAAAAAAGATTTATTTTATTATTTACTTAATTTATTTTTGGCTGCATCAGCTCTTAGGTGCGGCACACAGGATCTTTGTTGAGGCATGCAGGATCTTTTCTCTCTCTAGTTGTGGCACGTGGGCTCCAGAGCATGTGGGCTCTGTAGTTTGCTGCATGCGGGCTCCCTAGTTGAGGCGTGCAAGCTCCGTAGTTGTGGAGTGTGGGCTTAGTTGCTCCGCGGCGTGTGGGATCTTTGTTCCCTGACCAGGGATCAAACCCGCATCCCCTGCATTGGAAGGTGGCTTCTTTACCATTGGACCACCAGGGAAGTTCCAGTCCTGTTCTCTTGAATCCACCTGAATCCACACTCCTCCAGGCCCATGAACAGTCAGGGCCGGTGTCAAGGATGATGCCCAGCGCCACAGCCTCTGAACATGGTGGGGTCACCTGTGATCTCTGTGTGAGTGCAAACTCCCAGGTCACTCCGTGTTGCCCCACAGCGTGCTGGGGCAGGACTTCTGAGACTCTGGCCTGACCAGGTGGGACCTGTAACACCCCTGGAGCAGAGAGAGCAGCCAGGAGCTAGGAGTGAATACAGAAGTGCTCTTAAGCTCGGAAGACCTGCTGCTGCTGCAGGCCTGTAAGAAGCCCCTGGAAGTGTGACCCTCTCATCCTCTCAGCTTCTATTTCCAGATCTAATTGCCCTCCATCTCATTCCCCTCCCCTGCCCCCATGATGTTGTACTAGAGCTCAAAGCAAATGTTCGTGGTGAGACACTACTTCTATGCAATGGGGTTCTTCTTCCCCCACCCCCAGCTTTATTGAGAGATAGTTGACATATAACTTTAAGTAAGATTAAGGTATACATGTGATGATGTGATGCACATATTTATTGCAAAATAATTACCACAATAAGGTTAGTTACAGCTTCCATCACCTCACATAATTACCTTTCTTTTATGTGTGTGGTGAGAACGTTTAAGATCTACTCTCTTAATAAACAAATGGGACCTGATGAAACTTAAAAGCTTTTGCACAGCAAAGGAAACCATAAACAAGATGAAAAGACACCCCTCAGAATGGGAGAAAATATTTGCAAATGAAGCAACTGACAAAGGATTAATCTCCAAAATTTACAAGCAGCTCATGCAGCTCAATATCAAAAAAACAACCCAATCCAAAAATGGGCAGAGGACCTAAATAGACATTTCTCCAAAGAACATATACAGATTGCCAACAAACACATGAAAGGATGCTCAACATCACTAATCATTAGAGAAATGCAAATCAAAACTACAATGAGGCATCACCTCACACCAGTCAGAATGGCCATCATCAAAAAATCTACAAACAATAAATGCTGGAGAGGGTGTGGAGAAAAGGGAACCCTCTTGCACTGTTGGTGGGAATGTAAATTGATACAGCTACTATGGAGAACAGTATGGAGGTTCCTTAAAAAACTAAAAATAGAACTACCATACGACCCAGCAATCCCACTACTGGGCGTATACCCTGAGAAAACCATAATTCAAAAAGAGTCATGTACCACAATATTCACTGCAGCTCTATTTACAATAGTCAGGACATGGAAGCAACCTAAGTGTCCATCGACAGATGAATGGATAAAGAAGATGTGGCACATATATACAATGGAATATTACTCAGCCATAAAAAGAAATGAAATTGAGTTATTTGTAGTGAGGTGGATGGACCTAGAGTCTGTCATACAGAGTGAAGTAAGTCAGAAAGAGAAAAACAAATACCGTATGCTTACACATATTTATGGAATCTAAAAAAAAAAAAAGGTTCTGAAGAACCTAGGGGCAGGACAAGAATAAAGACACAGATTTAGAGAATGGACTTGAGGACACAGGGAGGGGGAAGGGTAAGCTGGGACAAAGTGAGAGAGTGGCATGGGCATATATACACTACCAAATGTAAAACAGATAGCTAGTGGGAAGCAGCCGCATAGCACAGGGAGATCAGCTCAGTGCTTTGTGACCACCTAGAGGGGTGGGATAGGGAGGGTGGGAGGGAGACGCAAGAGGGAGGAGATATGGGGATATATGTATATGTATAGCTGATTCACTTTGTTATAAAGCAGAAACTAATACACCATTGTAAAGCAATTATATTATATCACAGAAAAAGCATACAGTAAGTGCTCAATATGTAGTAGCTACTATTAATATTGTGTTTACTGCTACTATTATTGTTTCTTTCTAGATTTTGTGTACCTCCATTAAAATAGTGGGCCTCATAGTCTATACATAATGAGTACTCTGTTTATTTTACTTAGTATCATACAGTAAGTCTTTTTCCAAGCTATCATTTGCTCTCCCTAATATTTTAAAGGCTACATTATATTCTACAGGGTGTACATTTCCTATTTTACTTAACCATTCTCCTAATCATTAGCGCTTTACAATTTTTTTGGCTATTATAAAAAAAGGTTTTGGTGGACATTTTTACATAGAAATAATTTTTTCCACTGTATTTTTTTTTCTTTGCGGTACGCGGCCCTCTCACTGCTGTGGCCTCTCCCGTTGCGGAGCACAGGCTCCGGACGCGCAGGCTCAGCGGCCATGGCTCACGGGCCCAGCCGCTCTGCGGCATGTGGGATCTTCCCGGACCGGGGCACGAACCCGTGTCCCACTGTGCCACCAGGGAAGCCCAGCATTTTTAAGGCTCTTGATCCATGCTGTCACACTTGTTTTCCAGAAAGGTGGGGCCGTGCATATTCTAACCAACAACATGTAAGAGTACTCACTTCACTGGACCCTTACCCAGCCTTGGGTATCAAAAGGCAAAATGGCATCGACTTATTTGTTCTCTGCTACTCATAAGGATGAACTATTTTCCAAATGTTTTTGTACAGGTAATATTATATACAAAAGAAATTATTTTGTAAATTCTCATTGCTCAGTAACCTACTGAGATTTTTCTTTCCAATTAATTCATATAATTTGTTTAATAATAATTGCCTGAAACACTTGCTATTATTTTGCCTTTTGAGATTTTTAGGTTTTTTCAGGTCATTTGTTAGGTTTTTAGGTTTTCTCAGGTCATTTGTTAGTCAAATCAATTTATGTGTTCATTTTTTTTTCATAATTTCTCCTGTCTCTTTTAAGCTTAGGAAACCCATCCTCCTGTAGAAAGCAAACCTTTCTTTACAGATTGTTTAAAGTGAAACTACAACTGAGCTGCTCAGATGATTTTTTTGTTTTAAATTGTGAATAAGTTGAGCCCAATCTAATGACCATCTACTGCAACGACCTTCTCATAAATGGGGTTTTGTGTTCTAGGATCCAGTGTATCCACTAAGAACTGTCCAGGAAGAATCCTGCTTGTGCAGAAGTGCTGCCCAGAGCTACAATGGAGGGGGAGGCGGGAGAAGCACCAGGGCTGGGCAGGCCCGCTGCTTCCAAGGACTTCCACTTTCGTCACATGGATCTGTATGACTCTGAAGACAGACTGCAGATCTTCCCAGAAGAAGACACTCAGATGAGAAGAGAAGTAGTTCAAGCCGAAATGACCAATGAGCCAAGACAGCCCATGCAAGGGAAGGCTCAGAGAGACCTTGGAGAGGAAGTGGATGAACTTGTCCATCTATATGGACTTGAAGATGATCACGAATTAGGGGATGAGTTTATTGACAAAAGCAGGTCCAGAATAGAGGTTTCAGAGTATGCTCCTTATATGATTATGGGGAGAGAGCCACTGAGGGAGCAGAGAGATTGGAGGCTTAGTGGCGAGGCTGCGAAGGCTGAGGACCTGGGCTTCGGGGCATGGGGCTCGGCAGGCCACTGCCGGGACTTGCGGGAAGCCTATCGGTACACCCACGGCCACGCCAGTGAGGAGTATGAGTGCTACGTTATCCCAGAGGAGGAGGACGAGGAAGAAGCTGCCGATGTCTTCTGTGTCACTTGCAAAACTCCAGTAAGAGCGTCGGGGAAGGTTCTTGTTGAGCACAAGGAGCATGAGGTGACCCCGCTCGGTAAAGCACTGGAAAGTGCCAAGGTAAATAGATCGCCCTAGTCCTCCTTTCTCTGGATATTGCATTTGAATCTCAAGTATGTAGGCAGGGAATAAATCTAAAATGCCTTCTCCAAAAGAGAGAGAGAGAGAAAACATAGCATTAATGTCTTCTTGGGATCCTTTGTTTGATAGGATGAAATTCACAAAAACATGTACAAATTGGAAAAGCAGATTATTGAGATGGAAAATTTTGCAAGTCACTTGGAGGAGGTTTTCATCACGGTGGAGGTAAGAGCACGCTTGATGACCCAGTCAGATACACATTGCTTCCATCAGCTGTGTCTGGTATGAGTTAAGGAATCTGTTCTCTTGGAACATATGGTGTCAGTACTGCTCCTCTTCCCTCACCCCTCTTTCTGCCCTCCCGTAGCACAGTGGGCATGCAGCTGTGGAAATGATTACCTGGCAGCATTCCCTACTGAACTATTAGCTCTCATGGGCTGGGTCTTCGGTGTCTTTATAGCTCCGGTCCTACTACAAGGTGGGACTCTTTCATGGGCCAGCCTGATAAGGCATTGCAAGACACCCATCCTGTCATTGATAAGTGTTCCTTGGCTGTTACCTATTTCTCACAAGATCAATAAGTTTCTGTGCCTGTCACCAAACATGTCACGGTCCCCTGGGTGTGCCTAGTAGGTGTGAAGTCCACTGCTGTGATACCAGCATGCAACCTAGCCATCCAGATGAGGTAGCCCAGACATAAGGACCAGAGGACTTCCTGTGTCCCCTCTCTTCATGTGGATGCTCTCCTTCTATTAATGCAGCCTCAGATTGTATCAACAGGAGCAACTCATAGGAATGAACTAAGCCCTGGGCCCCCTTCCCGTGAAGCTAGACTTTCCTCCCCACCCCCAGTCTTAAAAGGGAGGGCAGCTATTCCACTAATTCTCTATGGAAGGCACAGAGAAGGGACAAGAAGCCCTTCCACATCTAAGCATAGGGTGGTGGGTGGTAGGAGGGCAAGTATACAACAGCCAGGACAGAACTCCCTACCCTCTGTACTGCCAGCTCACTCTCAGATCAGAGCAGCTTCACCCTCAGTGAGGACTCTAAGCTCTTCCTTTTACACTCAACACTGGTGGGGGTCACCTACTGCTTTTCCCTCTCTTCCACCATTCTGAGCAAGTCTTAGAATGTGTACACAGTAGGTGCTCAGTAAATACTCCCTGAATGATTGATAAGAGCCTCTTCTTTGGAAATGTCTCTGTTATCTAATAAGGATGGTATAAATCAGAACCCGCAGAGCTCTCCTGGGCTTCCAATCTACTTTACGGGGACCAGGGTTTGATATGCTTTAATTAATGTTTCTTACCCACCGCGTTCCAGGATTGAGTACTGGCACAACCCTCTCTCTGCCTTCCTGCCTTTTCTCATCTATTAGGCAGCACCACCCGGCTTGTTCCCCTTCCCCTGCACCTTTTTCTTAGTTGATATGAGAATCTGGGTGATCCTGACGTTTGTATAGTCCAAGCATCAGGGAGTGGAGGTGAGTGTTACGAGATGTTGAGAGCTCAGGAGGGAAAGATACGTGGGATTCTCCCAAGGCAGACATCTCCATGTTAAGGTCCAAAGTTCCAGTGGCAGGCTGACTCATCACTGGCAATCTTCCTGGTCGGTTGTCATGGTGATGGGAGGTGGCTAAAACAGAAGTGGCTGGGGTATGGGGAAGAGGACTGCAAAATGCAGCCAGCAGAGAAAGCAGTAATTCTTGTTAAGATTATTGCTGGGGTTCTAGCTGGAGACTCCTGGTCCTAGCTACCCTTTTGTCCACCTCAGCACCCTGACAAGCGATGTTAAGACAACAGGGAGGGACTAAAACATCTCTGGATAGATACATTTTCATGCCCCAAATAACTCTGTAGTCAACATACATGCAGTGAAATGATGGCTGAGATCAACTATATCTTGCAGGAGAATTTTGGAAGACAAGAAAAAAACTTTGAGTCACATTACAATGAGATCTTGGAAACACTTGCTCAAAAATACGAAGAAAAAATACAAGCTCTAGGGGAGAAAAAGAAAGAGAAGCTGGAAGCCTTGTATGGACAGCTGGTCAGCTGTGGAGAAAATCTTGAAACCTGCAAAGAACTGATGGAAACAATAGAGGAGATGTGTCATGAAGAGAAAGTTGATTTCATTAAGGTCAGTAATGAAGTGAAATAATGAACTGCAATGACAATTATGATTAGAGTAGGTTAGATTGTCCCCTCTCTGCCTGGAGATGTTGGAACTAACTTTCACGGTCAGCATCCATTTGATTCCACTGGATGTATCACCATGATGATACATCCTTCGTCTCTCTGCATAGCTTCGCCATGAGTGGCTAAGCAGGCTCATGCACCCCTGACCCTTCCCTCCACCATTGCTTGGCTAACACCAGAGTCTTTGTTCCTCTGTCCTGGTTACCCAGAGATCTGTGCCCTCATCGTGAAATGGGGCAAAAACAGTGCTCTGAGGGGACTTCCCCGGCAGTCCAGTGGTTAAGACTCCGCCTCCCAATGCAGGGGGCACGGGTTCGATCCCTGGTTGGGAAACTAAGATCCCACATGCCGCAGCCAAAAATTAAAACAAACAAAAACAAAACAAACAAAAAACAGTGCTCTGAAACTTTTCTGGCCATCTCAGACAGCCTCCTGGAGGTCTGGGGAGAAAGATCTCCAGGCTAAAAAGGCACCTCCTGTTTCCCAGTTACAAGTGCAGCCATTATACATCTCACTTCATAAGCTCAGACATGCAAAAAAAAAAAAAAAAAAAATCCATCTCTTGATACCCTTGAAATCCACTTCAGTTTGACCCCAAGTCCCCATGTAGCCAGACTGTGGGAATTTCAAGCTCAGAGCTGGGGTCTCCTTTCTTTACAAGGTCCCACAGGAATATGGGGCAGCAGTGGGGTCCAGTATGTGAGGGAGGGGCCCTCAGCCTCCAGAGCTTCCTAGTTACCAAATACAGCCTTTACATTGGCCATGCCACAGGGGTCCCTCCAAGCCCAACAGTGCCTCCTTCCTGCCGTGCTTGGGGTAGCCAGGGAGCCGTGACCCAAGCTGGACAGCAGGTGGGCAGACACCATCAGAGCCCTCAGTACTACTCAGACCTTTTGAACCAATGGTTCCTCAATATCACTGTAGCTTAGTGACATAATCCAGAATGTGGAGAAAGTGATATATATGAAGACGTTTTCTCTGTTATTTATGATGGTGAGAAATTGGAAACAACCAAAATGTCCAACAGTAGAGTGAACGATGGAGTTTCTATTCAATGAACTGTTACACAGTCTTTCAAATTGATGATCCAGAAGACCATCTGTAACCTGGAAAGTGCTCACATAATGTTAATGGGAAGAAACTATACAGGTGTTATAAGAGTCATTTTTCTTAGGGCTTGGGACATGGCTGATTTTTCTCTTTTACTCATTTCCAAGTTTTAACATGTTTATATTATTATATAGTTTGAAAAAGAAATTTATTTCCAAATTCAATTCAATATTTTTTCTCTTTCTCCTTTTTAGGATGCTGTGGCTATGGCTGACAGGTAATACTTTTGTTCTGACATGTATTTTCTTTTTCTGTTCCTTTTACCTCTAGATATCCAACTAGATATCAGTTCCACTTGGTTATATGCTCCCAGTTTCAGCTTTTGTGTCTGCCCCTACGAGTAAATAGCACTGGCTTTGGAAGGACAGTATGGGATCACAAGGACCCTCTAGTACCAAATCTTAGAATCTCAGAGCTGGAAGGGAGCATATGATGAGGCCTAGCCTGCAAGCCCAGGGTCAGATTTCCTCTCTGAGCCCCTCCTTTCAGCAGGAGGAACAGAGATCATCCCCAGCATCCCCCAGCTGGGCCAGGGCCCAGACCGTGTGCTGCGGAAAGCATGCACGTTATAGAGTCAGACTGGAGTTTAGATCCTGCTACCCCCATGACCTTGGGCAAGTCCAACCAGTCTAGGACCCACCTTCCTTACCTACAAACAGGGATAGCTTTATGGGAATAAAATCAGACAATGTCTGTAAAGCAACACGAACACTGAAGCTTAATAATATAAGGGTTAAGAGCATGAGTTTTGGCAAAAGACAGACATGGTTACAAATTGTGCCTCTGCTACTTACAAACCCTGTGACGGCCAGGAGCATGCGCAGGAGACCCAGAGCCCCGGTCCATGGTCATTGACTTGAGGGCACTTGACCACGTGGAGAGGGAGCCCCAGAGGGGCTGTATGTCTTTGGGGCCTGGGGTGATGTGGGGTGGGAACTCCCAGGTCAGCATCGGAGGATCTTCCAGATGGTGTGGATCTGGGGCTCATAGGTGGACATCCTCCCGCCCCCTACCCTCTGACATGACCCCACCCCTTCTCCTCTCCTCAAAGGTGTAAACCAACCTGCCCATCCCCATGGGTGACCTCGTTGGTCAGTCACTGAAGCGGATGCCAGCAGGCAGCCCGCAGCATGTTAAAATAAGGAAATAAAAGTTCATCCAAGAGGCCCTCGTTGCTTATCACTAGTGACCCCCGAGGAGAATGCCCCTCCATTCTCGTTAGTGTGTCTTTTTATACTCACAGACTTGGAAAATTCCTGAAAACAAAAACAGATGTGGAAATCTCGGCGCAGCCTGAATTTGAAGACCAGACCTTGGACTTCTCTGATGTGGAGGAGCTTATGGGCGCCATTAACACCATCCCAGGTGCATATCTCACTTGTGTGCATACTTCACACCAGTTTCCCTGAGCTTTGAGTTAGAAACTTTGATGGCTAAAAAAAAATCATAAAGGTTTAGAAACAGGCATTTTCCCCCCACCAGCTGCATAAGCTTCATGGTTTTGTCTTTATGACTTGTAAGGGTGAAAACAGAGGCTGACCTTCCTGGGGTAAATACCCACCCTCACTCTCCAGGGTGCCAACATCTGGCCCCAGAAACTCTAATTTACTCCAAGCAAGTACCCCAAATTTTATTTCCTCGACTGTTGTATTTATGTTCCTCCCAGGTGGCTGTTTTTAGCATAGGGTTAAGAGATGGGCTTTGGAATCCTATGGAGCTGGTGAGAATCCCAGCCCTGCTACTTCCTAGCTGTGTGACCCTGGACAACTTACCTAACCTCTCTGAGCCTTGGTTTCCTTGTCTGTAAAATGGACATAATCATGACTCATGGGGACATGGTAGGAAATAAATAAGGTAATGTATGTACAGCATGTCACATGGTGCCAGGTAGCTCTTAAAAATCTTATTGTGATAACTTATTTTTAAGAATGATACTACAATTTAGCTTTTACTGATTGCTCACCTTTCCTTTCTCACCAACACCCAGCACCATTCTGAACAATGTTTTGTATATCATTTTTGTTTTTCCTTTATACAGATTTTTAAAAAATAAAAATGGAATTGTTTTGTAATCTGCTTTCTTTTTTTAGCAAAACAATTGTGACGAATATTTTCTCGCACAGATAAATTCTTCTACAACATCACTCTGATGGCTATATATCTTAATCTGTTTACTTAATCCTCAACTGTTGGATGCCGAGACGTTTCTAGGTTTTTCACCATTATAAACCATACTGCAATGAATGTCCTTAATTATAAATCTTGGAGGCCATTCTTAGACTTACTGGGTCAAGGGGAGATTTCACTGAGCTATGACGTCCTTTGGATGGTCTAGGGATGGTGTTGCCCAAGTAATCAGGCCCAGTCTTTTGGAAGGAAAGGCACTATCGTCCAAGTCAGCACTTGAGAAACATGGAGATTTTTCCTCATCCTCCTGTGTCTAGGTCCCATGCAGACCATCACCCTCCTGCTTCCATCTGGAGCCATCCCTCTTCTTACTGCATCCCCTGATGGGGCTGTTCTCTGCAGGGTATAGAAGGCATCTTCTGTGCATCCTGAACTCCATCACGTGGGGATACATGTTCTTTCTCTTCTCACCTTTGTCATGTTAGGGTCCTCCAGCCCCTAACCAGCAAGGAAAGGCTGAGTTCATTCCTTTAAGTTTTACCTGGACTGAACAGTTTCAGAATTTGAAAATAAGGATGTTCTTGAAAGCTTGGGATGGAGGGAGGTGCTGCCATTGGAGAATTATGGAAGAAAAACAAGGAGTGTTTCTTGCTTGTGGGTGAGCCTGTGTGGGGCTGGGGGAGGCAGAAATATTAACCTACAGAGAAGAAAATAATTAACTCAGTAGATGGACTCTAAAGGAGTTGGTTCTGAAAGGCACAATTTGGCCAAACCCAATCTTCTCTCATCATAATGAAGGAGACAGTTGTTGGATGGGTCCCCCAGAAAAAGCAAGGCATCCCTGTTAAGGCTTCTTTCACTCCTCTGTTCACTCCAGGGCTGAGGGCAGTAGTGCTGTGGTCCTGGCTGTCCTGCCTCTTTGGATGGCGTGGAAGGGTCAGAGGACCCATCCTTAGGTCAGGACTTACAAACCATACCCCAGCCTGAATTGCTGTCACCAACCCCACCTCCTCTAGCTTGTGTGGATTGGTCAAAGCAGGAACGGACATACCGGTTGCTTCAGGCTCACGGTTGGGGGGTTTGGCCTTCCCATCCCTGTCCACTCTGGGCTGCCTCTTCCATCTCCAAAGCCCAAGGATGCATTGAGGGATTGGTTGTCCTGTAAAAGGGGCCATTCCCAATTCATACCTCTACTTAAGGCTCCTCCTTTGTTTTGTTTTTCTCTGTTTTCCTTTTCTAGCTCCTTCTGCTCCAGTGATAAACCCACAGGCCCCCAACTCAGCCACAGGTTCCTCAGTCCGAGTGTGCTGGAGCTTATACTCCGATGACACCGTGGAGAGCTATCAGCTATCCTACTGGCCAGTGCAGGACAGCTCACCTGGGAAGGACCGAGCAGGTGAGGCTCTGTCAGGAACAGAACCATGCTCCAGAACAGTTAAGGCCTCTCAGAGGCCAGGGCCCTGCCTTCCTGGAGGTTGGGAAGGTAGAGATGGGATGAACCTGCACACCTGGCTCCTTGGAGCTGGCATGATCTGGGAACTACACAGAGGATGGGATGCAGGCAGGTGAGCATGGCAGAAAGAAATAGGAAGGCAAGTTGGGGCCTGACTGGGGAGGATCACAAGGCAGGCTAAGGTATATGGACTGTATCTACCGCCGTCGGGTCAGAGTTGTCCTTGGGATAAGTCTCTGGCTGCACTGTGTGCAAGAGGGGTGGGGACACCCCTCCTTGAAGAGGCCCAGCTGGATTGGCTGGGTTCTAGCAGGTCCTGGCATGTGAGCGCGGGCTGGGCTCTCCTCAGAGCAACCCTGTGTTGGGAGAATCTGGAGGGTTAGTCTGCAGACCCCCATGGGGGCTGAGGGGGGTTCTGCAGCCTGGGAGGGCTGCTCCTGATCTGATCCACATTCCCAGATGGAGCCAGCTGCTGCGAATGGCCCCCAGCCTCCACTGTGGGCAGCTCTTGGCCCATTCTCTTCCCAGGGAAATGGAGCTGGCAGGCCTGGGGTTAGGGCTGAGATACCTGCCTACCCCTCATAATAGATAAGCCAGTCTCCTATTGAGAAGGGAGAGTCAAGAGAGCAGAGGAGGGGACTTCCCTGGCGGTCCAGTGGTTAAGACTCCATGCTCCCAACACAGGGGGGCATGGGTTCGATCCCTGGTCAGGGAACTAAGATCCCACAAGCCGCATGGTGCAGCCAAAAAAAAAAAAAAAAAAAAAGAGAGAGAGCAGAGGAGCCCCAGCTGAGCATCTGAAGGAATCAGGGATTAGGGCCAGCCTGGGAGGGCCTGTTCTGTGTGCATGGGGTCAGAGTGAGATTGCTGGAAAGGGATTTAGAGATCTCCATTTTATGGATGAGGAATCTGGGACCTAGAGAAATGAGCTGTCTGTGGGGACACCGTGAGTTACGGCAGAACCAGGATGAGAATCAAGTCCGCAGGCTCCCTGCCCAGAGCTCTTCTCCTTGTACCGGGTCGTGCAGGTGGAGGGTTCTATGTGCCGAAGGGGAGGATGGTTTATCTGCCCAGGGATTTGGAAGGAAGGGGAATCCTTGAGAAAAGTAAGTTTAAGCAATGATGAGGGAGAGTGAGGGTGGTCAGAATAAGGACTAAAGAGGGCGTTGCGGCGGGGGGGGGGGGGGGGGCGAGGGAAGGGGAGATTTGAAAAGGGAGATTGTGGACCAAAAAGTCAGATCTGATCGATCAGTCAGTTTTTGCCACAAATCAACCCTGTTGGTACCCTCTGCAGAAGAGGCCATTGTGTTGGGGCTTTGTCCTGGGGATCAATAAAGATCTTTAATGGATCACTTTGTTATAAAGGAACTGATATCAGAGAGTGGATTAATGACTTATTACTGCCTTTCAAGAGTCTGGGGATGTTTGGACGTGTATCAGTTAGCTTTTGCTGTGTAACAACACCCCCAAACACACACATGTACACAACACATTGGCTAAAAATGACAAATATTTACATTCATTCATTTGTTGGGAGGGGCAGAACAGGGGTAGGAAATTCAGAGGTACAAACTACTATGTATAAAATAAATAAGCTACAAGGCTATATTGTACAGCACAGGGAATATATCCAACATTTTATAATAACTTTAACTGGAGTATGATCTATAAAAGTATTGAATCATTATGTTGTACACCTGAAACTAACATTGTAAATCAAAGGTACTTCAATTTTTAAAATGACATTTATCCAAGAGTTTGCATGCCACAACTAAGAAGCCCGTGTGCCACAGTGAAGATCCTGTGTGCTGCAGCTAAGACCTGGCGCAGCCAAAATAAATAAATAAAATTTAAAAATAAAATAAAATGGCATTTATGATTTATTATAATTCTCTGAATTGGCTGGACAGTTCTTCTGGTCTGGGTCAGCTTGGTAGGGCTGGATGGGCTAGGATGGCCTTGCTTATATGTCTAGGGCCTCAGCTGCAACGGCTGAGGCCTCTGTCCATGTGATCTCATCCTCCAGGAGGCTGGCTGAAGGTTGTTCCCATGGAAGTGGAAGCATTCCTGGCAGGAAGAAGACAAGGCCTCTGTGCACCAGCACCTCCCAAATCTCTGTTTGTACCATGTTTGCTATAGTCCCATTGGCCAAAGCAAGTCACATGGTTAAGCCCAGCTTCAAGGCATAGTGGGAAAGACCAGACCTCTCAATGGAAGGATCAGCCGAGTCACGCTGCCGAGGGGCATGCATACACAGATGGGAGGAATTGGTGGCCAGTTCTGTATCCATTACAGGGGAAATAGATTACAGCGCAATGAACTTGGAGCCAGTTGGCCTATTTTAAGGTTGAATACTTGTCTTTATTTTTTCCCCAGAGTTTACGATGACGGTCAAAGAAACATATTGCTCAGTGACAAACCTTGTGCCAAATACCCAGTATGAATTTTTGGTCACAGCTCAGAACAGGGCTGGCCTCAGCCCCGCCAGTGAGTGTGCAGTGTACATGACAGGTAAGGAGGCCATTTGTTTCTGTAGCAGGACCTTCACTGAAGGGGACACAAGAGTCACAGCTTCCTTGACGTGGCAGGGCTCTTGATTTCACTTGGAAGGGCAGGAATACCTTTGCATTTTTTTCTTTCATTTAATACACCAAATTTATATGCCTGATTTGGCAGGGACATTTTCTCACAGTTGGTCTCAAAATATCAAAAAGTACTGCTCTTGGACACAGTACCATTTGAACCTTGCAACCATCCTCCATTCCAGGAACATCTGAAAGGGATTCCCTGGTGTCTCAGTCCATTTGGGCTGTTATAACAGAATCCTACAGATTGGGTGGCTCATAAACAACAGAAATTTATTTCTCATGGGTCTGGAGGCTGGGAAGTCCAAGATCAAGGTGCCAGCAGATTCAGTGTCTGGTGAGGACCCTTCCTGGTTCAGAGTCAACTGTCTTTTTTGCTGTGTCCTCGCATGGCAGAGAGGGGCAAGGGAGCTCATTGGGTTTTCTTGTATAACAAACCCCTTTGACCCTCATGACCTAATCACTTCTCAAAGACTCCAGATACCATCACATTGGGGAATAGGTTTCAACATATGAATTTGGATGGGGACACAAATGTTCAGTCTATAGCTTTCTATTGCACTGAATCTCTTGTAGGAAGAGAGTGCTTGCAATGTCTGCCCATGCTCTGGACCACAGGGCTGGATGTGAACAGGTTTGTTCATCTCTCCCTTTCCCCTGCATTTAGCGCCTTGTCCCCCCATTATGAAAAGCAAAGAGATAAGGAGCTGTGAAGAGGCTGCGCTGATCTGCTGGGAGTCTGGGAACCTGAATCCTGTGGACTCATACACGGTGGAGTTGACCCAGGCAGAAGTGCCGGGAGCCTCGGGCGTAACTGAGTGAGTCATGAGGGGCGTTGGCTGGGCACGAGAGGCCTTGACACAGAGACACAGCTTAGGAAATG
Organism: Delphinus delphis; assembly: GCF_949987515.2. Classification (NCBI taxonomy): domain Eukaryota; kingdom Metazoa; phylum Chordata; class Mammalia; order Artiodactyla; family Delphinidae; genus Delphinus; species Delphinus delphis. The sequence continues at coordinate 104,819,076 of NC_082684.1, forward strand.
TGTGGAGTCTGGAGAGAAGGTCAGAATTTGTGACACACAGGAACCTTAATTCTGTGAGAAATAGCTGGAATGCTACCATTGAAGGTGAATGATGGATGAGTGAATAAATGGTAAACCTCAGGTTTGCTTTCTTAGCACAGCCAAGGTTTACCATCATTCATTCAACAAGTATTGAGCGCATAGGTGGTGCCTGGGCGTTGGTGAACCAGACAGACAAATTCCCCACCCTTCCAGAGCTAACAGTCGAGTGGGGGGAAATAAACCAAAACCAAGAAAACAAATGCTTAAAATACACAGTGCTATGAAGGGAAAAGAAACTCAATGAAATAGGGAATGCGGTGGAGGTGGGGGCTTACTTTGGAAGAGTAGACGTCTGAACTGAGACCTGATGCGTGGGAAGGGTTGAGGCCTGAGACAGTGGATGGAGGCAGCACCTGGCCCCTGGGCAGGCGTGAGCTTCCTGTACTGGAGGAACCAAGAGACCCACCTGGCTGGAATTTAAGAAGTAGAGAGGACTGTGAGAGGCAGAAGTAAAAGAGATTAGATTTCAATGTACAAAGAACATCATGTCCATGGTAGAAGGCTGCCTGGAGGCTCACATTCCCCTTTGGTTGGCAGAGATCTGGAGGGGTTCACAGATAAACGAAGGCTGTACTCAGTGACCACAATGGCCTGCAGATCCTACGAATCTACAGCTGTGTACAGTGGAGGAAACATGGATGTACCTCTGGGTTACAACCAGGCAGTGCAGAAGCTTGTGGAAGGGGAATGAACCAGGCAGCCCGGTACCAGCCACCAAGTCCCAGGGGCTGCCCTGTTGTGTACCTACCCAGCTCTGGAGAAATGGAAGAGAGGGGTTTGGTGTCAACAGATTCTTCCATGCTAAATCCAGGGTTTGGGCCGTGGCCATCTATCCCACCCACCCATTTGCCCCAGGTAGAATCCATATGTCCACAAGAACATCAGGGCTGCTGACCTTGGCTGCTGATCTACTTCTGGGGATCCTCAGAAGCAGGGCAGTGAGTCCAGTGGTCTGGCCACCTGAATGGTTTGGATTTCCTTTGCAACTTGTGCTGATACTTTAAGGGCACCTGATACCTGGGACCAGCCCATTATGATTGGGGTCATCAGAAGGCTGGTCAGTGACCTAGGTGATCTGGGATGGTGCTGACTCTCCTAGTATAAACCTAATCATGGCATCCTGTTGCTCTGGAGAAAAGACAAAATTCCTTCACAGGCTCTGGCCCCTTCCTGTCTCTCCAGGTTAACCACACCAGCTCTCCCTCCCTCTCTGGCCCCAACCACATTGGTCATATTTTAGTTCCTCCTACTTTCCATGCTTCTTCCTGCCACAGGACCTTTGCACATGCTTCTTCTATGTAGGAGACTCTTCTACTCTCTTTTTATCCAATTACCTCCTCGTCATTCTTCAGAGTTCAGCTCAAAAGTCACCTCTCCCCTACTATACCTTCTATAGTACACTGTCAACTTGTCATGGTTACCATCTTATGTTTCTTCCAGTGATGGCTTGAGAAATGCCTCTCTTCTAGACTGTAAGTTCTATGAGGGCAGAGACTACATTAATTTTCCCTAAGGCCTCCCTATACAGTCTCTGAAACCTAAGGTGTTTAGTTAATACTTATTGAATGAAGGGACTTCCCTCGTGGCGCAGTGGTTAAGACTCTGCACTCCCAATGCAGGGGCCAGGGTTCGACCCCTGGTCAGGGAACTAGATCCCACTTGCATGCTGCAATTCAGAGTTTGCATGCCACAACTAAGGAGACCTTGAGCCGCAACTAAGGAGCCAGTGAGTTGCAACTAAGGAGCCCGCCTGCCGCAACTAAGACCCAGAGTAACCAAATAAATAAATAAAATAAAAAATACTTATGGAATGAATATGTAAAAGTGCCCCTCTGCCCAGAGCTGTAGCCTCAGAGTGACCTGGACATCCCGGCCTCGCCAGGTGTGGGTGTTGTATCTGTAAATGGGCATCACCCTGAAGGCTTCTCTTTCCTACTGAACTGAAATGGGGTTGGCAGCTGCAGGAGTACAGACAGTGGCAACCATGGGCTTGTAATCCTGTATTGTACCACTTACATAAATTGGATTATTCCCAGTAGGTAGCTGCCCTCAAAGAGGTTAATAGCAGTGGGCTTCTGTGGGCCTTTCAGCTCTAGCCAGATCATTTGTTCATAAACGCAGACTGAGAGCCTGCTAGGGGCCCAGCGCTGTGCTTATGTAAGTGGTACTTGACCCCTGCCCTCAGAGAGGTTGTGGCCCTACCAGACAGACTGAGACACATTGGATTCAACTGCATGCATGCCCCTGCCATGCAGCGCTAGACAAGGTGCCTGGGACACGGGGTGGGGAGCTTGGAGGGGAGAGAGCCACAGACAGAAGGAATACAAAGAAATGAGGAAAGTGGACCTGAGTGGGAGGGAGCATTGAGGGGGTCAACACTCCTGCCTGCACCGCTGCTGGAGGGCAGAGAACAGGGGTGGTGGCGGGGGGAATTAAAAATCCCTGCTTTGAAAGGGAGGCCTGGTGCTTGGGCCTGGCTGCCCCGGCCCCAGGGTGACTTCAGCTGCCTCCTTGCCCAGGTCTGTTGTGGGCATTCCCACCTGCGAGTGCCTGGTGCAGCTACAGCCCCGGCAGAGCTACACCATCTACGTGCGAGCCCTCAACGTGGGGGGCCCCAGCGCAAGGAGCGAGCCTGCTACAGTCCACACCACAGGTCTGTGACCCCCGCCGCGTACTCTCTGGGCCCAAAGTGACCCCCTTGTAGCAGACCCAGGGCTGCTATGACTTCATTGTTAAATCGATAAATGTTCACTGATATGAACACATGGCAAATCAGGCTGGGAAGGGGCTCAGGGGTGATCAAAGCCCTGGGGTCCCATTTTACAGAAGGGGAGACCGAAGGCCCAAGTCATACAGCAATGGGGTGGCTGAGCAAGCATTAGAACTCAGGGTTTTTCTCCATGACCTTCAGGTGGACTAGAGGCTTGTCACACTGGACCTGGGTGGCCCAGAAAGCACATTTCACACAGGCTGAACACCACCCCTGGGACATGGTCTTTATGAAATTCCCAGGAAGAGCCATGGGCCATGGATTATCTCCCTGCTATCGGCCCAAACATCTCCTTACCCACAGGCCCAACGTAGCTCTGGATGCCTTAGTGGGTGCCCACATCCACGCCAAGCTCCCACCCCCTGCCCGCACTTGCCATCAGCACGTCATGGAATCGTCACATCTCATGTTCAAGTCCTGAGTCAGCAGAGATATCACTAGAAACATTCCATGCATCTCCTGCTATCCCAGCACTGCCACGGCTCTGGGTTCTAAGCTTTGCTAAGGTATGCTAAAGCCAGGTGGCTCTTCCCACACCTCACAGAGCAAGCCCAGCTCAGGCCAGCTGCAGACTGGGTGACAGGCAGGTGAGAAGCAGAAGGAGGGAGCCTGGGCCCAGGGCTCAGGGGACATCGTTCCTTTGGCTGGGATCTTTCACTGAGGGATGTAGGGTCATTTTGTCCTCATTTCCAATACCAGGAGGAAAGGTATGCGATTAGTCCCCACTTATGTTCCTTCCACAGAAATGCGAAAAACAAGTTACGTGGCTGCCGAAGGCGGTAGGGGTTAGGGCTGGGATTGGGACTCAGGTTTTTCTTTTATATTGTGATGGAACTTTCCTTTGGTTGATTGGCATTTCTACTTTCTTGTGCTGACTTGGTGTTTTGAAATGTCAAACTCTGGCTGTTTCGATAAAAGAGAACAGAGCAAAAGGTACAGTCAGCCCTTGGTTATTATTGTCTCTGAATTCCTTTGTTCAAATAATTTGTTAAGAGTGTACTTACAAAAAACTTGAATAAACATGAATCGGCAAAAGACATATCTATTCGTTCAAAAAACGATCCTTGGGCTTCCCTGGTGGCGCAGTGGTTGAGAGTCTGCCTGCCGATGCAGGGGACATGGGTTCATGCCCCGGTCCGGGAAGATCCCACATGCCGCGGAGTGGCTGGGCCCGCGAGCCATGGCCGCTGAGCCTGCGCATCCAGAGCCTGTGCTCCGCAACGGGAGAGGCCACAGCAGTAAGAGGCCCGTGTACCAGAAAAAAAAAAACAAAAAAAAACGATCCTTGTTTGGGCCTAGAGAGCAGGCAGTAAGGGCCATGCCTGTCAGCTGCAAGGTGGGAACCTGCCTCCCCCTGGTCCGTCCGCTCAGATAGCAAATGAAATTTCCAGGAGCATCGAATTGTGGAAATAAATGTGGACAGCTTGGGGCTTCCCTGGTGGTGCAGTGGTTAAGAATCTGCCCGCCAATGCAGGGGACACAGGTTCGATCCCTGATCTGGGAAGATCCCACATGCCACGGAGCAACTAAGCCCGTGCACCACAACTACTGAACATGCGCTCTAGAGCCGATGAGCCACAACTACTGAAGCCCGCGCGCCTAGACCCTGTGCTCTGTAACAAGACAAGCCACCGCAATGAGAAGCCCGCGCACCACAATGAAGAGTAGCCCCCGCTTGTTGCAACTAGAGAAAGCCCGTGCACAGCAACCAAGACCCAACGCAGCCAAAAAAGAAAAAAAAAAAGTGAACAGCTTGATGGCGAGGCCTGAAGTAGAATTTGAAGCAATGAACATGACAGAATGGGAACTGAGGAGCTTGACTAAGAGACAATGATGGAGAATGAGTTACTATGTCCCTAAACAAAGGATTAAAAAAAAAACTAATTTCTTATTAAACCCATTCGGTACCTTTTTTTTTTTGATGTGCTTTGTTTTAACCATGACTTGGAGAGGGTTACAATCTCCTTCCTTCTCCCCAGCTGCCCTAATTGAAAGTTGAATGTGGAATTCTGCTAACCTTTGTCAAATTGATCGTTAAGAATTTCCTCAATTGCTATTCCTCTTGGCAAGTAGGTTAGAAATTCCTGTTCACCAGCAAGTATTTACAGCCTCCTATTTAAGGGCGCAGCCACTGGAATCAGAGGGGCTTGGGGTTCGAATTTGAGTTCTGTCATCTGCCAGCTGACTTCTCAACCACCCTGCACCTCAGTTTTCTTCTCTACAAGATGGAAATACTAACCCCTGGGTACTCATAAGGAGTGAATGAGATAAGAGTTACTGCTTAGCTCAGTACTAGACTCACAGTAACCCCCAACACATGTTAACCGCCACCATTATTAGCATGAGGGTCACTACCACGCAAAGTCCGGGCTCACGTGTATCGTGCAGGAAGCTGAGTCGGCCATGCGTGGTGAAGCCTCGGCCCGCACGGAGCGCAAAGTGGAGAAAGCAGAGGAGTGACTGGCTGTTGGGGGGGGTGTGTGTCTGTGTGCTTCCTCCCCTCGCAGGCAGCTACTTTCGCCTGAACGAGCACACCTGCCATCCCTGGCTGACCGTTTCTGAAGATGGGCTTACAGTGGTACGAAGTGAGAGGAAAGCCTCCGCCAGGGAGCCACTCCCCAGCGACACCCGCTTTACTAGGTACTGTATCAGCCCCTCACCCACCTGAACAGTCTGTGAACCAGCCTAATACATGCTGTTATTCGGGTAAAGTTGGATTATGACACATGCAGCCTTGAAGGGGGCTTCAGGCTCACTCCAAGAAATGAGTGAGGGGGAGGGGATGGTGGGGAGCGGAGGCTGGGGAGAGGGGAGTAGGGGGTCTGGCTGGTGCCAGCAGAGGAGACGTGTTGTGACCTCTGAGGTGGAGTCCTGGGCTCCCAGGGCTGGAGGGTCACACCGTCAGGCCGTGAGAGAGCAGCAAGGACCCAGGTCCCCCAGTGCTTGGCCCAGAGCTCTCTCTCCCACACTGTGATACTATCTAACAAAAGCCCTGGTGAAAAACCAGCCCAAAGCTGGTGGAGGGAATGGTGGTCGTGCTAGTGCACGACCTGAGAGAGGGCCGTCCATCAAAGATGCGCCTTGTCTGTCTGGATCTGCGCTATCTCCAGAGCTTAGTACTCAAGATCAAAATGATGTATTTGTAACTCATTTCTTTCCAAATGCTTAAAGAAAACTTAAAATAGGGGGCAAGGGACTTCCCTGGCGGTCCAGTGGTTAAGACTTCACTTTACAATGCAGGGGGTGCGTGTTCGATCCCTGATTGGGGAGCTAAGATCCCACATGCCTCGTGACCAAAACAAAACCAAAAGAAATAAAGAAAACAGAAAAAATATTGTAACAAATTCAATATAGACTCTAAAAATGGTCCACGTCAAAAAAAAAAATCTAAAAAAAAAAACGGGCAAATATGCCCTACTGAAATAGAAAAATCACAGCGATAGATGAAAAAAAAAAGAACACAGCTTAACTTCAAGGGCTAATTTCTGTTTCCAAGATTAAACATTAAACACAGCTCTTAGCTTCCTGGTAATCAGGATTAAAAGAATTCTCAGTGGGTTGGTCTTAGAGTCAGGAGGATCTTAAAAGGAAGGAAAGGACTCTCTTAGGGGGGCCAGAGGGGCCACCGATGGAAAACTGCATCCAGCCTCCCTGCCTGGGTCCTGGACTGTCCTGCAGCCGACACTTCCTCTGACACTCGCTCCCTGCTGGCCTTCTTACTGCATGTGTGTTACATACCTACTATATGTAAGTGTTAGCGTGTGACAGCAGAACAGCACACAGTACAGTGGAACACAACTTTACCCTTTCCTGCCTCTGTCCACTCAACCCAGGGTTGGGGGGCACAGAGAGGATTAAGAAGCAATAAAGTCCTTACCTGCGTTAAAAAAACAGAATGCAACTGATCAAATCTTAAAGAGCTTATTGGCTTTTTTTCAATAATTCATGAGTTGGGCAGCCTCTAATCTACAGCATTTCTATGGTGGGTCTCCTTCATATGTGGTCCTCTGAAAACACACACCTTTGACCAGGCCACTGCTACTTCACTCTTTGTGTGGATTATAAGACAGCTCTCTGGGTAGACACAGCCTCAAGCATCTTCAGCTTCAACCCTTTGGTGTTGCACTAAAAGTTGCAAAACCAGTTTTTGGCCATGTCTTTTGAAAGTCCTGTGTAGGTGGTCCAGCACCTCATATTGTAATATGGGAGTACTTACCACCTACTGTTCCGGTCTTGGCTTTTGGGGTTCCAGCCAAGCTGAGTTACAGTCCCATGTTAATATCCTGTTACCAGTACGTCTGTTGACCCATGAAACAATGTGCTGTGTGCTGGGGGTAAAGAGACAAAGATAGTCCCTGGGCCTCCCTACTGGCACAGTGGTTAGGAATCCGCCTGCTAATGCAGGAGACACGGGTTCGTGTCCCGGTCCGGGAAGATCCCACATGCCACGGAGCGGCTAGGCCCGTGAGCCATGGCCACTGAGCCTGCGCGTCCGGAGCCTGTGCTCTGTAATGGGAGAGGCCACAACAGTGAGAGGCCCGCGTACAGCAAAAAAAAAAAAAAAAAAAAAAAAAGAAGTGTGAACTGGGGAGGGAGGGGGAGAGGCAGATGGGGAACAAGGAGACCAGAAGCAAGTGCTGGCCAGCTCGTGAACCTCAAGCATACGGTTCCATCGACCGTGCTGTGTTCTGTTAGGTTTCAGTCCCTTTCTTTTTTGTTTTTTTTTGCCACGCCTTGTGGCATGTGGAATCTTAGTTCTCCAGTCAGGTACCGAACCCACACCCCCTGCAGTGGAAGCGCAGAGTCTTAACCTCTGGACCACCAGGGAAGTCCTCAATCCAAGAATCTTTCTTCATGAACAAGTGAACCAAACCTTTTTGTTACTATAAAAGTCCAATCACTGTAAAAAGCAAACAGAACCTTTTCTATTGGCTTGTCTCCTCCTCACCTATAACCAGCAGTATAATAATCCTCTTCTAATCTTCAGCATCAGTCAAGTGAGCTTTGATAGTTAGGGCCGTGCTGCTTTACAAGTGGGTGTTCAAACACCTGCCTCCATGCTTCTAGACCACCTACTGACTGACCCCAGCAGCTGGTGTCACTCACCTGCACAGCCAGGCTTGGGTCACCCCAAATCACAGATGCTTCTACTTTCTAAAACCAGGTGTGTTGCTGTCATGGGAAACCTAATTCCAGTCCGAGGGCGCCATTACTGGGAGGTGGAGGTGGACGAGTGTTTGGATTACACGGTGGGTGTGGCCTTTGAAGATGTCCCTAAACAGGAAGACCTGGGAGCAAACCGCCTCTCCTGGTGCATGAGGCACACATTTGCATCATCAAGGTAAGGTGAAATCTGGATACCCAAGATTAAAAGGTGCTTTGAAAAGAACAGAGCGAGAGGTTTCCACTAGTAGTAACTAAGGCCCACGTTATGTTTTCTAAAATATGCTAAGATATTTCAGGACTCATTTCCAGCCCCCTTCCCTAAAGTCCAGATGTAAAGAGAAAGCAGCTCTGGGTACTTCCAATAAAATAGCTAAAATTCATGGAGTACTTATTCTACGCTAAGCACTGTTCTACACTCTTACACATACTATCTGGTTTACTTCCCACAATTGTATTATCCCATTTTAAAGATAAGAAAGCTATGCCCCACAGCAGTTCAATAATCCAACCAGCATGGATTCAGAGCTTGGATTCAAACCCAGGCAGTCTGGCTCCAAAGACAGCATTCTTCACCACTAAGTGATTGGTTTTGCATTTATGTTCAACTTCATTGTTACTAAATGAATAGTTTGATTTGAAGCCCCAATTCCATCTTTTTTAGTAGATGTGGGCAGAGGCTTAATGGTTATGGTTAATTCCGGTTTGCTTCTGTCGCTAAGCATTCTATCCTCTACTGGAGTAGTTCCATAAAGCTGGGAAAATCCATGAGGCCCAGGCCAGTAGACATTTTGGACTTAGAAGGCCATGGGTGCAACCACTCTCCATCTCAAAAACTGCAAAAATTTTTACTACACCAGTTTCCCAGTACCATGGGTACTATGGGGCCTCTGATCCTCGACTTGCTGAATCCTATTAATGTTTCATCCAATGTTTTGTGCCCAGGAGCCTCCATCGTGGTTAGTTAAATGTTGTCATGCCTAAGCAAAGGTGAGAAGAGCAACTCTCCTCCTGTAAGATATTAAGACTAAAATCAGCTCTGCTAAACCTCAGACCCAGCTTGAGGAATGAAAGAAATCCCGTTCACTGAGCCACATACTGTTTTTGGATATTCTGCCTGAAGTAAGACTAAAAAAATCAGTCTCCTCTCCTAGTCGGTTAAGAACAAGGGGCAGGGAACAACTGAAGGCGCATACAGGATGAGGAGGAGTCTGTGTGGAGTGGGAGAGGTGAGGCTAAAAGACAGAAGGGTGGGAACACAAGACAGAGTGAAAAAGGAAGGGCGAAACGCCCCGTGCTAGAGCAGAAGTTTGTAGTCCCACCTTGGAAAGATGTCCGGGGAAGGGGGGGTGGGTGGTGGTATTTGTGTGTGTCTCTTAACAGTGGAGGACTCGTGTTTTTTGGTTCATAGTCTTAGACTCTATTGGTGGTGAGAGGGAAAGTAGAGGGAAGGGCTCATTCAGTTTCTGTTGACTGCTCAGTTAAGAAAAAAACAAGATGAACTGGGATGGAAAGAGGCTGGTTTGTTCCGACACATCTGGATCATATTCTAAGCGTTCACCCCAGCCATGTGGACCAGCATGCTGGCACACAGAACCTCAAACATCCATAGGGGGCAGAGCTAGGAAATTCCTGTGGCCGCCTTTGGTTTCAGCCATTTTCAAAGCACAAAGAAGTACCCTCCCTTCATGAGAGGGTGCTGGTGCTATACAATACTGAGTGGTGACAGGCCCCCAGGTGCCCCCCTTAGTTTGAAAGTTTAGGAAAGGGATGGCTCAGGGTACTTGTGCACAGATTATACCAAAAGCCCCAATTTATTACATGAAAGATCATGAGGTTTCCTGTTTCAAATGTCTTTATTACAAGGGATTTACACATCTCAACCTTGAAACCCACATTTTTAAACGTATTTCTATACAAATTTTGATGCATTATGAGTTTATGATACTGTATGTTAAGTTTCTGCAGTTAAGTGGCTGCTCAAAAACAGAGTTTTGAAATATAAGTTTCTTAGGACACGTTTTAGAAAAGAGATACATAGTTTGAGAAATGGCCTGTTACTTTGATAGTCGTTTAATAAAAGAAAATGATATAATTATAGGAGTATTTGAAAATTGAAAATGTTCTGTAAACAGCCCATCTACAGAATTTCTGAAGCTTTGTTATATCAACGTTTAATCTTTAGGCATAAGTATGAATTTCTACACAACAAGATGACTCCAGATATAAGGATAACAGTTTCCCCAAGGAAGATTGGAATTCTATTAGACTATGAAAATTCAAAACTGTCATTTTTCAACGTGGACATTTCTCAGCATCTGTACACGTTCAGTTGTCAGCTTCACCTATTTGTGCATCCCTGTTTTTCTTTGGAAAAGCCTGGATGTCTAAAGATACACAATGGCATTTCAATGCCAAAGCGCGTCACTTTCTATTAGACCCTTCGGATGCCCAGCTTACTGTCTCTTTTCTGTACCTACCCCTCTCCCAGCCACTCACGCCTCAGCTGCCTGAACTTGGCATTCAAGCACCATGCACCCAGCTCATCATTTATGGTTCATGTTGTTTATCTGCCAGACTGTTGTGGGGGCATTCATTTCACCTGACTTGGATCCTGTGTGCTGCCACCTGTGTGATGCTAGGTTAGTCAGTTCTGGCTGTAAAATGACGGCTCAGACTAAATGAACTCAAAGGTCTCTCAGGTTGTCAAACTGTATTGGTCTATCTGTGTATATGCAAAGTATCTGAGTCCCCAAGGCCTACAGAGCTTGGGGGAGAAGGAGGGAAGTGATACATAAGTGTTAGTGGCTCCAGGCGCCCCAGCACTTATGACATTTCATTAGTCAGCCAAGAACAGGCGTAAGAAGGCAGGAGGCCACCCACAAAGAGAACCAGGGTAGCCACGTGCCGTGCTCAGCAGCCTTCTCCTCTCCTGTTTTCCCAGTAGTCAGTGGCACTCCGGTGAGGTTTCTCCCACCGAACACTGTTTCTAAAAACCTCCTCCTCTACTTCATGGTACTTACCCTCTTTAATTTTGAAATGACCTTTGTAACACCTAATTCCATGAAGGCAGGACAGTATCTGTCTTGTTCATCACTCAATCCCCAAGGGCTAACACGTGCACACCAAATACTTGTTTCATCCAGCCACTGCTCTTCGGCCTCTCACTGCTCTCCATGTGAGGGCTGGCAGGGCTTGTTCAAACTATAGCAGAAGACCTATGGCAGGAGAGGGACAAACCTGAGGGGGGGGCAGTATGAAGGAAGAGAGGGGCAACTGTGGCTAGATGGCAAGACTGGTAAAAATGCAACATTACCTACTACTACATGCTTCCTGGTGTCACACAGCAGCCTACACATAAATAATAATAAATGTGTTGCTTTCACTATGCGCACGTTTGGGGTAGGGGGGCTAAGGTCTGGTAAAAAGTAGACAACAGTTGCAACTGATTCTAGGAACTGTCCTATAATGTAAGGAGAACCAGATTTGAAATCAGAAGACCCGAGTTTGATTGCTATTTTGTAGCGACTCTGCGACCACTGAAAAGTCACATTGTCTCCCTGAGCTCTGTTTCTCTTTAAACAAAGAGAAAAATAATATTTGTCTTCTAGGATGGGAGATTTAATGACAAACATGAGAATGCATCACAGTGTATGACATATAGCAAATGCACAACAATCTTTTAAGAGAAAACATCAGTCCACCAAGTGCAAAGCTGGGCCCTGGTAGGAGAGGTGGTCTCTAGCCAGCACCTTTGGGCATCCTGCCTCACTGGTCTCATGCCATTTTGTGACCTCGATGCCCAGCTCCCTTGGCTGCATTTCTGGTTCTCCAGTTCAAGTTTCCAGTTGCCACTTAAAGGTCTGCACACATAGCATTTTCATGCTTACCAGTCAAGATGCAGAGTAAATGACTCCACCTGTAAAGCAATTCTCAGGGACAATTTAGTATTGTGCCCTGTAGATGCTTCTCTAAACATATATGCCCCTGATCTCATCACTTAAAGTTTTATGTTAACTGAAAAATCTTACACTTTAAAGATTTTCACTTTCATGTTTCCCAGTACACTCAAAGTCTGACACAAGGAGCACCTCGTCTCCTATCTCAAAACTCTGCCTATTGGTATAAACAGAAGTTCAGATTCTTGAATTCACAACTCAACTTGAAAATCTTAAAGCTCGTTACAAACACACACACACACCCCTCTGCCCTACCAACCTGGATCACTACCCTTATATAAGGAAGATACAACCAAAGCAAGCACAGAGATGGTTCAAGTTACAAACAATTAAAATATATGTGTGTATTATCAAAAATGTTATCAGCTACTAAAAAAGAAACTACTGAGTAGGAAGTAGGACATCACAGATAAAGTTTGAATTCAGGATTCTAATAGGCTTTATTTCACATGTAATATAACATGGATAAAAACTAGGCATCTATAAGGTTCTAATAAAATTTTATTTGATCAAGAAAAAAATGGTGTAGAAATAGCTTTGATTTTTTAAATCCACTTAATCTAAATAAGGCAGATGACCAACTTCAAGCATCACAATTATTCAGCATAAAGAACCTTTCTTTAAACATGTTTCTCATCTTCCACAAGAAAAAAAAAGTCTAGAAAAAAACCAAAACAAAACTTTTGTTTTTTGTAACATATTCTAGTTCCTTAAAATGCCAAGAACAATCTGCTGGAACTAAATTTCAATAAGGGGCAGGATTTACCTCAAGGCCATGTTCACCTGCAACCTGCTGATAAATCTGTTAAAAAACAAAACAGAAAAAGATTTTTTTAAAAAAATCAGACCATTGTAGCCACAATCCCTCATACTGGGCAAAAGATACCAAAATCTGTTGTTTTCTTAGCTTTACCTATATCACTTTATAACTCTTGAGCAAGTTATTAACATAATCTTTGGCTTCCCCACCTTAACAAAGGGGAAAGAGAATATGTAAAACCACCACAGAATCCTGGTGTAAAGTAACACGGGTTTAATAATTCAAAGTACTCAGAATTTAAGGCACCTTTATTAGATGAGATTGTAAAGCTGGTTAGAGACTTGGGATACAAAATGACACTGGTTTCTGGTAAAATTAAATTGCCTTTTATTTGGAAAAGTGTATGTTTAATAACTGACTTCCTGCTGATTCAAACAATATGCAATCACTTGTACACATGCAATAAAGTAATTTCTGAAGCATGTGCTTGGTCCTCAATTTGCTCTTCTCATCCTCCAAAATGTGTTAAAATCTTACGTGGCTCACACAGTAGCAGCTGCCCCCAGCACAATTCACCATGATGTGGCATTCTGTAAATGAGACTAGGCTGGTCTCTATCCAAGGTTTAGCTACCAGAAGACTTCCTGGGTCTTCCCTGGTGGCACAGTGGTTAAGAATCCGCCTGCCAATGCAGGGGACATGGGTTCGACCCCTGGTCTGGGAAGATCCCACGTGCCGCGGAGCAACTGAGCCCGTGCGCAACTACTGAGCCCGCGTGCCATCATTACTGAAGCTTGCACACCTAGAGCCCGTGCTCCTCAACAAGAGAACCCACCGCAATGAGAAGCCCATGCACCACAACAAAGAGTAGCCCTCACTCGCCGCAACTAGAGAAAGCCTACATGCAGCAATGAAGACTCAACACAGCCAGAAGTTAATTAAAAAAAAAAAAAAAAAAAAGACTTCCTGGACCCTATGAAGACTGTACTACAGGAAAGGTCCTCTCCTCCACTTTCCTAACCAACTTCTCCAACTTCTAGTCACCTTCCTATCAATTAGAGTAAGATTCTCATGGGTTCACTATGTCTTTCTTCACCCTGACTCATCTATAAATTCACTACTCCTATTTTCTATAGTAAGACAATAGAAAGTGTATAACTGCTGTTGGTAGATAAGTAGGTCTTGAATTCAGTTTGCAAACAAGACCTGTTCTATCTACCTTTTCATTTAGGAGGCTAAAAGCAGAGTCAGCTTGACTTCAAGGACTCTAATTTCTTAGTCTCCAGAAGAACATGACAAGTCCAGCTTTTAAAACACTGTCCTCTAGCATGTCAAGATATTGAGGGAATGGTAATCTATTACTTTTATAACTTCAACCTTTAAGAGATTTGAACTCTTGCATATGCTTGCTTCATGGCAACCGACGCTTAATGAATCTAAATGCAAGGTAACAGTTTGTGGGCTTCCCTGGTGGCACAGTGGTTGAGAATCCGCCGGTCAATGAAAGGACACGGGTTTGAGCCCTGGTCCGGGAAAATCCCACATTCCATGGAGCAACTAAGCCCGTGCGCCACAACTACTGAGCCTGCGCTCTAGAGCCCGTGAGCCACAACTACTAAGACTGTGTGCCTAGAGCCCATGCTCCGCAACAAGAGAAGCCACCACAATGAGAAGCCCGCGCACCGCAACAAAAGGTAGCCCCCTGCTCGCCACAGCTGGAGAAAGCCCGCGCGCAGCGAAGACCCAACACAGCCAAAAAAAAAAAAAAAAAAAGATAACAGTTTGTGATTTGCAAAGATTGCACCCAGTCAACATCTTTTCTGTCAGTTAGGAAGTCTCCCGGAAGGAGCGTAACCATGAGTTGGGCACAGCTATGCCCCAAGTTAGTAAAATGTCCCAAATATTTTAGAAATGCTACTGAACAGGGGCTAGTTCATGTCTTTCTACTTCAGGGCTTGTTTTCTGCTATTCCCCAATCCCAGAAAAAAATTAAGCCCAACTAATTAATTGCTTTTTCTTCATTTTTCCCACACATTGATAGATTCAGGTTTTTCTGCTCTATTTCCACCTCACTCAAATCCTGGTAGAATTAAACTATCATTTATTTGAGTTATGCAAATTCAACTAAACAGTTTGCAGCTGATTAAAACAACATGCAGTCATTCAGACATAACCGGTAAAAATGTTTTTATACAATGAACTTGGATTCTAACCTTGCTGTCTCCCCTGTGCTCATTCCTAAGCCTAAATGTGGGTCTCTTCTTTGAAAGCAGCTTACGACATGTCCTTATATTCAAATAGACTGTACTGGAGACAAGAATATAATCCACTCACTGGGAAAGAATCCAACCAACATAGCTGAGATTTCCCAGCTATGCATTTAAACAAAGCAGGAACTTACTTTTTACAAATGGATTTACTGAGTACACACATCACTTCTTGGTAAAGCCATCCTATTATTCGGCCACACAGAAAGATTTCTACCCTCTGACTTCCCTTTATATCCCAAATACCCATCCAATTAAGGGGGAGGGGGCAGTGAGAGAGAAGGAAAACAAGAGAAGCACGATCCAAAAATAAGGAAAGAGCTCTGGAAAAGACACTTGATAGTGTCTTTTGTACAATTTATAAACCAGCCACAGATTCCTGGGAATCTGGAATGAACACCACCCCCACCCCCAGCTCCTGGCCCACCCAAGTAATGCCTGTATAAAAGTTACTTCTTAGAAGCACTGCTTAATTCCTCCCTCTCCCAGGCTAAGTTCCACATACTCACCTCCTTCAGAATACTTAAGCGGCTATAGTGCCACCATGACCTGTGTCTACTCCGCTTGACAGTAAGCAAATCAAAGGCAGGAACTGTGCCTTCATAATCTCTGAATGATCAGAACATGGAAACAACAGTGTTCTGCTTTCAAAGAGCTTATATATCTGAAAAGAAAAGGAGACATCAAATTGTCTTCCAAATTAAAAGAAAAGCCTCTTTATTAGAAAGTAGCTTTCAAATCTGTGTGTACTGGTGGGAGCAGGGGGAGTACTTCTCAACCTTTCTTCTGTTCCAATACACCTGAGGGATCTAATACATAATCCCATTAGTTAGCAGTGAGCCATGGTGACTTCTAATATGGGCAGAGTGGGAGGGGCTTAGAAGAATCTAGGGGGTGGGGAAGATGTGTGTGGCCTAGAAAGCTCCTCCCCATGACTGCAAGAGCTCTTTGACACATTTAATATTATAGTTTTGACTACTCTTAATTAAGAGAGCCCAAAGGTCTACAATATGTTTACTTAAAATGCTCTGAAACGTAAATTTGGTTCATATCCTCTGGAGGCTGGTGAGTGGAAGCTACCCCCTCGGCCCTGAGCTTGACAGATGTTCTGATATCACAGCACAACAGGACTCTGGCTCTCTGCTGGTCTTAGAATCTAAGACTTTGATGGAGGAAGTTATATGCCGTTGAGGTAATGAAAAATTTAGGGACTTACAAAGATCACAGGCGATTCCTTCTCAAATGCTGTGTCCTTTTTTTTTTTTTTAATACTTTTTTTTTTTTTGGCTATGCAGCACGGCCTGTGAGATCTTAGTTCCCCGACCAGGGATCAAACCCGTGCCCCCTGCAGTGGAAGCATGGAGCCCTAACCACTGGACAGCCAGGAAATTCCTTTAAGTGTCTTTAAAAAACCATTTTATGGGAAAGATGTCCTCACAAGTAATACAAAGTAACAATTACAGTAGCTCAATGCCAAACAACAGCTCCACTCCCTGAGACAACCTTGGCCAAATTTATGTAATACCCGCAGGGTGAAAAATCAGAAGGAGGCACTCCTCATTACTGAAATCTCATCCTTTCCTAAAAAGTTGATGGCTGGCTAGAATTTTCAGGTGGGAGCCTATGTTTCACTCCTTTAAAGCAGAAAAATATGTTCCCAGCCCTTCAGAGAACTTCAAGCCAATTTCCCCAAAATAACCACATGTAACTGTCAAAGATTTCTGCAAAAGAGAAGGTGTTTTAAACACCAATTACCTACTTATGTAATAACTATGAACTCAGTATAATTCCAGTAGAAATTATAGAAATATAAGACTGTCCCTGTTATTCCTTTTTTTTTCCAGTACGCGGGCCTCTCACTGTTGTGGCCTCTCCCGTTGCGGAGCACAGGCTCCCGACGCACAGGCTCAGCGGCCATGGCTCACGGGCCTAGCCGCTCCGCGGCATGTGGGATCTTCCCGGACCGGGGCACGAACTCGTGTCCCCTGCATCGGCAGTTGGACTCTCAACCACTGCGCCACCAGGGAAGCCCCTTGTTATTCCATTTTTAAGGTGATACTTCTGCTTATGTCACAATCACTTGCTACAGCAATCATCTAAAATTTTTTTGAAACATTTGTATAGAGCAGTTATTCTTAAAAGTCTGGTCCCTGTGAGGGCCCCTGAGATCCTTTCACTCTAACAACAGAATGTGTGCTTATATATTCTTGTGTTTAAAGACACCTCTCAGTTTTTAATTTCTAATACCATAAATACTGATATATATATAACACACATAAATGAGAGCTCTTTGGAATCCTCAATAATTTGTAAGGGAGTCCCAAGAGCAAAAAGTTTGAAAATAATTTATATAGAGTAACAGTGGGTCCCTCACAATGAACATCTAGTTGAATGAGTTTCTCAGTGGAAAGACTTCCCCTGTGTGATGCTAACAGTTTTCAATATTTGCTAATGTTCAGGTTGTTTTCTAGACCTCTTAGGCTTTCCCACGTTCCTACAAGACATTTCCACCTAATAATATGGAAAAGATGAGAGAGAACGCACAATACTTTTAAAGAGCACGAGCACTAAGTGCAGTATTACTTATGCAGACAGCTGAGGTGTGACTGCAATGCCCTCTACAGCATCTGCCCTGGACTTGCGGGCAACTTACGAGTTCTTTATAGCTAGTTTCTGATTCAGACAGTGTTTTGAGTAAACACTTCCACAGATTGTTACAGTAAATATTCATAGTGAGAACTCAAATAGTTAGTGATAAGTCTTCCAAGGTGAGCATATACCTATGAACACCAGGCCTTTCTGTGTAAAGGTATGTAAGAGGTACGCAAAGTTTCATCTTCACGTTTTGTTACTACACATACGTTCCTGAATAGGAAATGATAGATGCATCTACATCTATAGAGTATCTAAAATGTAAATAAATGACAGTTCTAACTCCTGACACATAGTGACTTCGCCTTTGATGGATTCATACTGCACCTAAATGTACACCACCACCCTCTTCACTCCTGCTCACTTCCCCCCAAAAAGACTTGTTCAGCAATCCAAAGAGATGGTATGGTGTGGAGGAAAGAATTCTGGGTTGGAAATGAAGAAATGTCACTTCTAGTCCCATCTCTATCACTAACAACCTGTGTTACTTTCAGCCTGTCTCCTCTCAAAGACTGAGCTTCAATTTAAGATGAAAGGAGGGGGGACTTCCCTGGTGGTGCAGTGGTTGGGAATCAGCCTGTCGGTGCGGTGGACGCGGGTTCGAGCCCTGGTCCGGGAAGACCCCACATGCCGCGGGGCAGCTGGGCCCGTGCGCCACAGCTACTGAGCCTGCTCTCCGGAGCCTGTGAGCCACAACTACTGAGGCCCGCGGGCCTGGAGCCGATGCTCCGCAGCGAGAGGCCGCTGCACTGAGTAGCCCACGCACCGCAGGGAGGAGTGGCCCCCGCTCGCGCAACTAGAGAGAGCTCGTGCACAGCAGGAAGGACCTAATGCAGCCAAAAACAAACAAACAAACAAATAAATAAATAAAAGATGAAAGAACGGGTATGGTTCTACCTCTAATACCAAGTGACTTTGCTGGCCGATTCAGGAAGCTTAAAAATTACCAACTGTGAGTGTACTTTTTCAAATTAATGCAACAGGCGCTGCTGCCTCAAGCAGGAATCATCGATTACGAAAGTCTGGGTTTGTATAGACCTTCACGTTGCATACCTTCCTCAACACAGGATAGCGCCCATGGGAAATTTCACCTACTGAATTTTTTTCTTAAACTGCATTCTGAGTGTGGATTTCTCCCTTTCACATCTATCCCCACGACAGCTCCGTGAGCTACGAAGCTCGTTTTTCAGACGAGGTCCAGAAAGCGGAGGACGATGACTTAGTCATGAGACCTAGGTCGCCGGTAGCGCTGACACGGCGACAGATACACCGACCCCTCACCTCTACTCCGGTTCCCCTCCGCGTCTCCTGAAGCCCGACACTCCAGCCAGCCTGCCTACAAGGACGCTGTTGTCATCCGCCTCGCCGGGTGGCCGGAGATCGGCCTTACTTTACGTGCCAGAAGACGCCTGCTCTCCGGTGTCCGATCTCGGCGGCAACTCCTTTCTTCTTCCGGCGGAAAAGAGCTCTTTCCGCTTTCCGGGGCGCCGGGAGGAAGTCCCGCCCCACGCAGTAGCGTGGGGTGGTGCGTCGGGTCGAGGCGCCGTGCGCAGGCGCGGAGAGAACTAAGTGGTTGACGCTTTCTGGGAGGGATGTCGTACGCCCGGTAGGGTGGTCTAGAGCAGCTAGGGACGCGGGTTGGGGGAGGGGTGTGTTTGTTGCTGGGTCCACGGCCAGAGAGGCCTGGGAGTCGTTCAGTGGGGCTTGAGAGAGCGGGTTGGAGACTCCATCTATTCAGAAAACAACCCACTTCTCCCACGGGGATCCTCCGGGGAATCGAGGCCCACTACCCCCCACAACTGCCCGTGTTTCTGGCCTTGCTCCACTTGCCCCTTGCTGTATTTAGTTTCTTACTGTCTTTCGTTTATCTGTGTAGCCCCGTATCTTGCCGCATTAATGGCTACCATTTGCTGAACGTTGGCTGTGCATCTCACAGCAGTAGCTCATAAGCGCCTGGTAATTCTTGATTAGTAGGACTGTTGAAGCTCACTCATTCCTTTACCACCGCCGGGATTGAGCGCCTACGTAGTCCTGGGCTGGTCTATGGATATGGCAGTCTTTGGGTTGGGAAGGTAAATTAGAAATTAAAATTGCTGTTGTCTTAGTTTCCTAGGGCTGTCATAACGGAGTGACACCCATTGGGTGCCTTAAAACAACAGGTATTTATTTTCTCACAGTTCTGGAGGCTGGAAGTCCGAAATAAAGGTGTCAGCAGAATCATGTTTCCTCTGAGACTAGGTAAAACCCTTCCTTGCCCCTTCTTAGTTGCTGGTGCTGTCCAGCAATCCTTGGTGTTCTTTGGCTTGTACCTGCCTTCCTCCAGTCTCTTAACTCTTTTCTCATGTTGTGGTCTGTGTCTCATCTCTTAAAAGAACACTAGTCCCGTTGGATAAAGGGCCCATCCTACTCCAGTATGACCTGATCTTAACTAACTACATCTACAATGACACTACTTCCAGATAAAGTCACATTCTAAGCTCCAGGAAGGACATGAATGGGGTGGGGGTGGGGGGAATGTGACACTGTACAACCCAGTATAGCTGTCAAAGAGCTTAAGAAGTAGGCAAGCCAAACGCTGACGATAAATAGCTGTAGTACAGTGAATTCAAATATAATTTCATTGGATCTGAGAACTTTTCATGGACATTTGGTCTATCCCCTTGATAGGTGGGTATGATTTGGATGTGCCATCATAGACCATCATAGACAGCATGCTAGGCAGACAGACATCACAGACAAGCACAGGTTGGAATGTAAAAAGAAGTTAGGTTAAAGCAGGAGGGATCTTGAATACAGGCTGGAGTTTGGAGTCTGTTTTGTATACAAAATGAATAAATTGAGTGCAGGGGAGTTGTGATTTGAAGATTAATTAGCAGCTTGGGCCAGACTTACTTTGTGTTACTTATTCCAGTTTAAGAAGTCGTATACCCTATCCTCTGAGCATATCCTGTGCTTTTTCATCCTGGTGTCCCTGATCATGCTGTCCTTTATTCCTGGAATGCTACTTTCAAGCTGCATGATTTTTGCTTGTTGATTTTTTTTTGTCATGGAAATTGTGGTATGAAATGAGGTGGGGGAGGAGAGTTGTTCAACTTTAAAAAATTTTTTTTAATTGAAGTATCGTTGACTTACAATGTTCTGTTAGTTTCAGGTGTACAGCAAAGTGATTAATATATATATTCATGTATTCTTTTTCAGATTCTTTTCCACTGTAGGTTATTACAAGATACTGAATATAGTTCTCTGTGCTATACAGTAGGTTCTTGTTGTTCACCTATTTTATATATAGTAGCAGTGTGTATGTTAATCCCAACCTCCTAATGTATCCTTCCCCCCCCTTTCCCCTTTGGTAATCATAAATTTGTTTTCTATGTCTGTGTCTATTTCTCTTTTGTAAATAAGTTCATTTGTATCAGTTTTTTAGATTCCACATATAAGTGATATCATATAATATTTGTCTTTCTCTGTCAGACTGACTTCACTTAGTATGATAATCTCTAAGTCTATCCATGTTGCTGCCACACATGACGTTATTTCATTCTTTTTTATGGCTGAGTAATATTCCATAGGTATATATGTGTCTGTTTGTGTGTGTGTGTGTGTGTGTATATATATATATATATATATATATATATATATATGCCACATCTTCTTTATCCATTCATCTGTCAACGGGCATTTAGGTTGCTTCCATGTCTTGGCTATTATAAATAGTGCTGCTGTGAACATTGGGGTGCATGTATCTTTTAGAATCGGAGTTTTTGACTTTTCCAGATATATGCCCAGGAGTGGGATTGCTGGATCATATGGTAACTCTATTTTTAGTTTTTTAAGGAACCTCCAGACTGTTCTCCATAGTGGCTGCACCAATTTACATTCCCACCAACAGTATAGGAGGGTTCCCTTTTCTCCACATCCTCTCCAGCATTTATGATTTGTAGACTTTTTGATGATGGCCATTCTGACCTATGTGAAGTGATACCTCACTGTAGTTCAACTTATTTTGTATTGTTAGCATCCCCCTGATAGAAAAACCTGATAAATACAGCACAAGGGGAAGAAAAAAAAATACTAGAGACCAAACTCACATAGATACAAAGCTCTAAAGTAAAATATTAGCAAATTCAATCTTGCACTTCATTTGGAACAAGAAAGCACTTATGAAATGATTTAATATTAGAAAATCTGGGACTTTCCTGGTGGTCCAGTGGTTAAGACTCTGCCTTCCAATGCAGGAGGCATGGGTTTGATCCCTGGTCGGGGAACTAAGATCCCACATGCTGCGGGGTGCAGCCAAAAACTGAAAACAACAAGAAAAAGAAAGAAAAGAAAATCTGTTGCTATAAATCATTTGTATGGTTTAGAGGTTTAAAAACTGTATGATCATCTCAACTGATAAAATGTTTTCTGAAAAAATTCAGTATCTACTTAAAACACTTTCAGCAAAATTGGAATGGATAAATAACAGTTGATAAAAGGCACCATAAATCTATAGTAAATATTGTACAGAGCGATGAAACATTAGAGAAATTCCCATTGAAGTCAGGGAAAAATGGATACCCACTTTCACTGCTAATTTCAGCATGGTGTTAGATTTTCTAGCCAACGCAACAAAACAAGAAAAAGATAAAAAAGATTAGGAAAGGAAGAAGCAAAAATATTATTTTCAGATGATGTGATTTTCTCTCTAGAAAATGCAGGAGAATGAAATGACAAACTGTTAGAACTAATTAAATGGTTCAGCAAAGTGGCTAAATCAACATATAAAAACTTAAAATTTTCTTACATACCAGTAATAAAATAGAAAAAAAGGAACCTATCAGAATACACTGAGCAAAAGATGTACAAGAATTTTATGGGAAATATGAAATATTATTGAAAGACATGAAAAACCTAAGTAAATGGAGATTTTCATGTTCCAGGATGAGAAAATTCAGTGTATTAAAGATAAAAGTTTATGACAAAAATTTTTGAAACAGTGCCTATCAAAATACTGATAGGCTCTTCAAATAACTTTATTTGGTCAAAGTATATTATTCTTTTGATACACTCCTAAGTGTCATTTATTGATATTTTATTTAGAATATATCTCATTAGTGAGATTGGTATGTAGGTTTTTTTGGTACTATGTTAATTGTATGTTGGTATTTAAAATTATATGAGATCCCTTAAAATAAATTAGGGAGCATTTTACATTTTTCTATGGTCTGAAATAATTTAAGTAACTTTAGAATTATCTGCTCTTTTAAGACTGAATAGAGAACTTGGTTGTGAAACTATGTTACATGAAGCATTATATGTGAATTTTAAACAAGGTGTCTACTCTCTTCTATGATAATTGAGTTATTCATCTTTTCTACGTTTTCTGGATCAATTATAATTTGCTTGGAAGTCATCCATTTCCAGAAGGTTTTTCAAATTAGTTGTCATTGTGTTAGACATAGAATTCTCTTATGATTTAAAAAATCTGTTCTGCACATGTGGTTGTTTACTTTTCTCATTCCTAACCTTACATAATTTTGCTTTCTTTTTTTCTAAGTCAGGCTCACAAGGGATTTGTCTATTTTGTTGAACTTGTCAAAGAACCAGCTTTGGAGTTTGTTTTTCTGCTGTTCTATTTTTCAGTTTTAGT
The DNA here is from genome assembly GCF_949987515.2 of Delphinus delphis. Classification (NCBI taxonomy): domain Eukaryota; kingdom Metazoa; phylum Chordata; class Mammalia; order Artiodactyla; family Delphinidae; genus Delphinus; species Delphinus delphis. Next base: position 104,842,360 of record NC_082684.1, read on the forward strand.
TTTTGTGATAATTCTTCATCCTACTCTCTTTTGTTGTTCTTTTCTAACTTCTAAATATGGATCTAAGATTATTTTTTTCTAAGTGCCTCCATTTTTAATCTTTTGTTTTTTGTTTTTGTTGTTTTTTATATGTATTTATTTATTTTGGCTGCTCTGGGTCTTAGTTGTGGCATGCTGACTCTTAGTTGTGTCACGCATGTGGGATCTAGTTCCCTGACCAGGGCTTGAACCCGGGCCCCCTGCGTTGGGAGCGTAGAGTCTTACCCATTGGACCACCAGGGAAGTCCCTTTAATCTTTTGTTTTTAATGAAGACATCTTAAGGCCATAAATGTGCCTCTGAATACAGCTTGTGTTGTGTTCTATAGCTTTTAGTTTAAAGTATTCTCTTTTTCATTCCTCTTTACATATGTTGTAATTTTCTCTTTGATCCAAGGTTTATCCAGGACTTGGTATCATTAAAAAAAATTTTTTTTCAATCATCTTTTTATTTTTTCTAGTTTTATTATGATCAGAGAATTAGGTTCTGTACTTTTTAAATTAAGATTTTCTTCTTTGTCAAGAACATAGTCAACGTTTACATATTCCATGGACATTTAAAATATGCATATTTTCTACTTATATTTGGAAAATTCTGTGTTTCTATTACATCAGGTGTACTGGTTTTAGTATTCAAATTTATTGATTGCAGAATTCAATTCTCTGACGTATTTCCTAGATCAGTCTAATTCTAAAAGAGGTGTGATTGAAAATTTCAACTTAAATGTATCTTAAACTAGTTTTTCTTGCATTTCCAAAAGGTAGGTTTATGTATTCAATTGCTATGTCTTTGGTTTGTACAGGACTATGGCTACTCTATCCTTTTTGTAAATTGTGCCTTTTATAAATTAATTTTTATCCTATTTAGTGCTTTCAATTTATATCTAACCAATATACCCTTATCTGAGGTTAATGTTACTGTTCCTTCTTGCTTCTCTTTACCTCTGTCTGATTTCTCATGGCTTACCTCTTTATTTTCAGTCTTTCATTTTACTTTGTTTCATTTCTAGTAAAAAAAAAAAATTATAGATATAACAAATGAGCAATTTGAATTTTCTTTTTCACCTAGAGAGTTGAGCTGCCATGCAGAAGCCAGCTATTGTGATGAGCAGATCATCAGATCCATGGTGGCTTAGAGCTGGGATACTTTTCTGTTGCAAAAAAAAATTTATATTAAGATAAACAGTAGTTTACAGTTTAGCTTGTGATATCACTATTGTAAAATATCATTAAGTACAAAAAATAGCCTAGAAATATAGCCATCAAAATCTTGACAACAGACCTCTCAGGCTGCTCAGTAATAAAAAACACACGCACTATTGTTAGGATTATTTACATGCTATATGGAATTGACCAAGGACCAAAAGCCTGTCATCTCCTTAGCTAGAAACAGTGTACCAATGCTCACAACCCCCTCCCCTTTATCTCAATACATTTGGTAGCTTGATGCTATAAAAAAAACACCCAGCTAGCTCCTTTTAGATATATTTCTGAAAGGAAAAGGGGAGATCAAGAAATGTCTCAAGTAGAACAGCCAAATCAAACAGAATTGCTAACCAGTCAGGACTTCCTTGTGACTCCAACAGCTGCACATGTGTGCCCTCTAGTGCTAGGTAAATGAGCAGGACTGCAGGAGCATAGATGCTCCTGATAAAGTGACTGGACATCTTTTTCTTCTTCTTCTTGAGTGGCTGTTGCCCACTGTGAACTCTCACAGTAAACTAATCAGCCCCCTGCATTCTATTCCTTTGCAATTGTCCACATAAATGGACACATCTAGACTCACTCACAGATGCTATGACCCCTGAAGACAAAAATCTGGCTTTTTAAAAAAAAACTCTGTACCCTCCATATCACTTAGCTTTGAAAAGCCATCACCCAGACATTGTTGCTGAATTTGAAAGGACAGAGAGTTATATGAAGAAAACTTGTTGAAAGTCCTGAAAAACAAAAAGGAAGGCTTAAATGATGGAAAGGTGCATCAAGGCCTTGAACATGAGGATTCAATACTATAAAGATGTGATTTCTCCTGAAGATACTGCAATATTTTTTCTATCAATTACTTTCATTTTATCAGTTACTCTCATTATGCTCATATCAATTTTCCAGGAGAACATTTCATACTTTCCCCTGTCTCTTCAGAACTCTCCCCACCTCCTTGATTTCTTATTGATAATATAGAAGCAATCAGGAGATAACTCCACACTCTCAGTCCTCCCTCTGCCCCCATTTGCCTACCTTCCCAAATCTGTCCCATATAATCTCTCCCGTTAGTATGGATCTGTCTGGGCTCTTATTTACACCCAGTCCCTCCATCTGCGAACTAGATTCCGTCTCCTCTCAACCACTCAAGGAGACTGTGATCCTGCCATTATTCCTCTCTTCTCTGAATTGTCCACTTTTCCCTTTCTACTGGATGATTCCTGTTAGTTTACAGATAGATTATAATAACTGCTGTCATTTACAAAGATATCCCTCCTTGACCCAATATCCTATTGCAGCCCCTACTCCATTTCTCTGCTTTCATTTACAGCAATAACTCCTTGAAATTATAGTTCATTGTCTTTATTTTCTCATCTTCTATTGTCTTTAACCCCCTCCCATCTGATTTTCATCCCCACCATAGCAAACCATTCTTGTTATGCCTCCCATAATCTCTTTTTTTTGTTGTTTTTTAATTATTTATTTATTTTTGGCTGCATTGGGTCTTCGTTGCTGCGCACGGGCTTTCTCTAGTTGCAGCGAGCGGGGCTACTCTTCATTGCGGTGCACGGGTTTCTTATTGCGGTGGCTTCTCTTGTTGCGGAGCACAGGCTCTAGGCGCACAGACTTCAGTAGTTGTAGCACACGGGCTCAGTAGTTGTGGTGCACGAGCTTAGTTGCTCCACGGCGTATGGGATCTTCCCAGACCAGGGCTTGAACACGTGTCCCCTGCATTGACAGGCAGATTCTTAACCACTGTGCCACCAGGGAAGTCCGGCTCCCATAATCTCTTAATCTTGACATTGAAAAGTGTCACAGACAATTCATGGTCTTCATCTTATTCCTTTTCCCAGCAGCATTTGAAACAGCTAATCTCTCTCCCACTTCCTGACATTCTCTTCAGTTGTTCCCAGGGCACCACACTCTCCTCGTTTTTCTCCTACCTTGCTGGCTGCCCTTTCTCAGTTTCCTTTGCTTAATTCTCCTCCTCCTTTTCCTCCCAACCCTTAATCTTAGAATACCCCAGGGTACAGTCCTTTTTCCTTTCTACACTGACATTCCAGTTGGTTTCCTCCCATGTAATGACTTTAATCGTCTCTATTTTAGTGCACCTCAAATTAACTCTTTAGTCTTGGCAGTTCCCTAGAACTCTACACTCATACATCCAGACATTAACCTCACTTCTCCGATTGATGGTTTTTTTAAAAAAATATTTATTTAGTCTTAGTTGCGGCTCGTGGGCTCCTTAGTTGCGGCAGGCGGGCTCCTTAGTTGCAGCAGGCAGGCTTCTTAGTTGCGGCTCGAGGGCTCCTTAGTTGCAGCACATGGACTCCTTAGTTGTGGCATGCGAACTCTTAGTTGCGGCATGCATGTGGGATCTAGTTCCCTGACCAGGGATTGAACCTGGGCCCCCTGCATTGGGGAGTGTGGAGTCCTAACCACTGCACCACCAGGGAAGTCCCTCTGATTGATGTTTAATACATATCTCAAGCTTATCAGGTCTAAAATTAAACTCTTGACTTCCACCACTCTCAAACCTGCTCTTCCCATAGTATTCGTCGTCTTATGATACCAGCATTCACCCAGTCACTCAGGCCAGAAACTTTGGAGTCATCTTTGATGCTTCTTTTTCAGACACATTCTACATCAAACCTATCAGCAAATGAGTTCTACTTTAAAATATATATACTGAATCTGATCACTTTTTTCCCCCAATATAATTACTAACCTAGTCCTAGCTACCAACATCTTTGCCTGGATTGCTGGCTGAGCATCCTAACTGGACTCTCTGTTTCTACCCTCATCTCTCTCTACCACACAGAAACCAGAAAAATCCTATTGAATCACCAGTCACTCTCCTGTCCCAAACTGCCCAGTGACTATTCATCACACTTTAAAATAAAATCCTGTGTCCCTACCATGGGCTTCAAGGCCCAATGAGATCTCTGCCCCAGTCTGCTTCTCCAACTCATCTCCTACTACTGTCCCCTTTGCTCTCACCACTTCAGCCATTCTAGCTTTCTTATTCCTCAAATATGCCAACTGTGTTCCTACCTCAGTGACTTTGTACTTGCTATTCTCTCTGCCTGGAACTACCACCCCCTAAAATGTATGTGTGACTTGCCCCTCACTTCATTCTGAGGTAGGGTTACCAGATACAATACAGGATGCTCAGTTACATTTGAATTTCAGATAAACAATAATTACTTAGTATGTATGTTTTGAATATTTGTTATCTGAAGTTCAAATCTCACTGGGTGTCTTGTATTTTTATTTGTTAAATCTGCCTTTTCTGGAGCTTTTATTGTTTTAGTTCATGGAAGGGGCTACCCATTCCTGGCACCTCCCTCAGTCTCAGCTTTCCCACTGGCACAAGCCTGTGCCTCAGGTGTTAAAACACAATCCCTAAGGCATATATTTGGTTCAGTTACTTTGTGGATCACAGGGCTTCAATTCTCATTGTTGTAGCCTCTTTATTTAGGGCACCTGAATATTCTCTCTGAGCAGGACCTTATGGGGCTTTCCCCCATAAGGGGGGACAGACAGCACCCCCCCCATTATTCCAGCTGCCTCTTGTTTGTAGAAAAACTTTAGCCTCCTACACCTTCCCCAAGTTCCAAAAAATAAATTTAATCAGAGAAGTGAGAAAATGCAGAAACAAAAGAAAACAGTCAAGCAAGACATAATAATAATAGTTTAGCCATTAAACCAAGTCAAGGACCTTTAGTTCTTCCTCAAGGTCTATAGATAATATTCTGAGCCAAATCCTTTGAGTTGTTTTGCAAATACTGAAACCCCCACCAGGTGGAAGAAGTTAACTGTATGCTGAACGCAAGCACATAGACCCCAGACCGGTTGGAACCAGAAGGTTGATGATGTTGACTCCCAATTACCTCACCATCAACCAATCAGAAGAATGTCCACAATTGATCACGCACCCCGCAACCCCCCTCCCTCACCCTGTCTTTAAAAACCTGAACCCCCCCTCCCTCACCCTGTCTTTAAAAACCTGAGAGTCCCCTGCAACGGCAGGCGGACTCTCAACCACTGCGCCACCAGGGAAGCCCCCACATGTTTTAATAAATATTTATTTACATTTATATAAAATAGAAGCAGTCGGGATATATATATATATTGGAAGCAATCAGGATAGAGAGGGAGAGAGAGAGAACCAACTCTCTCTATACTTGAAGCCTTCTGCTTTCAGGCTGAACTATGTGTTTAGTTTTGGGTTTGTTTTTTTTTTACTATATTACTTTTTTAAAAAAATTATTTATTTATTTTTGGCTGCGCTGGGTCTTCGTTGCTAAGCGCGGGCTTTCTCTAGTTGCGGTGAGTGGGGGGCTACTCTTCCTTGCGTGCAGGCTTCTCATTGCAGTGGCTTCTCTTGTTGCAGAGCACAGGCTCTAGGTGCGCAGGCTTCAGTAGTTGTGGCATGCGGGCTCTAGAGCACAGGCTCAGTAGTTGTGGCACACGGGCTTAGTTGTTTCACGGCATGTGGGATCTTCCAGGACCAGGGCTCGAACCCGTGTACCCTGCGTTGGCAGGTGGATTCTTAACCACTGTGCCACCAGGGAAGCCCTGTTTTTTGTTTTTAAAAAAAAACCTGCCTCACCTCACCTGGACAGTAATAATGCTGCAGTGAACATTGGGGAACATATATCTTTTCTAATTAGTGTTTTCTTTTTCTTCAGATAAATACCCTGCTAGATCATATGGTAGTTCTATTTTTAGTTTTTTGAGGAACCTCCATACTGTTCTCCATAGTGGCTGCACTAATTTACATTCCCACCAACAGCGCATGAGGGTTCCCTTTTCTCCACATCCTCTTCTGCATAACCTTGTTAAGATTACATATACTGATTAATGACACCGAGGTCTAAATGTACAGGCAGCCCCTCACATCATGTTTATGGTTTCACAGTTTACTTTGGCAAAAACAGTTTAGCATATAGCTGGAACTGTATTCTAAGGAGTCACAAGGAAATTTGCGTGGAGTCATGGATTTTCCAATGGTAAAGATTATGTTCCTTCTTTATATATTTCAGGTGTCCTGGGAAAGAACTTTGTAATGATGAAATAAAATCCATATATTACGGCAAGATGAGAATAATTTAAACATAAAATTTTTCTTTGCCCATTTGGGCATCCTCTCTTCCCTTTAGTGTGTGTTATGCATCTACATTAACCAGACCTCCTTAGGAGATAACATTCCTCCTTAATCTTGCAAGGGGTCACAATTACCCATGACCCACTGCTCACTTTATATGTGTACATCTGGATTGTGTAAACTGTAAATTATACATCATTTGATGTATAACCCCCTTTGTCTCAAAAACTTATATAACTGTGCTTTGACCTCTAACAGGTGGACGAGTCCTCAGAGATTTCTCAAAGACTCTCAGGTTATAATCTTCAAGTTGACTGGAATAAAATTTTCCATTTCTTTCTTAGTACACCTCCCTTTCTTCCTCCTCTGTAACTCCTAGAATTTCGGAGTCGTGAAAGAAACCTTAGCATCAAGGTCGAAAGTCTTGCTTTACAGATAGCAAAACAGAAAAGCAGAGTGTTGTTATCTCTACTGTCTTACCTGCGTGAGCTTCGTGGAAACTCCCATCATTCGTCATCTGTACAGTTTAGTCAGTGTTTGGACTCTGATTTCTCTCAATGCTAAGCTGAATCTGAGAGCAAGAGCGACACCTTGACGAGAAGAGGAGGTGATAACAGGTTTCCCGTGTGACGAATACAGAGGACAACTCCTGGATGCTTGGTGTGTGATGGTTTTTAAATCAATTCGACACCTGTGTGAACATAAGGGCGTTAGGGAGACAAGAGAAAGGAGACCCACTTTGACAGCAGGTGCTGCCAGTACACTGGAAAAGCATTCTTGGGTGAATCACTTAAATGCGTGATGTTAAAGAAAGGGATGTACAATTCTCGGCAAGTGCCTCCTCCTGCCTCACCTCACCTGGAGAGTAATAATGCTGCAGTGAACGTTGGGGAACATATATCTTTTCTAATTAGTGTTTTCTTTTTCTTCAGATAAATACCCCGCTAGATCATATGGTAGTTCTATTTTTAGTTTTTTTGAGGAACCTCCATACTGTTCTCCATAGTGGCTGCACTAATTTACATTCCCACCAACAGTGCATGAGGGTTCCCTTTTCTCCACATCCTCGCCAACACTTGTCTCTTGTCTTTTTGATAACAGCCATTCTAGCAGGCATGAGGTGGTATCTCACTGTGGTCTTGATTTGCATTTCCATGGAGATTCGCGATGTTGAGCATCTTTTCTTGTGTCTGTTGGACATCTGTATGTCGTCTTTGGAAAAATGTCTATTCAGGTCCTCTGCCCACTTTTTTTTTTTTTTTTTTAAACATCTTTATTGGGGTATAATTGCTTTACAATGGTGTGTTAGTTTCTGCTTTATAACAAAGTGAATCAGTCATACATAATCTGCCCACTTTTTAATCAGGTTTTTTTGATTTTTTGATTTGATGTGTATGAGTTCTTTGTATATTTTGGATATTAACCCCTTATCAGATATATCATTTGCAAATATCTTCTCCCATTCTATTGATTTAATTTCAGCACTAATTTTAACTTTCAGGAGGTTTTGTCCTCTGTTACTCTTTCATAACATCCTGTTACTGTTTTAAGGGTGCAGTTTTCTCACTCCGTGTGTGTCTATGTGCATGTGTGTGCGCATATGCATGCATGTTCTCTCCTGTTCCCTGAATTGCTGTTTTCAGTCTTTATATTGGAAGCTTCTTCAGCTGTCTGGGGGAATCTTGACTGTGCATACTTAAGAATGAGCTAGCTATGAGCTCTCTGTACTTCGGTGAGATGTGTCATTGGGCCAAGATGATGGAACAGGAATGCTGACATTCTGAATGGAAGAAGGCAGGGTATTTTCTATGGAGCCATCAAATTTATTTAGTGAATAATGTTTCATTGTTACCATTAACAATGGTAAAATCTGAGAGGTAATATCCAAAATTATATGTTTTTATTTCTTTAGACATCTCTGTATTTTCTGAATTTTTAACAATTAGTGTGTTTTTAATAACCAGAATATATATAAATCTATTTTTGAAGTGATGACTATCTGTATACATAAAATTTTGTGTATGTCTTGACTTCTCTAAGCCAAGTGCCCATATTTAAATTATTTGTTCAGGAGAATACATTATTTGAAGTTTTAAATCCATATTTTCAAATTTTCTCTCCAGAAAGAATGCAAATATATATTTACCAGCAGTATTTGACAGTACTAGTTTCCTAGACCCTATTGGAGCTAAGGAATGATAGGTCTCCACTCATTTTTTCCTTGTTAGCCAATTAGATAGGTTATCACTTCTGGTGCTTTCTACAAGGCACACCTCATATGAATAGCACTCAAGGAGTTAACCTTTTCAAACTGTTATTTGTACTCTCTCCAAAGTTTTTCTTTGCTTTTAACTCTTTTTATGTCAACTTTTTTTTTTTTTTGGTCTGTCTGGTTTATTTTCTTATGAGTAGTTATCAAAAGAACCACTTAAATGTTTGGAGCCCTTCTTTTCTGAGTCCATAAAAATCTGACAACTAAAACAAATTCCTGAATTCATCAGATTTCAAAATGATTTTTCCTCTGGTTGAGTCAGTATAGGGAGGGAATTAGGCGTTCAGGACTTCAAGCCAGACTGCCTGAGCTCAAATCCTAGCTGTACAACAACATCTATAACCTTAGTCTAGTTAATGAACTAGACTCATTTCCCTCATCTATGTAATAAGAACTATGTGAAACTATCCATATAAGCATGTGATACAGTGCTGGTACATAAAAAACTCTTATGTTTATTACTATCATTGTGACAATTATAAGAAGGAATACTCCTGGATAGGTATAATGCTATGGACTGAATTGTGCCCCCCCTCCGATTTATATATGAAGCCGTAACCCTCAATATGATGGTATTTGGAGGTGGGGTCATTGGGAGATAATTAGGTTTAGATGAGATCATGAAAGTGGGGCCCTCATGATGGGATTAGTGCCCTTATAAGAAGAGAAACCAAAGAGTTCTCCCCCCACCCCCCTAATGTTATGAAATAGCAAGACGACAGTCATCTAAAAGCCAGAAAGAGAGCCCTCAGCAGGCCTCCACTGTGTTGGCACCCTGATCTCAGACTTCTAGTCTTAAATACTGAAAGAAAAAACTGTCAAGCTAGAATTCTTTACCAATTCTATACCTTCTTTCAAAACAAAAGGTATACCAATTCTATACCCTCTTTCAAAAGCAAAAGTGAAGTAAAAACTTTCTCAGACCTATTAAAGCTAAAAGAATTCAGCAGCAGCAGACCCTCCCTACAAGAAATATTAAAGGAAGCCATTCAGGCAGGAGGAAAATAGCACCAGATGGAAACCTAGATCTACTCAAAGAAATGAAGCCCATCAGCAATGATAATTACATGGATGGGTATATGTTTTCTCAAACAGAACAACCTGTTCCTAGGAAGAGCTATTCTGTTCTTATGACACTACATAACTGAAACAAAGAAAGAGTTAAGATACTATGTTTTTCCAGTTTCTGCTTGGAATTAGATATGGATCATTCCCTCCTGTGTTATAACTCCCTTGACTGAGCAAAAACATCTGGAAAGTCATTTCTGTGACTTTAGCCAACAGTTTGTTAGTCATTATCCATTTCTTCACTAACCTGGAGTGTACATAGCAGTAGGAGGCAGATTGTTTTCTTAATTTGTTTTCAATGTTTCACCTCATTTGTTACTGTCGTTATGAAATGAACAAATTCTCTCTTCACTCTGAGATACAAAATTTAAAACTTTGGTTCACCAAAAGTTTTAAAAATAAAGGTGAATTTGTGAATTGTATAAGTATCAGAATTAAAAGCAAAATTTTCTGCTTAAACTACCACTTAGGAGAAAATAAATTGTGTACGTGTACTATAAGCTCCTTTATTGATCCTAGGTTTGTCTTTTTGAGATTTTCATAGGCTTCTCCATTTCAGGCTCACATATGGCTTTACTGCTTACTTTCCAAACTTCAGTTTGGTCGTTTCTCACCTATATGTGTCTTCATTGTATGTTTGAAACATTGAATGTTTCATTTATGGTTACATACAGATAGAAACTCATTATCTTTTGAAGAAACCAATTTATGGCAATAATCTGTGATAAAACACTATCTTAGAGGAATAGTGGTTCTTATTTGTTACAGCCTGTTTGTTGGTTGGGCAACCAATCAATTTAGCATTCCACTGCAGGCAGGAACCAGCTGTGGGGTGGGGAGAGTAACATAATCAAGAGCAAGGGATAAACAGGTCCACTATGCTTTTCCTAGGCTGTGGGAAGGGTCAGTTGGTGAAACACCACCATCTTGTCTGGACACTATGAGAGAAGTCCCACCTGGCCACTGGGGAAGATAGGTGATAGACAAGATAGACAAGAAAGACATTGGTGATGATTTTCCTGATGTGAAGACCTCTAAATGTATTCCCTCAGGATGACCCTGAATAAAGATGAGAGAAGGAGCTTTATCTGTAATAAAACATTCTCTCAATAGCCTATCAGCCAAACAAACTGCAGGTCCTCCGTATTTACTCCTGGGGTCCAACTGTCAGAACATCAGGAGTCTGGTCTTGATTGTGCCTTTTGAACCTTGAAAAAGACCACTTAAAATCATTCTGTCTATAATGCTTACCTGTACTTGTTTTGAGAGCATCAAATAAATTGTTAGAGCATTTTGAAAGAGTATAAAGTGAACACGAATAAAGAACTAGGGTGGAAGAAACCTTAACTCTCAACCTACTTCAGTTAGGAAAGGAGATTTGAAAGGATGCCTGGGGACAACCCAATTAAAAGGATTCTCAAGTATCAGTTACCTCGATCTCTTTTTATGTCCCCAGCTTTTTTTTTTTTTTTTTTTTTTTTTTTTGCAGTACGCAGGCCTCTCACTGTTGTGGCCTCTCCCGTTGTGGAGCACAGGCTCCGGACGTGCAGGCTCAGCGGCCATGGCTCACGGGCCCAGCCGCTCCGCGGCATGTGGGATCTTCCCGGACTTGGGCACGAACCCGTGTCCCCTGCATCGGCAGGCGGACTCTTAACCACTGCGCCACCAGGGAAGCCCTATGTCCCCAACTTTTTATTCTGCCTGCTACCACCTTAGTTCACATTCATCTCTTAATTATTCTTGTGCTCTCACCCAGCCACCCCAAAAAACCTGCTTACCCTGTCTCCGTTATCCTTCACACTGACCACTAGTTATTCTCTAAAACTTACCTAATTACAAAATTCCTATGGCTTAGAAACCTTCAGTAGCTCCTCAGGGGACTACAGGATGGATCAAATTCTTTCCACAGTATATGAGGTCTCTTGCAATCTACTTTTCAGGTTTTTTTTTTTTTTCTTGGGCTACGTTGGGTCCTCGTTGCCGCGCGCAGGCTTTCTCTAGTTGTGGCGAGTGGGAGCTACTCTTCATTGCGGTGCGCGGGCCTCTCATTGGCGGTGGCTTTTCTTGTTGCAGAGCACGGGCTCTAGAGCGCAGGCTCAATAGTTGTGGCGAACGGGCTTAGTTGCCCCGCAGCATATGGGATCTTCTCGGACCAGGGCTCGAACCTGTGTTCCCTGCATTGGCAGGCTATTCTTAACCACTGTGCCACCAGGGAAGCCCCTTCAGGGTTGTTTTAAACATTAAGTTTATATAATGTCTGACACATAGAATTCAATATATCTGGGTGAAATAATAACAACAACAGTAGCTGTAGGCTAAAAATTCATTGAAACATTTCCTAGACTGAGGAATATACTAGGTTTCAGTATCTAAAAGAAAATATCTACAGAGAAAGACCATTCTTATAAACCCGAGAAACCACTCTCTTGAAGGCAACCTTGGTGAATGGAGCAGTAGTCAAGACACATCTTTCACTTTGTTTCCTTCCCTTTTCTCCATGAAGTGCTGATACAGTCCCAGACTGTAACCTCCAAGGGAGGTTGGACCATGCCTTTTATTTGTTTTGCCTTCTACTTCTTTTTCTTCTCCTACTGTACTAGTGAAGGAAACCAGACTATGTCACCTCAAAACATGCCACTTTAGTATATTGATGATTTTGAAGAAATAGTAGGTGTAAGAAGGACACTCTGACCCTCCTTTTCTTTCTGAAAGCAGGAGCTAAAACTCCCATGTGAAAAGTACTTACCCTGTACCAGAAGGAAGGAAGACATTCTTGTCATCAGAGATGGGGAATCTGGGGCTGAGAAATCTATACAAACAAACCTTATTAAACTAACCCTTATCTTCCTAGTTACATCTTGAATGGAAAAATTTGCTTTCCTCCTGTGTGATTCTCCTTTACTCTCACACTAGTACCACAGTCACAAAACTTCTGACAACAGACTGTGTGGGATTTTGCCCACAACAAGCAATTCTTTGAAACCAGCTGGGTATCCTACAAATTAACTCAATTCTGACACTATCTAACTGGAGATAGCTTCAAGATCCCACAGGTTAAGGGCTTAGTCCCACAAGACTGCCCCCATGTTAGATGCCAACCTCAAGTACTAGGTCCCCAGGTTACCTACAACTTCTGTCTGACTTGGCTATAAATTGGAGCCTCCCACGATCTCCCCTGTCTCCACTTTGGGTTCACTTAGTTTTTAGAATGGCTCATAAAACTCAGGAAGACAGTTTACTTAATACTGTAAAAAATTAATAAACAGAAGGGGGAGCTCTCATGCCCTGTAATGGTAGCTGAGCCCAACAGGAAGAAAGCTGGCTCTTCTTTCCTGGCAAGGACTCAGCCAGTGAAAAGCCATGGACTCTGTTTACTATAGCCTTCCCAACTTCCTTTTTCTCCCTCCCAATAAAAGCATCCTCCTTCCCTTGCCTTTTGAGAACGTTCATGTGGCTCTCCCAGGATTGCAGACCTTGAATTGAAGTTCTCTGCGGATACTAAATAAACCCATCTTTGCCTGGGAAATATCTGTCAGTCTATTTGTTTCAACACCGTTTGTTATAAAAGGATATGATAAAAGATACAGATGAACATCCAGATGAAAAAGATGCATAGGGCAAGGTATATGGGAAGGGGTTTGGAGCTTCCATGCCATCTCTGGGCATGCCACTCTCTCAGCACCTCCATGTGTTCACCAACCTGTAAGCTCTCTGAACTGTATACTTTGAGGATTTTTAGGGAGGCTTCATCATGTAAGTATGATGTATCACTAACTCCATTTCCAGCCCCTCTCCCCCCTCTGGAGAATGGGAAGTGAGGCTGAAAATTTCAAGCTTCTAATCATGGCTTGATCTTTCTGGTAACCAGCCTCCATCCAGGAGCCCACCCAGAGTCACCTCAGAACAAAAGACACTGCCAGCACCCAAGAAATCCCAAGACATTTAGGAACTGGAGCCAAAGACCAAGTATTAGAACAAAAGATGCTCCTAGTGCTCTTATCACATAGGAAATTACAAGGGTTTTAGGAGTTCTGTGCCAGGAACCAGGGGCAGAGATCAATTTATGTATTTACTATTATATCAGACTTCTTCATCATTTACTATCCTGAGCTCAAACCCCTTTGTCTTATCAATTTTTCACAAATTTATTGTTTCTTTGTCTAAAAGGTGTAAAAGCTTCCTGCTCTGGTCACTTCTTTGGGTTTTCATTCTCTTGTGAAGGCTCCCATGTACATGTAAAGATTTAATAAAATGTGCACACTTTTCTCCTGTTAATCTGTCCTATGTCCGTTTAATTCTTAGGCCCAGCCAGGGACCCTAAAAGGGTAGAGAATTTTTTCTTCCCCTATACTAGATAATACCTTCAGTACAATGTTGAATAGAAACAGTAATAGCAGACGTCTTTGTCTTGTTCTAATTTTGAAAGCCAGCTGTATTAATTTCTGAAGGCTGCTATAACAAAGTACCACAAACTGGGTGGCTTAAACAATAGAAATTTATTGCCACACAGTTTTGGAGGCTGGAAGTCTGAGACCAAGGTATCAGCAGGGTTGGTTCCTTCTGAAACTGTGAGAGGAAATCTGTCCCATGCCTCTTCCCTAGCTTCTGGTGGTTTACTGGCAATCTTGGTGTTCCTAGCATTGTAGACACATCACCTTAGTCTCTGCCTTCATGTTCAGAGAGCATTCTTTCTGTGTCTGTATCTGCCTCTGTGTCCAAATTTCCTCTTTTTATAAGGACACCAGTTATATTGGATTAGGACTCACCCTGATGACCTATTTATTATTATTATTATTATTTTTAAAATTTGGAACGCTTCACGAATTTGCGTGTCATCCTTGCGCAGGGGCCATGCTAATCTTCTCTGTATTGTTCCAATTTTAGTACATGTGCTGCCGAAGCGAGCACTGATGACCTATTATTAATTTAACTAATTACATCTGCAATGACCCTCTTTAAATAAGGTCACATTCTGAAATACTGGTTAGGACTTCATCATATGAATTTTTGTGGGACACAATTCAACCTATAACAGAAGCTCTAACATTTTACCATTAAATATATTTGCCATGATAACCTTTATTAAGTAAGTTCTCTTCCATTCCCAATTTGCTAAAGGTTTTGATCGTAAGCAGACGTTAAACTTTGTTCAATGTTTTTACATAATTAACAAGATTTAATATATGGCTTTTATTCTTTAATCTAGTAATGCAATGATTTATACTGATAGATTTCCTAATATTAACCCATGCCTGAATTTTGAGAATAAACCCAACTTGGTCATAATTTTTAATACATTTCTTGATTCAGTTTGCTAATGTTTTAGAAGATAGCTTTTCACATCTGTGTTCATAGGAAAGATTGACCCATAAGGTTTTGTTTGTTTGTTTGTTTGGTTTTTTGGTACGGTCTTTGTCTGCTTTATATATTGTTACAATAGCCTCATAAAATGAAGTGGGGACTGTGACAGATATTACTAGTTGTTTCAGTTTGGAGTGATAAAGTTCTGGAGATGAATGGTGATAATTGTTGCACAGCAGTGTAAATATACTAAATGACACAGAACTATACACTTAAAAATGGTTAAAGTGGTAAATGTTACATTATGTATAATTTACCCCCCCACACACATACACACAAAACCAAACCCACAGCTAACATCATACTTAATGATGAAAGACTAAAAATCTCTCTAAGATCAGGAACAGGACAAGGATGTATGATCTTGCGAACTCTATTTAACATAGTACTGGAGGTTCAGGCCAGGGCAGTTAGGAAAGAAAAATAAATAAAAAGCGTCTAGGTTGGAAAAGAAAAAGTAAAACTGTCCCATTTAAATGTAATGTGATCTTATATTTAGAAAATACTAAAGAATATCCACAAAAAACTAAATAGAGCTAATAAACAAGTTCAGCAAAGTTGCAGGATACAAGATCAATACACAAAAATCAGTTGTATTTCTATACGTTAACAATGAACAATCTTAGAATGAAATTCAAGAAACAATTCCATTTATAATAGTATCAAAAATAATACATAGGATTCATTTTATACAGGGAAGTGCAAGAATTGTATACTGAAAACCACAACACATTGTTGAAAGAAATTAAGAATTAAATAACTGGAAAGATATCCAATGTTCATGGATTGGAAAATTTAATATTAAGATGGTAGTTCTCCCTAAACCGATCTACAAGTTCAACACAATCCCTATCAAAATCCCAACTACCTTTTAAAAAAGAAAAGAAAAGCTGATCCTAATATTCATATGGAATTGTAAAGGACCTTAAATAACCAAAACAATCTTATATAAGAAGAATAAAATTGAAGGATTCACATTTCCCAGTTTCAAACCTACTATAAATCTACCACATTTAAGACAATGTGGTACTAGCATAAGACATAGGTCAATGGAATAGAATTGAGAGTCCAGAAATCAAACCATACAGCTATGGTCAATTGATTTTCAATAAGTCTAAGATCATTCAGTGGGAAAAAGACTACTTTCACAAATGGTGCTAGGATGACTGGATATCCACACGCAAAAGAATGCAGTTGGACCTCTACCTCATACCATAAACAAGAATTAGCACAAAGTGAATAAGAGGCCTAAATGCAAAAGCTAAAACTAAAAACTCTTAGAAGAATACATAGATATAAATCTTTGTGACCTTGTATTAGGCAATAGTTTCTTAGATAAGACACCAAAAACACAAGCAACAAAAGAAAAAATTAGATGAACTACATCAAAGCAAAAAACTTGTGTGTATCAATGGATACTATCAAAAGAGTGAAAAGACAATCCACAGAATGGGAGAAAATATTTGTAAACCATATATTTGATAAAGGTCTAGTATCCATAATATACAAAGAATTCTAAAACTTAATAATAAAAACACAACCTAATTAAAAATGCACAAAGGTATTGAAGACATTTGTCCAAAGAAGATATACAAATGGCCAATAAGCACATGAAAAATGCTCACCATCATTAGTCATTAGAGAAATGCAAATCAAAACCACAATGAGATACCACTTTACACCTCTTAGGATGACTGTAATCAAAAAGACAACAAGTGTTGGGAAGAATGTGGAGAAACTGGAACAGTGCTGATAGGAATGTAAAATGGTGCATTTGCTTTGGAAAGCAGCTGGATAGTTCTTCAAAAAGTTAAACATGGAATTACCATATGACCCAGCAAGTCCACTCCTAGGTATATACCCAAGAGTAGTGAAAAGGTAAGTTCAAATAAAAGCCGGTACATGAATGTTTATAGAAGCATTATTCATAATATTCAAACAGTGGGAACAACCCAAATGTCCATCAACTGATGAATGGATAAACGAAACATGGTATATTCAAACAATGGAATATTATTTGACCATAAAAATAAATGAAGTACTGATATATACTACAATATGGATGAATCTTGAAAACATTATGCTAAGTGAAAGAAGCCAGACACAAAAGGCCACAGAATGTATAATTTCATTTATATGAAATGTCCAGGCTAGGCAAATCCAGAGACAAAAAGATCAGTGGTTACTAGGAGCTGGGGGAAGGTAGAGAGGAGAATGAGGAGTGACTGCTCGGTGGATATGGGATGTTTTTGGGGGGTGATGAAAATGTTCTGGAATTAGATAGTGGTGATGGTTGCACAAGCTTATGAACATACTAAAAACCATTGAACTGTACACTTTTAAATGGTGAATTTTATTGTATGTGAATTCTATCTCAATAAAAAAGGTACAAGACTTGAACAAACACTTCACCAGAGGGATTATACAGAAAACAAGTAAGCACATGAAAATATGTTCAACATATTAAGGAAATGCAAATTAAAACTATTGTGACCAGAGAAGCCCAAGGAGATATTATATATATGTAATATTTAATTGGTAATATGTAATTTGGTATTTAGGATGGATGGATGTAATGGCATCTAGCACGGAATCCTGGAACAGAAAAAGGACCTCAGCAAAAAAAAGTAAGGAAATCTGAATAAAGGATGGACTTTGGTTAATAATAATATATCAATATTGGTTCATTAATTGTTCCATGTGGGTCATACTAATATGAGATGTTAAAAGGCTTAGTTTTTTGGGATGGTATAACTGTTCTATGTTGATTGTGATGAATCTACTAGTGTGTTAAAATTCATATAAATGTACAACAAAAATAGCCAATTCTTCCTTCCTTCCTTCCTTCCTTCCTTCCTTCCTTCTTCCTTCCTTCCTTTCTTTTTAGCTGCATTGGGTCTTCATTGCTGCTTGCGGTCTTTAGTTGCAGAGAGAGGGGGCTACTCTTCGTTGTGGTATGCAGGCTTCTCATTGCGGTGGCTTCTCTTGTTGTGGAGCATGGGCTGTAGTTGCGTGGGCTCTAGTTGTGGCCCACGGGCTTAGTTGCTCTGCGTCATATGGGATCTTCCCGGACCAGGGATTGAACCTGTGTCCCCTGCATTGGCAGGCGGATTCTTAACCACTGTGCCACCAGGGAGTGGGGCTACTCTTTGTTGTGGTGTGCAGGCTTCTCACTGCGGTGGCTTCTCTTGTTGCGCAGCATGGGCTCTAGATGCACGGGCTTCAGTAGTTGTGGCACGTGAGCTCAGTAGTTGTGGCTCGTGGGCTCAGTAGTTGTGGCTCGCGGGCTCTAGAGTGCAGGCTCAGTAGTTGTGGCAATGGGCTTGGTTGCTCTGCGGCATGTGGGATCTTCCTGGACCAGGGATCAAACCCATGTCCCCTGCATTGGCAGGCGGATTCTTAACCACTGCACCACCAGGGAAGTCCCTAAATGTTAATTTAAAAGAAAAAATTAAAAATTATTTGGAGCAATCAAGAGCCAACAGAACCTGGCGATTTGACCCTGGAGTGAAGAGAACCACACTGGATGAGCTCTGTCTTTCCAAAGCTTTCCCCTTAGGGCCCTCCCCCATCTGTACAGTGTGGTGTGGCTAAACCTCATGCAGAAAGCCACAGACCTTCTTGGCTTAAGACATCAGTGGATAAATTTCAGGGTGGAGCAGCTGGAAACTGAGGGGGGAATACCCCAGAAAGGAGGTATCTACAGAGAGGGGATCCCCTAAACCTGCACATAAAATTCCTACAAGGGACTTCCCTGGTGGCACAGTGGTTAAGAATCCACCAGCCAATGCAGGGGACACGGGTTTGATCCCTGATCCAGGAAGATCCCACATGCCACGGAGCAACTAAGCCTGTGTGCCACAACTACTGAAGCCCGTGTGCCTAGAGCCCATGTTCTGCAACAAGAGAAGCCACCGCAGTGAGAAGCATGCGTACCACAACAAAGAGTAGCCCCCGCTCACCACAACTAGAGAAAGCCTGCACACAGCAACGAAGACCAAACACAGCCAAAAATAAATAAATAAAATAAATAAATTTATTTTTTAAAAAATCCCACAAATCCTTGGATAACTCCTTACTGCACATCCACTGGGTGAGACTCCAAGGAGCCTAGTGGGAAACAGCAGCTGAAAGGGAGATATTTCTGCTGCTGTGTACTGCAAGGGAGACAAAATTTGTAGTTTGATTTCCACAAATTTAAAGGGGCTTGGTAAATGCCTTTAGGCTGCCCACTGAAATTCCATAGGGGCTATGCCTTAGAAGACTATGGAGCAGGACTAAGGAATTCACCCTAATAATAATGGTGAAACTTAAACAGACTCGCCGTAACAAAGGGGTGAACCAGAACTCCACAAGCTTCAGGTCAAGTTCAAGCTATTAATTTGACTGCTTGCTAATACAAAAATCAATGTTCTTCAGGAGAAGATAAAAGAATCCATAATCTGTACAATGTATCATCTCCAACGTCCATTATACAAATTTTAAAAATCCTAGACATGCAAAAAAGGAAAATGTAGCTCAACATCATTAGAAAAGTCAGACAATGACAGTAGATACCTACACCACCCAAATGTTGGGGGGGAGAAAAAAACCTTTAAGCATTTATTATAAATATCTACAAAAAACTTTATGCAAAAGATAATCATAACAAATAAATAGATGGAGAATCTTAAGAAAAAAGAAAATTATATTTAAAAATAGAAATTCTAAAACTGAAAATAAGTAAACAAATAAATGACTGATTTTGGGACTTCCCTGGTGGCACAGTGGTTAAGAATCCACCTGCCAATGCAGGGGACATGGGTTCAAGCCCTGGTCCGGGAAGATCCCATATGCCACGGAGCAACTGAGCCCGTGCGCCACAGCTAAGCCTGCGCTCTAGAGCCTGCGAGCCACAACTACTGAGCCTGCATGCCACAACTACTGAAGCCCGCACGCCTAGAGTCTGTGCCCGGCAACAAGAGAAGCTACCGCAATGAGAAGCCCGCACACCACAATGAAGAGTAGCCCCCGCTCGCCGCAACTAGAGAAAGCCTGCCCACAGCAACAAAGACCCAATGCAGCCAAAAATAAATAAATAAATAAATAAATAAATAAATAAATTTATTTTAAAAAAAAAAGACTGATTTTAACAGCAAGTTGAAGTTGTCAGAAGAAAGGGTCAGTGAAAGTAAAGAAATACCAGGAGACATCTCAGTCAAAAGACGAGAATAAAGACTGAAAAAAAAATGACATATCAAACAATATTAAGGTGATGGTATTAACTGGAGTTAGAGAATGAGAGGAGAGAGAAACCAAGGCAGAAAAATGTGAAGAAATAATGGCAAAAATCCCCGAATTTGGTAAAGACAAAAATGTATATATTCAAAATTCTCAGGGCACCACAATGAGATATAACTGAAGACAACCACTCCTAGGTACGTCATAGTCAAACTGCTGAAAACAAATATAAAATCTGAATAGTGAAGATAAACAATACATGACATACTGGAGAACGATAATTTGAGTTATCTTTGATTTTTCACCTGGAATTGTGAAGGTCAGATGACAGTGGAGGAAAATCTTTAAACTGCTGAAAGAAAAAGATTGTCAATATAGAATTTTACATCCAATAGGATGAATGAAGTTGAAATAAAGTTATTTTCAGATAAAAGAATTCATCTAAGAGAATTCATCCACCAGCAGATCTGCACCACAAGAAATGCTGGAAGAAATTCTTTCGGCTAAAGGGGAATGATATCAGGGAAAATCTTAGACCTTCATGAATGAATGAAGGGATCAGAAATGGTAAATATCTGGGTAAATATGAAAGACTCTTTTCTTCCTACTTTGTTTAAAATGAAGGACAGTTTAAAGCAAAAATTATGACATCATCTTGTGGAGTTTCTAATGTGTGTAGATATGATCCATACAACAAAGCATAAAGGATAGGGCAAGGATTGTCGTAAATGGGCCTATTTGGTTATGAGACTTCTACACTTTATGTGACATCGTACAATACCATCACTAAGTAGATTGTGAAAACTTAAGTACATAGTTACATTGCAGTACTAGAGAAGCTACTAAAATATAGACAAAGAGGTACAGCTGTCAATATGTAAAATGAAGTTCTTTTTTTTTTAATTGGGTGAAATTCTTTAAAAAAAAAATTGAATATGCCCAAAGAAGACAGGAAAGGAGAAGAAAGGAACAAAAGTCAGAAGGGAAAAAAACAAATAGTAGCTCAAAATCCAACCGTATCAATTATTATATTAAATATCTATGGAACAACAAATGGTTCAATTTAAAGGCAGATATTACCAAAATGAATAAAAAAGCAAGACTCAACTATATTCTGTCTACAAGAGATGCACTTTAAATATAAAGACACAGATAGATCAAAAGTAAATGAATGGTAAAAGATATAGCTACAAATAGTGAGCATATCAGATAAAATAGACTTCAAAGCAAAAATTATTAGCAAAGATGAGGAATGACATCCATAACCATAAAGGTTCAATTCATCAGACAGACATAACAATAATCAAATATTTATGTATCTAATAATAGAATTTCAAAATCCACAAGGCAAAATTTGGCAGAATTGAAGGGAGAAATGGACAATTAATCCCTCTATTAATTCATTGAAAAACTACACAAGAAATCAGTAAAGACATAGATGATCTGAGCAACATTATCAACCACCTTGACCTAACTAATATTTATAGAATACTGTACCCTAAATGTGCAAAATGAACATTTTCAAGTGCATATAGTATATTCACTAATATAGACCATAGGTTAGTCAATAAAATAAGTCTCAACAAATTAAAAGGAACTGAAATCATACGAAGTTTGCTCTCTGACCACAATAAGGTGAAGATGGGGCATCTGTGTACCCTGGAGGCCAGTAAGGGGAGAAAGGTAGTTTCAGATTGCAGGCACAAGTGGCACTGCAAGCACAAGCGGGTATGGGGTAGGGGCTGAACACCAGGAGGAGGGGAGAGAGCTGGGTGGGGGCACCAGTTACCCACCCCAGGCCCCAGCCTTACGGTCTCTGGCTGCCACCTGTCCCCAGAGCTGCCAGCAGGAGGGAGTGCTGCAATCAGAATGGCCCAGGTGGTGATGCTCAGAACAGGGCCCCTGGGCTTCCTGCTTGGCTCCTTTGTCTGCCTCAGGGGCGGACAGCTAGTCTTCCCTGCTCTGGCCACAGAAGGAGAGCACCTAGCAAGGTACAGAGGTGACGACTGCAAGGTGAGCTGCTTGGGCTCGGGGCTAGGATTCAGGTGGGATCACTGGGCCAAGGTGGGGGTGGGGACCAAAGGTTTTGTAAGAGAAGGAAGGGCCAGCCCAGGGTGTGCTGGGGGCTCAAAGGAAGGGTCTGCTCTGCCCCAGTGGGGAGCCCCAACCCTTGTTCTGGCTGGAGATGGCCGGCTGAGAGCAATGACCCCAAAACCTTGCTTCCCACAGAGGAACCCTTTGTCCAGGGCTAGACTGAAGGGGGACAGGAGGGGCTAGGCCATAGCCACACCACCAAGGGCCACCACAATGACCCCACAAGCCCTGTGCTCAGTGGTAGGACCTGACTGGGTGAGGTCCTTCAGGGATTTCTGGGGGAAGGGCAGGGCCCCAAGGAGACTGCCTGTCACCCCACACCCAGTTGCAGGGCCACTCTCACCGCTGTTCCTCTGAAATTCTCCATCAGAGTGAAAGGAGAAAGAGATCAGGTCCCCAGTGAGGACCCCCAATGGGATGGGCAGCATTTCAGGCCAGGTGCCCAGAGAATGGGATGCTCTCTCCCCTGGGCTCTTGCTCACAGCTCTGGGACCTTGCTCCTCCTCCTTTCTTACAAAGAAAATGGCAGCTTGGCTCAATGAAAGCCAAGGGGAAGGTCAGGAAGAATACAGGGGGTCAGTAATTCCTGGTGGTGGGGTCTGGGGAAGCGGGTGCTCGTGTGCCAGCAGCATGAGGGAGGCAGTGCTATACAGTGGTTAAGGTCATGGGCGCTGGAACCAGACTGCCTGGGCTTGAATCCTGGTTCCCCCACTTACTAGTTTGTAACCTTGGCAACCTCTCCAAGCCTGTTTCCCTTTCTGTTAAATTGGAAGGATAACAACAGCATCTATTTCATTACATTACTGTTAGGGCTAAGTGGGGTTTTAGCACAGTTTCTGGCAATAAATATTATCATTATGGATGGAGCCCCACATATAGGCCTAGATCCCCTAACTGAAGGGTCACCTCCTCATCCAGACCCTGACTCAAAGTCCAGGGGCCCAGCTGATGGTGGCCAGAGTATTCACCACTGGGGAACTTTTCAGAGGGAGAGTCAGGGGTGGGGCCCTGCTCTCCAGAGCCTTTCCAGCTGCGTGATTTCCTAAGAGCTCTGGGGCAGGGCTCACAAAGAGGCAGCCAGTTTCTGAGGGCCCATTGTTTTTCTCCTGTGAGATGAGAAAGACACTTTCTCCCCACCCCTCCTCCCTTGACGCCCAGCTCTGCATGCTCAGGTGCAGGCCAAAGATAAACAAAAGCTGCCCGTCTCTCCTTGTCTTGCTCACAAAGAGCTCTCAGTGCCTCCCAATGGTTCTGTGATGCCCAGCCTTCCAAGCTTATTATCCCCAATTCACAGATGAGGAAGTTGAGGCCCAGAGGGAAGAAGTGGCTTATTTGATGTCCCATACAGAGAAGTGGCACAGCCCGGACTTGGTCTCCCAGTCCTGTATCCAGTATTGCAACAGACTCATGGGCACGCCAAATGCATAGCCACACATTGACACACAGACAGACAGTCCCACGTGCACCGTGCACAGCCTGAGTGGGGAGAGGCCAGAGGGGTGGTGGTTTGGACCCTCACTCCTCAGGAGCCAGGTGGTGACAGCTGTTTGTTTGGGTTTTTTCCCCTCCCTAGATAAGCTTCACATCCCAGGTAACTGGAGCAGAAATCCTCAGCTTATCTTTTCTCCAGGTGGGGTTCCTGCTGCCCCAGTAGGGGCCAGGACAGTCCACTCTCTTCCACAGCTGTGACCTCTGCTTGGCCCAGTGGGTATGGGGGGAGTGGGAAGCAAGAGATGCTGCTGGTGGATTTCAGGAGAGTGTGACCAAAGTCCAAAGGGCTGTTCACATGACTGGGTCCTCCCTGTGGTCTCGAGGTCAAGAGAGATGGGAGAGGGGAGACCTCAGCCTAAGGTAACCAACTGTCCAAGTTTTCCTGGGTTCTTGAGATGTAGGGTTTTTAATTTTAAACCCTGGAAAGCCCCAGGCAAACTGGGATGAGGTGGTCCCCTGAGTCTTCCACAGCTCCCAGTTTGGGAAAATTGAGATTCACTCCGGAATATGTAGAGGATACTATGGACTGGGGCCAGGAGGGAAGGGAAGGGTCAGGGGCAGGGGAGGCAGGCCCTACTTTCACCCCCTTTCCCAGGCTCTCTCTGAGACCAAAGCTCAGGCACAACCATGCAGGCCATCCTCCCAGGTCCCCAAAGCCCTTTGTTCCCAGTAAAGATAGGAGAAACCTGAACTAAATCTATTTCTCACTTCCTTATAGAGGAAAAGGAGGTAAGGGAGGTGACTGATGTTTAGGTCAAAGGGCACACGAAAGAGTCATGCAGACATACATTAAGCTGTGTGCACTCCAGCAAAGTGTAACTTTTGGAAACCTGTTTCTTTATCCTGAAAATGCAGATATGTTCCCATCTTGTGGGATTGTATGAAGCATCAATGAGCAGCAGCTTAATAGATGTTGGTGGCTGAGATTGTGGGAGGGTCTTTCTCCTCTCAGACTTGGCAGGAGATGCCTGTCTTGGGTCTAGATCTCACCCAGGTTTCTGTTTCTTTCTTTTTTATTTTATTTATTTTATTTTATTTATTTTTTGGCTGCATTGGGTCTTAGTTGCAGCATGTGGGATCTTTCATTGTGGCAAGGGCTCTTCATTGTGGCACACATTGTGGCACACGGGCTTCTCTCTAGTTGTGGCATGTGGATTTTTCTCTCTCTAGTTGTGGCATGCGGGCTCCAGGGTGCATGGGCTCTTTAGTTGAGGTGCTTGGGCTCCAGAGCACGTGGGCTCTGTAGTTGAGGCGCGCAAGCTCAGTAGTTGTGGCACGCGAGCTTAGCTGCCCCATGGCATGTGGGATCTTAGTTCCCCGACCAGGGATCAAACCCATGTCCCCTGCATTGGAAGGCAGATTCTTTATCACTAGACCACCAGGGAAGTCCCCCAGGTTTCTGTTTCTTCAGGACTTCTGCTCCTCTCAGGTTCACATGCCCCTGGTGTTGCCTCCAGGGAATGGCAAGATGGGAGATGACTGGGAAAGGGGGTCCTAAAGGAGGAGGAGGGGAGGGGAATGGCGAGGTTGGAATTTGAGATGAGAAGAAAACGTTGCATAAGGAGGAGGTCTCAACTGCTGGAAACTGAAGGGTGGCTCAGGGCAGAATTTATCCATGATATCCAGGCCTCTGAAGTTCCTCAGCACAGGGAGGCATGTGTGGGGTAGCGAAGACATTCACCTCAGGCTTAGCCCCAAGCCAAGTCTCCCTGAGCCCTGGGTGGCCCATCTGACCCAATGATCAGAGGCTTCTCCCTCATCCCAGCCTGCAAACACCTGGTGGTCTGGTCCATTTCTCCTCCCAGGCCCTGATTGGGGCAGTCAGCACCATTAAGTTCTTCCTGTCTGAGGCTTTCCTGGGTCAACACTTAGAGGCCGTGTAGCACCTGAGCCAGGAGACCTCTTCCTGGTCAGGTTGGTGTCACCCACTGGATGCTGGTGCGGGGCCCACGTGGGCGTGTACTGCAGCCACAGAGAGATCATCCACTTTGAGGGTGAGTATCTCATCTGGAACACAGGCCTTAGTCTTCGAACAGAGGCTACCCATCAAGCCCAGCTCCACCAGTGGGTGGGCCTCACGGGGATGAAGACTGCAGGTCCTGAGCTCATGGTGTGAGTCTCTGAAGACAGGCAGTTGGGCACCCAGGGTATGGGGCTCAGGGCCGCGGGATCCTGGGAGATAGGGATGCAGGCTGGATCTTGGGGCTGGAGTCACAGGACCTGACCTGGCTCTGACCCGCACTTGTCTGGTGATCCTTGTCTGGTGATGCAAGAATCCTGGTGGCCGCGGGCCGCTCATGTTTCTTGGCTCCTACGAAGGCGTTGTGTCCAAACAACGGCAGCGACTGCTGCTGCGCTCCCGCTCGCTTTGGAGGGTGCTGTGTAGACAGGGCGGCTGGAGCACCGCATATGCAAAGCCTTGGACGCTGACCTACCTCCCTATCACCCCACGCACAGCAACTGCGTGCACTCTGCACTGCACTGCTCGGCCTAGAGCCCAACCTGGACCCCCTACAAATAGCCCGGAGTCCCACTAGTTCAGTGTGCACGGCCCAGCTACCCATGCAGGACCCCACGTCACCTCCAGAGCCAGTTAACAAATGCAGCTAACCAATGCGTTCCTGGAAAATTCAGGCCTTCCCTCCCCACCCAGGCCACGTTCTTCAAACTCAAGATCCACTTTCCTCTGGCAGACCCAAAGCCCCCAGAAGCAAACTAGGCCTGCTAACTCATCAAGGTTCTACTCCTCTGAAACCCTTTTGGGTCCACTCCAGGAAGACCCCAGCTCACAGATACTGGGCACATCTATTTACTTCAGCCTACTTCAGCCAGGTGCTGCCATGGTCCTGGTCAGTCCCGATTCCCATTTTCCAATGGAACCCACCTACAGAGACAAATTCCACCTTTCCGGCCCCGCCCATTTCCACCCGGGCCCACCAATTCTGGTTCTGGAGACACCTGTATCCTAATCTATAGATCAAGACTCAGCCCTATGGACCCTTCCACACTCCGTATCCAGGCCTTCTCACCTTCTCCCTGAAGTCCAGCCAAAAGACCCCAGCTATTCAACCTGATGCCCCAAAGTCAACTAGAACCCACCCCTTCCCCCAACCCAGTCACCACTTTCCCTCTGGATCCAGGCCGTCTTTCCTTGGGGTACCTTGGGCCTTGGGGGAGGAGCTGAAGGCCTCACATGATCCAAGAGTCTTGGCAGTCACACCAGACCCTAACCCACCCTCTTCCCTTCCCCTTCTTTCCTAGGTTTCGGTGGATGTGGACTTGACCGTGGACTAGCCATGACCTCAGGCACTCCTGGGTGGGCATGAGGGCTTCAGAAATGGTTATTAAACTATTTTCCAAAGCTGAATTCGGGGTTCACATTCCCCTCTATTCTGTCCCCATTTCTCTACATCTGCATCTACATCTACGGCAGCATGCTGTAGGCTCCTTGGCGCTCTTGGACCAACCTTCCTTAAATTCCAACATCTCCAAGAAACCCTTTTGCACAGCTTTCTCTTACCCCTCCCCCACCCCCGCCCTTTCCTTCCACAGCGTGGGCGAGCATCCGCGCTAGTATCTGGGATGAGTGGAGCCCCTAGAGGCCGTTCCACCGAGACCCGGTGGTCTGTGGTAGGTAAAGACGTTCTGCATCCCCAGAAGGCTGTCCCATAATCAGTCCAGCAACCTCCACCGCCCCCCCCCACCCCAGACCTGGAGCTGCATCAGTCCCTTTAAAGGGCAGGAACCTTCCTTACTGGGGGGTGGAGGGATTTCCGAGGGATTGGGGCGGGGCCAGACCCTGCTACACCTCCCCTCCTGCTCCCTCCTCGGACACGCCCTCCGTTCCGCAGGCGCCGGAACCTTTAAGAATCTTCACGCGAGCATCCCAGATTGATAAATCCGCGCGCTGCCTCCGCCACCGCAGGTTGCGGCCTTTGCGGAGCCCAGGCCGCGCAGCCGACTTCGCCTGTCCGGCCTGCGTTCCCTTCCTCGGTCCCTGCCGCATCCCGGAGGCGCCGCGACCATCCCAACGAAGCCCGCGACCTCCCCTGCCGCCCCATGTCGGCCGCGCCCGCCTACAGCGAAGACAAGGGCGGCTCTGCTGGCCCCGGGGAGCCCGAGTACGGCCACGACCCGGCGAGCGGCGGCATTTTCTCCTCCGACTACAAGCGGTGAGGGAGCCCGCCGAGAGGGTGGCTGTGCCCGGGCCGGCCTGGAAACATGCGCTCCGGTACCATGGACAGCGCACAGGCCAGTCGGCCGCGCCCAGGCCGGGCCCCGGCGGCGCGCACCGGAAGCCTGCCCAGCCCCCTCCCGCCGCGGTCACGGGCCTTCGCGACGCCCGTCCCCAACGGCAGCATCCCGCAGTGAGGGGCCGGCCTGCGACCTGGGAAGGGGGAGGGAGGCTGGTGGGGGATGGGCCAGCCGTCTCTCTTTCTGGAGGACCAATCCTCTCGCCCCAGGTGTTTCTCCTGTTAGTAGGTTTGGATTACACGCGTTCTCCGCCTTTTTTCGCGTGTGGCAAATTGACTCCAAAATAACGTGGGGGAGGGGTCAGAACCAGCAAGCTTGAGCCTGGGGCCTGTCCAGGAAGGCCCGTCCTGGAATAGACTCAGAACCTCCCAGGCCTGGCCCCTCCTACAAATCCATTTTCCCTCATTCTGGTCCCCATGTTCTCATCCCCATCTCCCATCTAGCGCTCACACTCCTGCTCCCCACATTGCCCCTATAGTTCAGCCCTACCTTAACTTCCCACTCTTCCCTTCCGCCTTTGGCTCATTCGTTCGTTTATTCGTAAATTTTGAAACAAGCCTTTTTAAGGGCCTACTGTATCGAGTCTCGTCCTAGTCACTGTGAATGCAGCCACGAACATGAGACAGTCCTTGTCCTCAAGTTGCTCTAGAGGGGGACACAGGGAAGAAGCTGTCAGTGACAGTTCAGGGTAGCGGGGGCTGTCAGAGCGGTGAGAGGAGCTGGTCCCTGTGCCAGGAGAGAAGGGACAGGGGAGAGCCAGGGATGTTTCAGGCAGAGGAAAGAGCTTTTAGCAAGGTGTGGACGTGAAGGAGAGCTAGATCACAGGTTTTGTAGGTGCTAATACGGTGAGGGCAGAATCTCTGTGCAAGCCACCAGAATGACCAGAAATGAAGGTGGGGAGATGCCAAGGTCGGGGGGGGGGGGCGCAACTGAAGGGTTCTAAGCAGGCAATAGCAGATTTGCATTTTAGAAGGATCCCAGGCTGGGTTGTGGAGAAGAGATTGGAGGGGTGCTGGATTCAGCAGGAGACAAGTGAAGGGGGCTGAAGTTAGGGGGGAGGACATGATGGTGGCCGAGACTATGGGCGAGGCACAGGACTTGAGGGCTATTTTAGGTGGTAGAAGCCCCAGATGTGATGATTAACTGGGGGGAAAGGTAAGAGGAAGGGGCTGGGAGAAGATAAGGATAATCTCAGGTTACTAGTTCTTGTAACTGGATAGATGGTGGTGCCATACAGGGTAATTGGGGAAAAAGACATTACAAGCAAATTTGTGGAAAATAATGGCTTTTGACATGCTGAGATTGTAGACTCTGAGGTATAATACATTCAAGTCTAGTAGGTAGCTGGATGTTAGGATTTGGAGTCCAGGAGATTATTATATATATCCATCAAAGCCACAAAAGGAAGCCAAGAGAACCTAGGGAGCATGTAATATAAAATGAGTTCAGACAGGGCACAGGTAGGAACCCTGAAGACATGGAATTAAGAGTGACCAGAGAGCAGGGGAAAAGTGTTTCAAAGTAACTGAGAAAAAGTAAGCCAAGGGAAGGAGGAAAAATAAAATGTAGTTTCAAGAAGGAAGCGATCAGCAGTGTCAATGCCCACTGAGGTCAACTCAAACAAGGAAAGCAATCATGACCATTGGTTAGACAAAGAGCAGGTCAACCCCTTCCTGCTTTATTCCCCACCTTCTGCCCTGGGAGAATAGTTCTGGCAAAGTCAGAAGAGGAGGGGCTAGATTATTTTTCCCCAACATTCTATGATGAACAATTTTAAACATACAGAAGAGTTGAGTGAATAATACAATGAATGTGTGCCCTCCCTCTAGATTCAACCATTGATGACATTCTGCCATTTTGCCTTATCTAACCATCTGTCTATATTTTTGGCTGAGCCATATAATTTGTAGACATCGTGGCGCCTCAGCCCTAAATTGTAATCAGCATGGGAAGCCAGATTAAAGTGAATAGAGGAGTGAAGGGGAGGTAAATAAATAAAACACAGTGGATGGGAATTTTGCTTTCAAGAAGTGTGACTGTAAGGGGGAGAGAGGGAAAGAGTTGCCAGAGGAGAACATCAGTTCAAGAAGGTTTGTTTATTTTATTTTTGTTGTTATTTTTGTTTGTTAATTATTAGGATGGGAGAGCCCAGAGCAAGTTTAACTGCTGATGGGAAGGAGCCAGCCGTGTGGGAGAGGCTGAAAGGAACTGAAGGAGAGAGGGGAGGGGAGGCTTACAGAGCTGGGTGGGAGGATTGGCCTGGCCTCAAGGAGGACCAGCTCTGCCCAGAGGGAGGAGGACAGGAGAGGAGAGAGTAGATGCAGATGCTTGGGAGCTGCGGGGGATTTGATCTAAAGCCTTTATTTTCTGTGAGAAGCCAGTAGTGAAGCTGCAAAGGCAAGGCTGTGGGTGGGAATTTGAGGAGCATCAAGGGGGTTTGAAATAGAGCAAATAAACTAACCACTCCTGGCAGGGTAGGGGCTGAGGGGACAAGAGGGCCAAGGATGTGAGTAAGAAGCAGATTGGAGGGGTGGACCTGGGGGGCCTAGGCCAAGTATGGAGGAAGGAGAGATAAGAGAGTGCTGATAGGAAGGAAAAAAATCAAGGAAATGGCCTTGGAAAGACAGGTGAGGATCAAGATGGTTAGGGTCAGAGTGAGAAGGGTGTACAAGATTTCTGAGGAAGAGCTGTTCTGAGGAGGCAGAGGTCCAGTTGTGGCATGAGAGTGGAGGAGAGGGATGCCCCACCTCTGTCTGGATCAGCTCTCCTGCCCCCTAGTCCCCTGCCTGGAGATTGGGGGTTGGCCCTGTCCCCAGTCCCTGCCCTCCTCCCCCTCGTGAGTCCTTGTCTCTGAGCAGTGAAGAGGAAACCAGAGCCTCCCTCCCCGCCAGTGTCTAGTTTCTGAGTTTCGGGGCGGGCCATCTGGTGACAGTGACAGGCATCCCCAGCTCCCTGGTCAGCTCAGTCCCATTTTGGAGCAGGACCTGGTGCCCAATGCAGCGATTCCTGCAGCTCCCAGGGGCCGTGGTGAGGCCAGGGGGCAGAGGGGCTGATGGAGCTGATCAGGAGGCTGCCAGCCCTGTGCTGGCCCCTGAAGGCGGGCCCCCACCCTGGTACCAGGCCCTGCAGCCGGAGGAGCTCCGGTGGCTGCAGGCACCAGAGGAAGACACGACCCCAGAAACGTCCCTGGAAGGACCTTGCCTAGAGCCTGGCCAAGGCCACAGCCAGAGGCAGCCACTACGGTACAGAGGGGCCCCCAGAGACCCTCACCCAGACAGCCAGGAAGGCAAGGGGTGGGAAGCTGCCATTCTCAGCCAGGACCCATTTAAGTCCCACCTCCTCAGCAGGAGGACTGGGCCGGCATTTAGGGTCTAGGTGGGAAGCGGGGGGCATCAGGGGTACTGTATGGGGGACTGAGAGTTTGAGTTGGGGGAGATAAGCCTAACTCCCTGGAAGCTCTGAGGGGAAGAGGATAGTAAAATATTTGAGGGTGGAGTAAAATATTTGACCTTTTCCTCCCCCCAGGTCCTAGCTAGAGTGGGTTCTGGGTGAGGTTTGGAGACAGGATAAAGCGTTTGGCCACCCTCTCCTGTCTAGTGGGTTGGAACTTGGATTGTGAGGGGAGGGAGGAAAGTGGATATCAGGTGAGATGAGTATGTCTGGCCTCAAATGCCATGTTTTACCCACCAGCTGGCTCCAGTGCCCCTTGCCCCAGAGAGTCCCTCAGGCCAGGGGTCAGGTCACAGTGAGAGCAGTATAAGGGGATCGGACTGCGGGAGATTAATGTTTCATGGCCTTAGAGTGTTGCTGTGTATCTCTCCCTTCTTCTCCCTCTTGGGAACATAAGCTGGTGGGAGTGAAGATGAGGGACCCAGGGTGGTTACACCCTAGGAGGGAGCTGCTGTCTTTCAGGGGGCAGCTGACAATCCTACCTGTGCTATGTCTGCTATGTCCCCCCAGTCCCTCCGCTCCCTCGATTCCCCTTACCTAGGGCCCTAGAGCCTTCAGGAGCCTGGAAGGTGTGCGCTAGGCTGGGTGGGTGGGAGAACTGTGGGTGCCACAGCACACGCCCTGGGTGTGTGCATTGGACACGGGCCTGTGGCATCTGTCGGGGTGGTGAGTACACCCAGGTGCGAGGAAGCCTGCTTTAGAGAACTCCCAGAGTTAAAGGGGCTGGGCAAACTCTGACAGGTCCCAGTGAAGTCACCCCAGGCTGGCCAGTGAGGACGCCCACGTGACCCCTCAGAAGGAGGTCAGAGGATCATGAGGCTGGAGTATTTGATCCCTTAAAAGCCTGTATTTATCATCAAGAATCTCAAATGGGAGCCCACAGGCCATTTTGTCCAATGAGACTGGAGTAACTCAGTCTTGTCAAAAAGGTGCATGTGTATGTGGTGTGTGTGGTGTGTGTGTGTGTGTGTGTGTCTGTGTGTCTGTGGAGGGACGTGTGTGGGGTATGTGCATGTCTGGATCGGGGGTGGGGGAAGTCGTGGTGGATATGTGTCTGTGGGCGTCTATAGGGATTTGTAGGTGAGGTGTGTGCGTCCATAGGTGTGTGGGTTTATGTGTTGAGAGTGTGTTTTTGTGGGAAGTGTCTGTATGTGTGGTATATATGTCTGTGACTGTGTGTATTTCTGTGGGGGTTGTGGGTGTGTGTCTGCAGGGTTTTTTGTGGGTATGTGTGGGTTTATGTATAGATTTTATGTGTCTGGGGGTTGTAGGTGTGTCTTTGGGGGTCTGGGTATGTGTATGGGGTACAGGTATGTCTGCGGGGAGATGTGGGAGGGTATCCCTGGTACCATATCCCTGCGGGGGTATGTATGGAGGTTCCTGGGGGTGCAGTGGTGTGCGTCTATTTGGGAAGGTGACACCCAGCTCTGTCATTCTTCCCACACCCTCAGTGCTGCCCAGGCCCAGGTGAATGGTCTGTATCTCTGTCTACAGCCATGTGTCCTGAGTTCAACACACCTAGGAATTGACCACCTGGTTTGTGTTTAGGAGGGTGACAAGGTGGTTGTCTTCTGACCCTGGCTTGGCCATAGGGAGTAGAAAATGTCCTCTGGTTTGGGGGGACATCTTCCTGAATGGAGGAGTTTTGATCTTTTTTTTTCTTTTCATTGGAGTATAGTTGATTTACAATGTTGTGTTAGTTTCTGATGTACAGCAAAGTGATTCAGATATATAGAGATATATATAATTTTCATATTCTTTTCCATTATGGTTTATGACAGGATATTGAATCTAGTTCCCTGTCCTATACAGTAGGACCTTGTTGTCTATTTTATATATAGTAGTTTATATCTGCTAATCCCATATGCCTAATTTATCCCTCCTCCACACCCTTTCCCCTTTGGTAACCATAAATTTGTTTTTTATGTCTGTGAGTCTGTTTCTGATTTGTAAATAAGTTCATTTGTGTCATATTTTAGATTCCACATATAAGTGATATCATATGGTATTCGTTTTTCTCTGACTTACTTCACTTAGTATGATAATCTGTAGGTTCATCCATGTTGCTGCAAATGGCATTATTTCATTCTTTTTTATGGCTCAGTAGTATTCCTGAATGGAGGAGTTTTAGATCAACTTGAGTGGGGCAGGACATCTTCTCCTGCCCTCATCTGACAGCTAGCAAGTCCTCTGTGTTCTGTTAAGCACTCACACATTTCTGCAAAATGCAGCCCTACGACTAGGTGCATGTTATGTCAGGTTCTTTTCTTCCTCTTAGCATTTAGCACTTACTCATTTCTCAGCATCAGCACCAGTCACACTTGCCTCTTTATGACTATTATCATGCTCTTCCCTCTCCTGATATTGCTACCTCCAATTTCTGATTCTCTATTGCTTCTAAATGTTTCACTTCTGTGACTAACTTTGTGCACACTGCTTTTTAACTCCTACCATTGGTGATACCTCTCCCAGCTGGGTTCTCATGCCTAGGTCAAAGCTATGGATTATCTGAGTATCATCTGGGAGATTAGAGAATGTACAGTTCTCCATACACAACCGCTCATCACATTTTGGAATTGCCTGGGCAATATATGAGTGCATCAGTGGTCCCACTGCTCTATCAGCTGTGTGCAGACACATTTTTCCACGGGGTTATTCACACTTCTCTGTTCACTTCTTTGACCACCAGCCCCTGGATCTCTGAGTATGGTCAGGCAGGTTGTTCACTGCTCAAGGGCACATGGCCAAGGAATACCAAACAATGCTCCACCCACTGAATGGGGAGCAGCAGCACAGGGCTGTGTCTACCTGGTGGGGCAAGCGGGTGGCAGAAGGGCTTGCAGTAGCCCTGACAGTAAATACTGAATATAGACCCTAAATTTATATCAGTACTTTATCTATTTTGAATATTAAACTTTTATTCACCATATCCCAAATATTTTCCTTTCTGTTGCTATTATGGGCTG
The DNA here is from genome assembly GCF_949987515.2 of Delphinus delphis. Taxonomy (NCBI): domain Eukaryota; kingdom Metazoa; phylum Chordata; class Mammalia; order Artiodactyla; family Delphinidae; genus Delphinus; species Delphinus delphis. The sequence continues at coordinate 104,876,886 of NC_082684.1, forward strand.
AATTGTGGCCCCCTCAAATTCATATGTTGAAGTCCTAACTCCCAATACCTCAGAATGTGACTGTGTTTGTAGATAGGGCCTTTAAAGAGATAATTAAGTTAGAATGAGTTCATTAGGGTGGGCCCTAATCAAATATAATTCACCTGTTATAAGAAGAGGAAATGTGGACACACAGACCCACAGAGGGAAGACCATGTAAAGATATAGGAAGACAGCCATCTACAAGCCAAGAAAAGAGGCCTCAGAAGAAACCAACCCGCTGACACCTTTATCTCAGACTTCTAGCCTCCAGAATTGTGAGCAAATAAGTTTAAGCCACCCAGTCTGTGTTACTTTTACGGCAGCCCTAGCAAAGAAACACGGTTGCCTTGGTTTTTTTTTTTCTTAAATTTAGTTTACATACAAAAGTTAAAAAAAAATAAACCTAGTAATAATAATAAAACATTATTATTACTGATAATTTTATGACCTTGAAAATTAAAATTTCCCCCTCTTCCATATATTGAAATAATTTAACTATTAAACAAATGTGGAATTAATTTTGGTGTGAAATATATGTACAAGTTTAATTCTTTGCTACATAGCAGTTGTCCCGACAGCATTTATTTCAGGGGAGGAAAATTTCTTTCTCCCATTGGCGAGTTATTTGTTCCTAATGTACCAACTTAGATTCATTTGTGAAATTTCCCCCCTATGACTCTTGACTTTCTACTTTTAGCCTGCTACCATAGGGCTTTTATTGTTGTCATGTTGTTTTGTGTTTTGAATTCTGGTAGGGGGAGTTGTCTGTCATTGTTCCATTGTTCTCTTGTTCTCCCCCCAAAATTCTCTGGCGTTCTTACCAATTGATTTTTGTTTCTGGATGAATTCTGCAGCCACTTCAGGAAGTTTGACAAAAGGCCTCCATTGAAATTTCAATGGCCATGGTATGAAATTTGTATATTGGCTTGGAGACTACCTTTATTCCCCTTCGTCTTGTGCAAGGGGTTATTTATTTAAATTATCATTTACCTCTCCCATTAGGGTTTTATAACTTTCTTGAATGACTGTTGAATGTGACAGGTCTGGCCTTTGTGGTAAGACCACTTCAACAGACTCTGGAGAATCTGGGACCCGTCCAGTCCTTGGAATCAGCTCACTCTGTGGGGTCAGGGGCTGGGACCACACTCGGGGAGGACAAGGGCATCTTGCTCTTGTTTTGACACCCACCTCCTTTCCACTGGCTCCAGGTCCTTCTCATCTATCCAACTGGCCATTTCCTGGGAAGGGTCCCTACCTTTCCCACCCCAAATCCATCCTGTCACCTCCTGGCTGTATTAGTTTCCCAGGGCTGCTGTAACCACAAACTGGGTGACTTAATAGAAATTTATTATCTCACAGTTCTGGAAGCTAGAAGTCCAAAATCAAGGAGTCAGCAGGGCCTTGCTCCATCTGAAACCTGTAGGGGAATTCTTCCTTGCCCCTTTCTAGCTTCTGATAGTTTGGCAATCGTTGATGTTCACTGACGTGTAGATGGATCACTCCAATCCTCTGTCTTCACAAGGCGTTCTCCCTGCATCTCTCTCTTCACAAGGCCATCTTCTTAAAGAACACCAGACATATTGAATTAGGGACCAACCCTATTCCAGTATTACCCCATCCTAATTACAGCTCAAACAGTCCTATTTCCAAATAAGGTCACATTCTGGGTACTTGGGGTTAGGACTTCAACATATCTTTTATGAGGGGGGCACAACTCAGCCCATAGCACTGGCTGGCCCACATGCTCCTCCCACCCCTAAGTCCCCTGATGTGTATTTTACCACCTTCCCTTCTGGTCGAGTCCTGCTTTCCCTGCCCAGGTCCCTTCTTTCTGCCTGGACCCTACTGATTGATAGCCCCACCCCCCCTGCTGTGCCCTCAGCTGACCTCTTGTTTCTCCCACCAGGCATGATGACCTGAAGGAGATGCTGGACACCAACAAGGATTCCCTCAAGCTGGAGGCCATGAAGAGGATTGTGGCGGTGAGGGGGGAAGGAGGGGCCTCCCTTGGGCGAGGGGCCTGGGGATCAAAGAGCAGCTCTCCTCGGCTCCTTGTGGACCTTCTCCTAATGAGAGCCGGCATCCTTCTTCTCCCCCTTCCTTGACCCCACCACCAGATGATCGCCCGGGGAAAGAATGCCTCAGACCTGTTTCCTGCCGTGGTGAAGAACGTGGCCTGTAAGAACATAGAGGTGAGCGCTACCTGGTGAGGGGTCTCTCATGCCCACCTCCACCAGGTGGGCATAAATAAACTGGAGCTGGTTGGGGGTGAGGAAGGGAACAATCCAGTCCTTGGGGTGGGGGGGGGCAATCTGCTCAGAAAGTTCCTGGTCCAGGAAAAGACACACCATCTAGACATCCCTGAACTAGATGTGGATCAGAGCAAAGGAGCCAGGGTACACCCAGGGTGCTTTCCCCATGGACCACAGCCAGCTGGGTTGATGACCTCTCATAGGGTGGGGGCACCAGTCCCTGCTGAGAAGCCCACTCCCCCCCAGGTGAAGAAGCTTGTCTACGTGTACCTGGTGCGCTACGCCGAGGAGCAGCAAGACCTAGCCCTGCTGTCCATCTCCACCTTCCAACGCGGCCTAAAGGTCAGAGGTCTCCATTTGCCTCCCTGGGGTCTGGGCCTTGTGGGTGCTGTATTGGAGGAGTGAACCCAGGGAGACGTCTGAGCATGGGGGGACAGGCTCTGGAGGCCTTTTCCTACCTGCCTAAAGTTGGGAGAGTCAGAGGAGGCTGTGATGATGGCTGCCTCAAACGTGAACCACTTGAGCCCCTGACATTGGCCCTCACCCCCATTGATGTAAAGGGACTGAGGCCCACAGCCAGGCGGAAGTCTGCCTTCTTAGGACAGGGCTGTGTGCGGGGAGCTGCTGACCTGGATTCCTCACCTCTGGGTGTCGGAGCCTTGGCACTGGCAGGTTCACCTGGTCTGTGTATCTATCTGTGGAGAACAATGGCTTTGGAACCTTTTCACCTGGAACTGGGTGAGGAGGACAAAAGGGTTTATTGAAAACAAATGAGCTCCATGGAGAGGAAAACCACAAAGTTCACCGGGCAGGAGAGCAGCCTCAGATGTGGAGACTGGGTTCCACGGTCAGCACAGAGAACATAAAGATAAGACCATTCCATTTTCAGTAAGTTCAATACAGCCAATGATTCCTTGAGCGTTGGGACACATTGATTATTCTGTTTAGCACCAGAAGAAGTAGTTGACTTGTCTCAGATGCCCCAGTGTATGTAAAATATCCACCTTTAAAGACCTGGATCACATTTGTTGTGGTGAAATGCTCTTTGAGGCAGGCAGAAATTGAAATCACCCAAGGGAAGGGACAGTGGGAAGAATTCAAGTCCCTTAGAATTCAGTGGAGAGACTTGCCTGGTGGCACAGTGATTAAGAATCCACCTGACAGTGCAGGGGACACGGGTTCGATCCCTAGTCCAGGAGGATCCCACGTGCCGCGGAGCAACTACTGAGCCCACGTGCCACAACTACTGAAGCCGGCGTGCCTAGAGCCCATGATCCGCAACAAGAGAAGCCACCGCAATGAGAAGCCCGCACATCACAAGGAAGAGTAGCCCCCACTCGCCGCAACTAGAGAAAGCCAGCGTGCAGCAGTGAAGACCCAACGCAGCCATTAATTAATTAATTAAAAAAATAATGCAGTGGAGGCTGAATCCCCCCACACTATTTAAACTGAATATTCTCGCCTTTCGTTTTGTATATTAAATGCAGGCATGATAGTCTCCACTGGGTGGTTTTCTGGTTAGGATAAGATTTCTTCTGGGTAGAGAAGGCAACATCACTGCTGTTCTATTCTCTCCCCAATCAGACTCTTCAGCTCTGATTACAGCCGTTAACTCCTCTAGTCTTTCCACACGTTTAGTTCAAATTCCTGTGAGAGGGACTCTAAAAGGTCCAGCTCATCTTGTCATGTTCAGCTGATGCTGTAGGCCGTTGAGCAGACTGAGAGTTGACTGCCAAAACCCGGGGCGCGTGCGCCCCTGGTTCAATCTGCTCTGGCCAGCAGGAGGGGATGACAGAGTCTGCTTCTCTGAGGTGGGGCAGAAAGCATGGGCACTTGCATATACCATTCTTTCATTCAGCAAACACTTGGGTATTTCTATGCCAAACACTATGCTAGGTTATTTTTAAAGGTCAAAACCAGGACTTCCCTGGCAGTCCAGTGGTTAAGACTTCGCCGCACTCCCAGTGTAGGGGGCACAGGTTTGATCCCTGGTTGGAGAAAATCCCACATGCGTGGCATGGCCAAAAAGAAGTCAAAACCATACAATCTATCAGAGTGGCTTGACTCGGGGTTAAATCATTTTATAAGAAACATTCTGGAAATTTTGCACGGATTTTTACTTTGACCTGAGTTTCTACAGTCTGCCCCTTTTCCCTTTTTGGAAAACCAGAGCTCATTTAGTCCATCTCAGTGCAGTGATTTCTCTAGAACAGTGGTCAGCAAACTTTTCTGTATACTGCCAGGTGATAGTAGTTTAGGCTGTGCAAGCCATCCAGTCTCAACCATGCAACTGCTCGATTTTGCCCTTGTATGAAAACAGCCGTAAATGAGTGGGCTTGGCTGGGTTTGCATACATTTTTATTTATAAAAAGGGCAGAAGACAGATTTGGCCTGGGGACTGTAGTGTGCCAACCTTTGCTCTAGAACATCTCTGACAGGTCATCTCCAGTGATACAGACCTCACTCCTTCATAAGGCAACTTGCTGCTTCTTAAGACAACTACAACTGTTTTTTGTTTTTATTGAAGTATAGTTGATTTACAATGTTATATTAGTTTTAGGTGTGGATTACAACTTTTTTAAAACCATTATATTGTTTTGAAACCTCCATCACCATAATTTTTAAAAATTTATTTCAGGCTCACAGAAGGCATAAAGAATAATATAATGAATATATACCCAGCATAAGAAATGAAAGATTTCTCAAACAGCCAAAGTCCCCTATGTATCTTCTCCTGCTTATTATTCATATACATGTCTTTATTCTTTTATTACTTATTATTGCATTCCTAAATAATGTATAATATTGTTTTGTAAGCAGTATCTTATATGTGTTCCTCTAACACTCACTTTCTTTTTGTTATTACTACTGTTAGCGGGGGCTTTCCTGCACATTAGAACCAGCCTTTTCTGTCAGCCCAGGCTGAGGCTTTGTTTGCTTTGCAGCCCACTAATGTTGGCTCACTTCAGACAAACCTCCAGTTGGCAAGCAGATAATCTAGGTCTCCCTATATCCTGTCTTTATGCAATTGGTTCCTTGAATCTCCTATGAAACCCTACTATATTCCATCTTATAAGTTTAGCACAGGATCCAAGCCAGGGTGATGCTGAATCTTAATTTTGTCCTCCTGATTTTGTGTCTTCCTCCAAGATGCTGATAAGCTATTCAGACCAGGGCAACAGACTATGAATCCCCTATATCATGCTTCCAGGATGACACCCATCTGTTAGTAAATCTTCCCCAAGTACCGCATTTTACCAAACTGTGGATCCACCTAACTGCAATCAGCTGGTATTTTCCCATCTTGTTAGGAAGGATTTTAGCAGCAAGAACATTTCTTAACACCTTTCATGTGCAAAGGGCTGTGGTTATCCAGAGAGAAAATAGACATGAATTCTGCTCTTAAAATGCTTACGTATTAAATGAAACAAAAGGCCTACATCAAAAATGGCAATCCAGGAAATGCCATGAGAGACTCCCACAAATGCTTTGCTGAAATCAAGATACATACTGTTAATAGCTACCAGCCTAGTTACCCTAGCAAAACGAAAAAGGGATTTTGGGGGATAACTTCCTGTGAATCCATAATCATTTCCAAATAAAGTGTTAAATAAAAAAGGAAAATAGGTTTTAGCAGTGGATGTGATATGATTTGACTCACAAACTCCTGCTTTTAAAATAAGTGCTTTGAAACCATCTGTTTAAAAATTAATTCCAGAATTTTAACAGGGATTACCATAATTTTCACCTGTAATTTTGTGGCTCTTCTTCTCCATTTTAGAAAATCAGAGTAGCATCTACCCTTTAGTGTCCCAGCACCTCTCCCACTGTCCACCGTTCTCCAAGATTAACGGTAATTTACAGCTGCTGCTGCTCTTGTAATCTCCTGATTACAATACACTGTGTCTAAGGCTCTTCTCAGGTGTCTATAGGATGCAATAAGAGCAAAGAGAAGGGGCTTACACACCTATTCTCTCTTTTTCTTTAAAGCAATCAACAATGGTGTAATACCATTTTTGTTATTTATTTTTGGCTGCGTTGGGTCTTCGTTGCTGTGTGCGGGCTCTCTCTAGTTGCAACAAGCAGGGGCTACTCTTTTGTTGTGGTGCGTGGGCTTATTGCCGTGGCTTCTCTTGTTGTGGAGCACGGGCTCTAGGTGCGTGGGCTTCAGTAGTTGTGGCTCATGGGCTCTAGAGCGTAGGCTCGGTAGTTGTGGTGCACGGGCTCAGCTGCTCCGTGGCATGTGGGATCTTCCCGGACCAGGGCTCGAACCCGTGTCCCCTGCATTGGCAGGCGGATTCTTAACCACAGCGCCACCGGGGAAACCCCACACCTATTCTCTTTTAAACACTGTGGAGGAAGAGGAAGAAGGGCAGGTTTGAGAGGTTGCTGGGAGAGAGGACTGTAAGGATGAACTCTCGGAAAGGGAGACCAGGTTGCATTTGTTGGCAGTCCCCTCCAGCATAAACACAAAGACACCCTCCCCCTCCACACACTCCCCTAAGGAACAAGAACTTTAGGTGTTCTGAAAGTTTGCCACGCTTCCTGAGAGTGAAGCAGCCAATGCCACATATGTTCAGGTGTCAGATTTCTGCAGCAGGGCCGAGAGTCGGTGCCTTCAGGCAGCTCCCCCCCAGGTACCCAGCACATCATCCAGGCCCCAGAGAGGAGGCAGGGAAGCAAGAGCTGGTGGTGACTAGGGACAGTGAGTTCCACAGGCGTGGCCTCTGCTGTCAGGCCACCTGCTGCCCTCTCATGGCTCTGCCTCCACCTCTGCTCTTAGGACCCCAACCAGCTGATTCGTGCCAGCGCCCTCCGCGTCCTGTCTAGCATCCGTGTGCCCATCATCGTGCCCATCATGATGCTAGCCATCAAGGAAGCTGCCTCGGATATGTCGCCCTATGTGCGGAAGACAGCTGCCCACGCCATCCCCAAGCTCTACAGGTATACCCCAAGCCCCCGCCCACCCCTGGCCTCTCCCAAGTCTTGCAGACTGCTTTTGGTTTTGCTTGTTTTTTTTATTTTGTTTTGTTTTTCTCTTCAGATGGTTTAAGGCAGTTTGGGGAACTGACAGAGATGGAGGACATTGAAGGCAGTGGCTCATACCTCTTTATGAATAGGGTTGGGGTGAGGGAGGTGAGCACAGCTTGGGCGGATATTGGGAAGGCTGGAGACGGGGGGAGGGGCAATCCCGCTCAACAGTTTCTCCCTCAGTTTGGATTCTGACCAGAAGGACCAGCTGATAGAGGTCATTGAGAAGCTTCTGGCGGACAAGACCACGGTGCGTATGTGGACACACAGGGACGGGTGGTGAAAAGGAGCCAGGAAGAGGCCCCTCTGTCCTTCCTGTTCATGTGCTCTTGCCTCTGTCGGTTCCCCAGCTGGTGGCGGGCAGCGTGGTGATGGCCTTCGAGGAGGTGTGCCCAGAGCGCATCGACCTGATCCACAAGAACTACCGGAAACTCTGTAACCTGCTCATCGACGTGGAGGAGTGGGGCCAGGTGGTCATCATCAGCATGCTCACCCGCTACGCCCGCACGCAGTTCCTGAGCCCCACCCAGAACGTGAGTGGCCCAGACCCCCAGGCGGGACCCCAACCCTCGCCCTAGCAGAGTGGGTAGGCGGGTCTCCGGGAGGAGGTGCCCACTGTCCCGCCTGTCTCCCCCTTCAGGAGTCTCTGCTGGAGGAGAACCCCGAGAAAGCCTTCTACGGCTCCGAGGAGGACGAGGCCAAGGGCCCAGGGTCAGAGGCAGCGGCCTCCACGGCGGTGCCGGCCCGAAAGCCCTACGTCATGGACCCCGACCACCGGCTGCTGCTGCGCAACACAAAGCCGCTCCTGCAGAGCCGCAGCGCCGCCGTGGTCATGGCGGTGGCGCAGCTCTACTTCCACCTGGCGCCCAAGGCGGAGGTGGGCGTCATCGCCAAGGCTCTCGTGCGCCTGCTGCGCAGCCACAGGTGCGCGCCCGCCCCGCCCACGCCCGGGGGCTGGCTCGCCCCGCTTCCCCTGACCCAGAGCGCCTGACAGTCTCCGCCCCAGCCCACCTATTCCCCACCCAGACCCCAGTCCTGCCCTCCCCGCGCTGGTGCCCTCCCCACACCGGTCCTCTCCACCCTCCTATTCTGCCCACCTCCCTTCTCCCGACCTGCTGCCCCAGCCGAGGGGCCCAGGTACCTCTGACCCCTCCTCTCCACAGCGAGGTGCAGTACGTGGTGCTCCAGAACGTGGCCACCATGTCCATCAAGCGCCGGGTGAGCAAGTGACCAAGGCCCGCCCTGGCGGTCCGAGTAGTGTCTCCTGCGGGGCTAGGGGTACTGGGGAAAGGCAGGATGGGGGGAATGCCCTGGCTGTGCAGAGTGTGGGAAGGAGAGACCCCAAATGCAGGTGGAGAAGCAGGGCCTGGATCCCGAGGGCCGCTGAGGGAGGAAAGCCTGATGAAGAAAGACTGAGTTAGATCTGAGAAGGAGGGAAGAATCCAGGACTAGAGGACAGTGAGGGGCAGGAAAGATGCTGGGTCCTGGGTCAGGAGAGGAGGAGGGGTGCTCTGGAGGAGAAGCAGGTCTCAGGCTGAGGTGGAGCTCCCTGGGGCTGCCTCTCTCGTGCCAGGGTATGTTTGAGCCGTACCTGAAGAGCTTCTACATCAGGTCCACCGACCCCACCCAGATCAAGATCCTGAAGGTGAGTGATGGACAGACGTGCCTGTGGACTTTGTCCCCCACCCCCATGACCCACTTGAATATCCACAGTGGCCACCTTGGTGCCTGCCTGTTTCAGGGGCTGAGCCCACCGTTGCTCCAGCCAGAAGTGTTTGCTCGGGAAGCCAGGCTAATGATAGTGGGGAGACAGGGTGAACGGAGCTGCCCTTTGCCCAGTACCTGTTATACTCCTGCCACTTTTCACATATGAAGTAATTCGATTTTCATAATCACCTCAGGAAGTGTACATTATCTCTATTTTATAAAAATGTAGACTTAAGAAGATGAGGTAACTACCGAAGGTCAGGTCTGCTACTCCCAATTCATACTTTCCCTTGGGACTTCCTTGGCGGTCCAGTGGTTAAGACTCCGCGCTTCCAATGCAGGGGGCTAGGGTTCAATCTCTGGTCGGGGGACTAAGATCCCACATGCTGTGTGGTGCAGGCAAAAAAAAAAAAAAAAAAAAAAAAGAATTCATACTTTCCCTGCTGCAGTCTCTGTCTTCTACCCACAGTGTAATTACCCTCACACACCTACGCCCTCAGGCTGTCGTGCAGACATACCACCACAGAAAAGGCGGCAGGAGCCCATACCCACGTTCCATCCCTGCTCTGCCTCATTATTGAGTAACTTCCTTCAGCAACAGTTAATCCTCCTAACCCTTCTGAGCACCTATTGTGCATCTCGTGGCTAGATCTAGGGGTATCTAGGGGTACAACAGAGAACAAACCAATCAGGTACCCTGCCCTTGTGGAGCTTACAAAATCTCGCTGGGGTGAGGAGGAGACATTGGGCAGCTAATCACACAGCACAGGTAAAAATCCATTTGTGAAACAGGATGTAAAAGGAAAGTGCAGAGAGCTGTATGAGCAAAAATAGGTGGACCTGATCTAGTCTGGTGTCAGGGAAGTTTTCCTTCAGGAGGGGAGGCTTGATCTGAGGACTGAGACATGAACATGAATTCTCTAGGTAAATGCAGGGACAAGAATGGGAAGAGGTGCTCCACACAGAGGAAACAGCATATGTAAAGGCCAACAGGAGGGTTGTGATTAAAGGCCTGTGTGACTGGGGCATAGAGGGTAAGGGGGAGAATGGTGGGAGATCAAGGACTTATAGACTATGGAAAGGATGTTGGTCTTTATCCTAAAAGCAACTGGAGGCTTTAACTTTTCCTTGAAGGTAGAGAGGTGACATGATCGTACTACAAGCATACTCTGTCAGGGAGTCCATTTAAGAAGCAAACTGGTCCTTCTGCATTTTGGATAAGTTTCATGATCTGTCAGTTCTCTCATCAATCTAAGGATGATGCAGGGCTGTCCCACCTGAGGAATGTTTTCTGCTTGGTGAAGTGTGTGTTTGGAGTGAAGGTTTATGAAAGCACAGAAAGCCCACTGGCCACCCTGCCCATTTTCTGACTCCCTGCAGCTGGAAGTGTTGACTAACCTCGCCAATGAGACCAACATCCCTACTGTCCTACGGGAATTCCAGGTACGGGCCAGGGGCTTATAGTCAGAGAGGCCCACGAGAGTTGTCCTGCAGCTCCTTGTGCTTATGAGAATCGGCCTGGTGGGGTAAACCTTCTCTTAAAAGCCCAAAGTGGAGAAATTTATTTTATGTCCCCTCCCACCGCCTTCTACTGGCTTTGGGTTAGGGAATCACTGGGTGACGGGTAAGGCTGTCATTCCTTTTCCCAGAGTTTAGTCTCTGACATGATGAGTCATTGAATGAGGGGTAACAGCTTTCTGGAAGGCCACCCTCAAGCCTGCAGAGTCACTGCCGAGTCAAGTCTGAGGGATCACTGCCTTCCGGGGGTCACTCTGTTGTGGTGTCCACAGACCTACATTCGCAGCATGGACAAGGACTTTGTGGCAGCCACGATCCAGGCCATTGGGCGCTGTGCAACTAACATAGGCCGAGTCCGTGACACCTGTCTCAACGGCCTGGTGCAGCTGCTGTCCAACCGTGATGGTCAGTGTTTGTCTGCATGTTCAACTTTGAGGACTAGTGGGTGCTGCCTGCATGTCTGACTCTGATGGCCAGTGGGTATCCACCTGTCTGTCCAGGAACAAAGTGTGTTCATCTGTCTGTCTGCCTCAATTAGTATCCAAGTGCTCCCATGTCTCTGAGGGCCACTGGAGAAGTACAGGGGGGTTGAGGAACACAGCCAAGGGGCTGGGGGCATTGCAGGTGTGCCTGTTCATTGTGTGTGGTCATCTGACTGTCCCGGGCTCATTTCCTGTCCTACAGAGCTTGTGGTCGCAGAGTCAGTGGTCGTCATTAAGAAGCTGCTGCAGATGCAGCCAGCACAGCACGGAGAGATCATCAAACACTTGGCAAAGCTCACAGACAACATCCAGGTCAGGGAGTGACCCCGTTTCCTTTCTCAACCCAGTGTCCTCCTCATGATTTTAAGACCCTATAATTAAACACTAGCTTTAATAAAAAAATCAACTTCCAAACCTTCCCTACTGGCTCGAAAGGTCTTAAGGTGGGAGGAGGGGAAAGATGAGACTATGTGACCCTGGTTCGCCTTCCCTTTGGGGATCCCTTGCTGAGCTTCAGCCTGTACCACCACTCAGGTTTTCTCTAAAGTTCTGGCTGAGGGTGGCCAATTGACTAGTCCTGTGTTTTTGTGTCACACTGCCAAGTTGAAACATTCAAGCAAAGGCATTCCTGAAGATTCAGGGAGAATAACAAGGCAGTAAAGCATTGAGGGTACGATGGATCCAGAAAATCAGTCTTTTATACTGAACTGTGGCTGAATTTGGGGCTTGAAGGCTCTGCCCATGCTAATGAAACCCTAGGGAAGAGGGGAGATGCTGCCCGGGAAATACCCAACCTTTAATCTCTCTCCCATCACCTCCCACTCCTATTTCCAGAGAAGCCCACGATACAACAGGCCAGCACAGAGGAGGAGTGCCGATTCCTTGGCAGACCAGGTGCCCACCCACATTCCCACGTTTACCCCAGACCTGACTCCTCTCCCACACCCACAGGTGCCCATGGCCCGAGCCAGCATCCTGTGGCTCATTGGCGAGTACTGTGAGCACGTCCCCAGGATTGCACCGGACGTCCTGAGAAAAATGGCTAAGTCCTTCACAGCCGAGGAGGACATCGTCAAGCTGCAGGTCATCAACCTGGCAGCCAAGCTCTACCTGACCAACTCTAAGCAGGTACAGATTGAGAGATGCCTCCTAAAACACTCTGGGCCCCAGAAACAGCCCAGGCAGTATTCTGTGGGCCCTCACCAGGTAGGCATGGACTTTAGCACCTCTTTCTTTTTTTGGTCACTTTTTTTTCTTTTTCGTATTTTATTTTATTTCTATTAATTTTTATTGCAGTATAGTTGATTTACAATGTCGTGTTAGGTTCTTCTGTACAGCAAAGTGATTCAGTTATACATATATCAGCGCCTCTTTCTGAAGAGGGAGTTCAGGACAGGTGTCTGGTCTGCCCAGGTGACCAGTGTTCCCCCAGTGTCCACAGCTACTGCAGGGCCCCAAGGGCCTAGTAGGGATGGTGACCACTGTTGAAGAGGCTCTTCTATGGGGCTGTGACTTCCAGTCTGGCAGTGGGTGTGTCCCTACCTGCTGCCTTTGGAACACTGGGGCCAGGGGGAGGGCCCAGCAGTGATAGGCACTGATGGGAGAATATGTGTCCCAGGAGATGTGGTCTCTGCTTCCTCCCAAAGCTTGGTGATGCTTTGCCAGTCTATGCCGGGGATGAGAGGGCAAGTCACTGCTCAGGCTTGGGTGGTATTGGCAGCCATTGTCATTACTAAGGTGAAAGGTTATGAGGGGCACCATAGCCAAGGACATGGCTCAACTGAGCTGGAATATCAGGATATTAAAAACCTCTTGAGTGTCCAGCAACCTCTGAGATGGTCCCAGGAGATTCTGCTAAAAACAAAGTGTAACGTTCAGAGCTTCTCAAGGTACTGGGGACACCAAGCACCCTGACAGTTCCCACACTCAGTTAAGTGAGGCAGGGGTTGGCAAACTACCGCCCATGGACCAAGTCTGGCCTGCTGCCTGTTGTTGTAGATAAAATTTTATTGGGACGCAGCCACGTTCATTCATTTGTTTATTGTCCGTGGATGTTGTCGCTGCGATAGAGTCCATATGGCCTGCAAAGCCTGAAATAGTTACTCGCACCCTTTATAGACAGAGCTTGCCAACCCTTGGAGCAAAGCACCTGGGCCGTACCCTGTAGATTGTGGCGTCCCTGCTGGCCTGAAGGTGGCCTCTTTGCCGTCCCATGGAGTCTTTGGATGTGGCACTTGTGTGTCTTCTGTGGCTCCTTTTTCTTTTTTTTTTTTTTTTCTGTTGCGGTACGCGGGCCTCTCACTGTTGTGGCCTCTCCCATTGCGGAGCACAGGCTCCGGACACGCAGCCTCAGCGGCCATGGCTCACGGGCCCAGCCGCTCTGCGGCATGTGGGATCCTCCCGGACCGGGGCACGAACCCGCGTCCCCCGCATCGGCAGGTGGACTCTCAACCACTGCGCCACCAGGGAAGCCCATTCTGTGGCTCCTTTGATCCACGGTGGCTAGAGTGGGCCCCAGGGACGCAAGCTGGGGAGGCAGGGCCATCACATGCCGGGACTCTTGTCAGGAGCTGGAAAGGACAGCAGTTGTGTAGAAGCAATGAGGGGCTGGATCTGTGGGTGTCAGTATTGTGGGAGAAGCAGATTGGAGACAGAGAAGTTAGAGGGAACACCACTGGAAGCCTTCAAACAAATATTTGTGTGCCTCCTTTATTCAAGTGGGAGGAAGGAGCAGGTTGGAGGAACGTTTGAATAGATGAAGCAGCCTGGGTGGGTAGCGCCCTGGTAGAGGGGGCGTCTGAAAGGCTCAGGACTGAGCCAGAGTGGTGCTGTTGGCGTGTTTTCATTAGCCTGGGTGTGCTCACGTGGCATTTCCCCAAGTTGTCACTGTTAGCTACATGCACATTTATTCATGAATTTATTTAACACGCATTTCCCGAGTACCCACTATGCCTGGCACTGAGCTATGTCCTGGGGTGATGACAATGAGCGAGACATGTTTACTGGCCTGCAAGTGCTCATAGCCAAGTAGAGGAAACAGCACAAAACGCAGAGCAATAAGGGCTGGAGTCAGGGTTGGCACAGAGAGCTGTGGGTATATATATAGCTGAACGCCTCTCCTAGGCAGGACACAGGGGTCCCAGCCCCCATCAGGCCACCCAGAGTAGGCTGTTCAGGCAAATGGAACCTCCAGGCACCCTTTACCCTAAGGCCAGTCCTTCCAGGCGTAGGCCCCTTAGAATGGTTCTTTGACTCGATAACGAGAGCTTTCCTCCTTCCTACCCTCCCTATCTTTCTCTCTTCTTTCTTCTCAGCCTGTTCTGGGAGTGGTGGAGGAAGGGGAATTCTTGGCACACTAGGAGAGAGGTGGTCTGGATGTGTCCATGTCCGTCCTGGCAAAACAGCAATGATACGTCCCCCATCCCAGTACCAAGGGTGACATTCTGGACCTGCCACAAGGCCACAGCAATCCCAGCCATCCCGCCCACCTGCTGAGCCATCCATTGCATGCCAGATTCCGGCCCAGGCTGAGGCCAAGGAGATGAGGGTCCAGGCCTGGATGCAGCACTGACGGGCTCCTTAGCCTGGGGAAAGTCACTTAATGACTCTGATTCTCCCCTGTAAATGGGCGCAGTAGCGCCCACCTCTCGGAAGGGTTATGGGGATGACATGAGGTAGTGAAGCACCTAGCACAGTGTTTGACACTAGAAGCCACTCCGTAAATGGTGGCTACCACTGTCATTTTGTGACAGGTTAGACTAGGTCAGGATCAGGGCAGAAACTGAGACTTGTGGTCCTGGGATGTGGCTACCTTGACTGCAGGCTGTGAACCCCATATGACTTCAGCAAACCCATAGGATCGCTGCAGTTTGCTCTGATCTCATTAGGACCTTCCAGGGAGGATCATGGCCTCTGAGACCCCTGGGCTGCTCAGAATCTACTATGTGGGCCAGTGGGGCGTGAGGGCAGCCCCTGCCAGGGGGATTCCCATGTGTTCCCCCTTTCTCTTTTTGTCACGTAGTTCCCCCCAGGTGATGGAGCCTAGAAAATGTGAGGTCTAGCAGAATGTTCCAGACCTTCACTCACTCTGGCACCTCAGGGTGGAAAGATTGGCCCAGCCTGGACTAGGTGGTGTAGGAGTGGGCCTAGGGCAGTGGGGACCACAAGCCTGAGGAAGAATGGCACCCAGGGCCAAGAGGGAGGTTTCCAGAAGGGCAAGCTCTGTTGCTGGCCAAGTCAGTTGTCAGAGTTGGCGTTGGGAGTCAGGGCCGGGGAGGAGGGAGAAAAGGCAGGGTCAGGCACAATGGCAGGTTGGGAGGGAAAGTCAGCTGGAGGCAGCAGTGCTTGGAGCTGTTGGCCAGAAGAATCTGGTTCATGGACTTCCCTGGCGGTCCAGTGGTTAAGACTCCGCACTTCCACTGCAGGGGACACAGGTTCGATCCCTGGTCGGGGAACAAAGATCCCACAAGCCACAGGCATGGCACACACACAAAAAAAGAATCTGGTTCAGAGACCTCCTGTGTCCCCACCCTCTGTGATGGCTACTGACCCACTTCTTGTCCCCCAGACCAAGCTGCTGACCCAGTATGTGCTGAGTCTGGCCAAGTATGACCAGAATTATGATATCCGAGACCGAGCACGCTTCACCCGGCAGCTCATCGTCCCTTCGGAGCAGGGTGGGGCCCTCAGCCGTCATGCCAAGAAGCTCTTCCTGGCACCCAAACCAGCTCCAGTCTTGGAGTCATCCTTCAAAGGTGGGAGTTGAAATCCAGAGTAACCTTCCTGGGGGAAGGGGAGAATTGGCCAGCAACCCGGTCCCAGCCCTTCCCCCTGAGGTCTCAGTCTCAGCCTTTGGTGGGCAGGACTTCTGGAGAAACGCCAGTCCTGTGCCCCTGGCCTACCCCTTTGCTCATCCTGCAGCATCTAGGGCTTGCTCTTTCACCCGCTCACAACCACCACCACCGTCAACTCACCTGAGTCTCTGCCCTCCCAGGCAGGATGGGCGTCTGGTTTCTCTCCTCTCGGGCTCTCCTTTCCATCCTACTCCCTGAGCAGGCACTATATGTATCAAGATTTTACCTACCAACGGCCCAGGAAGGCAGGAAGTAGAACTCCATACAAAGGAGAGCTGTAGGGACTTCCCTGGCGGTCCAGTGGTTAAGACTTTGCCTTCCAGTGCAGGGGGTGCAGGTTCGATCCCTGGTTGGAGAGCTAAGGTCCCACATGCCTCGTGGCCAAAAAACCAAAACATAAAACAGAAGCAGTGTTGTAACAAATTCAATAAAGACTTTAAAAATGGTCCACGTCAAAAAAATCTTAAAAAAGCAAAAACAAAGGAGAGGTGTATGTTTGTAAGTGTCCTGAGAAGGCGGCTGCCAGCACTCACTGGGCTGTCACTGGAGATCAGCCCAAATCGTCAGCCCCAGGCCCTCTGCCTTGCCTCTTCTCTCGGTCTGGTCTCCCGTGACAAGGGCTCTGAGAGATGTGGGAAGAGGAGGGTCCCCCAGCTGACTCTCTGGACCCAGGAACCTACTCAGGAGGGGAACTTCCTTCACAAAGCTCGGTTCTTCTGCGTATCTTTTTGTTCTGCTTTATCTTTCCCTGGACCACAGGAGCAAGGAGATTCTGAGGGATGGGGCAGATGTGCAAACCTCCCAGGAAGAAGGGGAACGGTCCCTTTCTCCTCCCTAACACCATCCCCACTTACAAGGCTCTGGGTTGCCCTCCTCTGGCTCTGACTCCCTCCTGCTCCCATTTGGACTCACCCCTCCCCACGGAGTCCCCAGCCTGAGCAGACACACCTCCCTGCCCTTTGACCCAGCCTGGCCAGCCTCTTACTCATAGTTGCTACCCTCACCCCAAGCAGGCCTCTTTCCTGAGCCTGGCTATGCAGCAGCACCACCCCTGTTGCCCTGGGAGAGAAGCCACACCCGCATCTCTGCTTCCCCAACAGGCACCAGGGCAGACAGGCGGTAGCTCTGGGCCCAGAAGCCCCTCCTGCCCTCCTCTGTGGTCCCAGCTCCCCCCATCCCTCAGCCCCTGCTCTAGTCAGCCATACAATCTTTTTTTCCAGCATGTGGGCCTAGAGATTCAGTCAGGGCAGAAGAGCCATTAGGGGACGTGTCCACCCCTCTCTTCTGTCTAGCTAGGAAGTTCCCACCAAAATCGCCACCCGGCCCCACCTAGGAAACAACTCCCAGGGCATTTCCTCACTGCCACTACTGACTTGACCTCTCACCCTGTCCCCAGACCGGGACCACTTCCAGCTGGGCTCACTGTCCCACCTGCTCAATGCCAAGGCCACGGGCTACCAGGAGCTCCCAGATTGGCCAGAGGAAGCCCCAGACCCATCTGTGCGCAATGTGGAGGTCAGCAGGGGTGGAGGGTGGAGCTGTGTGTGGGGAAGGCCAGACAGCAGGGAGCCCTGGGAGCGCCAGCCTGGCCCTCCTGACACCCTCCCCACACGCAGGAAGAAGATCTCTCCCTTATTGAGACCCATGTGGGCCTGTTGGGCGAATACACCAAGGTCCCCCCGCCCTGTGTGCTGTGTGCCCTCTGCTCTGTGTGCAGTGCTCTCTCCCAGCCTGTGCTGCCCCCTCCCTCCCCCTTGTATGCTGCACCCCTGTGCCGTCCCTACACTCTGTTCCTTCCTGCTGGCAGTGCCGCTCTGTGAGTGCCTCCCCTGCGTGGACAGGGTCCCTTCCCTCCCCCCATTATTCCCTCTTGGGGACAGGACCAGGTGGGGCCCTGAGAAGAGCCAGGGTGAAAGATAAGAGGGGCTTGTGCTTTCCTTCCCCCTCCCCATCCATGATTTAATGGCTCCTCGCCCTCCACCCCACAATCTCCAGGTACCTGAATGGACCAAGTGCTCAAACAGGGAGAAGAGGAAGGAGAAGGAGAAACCCTTCTACTCAGACTCTGAGGGAGAGTCAGGGCCCACAGAGTCTGCAGACAGCGGTGAGGAGATGGGCAGAGCTGGGGCCCTGTGCTCCTGCCTGCGTGTGTGTCTTGTGGCTGACCATCTGGCACACGTGTGTGCTCCTGTATTAGATGGTCACGTGTCCAGGGGGGTGTGCGCCTCCTTGTGTGCACCTATATGTGTGCTTACGCACTTGAGGATTGCACGTCCCAGATGTGTGTGTGCTTGTGTAGGTCTCTATCCACACGGGTCCATCTGTGTTCCAGTCGGTCTGGTTGGTGTCTGGGGCCGGGAGCAGGTCGGGGGGTTGGAGGGAGAAGAGGTGAGTTTGCTGCTTCAGTGCAGAGTCTGAAGCTGGGTGTCCAGGGCTCCCCAGGAGGCCTGCACACGAGGGAGGGAAGCCTGAGGCAGTCCTTCCACAGACCCTGAGTCCGAGAGTGAATCGGACAGTAAGAGCAGCAGTGAGAGTGGCTCTGGGGAGTCCAGCAGTGAGTCCGACAACAAAGACCAGGATGAGGACGAGGAGAAAGGGAGGAGCAGTGAGAGGTAAGATGACTGGGTGGCTCCAGGGCTCTCCCTTGGAAACGAAGGGCTAACCCCCAGCCTTAGCCAGTCTCCTAAGAGTCCCTGAGCCTCCTCAGGAGCTGTTCTGCTCACGTGATGGCCGCAGGAGGGCTCTGCGTGGGGCGCAGCATGAAGAAGCAGTCAGGGAAGGGGCCCGAGCTGGCACAGGCTGGTCTAAAGCTCTCACTGCGACCCAGGCATAGGAGCTCAGGTGTGGAGTCCACTGGCCCAGGCTCCCCACCCTCACCCCCAATGTCCAAGGCTTTCCCTGCTCTTCTGTGACGCAAGAAGGGGGTCATCCAGGCTGGGCCCAAGCCCTGTTTGCCCCTTTCCTCCAGTGAACATAGTGAGGAGGAAGGTAAGAAGAGGAAGATGAAGAAGAGGAAGAAGGAGCCAGAGGGACAAGAAGGCGGCTCGTCCTCAGAGGAGGGCAGTGACTCCAGCAGCAGCTCCTCAGAGTCTGAGATGACGTCAGAGACAGAGGAGGAGCAGGCGGAACCTGCCTCCTGGAGGAAGAAAACAGTGAGCGCCTTGGGGCAGGAACAGGATGGGTGTATGGACCGGGGCCCTCCCCAGCCTCTGGGCCAGGCCCAGGCATCTCCCCATAACCCAGCCCGGGCCAGGGTGCTCCCCTTCCACACTCACATCCCGCTTTTCTCTTCCAGCCTCCCAGCAGCAAAAGTGCCCCTGCAGCCAAGGAGATCTCCCTGCTTGATCTAGAGGACTGTGAGTTTGGGTGGTAGAAGTCACAGGGGGAAGGCGGCCTGGGGAGTATGACTTAGGAAGGGCCATGGGCGCTCTGGGCTAGGTTCCTCGGGGGTTTGGGGTGGGAGGAGCAGACAGAATCCATCTTTGGGCCTGAGAGGGCAGCAGGACAACCTCTCCAGGTGTGGGGTTGGGGTCAAGGATGGATATCTCCAGGGAGCCACCAGGCTGCCACGTGCCTCACTGTCCGTGGTGCTGAGCCGTCTACTCCCTAGGTCTTGGGCTCCTGCTCGATCCAAGCCAATTCCACTTTGCCTCTCCCTCGTCATAATGTTTCTCATATCCTCCCACAGTCACCCCTCCCAGTGTCCAGCCTGTGTCTCCCCCCACGGTTGTGTCTACCAGCCTGGCTGCTGACCTGGAGGGCCTGACGCTCACAGACTCCCCCCTGGTGCCCTCGGTGAGTGGGGTGGGGAGGGACAGGGCTGGGGCACGGACACATCTCTGTGCCGCATCCTACGGTATGGATTTGTGTGAAGGGGGTGTGATGGAGGGATGGCTTTGAGCCTCTGTTGCTGTGACCACAAGTAGGGACAAGGCTGGGATGGGCTCTCGCCTTGTTGTTCCTTTCCGTACTTCCCCTCTTCCTCCTCCTCTCCAGCTGCTGAGTCCAGTGTTGGGTGTCGGGAGACAGGAGCTGCTGCACCGCGTAGCTGGCGAGGGGCTGGTTGTGGACTACACCTTCAGCCGCCAACCTTTCTCCGGGGACCCCCACATGGTGTCTGTGCACATCCACTTCTCCAACAGCTCTGATACCCCCATCAAGGGCCTACACGTGGGCACCCCCAAACTGCCCGCTGGCATCAGCATCCAGGAATTTCCTGAAATCGGTGCGGAAGGGCCTTGGACGTGGTGGAGAAGGAGGCTCCTGGGTGGAGCTGGTCTTTCTGTGGCTTCTGAGGCCCCCCTCTGTGCCAGGCCAGGGTCTAGGCTGTGGGGGTGTGGAGATAGCATCTAGCACGATCCACGGACAAGACAGACTAGGAAATGAGCGAGTCCGTCTCAGGGCAAGAGGTGCTTGAGCCTTGGTTGTTTCAGCACTGACTTAAAGGGGGTGAGGGTGAGTGGGGGAAGGGTGTTGACATTTCAGGAGAAACTCAGGAACAGTCTCTCCAGGGGCTCAGAGGGCCAGGATTCCATAGAGGAGTGGTCAGCTCTGCAAGTGGAGGGGAGAAGGGGTCAGGGTTCCAGACCTATCAGGTGATGCTGTCGTTCTCTCCCCCTTTCCCTGCCTCACACTGCTGCAGAGTCCCTGGCACCCGGAGAATCTGCCACTGCTGTCATGGGCATTAATTTCTGTGACTCGACCCAGGCGGCCAACTTCCAGCTGTGGTATGTTTCCAACTCATGGAGCGGTAGGAGGATGGCTAGGGAGAGGTGGGGTCAAAATAACCTGGAGCTGGAGGTGGTGTCAGGTGGGGCCACATCACGATCTGGTGTGTCTGGAAGGCATCCCAAGACCTCAGGTCTCTTACCTCCCTCTCCTGCTGCCTCCAAGCCCTCCCTTCAGACACAGTGCGAGGTGAGGGGAGAGATGCTGGCCTCACTCCCTCTCCCTCTGTCTCCTCCTACCCTTCCCAGCACCCAAACCCGACAGTTCTACGTCTCCATTCAGCCACCTGTTGGGGAGCTTATGGCCCCTGTGTTCATGAGCGAAAATGAGTTCAAGAAGGAACAGGGTGAGTGTTCCCTGGAGGTGGGCAGGGAGGGTGCTCAGGACCACCCACTGGGGCTCATTCAGCTCCACCATACAGTCACACTGAGGGAGCCTCAGCTCCTGCAGATGGAGGCAGGCCTCACAGTTCGTGGCTCCAGCAAAGGCTTCACGGAGCCTGGGACACTTCAGTGAGGCTTTGGAGACGGTCCCAACTCAGCCAGGCAGAAAATTCTAGGCCAGAATTCCAGCTGGGGGAAACGTTATGAGTAGGTGTTAGTGAAAATTTACAGGAAGAAAGGAGGGGAGCAGTTTGCTTTAGGGCATAGGAGCCCTTAGCAATGGTGAGTAGTGAAAACAAAGCTGAAAATATGTGTGGTCTAGTTTCTGGAAGCCTTGAACGCTATGCTAAAGGATTTCGGTCCCAAAATTTCAGAGCTGGAAGGGGTCACAGAGGTTATTGGGTCCAGCTCCGTCGTTAGAGAGGTAAGGACTGTAGACTTCGTTTTCCTAGCAGTAGAGGAGTCATTGAAGTTTCTGAGCAAAGACGGGGCCAGGTTCAGACTCCTGCTTCAGAAGGAGAAGTCTGGCAACACTTACAGCTAGGACTGGAATTGAGAGAATCTGCAGCAGGAAAAAGAGGCAGAACAGCGTAAGTGGGAGGCAACATGGGGCTTCATGAGTCCCGGCTTTAAGTTCTGAATGTGCCACTTGCTTGGTATGTGACCTTGGACTAAATTCTGTGCCTAGTTATAAGGCTATTACAGTAGATCTGATGAGAGATGGTGACCAGGATTAGAACCACAGCAAAAAGAATGAAAGGCTGAGGTGGGGGAGAGGGAAGCCATGGGCATTTGCCCTAAGAAAGTGGAGAGGGAGACATATAAGCTGGCTCTAGAATGTCTGGCTTAGATACTAGGGAGAATGGCAGTGCCGTTGACCTAGACCAGGGGTTAGCCAACTTTTTCTCTAATGTTGGGTCATAAAGCAAATGTTTCAGGCTTTCTGGGTCATGTGATCTCTGCTGCAATTTGCCGTTGTAACCCAAGAACAGCCACGGATAATACATAAATGAATGAGTGTGGCTGCATTCCAATAAAATTCTATTCATGGACACAAATTTGAATTTCATACAGTCTTCATGTGTCATGAAATATCTATCTTTGATTTTTCCCCCAGCACTTAAAAAATATTAAAAACAAACAAACAAACAAACCATTGTGGGCCATGCAGGTGGCAGGTTGTATTTGGCCTTCAGGCTGTAATTTGCCAAACCCCTGACCTGGAAGAAAGAAGAATGGATTGGGCAAGGGAAAGGGGGTGACGATCTTGGACAGTTTTGGAGAGGCTGCTTTTGAAATACATTTGGGAAATTCAGGAAGAGGTGTTTAATATGCAACTGAAAATGTGGGTCTGTGCCCAGGAAACACTTCTAGGCTGGAGTCAGGAGCATAGCGGTGATAACTGAAGCTGTGAATATGAGTGAGATCACCCTGGGAGAGAGATGGGTGGGAAGATAAGAAGGTCAGAGACCTTCCCTGAGGAAAACCTGCCTTCTTCGGGAGAAAAAGGAGGGGAGGGAAAAGAGAAGGAACAGTGAGAGGTGGGAGGAGATCCACGAGAGATGAGGAGGTTGAAGAGTGCCTTGGATGGTCTGCAGGCCAAGATGACCAAAGACCTTCAGATCCAGCAGATAGGAAGCTGCTGCCAACGTCAGAGAGAGCGGGTCATTGCGAAAGGGGGGCAGAGGCCAATTGCAGTGGGTTGAAGGAGACCAGGGCTTGGGGAAATGGAGTCCTCTTTGGAGGACCTTGGCGGTCACTGGGGAGGGAGACACAGCACTAGCATGATGACGTATCCTCTTTCTAGAGAGGACTTCTTAGGATCGAGGAGACTTGATATGGAGAGACTAAAGGTACAGGGACAAGAAAATGTCACTAGTTAGGAGCGGAGGGCATGACAGCGACAGGAGAGGGATGTCCGTTCTCAAAAGGAGGAGAAGAATGGCGGAAATAGCAGAAGGAGGAGAGAGGGGCTGAGGAGAAGGTGGGCAGGAGGGCAGACGGAGGAGCTTGCATGGCTGGGTAGAGCATGTGAGTGGAGAGGAGAGGTCAGACCCGTAGAGTGAGGGTTTCTTGGGATGCTGTGAGTGCCTGGGGACACGACGAGTCCTGGACAGGTTTGGAGCTGTTGCCACATGTGAAATTAGGGGTCCACCTGTGAGGGCTGCATGTGACAACCGGACTCTGGCCTGTCGGGTGAGGACCACCAGTGATCTCTTTGTGAGGACTCGGTCTCCAGGAGCTGGGAGAGAGTTGCACTTGGGTTGGAGGGCCAACCAGGAAAGACGAAAAGGTGGAGGAAACCTCTAAGTACTGACTGGCCACCAAGTCCACTGGCCACTCCCAAGGGGCTGGTGGCCCAGATGTCTGACAGTGGGGAAGCACCCAGTCAGTTTCTGCTCAGCAGTATGGATAGAGCCCTGGGTGGGGTGGGAGGTTGACCAAGGCTCTCTGAGGGAGGGCCAGGTCCGAGAGGGAAGTAGCCCCTCCTCAAGACTGGTGAGGGAGATTCAGACCTGCCCCGCCTGAGTAGAACCTGGTGAGGGTGCTCAGTGGGCAGACCCAGCGGTACCCCCCGTGGCCTTTGCCCTCATCATAACCTCTGTCCCCAGGAAAGCTGTCGGGCATGAATGAGATCACAGAGAAGCTCACGCTGCCAGACACCTGTCGGAGTGACCACGTTGTGGTGCAGAAAGTGACTGCCACTGCCAACCTGGGTCGTGTCCCTTGTGGGACATCTGATGAGTATAGGTACTGACCACCAGCAGGGGGACGAGATGGGCTCTCGGTCCTGATTTGAAGGAGGGGCCCCGTGCCTCAGGGTTGAACTCATTCCTCTACCCCCACCTCAGGTTTGCAGGGAGGACGCTGACCAGCGGGAGCCTGGTCCTGTTGACCCTGGATGCCCAGCCCACTGGAGCTGCCCAGCTGACAGTCAACAGTGAGAAGATGGTGATCGGCACCATGCTGGTGAAGGACGTGGTACAGGCTCTGACCCAGTGATCCTAAGTGCTGTGACCTCTTTGACCGTCCCTTGTCCCTCCCTCGTGACATCTACGCTGTTAGCCTCTCTCTCTCTCTCTCTTCCTCTCTCTCATATCAGACTCCTCATTCCAGATAGCATCCAGGGGTCCTCTCTCTCTCTGGTCATGACCAGGCTCCCTCCCAATTCTCCTCCCCATGGGTTCCTTAGTGACCTGTGCAGAGGGAGATGGCAGGGCTCCATTTGGTCCTCCCAGCTTTGTGTGGCTATTTATGTGGCAAAATCTCAATAAAATGTCTTCTCCCTAGATGCTGGCTCACCTTTCCTTGCTCGTGGGTTCTGCCTAAGGGGGTTGGCGGGGGCGGGGGGAGAGCTCCTAAGAGTGACTGTGTTTGACCCTTGTGAATGATCGCCACCGACCTTCTAGGGGAGGCTGTGACTGACTCTAAGAGGTGCCTCTGGTTGGACCCCCAAGATGACCATCTTCGAGTCTCCAGGCATCTCTGTGTAAGAGACGTCCGATCGGGGATGGGGAGGTCAGGCTGGAAGAACTCCCTGGTCCTTTTTTAGGAGCCTCTGCAAAGACGCCTCTTCGACATCTGGCAGTCCCTTTTGGTTCCCCTCATGGGCCCCTGGGAAGGAGAACTCATAATGTGGGGAATTCTCAAACGTAGGTGCAAGGTTCAAAATATGTCAGCTACATCTAGATATGGGGCCTAGAGCCCCACCTAGCTGGGGAGATGACCCACCTGGCCATCTTGAAGAAGGAAGAACAGGAGATGTGGACCTGTGCTTCTCAAACTACCGTTCATCAGATCACCTGGGGGTGTGTTATCATGCAGATTCAGATGGGTAGGTCTGAGGTGGGGCCTGAGAGTCTGCATTTCTAACAAGATGTCAGCGACCGATGCTGTTGCTCCACGGACACACTTGAGTGGTGAGGATGTAGAGCCTCCACACCTGGGACAAGCCTTCTAGGGGTGGCAGTGAGGGTCAGGGCCCCTCCCTGATACCTTTCCCGGTGAGGAAAGAGGCTGAGCAGCAGTGGTTCCTAAAGGTGTGAAAGGTGTTCCATGAGCATGTGTTGTGCCAAAAGAAAAAAGAAAAGTTTGTAATCATGTAAATTCAGGAACCGTGGATTGGCATACAGGAAGTTTATTTCCCACAGGCCTTCTCAGAGCCTTTATTATGCTAATGTGCATTGTAAGCCCCACCCCCACCCCACCACTCCTTCTAAGAAGGGCTACAGCTCACAGTGTTACCCTTACTTGGTTTTGACCTTGGGATGCCTTTGTCCCAGGACACCTTGATTGACTGTGTTACAGGATGCACACTCCAGTGATAGTTTGAGACGTGGTGCCTCAGCCCTGATCCTCTGTAACCAAGACTCTAGTTCTTTGACCACACCTCCCCACAGCCCTGTCACTGAGCAAGTCTGTTTAGAGAAAGACAGGGTGAAGCAGGTGTGGCCCTCTTCTCAGGGAAGGAGAACAAAGGCAGTGCCAGGGGACAGCCCTTTCTCCGACTCCGGGGACTTGCTGGGCTCCGTGGCACCAGACAGCAGCTGGGGCCACTGCTTCACTGAGAGCCTTGGGGCCCCAAAGTCCTGGGATCACTGTTTTTGTTGCTGCAGGTTCCAAGATGGGACTGATCCACCAGTCATGGGTCACTCGAACGGTGGACTTGTTCTCACTTGTGTCTCTGAACCAGCACTGCCCGCAACAGAAGAAAGAAGGTGGGAGCAATTTTCTAAGAAATTAGAACAAGGACCATCAGATAATTCTTTTTTTTAAAAATTAATTAATTAATTTATTTTTGGCTGCGTTGGGTCTTAGTTGCTGCGCGTGGGCTTTCTCTAGTGGCGGCGAGCGGGGGCTGCTCTTGGTTGTGGTGCACAGGCTTCTCATTGCAGTGGCTTCCCTGGTTGCGGAGTGCGGGCTCTAGGCGCGCAAGCTTCAGTAGTTGTGGAGTGCGGGCTAAT
The DNA here is from genome assembly GCF_949987515.2 of Delphinus delphis. Taxonomy (NCBI): domain Eukaryota; kingdom Metazoa; phylum Chordata; class Mammalia; order Artiodactyla; family Delphinidae; genus Delphinus; species Delphinus delphis. Next base: position 104,902,825 of record NC_082684.1, read on the forward strand.
CAGTTGTGGCTCACGGGCTCTAGAGCGCAGGCTCAGTAGTTGTGGCGCACGGGCTTAGTTGCTCCGTGGCATGTGGGAACTTCCTGGACCAGGGCTCGAACCCGTGTCCCCTGCTTTGGCAGGCAAATTCTTAACCACTGCGCCACGAGGGAAATCCATCATCAGAGAATTCCTACCAACTTGGACTTTGCAGCAAAGGCCCCAGAGTGGATTCTGTAGGAACCAGAAGTATATACGGCATGAACTCTAACATCCCTCAAGGAGCTTACAGCCCAGATTCCCAGAACCTCTTGGAAAGGGCACCAGGATCTCCAGCCCTGGGTGAGAGTCCAGAGCACGGGAACCTTAGTCACAGCCCTGTGTTGGTTTCTCTGGAACGTGTCCCAGGCTGTGGGGTTAGCAATAACAACCCTTCTTAAGAAAATGATTCTCGTGCGTGAGATTGTCTCAGGGGAGAGGCAGGAGGCAGGAGAACGAGGTGTAAGCAGGGAGAGTCCCAGTCAACAGCTGGTCGGGAGAAGGAGCCCAGCTGGGCAGGCTGGGACTGCGGCAACAGGCAGAAGTAGCAGTCTTCAACCCAGGACGGGGAAGGGACCCCATTGTCTTCTAGGGAATGGTCTGTGGGGAGAAAACCTCAGTCAGAGGGGAAGGGAGAGTAGCTGCCCCCACCTCAGCCCAGCCCAGCCCATATCTTCCTGGACTCTAGGTCCATGGCCGAACCTTCCACAGCTCTGCCACGTCGGCATCCCCGAGTGAGTCTCTGCAGGGATAAGACAGGGCCTGCCCGGGACACACTGGTGGAAACAGATCAGACATACAGGACCTGAGGGGGACCTCACTTCTCTCCAGAACATTCTTTCCAACCCATATCATAGCCTGTATTTTCTCACTGATCCAAGTCTCTGCCACTGTGGTCACAGGCCTCCTGGATCTTAATGTGTCCCGTGAGAAGCACTGAGGGGCAACCATGGAGCTGTGGGATTCATGTGGGGCCCAGGACCTCAGAGCAGACTAGGAAGGGCTCTTAGGGCTCTGCTGGTGCACAGGGAGGGTTCGGGGGAGAGGGCCAGATATGGACAGAAGCACGGGGACTGGCACTGAGGCAGAATGTGCCCCCGGCGAGGGTCAGGTAGAGCATTAGTGAGGACTCAGGAGGTCCAAGTGTGGTCTGAGCTTGACCACAGGCCTTGACAGGTCAGAGGACAATGAACACAGTGAGGGGCTGAGAACAGGAGCCCAGTCCAGGATGGCTTCCAGGTGGTGCTCTGGCAAGTGGCTAAAAGGAATGACTTCAGTTTTTGGCCAGGTTGCTGTAGCTAGCTGGCTACAATGACTGGGGAACAGATCCATCTAGGGATACTAAGGAAGCCACTACAAGGACCCCGAGCGGGGGGCATTAGCTGTGCCCGTGCCTGAACCCCCCAGCCTGTCAGCCCCAGGGCAAGCCCCTGGTCTAGTTCAGTACCTTCTGCTGGGCATCTTGAAAGTCACCTCTCAGCATAGCCTGCAGATCAAAGGGGTGGGTGTTGGGTATGTAACTCAATGTGACAGGATTTTCCCCAGCCTTACTGGGCAAAGAAGGAAAAATAGGAAAGTGCTGGACCCTCCCCCTGCCCCCCTCCACCGAGGCCTGGCTCCTGGACAGCCAGGATCCTCACCACCAATTTCTTCCCTGCCTCCCCAGCACATTCACGTCCCTCTTGGTCACTCTAATTCCTACCATGGCTCCACATGCTGGGGGTAGGGGTGGGGAAAGGCCTGCCTTAGGCCCCTCCTTCCTCATCAAGCATTTGAACAGCCAACAAGTGCTGGGCACTGTGGTGGCAAAGAAGCTATGGGCTGATGACCAACCAGGACTGGGGTGTGAACCGTGGAGGGACTGCTCAGCCCAGTAGGTCCCGTCTCATTCCACCAGCCTGCAACTGGCTGCAGAGCCTGCTGGATTGGGAAAGCCCCAGCTCAGGGGTGGGGCAGGAGCGCGGCTGAGGGAGGGTGTGCATGGACCTGGGTCCTCAAGGAGGTGAGCTGGGTCTTCCTTCTATGATGGCCTGATCACTGTTGTCTCCCAGGGTCAAGAGAAAGATGGTGAACCAGCGCCTAAAAGGGTGAAGCCCAGGATGGGGTTTGGAGAACAGGGGGTAAAGTGGGGCACATCCAAAGGAAAAGCAGTGAGCACCTTCTTGGGTCTTCTGCTTGATGGTGCTGCCTGATCCCGTCGTCTCCTACCCCACTGTCTCTCCCCCATCCCACTGACCTGTCCACTAAGAAAAAGCACTTAGGGCTGCCCTGTTTGATCCTGACCATGAGGAACCCCACCCCCACCCTGATTGCCCCATTACAGCTGAGGATGCTTTGGGGTCACTGAGGCTTGGGATAGTGCTGAGAAAGGTAAGCAATGCTGGGGATTACTTCTTATCTGAATGCCACTTTCACCCCGAACGTTACTTCTTATCTTGCTGCCAAGGACCCTCTAACTTTAGCCCCTTTTCAGATCTTCCACCCATGAGTCCACCTGAGTGGAGCTTCCCAATGGTGCCTGGAGAATAAAGGTTGCCAACAGCTCAGAAAAATTCTTCTGTCTGGGATCTTCCCAGACACGTATGTCCCTGTCTTTGGGACTGTTTTTTTTTTAAAAAACTTTCAAGTGTACTATTCATACAGTAAATTGTGCAAATCACAAGCGTGCAATCTGATGAGTTTTCATAGCCTGAACAACAACAGCATCCAGGTCAAGAAACAGAGAGCAATAGCACACCTCCCTCCCTCGTAACCCCTTCCCGTCTGGGGCCGTGTTGTATTTCACTCAAAGATCGATCACAGAGCTCTGAAATGGTTCCACAGCAGTCTGCAAATGGCAATGGTATCCCAGAAGGCCAACACAGACTTGTGTCTGGCAATGCCAACATGGTGGCATATGCTGCTCTCTGGGGCTACTGGGGATGTGTTACCAACAACCCCTGTGGCAGGGGCAGGGTGTGTGGAAATAAGTGGGGTTGTTTTCTTGTTTTGACTGAAGGAAAAATGTGAGGAAACAGCTCTGGGGAAGAAAGAACCCTTGAGGGCTTGGGCAAGGTGACCTTGATCGAAGTCTTGATGTGCCAGACCCCAGCATCTGCACTTGCAGAGGAAAGGCAGGAGGCTGGGAGAGGGTGAGGCTGGGTGAGGGTGAGGCATGGTCCTTCTCACTCGGACCAAGGCAAGACTGAGACCCTGGGCTCCTGACAAGAGTGGCTGCATACTCTCCAGTAAATCCCTAAACTTCAGCTTCCTCAGCTGCAAAACAAAGGGGAGGGACACTCAGGCTCCCACGTCCCTCCTTGCGCTGAGACCCTAGGCATCCTGTAACCCCTTTACAAGCATTTCAGGACAACTGGCACTCACCTTCAACTGCGATCAGTGAGGTAGCCGACCTCCAACGATCACTGCTTCCTGGCATTCGCACCCTGGTGTCATCCCCTCCTACATCTTATCAGGGCTGGTGTGTGTAAACAATAGGATACTGTAGACACGAGAGTATGTCATTTCTGAGATTAGCTTATGAAAGTCAATGCACCTCCATCTCAGTCTCTGTCTCTCTGGTCATTTGCTCTGGAGAAAGCCAGCAGCCCTCTGGAGAGGTCGGTGTGACAAGGAACTGAGTGAGCTCGAGGTGGAGCTAGGAGGCAGATCCAGGTCCAGGCAAAGCTTCAGATGACTGCGGTTCTGGCTGAGAGCTTGACTGCAACCTCAGGAGACAGCCTGAGCCAGAACTGCCTAGCTAAGTCAGTCTTGGAGTCCTGACTCTCAGAAATTGTGTGAGAGAACAAATATTTGTTGTTTTAGCCTGCTTAGTTTTGGGGTAACTTAACAGCATAAGTTAATACAATCCAGCCCTCGACCCATGTCCTAGGGTATTGAAAAAGTCCTCAGAGGAAGCCTGGGCCCCCAGCTCTGGCCTTCAGAGCAGTTTGCTCCCACATTCAGTGTCAGTGGCGTGCTGGAGCTGGCTCATGCTGGCTCGTGAGCGTCGAATGGGATCATACTGATGGTGTGAAATCAGCCACGGCAGAAGTATTTATGCCACAGAAATAGGTGACTACTGTAAATGACTCCTCTCTTGCAGCCAATTGTCAAACATTTATCAGTACACCACTGCCCTTGTCTCCATCCCTGTATCTCTTTAAACAATTATGATATATTTCAAGTTTAAAGAATAAAATAACAACCTCTTGTGTACTGATCACCCATTTTAAGAACTAAAGCACTCATCAATTCAGCAGACACCCCCTGTATCCCTAGTTTCACAAGCTCTTCCCTCCCAACGTGAAGTAAATCACTATTCTGAATTTTATGTTTATCAAGGCCATGCATTTTTGGGTACTTTTACTACATACAGATGTGTTCCTAAACAATATATTGTCCTTTGTGGTAGTAATGTACTGCATGTTTTAGAATTTTATATAAATGGCATTGTAGAGTATGTGTTCCCTGACATCCTACCTCTTTCTCTCAATGTTGTTTATGAGTCATCCATGTTGATATGATTAGCTTTATTTCATTTACTTTTACTTATATACAGTATATTCCATTGTATGACTAGACCACAATTTATCAAGCCACTCTCCTGTCGGTAGGCATTTAAGGTATTTTATTGGGTTGGCCAAAAAATTCGTTCAGGTTTTTCCATAAGATATTATGGAAAAACCTGAAAGCACCTTTTGGCCAACACAATATTTTATTTTTGCAATTAAAAAATTATTTTTTTATTTTTGCAATTTTGAATAACACACCTATCGGCATTTTAAACTCCTGCCTCTTTTAACACGTGTGAAAGTTTCTCTAACACATTTCCCTGGGAGTGGCATTCCTGGGTCATAGAGTATACATACCTGCAACTTAACAACATTGCCAAATTGCTCACCAGAGTAGCTGTACTTCAAGTCAAGAATGTTCACAGCACCTTCATTCATAATAGTCCAGTTCACATTGCCAATCACTAGGAGAATGGGGAAACAAATATGGTATATCCATACAATGGAATACTACTTAGCAATAAAAAGGACTTAACTGCTGCTACCTGCAGCAACATGGATGAATCTCACAGATGCTATGTTGAATGAAAGAACCCAAAAGTTTATATGAAGTCCTAAAACAGGCAGAATGAGTCTGTGAGGAAAGCAGTTAGAATATTAGTTGTCTCAAGGAGAGGTGGATGAAGTGGGAAGAGGTATGATGGAACCCTTTGGGCTTCTGGAAGGATTCCATGCCTTGACGTGGGTGGTGGTTACCTGGGTATGTATGTAGGTAAAATACATCAAGCTGTATACCTAAGATTGTGCACTCTGTGTGCTCTCTGTATGTGGGTTGTTACCCCTCAATTTAAAAAATGTAGAAAACAAAAGCCACAACCAAAGTGGCTGAACCAGTTTACACCCTCACTGGCAGTGAGCCTGCACTAGGATAGTGAGACTTTTCATTTTGCCTATCTAGGAGGTGTGAAATGGTATCCTACTATGTTTCCCTGGTTATTGGTGAGCCATTCCCATCTTTTGCCCATTTTTCTATTCGCCTCATTGTAAAGTTCTTATATATTTTGGAAATGAGTCCTTTGTAGATCATGTATTGCAAATATACCTTCTACCAGTGTATGACTTGTCTTTTCAAGTTTTAAACATCTTTTGATAAACCGAAGGTTTAAATTCCAATGTGATCAAATTTATCAATTTTCCTTTATACTCTGTGCTTGTTGTTCCATATTTACAGAATTTGCCTGCACTATGAGGTAATAAAAATATTCTCCTAATACTGTTTTCTAAAAAAATTTCCAAGTAATGCTGTATACATTTGTATTTTTAACCCACTTAAAATTTACATTTGTGTATGATGAAAGGTGGCGCTGATCTACTTTCTTTTATCCCACTTAAATGAGCAGGAAAAAGAACAACATGGTTTCTTCTGCACAGAGCTTGGCAAAAGCCAAGTAGACACTATGTGCTCACTTTACCTTGTGGTCTTGAGTTCCTAAATGAATCTCCCTTCTGAGCTTTTCCAACCAGGAAAATTATTTTCTCCCTGCAGTCTCTTTTCTTCTTTTAGCTCTCTGCCTGCTGTGGAGGCACTGAACACCTGAGAATATAAAAGAATACAGGGTCCCCCCTAGTACATGCATTTAAAACTTAGTCCAGCCAATTACAGTTACACTTAAAACCTGTATTGTAAATCTGGGGCTTGACTGCAGAGATGGTGCCAGGCATAGCTGGGCTCAAAGGGTATTTGTTGACTGGGAGAATGGATAATGCTGCCTGTTTGTTCCTGCTACTTCTGCCAGTGACCAGCTGTGGGGACCTGACCAAGTCATTTAATGCCTCCACCTCTGCCCCTTTCCACACCCCTCCCTGTGGATCATGGACATCTTCTAGTCAGGGGTACTGTTCTTCCTGTATAACCTGCAAGCCTGGCCAAGTCAGGGCAGGGAGACAGGACTGACCAAACACATGACTTTGTGCACTCAGCCACCCTTTCCTTCACTGTCTGGTGAGGGCTGGGGTCAGTCAGAAAGAAGTGCACACATCAGGGTGCTGGACATTTTGTACTTAACTGGTTAAGGCTTCAGGCACTGAAGCCAGAAGACTGCCTGGGTTTGAGTCCTCACTCTTCCACTTCTAGCTGGGAATTCTTGAGCTAGTTACTTAATTTCTCTGAGCTTTAGTTTCCTTGTCTGCAAATGGGTTAACAGGTAAAACACTTAGAACTGTGCCAAGCACATAGTAAGTGCTCAGTGAAGATCAGCTATTACTATTACCTGCAACAGAAAGTTTAGGAAGAGGGATTTTATGCAGCAGAAATTTCTGTTCCACGTCACCTGAAAGATCATTTTCTTCTGGCTGGGAGTTTTAAAATATGAAAGAGCTCCCAGATACTGTTCCCTTGGGCACTGTTCCAGGTTTCGGATTCTTATCTTCCTCAGCTTTGGGTCAGGGAAGAGAAAGGGATGGAAAGGATGAGCTGCATGAGGCCCCTGGACATGCTGGGCTTGACTCTTTTAATTTGAATTAGTGACCAAATTTAAAATTAGGAAGATTTCACATTAAAAAAGAAAACGAAACTGCATTTCCAGCTTGTCTTGAAAGATCTGGCTGGGCTGGGACATCATTCCTGCACGGTATCCAACAGATAACTGCCCTTTTAGATGTGCCTTGGGCCTTCTTGGTGCTGTCATCCACCCTCACTTGGCTCCTGGGCTGTAGGTATTTGGGTGTGGCACCCCCTGAGAGGACAAGCAAGATACACTACCTCTGATGAGTTGTCCTATGCTATTTGTGGGCCAGGGTGAGACTTGTGGGCGGGTTGCTCCTAGAGAAGGAAGAGCCCCAGGTAGGGCCTGGAGTGGGAGGGTTCCAGGGAAGCTAAACCAGAAGGTGTGGTTTCCTGGGCAGCTGAAATGGGCCATCTTGAGGAGGGAGGGCAAGTGGGTAAGGGGTGCCGGGGCCCCGTCTTGCTCTGCCCCTGCAGCCATCACCTCTCTGCCCATGACCTCAGCAACCCAAGGAAGCTCCTGAACGGGGATATTCTATGGATGGAGATTGGCCAACTCTCATTGCTAACACTGGGTCCTTCTGTGGACTTCTACTCCAGCATCTGTTTTTTTTTTTTTTTTTTTTGCTGTACGCAGGCCTCTCACTGTTGTGGCCTCTCCCATTGCGGAGCACAGGCTCTGGACGCGCAGGCTCAGCGGCCATGGCTCACGGGCCTAGCCGCTCCGCAGCATGTGGGATCTTCCCGGACCGGGGCACGAACCCGTGTCCCTTGAATCGGCAGGCGGACTCTCAACCACTGTGCCACCAGGGAAGCCCTCCAGCATCTGTTCTTACCCTCACCTTCTCCCATTACTGTAATACTCCTGCAATCGTAGGCTAGACCTTGCCTTCCTCTCCTTCCATTGCCTCTGCACTCCCTCCCCTTAGCCATTAGATCCAGGCCAGCCTCACCAGCCTGCCGGGAAGGCAGCAGACTTGTCCTCTCAACTTCCAGGAAGAACCTTAAGCATAGTAAGTGCTTTATAAAATAGTATTATGTTGATGAGGTAACACATGTACAACCCTTGGTAATGCTCAACAAACGCTGATTCCTTTCCTCCCCACCCCAATCCCTTGTTTCCCCCTTTTTTTCTGTCAGACCTCTACTAAGTCTCTAGTAACATCTCAAAATTTTGAGACCTGATACTGCCATTCACCTGTTTACAATTCTTAATAGTTCCCTGCTGTCTGCAAAATAAAGGCCTTTCACAAAGTGGGCCCAAGCTTCCCTCCTGCGGTATCGGCACGCATTATCCTCCATCCTGGGCAGATTGAGCCACTCTGTTCAGTCCTCCTTCTCAGTCTTTGCTTGATCTCCCTGCCTGGAACGCCACCTCCGCCTCTGTGCCTGACTGGGGCTTCCGGTCCGCTCCCGCCCCGGCTACCCCAGGACGCCTTTCCTGACAACAGCCCAACCCACGGTGGTCTCTCTCGCCCTGTGACCCCCGCTGTCTCTTGTCCCCTCTCCGAGAAGTTTCCTATTGCAGCCTGGAAAGAGCGTCGGAAGCGGTTTCGTCAGGTAACTGTGGTGCAGAGAGGACCCCTGGTGTCTTTGGAACTTTCCGGAATCCCCAGACGCCCGCGCACCCAACTCCCCACCCCACCCCCGTTCCAGCACACGGAGCAGCCAATCTAGAGTGAGTGTGCCTGCTGGAGCCTGGGAGTGAAGGCTCGGACATGGGCGCGTAGGGTGGGCTCTTGCCCTGGAGGGGTCCTTGGAATAAAAGGAGCGTGGACGCTGTAAAGACGGCTTTACTGACAAAGCACATGGCCGCCCCGTCGCAGGAGCTTGTGAATCGCGTCCTATTTCATAAGGGTTAAACTGAGGCCCCAAAGAGGTAAATGACTTGACCAGGGTCACTAGGTGAGTGGCATGCCCCACTTGGGCCCCTGGCTCTCGTGTGTGTGTGCGTGTGTGTGCGTGTGTAAGCCGTGGCCCGCAACGGCTGCAGCCGCCGAGCCCGCCTCCGTTCGGGAGCCCGGCTCCGGGTGGGCGGTGGAGCCCTCCGCCCGGCCTGGTGGAAGGGGCGGGGCCCCGGGCGGGGCCGACACAGGTGCTCCGCATACGGCCGGCGGGGGGGAAGGGGCGGCTCCGCGGGGCTTTATAAGCGGCCCCGGGTGCACGGCTGTGCGCGGCTCGCTGCAAAGATAGTGCCCACGTGTCTGTACGTCCCTCGCCGCGCCGGCCAGACGCCTGCCGGCCGGTCCGTCTGTCCCGCTGGGCCACGCCAGCCCCATGGCGTTCCCGCTGGTAAGAGCTGCTCACCGCCCGCCCGGGCGGGGCTGGGCGGGGCCGCGGTCCGTGTCGCGGCAGCTAACGGTCCGCGCGCAACCTCGGCCGGTCCGCGCGCAACCTCGGCCGGTCCGCGGTACCCTCCTTTCCCGCCCCCACCCGTGCGCGCAAGTCCCGGGCGGGGCGCGGGTCACGTGCCCGCGAGCGTGGGGCCTCGTGGAGGGGTGTGTGGCGAAGGGGGGGGTAGGGAGCCTCCTCGTGACTCAGGGCCTTTGGGCTTAAAGGCGCCGCGGCCCTCCGGGGGCGGCCGGTGGGGCCTCCGAGCTGCGTTGCAGACGCCCGTTGGCCTCGAGTGTCTGTCCAGACGGGAGCAGACCGGACGGAAGGGCGCCCCCGCGCCCGGAACATTTCCTTTTCCCGCAGCCGTCGCACGTGAGAGTCTAAGCCACAGGCGCTCCTGGGAGCTCACGCGCCTGGCAGCGACCCCCGCGAATCTCGTTCGTACCCAGTGGGCAGCGGGGAAGGGCGGCCGGGGCGGGGCGGGGCTGCTGGCGGCGAAGACCTTTGCGCTGGGCCTCGGGTCAAGGGAGAGCGCCACGACGGCAGTGGGCGCGTCTCCTTTAAGGCGGAGGGATTAGGCCCCTCGTGCCGTCCGCGCGCGCTTCTTTGGCCCGTGAGGTCACGTGGCTTCACACGTTCGTTAGGCGCAGGAGCTGGAGTTCTGGGGCGGGGTTGGCTAGGTAGGGTCGGGCGCTGGAGGGTGGCCGGCACGTGCAAAGCGGCTTTGCGCTGGGGAGCCCCGCGGCACAGAGGTAGGTCCTGGGGGCATGGGCGGGGGTCCTGCAGGCCGCGGAGGTGCCCCAGGCGTGGAGCTGACCTAAGCCGCGCCAGCTTCGGTTTTCCCCACCCCGAGTTCTCTGACCGCGGAGAAGCGTGCGTGTGGCCTTGGCTTTGTCATTCTCTCAGCCCAAGACCAGACCAGGTTCCCAGACTCGGGTGGGTGTTGGCGCGGGCCCAGCGCTGGTTTCGGGTTTGGCGGAGCAGTGGCTGGGGGCACAGCCTGGTTGCTTCGCTTGGTCAGTACGCAGGTTAGAAAGGCCTGTGCCTGCACTGAGCCCCCGGGGCGGGGAGGGGGGGTACTCAGACCAGGAAAAGGTTACTCACCTTTGGTTGTCCCACTTGGCGTCATTCCCCGGTTTTTTCTTCGCGTGAGTGTTGTCTGCAGTCAAGTCGACCCTGACTTTCTTGCGTCATTCCCAGAGGACCCGGGCAGGCCAGGGTCCTTGTAAGTGGCCCAGCGCCGCCCACAGGACTGAGAAAGCCCGAGCGGATACTTGCGCTCTGGAGCACGTCCTCGCGTGCACGGGTTATTTTTTGGTGGCATTTCGCACGGTGCAAGCGGTCCTGCGCTATGATTGCGCTCGCGAAGCAAGTGGGAAGCACGGAGACTCCACGACAGCGCTCAGAGCCGGGGGTGCCGGCTGTGACCCCCTCCCCCACCCCACCCCGCAAGCCCGGCTCTGCTTAGCGCTGCATTTCGTTGGCAGCTGCCTCCTTTGGTCTCCCTGGCTACCGATCTGCTGCCTTGCTCTCTCGCTGGCACCTGAGTAAACTGCTGGGCGAGGGGCGAGGGGGGTTCGCTGGTATCCACAGGTGTACCGCCTGCCTCTGGTCTGCCCCTCAGGTGACGGTGCTGACATGTGCCAGCTGGAAGTGTCTGTCTCCTGAGAATAGTTTGCACCCTTAGGCTCAGGTTCTGTTTGAGCTTAGGGACACAGGCTGGGTTAAAAACAAAAATAAATCGCAACAGGCGGAAGGAAACCTTGGAAACTTCAGGCTGGTGGTGGTTTTCCTGGTTGGTTGATTGGTTTTTGTCGTAGGTAGAAGGGAAGTGGAAGGAAGTTCTGCTTCTGGAGCTCCGTGGAGCTCAGGGCTGTCGGAGCCCCTCAGGAGAGTAGAGTTCAGGGCTGACCGCGGGTCTTGGAGCGTCCTCGTTGAGCTCGCTTTGAGCTGCACTGTATTCCCGTTGCTGCAGTTTGGCTTTTGCCACAGCGATGTAATTTAAACTTGAGGAGTGGTTTGGCAGTACGTGCTCGGTTTATAGAACTAGGATTAGGAAGTTGACTACCCTATAAAGTCAGTCTTTATAGTATAGAAATACTTGCCATCCCGCCTCCGGAGGGTTGTCTTATAAACATCCCGCTGGCCCAGGCTCCCCTGTGGGGAAGGGGAACTGTGCCGGCCTGTACAGCCGGCAGGAGGTTGGAGAGCGAATGCGTGTGTCGAGTGACCATGGAAACATGAGCAGTTTGGATTGAGCCTTAGGCACTTGGTGCAGGAATGTTTCTGTGGTCTTGTCTTTCTTTCCTGCGGTCCCAGTACCAGTGTCTGTGAGTCAGTAAGTGGAGGAAGGTGATAAAAGTAGTGCGGCTCCATGCTCAACACCCAACTTGTTAAGAGGTTAATGATAATAGCTGTCTTTGTAAGTTTTTTCAGGGGTGACCAAGCAACTTATTTTGTTTTTAATCCTTAAAATGGGTTACAAACCCAAATCCCTACAGGGGCCTGAGGTAACAGAAATGAGTAAATGGAAAGAAAGTAGAGTAGTGCCTACTGAACTACAGAATTTGCTTAAAGGAGAGCCAGTAGCCTGGTTCTTGGCCATGCAGAAGTGTGGGCCCAGAGTTCATGGATCTTTGACTTTTTTCCTAGTTAAGCTGCCAATCTCTGTTTTTTACATGTAGCAATTAAAAAATTGAGAACACTGGATGGTTCAAAGTCTCTGAAGATTGGATTCAACCTGAGGGCTAGTTTGGGGTCTTTGTCTTAAAACATCCCTTTTAGATTTTCTCCCTATTTTGCAGATGATGAAACAGGCTTAGAAATCAAGTCAGGAGGCTATCAAGTGATAAAACCAGTGTGTGAACCTACGTTTTTCTGGTGCCATAGCTGAACCTATGGTATTATGTGTATTCCCGTATGTCAGAGGGATCAAGGGGTTATTGGTGGTGTGCATTGTATAGAAATGCAGTGGTCTATGGGCTGGTCACATTCATAGGCAAAGTGAGCCTTAACTGCATTGGAGGGAATCTCTGGTTGCTGTGGAAGTCAGTGTGGGTCTTCTGAGCGTTAGCACAGCAGTGTTGATGTCAGGAGGAATGTGCTGTGTCTATCATTCCATAATGTGTGGCAGAGCAGTTAGCTGATTCTGAGAGAGCCAGAGGTCTGGAGAAGTCAGGCTCCTCCCACTGTGGGGGTGACCCTCCCAAACCTCTACACAAAAGACTGTCCTCTTTCAGGACAGTTAAATTTCAGCAACATTTCCCTTCTGAGACTAGGCATATTTGAAATTATGGTTTTGTAAGACCTGTGAAAGTAGAATGGGGCTTATTAAATCTCACCTTTTTTCTCTTAGCTAAAATTTCCATAATTCTGTCTTTTAGATTTCCAGGCAGAATTAATAAGGGTTTTAGCAGTATGTGGTAAAATCTGGGATAAGCTCCCAGGGCATAAAAGAGCCCTGCACCAGGACTAAGGAGCTGGCGTTTCATTCTGGGCAACACTTAGAATCTTAGTGTATAATCCACGGTAGCAGATGTAAAGGGATATGTACCTTTATTTCTGTATCTTATTCCCAAAGGATTTAAAGCATAAGGAAGTGAAGAGCATATTCTGAGATGTTGTCAAAGGAATATTTCAGTGAGACTGCAGACTCCCATACACACCAGAAAATTTTTTTTACCTGTGGTCTGGGAAGTTTTTGGAAAGATGGAAACTTTAAAATGTTACTTGTCCCCAGCTGCTGCTTTAGCTACCTTTACAGGCCAGGGTCTCAGCTGCGAGTTCAGTGTTTGTGAATTTGGTGAAGGGGAATCGTGAGATGACTAAAGTAGCTCTCTGCTCGTATTTTAGTGTTTATATGCTAGGTGATACCTGTGCAAAGTTTTTCATTCATTGTTTTCAGCTAAATGTTCCCTATAATTGTTAGGTGTTTGTTTAAAGGGCAGATTAATTAGTGGGTAGTACTTCTGGCTTGAAGTTTGGGATAGAAATGCATACCAAACCCAGATATTAGTGTTTAGGCTGCTGTCTTCAGTAGCTAGTGGTGGAGGCAGTAGAACAATCATGGGCTCAAATAGCAAATTATTTTCTCTCATATGGAAGAGCTCTACTAATCCCATCCTGTTCTGCAAATCTGCTTTTCCTAGGCAGTATCTAAGCTGTACTGACTCTGGGGAGAACTTGCCAGAAAGCCTGGGGGTAGGGGATGAGGGATAGGAAGAGGGTTGGACTTAAGAGGTTGGAGTGGAGGAACTTACATAAAGAATTTTTGCTTCTCTCTGTTGTTTGAGTTAAAACCAAGATGCATTGCTTGCACCCTTTCAGTATTTGGATACTGCTGACCCCGCCTCCTTTGCCCCACATACTGCAGCTTTGAAAATGCCCTTTTTCTTTCCTGCCATTGTTGGAGCCTGATTTTAGTTATACCTGTGTATGAGAGCTTGTCATCTTCTGGAAGCACACAGATTCCAGGTGTTGAAAGTTTTTATGTTCAAGATAGGACCCCCCAAAACAAGGCATTTTTCAGTTACAGTAAACTGGCTGAAAAGATTGAACTAAAAAATACATAATATGTATAATATTTCATATTTTTCATAGGGAAATTACCTGACTTTGCATAAGAAGTCAGTATCCAAATTTGAGAGTGTTAAATTTACATTGTAGACAAAATTTTCAGAGTTTTGTTACTGAGATTTAAAAAGACTCCTGTTAGGAACTATTTTGTTTACTCAGTATATAATGTGTTTTTAAGTAACACAGGTGTGGGGGAAATATTCCTGATTAAATAGGGTTGAGCTTTGCTTTCAGCGGTGCAGAAGAACACTTAGGCATGGGTAGCTTTTGAATTCTACTTCACTTTTCAATATTCCTGTATGGGTAGAGTACCCTTTTGATTTTTAAGGCATTTTGTGATGACTTTCCTTGAGGTAATTGGAGAATTCCCAGAGGGCAGGTCTAAAGATTGATTTGTGTGCTAAAAATGGGTCACAGTTGTGTGTAGCTGCTGATTCTGGGAGTAACTTGACTTATAATAGTGTGACTGGTTTCTTTATTCTTGGCCAGCATAATATGCTGACAAACTATCATCCTGACAGGCTTAGCGCCGTGGCCTGAAGTTTTCTTTGATAAAGGTGTGGGAGTAGCTCTTCTCTTGTTGAAGGAAAGCATTTACCTTGAAGGGCAGGTTGGGTTTCTTTGTGTCTTTTGACAGAACACTTAATCTCTTACTACTTAACACCTGTGCTCTCTGCATTCTGGCTTTGTGCTCCTGGCTTCTGGCTCTGACACCATCTGTCTCCTGAGTCTGCCCTTTCTCCTGAGACTTTTTTAAGCTGTACGTTTGGAATTGTTTTGAAGCTCAGGAGGTGTTGGAGACTTGTCTGCCTCCCAGGTATAACTTGGAGTTGACACCAAGCCTGGATTATAGTGTCTCAGTATGTTCACGGATGAGGAGAATTAAGCTTAGCATGAAAAATGGTTATTTATACAGTGAGAGGATGATAGAGCCAAAACTGGAACCCAGGTCTCTTTATTTCCAGACTAGTGTTATTTCTGGAATTCACGCACCTTGCTCTTTGTTATATTGATCTCTCATTATCTTTCATTTTACTTAAAATTTCCACTTGGTTCATAAGACTCTGGTTTCCTAGTTTTTCTTCTTTTCTCTGGTCTTTTCTCGTCCTGGCACTCACAGGCTTCCTCCTCCTCCCCGTGGATGCCACATTCCTCGTGGCTCATTCTGTTGGCTCATTTTTGTTCTCTTTTACAGAGGGCCTGTGTGTTCCTATAGCACCAGGTCACGTTTTAGGTTGAGCTCTTTTTGCCCTGATTGTTCTCAAGAACCATAGTTCTGATTAGCTTACTGAATGAATGTGTCTATCTGAGGCATATTAAACCTAGAAGGTCTCAAAACTACCAATTTCTTCCTTTTCCTCATCTTCTGGGGCTAATCTAATTATATCCCTTCCACCCAATTACTAGTCAGTTTTTTTCTGACTAGGGTCTAGTGTCCTCTTGGGGGAAAGAACTGTGTTTGGGTGTTTTTTTGTTTTAATTTTGTTTTTTTTAACCCTGAAGGCCCCAGTACAGATGGATGCTAGGTAAATACGTACTTGTAGCTTTCGTTCGGAAACCTCTCCCCAGTTTCTGTAACGATAAAGCCTTGATGTTATCTAACTCTTGTCTCCCTTAACTCCTGTGTATCCTTTTATCCGTTCTCCATTCCCATTGCTACCACTAGTTCAGGTCTCCCTTGGATGAATATTTTCAGTCTGCTTTTCCTACCTTCCTCCTCAGTTATTCCTGCCTGTTCAACATCTACGGCTCTGTGTGGAGCTGTGTCATAGTAATGTAATGGTCTTGTTGTTCCCAGACACATTCCTCAGACCCGCGGTCCTTGGGTCTTTTTTATTTTTGGCTGTGTTGGGTCTTTGTTGCTGCGCACGGGCTTTCTGTAGTTGTGGCAAGTGGGGGCTATTCTTCGTTGCGGTGTGCGGGCTTCTCATTGCGGTGGCTTCTCATTGCGGAGCACAGGCTCTAGGCTCTAGAGCGCAGACTCAGTAGTTGTGGCGCACTGGCTTAGTTGCTCAAATCTTACAGTTGCATGTGGGATCTTCTCGGACCAGGGCTCGAATCCGTGTCCCCTGCATTGGCAGGCGGATTCTTAACCACAGTGGCACCAGGGAAGCCCTGGTCCTTGGGTCTTAATGGGTGGTTGTATCTCCCGAGCTGAATAGTGAGCTCTGGATGAGAGGGTGTTTTCCTGTATCCTTTCTCATCCCCTTTCTCATCCCCTACACACCTCTCCACGGAACAAATAGTGAGGTGTTGCTGATTAAATACAGGAATTTTAAAATGAAACTCAAACTTCCTTTGGATTTTTGGACTTGAAGAGGCTGAATTTGTCTCTGCCGGTCAGGAGCTTACGCCAGCTCCACCACCCTGCTGCTTTTCCTGCTCATATTGCCCTGCCTGAGTTTGGGAGGCTCTCTTAATGCTAAAATTTCTGAATGTGTCAGATGGAGCTGAGAACAGTATTTCCCTGCCCTTGGAAGAGGCTCCCCCCACAGCTTCAGAGTTGGCACAGAGCAGTTCCCTGACCTGGTCTCTCCTCTCCTCCTCTCTTGTTTTTCAGGCTGCCTTGATGCAGAAGGAAGAGGAGAGCCAGGCTGGGATTCTGACTTGAGTACTAGTGCCCTGTTAACCTGGTTGACTTGGGGAAAGATTTTCAGTTTTGCTAAGCATGTCTTTTTCTTTGTAATGAGACTCAGACAAGCTCATAAATTTTTGTGACGAACAAAGAAACTGGAGGGTCTGGATGGTTGGTTATATAGGCCCTTTTCTTGCCCTCTCCAGTTGGACTTAGCTTCCTTTACCATCCCTCTTTTCCGGTTATTGAAGGATTGTCCTCCTCCCTATTCAAAGAGCAGTTTTGTGTCTTGGTGTCCATCTTCTCTCATACCTTCAGGACCTCTTGGTCAGTTGTCCCTGCCACATCTTTTATCTCTGTCTGTAAACATGGTCATCTCTCTCTCATGTTTAGACTT
Organism: Delphinus delphis; assembly: GCF_949987515.2. Lineage (NCBI taxonomy): Eukaryota > Metazoa > Chordata > Mammalia > Artiodactyla > Delphinidae > Delphinus > Delphinus delphis. Next base: position 104,919,720 of record NC_082684.1, read on the forward strand.
TTCCTAGTACAACAGCTCCTCCAGCAACTAGCCTCACTGGCTTTTCTTAGCTTCCCCATCAAGCTTTTGTACAGAGTAACCTGCCCCCCCCCCCCCAGTCTTTACTGCCTCACCCTTCATTCATCTCTTAAATCCTTGAGATCTGACATCATAGGATCCTGTTCCCTCTCACACATTCTGTTCTGAAACTCTTTTTAGCAAATTCATTTTGCCCTATCAAATCTTACAGACGTATCTTGAGCCTTTCAGGATGTTTGCATTCCTGCTGAGATGTTCTTATAAGATCTTTGAAAAGTGCAAATTTGATCATCTATTCTATGAGGCAGTGGTTTTCAAACATTTTCATCTCAGGATTCCTTTATACTCTTAAAATTTTGAGGACCTCAGGAGCCTTCACGCATGTGAATCATATCTGTCAGTATTTACCCATTAGAAATTTAAACTGAAAATAAATTTATCCATTAGTCATTTAAAAGTAACAAATCTATTACGTACTAACAATTGTATTTTCCAAAACAAAAAAAAACTGAGAAAAGTAAGCATTTTTCTATATGTTTGTTAACCTTTTTAGTATCTGATTTAATAGAAGCTGGATTTTGTTGTCTGCCTCTGTAATCTGTTGCCATACGTTGTTTTGGTAGATGTATATGAGGAAAATTTGGTCTCACATAGATATGTAGTTGGAAGAGGAAAAATATTTTAATAGCCTTTTCAGGTGATTTGGCTTTTCCTCTTTGGCGCCAACAAGTGGTAACTTCTTAAAGGTTCCAGTTGTCCTTCAGTATCCATGGGGGATTGGTTCCAGGACCCCCCATGGATACCAAAATCTGGGATGCTCTAGTTCCCTATGTAAAATCACACAGTATTTGTTTATAACCCACGCAATCCTTCCATATACCTCAGATCATCTCTAGATTACTTATAGTACCTAATACTATGTAAGTAATTGTAAATACAACGTAAATGCCAGTTAAGTAGTTGGCCAGTGCATGGCAAAATCAGCTTTTGCTTTTTGGAAATTTCTGGAATATTTTCCCCTAATAATTTTACCCTGTGGTTAGCTGAATCTGCAGATGAGGAACCCAAGGATATAAAGGTCCAACTGTAGTTGCAACATGAAATCTGAAGCCGTATGGATGTACTCTTCATGCTCTGTTATGTTAAAATGCATTGGTCTGTCTTGCATTTTGGATGTCATCTACCCATGTCTGATTTTGTAACATCATGTTTTAATCATTTGACAAATGTTGGTTCACTGCGTTGTGCAGTATTGCAAATACTGGTTAATAGCACCACCAGTCTCATCAGAAAAGTCTTTTAAAGTATTGAGGAAGGTGTCGAGTTCAAGTGGTGGCAAATACAGTTTTTCCAGAATTCTTATTTTTTTCTTCCAAGTTCAAATTTTATCATTAGCAACAGATACTGACAATGATTTATCTTTTGAAGCTACTGGCTTAACTTTGTTTTCAAGAGAATGTTTGCCAAATACCCAAAATTGATAACCATAGTATGTCAATTGTTTCTTCAAGTATTACAAAAATTATTTCATGGAAAAAAAAAAGAGGCTAATTCTTCTTGAAACTCAAACACAAATACTTAAAAAAAATTTTTATTTTTAAATTCTTATTTTTTGGCTGTGTTGGGTCTTCGTTGCTGCGCCTGGGCTTTCTCTAGATGTGGCAAGCTGGGGCTACTCTTCCTCGCGGTGCATGGGCTTCTCATTGTGGTGGCTTCTTGTTGCGGAGCACGGGCTCTAGGCTCATGGGCTCTAGAGCGCAGGCTCAGTAGTTGTGGTTCACGGGCTCAGTTACTCCGCGGCATGTGGGATCTTCCCGGACCAGGGCTCGACCCGTGTCCCCTGCATTGGCAGGAGGATTCTTAACCACTGCACCACCAGGGAAGTCCCCTGTCTCAGGGAATATTAAAGGCATGTACTCAAGGGTTGAGATTTAATAAAATTTTTACTGTTTACCCAAGGACATAGTAAATCTGGCTTTTTCTGGGAATTCATACCATAAGGAATACAATAAATTTTGCTACAGTTTATTGGCATTGCCTTGATTTCTGCTAAGGTGTCAGATTTACCTACTTCTATTGCTTTTGTATCATCAGTGCAAATGTCAACACAGTGAAAAAATAAACTGATATCTTAGAATTATGAAAATAGTTTTGTTTTCATGGACCTCTGAAAGGGTGGGTACCCAGACTCTGCTTTGAGAACTACTGCCACAGAATAAGGTCAAGTTCCTTAGTTAGTGTATAAAGTCTCTCATGGTCTGACTTCAGCTTAGTGGCCACGTTTGAGCCCTTGCTGGTCTATTCCTTGAACTTTTAAAAAATTGGGTAGTAACATACATGCAGTAAAAGGCACTAGTGTTAGTGTATAGCTTGATCAATTTTTACATGTTTATATAGTTTTATGTATTTTTACTTATTTATGTTTATTTTTATATATCACAAATCAAGATGCAGAACATTTCCAACACTCTGTAAGGTTCCTTTGTGCCTTTTATCCCTTCCCCTCTCCACACACACACACACACACACACACACACACACACACAGAGTTAAATACTGTTCTGATTTCTGTTGTCATCAGTTGGCTTTGCCTGTTTTTGAACTTCTTATAAATGAAATCATGTAGCATGTACTCTTGAGTTTGGCCTTTTTTTTTCCCCACAGTTTAGTTTCTGTGAGGTTTCTGTAAGTTGCAGTGTAGTACAGAAGTTTTGTTTTTGCTGTATAGTACTACATTAGAGATGTGAATAATTATCCATCTTACACGTTACAGATGTGAACAATTTAGACATGCTTATGGGTGTGCAGAAAAGAGTTAACATAGCAGATCTCACTGCTGTCCTTTGGCTGGTGTCTGGGAACTTGGATTTTGAGTTGCCACCATTCCCAGAACTGGTTAAGAATGATTTACTCTACATAAACTATATTAGGTATAGTAAATCATTGGCTTTAAGTATAGTAATATGCCTGTTTGGCAAAACCTTTTAACCTTTTTACCTACCTACTATCCTTTCTAATTTCTATGTATGTTTATTATTAGGCTTATGATATAGCATATAACTTACTTGTTTATGTGCTTGTGTTCCCATGAGACTAATTCCTTGGGAGCTGGGGCTGTCTTATTTATCCTCTCTCCCCAGAATAGCTCCTGGTGTATGGTGAGAATGTAATCAGTAAATATAATTGTAATCTTTGGGTCCCCAAGCACGAGGTCATATTGTTCGTGGCTTCCTTGTTTTTTGTTCATGTGGAATTGTCTCTGCTCCAAACTTAAAATCCCAAATCCTGAAATGACTTTGAGTGGCCAAGAGCTTTGACAGTGAAAAGAGATAGAATTGATGAGTGAATATTGGTTTTGTTCTTGTCTTAATAATTAAGAAAGGAGTCACTACAATTTATGGAGGTTGTGATGGAGGTGGTAAAAATACCTATGAAATGAATATAATATGGGTCTGCTTTTCCTGTGGTATCTGTATTGAGTGCCTGCAAATTTAGCAGATATTATGTTGGGTGCTACTTTGATAAAGGCCTTGAACGATCTTACAGTTTATCAAATGCAGAGCTAACTATGCATACAGCAAACAGTTTGACAGGTAAGTGTGACAAGAGCTACAGTTATAGTGACCATGTGTTTTACGTATTCTTGAGCAGTCTTGGTATTAAATATTCCCTTAATGTTCTCATAAACCTGTCCTGGAAATTGTAGTATTTCCTTTTCCAGATTGAGTTTATAGAGCGAAAAGAATATTGGGCATTAAATGCATTCTGTAGAAACTGAAGAATAACCAGAAAAGTAAAGGGAGAGCCAGGAGAAAGTGGTTCCTGAATTAAATGAGTGGAGAGTAGCCGAGGATCAGACACCCAAAGATGTCAATCAAGTAAGATAGATTTGAAGTATCGGTTGGGTTTGGCAACTCAGGTCATTAATGTAGTTTCTTTTGGGGAGAGAAGGACATGCTGGCAGGATATTATGGGTTGAGAGGAAGGATGAACAGGAGGTTCAGAAGTAAATATGGCATATTTTCTAAAAGATTGGTGGTAGAGCAAAAGGAAGAAAGGCAGTGGCTTAACAGAATGTTTTAAATCAAGGAAGATGTGTTTTTTTTTTAAGATGAGAGAGCCTTGAGCATACTTACTAATGGGAAGGAACCAGTGGAGAACAGAGAGGGAAGTGAGATCATGAATGAAGAGGAGGTGGTATCTTGAGTCTTGTATCTGGTCTCTTTCTGCAGATAAGGACCTGCAGCCTTATCTCCTTTATTCCTGGTGAGCCTCCCTGCCCAGTCTTGTTCCTGCACTCCCTTTCCTTGAATTTACTGTGTTCTGTATCCACTCTGTGCTTGTTCTTTGTCTATTATGTTCTTCTTCAGGCTTGCTTATTGAAATTCTGCTTTTTCATTAATCCCTAGCTTAAAAGTCTGAATTGTTAAACCATCCTAGGTACCTTAAATATACTCATCTCTTCTGTAGTATTTTGTACTTACCTTGATCTCCACTTACCTAGCTGGTTGTCTTTCTTTCTCCCACTTAGCTCGTTCTCCCCAGGGCATGGATTATGTTTTACATGTTTCAGTAATCTCAACATCTGACCTAGCAGGTTAGTATTTATGAAATATTAGACTATGTGACACTGTCATTTTGTTGGTAGAAAAGGTAGGATATTGACAACTTCATATGGATCAACCTAATAAATTTTTATTCCTTACATTCTTGCACAGAAGACTTGAGGTGGAAGTTTAAGAATGGACAAGCAAGGACCAAGGAGAAAAGTTAGAGAAGCATTTCTTAACAGCTGTAGAGTCACTGAAATTCAAACAGAAACTGGCTTTGAGTGACCAGGAGACTAAAGCAAACATGGAAACTTGGCTAGATTTACATTTTCCCATAATGTAAGGAAAACATCAATTCCTTAGGGGAAACTGCAACATTTCCTTATCTTGGTCTGAATGACATTTTTCTGAGTGGGTAGTCATACAAGTGCTGTTCGAAATTGTGGTAAACAGTATCCTCAAAATCCTGAGTGTACATGCTAAAGAGGTTTTATTCAGCTTTATCATTACTTACTAAAAAATTGAGACCAAATTGCCAAAGTACATCTCAGAACCACTTTTTTTGGGATACCTAAGTATATTACTTTCTTTTGCTGTACAATAGGTTAAAAAAACCAAAATGTTCAAGACCAGTGCTATTAGCTAAAAATATCTGATTAATTAGAAAACTAAACTCAGAAAAATTTTTAGCATGAATGGTTTTGCAAAGGGAGTCAGTGGATTCCAATCCATGGAACCCCAGGCTTAAAACTCCATCAGGAGGAGTAGATAAACTGTGTCCCATTCAGACAGTCTTCCATAAGTCTTTCAGCTGGCTTTTGAGGACTCAGGTAATAGTCTTGAAGTGGTCTGCAGTGTAGATATTTTGTTGTTGATTAAAGGCAAACTTAATGAAAACAAACCCAGAAGGTGGTAGAGTTGGCATTCATTTGTGACAAATATCCACAAACCAGGATTTTGACGTAAAGGAATGGCCATTTCATCACCATGTTGATCCCGGGTTATACGGTATTTGAAGACAAGGCCAGGGTTTCTAAAATAGGGCAAATCTAGATTTGTTCTGGCATACAAATAGGTATAACATTTTAGGATCTTATTCCTGAACTAGCAAACATAGCTGCATGGTGTGGGTTCAGATTTTAAAGAATTATGAGTGGTAGTTTCAAACCATTAAGGCAAAAAACCCTCTAGTTATGTGCTGTAAGCTTCTCTGTGAACTTGATTAGGATAAGTTGAAAGCATACTTATGAGTAACAGTGATGGAGTTGGGAGACATTTGTCCCTAATAAGTTATCGAGCGTATCCAGGCACTTTAATTTCTCATTACCACAAAGTCTGCAAGGTAGGTGGGTACTCCATTTTCTACCTAAGGCAACCAAGGCTCAAAGAAGATACTTAAGTATTTGTACTCCAAAGCATATAGACCTCCTTTCCAGTCTGCTCTCTTCTCCCATACCTAACACTCTGCCATGCTGGACCACTTTTGATAATGCTGCTCTGTTCTCTGTGTTCTTCAGACCTTCGTCTTACCCTCACTTCCAGGCACATTCTCTTCCTCTGAGTCCCCTCAGCTCAGAGGACAGTGTATGTTTACAGCACATTGTAGCTTGCGTTGTGATTGTTCACGACATAATCAGGTCTTAGTTCCCTTTCTAGACTTCAAAAAAATTTTTTTGACTGAGTCTCTGTCTAACCTGCCTACCCTTAGAATGCTGCTGTAGATAGCAGGCAATTGGTTAATGGTTATTAGGCAGGGGATGAATGAAGCATGTAGCCTTAAGATCCGCAGATTGATTATAAGTGCTTATTATCTTAGCCCTTGTGCAGTTGCCTTAACGAAGTTGAAAATCATCTTAGAAATCTACAGTTGTGAAAAGGGCCTTGTGTCAGTGGATTTAACCATTCTCGGTGGGACCTCTCTGGAGGGCTTGGGAAAACAACCTTGCAGGACTCTTTCAAGAGCTTGAAAATGATATGGAACTCAAGTTTGTCCCTTTAAGGCCATCCTGCAGAGTTTATAAAATTGTAAATGTTTCTGGTCATTCTCATGCTTATACCTGGATTTTAATAGGTTAAACAAAATAACACCAGGCTTTTTAAATTTTGTTTTGAAGTTATCACCTACAAGATCTTAGGTGCTAGTTTCCTTACTTGGTCTGTTCCCCCCCCCCCCCCCCCCCCCCCCCCCCGCCCCAAGGTAATTGGGAATGATATAACTGATGAGTCAGGCTCCCCTTAGAAGATTCAGTCTGTCAGCCAGTATCTCATTGCTTAAATGTCAGGCATGGGATGTGGTGAGTTAGGGAGATTGAAAAGTAAAGAATGGTACCTAGATTTCTGTCTAGGGCACCTGGAGGATGGTGGTGTTATTTGCTAAGACAGAGAATAACAAAAGAATCACTTGGGTGGGGGTTCAGTTCATGTTTATGTATCTGGGAGTGCTTTTCTCATTCAGTAATGTCTTACCTGAGTTGTAAGTACTTTTAATGATCGTGTGGAATTGTATAACTTATTTAAACAATTCCCTTTGGGTGGTGTTTGTACCACTCTTGGTCCTGACCGTGTCTTTTCCTGTGATTATATCTTCAGATGTAAAAATGGTAGCTACCATATGCCAGCACCATCCTAAGTGCTGTAAACATCTCATCAGAAGGTTGGTAGGTACTCTTCTGCCATTTCACAAATGGGGAAACTGTGGCACAGAGATTAATAACTGCCAATAAATGGCAGAACCAAACTTTTTAAACAACTGTATTGAGATATAATTTGCATAACCGTAAAGTTCACCTTTCAACTGTAAAGTAGGTGGTACTCCATTTTGTACCTAAGGCAACCAAGGCTCAAAGAAGATACTTAAGTGGTAAACTTAGTATTTGTACTCCAAAGCATATACACCATCTTTCCATACATATATTTACAGTTTTGTAACCATCACCGTAGTCTAATTTTAGAATATTTTCATAATCTCAAAAAGAAATTTTGTACCTATTAGACACGACCTTCTAACCTGCTCCCCACATCCCCAGTTGAAGGCAGCTAATCAACTTTATTTTTTTTTTATAAATTTATTTTATTTTAGTTTTGGCTGTGTTGGGTCTTTGTTGCTGCGTGCGGGCTTTCTCCAGTTGCGGCGAGTGGGGGCTACTCTTCGTTGCGGTGCACAGGCTTCTCATTGTGGTGGCTTCTCTTGCTGTGGAGCACGGGCTCTAGGTGCACAGGCTTCAGTAGTTGCAGCACGCAGGCTCAGTGGTTGTGGCTTGTGGGCTTTAGAGCGCAGGCTCAGTAGTTGTGGCACACGGGCTTAGTTGCTCCGCAGCACGTGGGATCTTCCTGGACCAGGACTGGAACCCATGTCCCCTGCATTGGCAGGCGATTCTTAACCATTGCACCACCAGGGAAACCCCAACTAATCTACTTTAGATTTGCCTATTCTGGATGTTTCATATAATTGGGCTCATATAATCTGTGGTCCTGTGTGACTGGTTTCTTTCACTTAATGTTTTTGAGGTTTACTTGTGTTGTAGTTTGTATCAGTACTTCATTCTTTTTTATTGCCAAATAATCTATTGTGTAGATAAATTCAAGATTTGAACCAGGTGTGTCTGGTTCTTAACGCTCATGTTGCTGCTACCATGCCATTCTACTTCCTATACATGTCCCATTATGTTAGAAGGTTCTTGAGGCAGCATCTTACATTTCAGTGTTTCTCCCTCTTATGGTTCTCTCAGGGTGCCTTGCTTAGAGTGAAGTATTTTAATATATAGGCAAGAAACCCAAGTCCTTGTTAACTTTAACTTGTGGTGTTGGATTAGAAGAAAGGAGGTGTGAAGTCTCTATTAAAAGGGAGAGTAGAGGGCTTCCCTGGTGGCGCAGTGGTTGAGAGTCTACCTGCCGATGCATGGGACACGGGTTCGTGCCCCGGTCCGGGAAGATCCCACATGCCGCGGAGCGGCTGGGCCCATGAGCCATGGCCGCTGAGCCTGCGTGTCCGGAGCCTGTGCTCCGCAATGGGAGAGGCCACAACAGCGAGAGGCCTGCGTACCGCAAAAAAAAAAAAAAAAAAAAAAGAAAAAGGGAGAGCAGAAAATCTAAACATCTTTTTTCTGCGTCTAGGAGGAAGACGCAGGAAGGATAAAAGATTGCTGGGACAATCAGGAAGCACCTGCGCTCTCCACGTGTAGCAATGCCAATATCTTTCGAAGGATAAATGCCATATTGGATAATTCTCTGGATTTCAGTAGAGTCTGCACTACACCTGTAAATCGAGGAATCCATGATCATTTGCCAGGTGACTTAGATTTGAAAACTTGGATGTGCTAGGCATGTGTACACAGCTGTTTCTAGGCAGCTTCCTGGTGACGCCTATGAAGAATGACCTTGAATCTCTGACAACACTTGCCCCTTTTGTAGTTTGCCTTGTGGATTGGGTCCCCTTTGGGGTGAAGACTTCCTTCGATTATAATACAGAAATCTTTTTTATGATTCACAAGACGATTAGGTGAAAAAGGATAGGTCAAAGTGATAGGGCTATTTATATATACAATTACAGTAGAGTCACATATGTTTAAGATAGATTTTCTAATAGCTGCATTAGGAAAGTTTAAAAAAGTGTAATACTTGATCTAACCCAGCGTAGTCAAAATATCGTGTCAACATGTAATCAACATAAAAAACTTTTAATGAGATATTCTTTCGTTAGTACTAAGACTTCAAAATCCAGCGTATATTTTACATTTACAGCACAGCTCAATTTGAATTAGCTTCATTTCAAGTGCTCAGTAGCCACATGTGACTAGTGGCTACTGTATGGGATGGTGCAGCTCTTCAGTGTTTTAATTTCTTTCAAAATGAGTGCAAGTCAACAAGCATTTGATTTTTATGATATTTGATTTTATGATTTTATGATATTTTATGATATTTAGTATATTCCACAGAATAGTTGGGGAGAGGGGAGCATCTCCTGAAGATGATTCACAAGGAGGCTTGGGTGTCCTAACAGTGTTTCATAATCTTTTTGTGGGAGTTGCAACATATTATAGGAATGTTGATGGAATATTTTTTGTTTGAATTATTTTAGATGAAAGTGAACGTGTTTTTAATTTTGTAAACGGACCTTGAAAATATTTGGTAAAACACAGATTCTCAGAACAAGGACTGGTAATTGCTGTTTTTTAGTTACAAATTCTTTGATTTATTTTTAACTTGGCCTTGGAAATAATTCCCACAGAGATGTAGGAGCATGTGAACATAAAGTAGCTAAATGTTTAAGGGAGAAGTCCATTAGGAAGGAGATGGCCCGATGGAATTTATATTTATTAAATTGTGCTGGAAGGGAAATGAGAGAAGAGCATGGGGGCTGGGAGACACCGGTGGGTCTTGTCTCTTCTAACTTCCAAAAGAGTATACGTGTGATGTTTTCTGTTATTTGGAGTCAGCTGTGAGCTAACCCTTATTCTTTAGCTTATGCTGAGTTAAAAATTCAGAGAACCTGCTTGCTATGTATGCGTTGTTTTTTCCTTTTCAGAAAGTTGCATGAGTTATATTCCAATAAGAATGACACTCAACAATGACTTAAATTTCACTGGGTTGCTTCAGACATGCTGGAACTTTTATGGTTTATAGCAAAGTATTTTTCAGCTAATGCTAGGTTGTTGACTTGTGTGAGGGGAAGGCTCCTGGTCAGTGCGACAGGAGCTTTGAGGAGTGTACGTTTGCAGTTGGCCAGGGCGCACGGTGGCCTCGCTGGCAAGATGCCAGGTGCTGGTGAAAGTGTTACCATCCCACTCTGCCCAGGTCACTGACTGGCCAGACTACAAGGTACAGACTTCTTGGCCTCTTCAGGGTCTTCTCAGGGCACGGGTTCAAGAAGAGTACCTTGAAGAAATAGGGAAACCTGGCTTGTAAGGTTGCCCTTGGGCAGTGAGATAAAGTAGATAGTTTTTCCAGCTGTAGGGCAGAATGGTGCCTCCCCAAATGCCTCACAGAGTCCTCCTGGGGGGCTCAATAAGGAAAGCAGTACTGCAGTTTGAAGGGACCTCAAGGGATTGTAGGAGAGGTTCTGGTCAAGGTGTTCTGGGCTGTCCTTCGCACATATCTAGCCCCACGGTATGGTCAGCTCTCTCTTTGTCCCCACCTGAGATGTTGGTGCAGGGCTGTGGGCTCTTGGTCTTGAGTGGTGAGGCAGGGCTGCCTGGCCTAGAGCAGAGAGCAGCTTTCCCAGGTTTCCCCAGCAGGAAAACCCACCTTGTGGTTAATGAGCAAGTAAACTTGGGCATGTATTTTCCATGAGGAACTTCAACGTGAATTTGCAGCTTCTGGTCAGAAGTAATCCTATTACCTAAGGAGATAATCAGAATGATAAAAACCTAAGAACAAGGGCTTCCCTGGTGGCGCAGTGGTTGAGAGTCTGCCTGCTGATGCAGGGGACGCGGGTTCGTGCCCCGGTCTGGGAAGATCCCACATGCCGCGGAGCGGCTGGGCCTGTGAGCCATGGCCCCTGAGCCTGTGCGTTTGGAGCCTGTGCTCTGCAACGGGAGAGGCCACAACAGGGAGAGGCCCGCGTACTGCCAAATAAAAAAAAAAAAAAAAAAACACCTAAGAACAAGATTGGTTATCACAGTATTATAACTAGGGACAATTTGATGACAACAAAAGCTGAAGTAACCATGCAGTGGAATGCTCTGCAGTTATTGATATGATGTTTGTAGAAGACTACTTAATGATATAGATAATCACAGTACCTGAAGTGAAAAAGCAAAGTGCAAAACAGTATGGTCTCAGATATGTATATATGTATAGAAAAAGACTGGAATGACAAGACATAAATGTAGCAGTGAAGGTGTAATGGGTAATTTGTTTTCTGTGTGCTTTCCCCTACTGGTTCTTCTGTGACAAACATGGGTTTTTAAAAAATTAATTAATTAATTAATTTATATTTTTTGGCTGCATTGGGTTCTTGTTGCTGCACGTGGGCTTTCTCTCTAGTTGTGGCAAGCGGAGGCTACTCTTCATTGTGGTGCGTGGCCTTCTCATTGCGGTGGCTTCTGTTGTTGCGGAGCACAGGTTGTAGGTGCGTGGGCTTCAGTAGTTGTGGCTCATGGGCTTAGTTGCTCCACGGCATGTGGGATCTTCCCGGACCAGGGCTCAAATCCGTGTCCCCTGCATTGGCAGGCAGATTCTTAACCACTGCGCCACCAGGGCAGTCCCCAAACATGCTTTATAATAAAAACAACTTGTTAAAAATGGTGTATCTTGGCACAGTGTTTCACATTGCTGTTTGAATTTTGCATAGGCGAATTTAATTTTAATTGCACACCTTGTTTCGTATAGGTATACCTAACTTTGCAATAGTTAATGTACCATTTATTTTTTTCATTTGAGCAAATGTTTGCATTGTCATTTGCAAGGCTGTGTGTTAGCTGTGACAAAATTTCATTACATACAGTATGCAGTGAGAGTAGTATCAGAACTACACGCTCAGTTGATAAGGTATTATTGGGAAAGTGCTGTGGCAGGGTCAAAGGAAGGAGAGACTGTACTGGTTAGGGAACTAGGAAACACTTTTGGATGAAGCAGCATTTGAAACGTGCCTTGAAGAAGAGAAAGCCATTTCATTGTAACTGGATGTTGAGTAGATTTTTTTTTAACTGTTGCTTCAGAATTAGCATTGGGGTCCAAAGCTGAAATTGAAGAGGTGTTGTTAAATGACCTGTGGTACAATGACAGTCCCCAAGAGTTGGAGCCAGGTGCACCTCACTGGCTTCACAGATACGAAGAGGTCACAGAGCTGTCCCTACTACCCCAAACATCATCTCAGCCTTTCCCTGGTCTGTGTAAGAAGACTGCTTAGGGAGGGCAGCATTTGAAGTGATTCCCTCCCCTCTTAGTGGAGCACAGTGGGGCGCAATGCTGCTTCCGCTGTCAAGCCAAGCGAGTTTGGAAGTGTCTTCCAAGAGAAGCATTTGTGTAGGTTGAGGGGGCTTCCAAGAAGGAAGGCAAGGTTGAGCCCATTGTTAGGCAGCAGACTTGCTCTCTGTCCTTGACTGAGTAGAGATGAAAGAGAAATTGAGAGAAGATGTGGGGCAGGGAGGGAGGAGGGTGGAAGGTGGCTGGAGCTGTCTGATTCCCACCAGTTGACCCACAGGGAAGTTGTGACTTTCTGTGGTTCAGGAGAAGTTGCAGAAGGCCTGAGCTTTTGGGCTAGCATCCCACCAAGATGGCCCTCGTTGTTGTGTATGGGGTGGTAGGAGTTGGGATGGGGCTGGAAGGGTAGGCTAGAGCCAGATCCCTTACACAAGCAACTCCTCATGAGAGGGGTGTCTGCTACCTAGAGGGCCCTTTCCCCACTCCCTGGTCCCTTAAACCATAATCTATCAATATTAAACTCTGAGGAAGGAGGGAAATGGGCTGTAAATGGACATGTGATTAAAGCATAAATGAACTGAGTATTTATTTAGTGTCTGTAAAGTGTGAAAATTGGTAAGATGAGGTTAAGGGACATCTTAACTACTGGATGGGCTGGAGGCAGTGACTGGAGGAAAAAGTTTCATGTTAACTCCCTGAGAAAAGGGAAAGATTAGTCAAAGTAGTTCACAGTAAGGTGTGGGACTGAAACACTGATTAAGATTTTTTTATTTAAGTGTAATACACATACAGAAAAGTACATATCATAAGTGAAGCGCTCACACTGTCTCCAACTGAACACCAGCATGTAACTGGCACCCAGATCTAGATGAACTGCTGACTTTCAATTTAGGACCAAAGAAGTGTATAATTGTACAGATGTATTGAATTTCTGACTGAGATGATTTCCTTTTTTATTCTGGAGTATCATCAGTAAATTGTCTGAAAAGCTATTCTGAAATAAATTTTACTGTATTCAGGGACTTCCCTGGTGGCACAGTGGTTGGGAATCTGCCGGCCGGTGCGGGGGACGCGGGTTCGAGCCCTGGTCCAGGAGGATCCCACATGCCGCAGCGTGACTGAGCCCATGTGCCACAACTACTGAGCCTGAGCTCTAGAACCGGTGCACCACAACTGCTGGGCCCGTGTGCCACAACTGCTGAAGCCCGCACGCCTGGAGCCTGTGCTCTGCAACGGGAGAGGCCGCTGTGGTGAGGGCCCCGTACGCCGCAGCGAAGAGTGGCCCCCGCTTGCCGCAAGTAGGGAAAGCCCGTGTGCAGCGACAAAGACCCAATGCAGCCAAAAAACAAATAATAATAATTTTACTATATTCAGCCCCAGCTAACAGGCGACAGTTGAAATTACTCTCGGGAAGTCTTGTTTCCCACAAAATAAATATTTTGTAGAACCTTAATATATGGCTTTAGCAGTTAAATCCAAGTATAACATACATACAGAAAAGTATGTATGATACTTTTACTATGATAAATATGCAAATTCAATGACTTTCCACATACCAAACACATCTTGTATATATCCACTCATATATAGAGGCAATAGACCAGAAACCCCCAGAAACTCTGCAGTCTCTTAACTAGTGAAGGGTAAACCACCATGCTGACTTTTAGATGCATACATTAGTTCTGCCTGGTTTTGAACTTACATAAATAGAATCATAAATATGTACTCTTCAGCTGTGAAATTCATCCATATCACAGCCAGTAGTTGTGGATCATTTGTTCCCACTGCTATACTGTATTCTGTTGTATGAATATTCATTCTGGCTTATTCATTCTACTGTTAATAGACACTTGGGGCCATTATGAATAGTGCTGCTATGAGCATGTCTTTTGGTGAACTTATTTCTTTTGGGTGTACTCCTAGGAGAGTGTTGGCTTATAGGGTGTGTGATTTCAGCATTAATGGATGCTGCCAGTTTTTCACAGCAAGTGCACCGGTTTACACTTGTGACAATGTCAGATGGTTTGGGTTAGTTCCACATCCTCACTAACAATTGGTATTGTCTTTTTCACTGGTCATTTTGGTGAGTATGTAATGGCATCTCTATTGTGGTTTTAATTTTCATTTCCCTGATGACTCATGAAGTTGAACACCTTTTCATATGTCTGTTGACCTCTGGATATCCACTTTCCTGAAGTGCCTTTTCAGGTCTTACCCTAATATTTCTTTATGGTTACCTGCCTTTTTTCCTGTTTACTTGTTGCTCTTTCCTGTTTACTGTTTACATATTCTGCATATGAGTTCTTTGATATATAGAATAAAAATGTTTTCTCCCAACCTGTAGCTTGTCTTTATACTTTTTTTTTTTTGCGGTATGTGGGCCTCTCACTGTTGTGGCCTCTCCCGTTGCAGAGCACAGGCTCCGAACGCGCAGGCTCAGCGGCCATGGCTCACGGGCCCAGCCGCTCCGTGGCATGTGGGATCCTCCCGGACCAGGGCACGAACCCATGTCCCCTGCATCGGCAGGCGGACTCTCAACCACTGAGCCACCAGGGAAGCCCTCTTTATGCTTTTAATTGGTATATTTTGAATAACATAATTTAAGTTTTAATGATGTCCAGTTTATCGACTTTTCAAATATGGTTAATGCTTTGTGTCCTGTTTAAGAAATGTTTCCCTATTCCAAAGTCATGAAGATATTTTGTGTCTCGTTATAAAAACTTATTGTTTTACCTTTCACTCTTAGATTTCCAACCCATCTGGGATTAATTTTGTACATGGTGGAAGGTCAAGATTCATTTTTTTCTGTATAGATAGCCAGTTGACCCAGTACTATGTTGAAAAAAAAATCCCTTTTCATTGCACTGCTGTCACCTTTCTCATAAATCAAGTATATATGTTGTATGTGCATGTCGGTTTTCTTCCATTGAGCTGTTTATCTGTCCTTGTCTTAGTTACTACAACTTTATAGTAGATTTTGATATTTGGTAGTGAAGTCCTCTGGCTTTGTCCTTCATGATTCTTGGTTCCTCTTGGATTTTTGCATTTCCACATGGTCATAGATTTAGCTTGTCAGTATCACGTCGTTCCACCCCCCCCCAACCCCCACTCCCAAACTCTGCTGGAATTTTGATTGAGAGTTCATTGAATCTATGAATAAATTTGTAGAAAATTGGTATGTTGATGACAAATCTTTGAATTCATAAAGTTGGTGTATCCTTTCATTTATCAGGTCTTTAATTTTTCTCAATGTTTTATAGACATCTTGGACATCCTTTTTTAGGTTCATCTCTAGGTCTGGGTAGGTGTCTGTCTAATGCTACTGTAAATGATTTTTGTGTGTGTCGTTTTCTGTTTAGTTGCTGCTGCCTGATGGTCTTTTCTAATGTGGGCTCCAGAGCTGGATATACATACTGTTAAGTTTTGGAAATTTGAGTCCCTCTTACATGCAAATTTAAGTTTATGGTATTCTGTTTTCTAAATGTTCTGTAGTTTCAGTCTACGCGTGGTTTTATTCACTTTTGTTGATCCATGTGGTTTTTGGAGGATATATGGAGAGATTTGGATTTAGGCAGCTGCCCATTTTCCAATAGGAACCAGGAAATCTGATCGTGCTGATCTTGTTTGAAAAAAATATGCATGTGCGTGTACACACATATCTTGGCAAAATGTACACCAAATTTTTTTATATTAAAATATTAATGATGTACACACCTTTTAGAATGTCTGAAATTAAGAAGACTGACCATGCCAAGAATGACATGAATGTGGAAGATCTGGAACTTTCATAAACTGCTGGGGGGAATGCAAAATGGTACAACTGTTTGGAAAACAGTTTGGTAGATTCCTAAAAAGTTAAACACTTACCTACCATATGACCTAGCAGTTCTACTCATAGATTTTTTAAAGAAAATTTTGTTTTAGAATAGTTTTTGATTTATAGAAAAATTACAAAAGTAGTGCAAAGAGTTCTTGTATATATTCCCATCCAGTTTCCCCTGTTGTTAACATCTGACATTAGTATGGTGAATTTCTGTCACATTTGTCACAACTAATGAAACAGTATTGAAACTATAGTGCATATTTAATTTTGATTTTCTTATTTTTTGCCTAATGTTCTTTTTCTGTACCAAGATCCCATATTATATTTAGTCCCATGTCTGTTTAGGCTCTTCTAGACTGTGACAGTTTCTCACTTTCCTTGTTTTTGATGACCTTGACAGTTTTAGGCAGTACTAGTCACACTCAACAGAAATGAAAGCATATATCCATAGACAGACTTGTACACAAACGTTCATAACCTCTTTATTTGTGATAGCCAACAAAGTGGACACAACCCCAATGTCCATCAGTTGGGAAATGGATAAACAAATGGTGGCATGTCCATACAAAAGAATATTATTTATCATTGTGTGCCACAGCATAGATGAATCTCAGGATAATTATACTCAGTGAAAGAAGCCTGACAAAAAAGAGAATACACTTAAAATTCCATTTACATAGAATTCTAGAAAATACAAACTAGTCTGTAGGGACAGAAAGCAGATCCGTAGTTTGCTGGGGAAAGGGGCACAGGGACGGGGAAGGGGAGGGATTACAAAGGGGCATGAGGAAACTTGGGGATGATGGATATATTCATTTTCTTGATTGTGGTGGTGGTTCCATGGAAGTAACATACTGAAACATCAAAATTTGCACTTTAAATATGTGCAGTTTATTAAGTCAATTATACCTCAGTAGATCTGTCAACATTTTAAAAACAGCAGTTATCTCTGAATGGTGGGATTTAAACGTACTTGTTTGGCTTTTGTAGAGAATTTTTTACTATTAAATATTTCAAAATAGAGAAACGAGTAGAAAATCAATTATCTCTGTGTATCTACCACCCATCTTTAACAAGTGTTAAGATTTTGACATGTTTGAAACTTTTTGAGGCAACATGAAACATCAAATAAAACTTTGCGTTTGTTGTGTTTGTCTGTTTCCCCTAGTCTCCTTGAGGCCAGCGCCATCTTTTTAAAAAAATATTTATTTATTTATTTGGCTGAGTCGGGTCTTTAGTTGCAACATGTGGGATCTTTTGTTGCAGTGCAAGGGCTCTTTGTTGCGGTGTGCATGCTTCTCTCTAGTTGTGGCATGTAGGCTCCGGAGTGCGTGGGCTCAGTAGCTGCAGCATGCAGGCTCTCTAGTTGGGGCACGCGGGCTCTAGAGTTCACGGGCCTAGTTGCCCCGTGGTATGTGGGATCCTGGTTCCCCGAACAGGGATCCAACCCCCGTCCCCTGCTTTGGAAGACGGGTGCTTAACCACTGGACCACCAGGGAAGTCCCCCTACTCTCTCTTCTAGAGATAACAACTCTCCTAAAGTTGGTGTATTTCCTTTATACTTTTACGTATTTGTCCATAAACATTGCTTTGTGTGTTTTAATTTTTTATGTAAATAGAACATACATTCAGGAAAGTACACAAGTAAGTATACAATGGGGTGAATTATCACAAAGAAACACCCATGTAACTGTAGCTCAAATTAAGAAACAGAATGTTACCAGCACCTAAGAAGACCCCTTATACCTCTATCTAAATGTCGTGCTTTAAAGCAGCGGTCCCCAACCTTTTTGGCACCAGGGACCAGTTTTGTGGAAGACAGTTTTTCCTCGGATGGGGTCAGGGGAGGTGGTTCAGGCGGTAATGCGAGCGATGGGGAGCGGCAGCTCGCTCGCTTGCCTGCTGCTCATCTCCTGCTGTGTGGCCCGGTTCCTAACAGGCCGCAGACTGGTGCTGGTCCGAGGCCTGGGGGTTGGGGACCCCTGCTTTAAAGGTTTACATAAATAGTATAACATATATTGTCTTTCTGGTATATGCTACCCACCCCCAGTGTATCATTACATTTACACTGTGTCCATATCGATATTTAAGTCAAACCAGTGCATTTGAATTGCTGTGTATTAGTATTTTACATAAATATATACATTATTTACCTGATCCTCTGCTGGTAGATGTTTAGGTCTCTTCCAGTTTTCTGCTGTTGTAAACAGTATTTTGGTGAACATCCTTGTTTATATCTCCTTGTGTGCATGTAACAAGAATTTCTTTAGCATATGTGCCTAGATGTGAATTGCAGGGTAATTAGGTATACTATCTTTAAACTTTAAGTTGCTGACTTCTTTTTCAAAGTGAATTTATCAATTTACAATCCAGTCAGGATTTCATGAGAGCTTTTCTCCATATCTTTGCAGACCTTAATTATTGTCACACTTCAAAATTTCAGTCACTCAGGGTATAAAGCTAACTTAATTTTGTTTTTGTTCATATTATAAAATATTTTCTTCAGTTAAAAGAATACATGTAGCATATATGATCTGCTGTCAACCCAGAAAAGGTCTCTAGAACTGTGCCCCAGGGTTCTTTTCCTTTATACTGTCTGGTGCGTTTCTTGAGATTCTTTTATATATTAGTATATAATTAAAATCACTGAGTTAGGTGAAATCATGGCGGGAATGCTATTCTGGTACATAGAAGAATTGTTAAGCAGAATACTTAATTGAGTATTCTCTACCTAGAAAAAAAATCCTACCCTTTTTCAAGATTGGCTTGGTTATCACCTCTGAAAACTTTTTCACATTCTTCTGCCTAATGTGTTCCATTGTCTGTTTGATCTTGCTCCATCTAATAGAGCCATTCTTGGTTCTTCCAGATTGTTTGTTAACCCACTATATGGTGGTATAAATGTAAACACGTATTCTGAAGTGGGGAGGTTAAAGTATAGTTTTGAAAAAGCATATTAAATTTGCCCATTTCATAATAAACCTACACAAAGTAAAGTGCAGGCTCTGGATGCAGGTTACTTGAGAACAAATGGTGGCTGTGTTACTGATTTGCGCTAACCATAGAGATTAAATTTCTGTAACACAGGCATAGTAATAGTACCCATTTATAGGATTTTTGTGAAGCTTAAGATATGTGTATTGAGTACCTAGAATAATGCCTATAACTACACTTACTAAATGGTGGCAGTGATTATGGTGGTGTGTGTATATGAAGAATGCAGTCATGAGAGCATTGCTGGGGTCATGTTTTGTTTTGTTTTTTTAATTAATTTATTATTTGTTTTTGGTCGCATTGGGTCCTTGTTGCTGTGCGCGGGCTTTCTCTAGTTGCGGCAAGTGGGGGCTACACTTCGTTGCGGTGCACAGGCTTCTCATTGCGGTGGCTTCTCGTTGTGGAGCATGGGCTCTAGGTGCACGGACTTAAGTAGTTGCAGCACATGGGCTCAGTAGTTGTGGCTCACAGACTCTAGAGTGCAGGTTCAGTAGTTGTGGTGCACGGGCTTAGTTGCTCCGCAGCATGTGAGATCTTCCCGGACCAGGGCGTGAACCTGTGTCTCCTGCATTGGCAGGCAGGTTCTTAACCACTGTGCCACCAGGGAAGCCCTGGGGTCATGTATTTTTAAAAGTTGAACTACTGGGACTTCCCTGGTGGTCCAGTGGTTAAGACTCTGTGCTTCCACTACAGGGGGTGTGGGTTCAATCCCTGGTTGGGGAACTAAGATCCCTGCCTGCTGTGTGGTGCAGCCAAAAAAAAAAAATTCAAATATAGTCTGCTCCCACATTCAGTATTGATAATATCTAAGCGTTTTTTCTTTTTTATTGTGGCAAAATGAAATTTACCATCTTCACCATTGTTCAGTGTACAGTTCAGTGGTATTAGATACATTCACATAGTTGTGCAAAAGTCACCGCCATCCATCTGCCTAACTCCCTTCATCTTGTAAAAAGGAAACTGTATACCTATTAAGCAATAACTCCCCATTCTTCCCTCCCCCCAGTCCTTGGCAACCCCCATGATATTTTATGTCTTTATGGTTTTGACTACCTCAGGTAAGTGGAATCATACAGTGTTTGTTTTTTGTGACTTACTTCACTCAGGATAATGTCCTCAAGGTTTATCCATGTTCTAGTATTTAGCAGAATTTCTTCCTTTTTCAGGCTGAATAACGTACTCCATTGTACATATGTACCACATTTTGCTTATTCATTCATTTATCGATGGATACTTGGGTTGCTTCCACATTTTATCTATTGTGAACAACGCTGCTGTGAATGAATATGGATGTACAAATATTTTTTTGAGATCCTGCTTTCAACTCTTTTGGGTATATACCAAGAGGTGTCATTGCTGGATCACATGGTAATTCTATTTTTAATTTTTTGAGGAATTGCCATACTGTTTTCCATAGAGGCTATACTGTTTTACATCCCTACCAGTAGTGCACAAGAGTTGCAGTTTCTCCACACCCTCACCAACACTTGTTTGCTTTTTTTTTTAATGTGGCCATCCTAATGGGTGTGAGGTGTTACCTTTTTGTTGTTGTTGTTGTTGTTGTTTTTTGCGGTACGCGGGCCTCTCACTGTTGTGGCCTCTCCCGTTGCGGAGCACAGGCTCTGGACGCGCAGGCTCAGCGGCCATGGCTCACGGGCCCAGCCGCTCCGCGGCATGTGGGATCCTCCCGGACCGGGGCACGAACCTGTGTCCCCTGCATCGGCAGGTGGACTCTCAACCACTGCGCCACCAGGGAAGCCCAGGTGTTATCTTATAGTATTGATTTTCATTTTTCTAGTGATTAGTGATGTTTAGCATCTTTTCATGTGCTTATTGGCCATTTCTGTATCTTCTTTGTAGAAGTGTCTATTACAAGCCCTTTGTCCACTTTTAAATTGGGTGGTTTGGTTTCTTGTTGAGTTTTAGGAGTTCTCTGTATATT
Source organism: Delphinus delphis (assembly GCF_949987515.2). Lineage (NCBI taxonomy): Eukaryota > Metazoa > Chordata > Mammalia > Artiodactyla > Delphinidae > Delphinus > Delphinus delphis. Next base: position 104,940,910 of record NC_082684.1, read on the forward strand.
CTGGATATTAATTCCTTATTAGATGTATGATTTGCAAATATTTTCTCCAGTTCTGTGGGTTGACTTGTTACTCTGTGTCTCTTGATGTACAAAGTTTTTACATTTTCATGAAATCTGATTGTTTTTTCTTTTGTTATTTGTGCCTGTGGAGTCATAGTCAAGAAATCATTGCTAAACCCAGTGTCATGAAGGTTTTGTCCTGTGTTTTCCTCCAAGAGTTCTATTGTTTTAGGTTTTATATTTTGGTCGTTGATCCACTTAGAGTAAAATGGTGTTGAGTGAGGGTCTAACTTCATTCTTTTGAAGGTGGATATCCAGTTCTCCAAGCACCATTTGTTGGAAAGACTGTACTTTCCCCCATTGAATAATCTTGGTATTCCTGTTAAAAATCATTTGACCATATATGCAAGGGTTTATTTCCAGGCCTTCTATTCCATTGGTCTATATGTCTGTCTTTATGCTAATATTATACTGTTTTGATTAGTGTAGCTTTGTAGTAAGTTTTAAAACCAGGAAACATGAGTCCTTGTGTTTTGTTGTTCTTCGTCAAGATTGTTTTGGCTATTCGGGTCACTTGAGATTCCATATGAATTTTAGGATGGATTTTTCTGTTTCTGCAAAAAAATGTTATTGGGGTTTTGATAAGGATTGCACTGAATCTTTAGATCACTTTGGGTAGTATTGACAATTTAACGATATTAAGTCTTCTAGTTCATGAACATAGGATGTGTTTACATTTACTTATGTCATCCTTAATTTCTTACAGCAGTGTTTTGTAGTTTTCATTGTACAAGTCTTTTATCTTCTTGGCTAAGTTAATTCCTAAGTATTTTACTCTTTTTGATGCTATTATAAATGGAATTATTTTTGTAATTTCCTTTTCAGATTGTTCGTTATTTGTGTATATAATTGCAACTGGTTTTTGTGTGTTGGCTTCTTATCTGTTGCTTTGCTGAATTCATTTATTAGTTCTAACAGTATTTTTGTGGAGTCTAGGATTTTCTGCATATAAGAGTGTATTCTCCTCAGAGATAATTTTACTTCTTCCTTTCCAACTTGGATGCCTTTTATTTATTTTTCTTGCCTAATTAATTGCTCTGGGTGGAACTTCCAGTACTATGTTGAAAGAAATGTGAAAGCAGGCATCTTTGCCTTGTTCCTGATCTTAAAGAAAAAGCTTTCAGTCTTTCACCATTGAATATGATGTTTTCTGTGGGTTTTACATATATGGCATTTATTATGTGGAGGTAATTTCCTTCTATTCCTATTTTTTTGAGTGATCATGAAAAAGTGTTGAATTTTGACAAATGCTTTTCTGCATCAACTGAGTTGATCATGTGGTTTTTTCCCCTTCATTTTGTTGATGTGGTGTATTACACTGGCTTTTTGTTTTGTCTTTTTTGTGTGTGTGTTTTTATTTTTGTATGTTGAACCATCCTTGGCTCTCCAGGAATAAATCCAACTTGGTCATGGTGTATAATTCTTTTAGTGTGCTGTTGAATTCTGTTTGCTAGTATTTTGTTGGGGATTTTTACATCAGTGTTCATAAAGGGTATTGGTCTGTAGTTTTCTAGTAGTGTCTTTTTATGGTATCAGGATTATGCTGGTTTCATAGAATGAATTGGGAAGTGTTCCCTCCTCTTCAGTTTTTTGGAAAAGTTTGAGAAAAGTTGGTATTAATTATTGTTTAAATGTTTGATAGAATTCACCAGTGAAACCATCAGGTCCAGAAGTTTTCTTTGTTGGGAGAGTCTTGATTACTGATTCAATCTCCTTACTAGTAATACATAGATTCAGATTGTCTATTTGTTTGTGATTTAGTCTTTGTAAGTTATGTTTCTAGGAGTTTGTCCGCTGCATCTAGGTTATCAAATTTTGGGGTATATAGTTGTTCACAGTACTCTTTTAATTCTTTTATTTCTGTGGAATAGGTAGTAACGTCCCCACCTTCATTATTGATTTAGAAATTGGAGTCTTCTCTCCAGGTTTTCTTAGTCCATCTAGATAAAGTTTCGTTTCTGTTGATCTTTTCAAAAAACCAACTTATGATTTTATTGACTTTTCTGTGTTGTTGTTTTGTTTTCTATGTTGTTTATTTCTGCTCTAATCTTTATTATTTTCTTCCTTCTCCTAGCTTTGGTTTAGTTTGTTCTTTTTTTTAGTTCCTTAAGTTGTAAAGTTAGGTTGTTGATTTGAGTTTTTTCTTGTTTTTAATATGATCTTTTATAGATAGAAATTTCCTTCACTTTTGCTGCATCCCTTAAGTTTTTGTATGTTGTGTTTTTCTCATTTGTCTCTAAATGTTTTCTGATTTCCATTCTCATTTCTTCTTTGATCCATTGGTTGTTTAAAAGTATGTTATTCAGTTTCCACAGTTCTGTGAATTTTTCAGTTTTACTTTCGTTATTATTTCTAACTCCATCCTGTTGTTGTCAGAGAAGATACTTTGTATGATATCTTTTAAAATCTATTGAGACTTAATTTGTGGCCTAACATATGGAAAATGTCCCATATGCACTTGGGAATGTGCATTTGTTGTTGGGTAGAATGTTCCATATAGGTTTCTTAGATCTAGTTGGTTTATTTTGTTGCTGAGGTCTTGTATTTGCTTATTTAAATGTCTTCTGTCTGGTTGTTCTGTTCATTATTGTGAGTGGGATATTTAAATCTCCAGCTATTAGTGTAGAACCATCTATTTCTCCCTTCAATTCTTAGTTTGTGCTTCATATGTTTTGATGGTCTGTCATTAGGTGCATAAATGTTTATAAGTAGTATATATATCATCTAGCTATATTGAGTCTTTTATTAACATATAATGTCCTTTTTTGTCTGTTTTAACCTTTTTTGACTTAGTCTATTTCGTCTGACATTAGTATAGCCACCACTGCTCTCTTTTGGTTACTGTTTGCATGGAATATCTTTTTATGTCCTTTCACTTTCATTCTGTTTGTCTCTTTGGATCTTGAGTCTCTTGTAGACAGGACATATATGGGTCATATGTTTTTATCCATTCTGCATATCTGTCTTTTGATTGGAGAGTTTAATCCAGTGGTCCCCAACCTTTTTGGCACCAGGGACTGGTTTTGTGGAAGACGATTTTTCCACGGACGGGGCAGGGATGGTTTCGGGATGATTCAAGTGCATTACATTTATTGTGAACTTTATTTCTATTATTATTACATTGTAACATATAATTAAATAATTGTATGACTCACCATAAAGCAGAATCAGCAGCTGTAAATACAGATGAAGCTTCGCTTGCTTGCCCCCCCGCTCACCTCCTGCCCTGTGGCCCAGTTCCTAACAGGCCATGGACTGGTACTGGTCTGTAGTCCAGGGGTTGGGGATCCCTGGTTTAATCCATTTACATCATTTAATTGCTGATAAGGAGAAGATTGACATTTGTCATTGTGTTTTTTTTTCCTATATGCCTTAGAGCCTAAATCATGTAGAAAAAGGATACAGCTACAAACCATGTTATAATCAAACTAGGTTTTATAATTGCCCGTGTATTTACCTTTATTGAGATCTTTTTTCCTCCATGCAGCTTCAGGTTCCTGTCCAGTGTCTTTTCATTTCACCTTTCAAGACTCCCTTGACTATTTCTTGCAGGACAGGTTGGTGGTCCTGAGCTCCCTCAGCTTTTGTTTCTGGAGCTGTCTTGATTTTTCCCTCACTTTGGAAGGACAGTTATGCTGGATACAGGATTCTCAGTTAACAGTTTTTTTCTTTTAGCAGTTTGAATATATCAGCCCTCAGTTTTCTGGCATCAAAACCTTTCGATAAGAAATCTGTTGATAATCTTACTGAGGATCCTTGTAAGTGATGATTTGCTTCTCTCTGCTCCTTTCAAGGTTCTCTTTGTCTTTGTCTCTTAAAAATTTGATTATAATGCGTCTTTTTTTTTGCGAAACGCGGGCCTCTCACTGTCGTGGCCTCTCCCGTTGCGGAGCAGCAGGCTCTGGACGTGCAGGCTCAGTGGCCATGGCTCACGGGTGCAGCCGCTCCGCGGCATGTGGGATCTTCCTGGACCAGGGCACAAACCCGTGTCCCCTGCATCGGCAGGTGGACTCTCAACCACTGCGCCACCAGGGAAGCCCATATAATGCATCTTGATGTGAGTCTCTCAGTTCACCTCACTTGGAGTATTTTGACCTTCAGTATTTATATTCATTTAAATCAAATCTCAGAAGTTTCCAACCATTATTTCTATAAATATTGTCTCCACTTCCCTCCCCACCACCCCACTCCTTCTCTTGGGCTTCCCATGATGCATTTGTTAGTCTACTTATGGTGTCCCACAGGTCCCTGAGGTTCTGTTCACATATCTTAAATCTTTTTTTCTTTCTGATCCTCAGCCTTTATAATTTTCATTGTCCCATCTTCAGGATCACTAATTCTTCTGCCTGCTCAAATATTCTTTTGAATCCCTTTAGTGAAATTTTCATTTCAGTTACTGCATTTTTCAGCTTCAGAATTTCTTTTTTTTTTTAGGCTGTCTTTTTTTTTTTTTGGCTGCACTGTGTAGCTTGTGAGATCTTAGTTCCCTGACCAGGGATTGAACCTGGACCATTGGCAGTGAAAGGGTGGAGTCCTAACCACTGTACTGCCAGGGAATTCCCTAGGTTTTCTATTTCTTTATTGACATTTCCATTGTTCCATTTCACACATTGTCTTCTTGACTTTACATCTTCCTTTAGTTCTTTGAGTATTTTTAAGACCATTGTTTTAAATTGTCTAGCATATCTGCCATTAGGTCTTTTTCAGGGACAATTTTATTGATTTCTGTTTTTCCTTTTTTTTTTTTTTTTTTGCGATATGCGGGCCTCTCCCTGTTGTGGCCTCTCCTGTTGCGGAGCACAGGCTCCAGAAGCGCAGACTCAGCGGCCATGGCTCATGGGCTTAGCCGCTCCGCGGCATGTGGGCTCTTCCCAGACTGGGGCACAAACCCGTGTCCCCTGCATTGGCAGGCGGACTCTCAACCACTGCGCCATCAGGGAAGCCCAGCATATATATATATTTTTAACATTGAATTTTAAAAAATATTTATTTTATTTATCTTTGGCTGTGTTGGGTCTTCGTTGCTGCACATGGGCTTTCTCCAGTTGTGGCGAGCGGGGGCTACTCTTTGTTGTCATGCGCGGGCTTCTCATTGCGGTGGCCTCTCTTGCTGTGGAGCACCAGCTCCAGGTGCACTTCAGCAGTTGCAGCACGTGGGCTCAGTAGTTGTGACTCACGGGCTCCAGAGCACAGTCTCAGTAGTTGTGGCACACAGGCTTTGTTGCTCCGCACCATGTGGGATCTTCCCGGACCGGGACTCCAACCTGTGTCCCTTGCATTGGCAGGGAGATTCTCAACCACTGCATCACCAGGGAAGCCCACAGTACAGTACTATTAACTGTAGTCACCATGCTGTACATTACATCCCTTTGACTTATTTATTTTATAACTGGAAGTTTATACCTTTTGAGTTTCTTCACTCACTCCCCACTTCCCCCCACCCCACCTCTGACGACCACCAATCTATCTCTGTATCTGCGAGCTTGGTGGTAACTTTTTTTTTTTCATTTTTAGATTCCACATGTGAGTGAGATCATATAGTATTTGTCTTTCTTTGACTTATCTCACTTAGCATAATGCCCTCCGTACATGCTGTCACAAATGGCAAGCTTCACTTTTCTTTTACAGCTGAATAATATTCTTTGTATATACACACCCCCCACATTTTATTTACCCATTCATCTGTCCGTGAACACACGTAGGTTGTTTACATTTCTTGGCTCTTGTAAATAATGCCACTGTGAACATGGGGGTGCATATATCTTTTCAAGTTAGTGTTTTCGTTTTCTTCAGATAAATATCCAGAAATAGAATTGCTGGATCATATGATAATTCTAGATTTAATTTGTTGAGGAACCTCCATACTGTTTCCTGTAGTGGCTACACCAATTTAAATTCTCACTGACAGTGCACAAGGGTTCCCTTTTCTCCACGTCCTCACCAACACTCATTACTTTTTGTCTTTTTGATAATAACCATTCTAACAAGTGTAAGGTGATAATCTCATTGTGGTGTTGATTTGCATATCCCTGATGATTAGTGGCATGTAGAGCATCTTTTTATATACTGCTTGGCCATCTGTATATCTTCTTTGGAAGATGTGTATTCAGATCCTCTGCTTATTCTTTCATTTAATTATTATTATTATTTTGCTATTGAGTTGTATAAATTTTCTATATATTTTGAATATTAACCTCTTATCGCATATGTGACTTGCAGGTATTTTCTTCCATTCAGTAGATTGCTGTTTCATTTTGTTGGTGGTAGAATTACTGACATGCTTGACATTGGTAATTTGTGCTTTTTTTTCTTTGTCAGGTTTATTAATTGTTTTAAAGATGAACTTTTGGCTTTGAATTTCTTACCCCACTCTCATACTTTTATATGGCATTAGTTTTTTTCTTTTTTTCCTATTGCTTTCTTTGGGTTTTATTTACTGTTCTTTTTCTGACTTCTTGAAGTGGAGGTGCTTAGAGTATGACATTTTAGATAAAATTCATGTATAATATGTCCACCATTTTAAAATGTACAATTCAGTGGTTTTAGTGTGCTCACAAAATTCTGAAACCATCACCACTACCTAGTTCCAGAACATTTTCATCACACCAAAAAGAAAACCCCTACCCATTAAACATCACTCCCATCTGCAGTTCCCCCATTGCCTAGCAACCACTAATTTACTTTTGGTCTCTGTGGATTTGCCTACCCTGTATATTTCACGTATGGAATGATGTAATATGTGATCTTTCAAGTTTGGCTTCTTTCACTTAGCATAGTATTTTCAAGATCCATCCATGTTGTACCATGAATCAGTACATCATTCCTTTTTCTGGCTGAATAATATTCCATTATATGGACATGTTACATTTTCTTTATCCATTAAGATGATGGGTATTTGGGTTGTTTCTACTTTTGACTATTATGAATAACAAACACTGTTAAGAACATTCATATAGAAGTTTTTGTATGGAAATATGTTTTCAGTTTTCTTAGGTATATACCTGGAGTGAGTTTGTGGATCATGTGTAGTATCTCAGTGTTTAACTTTTTGAGAAACTGCCAAACTGTTTTCCAAAGCAGCTGCACCATTTTACATTCCCACCAGCAATGTATGAGGGTTTGAGTTTTTCCATATCCTCATCAGTACTTTTTATTATCTTTTTGATCTTTGTTGTGGTGCTTGGGCTTCTCACTGCAGTGGCTTCTCTTTGTTGCAGGGCACGGGCCCTAGAGCGTGTGGGCTTCAGTAGTTGTGGCTCGTGGGCTCTAGAGCACAGGCTCAGTAATTATGGCACACGGGCTTAGTTGCTCCAAGGTATGTGGGATCTTCCAGGACCAGGGATTGAACCTGCACTGGCAGGCGAATTCTTAACCACTGCGCCACCAGTGGAGTCCCCCATTGTTTTTTTGATTTCTCTAATGATGTTGAGCTTATGGGCTCTTTTATATTTTCTTTGGACAAATATCTCTTAAAATCCTTAGCTCATTTTATAATGAGGTGTTTTTTTTAACTGTTGAGCTATGAGTTCTTTATACATTCTAGATGTTAGACCCTGATGAGATGTATGATTTGCAAATATTTTCTTCATTCCGTGGGTTGTCTCTTTGCTTTCTTGATAGTGTCCTCCTTTGTAGCACAAAGTTTTAAATTTTAACGAAGCTTTATTCATCTATTTTTGCCCTGCTTTGGTTGCTAGTATTTTTGGTGTCATATCTGAGACACCATTGCCTGATCCAGTGTTGCAAAGATTTATCCCTTTGTTTTCTTCTAAAAGTTTTCTAGTTACCACGCTTAGTTTTATGATCCATTTTTTGTTAATTTCTGTATGTGGTGTAAGGTAGGCGTCCAACTTCATTCTTTTGCATGTAGATACTCAGTTGTCCAAGAACTGTTTGTTGAAAAGAATATTCTTTCCCCATTGAATGATCTTGGCATCCTTGTAGAAAATCAGTTGACCATCAATACAAGGATTTATTTCTGAACTCGCAGTTCTATCCCATTGATAAAGCCAGTACCACACAGTCTTTATTACTGTAGCTTGGTGGTAAGTTTTGAAATTGGGAAATACGATTATTCCAACACTGAGATGGTTTTGGGTATTCATGGTTACTTGCATTTCCATATGAATTTTAAGATCAGCTTGTTAATTTCTGTCGAAAAGGCAGTTGCGACTTTGATCTGTAGATCGATTTGGAGACTGTTGCTATTTTAATAGTAAGTCTTTCAACGCATAAACATGAGGTAGCTTTAAGTTTAATTTCTTTCAACAGTGTTTTATAGGTTTCAGTGTGTAAGTCTTGCACTGTGTAAGTCTTTTTATTCTTTTCGATGCTGTCATAAATTAAATTTTTTTCTTAATTTAATTTTCAGATTATTCATTGCTAGTGTATAGAAATAGAATTGATTTTTGTATATTGATGTTGTACCCTGCCACTTTGCTGAACTCATTTATTAGCTCTAATTGTTTTTTTTTGTAGATATCTTAGGACCTTCGATATCCAAGTTCATGTCTTCTGTGAATAGAGTTTTACTTTTTCCTTTCCAATCTAGATGTCTTTTATTTGTTTTTCCTGCCTAATTGCCTTGACTAGAACCTTCAGTACAATTTTGAATAAAAATTACAAGAGTAGGCATTCTTGTCTTGTTCCCGTCATAGGGGACAGCTTTCAGTCTTTGACCATTAAATATAATGTTAGATATGGGGTTTTGGTAGAAGCACTTTATAAGGTTGAGATTGTTCCCTTCTGTCCCTAGTTTATTGAATTTCTTAAATCAGGAAAGAGTGTTCTGTTTTGTCAAATATAATACTTTTTCTGGGTTGGTTGAGATGATTGTGTAATTTTTGTCCTGGTATGGTATATTTTACTGGTTGGTTAACATGTTGAATCAGCCTTGCATTCTTGGGAAAAGTCTCATTTGGTCATGGTGTATAATCCTTTTTATGTGCTACTACATTTGCTTTGTTAGTATTTTGTGAAGGATTTTTGTGTTTATATTCATAAGGGATATAGGTCTGATTTTTCTGGTGATGTCTTTATCTACTTTTGGTATCAGGATATACTGACCTCATGACTGAGTTGTAAAGTGTTCGCTCTTCCCTTTTTTGGGGGGGAAGATTTTATGTAGAATTGGTGTAATTTCTTTTTAAGCCTTGAAGAATTCACCAGTAAGGCCATTTGGTCCTGGACTTTTCTTTGTGGGAAGTTGTTGTTCAGGCTCTTTGCTTATCATAGGTGTATTCAAATTGCCTGTTTCTTCTTGTGTCAGTTTTGGTAGTTTGTGTCTTTGTAGAAATTTATTTCACATCGGTTTTCTAATTTGACTTACAGTTATACAATTTTACAAGAGATAGTAATCTCTTTTAGTTTCTGTAGTCCCTTTTTATTTCTGTAAGGTTGGTAGTAATGTCCCCACTTTCATTTCTGATTTTAGTAATTTGAGTCTTTGATCTTGTTTCATGATCAGTCTAGCTTAAGGTCTGTCAATTTTGCAGATGTTTCAAAGAACTAACTTTTGGTTTTGTTGATTTTTCTCTGTATTTTTCTGGTCTTTATTTTATTTCTGCTTTAACCTTTGTTACTTTTTTTCTTCTGCTTGCTTTGTTTTGTTTCGTTGCTGTTTTTCTAGTTCCTTAAGGCATGTTGGGTTATTCAAGATCTTTTTTAATATAGGCACTTACAACTATAACTTTCCTTGCAAGTACTGCCTTCACTATATGCCATAAATTTTAGTATTTCATTTTTTTATTCAATTCATTCATTTTGCTTTTTCCCATGTGATTTCTTTCAGCCACTGATTGTTTAATTTCTATGTATTCATGAATTTTCCATTTTTCCTTCTGTTATAGATTTCTAACTCCATTGTGTTCAGAGAATATTCTTTGTGTGATTTGAGGCCTTTCAAATTTGTTGAGACTTGTTTTATGGAATTACATATGATCTGTCTTGGAGAATATTCAGTATCAACTTAAAAATATGTATTCTGCTGTTGTTGGATGGAGTGTTTTATAGGTATCTGTTCTAGTTGGTTTATAGTGTTCAAATCTTGTGTCCTTGGTGATCTTCTGTCTTCTTGTTCTGTTCATTGTTGAAATTGTGGTATTGATGTTTCAACTATTACTGTTGAAATATCTATTTATCCTATCAATTCTGTCAGTTTTTACTTCATATATTTTGGTGCTTTGTTCTTAGATTCACCTGTGTTTATAATTGTTATGTCTTCTTGATGGATTGACCCTTTTATCATTAGAGAAAGTCCTTATTTGTCTTTAATAACAATTTTTGTCTTAAGGTTTATTTTGTCTGATATTAGTATAGTCCCTCCAGTGGTCTTTTGATTACTCTTTGCAGGATATATATATTTCCATCTTTTTACTTTTAACTTATTTGTGTCTTTGAGTCTGAAGTTTGTCTCTTCTGTACAACATATATTTAGATCATGGTTTTCTAAAATCCATGTAAAAAAATCTGACTTATTTATTTATTTTTGGCTGCATTGGGTCTTCATTGCTGTGCGTGGGCTTTCTCTAGTTGTGGCAAGCGGGGGCTGCTCTTTGTTGCAGTGTGTGGGATTCTCATTGTGGTGGCTTCTTTTGTTGCAGAGCACGGGCTCTAGGCGCATGGGCTCCAATAGTTGTGGCATGCGGGCTCAGTAGTTGTGACTCGTGGGCTCTAGAACACAGGCTCAGTAGTTGTGGCGCACAGGCTTATTAGTTGCTCTGAGCCATGTGGGATCTTCCCGGACCAGGGATTGAACCCATGTTCCCTGCATCGGCAGGCGGATTCTTAACCACTGTGCCACCAGGGAAGTCCCTAAAAATCTGACTTCTTAATTGGACAGTTTAGTCTACCTATATTTAATGTAATTAATGGCAAGGTAGGATATACATCTATCATTTTGCTGTTTGTTTTCCATTTATCGTATATTTTTTCTTTCTCTATTCCTCATTAACTCTTTTAAGTAGATATTTTCTAGTGTACCATTTTAATTTCCTTGTCTTTTCTTTTAGAATATTTTTAGTTATTTTCTTAATGGCTGCCCTGGAGATTACAACTAGCATCTTAATTCATAACAGTCTAGTTCAGATTAATACCAATTTAATTTCAGTAGTACAGTTGACCCTGAATGTGGGTTTGAACTGCATGGAACCACTTACATGCAGATATTTTTCAGTAGTATATACTGCGGTATTACACAGTCTGTGGTTGGTTGAATTCTGTCAGTGTGGAGGAACCATGGATATGGAGGGCCGAGTATAAGTTATATAAGGTTAACCTCCACATTGTTCAAGGGTCAACTGTATGTAAAAACTTTGCTCCAGTATTGCTACATTCCCTCTCTTTTGTGCTGTTAATGTCATATGAATTACATTACGTGCATTGTGTGCCCTTCAACACAGATTTATAATTACTGCTGTATTCATTTATCTTTTAATAAGATAGAAAAATTATGAACAGCTATATTTATGCTGTCTTTAATATTTACCTGTGTAGTTGGCTTTTCTGGTGTCTTTGTTACTTTGTGTGGATTAAAGTAACTTTCTAGTTTATCTTTTCATTTTAACCTGAAGGACTACCTTTAGTATTTATGTAGGGCAAGTTTGCTAGCAGCAAACTCTCTCAGGTTTTATTTGGGAATATCTTAATTTATTCATTTTCAAAGGAATGTTTTATTGGCCATAGAAATTCTGGGTTGAGTTTGTTCTTTCAACACTGTGAATGTGTCATCTTACTGCCTTCTGGCCTCCATGGTTTCTGATGAGAAATCAGTTGTTAATCTTATTGAGGATATATGATGGGTTGCTTTTCTTTTGCACATTTCAAGATTCTCCTTGTCTCTGGCTTTCAACAGTTTGAGTATGATGTGTCTCATTGTGGCTCTCTTTGAATTTATCCTACTTGAAGTTCATTAATTTCTTGGATGTATAGATTGATGGTTTTCATCAAATTTGGGATATTTTCTGTCATTTTTTTCTTCACATATTCTTCTTTCCCCTGTTTTCTCTGTCCTCTCCTTTTGGGACTTCTAGATTGTATCCCAGAGGTATCTGAGATTGCTCATTTTTCTTCATTACTTTTTCTTTCTCTTTCTCAGACTGGATAATCTCAGTGGACTTATCTCCAGGTTCACTGATTCTGTCTTCTGCCTGTTTAAATCCTGAGACCCTGTAGTGAATTTTTCATTTCAGTTACTGTACTTTGCAGTGCCACAATTTCTAACTGGTTCTTTTTTATAATTTCTCTTTCTTCATTGATGTTGTTTGGCATGTCTACCACGAAAAACAGAAGGCTACAAATCAGAGTTTACTTGGAGTCTTAGTAATTGCAATTCAGGAGACACAGATTTAGGTAAAACTGAAAGAGTGTTCAGGGAAGAGCAGCAGTCAGGGGATTATAATGGCAAAAGCCACAAGGGCTACAAGGTTGTCAAAATAGTCTGGCAAGAGTTATGATTGGGGCTTCCCTGGTGGTGCAGTGGTTGAGAGTCTGCCTGCCGATAAAGGGGACACGGGTTCGTGCCCCGGTCCCGGAAGATCCCACATGCCGTGGAGCGGCTGGGCCCGTGAGCCATGGCCGCTGAGCCTGCGCGTCTGGAGCCTGTGCTCCGCATCGGGAGAGGCCACAGCAGTGAGAGGCCCGCGTACCAGAAAAAAAAAAAAAAAAAAAGGTATGATTGGCTCTGATACAAGAAAGGAGATGTTTGCCCTTAAGGGATAGGCTGTAATGAGTTATTTTAGGGTAAGCGTTCAGTAAGGATCTTGAGTTCTTGGAACACTGAGAAGATGTTCTGGATGCCCATGTTAAGACAATAAGTGGTCAAAAGGCCAGGTTCCATCCAGGCTGAGGCATGCATAAGTTACACTTCTCAGTGGCCTCCTGGCTCCATTTTAGAGAGCTCCCTTAGTAATACTGACTCGATTTTGATTTTCCTTTCACAGGTGAGACATTGTTCCTATGCATCCCTTTAGTCTTTTAGACATTTTTTCCTTTGGCTCCTCAAACGTAGTTAAAATAACTGATTGAAGTCTTGGTCTAGTACTTGAAATGCTTAGTCTAAGGTCATTTCTTTTGATTGATTGATTTATTTTTCCCCCTGTGAATGGGTCATATTTTCTTGGTTTGTTTTTCTTTGCATATTTTGTAAATACTTCGTTGAAAAGGGGACACTAAATAGTTTAATACGACAAGTCTGGAAATCAGATTACCCCTTTTCCCCAGAGTTTGTTCTTTCTGTTTGTTGTTGTTTAGTGACTTTTCTCAACTAATTCTGTAAAGTTTTCCTTTTTACTTCTTAAAAAAATTTTTATTGCGGTATAGGTGCTTTAGAGTGTTGTGTTGGTTTCTACTGTACAGCAACGTGAATCAGTTATACATATACATATATCCCCTCTTTTTTGGATTTCCTTCCCATTTAAGTCACCACAGAGCATTGAGTAGAGTTCCCTGTGCTATACAGTAGACTCTCATTAGTTGTTTATTTTATAATACTATCAATAGTGTATAATTTCTCTTTGGTTATCTTAGTGGTCAGCTAACGATTGGACAGAGGTTTCCTTACATGCCTGGAACCAGTAAGTCTTTCGTCCTTTGCCAAGGGGTCCAGCATGCCTTCCATGCTGATCCATACAGCTTAGTGAGTAGCCTTCACTTCCCTGCTTGTGCAGAGGCTCATGGTTAATCAGAAGTGAGAACTTAGGGCCTTCCAGTTTCACAGGGATATGTTGAACTTTTTAAAGCCCTCTGTGTGTATCTCATTCCTCAGCTTTTCCTTTTAAGCTTTTTTGGTAGTCTATTGTTTGCCTAAACTGTTACTTACTACCTGAGGCACCAGATGTTTAATGCTTGCCTTTGATTGTTTAACAGACTTCTCTCCTAGAGAAAGGCTGTTCATACTGGGTGAGCTCCAAGGCAGGACAAAGACAGCCTAGAAAAATGGAAGCTTCCATGGAACCACTGCAAAAATCAAGTAATGACAGTCTCTGGGGATGGGACTTGACCTCCAATCCTGTTCTGCCCCTTCTGGTGGCTTCCAGGATGCTAATTTTCACTGTGATTGTGGGCTCTTGGTTTTTAAGGTTACTGCAGAGCTAGAGAGGAGATGGGAGTAGTGCAAGTTAAAAGGTCTGAAAGTGTACTGTTTTTACCAGGATTAGCTACTTTGTGATTTAAATATTCCTGATTACTGCAAGCCTTTGTTTAATTTTCAGAGTTCTGAAAAAGTTCAGTCTGACAGTTTTTGCTGGTGTTCTCACTTCTTTTATGGAGGAGAGAGGTCCTTGCTCTGCCATTCCACTGACATCATCCTGATCATTGATTTGTAATCTTTCGAATACATGCACCACAGGCTGTACGTTTCCTTCTAAGCATGGATTTAAGTGCATTCTGTGACCTGTGATGTGTTTTTACTTATCATTCAGTTAAAAATATTTTCTTAATTCCATTGGATGTCTTGTTGATCCCTGAAGAAGTGTGTGGTTTAACTTCAAAACATTTGGGACTTTTTGTTGTCTTTTTATAAATAGAGTTTTACCTTAATTGTACTATATTCATAGAAAATCTTCCATGTGGTTTTAGTCTTCAGAAGTTGTTGAGACTTCTTTATGCCCTGCTTTGTTAAAGGTTGTATGTACACTTGTGGAGAAAGTGTGTTGACCACATGTTCAATGCAGTGTTGTGTTTGTGTCAGTTAGGTCAGGTTTGTTAATTTTATGTTTGATCTTCCATATTCTTATTTGTGGTTATCTTATTCTATCAGTTACCAAGAGAAATGTGTTAAAATCACTAGCTTTTATTGTAGTCTTGACTATCTCTCATTTGAGGTTTGTTGATTTTTTTTTCTGTTATAGATTTTTATAGACTGTTGAGTTTTAGAATTATCCCTCTAGGGGATTGGTCCCTTTATACTCATGAAATGCCCTTCTTTATCTCTTATGTTTTTGCCTTAACATTATTTTGTTTGACATTTGTTTAGTTACACCAGCTTTCTTTGGTTAGTTTTGGCATGGCGTATCTTTTCTCATATTTTTCAACCTATCAGTAACCTTCTGTTTTTAAGACACGACTTTGGAAAGCAGCATATAGTTGAAATTTTGATTTTTAACTAATTCTACCAATATGTGTCTTAATTGCAGTTTGGGTTTTTTTAAAAAACATGTAGTTGAACTATTAATATACTTACAATATTAAGTATATCACCTTTATTGGGTCTTTGTCCTTCATGTTCTGTGTGGCCTTCTTTTGGATTAATCAAGTGTTCCTTATTCATACTTAGCCTTCCTGTTGTATGATTTTTTTTTTTTACATCTTTATTGGAGTATAATTGCTTTACAATGGTATGTTAGTTTCAGCTTCACAACAAAATGAATCAGTTATATATATACATATGTTCCCATATCTCTTCCCGCTTGCGTCTCCCTCCCTCCCAACCTCCCTATCCCACCCCTCCAGGCGGTCACAAAGCACCGAGCTGATCTCCCTGTGCTATGCGGCTGCTTCCCACTAGCTATCTACCTTACGTTTGGTAGTGTATATATGTCCATGCCTCTCTCTCGCTTTGTCACCGTTTACCCTTCCCCCTCCCCATAGCCTCAAGTCCATTCTCTAGTAAGTCTGTGTCTTTATTCCTGTTTCACCCCTAGGTTTTTCATGACATTTTTTTCCCTTAAATTCCATATATATGTGTTAGCATACGGTATCTGTCTCTCTCTTTGTGACTTACTTCACTCTGTATGACAGATTCTAGATCTATCCACCTCATTACAGATAGCTCAATTTCGTTTCTTTTTATGGCTGAGTAATATTCCATTGTATATATGTGCCACGTCTTCTTTATCCATTCATCCGATGATGGACACTTAGGTTGTTTCCATCTCTGGGCTATTGTAAATAGAGCTGCAATGAACATTTTGGTTCATGACTCTTTTTGAATTATGGTTTTCTCAGGGTATATGCCCAGTAGTGGGATTGCTGGGTCATATGGTAATTCTATTTTTAGTTTGTTAAGGAACCTCCATACTGTTCTCCACAGTGGCTGTATCAATTTACATTCCCACCAACAGTGCAAGAGTGTTCCCTTTTCTCCACACCCTCTCCAGCATTTATTGTTTCTAGATTTTTTGATGATGGCCATTCTGACTGGTGTGAGATGATATCTCATTGTAGTTTTGATTTGCATTTCTCTAATGATTAGTGATGTTGAGCATTCTTTCCTGTGTTTGTTGGCAGTCTGTATATCTTCTTTAGAGAAATGTCTATTTAGGTCTTCTGCCCATTTTTGGATTGGGTTGTTTGTTTTTTTGTTATTGAGCTGCATGAGCTGCTTCTAAATTTTGGAGATTACTCCTTTGTCAGTTGCTTCATTTGCAAATATTTTCTCCTATTCTGAGGGTTGCCTTTTGGTCTTGTTTATGGTTTCCTTTGCTGTGCAAAAGCTTTGAAGTTTCATTAGGTCCCATTTGTTTATTTTTGTTTTTATTTCCATTTCTCTAGGAGGTGGGTCAAAAAGGACCTTGCTGTGATTTATGTCATAGAGTGTCCTGCCTATGTTTTCCTCTAAGAGTTTGATAGTTTCTGGCCTTACATTTAGCTCTTTAATCCATTTTGAGCTTATTTTTGTGGATGGTGTTAGGGAGAGATCTAATCTCATACTTTTACATGTACCTGTGCAGTTTTCCCAGCACCACTTATTGAAGAGGCTGTCCTTTCTCCACTGTACATTCCTGCCTCCTTTATCAAAGATAAGGTGACCATATGTGCATGGGTTTATCTCTGGGCTTTCTATCCTGTTCCATTGATCTGTATTTCTGTTTTTGTGCCAGTACCATACTGTCTTGATTACTGTAGCTTTGTAGTATAGTTTGAAGTCAGGAAGCCTGATTCCTCCGGCTCCGTTTTTCGTTCTCAAGATTGCTTTGGCTATTCGGGGTCTTTTGTGTTTCCATACAAATTGTGAAATTTTTTGTTCTAGTTCTGTGAAAAATGCCAGTGGTAGTTTGATAGGCATTGCATTGAATCTGTAGATTGCTTTGGATAGTAGAGTCATTTTCACAATGTTGATTCTTCCAATCCAAGAACATGGTATATCTCTCCATCTATTTGTATCATCTTTAATTTCTTTCATCAGTGTCTTATAATTTTCTGCATACAGGTCTTTTGTCTCCTTAGGTAGGTTTATTCCTAGATATTTTAATCTTTTTGTTGCAATGGTAAATGGGAGTGTTTTCTTGATTTGACTTTCAGATTTTTCATCCTTAGTGTATAGGAATGCCAGAGATTTCTGTGCATTAATTTTGTATCCTGCTACTTTACCAGATTCATTGATTAGCTCTAGTAGTTTTCTGGTAGCATCTTTAGGATTCTCTATGTATAGTATCATGTCATCTGCAAAGAGTGACAGCTTTACTTCTTCTTTTCCGATTTGGATTCCTTTTATTTCCTTTTCTTCTCTGATTGCTGTGGCTAAAACTTCCAAAACTATGTTGAATAAGAGTGGTGAGAGTGGGCAGCCTTGTCTTGTTCCTGATCTTAGTGGAAATGCTTTCAGTTTTTCACCATTGAGGACGATGTTGTCTGTGGGTTTGTCATATATGGCCTTTATTACGTTGAGGAAAGTTCCCTCTATGCCTACTTTCTGCAGGGTTTTTTTTTTATCATAAATGGGTGTTGAATTTTGTCAAAAGCTTTCTCTGCATCTATTGAGATGATCATATGGTTTTTCTCCTTCAGTTTGTTAATATGGTGTATCACGTTGATTGATTTGCGTATATTGAAGAATCCTTGCATTCCTGGAATAAACCCCACTTGATCATGATGTATGATCCATTTAATGTGCTGTTGGATTCTGTTTGCTAGTATTTTGTTGAGGATTTTTGCATCTATGTTCATAAGTGATATTGGCCTGTAGTTTTCTTTCTTTGTGACATCCTTGTCTGGTTTTGGTATCAGGGTGATGGTGGCCTCGTAGAATGAGTTGGGGAGTGTTCCTCCCTCTGCTATATTTTGGAAGCGTTTGAGAAGGATAGGTGTTAGCTCTTCTCTAAATGTTTGATAGAATTCGCCTGTGAAGCCATCTGGTCCTGGGCTTTTGTTTGTTGGAAGATTTTTAATCACAGTTTCAATTTCAGTGCTTGTGATTGGTCTGTTCATATTTTCTATTTCTTCCTGATTCAGTCTTGGCAGGTTGTGCATTTCTAAGAATTTGTCCATTTCTTCCAGGTTGTCCATTTTATTGCCATAGAGTTGCTTGTAGTAATCTCTCATGATCTTTTGTATTTCTGCAGTGTCACTTGTTACTTCTTTTTCATTTCTAATTCTGTTGATTTGAGTCTTCTCCCTTTTTTTCTTCATGAGTCTGGCTAATGGTTTATCAATTTTGTTTATCTTCTTAAAGAACCAGCTTTTAGTTTTATTGATCTTTGCTATCGTTTCCTTCATTTCTTTTTCATTTATTTCTGATCTGATTTTTATGATTTCTTTCCTTCTGCTAACTTTGGGGTTTTTTTGTTCTTTCTCTAATTGCTTCAGGTGCAAGGTTAGGTTGTTTATTCGAGGTGTTTCCTGTTTCTTAAGGTAGGATTGTATTGCTATAAACTTCCCTCTTAGAACTGCTTTTGCTGCATCCCATAGATTTTGAGTCGTTGTGTCTTCATTGTCATTTGTTTCTAGGTATTTTTTGATTTCCTCTTTGATTTCTTCAGTGATCACTTCGTTATTAAGTAGTGTATTGTTTAGCCTCCATGTGTTTGTATTTTTTACAGATCTTTTCCTGTAATTGATATCTAGTCTCATAGCGTTGTGGTCGGAAAAGATACTTGATACAGTTTCAATTTTCTTAAATTTACCAAGGCTTGATTTGTGACTCAAGATATGATCTATCCTGGAGAATGTTCCATGAGCACTTGAGAAAAATGTGTATTCTGTTGTTTTTGGATGGAATGTCCTATAAATATCAATTAAGTCCATCTTGTTTAATGTATCATTTAAAGCTTCTGTTTCCTTATTTATTTTCATTTTGGATGATCTGTCCATTGGTGAAAGTGGGGTGTTAAAGTCCCCTAGTATGAATGTGTTACTGTCGATTTCCCCTTTTATGGCTGTTAGTATTTGCCTTATGTATTGAGGTGCTCCTATGTTGGGTGCATAAATATTTACAATTGGTATATCTTATTCTTGGATCGATCCCTTGATCATTATGTAGTGTCCTTCTTTGTCTCTTCTAATAGTCTTTATTTTAAAGTCTATTTTGTCTGATATGAGAATTGCTACTCCAGCTTTCTTTTGGTTTCCATTTGCATGAAATACCTTTTTCCATCCCCTTACTTTCAGTCTGTATGTGTCTCTAGGTCTGAAGTGGGTCTCTTGTGGACAGCAAATATATGCGTCTTGTTTTTGTATCCATTCAGCCAATCTGTGTCTTTTGGTGGGAGCATTTAGTCTATTTACATTTAAGGTAATTATAGATATGTATGTTCCCATTCCCATTTTCTTAATTGTTTTGAGTTCGTTATTGTAGGTCTTTTCCTTCTTTTGTGTTTCTTGCCTAGAGAAGTTCCGTTAGCAGTTGTTGTAGAGCTGGTTTGGTGGTGCTGAACTCTCTCAGCTTTTGCTTGTCTGTAAAGGTTTTAATTTCTCCATCAAATCTGAATGAGATCCTTGCTGGGTAGAGTAATCTTGGTTGCAGGTTTTTCTCCTTCATCACTTTCAATATGTCCTGCCACTCCCTTCTGGCTTGCAGAGTTTCTGCTGAAAGATGAGCTGTTAACCTTATGGGGATTCCCTTGTGTGTTATTTGTTGTTTTTCCCTTGCTGCTTTTAATATGCTTTCTTTGTATTTAATTTTTGACAGTTTGATTAATATGTGTCTTGGCGTATTTCTCCTTGGATTTATCCTGTATGGGACTCTCTGTGCTTCCTGGACTTGATTAACTATTTCCTTTCCCATATTAGGGAAGTTTTCTACTGTAATCTCTTCAAATATTTTCTCAGTCCCTTTCTTTTTCTCTTCTTCTTCTGGAACCCCTATAATTCGAATGTTGGTGCGTTTAATGTTGTCCCAGAGGTCTCTGAGACTGTCCTCAGTTCTTTTCATTCTTTTTTCTTTATTCTGCTCTGCATGAGTTATTTCCACTATTTAATCTTCCAGGTCACTTATCCGTTCTTTTGCCTCAGTTATTCTGCTATTGATCCCATCTAGAGTATTTTTCATTTCATTTATTGTGTTGTTCATCATTGTTTGTTTCATCTTTAGTTCTTCTAGGTACTTGTTAAATGTTTCTTGTATTTTTTCTATTCTATTTCCAAGATTTTGGATCATCTTTACTATCATTATTCTGAATTCTTTTTCAGGTAGACTGCCTATTTCCTCTTCATTTGTTAGGTCTGGTGGGTTTTTATCTTGCTCCTTGATCTGCTGTGTGTTTTTCTGTCTTTTCATTTTGCTTATCTTACTGTGTTTGGGGTCTCCTTTTTGCAGGCTGAAGGTTCGTAGTTCCTGTTGTTTTTAGTGTCTGTCCCCAGTGGCTAAGGTTGGTTCAGTGGGTTGTGTAGGCTTCCTGGTGGAGGGGACTAGTGCCTGTGTTCTGGTGGATGAGGCTGGATCTTGTCTTTCTGGTGGGCAGGTCCACATCTGGTGGTGTGTTTTGGGGTGTCTGTAGACTTATTATGATTTTGGGCAGCCTCTCTGCTAATGGGTGGGGTTGTGTTCCTGTCTTGCTAGTTGTTTGGCATAGGATGTCCAGCACTGTAGCTTGCTGGCCGTTGAGTGAAGCTGGGTGCTGGCGTTGAGATGGAGATCTCTGGGAGATTTTCGCCGTTTGATATTATGTTCAGCTGGGAGGCCTCTTGTGGACCAGTGTCCTGAAGTTGGCTCTCCCACCTCAGAGGCACAGCACTAACTCCTGGCTGCAGCACCAAGAGCCTTTCATCCACACGGCTCCTTAATTTGGGATGATTCGTTGTCTATTCATGTATTCCACAGATGCAGGGTTCATCACGTTGATTGTGGAGCTTTAATCCGCTGCTTCTGAGGCTGCTGGGAGAGATTTCCCTTTCTCTTCTTTGTTCTCACAGCCCCCAGGGGCTCAGCTTTGGATTTGGCCCCGCCTGTGCGTGTAGGTCACCGGAGGGCGTCTGTTCTTTGCTCAGACAGGACGGGGTTAAAGGAGCCGCTGATTCGGAGGCTCTGGCTCACTCAGGCCGGGGGGGGGGGGGGGGGCGGGGGTGGGTGGTGGTGGTGGTGGTGGTAGGGAGGGTCATGGAGTGCGGGGCAGGCCTGCGGCGGCAGAGGCCAGCGTGACGTTGCACCAGCCTGAGGCGCGCTGTGCGTTCTCCCGGGGAAGTTGTCCCTGGATCCCGGGACCCTGGCAGTGGCGGGCTGCACAGGCTTCCCGGAATGGGGGTGTGGATAGTGACGTGTGTTTGCACACAGGCTTCTTGGTGGCGGCAGCAGCGGCCTTAGCGTTTCATGTCTGTCTCTGGGGTCCGCACTTTTAGCCGCGGCTCGCACCCATCTCTGGAGCTCCTTTAAGCAGCGTTCTTAATCCCCTCTACTCGCGCACCAGGAAATAAAGAGGGAAGAAAAAGTCTCTTGCCTCTTCGGCAGGTCCAGACTTTTCCCCCTGCAGGCTGTGTTCACGCCGCCAACCCCAGTCCTCTCCGGCGCTGCGACTGAAGCCGGAGCCTCAGCTCCCAGCCCCGCCCGCCCCGGCGGGTGAGCAGACAAGCCTCTCGGCTGGTGAGTGCCGGTCGGCCCTGATCCTCTGTGCTGCAATCTGTCCACTTTGCCCTCCGCACCCCTGTTGCTGTGCTCTCCTCCGCGGCTCCGAAGCTCCCCCACTCTGCCACCCGCAGTCTCCGCCCGCGAAGGGGCTTCCTAGTGTGTGGACACTTTTCCTCCTTCACAGCTCCCTCCCGCTGGTGCGGGTCCCGTCTCTATCCTTTTGTCTCTGTTTATTTTTTTCTTTTGCCCTAACCAGGTACGTGGGGGGTTTCTTGCCTTTTGGGAGGTCTGAGGTCTTCTGCCAGCGTTCAGTAGGTGTTCTGTAGGAGTTGTTCCACGTGTAGATGTATTTCTGGTGTATCTGTGGGGAGGAAGGTGATCTCCGCGTCTTACTCTTCCGCCATCTTCCCGGAAGTCTCCCACAGGTAGGAGACAGCTAAATATGCAAGTATCTCAGTGGTTTCTTAAGTGATGGGGAAGATGTGATGCACGAAGGACACCAACTCAAGTCTCACAGCTTAGTTCTGTGATCTTGGACCAGGCAGTTAACTTCTCTGTGCCTCAGATTTCCTTTCGTGCAGCACCTCCTCGCCGCAGAGGCCCAGTCAGGTGCGAGGGAAAGGCTGTCGCTTTCATGCCGCGCACGGAAGAAGCCCGCGAGGCTGGCGCAGGACGCTCGCGCATGACCCCTGTTGTATGATTAAACATTCTTTTACTGTTCTTTTTCTGGGTGCCCTAGGGATTACAGCGCACATCTTTGACTTATTAGTATCTCACAAATTAGTGCTTTCATCACTTCTGGAAAATGTGAAGACCTTATAGAACTCCAGTTAGACTGTCCCCACAGTTTTTATGTTGTCGTTACTAAGCATTTTAATTGTGTATGTATGTATGTATGTATCTATCTATCTATATATATATATATTTTTTTTTTTTTGCGGTATGCGTGCCTCTCACCGTTCTGGCCTCTGCCGTTGCGGAGCACAGGCTCCAGACGCGCAGGCTCAGCGGCCATGGCTCACGGGCCTAGCCGCTCCGTGTCATGTGGGATCTTCCCGGACCAGGGCACGAACCCGTGTCCCCTGCATTGGCAGGCAGACTCTCAACCACTGCACCACCAGGGAAGCCCTGTATATATATTTTTTAAATCCCAGAAGGAATTATTTTATATAATCATTATTTACTTAGTCTTGCTCACATATTTCCTATTTTCATTGTTCTTTTTTTCTGAATTTCTGTGCTTTCATGTGGGTTCATTCTCCTTCTGGCTGAGGAACATCTTTAGTGTGAGTGTACTGGTAATGAATTCTTTTTTATTTTCCCTGAAAATGTCTTTATTTCATCTTCCTTTCTTAGGCTATATTTGCTGGTTGTAGAATTCTGGCTTGTCTCATTCAGTCTGTATTTGTTGTTTATCTTCAGGCTTTCAAGGTTTTGTGGACAAATCAATCTTTTTTTGAAATCGCTTGTCTTTGTCTCTTCTGTTTGTTTTAATTTTCCCTGTGTTTTTTCTGCTATTTCACTCTTAGTCTACATGTGATACTTTTTGTTTTTTTTTTTGCTTATGAGTTCTTGGTCTTCTTTTATGTATGGATTGGTACCTTCGGTACTCAGTTTACAGCCATTATCTCTTCATATATTTCCTCTGTTTCATTTTGCTGTTTCCTTTTGCTGTGACTCTAATTAAACATTTATTCTACTTTCATTTATTCTACTTTCTCATTCTGTCCTTCTCGCATCCTCTCTTTGGTATTTTCTTTTTTTGTTGTTTCTCCCCTTCATTTTGAATATTTTGCTGCTATGTTCTAGTTCACTTCTTTTCCCAAACTGTGCCTCATTTGCTGCCAAACTCCACCTTTGAGATTTAAATTTCCAGTATCTTGGCAGAGGTTTTGGGCCTTGATTACATTCTGGTTCATTTTTACCCTGAGGTATTCTTGGGGATCTCAGCTCAATAGATGCGGTGTCCTATTAGACTCCCTGCTGGGGCATGCTTTGAATCTTCTCTCCCTTTGCCTCTCCAGGCCTTAGAACCAAAACCCAACTTTGCTGAATGGGCAGACACATTCATAGGGTCAGTGATTTTGGTGCTCTGGTAATTTGCTTTCTCTTCTGGATTTTGGCTTTTCTTTTTTCCCCAGAATTAGGCTGGTTTTCCACTATCTTCTAAGATCTAAGATGTCTTTTTTATTTATTCAGGATTTTCTATTTTTAGGAAGAAGATTAATCTGAATAACCTTGTCATTACCGCAGATGAAACTTGAATGGTTTAAAATTTTTTTAACTCTTATTTTAATTGTCCTCTGGTACTAGTACCTATTGTGAACAGTTGCTATAAAGACGAGTGAGATAGTACATGTAAAGAGCTTAGGAAGTGTCCAGTTGAATGGTAGTTTTGCAGTTTTCTTTCATTTTTCAACATATATTGTCCTCCTGCTTAATGTAATTCTGGGAAAACTGCTTTGTCTTTCCACCTCACTATTAAGTTTTCAGGGTCTATCTTTTCTATCAGTCAGACCACATATTGACTTTACTTACATAATCACATTTTAACTTTCAGTGTCTCCAGTGGATGTTCTAGGATCTTTCTGGGAATACAATATTTATTTTAAAGTCTTGTTCTTGGCTTTATTTTCCTTTATTTCATCAAGTATAGGTTTTATGTTAAGATTTGCTGCCTCATTGAATCTGTTGGTTTTCTGAAAATATTTGGTCAGTACCGGTTATAATTTGTATTTTAAAATGGGTTTTGTATTTGAGATTGCCTGAAGGCGTGTATGCGTGCACTGTGTAAGTTTACTCCAGCCTGCCCTCAGAATGGAAAGAATACTTCATAGGTGATATTGGGTACTTCTGTAAATTGATCTTAGCAGCTATTGATCATTACTACCTAGTTGCATTAATTTATTAGGGGTTGCCAAATAGCAGTTTTCTAATTCTCATGCCTTTATTTATTAGCTGGTATACTTTTACAGAAGTAAACTTACTTTCATCAACTGTTTGGTTAACCTGAAAAATAGGACACTTAGAAAAGGCAGACAAACGCTTGATGATTATTCTCTATTTTCTTTCATAATATTGACCTGATTTTCCAGGGTTCTTCAAAGCTGACCAGTAAATTGTTTTTCAGTGTCACTGTGGACTCATGGATTTAGTGTGTTTGATGTGTCTTGATCCATTGCAGTCATCCTTTTTTGCTCAGATTATCTAGTCTTTGAACAGTTGAGCTTCTTCACGTCCAGTAGGATGGCTGTAAGGAAAAAAAAAAAGATAATAACCGTTATTGAAAAACTAGTACTCTCATACATTGCTAATGTGAAATATTCCAGCCGCTTTGGAAAACAGTTTGGCAGTTACTCCAAAGGTTAAACACAGAGTTACTGTATGACCCAGAAATTTGTTCCTGGGAGTATACTTAAGAGAAATGAAAGCATGTGTCCATGCAAGACTTGTACATGAATATTTACAATATTTTTCATAGTGCCCAAAACATGGGGACAATTCAGATATCAGTTGATGAGTGGTGTAACAAAATGTGGTATATCCATACAGAGGAATAGTTGGCAGTAAGAAGGAATGAAGACCTGATTCATACTAAAGCATGGATGAACCTTAAACAGTATGCTAAAGTGAGAAAAGCTAGTTAAGAAAGATCACATATTATATCATTCCACCTATATGAGTTGCCCAGAATAGGCAAATACAGAGATTAATGGGTTGCTTAGGGCTGGGAAAGGTAGGAGGGAATTGAAGTGACTGCTGAAAGGGTATGGGTTTCTTTGTGGGGTGATGGAATGTTCTAAATTTAATTGTGATCATTGCACAACTCTGTGGAAATGTTAAAAACCATTGAATTATATGCTTTTAATGGGTGAATATGTGATCAAGGAGAAAAGATATTTGTACTACATAACAGAGGATTAAATTTCTTAAATTAGAGTATTCTTATGAATTTAATGAGACTAACAACCCTGTAAAAAGTTAAAACACACACGAAGAGACAGTTCTTTTAGTCAGCGTATAATAAACTGCTCTAGATGCTATGAATACAGTTGTGAACAGATATGCTCCTATAAAAGAGGTGTGAACTATACGTAACTACAGAAGTATGGTGGGGAATAGGAACAAATAATATTTCAGGTTACGCTAAGTAATAGGAAAGAAACTGAACAAGGGGACGTGATAAGGAATGACTGGGGTAGGGGATTAGTGGTTACATAAATTATTTCTCCACACATTATTGAGGGAAGGCCTCTGTCTGAGGAGGTGACATTTAAGCTGAAGACCTGCACGATGAGCCAGCCATGTAGAGAAACTGGTTTAACACCAGGATAAAACTGTTATAAGCAGAGGGAACAGGAAGGCCTTGGAGTGGGTGGATGGGCCTGAATTTGGTATATTTAAGGGGCGACAAGGCTTTTAAGGGTGTGGGAGGTGATAAAGCAGAGAGAACGGTTAGGAGACTGCTGCAGTAGTCCAGGTGAAAAGTGTGTTTGGCTTGGACTAGTATGGTAATAATGGAGACAAGGTAAGTGGACAGATTTAGTATGAATTTCAGAAGTAGGTTTAATAAGACTTGCCAATTGTGGGGGGTGAAGGAGAGCAGAATCGAATTTTGTCTGGCAAACTTAAGTGGATCCATTTTCTGAAATGGGAACTATTGGGGGAAACGGGGACAAATAACAAATGAAAAAATGCTGAATTTTGTAAAAGTAAGTTAAGGAGATATGGTAGACCCTTGTCCTTCAGTCTCAGAATCTTATCACAAATTTAAACAATGGGATTTTATTTTTTACCTGTCAGATTCATAAAAAGTAAAGTTTGGCAAGGGTGTGGAGAAATAGTCCTTAGTAGTTGGAAAAAATTTTTTAATTTATTTATTTTTTGGCTGTGTTGGGTCTTCGTTGCTGCACGTGGGCTTTCTCTAATTGCGGCGAGTGGGGGCTACTCTGTTTTGGTGCGTGGGCTTCTCATTGTGGTGGCTTCTCTTGTTGCGGAGCATGGGCTCTAGGCATGGGTTTCAGTAGTTGTGGTACACAGGCTCAGTAGTTGTGGCGCATGGGCTTAGTTGCTCTGCGGCATTTGGGATCTTCCAAGGCCAGGGCTCGAACCTGTGTCCCCTTGCAATGGCAGGCAGATTCTTAACCACTGCACCACCAGGGAAGTCCCTGTAGTTGGAAATGTAAACTGCTATGACTCTTGGGGCAGTTTTGGCCAATGTCTTATTGATTTAAACCTATTGGATCATGAGGTATTTGCACTTATCAAGTATGTTTGCCTGAGAAAGTCAAAAATAAATAGATGTTTATTGCCCTATTTTTATTTATTTATTTAGTTTTTTGAAGAACATGACCAAAGACACGTGATTTATTTGATTTGGAGTGGCAATAACATGATACCAAAATTTGATTTTCCCAACAAATAGATTTGAGAAATTGGGGTACCATTATTATAAATTCTAATCCCACCTTTGATACATTGAAAATACTCCAGATGATACCTCATTATGCAATTATTTTATGACTTATAATAATTAAATAACTTGCTTCTGTGAGCAAATGGTTTTTACCATACACTTAATCATATTACCAATTTAGTTAACGCAGAAGTCCTGCCCTTAGGGTCTAGTATTTTAAAAGACTGTAAATGGAATTTACAGTGTTTCAGGTAGACCAACATGGAAGTAACAAAAGAAACAATTTCCTATATCATCTTGGGTTATCTGCTAACCTCCTGAAGCATGAGATCTTACTACTCCTATAATTATTTTTGCCCTATTATTTTAGAAGAAGAAATAACTACTGGGAACAACCTGAATGTTCATCAATAGAGAAATAGTTGAATATATTTATTATGTTCATAAAATGGACTACTTGTCACAAAAGAAGAAAGTTGATCTCTATGTACACATCTGGAAAGATATCCAAAATACATCATTTGAAAAAATTGTGAAATAGTGTATTTGACTTTTGGTGTATATTGTAAAATTTTTATTTTTTAAACTTTTTTTAGTATTTATTTTCCTTATTCTTTTAGCTGTATTGGGTCTTAGTTGCAGCACACAGTATCTTCGTTGAGGCGTGTGGGATCTTTCGTTATGACACACAGTCTCTGCGGCGCACAGGCTTTTCTCTAGCTGTGGCGTGCAGGTTTTCTCTCTAGTTGTAGTGCATGGGCTCCAGGGCCTGTGGGCTCTGTAGTTGTGGCACATGGGCTCCAGAGGGTATCGGCTCTGTAGTTTGTGACATGTGGGCTCTCTCGTCGAGCTCGGCACATGAGCTCAGTAGTTGTGGCACTTGGGCTTAGTTGCCCCATGGCCTGTGGGATCTCAGTTTCCCGACCAGGAACCAAACCTGCGTCTCCTGCATTGGAAGGCAGGTTCTTTACCACTGGACCACCAGGGAAGTCCCGGGTTTTTTTTTTATTTGTTTTGTTTTTTAAAGAAACTGTGCATTTACATGTTTGTGTGCATGAAAGAATCTTCAAAAGGCACCTTGGGGCTTGGGAATTTGAGGAAGGAGATGATTCTCACTTCAGGTAAGAAAGGAAAATATGAAGTTGTGCATGCTATTATCAGTAACTTTTAATGTGGCAGTGAACTTCCCTGTAAGTCTTTGTATCTCATTCTCCTAATAGAATCCTGGAAGTACTAGACTACTAACATTTGTTCTGGATATAAACATAAAGAGATGAAGAGCATCCCAAAAGTTTTACCAAATCCTTTTTTTAAAGAAGACGGTTTGTTTTTATTTAAATGTTCTGTGTGTGGTTTTTGTTTTTTGGTTTTTTGTTTTTTTTTTACCATATTGTGAGTTCCTTTGTCAGAGAGCCATACCCAGATTTTAAATTCTTAAAACCATTTTCTGAATTCTTTTTTGTAATTTATATTTGCTATAGACAATAGCAAATAGACTATTTGCTATTTACATTTGCTATAGACAATTTGGAAAATTCAAGTACAGATATATCCTACTACCTATAGTCTACTTCAGTTGTTTAGATGCTGTTAGAGTGTCTTTCTACATATTTCTGGATATTTTCATGCAGTTGTGATCTCTTTCCCCAACACTTGAGCATTCTTCTTTATCATGTACTGAGATATGAATTTTAATGTATAAGTTCCTACTCCAGAAAACTAGTTTTTCACCATTAATAGCTTTGTGACAGATATCTTTATAGGTAGATATTTCTCTGCATTTATGAGTATTTAATTAGCGATTTTTAGCAGTAAAGTTACTAGGTTGAACAGTTAATACTTTTAATGTTTTTGATGATTTATGGAAATGCTCTCTTTTTATGATCCCTGTAGTAGGTTAGAATGCTTATCTCACCATATATGCAGAGAAGGAAATTATCAAAATGACTGAGCACCGTTGAATATTATACCTTTAATTTTCCTAGTTTGGTAACCAGAATTCTTATTTTAATTTCCATTTCTTTCTTTTTTTTTTTTTTTTTTGTGCGGTACGCGGGCCTCTCACTGTTGCGGCCTCTCCCGTTGCGGAGCACAGGCTCCGGACGTGCAGGCTCAGCGGCCATGGCTCACGGGCCCAGCCGCTCCGCGACATGTGGGATCTTCCCAGACCGGGGCACAAACCCGTGTTCCCTGCATCAGCAGGCGGACTCTCAACCACTGCGCCATCAGGGAAGCCCATCCATTTCTTATAAAGTGGAATAAAATTTTTTTAGAAAAACACTACAAGTCCTGTATCTTTTTCCTTGTTGAATTTCCTGCTGACATTTTTTTTATGGCCGTGCCATGTGGCTTGCAGGGATTCAGGGATCGAACCCGTGCCCCTTGCAGGGGATGCAGGGAGTCTTAACCACTGCACTGCCAGGGAAGCCCCCAGACCTTTTTTTTTTTTTTTTCTGTTGGGGTGGAAACTCCACAGGCAATCTGAAAAATCAGACTACCTTAAAGACAGTTGTGATTCCTTCCTTTGTAGTGAAGTTAAAAGAAGATATGTAGCTTTTTAATTCATTGTTACATAATTTCTAATGAATAAAATCCCAGGGGGAAATGCTTTAGAATGGGTTTAGACTGGCAAATATTCCTTACAGGCAGCTTTAACTCTGAAATGTTAATGATGGCTAGGAATAGTAATCGTCTTAA
The DNA here is from genome assembly GCF_949987515.2 of Delphinus delphis. Taxonomy (NCBI): domain Eukaryota; kingdom Metazoa; phylum Chordata; class Mammalia; order Artiodactyla; family Delphinidae; genus Delphinus; species Delphinus delphis. The sequence goes on from NC_082684.1 coordinate 104,970,798, forward strand.
ATTCACACCTGTGTAGTTCTATATCTCTGTGTACAAAGGTGTGTGTACAGGGGAGAATCCAAATTTAGAATAGCTGTGAAACCAGTTTGAACATATGTCCTTAGATTCTTTCCCCATAAACACAAAAGTACAAACTAACTTATAAGTGGTACTATTTATTCTTATGTGGATCAGTTTGGTTATTACTAGCAATCTGGCTATCCTAGACAAAATGTAACTTAATTAACTTTTTGTTCTGACCAAAACCCAGAGAGGGAGAGATCAAATTTATTTAATGTGCCCGTTTTTTTTTTAAAGGGAAGTAATATTTTTTTTTAATTAATTAATTAATTTATTTTTGGCTGTGTTGGGTCTTCGTTTCTGTGCGAGGGCTTTCTCTAGTTGCGGCAAGCGAGGGGCCACTCTTCATCGCGGTGCGCGGGCCTCTCGCTGTCGCGGCCTCTCCCGTTGCAGAGCACAGGCTCCAGACGCGCAGGCTCAGTAGCTGTGGCGCACGGGCTTAGTTGCTCCGCGTCATGTGGGATCTTCCCAGACCAGGGCTCGAACCTGTGTCCCCTGCATTGGCAGGCGGACTCTCAGCCGCTGCGCCACCAGGGAATGCCAAAGGGAGGTAATATTTAAAACCAGAGACCTCTACAGACAGTGCCATAGTTTTAAAGTGCTTTAAGTCTTACCAAGTGCTTAGAAAAATGTAGTCATAATGTTTTTAGAATATTCTTCTTCTTTTTTTTTTTAATCCTTACAGAGCACAATAATACCAGCTTGCTAATGTAGAGGAAAGGCCACTGGATAAGAACTCATCCTCAAAGAAAAGAGGGCAGAGGAAATGAAATTGATAGCTACTGGCTGTTTTTTTCCTTCTGTTTGGAAAAAAATGCTTCAACTGCCTAATAATCAGATGTTGTAAATTAGATTAACAAGATATTTGAAAAGCATACTTAAGGAAATCTTAACCGACATTCCCCCATTAGGCCAGGGAACCCCCTTAATACTTTAATATCATCATATCTCTTTCCTTCCTAGCTCTTCACTCACATTATAGTTTATCACTTGTATGATTATTTAGATTGTCTTCACCACTAGATTGTCAGTCCACACAGGCAAGAGCTGTAGCTGGTTATCCTTACTTAGCATATTCCTGTTGCCTAGCTAGTGCCTGACACATGAGACTCTCATTTAATAGGTAAATATTTTTTTTAACCTATTATTTTGGCAGAGCTTAAACGTTGGATATTATCAGTGTTGATAAAGGTGTTCACAAATGCATAGAAAATGGTATGATAGGAATATATATTAAACTGTTAATTCAGAGGAGACTATAAGATTGAGGATGGAGGAGTGCTGCAAGAATGTGAAAATGACCTTTTCCTTTTTACTCTGTGTGTTGTCTTGATTTTTACCTTTTTTATTCTTTTTTAACACATAAAGTGTACTTCTACACTGAGTGCTAGCTGTGTCATCTTGCTCACATTGCTTTACTTCTTTTGAGCCTTGGTATCAATACTTGTAAAATGGACGTAGTGCCTTCTCCATATGGTATTTTAAAATTTTAATAGTATATTTTATTATATTCATCAATTTATTTTTTTTTTTTTTAGATTTCACATAAAGGTGATATCATACGGTATTTATCTTTCTCTGTCAGACTTACTTCACTTGACACAGTACCCTCCACGTCCATCCATGTTGTTGCAAGTGGCAAAATTTCATTCTTTTTTATGGCTGAGGAGTATTCCGTTGTTTATATCTACCCGTCTTCTTTATCCATTCATCTGTTGATGGACACTTAGGTTGCTAATAAAAAAGAAACAGGCTCACAGATACAGAGAGCAAACTAGTGGTTACCAGCGCAGGGGGTGGGGGAGGGAAGGGACAAGGTAGGGGTAGGGAATTAAGAGGTACAAACTATTATGTATAAAATAATCTACAAGGATGTACAACACAGAATATAGCCATATTTTATAATAACTATAAATGGAATATAACCTTTAAAAATTGTAAATTACTGTTTGTATACCAATAATTTATATAATATTGTACATCACCTGTACTTCAATTGAAACATATTTTTCTATTTAATATAAAATATTTTAAAATGTGATTTATATAAAAATTGAGGTATTTTATGATTTGCTTTTTTATACTAAGTCTTCAAAATGCAGAAATTAAAAAATTTTGATATTATAATTGATGTACAATATTGTATTAGTTTTAGGTGTACAACATAGTGATTGTATACATGTTTATTGTGAAATGATATACAGCTTATTTTCCTGATATGCGTTATATTTTATACTCACAACTCATCTTGATTTGAACTATAAATTTTCATCTGAAGTAGTCGATACGTATTTAGGTGCCATAATGTTGAAAATGTAGATTCACGTATTCAGGTTGTTCTGAACCATACTTAAAAGTTTTCCAGTAACAGACTAGAATTACCAGATTTTTAATTTAAATTTCAATCAGTTAAAATTTAAAATTCATTTCCCACTTGTAACAGCTACTTTTTAAGTGCTCAGTGGCTTCCTGTTGCTAGTGGGTTCCGAATTGGACATGACAATTCCAGAGGAATATGTATTAGATTGACAGGACAGTGAGTGGTGTCCTTTTGTTCTCACTAGGGCTCTTCAATCCAGGTTTGCTCTTGTCCTTGGCTCTCTAAGAGAAATTCCCAGCTACCATATTTACTGTAGGGATGACTTCCATTGCGCCAATTTCCCGACAGACATTGATCAGGAAGCAGAACCACAATGAGTGTTGTGGACTAAGGGATTTATTATAGGACTTAACTCATTACACAGTTGAGGGAGGAGTGGGGTTTGGAAGATCAGGGAAGCTGCACTAACCAGCCTTCCTGAAGCACTGGCATAGGTGGACAGTTGGGGCCCACAGGGCACTCCAGAAAGCCAGGCCCATCTAGCTGCTAGAGTCAGGCCTGAAGGGTTGCTGGTGGAGAGTCTGTAGAAGGCTGTTGCCACTGCACCTGGTGGTGGGCCTGGGCTTGCTTTTGTCTTCAGGGCCTGTTGTAGGGTGGAGGAGTTGGATGTGGAGTGGAGGAGAACAAGCAGAGCTGGAACCTGCCAGCGTCTCAGTGTCTGTTCCTCACTGTGTCAGCGCTGCCGACCTGAGGTTCTTTTACTTTCTCAGCCAATTCCAGGCACAGTCACCTGTGGAGAGCGGGACAGAACAATACTTGTACTTGAGGAGTACAAGTGTGAAAGAGCTGCAGTGGAAAGTGGAGGGGTGTGTGTGTGTGTGTGTGTGTGTGCAACCTTAAGACTCCAATCCGTGAAAATAAATAAACCTTGTGCGATTGTTCTAGAGCCTTTCCACAGACTCTCCTCTTTTTCTCACTTTTTGAAGTAGGGAATGTGATGTTTAATTTCCAATATCCTTGGTCTGCATAGTACCATCCCCATCTGTTGCAATGTCGGGGCTTTGCCACTAAAAGCCTAAGGCTTGATTATGTCTTGATCACAAGTAAGATTACTCCCACTTTAGTGTGTGCATTCTAGTTTTTGAATGTAGATGTTTTACATCTTTTTGACTGAAAAAGAAATGAGTACTATTAATGGGGGAAGAGGGAAACGTCAAGGATTAAGGCTTCTGGAATCAATCCAAGAGAGGGTGTTTCTGCTGTGAGTTGAGGGGCTTAGACTAAGTAGACTCCAAAGTCTCTTCTATTTTTAATATTCTGTGGTTTATTTTACTTTAATTGAATTTTAATCCTAATTTTATATTGTCATTGAACTCCTAATGTCAAATTTAAAATCTCTCTACATGAACTTTTCTTTGTAGAAATTTTTAATTTTTCAAATTTATTTAGGGGATGTTAAGTCTGAGTTACCCTTCTTAGTAACATGTATTTTTTTCTTATTATCATAATATGTTCATTGTAAAAATTTTGAAGAAAACAGATAATTAGAAGGAAAAAAATCATAGGTAATCCCGCTACCCAGATACAACTACTGTTAACATTTTAGTGTATCTCTCCAGTATTTTTCTTATATTTACTAAAGAGAAAGCTTTCTGAACATACTATGTAGTAATTTGCCTCTTTCTCTTCTTTTATCTTTTTGTGTCACTAACTTCCCATGTCTTTTTCAACGTTACATAGCATTTTACTTTGTAAGATTGACGCATTATGGGATTTTTAACCTGAGTCTGTGGATAGAATTCAGGGAGTCGAGTATCTTGGGCAGGGAAACACTTAGATATTTATTTTCACCAGCGTTTAACTGAAATGTAGCATTTCCTTCTAAATGTGGACAAAAAGTCAAAATAATATTAGCTGGACCTAATTCTTCGGCAATAATAATAATCATCAGTAGGATGATTACACATTTCTTGTCTGATTGCTTTATAGTCATTGTACATATCTTGAGGTGTTGTACATTCATCACTACAAAATTATGATCACTATTTTACATATTTAACATTATTTTTAGAAGGTATCCATTCATAGGCTTTAGCACATTGCCAAATGGTTCATGGAACGAAAAGTTAAGAATTTCAAACTGTTGGAGATAATTTGCTTAAATAGGTGTCTATTTTAAACACTAGTAGAAGTACCTGAAGTTAAACTTTTGCTTATATCTGTGATTCTTTGGACATAGGATAAATCTCTGAAAGCAAAATTTTTTCATCAGATAAGTACTTTTAAAGCATTTAGTTAGATTGGCTTCCAGAAATGTTGTATTAGTTTACTATCTTACTAAACTATCTGAAAGCACCCAGTTCTTTCTAAATCATTAGCTTTTATATTCTCTAGATCTGTTATGATTGGCACTGTAATGGGTCTTCAATTTGGTGTAATGCTCAAGGAACTTCTGCAGATCCCAAAATTTGAACCAGTATAGCATCAGGCATAGTAACATTTTGTTGTGTTTAGATTATGCTAGTTTTATTTACAACTTGGGGACACCACCTGGACAGCATGTTGTATTCCAGGACTCTGTACCAGAGTCTTCAAAACATTCTGCTTCAGGAACTCCCACACCAGAGCCATAGATGAGGTGGAGCTAGACTTAAATCTGCAGTTTTCGTTTTTGTTCTCCATGAGGAAGAAATTGTCACCTTCAAAAACTATATATGTACATGGCAATGGAATCTTGGAAACACCAGAATGTGAAATTGACATTTTACTGAATAAGTGGGTGTTTAGGGGAAGGATGATAAGAAGGGGGAGGAGCTAGTATTGAGAGTTGAACTCCTGGTAGGATGGGATAGGTTTAGAACAGAGCTCCATAGGGACCTAACTGGAGAAAACAGAATCCATTAATAATTTACTGATAAAGCAAGTCTGATTTGGGGTAGTATGAGTGTAGACCTGGACCTGAGAAAGTGCCCTGGAGCAGGGGAGAGGCAGGAAAGCAGGTTGGTCCCTGGATTTGGATCCCACTTCTACCACTTAGTAGCTTTCTTGCTTTGGTCCTATCTGATCCTTGTTGGCTCACTAGTTTTAAAAAAAAAAAAAAAGAAGAAGAAGATGATTTAACCAGGTGGTCTTTTTAGCTCCTTTCTTGCTTTCCTTTATTGCTGACTCTCTCATCTGGTGCCGGCATCAGGGGCTTTGTCCAGAGATACTCATCCTGCCTGTAGTAATTACTTGTTTGGTCAGTCCTTGCTGAAGGGCTTGAATTACACAGAACACTCTTATTTGCAAATGATCAAACACCTAATTAGAATTAACTTTAGCAAAACGTGGGATGTGTTGGAAGGCTGTTGGTATATAGCTCACAGAACAGGAAGAAATTTTGTTGAGGTTGTATCTCTTTGCTGCCTCTCTTCCAGTGTGAGTTTCATTTTCTCCTTTTGCATAATTTTCTGTTATCTAAGGAAGGGGCTGTGTTCACATCCTCTGGCATCATGAAGTCAGGAAATGATTCTTTCTTTCCAATACCCAGTTAGAAAAATCTTAGGGAAAAAGTCTCAATTAGCTTGGCTTGAGTTATGCCCATACCAGGACTGGTCTCTGTAGTCATAGGGATGAGTTATTATGACCCAGGTTGGGTCAGATGCCCATCTGTGGACCATCACTGTAATCAGTGATGCAGAATCCAGCAAGAAGATGGCATTTGCCATTAGGACCACTTGGATGGTATAGAAAGAAAAACAGTTCAACAAAAACCTGGGGTGTTGGAAATTTTTAAAAACATGATCTTGGGGTTTCATGGACTAAGCAGCAGCAGTCTTCAAACATTTGTATCTATCCAATTTTTAAAAAAGCAATGTACCCCACAGTGAGATCCAGTTCACACGCATTAGGATGGTCATTGTCCCCCGCCCTTCACAAAAAAAAAGCCCAGACAAACCAGAAAATAACAAGTGTTGGCAAGGATGTAGAGAAATTGAAACACTTACGCTTTGCAGAATGCAAAATGGTGTAGATGCTGTGGTAAATAATGCAGTGGTTCCTAAAAAAATATTCAACATAGAATTACTGTATGATCCAGCAGTTCCACTTCTAAGTATATATATGTAAAAGAAGTGAACTCAGGACGGGAACACATATTTGTACACTGATACTCATAGCAGTACTATTCATTCACAGTAGCCAAAAGGTGGAAAGAAATGGCCCAAATGTCCATGGACAGATAAATGCATAAACAAAATGTGGTACATACATCCAGTGGAATATTATTCATCCTTAAAAAGGAAGGAAAATTTGATACATGCTACAGTATGGATAAACCTTGAGGATATTCTGCTAAGCGAAATACGCCAGACGCAATAGACAAATATTGCATGACATTACTTCTTGGAGGTACCTGAAATCATGGAATTCAGAGGCAGAAAATGGCTACCAGAGACTGGGGGAAGAGTTAGTGAGGAGTTAGTATTTAATGGGTACAGAGTTTTAATTTGAGATGAAAAAGTTGTGGCAATGGTTAGTGGTAATAGGTGCGCAAAAATGTGAATGTACTCAATGCCTCTAAATTGAACACTTTAAAATGGTTATAATGGTAAAATTTTATGTTAGATATATTTTACCACAATAAAAAACATTTAAAAAAATACAATGTACTCCTTGCACATTTAACTTGGTGTCTAAAATTTCATCGAAAAATGTATCCAGTGGAATCAAAATTTGTAGAGATTTTTATCCATAATATCTGTTTAAAAAACTGTAAATTAGCTCTTTAATTAAAGCTCTTTAATTAAAGTGGGAAATTTCTCGTTATTCCTTTTCTCCTTTACTTGTATTTCTAGTCTACTTCTCCCACAGAACATTATACTAATGAAATGTTTTACAGTTTTAGTCTTCTGTTGATCACGTGTTATATACTTCTCTGCAACAAAAACTACATAAATTGAAAATTTAAATTATTTCCTGTGACTAAAAGGCTGTAAGTGTTTTGGATTGCTGTGGCCATTGATTGCTAGGACAATTGATTAAGACTTTATTGGAAATGCTTTTTAATGAGAGAAATGAGGCGTTTTTATAACTCATGTAATTTTGGATGACTCACGTATTGCCAGAATGACTCAGCATTTTCAACACCAAATACATTCCTCTTTTCTGTTTTTATAGATCTGTGCCCTACTGAGTAAACTTGTTCACATAAATAAGTAGATGGGAAATGAGGGTATTGTTATAGAGCAGTGTCATTCAGTTGTTTGAACTCCTTGACTTGTATGCAAAGAATCAGTCATCTATCATTATTTTTAGTCATTTACTTGCCAGCAGTTCCATTCACTCCTTCATATTTGTTGAAAAGAAGGAACTGGAAACCATCTAAGTTGTGAAAAGATTTGTTACCTGAGGCATCAGTCATTGAATTTCTCAGTTTTTTGGGAAGTATTCCAAGAATGCTTATGGAGATTTCAGATGACTATGTTTTTCTTTCACTTAGAGACCTGTTTAACTCATTACCTGAAGGATTGAGAAAATTAAAAGGCTGTTAAGTTAAAAAATATGCCCTTACGAATACAGTGTTTTTAAATGCTTTTTTTTTTGGCTGTGCCGTGTGGCTTGCGGGATCTTAGTTCCCCTACCAGGGATTGAACCCAGGCCCTTGGCAGTGCAAGTGTGGAGTCCTGACCACTGGACCGCCAGGGAATTCCCTTAAAATACTTTTTATCTTATCACTTGCTTTATGTTTTGTCAAAACCTTGGGTCTGTAGATCTTAACTCATTCTGTTTATGGAAAATGTCAACCATAAAATCTAATTTAATGAAGTTCGTTTTTATCATCAAACCAGTTACTGCTTTTAGTCAGAAAAAGTCTAACTTCATTTTCCCCCAGCGTTTTATTTTGAACATTTTCAAGCATACAGAAAACATGAATGAATTATAAAGTGAACACCCATAATACCCATCACCTAGACTCTGCAGTCAACATTTTGTCATATTTATTTCGCTCAGTGTAATTGAGATTCATCCATGTTGGTGTATGTATCAATAGTCTATTCTTTTTTATTGCTGAGTAATTTCTAGTATATGTATGTATACACCACATTTTATTCTTCTGTTAATGGTCACTTGGATTCATTCCAGGTTTTGGTGATTATGCATAAAGTTGCTATCACCATTCACGTACAGGTCTTTTTGTAGACATACACTTGCATTCCTCTTAGTTCAATACCTAGGAGTAGAATTTCTGGGTCATAGGATAGTATATGTATAATTGTATAAGAAATTGGCAGAGCTTTTTCAAAAGTGATTGTACCATCATAAAATAATATATGGAAGTTCTGATCGGCAACACCAAATGTTGGCAAACTGTGGAGCAGTCTTTAATTTTAGCCATCTGGTGGGTATGTAGTAGTTTCTCATTGTGGTTTAATTTGCATTTCTTTGATGACTAATGGTATTGAGCATTTTTTCTAGTGCTTATTGTCCAGTTCTGTATTTTTGTGTGAAATGCCTTTTGAAGATTTGTCTGCCCTTTTAAAAATTGATTTTTTCTTTTACTTTTGAGTTGTTAATATTTCTTATATACTCCACATACTAGCCATTTGTCAGGTATGGTTGCAGATACTTTCTACCATTTTGTAGGTTACTTACTTATTTTCTTAATGGTGTCTTGATGAGCAGACGTTTTTAATTTTGATAAGTCCAGCGTATCAAAACTTTCTGTAATGATCGTTGCTCTCTGTGTCCTCCGTAAGAAACATTACTATGCATCCCCCTGGCCCCCCCGCCCCAGGTCAGAAAGATAGTCTGTATTTTCTTAGAGAAGCTTTAAAAAGTTAAAACTTTTACTTTTAGGTCTCTCTGATTAATATTAAATTAATGTTTGTAAATGGTGTGAGGTAGGGGGGTCAAGGTTCATTCCCCCCCCCCCCCCCCCCGCCGCATATGGGTATTTGGCTGTTCCAGCACCATTTGTTAAAAATGTCGTCATTGAATTGCTTGAAGGCGTGTATATTACTGGGGTTGCATTGAGTATGTGGATCAATTTGGTGGGAAATGACTTTTTAATAATATTGAGGGCTTCCCTGGTGGCGCAGTGGTTGAGAGTCTGCCTGCCAGTGCAGGGGACACAGGTTCATGCCCCGGTGCGGGAAGATCCCACGTGCCAATGCAACGGCGGGGCCCATGAGCCATGGCCACTGAGCCTGCACGTCCGGAGCCTGTGCTCCGCAACGGGAGAGGCCACAACAGTGAGAGGCCCACGTACCGCAAAAAAAAAAAAAAAAAAAAAATAATAATAATAATATTGAATTTTCCGGTATGTAAACATGTTATATGCCATTTTAAAATCTAAACATTGTTAATATTTATTTTCAGAAACATTATAGAAATTGCTTTGAAATAAATTACAGAATTCATTTGAAGATCATTAATGTGGTTGAGACTAAAATGAGCCAATGATCATATTTTTATGGTGGGAAGTACAAAGTAAACCTAATAACCTCTCATACCTTAATCTGTAATGTGGTTAAAGTCTAGCTGAAATTATAAGGAAGCTTTCTTTGAACATCCTAGGCATCATGCATTCCCTCTCTTCTGAACTACTGTTATTAACACACAGGTTAACAGTACATGGTTCTCTTAGAGTGTGAACTTCCAGGGAGTTGTGATTGACTCAAGTTCAGCCTTTAAAGTTTGATGAATAGTGTGAGAGAAAGTTAGTAAGCCTGGAGATTGGCTTTGATCTGAGAGGCTACAGGGAGCCGTTGAAGGGCACTTGTTTAGGAGAATGAACACCATGAAGAGGGGGTGTTGTGTAAGAATGGGATGAATTACCTGGAAGAGAGAGTCTGGGGCAGGAAGACCATTTTAAACTCTTAATGCTCAAAGTGTGCTCAGCAAACCAGTAGTGTAAGATATCACTTGGGAGTAGGTTAAGAATGCAGATTCTGGGACCTGACCCACACCCACTGAGTTAGAGTCAGTGTTGTAAAGATTCCCAAGTCATTCCTATGCCCATGAAAGTCTGAGAAGTACTGCTTTAGGGAAATGTTCAGTCCCCCTGGTGTGAGTGGTTAAAGGGCCCCAGTGCACACAACAGTTGACATGATCGTGGCAGATGTCTGACTTCTTGCATGTTGGCTCTTTCTCTTTAGATTGTCAAAATGGATGTTTAGAATCATTTCTGTTTTTTTGAGTTGGCGGTGTGGGGGCAGGGGAATAGTCTTTCAAACAGTCTTTTTAGAAATACATTCTTAGAAATGCTACTTTATGGGCTCTTTAAAACTTCAGGAACCATATATCGTTGATTTAAGTAGCCTCAACAGACTGTAAGGTCAGTTATTTAAAAGAAATTTAATGGGAACAAGTGATTCAATGTCCTTTGCTATTCCCAGGGACTGGAATTTGGAGATGAAGTTGAGATTTTGTAGAAGATTTCAAGTGTGGTTGCTGTACAAATTGTAATAGTGCGCTTGTTGAAAGTCTAAAGAGAAAGAAAGGAGAAGACGGCTTTTGTTGTACAGTTTGTGCAATAACTAAAGTACAGTAAATCCACTAGCAGCCTGCTACCCTCACACATAAACTGTTTGTATTTTTCTGTACTCCTTTACCACCATCATCTGTCAACATACAAAATTTTCACATAGTTATATAATCACGATACAGATGCAACTTTGTAGTCTGCTTTACGTCATTTAACATATTACCCTGCTCCCCAGCTCCTCCTCTTCCCTCCTTATCCAGCTGTTCTGCCGTCTTCTTCCTTCTCTTTCCTCTCATCCCTTACCTCCCTGGCTGGCCTCCCTAGCTTGGATCTCTGGTTCATCTTGGGCCCTCTACCACACTATTTCTTATTTAAGAGTGTACAGAGATTTTCCACTGCATGCTTGAGCATCAGTTTGATATTCCTCAGTTCTGAGTTCTTCCTGGCTTGGCTAGCCCAAACACACGTTGCTTATTACCTTCTCCCCTATTACCTCCTCCGAACCAGGTCCCTTTCTGCCGAGGATCAGCTCTTGATGCATCTGCTGTGTGAAGCCATCTCTGGTTTCCCAGGGGCCTCAACAGACTTCTTGCAGTCACCATCTACCTTTATACAATGGAACCTGACTTAATGGTTTCATAAATGGGGGCTTACTGCTCTGCTCTTGTTTCATTTCCCTACTTGGCAGATGCTCAAGAATGATAGCTGCAGAGAACCCTGAGCAGCTTCATGCTAAGTTTTGTTGGCAGAGGAGTCATCAGAGGACAGACATGTTCTTATGCTGAGGATGGAAATGACTAGAGTTGAGGCTATACTACTCTGAGCCCTAGAGCCAGAGCCCCTGGGTCACCTCTGCATTTTGAGTCTGCCAGGGGTTACTGTATTTTAGACTGTGGCAGACTTTGGGTCAGTTTACTTGTTTCCATGAGTTGTCCAGTTGCTAAGAAGTTTGAGAGATTAACTATAAAGAAGATAACTGATATTTTCAAAGGGAGATGCTTTTAAATTTTTGAACCAAATTAAGAAACTTAAATCGGAAATGTTGTGTAGGTACTGATAGAGAAACGTGTAGGGTTAGGGTTAGGGTTGATGTAGAAAGCATTTAAGCTGAGACATTATTCAAATAGATATCCTTAGAAGGAGAAGTCTCACTTCATCATGTGCTCGTTCCCAGTTTTTAGTATCTTCGGAGTGTCTAGTTTGTGCTTGGCTAAAGGTTATAAAGAATATCCTCCCATAAAAAGGGTCAAGTTCCTGTCCAGCATCAGGTGTGAGTTTGAGAAGCAAAGATGGGCTTTACTTAGTAAAATCAGGCTTTGTGTTTCAGACCTTTCAACTTACTGAGTGTTATCCTGTGTTGACAGTTAACTTCTCAGACTTCCTGTCAATGTAGATCGAAGAGGTAGAACAGAATGGGCATGTTTGGAGAGCTGGGATCAGGAAGCCATTAGAAAAGAGGCTTTTTGGGGTAAAATGTTTTTGAACACAAATGGCCGCAGATAAGAGTGATCGTGCCTACCAGTTCACCTAGGACTGTCTCTGTTCAAGCTTGCTGTCCTGGTATGATTATTAATATTTGCCCCCTTTCTCTCTCAAAAGTGCCTTCGTTTGGATGATAACTTATGTGGTCATCTACTAAAAGCAACATACTGATAAAATACTTTGTGCCAGACACTGTACCAAATGCTTTATGTAATCCTTGCAAAACACCTGAAAGGTAGCTGCTGTTGCCGCTTTACAGATGAAAAGATGCTCAGAAAGGTTTAGTAACTTGACCAAGATCACACGGTGGCAGACCTGGTGAGTAAAGCAAGGTCTATCAGACTTTTAAAGCGACTTAATTTTTCCCAGCCTGCCACACCAAGGGGTTAACAGGGTCTTCTATTAATTTGAGGAACTAGTGAAAGAATCCTACAATGGTAGTGCAAGCCTTTACCTAAAAGAAACAGTGGAATGGAGAATGTCTGGATAAAGATAAAAAGGTGATGTCTTAGTGGAAATGCTGGGATTAAAGGGAGAGAGTTACACTGTATTTAGATCTCCAGGCTCCTAGATGCTTGTAGCCATTTGTTTCTAAATGGACTTAAACTGATGTGCTGCTCAGGCCTGGGGTCTTTCTGCTTGGGTTTGGAAGTTCATGGTAGTTGTATAGATCAGTGCTACTCAAACTTTTATGTGCATTAATATCAACTGGGAGTCTTGTTAAAATGTAGATCAATTCCATAGGTCTCAAGTGGAGTCTGAGATTCTGTGTTTATAACAAGCACCTAGTGATGCTGATATTGCTGGTCTGCCACACTGTAGTTTGGGTAGCAAGAGTATAGTTGATTAGATTCTCTCTGCCTGGGGCATGAGGGTACCCATATCCACAAATGCCCTGATTTTAGATGGGGAAGGGAGGAACGATTGCTTCTAGTTGTAGGTGTGCTCACATTGTGGTGGAAGGGACTACATAGATAGCTGGTGTAGGTGGGGAATAGGTACTTAAATATGGATTTTTTAAAGGAAGCATTGTGTTTTTATAATTAATACATATGGATTATTTTTAAAGTATATCCTTAGCTTAGGGGAAAGGGGGACAGAGAAGCAGGAGGGAGTGGTCTGGGGTGGGGGTGACACCAGCATGGGTGAGTTCTTGCTCAGCCTGTGCAGTGGTGAAGAAGGCTTTGATAGACACAGACAGGGAGCAAGCAGAGTATCTACAGCCAGACAGGAATAATGTGGATGGATGACACAGCAGCAAAGCTCTTAAAAAAAAAAAAAGCCAAGGGGAGGAGTCCCTCCCACAGACTGGCCATTTTCCCCCTCTAGGCTATGCCTGAGTGCCTGTGGACAGAAGGGTATACTCAGGAGGCTCTGGCCAGCTGTTCCTGTGGATAACAGCATTATCCTCCACTCTGCCCACTTCGTAACCCTGTCCTGGGCGGTCCCAGGTGGGCATGCTTCCCGTATCTGGTTACTTCTTCTTGTAACATGGGAAAACAAGCAGGGTGGAGTGCTGCCTACCTGGTCTAGGTGCGAGCAGCCTGCTCGCTGAAGCTGGGACCTTCGCTTTACCCTCCTTTCTGAGGAAGAAGCCTTGTGACTGGAGGGCATGTTGGAAAAGGACTGATGCAGGAGAGTATGTTGGCAGACAGGAAATGGCAGTTTCCAGAAGCTCTGGGCAGAGCTGGACTTGGTGCTGGAGCTGTGAGTGGTCACCGAAATAGGGCTTTGGTCCTGGGCAGCACCCCTGAGAAGGGGGCCTGGGCAGCCAGAGGAATCAGTGATCCTTACAGCTGGCCAGTGTATCCTGAGTGCTCCTGGAAAAGCAAGAGAAACAGTATTGACAGAGACAGGTGATGTGAACTCCTGCACATGGGGTTTCTGATAAGGCATAGTCCTGCTTCTGAGACTGTTTCTCTTATTTCGGTCTGTCAGACACTGTTTTGGGAGTGTTTCCTCAGTCTGTACCTACACTTGCAGGAGGGAGGAGCTGGTCCTGCTGTATCTGCTCGTGATTGATGCCCATCCTTTTTGGGGTGAGGGAACTTGGGAGCAGGGAGTATCCTAGTCAGGACAGATCTTACTCTGGCATGTGGGTTGCCCAGTGACTCCCCCTCCCCCTGCCGAAGCTGACCCCCTTTCTCTGATCAGCTGCTCCTGACAAGCCTGGAGCACCAAGTGTTGTTCCCCAGGGTCTGAGTGTACAGTGTTTTTCTGAAGGTTGTCCCATCCTCAGTGGTAAACACTGCTGTGTCAGGGTACTGCTCAGGGGCCACTTGGAGCACATAGATTTTTGCTAGCAGAATTGTGAAGCTTTGCATCGGGCTGCAAAACCAGGGCTTGAGCAAGCAGCTGGAGAGAGTCCAGGACTAGAGTGTTTTTGGGTTTGGGGGGTGGAGAGCAGAGGGAGGGAAAGGGAGGGGCAGGAGGGCAGAGCTACACAAGCAGGCAGTCTGCTGCTTTGGCTTTGCTGTCGGCAGAGAGGACTTCAGTCGTGCCTGAGGGCCGCTTGGCCACTATTGCTGTAGACCGGAGGGCGCTGCCTCGCAACCCTGACTTACCGGCACTGCACCCGGACTGTTCCAAGTAGCTGTTGTGCTGTCTTTTCCCTGGGAGGCAAGTCTCCTCCCTGTCGTCCCCTCCTGCTCCTCCCCCGTTCTGTGAGGGATGATGCCGCTCTCTATTGCACGGCTCAGCCGGCTGATGTCACTGGCAGCGGGAAGCATCAGCAGCCTGATCACATGCTGGCCCAGTCTGTAATGCAGACGGGATAGGGGTGTGTATGTGGGGAGGGGGGCTGTATGGCAACTGCTCTTCCTCTGATACCCCCAAAAGTGCAGGGGCAGCGGCTGCAGCATCCAGCCAGCTTGGATGTCTGGTCCTTGAGCCTAAGGAAACTATTATTAATATTATTTATTGTTGATAATACTGGGGAAAACAGCCCTTAACTCTGGGGTTCTGCTGTCCTCCTGTCCAAAGCAGACTTCCAGGACTCTGAAGAAACAGTTACAAGCAGGATGCTTTTCCCCACCTCTGCGCAAGATTCTTCCCGTGGCCTCCCAGATGCAAATGACTTGTGCCTTGGCCTGCAGTCCCTCAGTCTCACAGGCTGGGACCGACCCTGGAGCACCCAGGACTCAGATTCTTCAGCCCAGAGCAGCACACACTCAGGTGAGTGCCAGAAAATGAGTTGGCTTGGGGTGGTGGTGGTGGTGTATGGGGTAGTGAGTGAAGATATCCACAGCAACAGTTGTTCTGTTCACCTTTGCATCTCCCCCCCCTCCCCATACAACATGGAGCTGTTTTGCAAAAGATGGAAATGCTGGCTGTGAGTGTGGCAGGACAGATGGTTGCTTGTAAAAGCAGGCATGGCTTTTCCACTTACCCTGATAAATTCCCTGGAGTTGTTAGTCTGTACCTGAGGTGGCCCCGAGAAGGGTCCACAAGGTGACAGTCTTATGCAGAAAAGATCCAGCTAACCCCCTAGTGCCCAGGCCTGTCTTGGAGATGATGAAGCAAAACACTTTTAGGTGGGGGAGGGGACTTAAGGGGCTGATTACTGGATGTCCAGATTCTATTTCTCAGTGGCTTTTAAAACTAGGGAGCTATGTGTGAAGGATGGATGGTCCCTGAATCATGGCAAGGGAAGAATTTTAACCATAAGTGAGGCTGGGTAATACTGGGATATTGGAATTGGCTTAACATAAGGTTAAGAGCATTGATCCTGGAAAGGGGTAAGCAGGGTAAGTGGGGTGGAGTAACTCTCAGCTGCGGAGGCTTTTTTTTTTCTTTCTTTGTGTTAAGGGTGACCAAGTAGATGAAGGAAGAACCACTCCCCTTTAGGATCCCTTGTCATCTTGTAAGGATTCGATGGGGACAAGTTGAAGGGGCTTCTTGGCAACCCCTTGAACTGCTTCTGCTCAGACCTTCCCATTGCCCGTTTATTTCCCTCCTGTGGTTCAAGGGGGAGGGTTGGCCAGATGCAAGGCTTGGAGTATTCAGGAAGAAATGTGAACTTAAGAAATACTGTAACTATACATAAAAATCTATGTATTTCGCTTTACGTAAATTACACCTTAATAAAAAGAATATTGGCAGCAGGTACTTTAAAAAGATGGAAAGGGGGGGTGGGGGCGGCCATTTGCTGTTGGTGCTGACAGTGGGGTTCACAGAGCCTGCCATCCTTCCTTGCCTCCCATCTCCAGAAGCTGGCAGTCATGGCAGCAAGGTACTGTCTTGTTGATTTCTCTGGCCTCCACCCTGTTTGGCGCAGGTCTTTTTTTAGAATGCTTTGCAGAGCCTGGGACTGTTGTGTCTGTTGGCATTTTAATGCCCGGTTTTTTGGTAAATCCCATTTGATTGGGGGTAGAGGGTGGATTTTTTTTATTTGGCTGCAGGTGGGGAAGAGCTTCACCTTAGTTGAGTTGAGGTAGAATTTCTTGAAGTACCAGCCTTTAGCTGACTCAGGTTTTTCCCTGGGCTGGGAAGTGTGGTGTCACTGTTTGGTATCCTGTGCCTGGAGATCTTGGCATGGAGGTAGTGGTAGTTTCTTTTATGTGGTATTACGAAGCCAGCCGGTGGGGGGGGGGCCTGTGAAGCTGACCTTGTCCCCACCCTCACTGCTGTATCTGAGCAAAAGACAGGGGAGCCCACTCAGGAGGCAGGCACGTGTCTGTGGTGATCAGTGTTTGACCAAGACAGTGTCTCTCACTGGCATCACGTTGGGTGTGGCCCTTATTTGGCTCTGGTTTCTCTTAGCTGCAGGGTTCCTTCTGAAATGTATTATAACAAATAGAAATGCAGGAGGGGCCAACTTGGGGCTTGGAGAGGGCCTGAAAGTCATTCTGAAATTAGGCTGTTAAAAAAAAAAAAAAAAAATAGTTTGGGCCCAGCCATAATTTCCTCAGTGTCCCCACCACCTGAAAGGCCTGTTTGTAGTTATTTGTCTCTGAAGTGGGGGTGGATTTACTTCTCCATGTTCTGTGTCAGGCACTTAGGTAATAAACACTACATGATTTTTTGGATCAGGGAGGGCCTGTAATCTGTGGCCCTGGCATTCATGGGAACCCAGAGAGTTGCCCCAGAGGTGTGACTTAGCCAAGGGCAGGGTTAGTGTGTGTATGTCTTCCTTTCCGAGGGTTGAGGGCGCAGCCATCCCTGATCCCCACGTTATCCTTGGGAGCTGTGGTGATGGCCATCTCTCTCTTTTCTCTGAGCTCTGGGCCTTCTTGGAAAGCCCACATGAGGGTGCCGCCTCCTGGAGTAGGACGCAGCCCTCCCACCAGCCAGCTGCACCCTTGCCAGCAATGCAGGAACATGCAGCCCACATTCCAGTGCCTACACTGCCTCCCCATCTGAAGACCAACTAGCTCAGTTTCTTCAGGGAGGGAGGAGGTATTTCAACAGCTCTGGACAGTCTGGGAGTCATCACTGCAGACAGCCTGGTAGCTTGCTGTCTCTGCATGGAGCGCCTGGTGCAAGCTTCTTCCTTGGCCCTGCTGGGGGATATATTGCCCCATGTGGCTATGGGTTTACATCTGACCATTTTCCACAACTCTTTAAGTTTTCAGCAATGTGTAGGGGGCAAGGTTGGAGATAGCAGGGCTCTTGCCTGAAAAATCTTGGCTAAATTCATTCAACAAATACTTGAGCACTGGCTGTGTGCCAGGCACTGAAGATACATCAACGAATAAAATTATTGCCCTTAAAAATCCCCTTAACTATCAAGGGGAAATAGAACGAATACCAAATGCAGCATGATAGTTGCTGTGCTTGGGGGCTTTCATTTTCTCCCTTAAGGATTTTTTTGGCATTGGGGCAACATTTCATTGGATTCTCAGCATGAGACTGGTACATGGAGACCTGTCTCCAGGGGCTAAGGTCCTTCTGCTACATGGATTTCATTGGCCTGGGAGGCCTGCAGGAAGACCCTGGGGTGTAATCTGTTTTCGAGAGTTGTGCCCGTAAGGCCAGCATTGGTTTGGGTGTGGTACTCTGTGAGGTCCCTCCCTTCTAGACTCTGCCTACCCCTAAGGCCTCGTCTCACGCTGGGAAAGGAGGCCTTCCTTCCCATCAGGGCAAGATGAATGTTAGAGGTGACCCCAGTGACATGTGTCTGGGGCTACCTTTGTCTTACTTGCAGTGTCCTAAGTCTTGTAATGGAACAGGAGGGCTATGAAAGCGATCCTCAATGTCCTGGGATGGGGGAGAGAGTGACTGATCACCATTTATCGACTACTTCCTATGTGAAGTATATCACATGATTTAGTGCTTTCACAGTCCTGCGAAATGGGTACTGTTATTGTTCCTATCTGAAAGATGAGGAAATAATGCTCACAGAGCTCGTGAAGTGCCAAAGGTGAAACAACGGCCAGAATTCGAGCCTGGGTTTCTTTGATTCCAAGCCTCTTATGCTTCCTATCACACCTGTGTTCCTGTGGGCAGAACCCTAACGTGCTGAGCAAGAACACTTCCGGGAAGGTATCTCTGTATATACAACTCCAGGGCTGTTCAGCCATGATGTTTTCCTTTGCCGGGGGTCCCTCAAGGCTAGGGCACGAGACAGTTCTGACTCCCTCTTCACCCTGAGTCTCAGCTCATCAGCTGTGCCCCCCCCCCGATGCATTTGTGTTCCTGCCTTCCCCCGGTGACTCTTGCATGCAGCATTACTCAGCAGGAAGTGGGGTGACTGAGAACCTACTTTAGGGGACCTGGAAACAAGGACTCCTAATGAAGGCCTTGTGCAGAAGCCCAGTGGGCAGACCAGACGCTCAGTCTAAGGATGCCAGAGGACGTGTCCTGTTTCCTCCCACTCTCCTTAGAAGTCCCTTGGAGATTAACCTGTTCACCCTCTTTGATTTCTGCCCTAACCAGTGAAGAGGATGTTCCCTGTGCTTTGTCACTTACAGGCTCCCCATTGGTCTGCAGGCTGAATCAGCCTGGGATGAGAGGGGAGTCTTCAGCATTTTGCTTCTGCTTCAGCATTTTGCTTCTGCTGTTGCTCTACTTCCAAATAACCTTTCTGAGGCAACGTTCAAAGTAGGGTTGGGTTCCTTCTCTGTGGAACATGGACTTCTGGGCCCAAACAAGTTCTCCTGCAAATCTACCTCAGCTGTCCAAGTCTTCACTGCTTATATTCCCAGTATGTAGCACAGAGCCTGGCTCCTGTCTTTTTAGTAAGTATTTACTGAGCGAATGATGAGTGCTGAGTTAATTCCGGATAAGTTTGAACTACACAGTTCAGACAAAGTCTCTTTCTCTTCTGCTTCCTACTTGTGTTGATCATCTGGATGGACAGATGGTTCAGTGATCAGTATCTCTGAGCCCTCATAGCTTTTAGGGCATGATGATGCATTTACAGAAAGTTTTTTTCATACACCGGAGCATGAATTCTGTCATGGAGTCAGGTAGTCTACTGAGGAGAATAGCTTTTAGTGCAGAGAGGAGGGAGGGCCTGAGGAGCAGTGTGACAACGTGGTACCTCCTAGGTGAGAAAGAAGTTGAGGTGGTTGGGTCTGGGGACCGAGTATTGCTGACCTTACGTGGGAGTTGAGCATGTCATTTCTTCAGGTTAATGAAACTTGTCCAGTGATCAAGATCGGGGAGAAAGGCTATGTCGGGTACCACCTTGGACCTGTGGGATCCAGAGTTGGTGGAGGGAGTTCAGACTCGCAGGATCACCGCCTGAGTTGGGGTGTGTTGTAGAGTTGCAGGGTTGGGGTCATAGGCAGAGAGCGTTGTTATACCTGCAGTGAGTGCTCCTCACTTATGCCTTTAGGTAGATTTTGAGCAGGCAACCCAGGACCAAGGGTTGGGATAGGGAAGAAGGGTTCCAGGTGCAGCCTTGTGTCTCGGGCTGGAAATAATGGCTCCTGGTCTGGGTTTTTCCCATGATTACTCCTGTTAGACAGACTATGATGTCTCAGGCCTGGGCTCTCCCTGAGCTGAGCTCAAGCTCAGTGTCTTGCAGTGCAGGCATCCGGTGCCTGGCTCCTGCTGCCATTGCTGCTGCCGCCATCACTCTTGGGTGCCTTTGTACTCTTGGGGAAGGCTTCAGAAAATTCCAGCAGTGACTCAGCTGTAAAACCCACAGGAGCTGGCACAGAAGGGTGAAAGTGGAGAAAGTTAACAATCAGTCTAAAAATATTACTGCTGATTTGGTCTCTTGTACCCTCTGAGGTAGCATTAATGAGCTGGAACCCTCTGCCAGGTCCTCTTCTCCCCGTGACTTCCGTTAGAACTGTCTGTAGCTGATGCGGATTCCTGCCGGCATGTGAGTGGGGATGGGTGCCTGTGCTCCAGGGAGAGCATACTGTTTTTCTTAGTCACTTTTGGAAGATAAGGATTTGCCGTACACTTGGCCACCAGGGCTGGAGGCACCTGGTAAACCTCAGACTTCCTTTGATCCCTGAGTTGTAGAGGTCAAGATAGGAGCCGAGCAAAGAGGTCAGGGCCTTGGCCATCATTGAAAGGGACTATGGAACTTCTCTCCCACACTCTCCCCCCGCTTAGTCCATCTAGGTTAATACTCGACATCTGACTTTGATGAAGTTCTATGCCGTACGATGGGGAGTGTAGTTTGAGATCGGTCACTGGCCTACAGCATAAGGAACCTGTCACTTCCACTGGATTTTGGGTTATATGGCTTGAAGAGTGTGTCTTCCCAGGAGGTATACTTTATACTTCAAGTTAGGAAGAAGTGATTGCTCCTTCCCTCCTGATTCCCAGCTGGTGGGAATCAATGCTCCTTACTCAGCAACCTTATATAGGGGAATATAGATAGTCTCATGGGCTGAGCTGGGAGCAAGACAGGCTCTGTCTCTTGAAACGAGGTCCCACCTTTCCAAGAAGCCCACTGTCTCTGCTGCTTTCCTCCCTTTGATCTGTAGATACTCAGAGAACTACATAGCCAGGTCCTTTGTGAGGTTGGGCTATATAGAGGGACAGTCAGGTCACTGTAGGGCATCTGACCATGAGTGACAGTTTCTAGAACTTGGCTCCTTCTGTGGGTTGAAGAAACTATCAAACCACCTAGAAAATCCTTGGCCTCTTGATACAGGTTTTCTTGTCTTCCTTGTATCTTCTAGTCAAACTCCTGTATTCTTGGCCTCTTCCAATTTAATATTTGCAGGAAACTGATGTGGAGGTGCTGATGTGACCCAGGTGTGTTAATTCTGGTACACTCTGATGTTTCATGTTTGTCTGACAGCACTGCCCCTTTCCCGTTTTCCTGTGTGGTTGGAATTAGTGTTCAGTGGATACTCTTCCCTGCTCCTTGTATTTGAATGTAGAAGTATATTTCAGTGGTTGTGAGGATCCCAGGGAGAGTGACTCTCTTCAGCCTGTATCTATATATGTTTAGTTCTCTTTGAAGAAAGTATTTGAAACTAGTGGAAGAAATATTGTCACAAATTTGGTATGGCAAGTAACAGTACTTTCAGCCTCTGTTTTGGTGATGGGCTGGGCTGGGATGAACTAAGGTTTTTTCCCCTCTAATTCTGAATAGCATCTCAGTCAGCACTGTGTCCTTAAACTGAATAACCTTGATAGAAGGGGAGTAGCCTCAGTGAGCATACTGGCTCCTAGGGATATGATACTCCCTTTCTTTCAGTACTATTCATATTCAGCAAGCGTTGATCACCTGCTTTCTGCCAGGTGTTGAGCTAATTACTGCTGGAGTGGGGTGGTAAGGATGGCCCTTGGTGTGCTTGGTTGAGAAGGCAGAACTTTGTACCTATGTGTGTCTGCAAATATCTATGCAAGTGTTTCTGATGCTTTAAAAAGCTTGTTTAAAAGAAGACGATTTCTCTTATAGGTAGAGACTCCAAAGGTACTCAGTTACCATTTTTTCCCCTGGGATTCTAGTCCCTATTGGTTGTGCTTGATTTCTGTTTTCTGGTCGGATCAGTTGCCTTGAAAAAGGTGAAGAAAGTCAAATGGGCATTGACTGGTTTTCCTTCGGTCATAAAAAAATTTTTTTGTTTGGAAATTTCAAATTTACAGAAGTCACAAATACAAAATAAAAATTATACAAAGGTTACTTGTATTTCATTTATCCAGATTCTCCTGTTGTTGACATTTACCTCATTTGGTTTATCATTTACAGTTCTCTCTCTATATGTATATCTCTCTATAATTTCTTTCTGTACCATAAAGAATAATGTTCTAACGTACATTCATGTACAGCAAAAGCTATGAACTTCAGTCAACTTAAAATTGATATAATACTCTCATTAAACTGTTGTTCATATTCCAGTTTTCTCTGGTGACCCAATAGTGTCCTTAATAGCACTTTTCTCTCCTTTGTCTCTTAGCAGTTGTCTGCCTCAAGCAGTAGGCCCACGCTCTCTTTGTATTTGCTTGATATAAGCTTACAGAGTTCTTGTCTTGAATGTTTTTCACAATGTTCAGCTTCTTTCTGGCTGTCACTTTTCCTGAAATTATTACCACAGCCCATGCCAATTTTTTTAATATTAATTATTTTTCCTGGTTAGGTCTCTTTCCCTCTCTCCTCTCCTCCAGCACCCCCTCCCCACGCCGGTGGGGGTCGGGGGGCGTTGGGGGCATGTTTCAGAGATCCGACTCTTTGGGAAATGTCCTACATAGCCACCTTGGGTTCTTTTTTCCTCCTCTGTATTAGTTGCCATCGTGCTGTAAGAGCTGTATTTGAATAACCTACAGTTTTTTAAGTCAAGGAAATAATTACATACGAAAGGTTCTGGGGTGTGGTAAGGGGACTGATTAGAAGCTTGAAGTAGCAAGCCTCAGATTTTTCTAGATTAGTGCCTCTCAGACTTCAATGTACACACAAATCTCCTGGGGATCTTGTTAAAATGCAGGTTCTGATTCAGTAGGTCTGGAGTGGGGCCCAAGATACATTTTTAATGAGTTGCTGGAGCAGCAAGGTCCTAGAGAAGTTTTAAGACCTGGATGATTTAGATCCCAAGGTATTGACCTCTGGAACCCAAGATGGCTTGTCTGTAGTTGATGGTCTTACAGGAATTTGAACAAAAGAGAGGTGTCAAGAACATGAAGACAAGAAGATGTAAAGTCCTGAGTATTAAAAAAAAAAAAAAAAAAAAAAATAGGGAATGGTGTGTTAAAAAGGATAAAGCAAGGAATCAGAAAGAATTGGGTCCCACTCTGTCACTAATTAGCTGACAGACTCACTACAAACACTTGCCCTTTAAGCCTTGGTTTCCTTTTGTTAAGATGGGGTAATAATACCCATATTAGGTAATAATATCCTAAGAAGGATGCAGGGAAGATTATTTACCTAAAGTGCTTCTGACACAGTATCTGGCATATACTAGATGTGCAGCATGTGGAAGCTGCTATTAGTGAATGGTCGGAGCTTGACTGCACCTGTTCCAGACTGGAGAACAGATGATTGACCATGAACTCTGAGCACTTAAGGAAGTGGAGTTCATTAGTGGCCATTGTGGGTTGTCATGCCATTTTCTTTTTAGACAGGCTTATTATCAGATTAGAGGAGCGTTACAGACATAATCGCTAGCTTTGACACAGGAATTTGACAAAGCCTCAAGATATACCTTTGTGGGCATGTCAAAAAAAAATTGTAGGTTAGTAGTTGAGGTAGATGGATTTGTGGGTGCTAGAACAGATGTATCAACACAGTCATGAATACAGGTTGTTGTAAATGAGAAAGGTGGTCTACACTGGCACCCATAATTGCTTTTTGACTCTTTCAAATACACTATTTTAAAATCTTGGGTAAAGACGTGGTTACTGTGGCCCATATTTATCCTCCTTGATGCCCCCCTGACACAAGTCCTTTGGGCCAGCCATCTCCTTGAGCGTTTTTCTGCATCCTGCTTAATGCTGTGTTTCCCTGACAACTCTTGGAGCTCTGCTGTGCCACCCTTCCTAGGATTAACAAACTGCCCTTTATCTTGTTTGTCTCTGGCGAACGCTCCTGCCAACTTCTGCCTCCGCTGAAGGTTTTTTCCTTCAGGATGTCACTTTCTCAAGTGGAGGCTGCATGTTCTCCCAGCCTTATCTACCTCAGGGTCATTCTTTTTGTTCTTCTTACCAATTCCCCAGTCCTTTCCCTTTTCTGAAGATCTCAATATGTGTTTTTGGTTTGTTTTAACCCCAGGCCCACTTGTCACTGTGGGTCCCTTTAACGTCCACGTGAATGACCTATCCAGTATTTTAGCCTCCACACAGTCCACCTCAACCACCTGTGGTCGCACACCCTGGGCCGCACCGTCCTCAGGACTTTGGACTTCACTGTTCCCCTCTTCCTGTTTCTCCTGTCTGCCCCTCCCCTCCTCTGGTAGCTGTCAGCACATGGCCATTGCTGCTTCTCCATTTGCTTCCAGCATCTTGACTCTCTCCTGTCTTTCACCTGTAATGCATGACCCCTTCTTCATCTCTGTTGCTGGGACCATCAACCCTGTTGTCTCATTTCCTCCTTCACACCCTCTTTGGGAAAAACCCGCAGCCCTGTATGGGTGCAGTGTCCACCCAGGTTCCCGATGCTGCTGGAGAGAGTCACCCAAGTGTGATTTAATACTCAGTCCCAGCCGGGCACTGGGTACCGGCACTGTCCTCCCCAGTGTCCCTGCTCAGCCTCCTTGGCTGTCCCCATGGTAGCTCCCCAGTATCTCCCACTTACCTTCGGGATAAAATCTAAACACCCTAATTTGGTTTTCGAAGCTCTCTATGATGTGATTGTTACCTCATCATTCACCGCTCTAACCTTGTTTCCGTAAAATGTGAAGAAAGGTGAGGCCCTCTTAGGGCAATGGTACCACTTTTAAGACCAATACATGTGATATGTTAGTTTTCACAGTGCTTTTTTTTTTTTGACATGTCTTGCAGCACCAAGTAGGAGCCTGGAATAAATCTTCACATCTCCTGCCCTCTCAGGGCGTGAATTCCAGGGGCTTGGGCTCGGTGTTTCATTGAGGGTAGGGGTTTGTCAGGAATATTTGAGAAATTTGACAAAAGTATTTCTGATGGGTGTCAGAATCTAAGCGTTGAGGGACACTTAGTTTCAGCATACCTGTGCATATTCAGTGCCTGTGCTTGGGAAACTGCTTTGAAAGTCCTAGTTTTAAAAGAATGTTTCCTTAAGAAAGGAAGTCATAAACTAAGTAATAAACTCCTTGCTGAAGATGGTAAAGCTCCCCCCTCCCCAGCACACATACATGTTAGACTGGCTAGATTTAAAAAACCAACCCTACTGAGTGTTGGCCAGCATGTGGAGGGACTGAAATTCATCAGTGCTGGTGGGAGGGTAAAATGGTACATCTACTTTGGAGAACAGTAGGACAGTTTCTTTAAAAATCAAGGATAAATAAACACAATAAAATAAACACATCCACACTATTCCCTGCATTAAAAAAAAAAAATTGATACACCTACCTTATTTTGAGCTGAGAGGGAGGTGGTTGGCCAACGGAGGGCAGGTTGGTCTGATCTTGCACATACCCTCTGTCATGAATACCCTGAAAGAATGCTTTCACTTTGATTTCATGCTTAGAGAGGTTTATTCCTGCCTCAGGAGGCTCACCACAGCCCCAGCCAGACATTCAGGCTGACTTTCAGGCTGACTTGGACCCTGAAAGAAAACCAGCTTTGGTGACCTGTGTCTCACTCAGGTACTGGTGAGTAATTATGAGGTAGGGCCAGTCACAGCCACCGTTTATTGAGCACTTTCATATGTAAACGCATTATTTTGGTTTCACCTCACAGCCTTTTTGAGGGGGATGTTTTCCCCTTTCTCCAGATGAAAAAACAAAATCAGATTAACATGGCTTCTTTCTTACCTAGCTTTGGTGCCACCATAGCTCCATGGCCAAAGCCCTCTTCCACCCCCTCCTCATGGATAAAAGGGTGTTTTGCTTTGCTTTGGATTCCTTATTTCCCCAAGGCCAAGTGTGGGAAAATGCTGCTCTCCCTTGCCGTCCTCTTTACCCCCCCTATCTTTCCTGGCCTCTGCTTCACTCTTTTTTGATGTTTAATATTTAAATATTGTGCACTGGGTACTGCTGTGCTGAGCACTCCATCTGCTGTCTTAATTATTGAACCCTCCTGACAATGTTATGAAATAGTTGGTATTCCACCCAAGATGCCATGAGAAAATGGAGACTCAGAGAGCTTCCCCGAGCACGCAGCCATATAAAGGTGCATCAGACCCAGGGTTTCACCCCAAGATTGTCATAAGCCAGAGCCGGCTTAACCACAGCATCACTCTGCTTCCATCCTAAATGTGTGAAGTCCAAGGGTGCATAGAAGAGAATCTGCATATGCTAGAATTTTGCATAAAGGAATCTCTTAGATGAGGTGGTATGTCATGCTCTACCAGACTTCTGGGATGTGCCATGAAGTTCTGTATTTTAGCTATGCAGTGTTAGAAAGGTGGGAGTTCCTCTAATAAACATAGTAAGGAAGGAGTATGGTTTGGGCTTCCTAATTGTGCTGAAGGCATCTCCTATGGCAACACGGGCATGTGTGTCCAGACATTAATAGCAGTTGTGACCAGGGTCCCCAGTGGTACAGGTTCCCAGATGCTGGCCCTGACCCGCAAGCCTGGGTGGCAGAGAGCAGGAGTTTTGCTGCTTCTGTTGCAGCAGGAACTTGGGTCTTCAGAATGCCATCCTGTCCCTTCCGCTCATGGACCCTGGGTGTCTGTCTGCTCGTTACACTCTTAACTGCGGCTCTGTCATGCTTTCGGTGGTCGTGGCTTGGTCCATCTTGCTGGGTGGCTGTGGGAGGGAAAGGCAAGGGCTCTTGGCTGGAAAGAAAACTAAGAGGGCATGAGACTTCCTTTTTATTTCCTCCCTTTTTTTTTCTCTCTTCCTAGTATTGAGCATGCTCCACAATCCATTGGGCAGTGTCCTGGGGAAACCCCCCTTGAGCTTCCTGCCTCTGGACCCCCTTGGATCTGACTTGGTGGACAAGTTTCCAGCACCCTCCGTTAGAGGATCCCGCCTGGACACCCGGCCCATCCTGGACTCCCGTTCTAGCAGCCCCTCTGACTCAGACACCAGTGGCTTCAGCTCTGGATCAGATCATCTCTCAGATTTGATTGTATGTAACTTGCTGCAGAGTGGCGTGGGGAGAGCACGTGAGCTGGAGGTGGGATGCATGCCCACTAGAATGCAGGCCGCGAGGTGGCATGATGGGAGGTGTGGAGACATGTATAGAGCTTTCCATCCTCGACAGAATAGAGGGTGCCTCGTATACCCATTATGTGCATTGAGCAGTACATTTCGGGACCTGACCTGAGGACTCTACAGGTTGCTCCAAGAGCCCTTGGGAAAGTTAGTTTCAAAAATAAATATGGGAGTCCTGGCAGTGTTCTGTTTCTTGACCTCCATGGGTGTTTTCTTAGCCTTTAAACAATATCATTTATGTACCTTTATGTATGATACCTCAAATATTTTAACTGATGATTTTAAGAATCACAAGTTAGTCATCAGTGGGTCTAGGGTTTTAATCCAGATCTGACTCCAGCTCTTTTTCAGAGGCCATGACGAATCCATGAAATAATGTCTCAGAGTTAATCTTTGCATCTCCTGCTCTGCATCTACAGCCACGTGTGACATGTGTGGCACTCGTGCTAAAGGGAGTTGGAAAGTGGATTACGATAGATGAGGAATAGGGGATATTAGAAGTAAATATATAGGAATGGCAGGGAGAAATCATCCTAAAGTAAAATTCAATTTAAGGTGCCTTCTGAGCCTTCTTCTCTACTACCAAAGCCACTGAGCTGACTGTTCAATGAATATAATGGCTATTTTCCTTCCCCCTTCTCTTCCGTATCCAAGACTGGCAACGCTGGTTGTTGCCACGTCCCATTCATAACATGACCTCTTAGGGCCCACCTTGCCTCCCGCCAGTCTGTCCTAGGATATGAAAGCTGGCATTGGTGTCCCCACTACTCCCTGGTTTTATCTGTTCAGGATGTGTTTCCAGAAAGGTAACTACAAGCAGGGCTCCTTTGATTCTCTGGGCTGCAGTTTTTATTCCCCTATAAAATGGGATTAGATGGGATGCTTATATATATATATATATATATATATATATATATATATATATATATATATATATATTTTTTTTTTTATAATTCTTTTCATTACTTTATATGGGCCTTAGTCTTGGAAATTTGCCTCATAACCAGCTTTAATGTTTTGGGATTTCGTTTAAAGAACTTTTCTCTGATTCCCACCCCAAAGGTTAATTGATGAAGGGGTATGAACAGACAAGTCACAGAAGAGGAAATAGAGGCAGTATTTGAACTTACAGGAAATATTCTATTGAGTGATTATTTTAGTTTATTTTTTGATAATGTGGTATCATTTCTACCCACTTAAATTAGTAGAATTTAGAGCCTTGACACAAGCTTGTTGTTTTTAGAAACTTGTGTTCTCATATATTTCTAATAGAACACAGAACCTTCATAGAAAGCATTTTGGCATTCTACGTCTAGGAATCTGACCAGAGAACACACAAAATATGAAGAAGCTACGTTTTATTTAAATGTTTTTTAAATAAAGTTTAAAGCTTTTATTTATAATCCTGAAAACTTGCAAAGTATCTAAATGTTTAACAGTAGGGGGAATAGGTCAGTGGAGTGTAGCTTGTTCCCGAAATAGAATATCATAAATTAATTAAAAATGGTTATGAAGACTGGCAACGTGGAGAAAAAGACTGAACTGGGGAGAAAAGAATTTGTTTAAATTATGGTATAAGGACAGCTAATCTTAAGATAGGAAGAAAGTCTAAACGAAAATATATCAAATATTGGTATTTTTCATAATTTCTATAGTGTGATTATTACTTTTGTAACAACTGTCCTTTAAAAACCTATCTTCCTTTTTTCTTCCCTAGTCAAGCCTCCGAATTTCTCCTCCCCTGCCCTTCCTGTCTCTGACGGGGGGTGGTCCCAGAGACCCTTTAAAGATGGGGGTTGGGTCCCGGCTGGACCAAGAGCAAGCTGCTCTGGCTGCAGTCACGCCCTCCCCAACCAGCGCATCAAAGAGATGGCCAGGAGCTTCTGTGTGGCCGTCCTGGGACCTCCTTGAAGCCCCCAAAGACCCCTTCAGCATAGAGAGAGAGGCCAGGCTACACAGGCAAGCTGCAGGTGAGTGTGGCTGTGGGCCTGCTGGGGGCCTGGGGCCTCATTCTCGGGCAGTGAATAAAAGTGACCTTAGTTCACAGACTGGGGAACTGTCCACAAGAGGACTTGACTGCATGGTGACGTCTGCTTCTGCACAGAGTGGTCTATTCTGAGGAGTGAGTGCTAATGCGGACACACTCGGTAACCTTTTTGAGGCTGAGCAGAGAGGAACAATAGATAATCTGGCACACTGGGTTGTGCCTATTAGGGGTCGGATCCATCTCTGACTTCTGCTCTTCTGTGGAGATTGTGCACTGCTCTCGCTTTTGATTCTTTTCACAGGTGCATGTGTTCAAGAGAAACCCTGGAAATGGTGCCTAGAATTTTGTCTCCCTCCCCCTTTCTAATTCAAAGACATGTCACGCACAACCCACGCTGGAGCTTTCTTCCCCAGGGCTGTCTGATTGGTATACACAGGGATGCACTGGGGGGGGGGGGGGGTGGTCCATTTGTCAACCTCCAAGGTAAGGGATGTCCCCAGGTGTACTGGTCTCTCAGGAACCCTTAGATTCTGTCGTTTAAGTTACCTTAAAATCCATTATTAAATCTGTTCATCTTATACCAGTACTCGGAAGCAAATGAGCTGTATATGTCATTGTTCACTAGTGCTTCAGGGAGATGCTCACTGACCACTATTGTAAGGTTCTGGAATTGATTAAATGAATGTTCAGTTTCTCCATTCCCTTTGTTTCCATAGGTTTCAATATGTCTGTCTTTCTACTCACAGAGCTAGACCTGATCTCATTCTCCCTAGCAGTGCTCCTGCCCTATTTTAATGGTTTCGGCAATCTGTGTTTGTACTTTCTCTGTTGCCATTGTTTTCCTGTGAAATGACTTTACTGTGCTTTTGGATGAGGCCATTATATCGACTTCTGTTTTTGTTTGCAAAATATTGCTGATGGTGCCTAATTTCTTGCTGTAGCAACACATTGGGCCTATGCCTTTTAGAGAATGACCTTCCATGTTATTGTCCTGAATGAAAATGGTGGTTCATTTCATTAACTGTCTGCTCCAGTGCTGGAGGAGGAGAGTAAAATAGGCGAGGACTAGCCAGTTCCCACTAAGGTCAGTCTCTGATCTGGAAGGGCACGGACTGAGTGGGGACAGGATTAAAGACCGATACGATAGAAGGCCCGGTGGTGTCTCTTTAGGTACCATAACGATAGCTTTGGAAATGATGGGGAATTGTTCTGACTTGGAACAGTTGTGACATTCTTATCTTGGGTTGCTGGTGCTGGTTTTTATTGGCAATGTCCTAACTTCTGTGAGTGATGAGTTCAGGGAAACAGTATAATGTTCCTTATTTGAACATTTGGGGAGAAGGTCCATTTGGACCAGTAAGCATTTAGGATGTTGTATGAAAAATTGCCCTGTTTACTTTCAAGTACAGGCATACCTTGTTTTATTGAGCTTCACTTTATTGCACTTCACAAATGCACTTCACTGCATTTTTAAAAAAATTTTTATTTTATTTTGGAGTGTAGTTGATTTACAATGTTGTATTAGTTTCAGGTGTACAGCAAAGTGATTCCGTTATACATGCACATGTATCTATTCTTTTTCAAATTCTTTTCCCATTTAGGTTATTACAGAATATTGAGCAGAGTCCCCTGTGCTATACAGTAGGTCCTTGTTGGTTATCTGTTTTAAATATAGCAATGTGTACATGTCAGTCCCAAACTCCCAATCTATTGATACTGCATTTTGGTTTTTTTATATACAAATTGGAGGTTTGTGGCAACCCTGTGTTGTCAGATGATGGTTAGCGATTTTTAGCCATAAAGTATTTTTAAATTAAGGTAGGTACATTGTTTTTTTTAGGCATAATGCTATTGCACACTTAATAGACTACAGTATAGTGTAAATGTAACTTTTATATGCACTGGAAAACCAGAAGATTTGTGTGACTAGCTTTATTGCAATATTTTATTGTGGTGATTTGGAACAAAACCATGCAGTATCTCTGAGGTGTGCCTATAATTACAAATTTAAATTAATTAGTATTGCAAGCAATGACTAGATAAAACTGCTTTCTGGTTATATGTTATATGTATGAAAATAGCTTGAGTTGTGATCATTTTTACCCTACACATCTGGTTTGCTATTCCTCTCAGTTTTAGTGGAGACAGAACTAGTGAATTAGGGTTATCATACTGGGCTGACTGGTTTTGTGAGGTGTAAGTTTTCTTGCTTTTCAGAGTAGTCACGGATGTTGTCCCAGGCAGCCAGACTAGGACTGTGGCCTCTCTCCTCCTTCCTGGATAAAAGTTCACCACAGAGAAGGGCAGTGACTTTGTTAATTCTTTGACTCCTGTTTCTCTTTGTCTTCTGCCAAAGCTGTGAATGAAGCCACCTGTACCTGGAGTGGCCAGCTTCCTCCCCGGAACTACAAGAACCCCATCTACTCTTGCAAGGTGTTCCTAGGAGGTGTCCCTTGGGATATTACGGAAGGTGAGCCCTGAGACCTTCTGCTTCAAGTGTTGAAGGTGGGGCATGTCTTTCAGGAACAAGAAACTTGGACTTGAGGCCAAGAACTGAACCTCTGCCTGGGCACAGGGTATTACAGGAGCAACTGTGATGGGAAAGGTGCACTTCATAGACTCCTACAGTGCTTCTGTGTCTGTTGCATACAGTTGTCACCTGAGACCAAAGGTCAATTCTGAGTTGTCTGTCAAGGAGGATGAGCCCAAGAGAATACTAGTGGCCCTGTGCCTTCCTCGGGAGGATGGTGTCTCAGTTTCTGTCATTCTTTTCATCTCTTTGCAGCTGGATTGGTTAACACCTTCCGTGTTTTTGGCTCTTTGAGTGTGGAGTGGCCTGGTAAGGATGGCAAGCACCCCCGGTGTCCTCCCAAAGGTAATATGCCTAAAGGTAATAAAGACATGGTAGGAGCTTTTTTTCCCTCCTTAGTATGTAATTGCACTGAGGGACGCTGGGGTGTCACAGCTGCATGATGATAACAAGGTTTGGGCACTCCACAGCACAGAACTTTCAGCTCTCGGCACTCCTCCTCAACCTCACACATCCTTCTGTTTCTTCTGAGCCAATGTTCCATCTGTCCAAACTCACACTGCGGTTGGAGCTCCCTGTGAAACGGCCTTGTGCACTTCCCTCCAAACCTGAACCCCAGCCGTTCCTGACCTCTCAAAATGAGGCGTTTGAAAAGCTTTCCTTTCCTTCCCAGTTACGTTGTTGCCTGACCTAATTCTGAGCTCCCTTTGGAGTTAGCAGGAATGAGGACCAAGCATCTGATTTCTCACTGGTCTGAAATGAGATCCCTTCCCTGTAGAAAGGAGCAAGTGCTATTTTCACTCTGCCCCATCTTCACTGAAAGTGTTCCGATGAACTGAGCCAGTGGTCTAACTAGGCTTTTAAAGGAATACCTCCATCCCCTGGCCCCAGACCTGTCATCGCTCCTGCCCCCAGGAAAGCCAGGCTTGCTGACCTGAACATGCTTTGTGTTGTGGGATAAAGAGCTATGTGGTAATGATAGGATCCTCTGTCCTACTTTGCCAATCCCTTCCCTTACTAGGGTGGGAGATGGTGTGCTTCTCCCTCCGTTGGCCTGGTTGTCCAGCATAGCAAATGCTTCCATTCAACAAGACTTTCAGGAGTAGGACAAAAACGTGTCTCACCCATAAGGCATCTTTCTCGGAAGAAACTCCCTGCCGCAAAACCAAGGCTGAAGAGTTAGCCACCTGAGGGATGTTAATGCAGTTTCTCCTTCCATTGGATATAGGGTATGTATATCTGGTCTTCGAACTAGAGAAGTCTGTCCGGGCCTTGCTTCAGGCTTGCTCTCATGACCCGCTGAGCCCAGATGGCCTGAGTGAATATTACTTCAAGATGTCCAGCCGGAGGATGCGCTGCAAGGAGGTGAGTTGGCACAGCGTCCTTTCTGGATCGGGTGATTGGCATATGAGGCAGTGGATTTCATGGGGTGGGTGGATACACAGGCTGCAGACAAGTATCCCTACTGAGGCAAGAGGGCTGCTCTTCTTGCCCCACGTTGAATACAACAGAACACTCTCAGCTGCATTAACCCCCCACCCCGCACCTTTGGGCCGTAATGGTATGTATGTGCTTCTGCCCATGGAAATCAAACTGTCTCCCAGATCTCCTCCTATTCTAGCCAGTGCTTCTGTCCCAGACCTCTTGTCTTAGAAATGAAATTGAAATTAGCAGCTTTCTCTGCTTGGACTTAACTGAAAATCTACAGTTGTTTCTCCCTAGTCCTGCTCTCAGGATGTGCCTTCTCACCTCCTAATCTGTGGTGCGTAGACCCCTCTTAAGCCCACATCCATGGATGACTTCTTCACTGCCATTCAGGGCTTTATTACTATCTAGTTTCCTCCATCTGGTTCTCTCTCCTTAGGCCGTCTCTGGTATCAGCCTCAGCATCGTGAGTCTCTAGCATAGAGCCATCCTGCCTGGGAGCCTCGTTGCATATTCTTGGACCCTATCTCAGGCTTACTAAGTCAGTTTGGGTGGAGTTTAAGAATCTCCACTTTAGGACTTCCCTGGTGGTGCAGTGGTTGAGAATCTGCCTGCCAATGCAGGGGACGCATTGGGGTTCGTGCCCCGGTCCGGAAAGATCCCACATGCCAAGGAGTGGCTGGACCCGTGAGCCATGGCTGCTGAGCCTGTGCGTCCGGAGCCTGTGCTCCGCAACGGGAGAGGCCACAACAGTGAGAGGCCCGCATACCGCCAAAAAAAAGAAAAAAAAAAAGAATCTCCACTTTAACCAAGTTCCCCATTGGTGCTAGTGGGTGGTGTTTGAGAACCACTTGTCAAAGGAAGTTTTGAACTCCGGAATCAGTGTTATTTTTTAAAATTTGGTTCCAGAGTACATTACTTTTGTGATATTGGATGAGATATTTAATATCATGAAACTTCATTTCCTCATCTATAAAATGGAAAATTGAAATGCCTCTTTTAGTAAGAAGATTAGCAGTTGCCAGGGGTTATGAGGGTAGAGGGGATGAATAGGCAAAGCACAGAGGATTTTGAGGATGGTGAAGATACTCTCTGTGATACTGTAATGGTAGATACATGCCATTATACATTTGCCAAAAACCCATAGAGTTACAGTGGTAAAACAAACCCCAAGTGTGAACCCTAATGTAAACCATGGATTTTGGACAATACTGACGTGTCAGCGTAGGTTTCCTGATTGCAGCAGGTGTGCCAGTCCTGTGAGGGGTGTTGAGAGTGGGGGAGGCTGTTCGTGTATGGAGGCGGGGGGCGGTTATATAGGAACCCCACATTTTCAGCTCAGTTTTGCTGTGAACTGGAAGCTGCTCTAGAAAGTAAAGTCTACTAAAATCTGTAGAGTAATAGAGAAAATGCCTGTTTTATTGAGATAGTCACATTGGATTTAAAATAAATGATGCATGTGACAAAGTTGGCTCTTTGTTCTACGATGTTTCCTGGTGTTAGTTCACATTGATTTTGTCCTCTGGCTGCGCACGGTGCCCCACAGTTTCCCTGCCTTCTTTCTTGCTGTGTGGAGCTTATGTAGTTATCACAACTTATGCTCTGGGACTTAACAACATGCTCCTTCTTCCCTATCCCCTGCTTTCACAGTGAGAGGCTGCCATTGCAGCACCACAGGCCCTCACCCTCCTCAGTGCCCTGCAGACACCTTCCTGCTCCTAGTCCCTCGTCACCGCATCGCACAGTGTTTGAATAGCTTTCTTTGATGCATGGGCTGTAGGCAGCTCTGGTTCTCATCTCTCTCTGACCCTCTATTTCCTTTGTGTTTCCCCCTCCACACCAGAGTAGTAGGTATTTGATTCCCCCCTCTCTTCTTCCCCATGTCAGACAAGTTACTCACTTGTGTGGCTCTGCTCTTACCTTTAGACCACACTCACCTCTCTAGTCTCATGTCCTACTTGAGCCCCACCTTCCTGTGGGGCCTTTCTTTGGCATGTCCTATAATTATAAACTCCTACTTTTAAGAAAGCTTGGAAAGCGTGGTGGCTGTTGGGATGTGAACCAAGATTGTGATACTTTCCCATGGTAATGGAAAAAGCAAGATGGGCTTTTGCATCTTCCAATGAAATTGGCTCCCCCTGGTAACTTCTCCCAGGCTCTCTCATCTCAAGGTTATCTAGGTCTAGAACCCATCAGACCTGATTCTTGTTTTCCCACCATGCCCAGGCAGTCTGAATTCTGCAGATTCTCCTGTTGAAGAATCTTCTTGATCTTGGCCTGTTCTTTGCCCAGTACCACCAGCCTTCTCCAGGTCTTCTTCAGCTGTCCTGTGAACTACTGTTCTGCCTCCTTGCTGCTTTACGCCTCAGGTCTCTTCCTGCTTTGAGACCTTTTTTTTTTTTTTTTAAAAAAATCTTCACAGATTAATCTTCCAAAAATACTTACTGATCATCTGTCAACTCACTTCATTCTGGAGCCTTCTGTCTGCTATGCCAGATTTTGTTCTAGGCTCAGGATTTGGAAGCAGAGGACATGGTCAGTTCCTGCCCTAGTGTCACTCTGCCCTGCAGAACCTCAGTGTTTTCCTGTGTGTGACTTTTCACACTACCTCTCTCCAGTTACTCCCACTGCTCCTGTCACAAGCCCTCTAGTGAGTACATTGGGCCAGTAACCATCTCACACAGATACCTTCAGCAACCCTACCCTCTGTCCTTCAAGCTCCTTTCCTGTCGTTCTCTGTGAATCCTTCCTGTCCCAAGGACTCTAGACCATGCTGTCTGTTCATCAGTGTCCATGGTCCTTTGTTGGAACCACATGGTTGAAGGTTGTAACAGTGCTAGGTTCCTGGGTATGACAGTTTGGGACTATTTTGCTTACTCTTCAGAATGGGTAGACTACCACTCTACCATTTTTTTTAAAAAACCATTTTGGACTCACGGACTCAGTAAAATTCAAGTCTAGTTGTGTTGGGGTGA
This sequence comes from Delphinus delphis, assembly GCF_949987515.2. NCBI lineage: Eukaryota > Metazoa > Chordata > Mammalia > Artiodactyla > Delphinidae > Delphinus > Delphinus delphis. Next base: position 105,007,193 of record NC_082684.1, read on the forward strand.
GGGTGGCTTGCCGAGTACCTGTGTGCCTGGGACTGTATGGGGCTCAGCTTAGCATCTCCAGAGCATGTGCCTCTCCATACGAGAGCCTTTTTCTGGCTCCCTACCAGGGCTGATATACCTTTGCGTGGTTTTTAGGTACAAGTGATCCCCTGGGTCTTGGCCGACAGCAACTTTGTTCAGAGCCCATCTCAGAGACTTGACCCCAGCAGGACGGTATTTGTTGGTGCTCTGCACGGGATGCTGAATGCCGAGGCCCTGGCAGCCATTCTGAACGACCTATTTGGTGGTGTGGTGTATGCTGGGATTGACACAGATAAGCACAAGTATCCCATTGGTAAGTGTCCCACTTCTGTGTGGGAAAGCTGGGTGGCCCCTGGGATGTAGACCAAGATTGTGATACTTCCCTATGGGAGTGGAGGGGGAGACCTGACTCAGACCTGCAGCTCAGCATATACCAGCAGTATAGCATCTTTCTCTAGACAAGCCACCAGTACTGACCCCTCTGTACCCATCCCTCTCCCACCACTTCCCTTGAAGGGGAGAAAAATTGATAGGAGGTGAAAATGAAACGGGAACTTTGGTTGGAAGCTCAGAGTTAACAGCCAAACCAGTCTGAGACAGACAACAGGTAATATTTCATTAAAAGGCCAGGACTTTCCTGAACTTGCTTGGTTTCCTTTGTTAAGAGGCCTTGAAAAGCGGCCTTGTCTAGGGTCAGAGACCACGTGAGGCTGAAGGAAGACTCTGGGTGACTCAGCCAACAGAGTATGGTCATGGCCTATGCTGTCCTAGTGTAGGGGAGTCTGGGGGCCTAACCACTGGGTTTTGGTCAGCCCCACTGGGAAAGGAGGGCAGTTTCCCAGTCGTGGTAGAATAATCTTAGTGGTGGGGTTTGGAGGTGGAGCAGAGCCTCAGCTTCCTGATCAACACATGGCTAATCCACCTTCCCACATGCTTCTTCGTCTGCCCACCCACACAGAATCTGGTCAGGAAGGAGCATCTTGTGCCTTTCAGTGCCGCACCGCAGATTGAGAACAGGGACTTCAGAGGCTGCAGGGGCAGAGGCGGCACTTGGCAGGATGAGGCTGCTTCTGGCTCCCCTGCTGGGCTCTGGAGTACCTCCAGGCCAGGAGGGCCTTGACTGCTGGGCCTGCCTTCAGAGAGGTGTTCTATCTGCATCTTGCTTTCCACTCTGAACCCTTGTAACCGTGCCTGTGCATCTGCTTACACGGAGGCGTCTCTTCCCTCCTCCTTGTGGTCAGCAAGTCCTCCCCCCATTCCTGACGGGGTTGTGCCATCATGGTCTACAGCTACACTGTCTGATACAGTGCCACCAGCTGAATGTGACTCTGAGTGCTTGAAGTGTGCCTAATGCCACATGTTGAAATGATAATATTTTGGATATATTGGGGTAAAGAAAATTAATTCAAATTAATTCCACTACATTTTTCTTCTTCATTCCACTACATTCATTAAATGCGGCTACTAGAAAACTTAAAATTACATAAGTAGCCCATACTATATTTCTATTGGACAGCACAGCACTGATCTAGGAACAGGGTTTCCTGAGCGTTGACAAGTGGTGTTCGGGAGAATTTGGCTGGAAGGTAAGTTTTCCTGTTTTTCCTAGGGTCTGGTCGCGTGACTTTCAATAACCAACGTAGTTACCTGAAAGCAGTCAGTGCTGCTTTTGTGGAGATCAAAACCACCAAGTTCACCAAGAAGGTGAGTGGGCTGGTCTGTACCCTCACTCTGGGCCATCTGAGAGGGGTCTGGGCCAGCCACTACCCAGGGCAGGCCTGAGACGGAAGCTGTCCCTGTGCTGGATATGCTTTGGGGAATGAGCCAAGCTTCTGAGGACACACTTGAGGTGAGGTTTGGGTTTGGGAGGGGCCTGGTCTTGGTCCACTCGGGGGATGGGAGCTTGGGACTGTTGAGCCTCCTCAACATGTGGGGTGCCTTCCTCTGCTGTGTTATTTGGCCAGCTTTGCAAGGCAGCCTGACTTCTATTCTCCAGCCTGACCTGCATTTTCTGATTGCTTACTTGTTGCTGGATGATAGAGTGCCATGGTCCGGTTTGCCGAGAAGACCAGGCAGTAGTGTGTGTGGTTGCACACACTTTGTAGAGCCAGCCTGGCAGCTTCTGCAGTTTGGGCACCTGCCATCAAGGATCTCTGTACTCTCTGCCTGTAGTTCTCTCTGGGCCCCCCTTAAAACAGGAAGCCCCCTGTATTCATATGGATGGCCCATGACATGCCCTTCTCTTCTGGCCCATTTGGCCTCCTGGTGAGAAGCAACCACTTCATTATCCTGTTTTGCTTTGTGCAGGTTCAGATTGACCCCTACTTAGAAGATTCTCTGTGTCATATCTGCAGTTCTCAGCCTGGTCCTTTTTTCTGTCGAGATCAGGTGAGTCCCCTGGGCACTTGAGATGTTTATAAAATCCCCGCCTTCAGTTAAAGATTGTCATGTCTCATTTGTCACAGGGAATGTTGGAGTTCTCAGGTGCCTTGCGGTTGTCTTAAGAGCATAGAAGAGGCAGCAGTAATGTTTGTTGATGATTAGACCAGAGACACACTTGACCCAAAACTGTTGGGAAAGCTCGTTGAGTCTTGATACTTTGGCCTTCTCCTTGCCTGGGATGTTGGTTTTCAGTGTGGCACTATTGGTAATGGTGATTTTTGAGGATGATAGGAACCTGCTGGGCGTGGTCAGCAGTACCTATGAGCCAGGCACTGTTGTTCTAAGTCTAAGGCCTTCTAGATGGATTTTCCCCTATGCATGGAAGCTTGCTTTTTTTACTTCTGAACCTCTGGACTGTTTTGATATTTGTACTTGGTTTGTACCCAGTTGTCAGAAGCAGGCAGAAAGCAGCATGGCAGTTTTTGTTGAGTGTTTCTGGGTGGTGGAGCACAGATCTGGATGTATTTGGGCAGTGCTTCTCATAGTCTAACGTATATACGCATCACCTAAGGATCTTGTGTAAATGCAGGTTCTGATTCAGTAGGTTTGGAGTGTGGCCTGAGATGCCTTGTTTCTGACAGGTTTCCAAGTAGTGCCAGTGTTGCTGGCAACAAGACAAGTTTGGGATGTGTTCGAATACTAGCAGTGCATCCATACTTAGTTATTTTTGCAGTGGTGCTGTCACTCAGGTTTGGAGTCTCTGGGTAGACAGTAGTTAAACTGAGGCTGCAAAATGAGGATATGAAGTGAGTTTGGGTTGCTGGGTAAAGCCGGAGAATAAGTGTATCTCTGAATAGCCTCTTCTAGCAGGCTTTTGTGTGTGTGTATCTTCCACAGATGATCCCCATTTTTGGATAATGGCTCAGAAGTTTAGTGGCTTGCCCGGGCTTACACAGCCAGCGGGAGTGTGGGCCTGGGACTGAGGTAGTGCCCAGTGACCTCTCCTCACTTAGTGTGACGAGGGAGCCGTGCTGCCCGGCATTAGGATCTGGAGTCACTGTCTTTAAATGTTCTCCCATGTTAGCAGGCGTGTGCTACAGCTGCTCCATAGGAGGTGGGAAGGGCAGGGGACTGGAAGAGCAGCTGTGGTGCTAAGAGGAGATGAGGGAAGCTGGCACAGTCTCTACACAATAGGAGCCCAGCATGCTGGATTAAGTCTGGGCACCCATAGAAACAGGCAGTGGATTTGCCGTGGTTTGGTCAGGCCTCTGTTGGGGATGAGAGGGATCCCCAGGACCATCTCTTCTAACCCCACAGAGGCCATCAGGAATCCCCCACTTGCTCTTGGGCAGAGCAGGCAGCTCATGCAGCTGCCCCCCTGGCTGGTGCTGACACAGGCCTGGCTTCTCTCTTGTTTTTCTCCGCTCCACCCAGGTGTGCTTCAAGTACTTCTGCCGGAGCTGCTGGCACTGGCGGCACAGCATGGAGGGCCTGCGCCATCACAGCCCCCTGATGCGGAACCAGAAGAACCGAGATTCCAGCTAGAGGAGCTGGCCTTGCCCAGTGGCCTGTGGCGCCTGAGGCTGGCAGGTCAGGCAGTAGCCTGCACCACCCTGCTGCCACTGGCCACCAGGGAGCTGGCTTCCCGAGGACAAGGGAAAATCGTAGTCACCTTTGCACTTGCTGAATCTGTCTTTGTTTCTGCACTAATTAATGCACAATGAGTTTTGTCGGATTTTGTTTTCAGGGGGTGTACCAGGGCAAGGACCCTTAGGCTCACCCTCCAAGCGACTCTGTAGTTTTCCCAGATTTTAGTTCCTCATTTTGCCGATGAAAAAGCAAAAAAGAACTACGTGTCCAGAAGGTATTGACACGATGCCTACATCTAGGTTTATTTATTAAAAGCGCTTTTTTACATTCCTTGCAATACTGATGGTGATGATGTGCAGGTCTCATTGGTTTCATTCTTGCAGTTGCCATACAGTGCCTTTCCATTTATTTAACCCCCACCTGAACGGCATAAACTGAGTGTTCAGCTGGTGTTTTTTACTGTAAACAACAAGGAGACTTTGCTCTTCATTTAAACCAAAATCATATTTCATATTTTACGCTCGAGGGTTTTTACCGGTTCCTTTTTACACTCCTTAAAACAGTTTTTAAGTCGTTTGGAACAAGAGATTTTTTTTTCTTTCCTGGCAGCTTTTAACATTATAGCAAATTTGTGTCTGGGGACTGCTGGTCACTGTTTCTCAGAGTTGCAAATCAAGGCATTTGCAACCAAGAAAAAAAAATTTTTTTGGATTTGAAACTGGACCGGATAAACGGTGTTTGAGTGGCTGCTGTATATAGTTTTAAATGGTTTATTGCACCTTCTTAAGTTGCACTTACTTGGGGGGGGGAGGGTTGATAGAAGTTTTTAATCACAAAGTCACAGGACTTTTTTCTTTTGTAACTGAGCTAAAAAGGGCTGCTTTTTGGTGGGGGCAGATGAAGGCTCACAGGAGCCCTTTCTCTCAGAGGGGACAAGTACCCTTCCCTTATTTCTTTCATTTGAGAAATGTATGAAGCAACAGTTGCAGTTGACTGAAATGCTACTGGAATTTGAAAACTTGACTTTTTCTTTTCTTTTTTTTTTTTTTTTTTTAAAAAAAAAACGACTTGCCCCTCTTTGGGAAGCTGTGTGCCAAAGAACCAGTGTCATAACCCCCCCCTCCTCCCTCCTGCTGAGCTGACGTTGCATTGTTGCATATCCCAGCTACTCTGTGGGTTTTGTGAAGCTGTGTGTGAAGTCTCTACCTCATTGTAGTATATGCAGGCAAGACTGCACTCTCCTACAGATGTGTGGAGTAAGCTGTGGTGTAGTTTTTTTGGCACATAATAAACACGTTGCAGCAGAGTTCTGGTTTTGTCTCTGTGTCTGAGCTGTGGGAAAAAGGGGGCAGTGGGACACCAAGATTCCAGAGTAAAAACCCACATTTCCTTGGATCTTCTGTGATGAGATTCCAGCCCAGGTTGATAGTGGGGCCATGTGGGGACTTGCCCCTGTAAGTCCTTCTTGGTCACTTCCGTGGTCAAATGCACCTCGGAGGTGCCTCTCTAGTTAAGTGGGTACCTCTAGTCTAGGTATGTAAAAAGCCCTCACAGATGAACTTCTTGGGGCTCCTCTTTTCATAATCCTAGACTCAGCTTGGAGGAACTGGAGGCATAGCTCCCCAGAGGTCGGCACGAGCCACTTGTTCTCAGCTTCTCCTGTAAGCCTCAGAGCTGATTTTTCTTCTTGGGAGGCTTCCTATCTCTTGGAGTCAGCTGTGCTGACCCAGTTCTTCACTGAGTGGGAGTAAATTTTTGCTGTTCTTCAGGACTATCATCTGGACTCTTTCTCACAGGCGGGATGCCAGGATTTTTGAAAGGGTCTGCTGATGATTTTTTCAGGTAGGTTGTTCCTGGGCCCAGCTGCTGGAGTGATCTTTGGAAGATTCCATTTTAGTCTGCGGTGGAGGGACCCCTGCACACTGAAGCATCCGTTCTGTGAGAGGTGCAAGAAGTCACTATCTTAGGGGGTGGGGAGTCCCTTCAGCCAAGAATGAGAGGCCTCATCTTTCCCTTGAGGCCTGATGGCAGCAGCATAGTTTGAAGTGTGCAGGTAAAGTAAACTGCATCTCTCTTGAAGGAGAGTCTGACTCTCCCTTTTGGTGTCCTGGTCTGTCCTGTCCTATCCTATTCAGAGAGTCATCTCTTCTCCCCTTTGGTCCCTCTTTTGTCCAGGTGCTACTTTCAGGGCAAGGGCTTCCTGTCCTTCAGCCTTCCATTCTCAGTCAGTTCAGAGACTGACTGGACTGTCCAAGGTGACCAGGAGTTGAGTTGGGGGATGAAGCACAGCCTGGTGCCCCTTAACTCATCCAAACTGGGCAGCCCAGTCTTTCTTTAAGTCAGGCGGGGACTTGGAACCCACTTAAGCCAAGTTGGAGATAAGGAGCAGGGCACTCCCGAGGCTAATGAGGCTACCAGGGGTAGCCTGTGCTGGTGGCCTCAGAAGGACCTGGTTTGCGGATGGGTACAGCAGGAACAGCCTTATGACGGTGGTGGTTGGAGAGAGTGCCTCAGCTGGGAGCGCTACGGGTGAACTGGGCCCTTCACTTAAACATTTGAGAACTTGCTTTGTGCCGGGCACTGTTCAAGGCAAATACTGCCATGGAACTCATCCTTAGCTGAGAAAATTGAGACAAGTCACTGTGACGTGCTAAGAAATACTAGAGCAACTTTAAAAGGCTAGCAATGCTAAAAAAATGATAAAAGGATAGCAGTGTTACTTTGTATAAATTGGAGGGAAAGTTCCTCTGATAAGGTGACGTTTGAGCAAAGACTCGGAAGAAGTGAGATAATTCTTTCCCAGTTGTACCTGTGTCTCCACCAGGCTAGACACAAGTCTGTGACCCATGGATTGGGTGGGGATCCTGTGCACGGCGCCATCCCCTACTTCCTCACTTTTCCGCGCTCCCGCCTTCCTGATGGCTCTTAAGCCTTCATCCCTCTCCGCATCATGTGTGGGAGAGATACGCCGCCGCTCTTAGTCTAGGGCACTTTAATGGGCGACCTAACCACTGAAGAAGGGTCTAGAGGAACCTGCGTAAGACCACCCTAGTTGGGGCGGGGCGGGGCGGGTCAGCCACTCGCTACGCCCACTGGATGGCAATTGGCCATACTTCCGTTCCATTCCGCCCCGCCCCTCTAGGGGTCGCTGTGTCGCGCTTACAGTCGGCTCAGCGCATTTCAGACTAGGCGGAAGCGGCTTTCTGGCCTGCGCTTTATAGGCCTCTCGTGCTTCCTGTTTCCTCTTTTACCAAGGACCCGCCGACATGGTAGGTGTTTTTGTTTCCAATCTGGTGCCCCCCACAATCGTCCTCCATCCGCCGCTTTGCACGGCCCCCAGCCCGCGAGGAGGGGCGCAGTACCCTGTGAGGCCGAAGCCTCCGTGGGCCGCTGGCTTCCGCGTTGACGCCGCGCTCCAGCACTGCCCGGCCGGCCTTCTCCCCCTCCTGGGCTCAGACCTAGCCCACGAACCCCGCTCCGGTTAGGGCGTGACGCCGTGCTGTTCCCCGGAGGGGGTTCCTGAGTCGCGAGTGACCCTGTGTTCACCACTTGCAGGGCCGCGTTCGCACCAAAACCGTGAAGAAGGCGGCCCGGGTCATCATTGAGAAGTATTACACGCGGCTGGGCAACGACTTTCACACCAACAAGCGCGTGTGCGAGGAGATCGCCATCATTCCCAGCAAGAAGCTCCGCAACAAGATCGCAGGGTGAGTTCAGCCGGCGCTCGGCCTCCAGGGCCTGCTGGGAGACGGAGAGTCGTGGCCCCGCGGGTGGGTCGTGGGAGCTGGGTTAGCACTAGTCTCCCGCTGCTCCGAGAAGAGCGCTGGAGGTGTGCCTTTGCCGGGTTTCTTGGTGGGGTTGTCTTATGTTCGCGTTGTATTTGGCGGTTTGACTGGCGGGGGCGCTTGGACGAGGTTAGCCACAGTCGACCTCTGGAAGACTAACGTTAAGTAAGGGTGTATTCGATTTAATGCTAACTTATGTACACTGGAATTCGAAGTAAAGGAAATGAAGGTTGGGAGGAGGGGTCGTGAAGGTTTGTTGGGAGTACTTGATAGCTTTGAAAGCGAATTTGAATAGAGGGGATGTGCGACACCAAAGGGACAGGCATGCCTAGGTAAGTGGAGCTGCGTGTGGAGGTTTTGCGTATGTAGGAGGTTCAGAGTCAGGGCCCCCAAGGTGAATCCTCTCCCTTCTCACTGCGGGAAGAGAACTAAAATACACATCCAGACGTTCTGGGTACCAGTGGGAGCCAATGTGTGTTCTTGGGCATTTGTTCTTTGTAGCTATGTCACACATCTGATGAAGCGGATTCAGAGAGGCCCAGTGAGAGGTATCTCCATCAAGCTGCAGGAGGAGGAGAGAGAGAGGAGAGATAATTACGTGCCTGAGGTAAACTTTCTGGGTCTTATTCTGGATCTCTTGTTCATCCTGAAAGATAAAGCAGGTCCCTGAGAACCGTTTCAGGTACCTGGTTTTCAAAGGGACCTCAGCTGAGTCTTCATATACCCTTTGACCAGCTGTAGGTGCCTATAGTTTACTTGCCTGTATGTTAGGTTCTGTTCTGCCCTGTTGGGATGATGTAAGTCCATTCTGTTTTATACATGAGAGCCTTTTAATGATGTTTGTTTGGTGACTTATGTCTTCTGGTTTGATTATTTGCCCTAGCATAGTATTTCTGCAGTATAAACCCAATCTTAAGGTTTTCTAAATACTGGATTCGTGGGATCCTACTGTATCCTCTCTATGCCACCCATCCCCGTCCCCCACCCCCTTTTTTGGTTCCTCATTTAAGAGTCTTAGAGAAAAGGCAGGGAAGGTGAGAGATAACTCATTGCTATTTGGGGCCTGCCTTGTTCCTTACAGGTCTCAGCCCTGGATCAGGAAATCATTGAAGTAGATCCTGACACTAAGGAAATGCTGAAGCTCTTGGTAAGTGTTTGCTGAATTCCTAAAGTAGGGCTTCCCTGGTCACCATCCATCAGTAGCTTTCTACTGTGGGTAATACTTCTAGGTAACACTTACTGAGTCTTTAAAATATATCAAGTAATCTCAATGTTTCTGTATGGCGTTTTCCTTTTCCTCAGTGTGTCCCATGAGGCACATCCTGTTATTTACATTTTATAGATGATGAAATGGTAATTTCAAGGTGAGTAGGTGGCAGGGATGGGAATCCATCCACCCTTCTAACCACTAACCTAGACTGCCTCCAAAGTGGGTTTAGCTAGTTAGTGAAGGTTCAGTTTGCTCTCCACACGAGGATAACTCCCAAATCCAGTGGCTGTTCTTCCAGGACTTCCAGAACACCCCTTCTCTCAGTTCCTTCTGTTCTCGATTTTGTGGCTGGCTTCTCACATTTACCCCCTTGGTTCCATCCTTAGTTCTCTTTTCAGTCTGCCTCCTTACTTCTATATCTGTATGCTAATCACTCAAATGAGCTGTGGTCTCATTTCCAGTTGCTAACTGGGCACTACTTGGGTAGTTCAGCTATCTTTAATACAATCTGATAAGTGTCTCTTCTGTGACATATCTTAGTATTTCAGTAGTTTGGTGAAAGCATGAGCTTCAAAGTCCAGGAGGCAGTTGGTGATTTAGAGCAACTTTATTTTTCCTTTTTATGATTATGAAACGTCTTAAGACGTTCAGAAAGATAATGAATAGAGTGAACACCCATATACTACCACCTGGTCTCAGAAAAACATAACCAGTACAGCCAACGCCTGCTACAGATCGTTTTGTGCTGAAATACTACTCTGGAATGCATCTTTTTAATTTCAACTGTAAAATTGGTTTTTGAGGATAAAATGAGGAATTCTGGTTATATGGTGGGCCCTTGGGTTCTTTTTTTTTTTTTAACATCTTTATTGGAGTATAATTGCTTTATAGTGGTGTGTTAGTTTCTGCTTTATAACAAAGTGAATCAGCTATACACGTGCTCTTGGGTTCTTTGCACTTAGATTGAGCCACCTTAAAGGAAGGCCCTGACCTTGTCCTACCACTATTCTACCCAGGCCCTTCACAAATGTTGATTGCATAAGTGATGCCTCCTACCTGAGGGCTGGTCTTGGAAATGAAGTGGCACTGTATATGCCTTAGAGTAGTGATTCTCAAAGGGACAGATTTTGCACCCCACAGGGAACATTTGGTAATATCTGGACACATTTTTGGTTGTCACAACTGGGGGATACTAGCAGACATTAGTGGATAGAGTCCAGGAATGCTGTCAAATGTCTTAAAGTGCACAGGACAGCTCCTTCATGGCTGACTGTGGAGGATCTTTCAGATCGCAGGTAGGCCCCCTACAGAGTTTTATTGCTCTGGGGTGGGGAGGAGAAGGCTCTCTTGGTTTTCTGCAGGGTCCCACCAATCTGACCCCAAGGTTGTGGAGGCTGACAGAAGCATAGCCTAATGGTGGTGCCGGGGCTCTGGACACAGATCTCACCAGTACAGCCACACTAAGCCCCTTTTTATTGTTCCAGGACTTTGGCAGTCTGTCCAACCTGCAGGTCACTCAGCCTACAGTTGGGATGAATTTCAAAACACCACGTGGAGCTGTTTGAATCTTTCTGCTGTGCTGTAATATTTTCAATAAACCTCGGACAACAACCGTGCCTGTGTCATCTGTGGGGTTGGGTGCCGGTGGAGCTAAGGGCAGGAATTCTTTCTCAAGGGAGATGTATCCTGAAGAAGAGCGGTCTGCAGTGTGACGCATCTGTAAGTGGCCTATGGGCAGCGCCCATACAGATTATGGATGTGTTAGGAGGCCTGAGCCTGGACACCTGCATCACTTCTTTGGTTGCCAGCTCTACCCTTCTTGGTCCTCCCAGGCCCTGAGCACGCACTCTGGCTTCAGACAAAAGTCAGGAGATGCTTTTCCCTCCTCACCCTGTAGGCCCTGCTTCAGCCTCCTCCGAGTACATGCAGTTTGGGTTAATGAACCTGCCGGTCTTGAAAGGGTAACGCTCCTCATGTGTGTGAGGGTTGGGCTTTCTGTGGGTGGGAGATAGGATGGGTGTGGAGGCCAGTACCTGGAGCATAGGAGATTGAATGAGTGTGAATGGATGCGTCGGGGAGGATCAGTGAAACACAAGGTGATGTGTCAGTTCAAGGGAGGCTGAGCTCAGTGGGTGGATCCCAGGTGGGTGGATCTGAGCTTGGGGAGCTGCTGAGGCTGTGGGTCCATCTCTGTTGTGGAGAGTGCTGGGTTGGGCTGGTCCCTGCTGAGCAGTGGGAGGACAGCTTGCAGCACAGGCTCCTCTGCTTGACTGTCCTGGGCTGAGCTGGGCCTGTTTGTGTACATGTGCATGTCAAGATCTCTGCAAGGTAGTGGCAGGACCTAGGTCAGTCTGGCTCTCCATTGATCCTTGCACATCTGGTTCTGTGAGGCAGATACGTGCAACAAACATCCTAAAAATGTGTATTGTAGCAGTACAAAAATTGTAACAATTTTGATTCAATTTCAGACTTGAAAAGTTGCAAGAATATATAGCACAAAGAACTTTAAAATACTCTTACCCGACCTCAGCTCACATTTTGCCCCAATTGCTTTAATTCTGTCTCTATACACACTTTTTTTTCTGATCCATTAGGATCAAGTTAGAGATGGGCCCTTTTGTTCCAAATATTTTATTGTCAGTTTGCTAAGAACAAGCATAACTGCAGATCAATGATCATAATCGGGAAGTCTAACATTGATATCATACTGTTACCTAATCCATAGTCCATTGTAAAATCTTGCCAATTTTCCCAATAATATCTTCCATAGTTTTCTTTCCTGGTTCAGAATCCAACCCAGAAGTACTACATCTAGTTCTCATGTCCTTCAGCCTTCTTTCCATGTCTGTCTTGGAAAAGTATTGGCTGATTTTGTAGAATGTCCTTCAATTTGGGTTTGATGTCGGCTCACAATTAGATTTAATTGAGCTTTTTTGTGTAGGAATACAGATGGTCCCTGACTTAAAATGGTTCGATTTAAGATTTTTTGACTTTAGGATGGTGTGAAAGTGATATTATTCAGTAGAAACTACTTCAAATACGGAATTTTGATCTTTTCCCAGGCTAGTGATACGTGGTAGGGCTCATGATTCTGGGCGGTGGCAGTGAGCCACAGACCCTAGTCAGCTATGTGATCTCAAAGGTAAACCCAACAATACACAACTCTTTTTTTGTACCCATACAAACATTGTTTCACTTTCAGTACAGCATTCAATACGTGAGATACCCAATACTTTATTATAAAATGGGCTTTGTGTTAGATGATTTTGCCTAACTGTAGGCTAATGTGTTAGGACATTAGAAGTAGCCTCAGCTAAGCTATGATGATCAGTAGGTTGTGTATTAAATGTATTTGTGACTTAGGGTATTTTCAATCTACGATGGGTTTATGGCAACATAACCCCATCATAAGTCAAGGAAGATGTGTACCACAGAAGAGATATTGTGTACTTGATGCATCATATTGGGAGGCACAGAATACTTGGTGAGTTTTAGTGATGTTTACTTTGAGCACTTGGATTAAGGGGCATCTGTCAAGTTTCTCCACTGTAAGTTATAAGGAGGTATTTCGAGGCTAAATATCCTGTTCTTCAACTTTTCACTCACTAGTTAATAGCATCTATTAATATTTTAACTCCGTTATTACCTTTATATTTATTAGTATTGTACAGTAAGGAAGAGCTTTCTCTTAAAACTTTTTCTTTCCATTTTTGGATGTGGAGTCGGGCATTCTCAGCAAATACTCTTGCCTTCTAAATACAGCTCCGTATAAAGAAGCCTTTCCTCTTGGTTTTTGGTGTCAATGATGAGGAAAGGGGTGGGCTTTCTGTATGGGGGGAGAAATTAGAGCTGGGTTAAAATTACCAATGGGTAAGAAAATTAACAAAATGCCAAACCAGCAACAAGGCCATTTGCTGTGATGTTTGCCACACTCGCCTACTAGGAGGCAGTGTCATTGCTATTCCACATCTGCCTGGCTCCTCTACCTCTAGGCCCTGTGCTCTAGATAACTTAAGATGAGGGATGGGAAGGGTTGGGGGAGGAGGAGGGAGCCGACTTGGGCTGCACGAAGAAGCTGTTTATCTTCCATCAGTGTTGAGGAGCTTCTCTAGGCCTTAGTTCTTTCATCTGTAAAATAAGACCTGTGCTCATTAGAACTTCCTGTGGAGCTTGTTAAAAGCAGGTGGCCAGGCCCTGCCCCTGATTTGGGCTGTGATTTGTGTGTTCAGGAGGTGGGTGGGGCCTGCGTGGGTGTTTCCACAGGTACTTGCTGGCAGTTCCAATCCCAGTTGGGTTTGGAAACTGCCAGCCTAGCAACTAGCACTGGCTGGCCCACGGTGCAGTCTCCCATGTTTGGGGTCAGATAATGCTCTTCGCATAAAATAGACAAGAGAGTCTTCTGCCTTCTGTGTCACAGATTCTGCTTCTTCAAGATTTGAAAGGCCCCAGGAAAGTTTTGGAGGTAATTATCTTCTTTTTTTCTATATTGCCCTTAGTTGTGTTAAAGTATAATTTTCAACAAAGTGAAATGGCTCTCATACAGATGGATATAAAATGAACACATGTTAAGCATTTTTAAAAACTCAAAGAACTGAGATGTTACAGTCAGTTCAAAGGAGAAGTCAAGGACAAATTTGGAGTAAAAGAACGTTGAAATGAATTTATAAATGGACACGAGACTGACTTCTTCCACAGGAGGGAAGTCAGCTGAACCTCTACCCAACAGAATTTATTTATTTGCCTTTGTCTATAGATAAGAATTATTTGTATTATCAGGTATCTATAACTTACAGAGTTGTAAAATAGCTCCAAGGCAGTGAAAGGTGCAGAGCCTCTCTATAGAATCCAAATCAAAACCCAGGTTGTTGCTCTTAACAGTTGAAGCACAAATTTCCCCCTCTATCTGTAAATTCATATTCTCTGTATTGCTTATGTTGTTAATATTTTTAATTTTATTAGTATATAATTAATTATAGTTTTCTCATAATTAGGAAAACTCCGTTATTATGTGTCATTTTAAATGTTATGTTTGTTTTCTTTTCTAAATTAAACTTGTCAGATGTTTATTTTATCCATAGTTTCAAAGAACTAGCACTTGGAGATGTAACTTTCTTTTGACTTTACTTTTACTTTCCTCATTAGATACTGGAAAAAAACATGGATTCAATTGTGAGGAATGTGAGTAAAGCTCATTTTCTTTTTCAACTGCAGGGGTCAGCAAACTATGCGCAGCTGCCTGTTTATGGGTAAGCCATGAACTAAGAATGGTTTTTCACATTTCTAAATGCTTTAAAACAATAGCAACAACAAGAGGAGAATACTGTGGCCTGTGGAAACCATACGAAATTCAAATCAGTGTCTACATACAGAGTTTCATTGGGGTGCAGCCACATTCATTTGTTTACAAATTGTAGATGGCTGTTTTCCTGATGCACTGGCTGAATTAAATAGTTGCCACAGAGACAGTATGCAGCAGTGTTATCACTTTGCAGTACAGACTGCAGTTATACATTTATAACTCAGTAGTGTTATGAGGGCCATACCTATCACCATATCGTGACATTTAATTTTTTTAAAATTATTAGTGCATACTTAACGTTAAAGAAAAAAGAGCCCCCCCCCCCGCCCCGTCTAAGAACGTGCAGGGCGACGGCGGCCGGGGTGGGGGTGCGCATGTGCCCTGGGCCCGGGCCCCCCGGGAACCATAATCCTGGAGGGACCCGCTCCCAGGAGTCATGTCCCTGCGCCCCGGCCCCCGGGAGACATAATCCATGCTCCCCGGCCGGGCCCCTAGGAACCGTGTCTACAAGTCCCGGGGGCCAGCGTGGCAGGGGCCGGCGTGGCAGGTGCTGGGCTCACTCCGGGAGGCGGCAGGCGCCGTGAGCCCCTTCCCGCAGGGGCGCCTGTGCCGCGGACCGGCGGCCGGGGATCGCGGGGATCGCGGGGGACAGGAGCGCAGCGGACAGAGAGGCCTGGGCGCCGCCGGTTCATGTTGCTGTTTACGCTGCGGGCGCGCAGTGCCCCCTGCCCGCCCGCCAGCCCGCTGCTCCCCCGCCCGCTCCAACATGCCCTCAGTGCGCCTGCCGCTGCGCCCCCAGGCGCTAGACCGCGCGGCCGCCATGGGGAATGGGATGAACAAGATCCTGTCTGGCCTGTATATCGGCAACTTCAAAGATGCTAGAGAAGAACAAGATGACACACATTCTGTCTCTGCACTACAGCGCCAGGCCAACATTGGAGGGGGTTAAATACCTGTGCATACCAGCAGCGGATTCACCATCTCAAAACCTGACAAGACATTTCAAAGAAAGTATTAAATTCATCCACTAGTGCGCCTGCGAGGTGAGGGCTGCCTTGTTCACTGCCTGGCTGGCGTCTCCAGGAGTGTGAGTCTGGTGGTTGCATACATCATGACGGTCACCGACTTCGGCTGGGAAGATGCCCTGTGCACTGTGCATGCAGGGAGGTCCTGTGCAAACCCCAACCTGGGCTTCCAGAGGCAGCTCCAGGAGTTTGAGGAGCACCAGGTCCATCACTTCCGCCAGTGGCTGAAGGAGGAGTACGGAGAGAGCCCTTTGCGGGATGCGGAAGAAACCAGAGGCCTTCTGGCCACCCCAGGAATTCTGAAGTACTGGGCCTCTCTCAGAAGACTGTAATGTACCTGAAATATTGCAAAGCCAGAGTTTAGGTGCTGCCCAGAAGAAAAGCAGACAGAGTTTAGGTGCTGCCCAGAAGAAAAGCAACCAGAGTTCATTTTTCAGCGTCCAGAAGTAATTTGTGAACTCACCTGTTTTCATTTTAAACAATATATTTGCAATTGTGTCATCAAAAGAAAGAAAAAGAAAACTGGGCTTTAAATGTTATGTTTTTAAGGTATGAGTAACCCATTCATTCGGTAGGCAAGGGAAGCTGTTTACCAATGGTGAGTTAATTTCTCTGGAAGAAACATGTGCAGAGTAAGTAAACTTATTTAAAACTATTAGCCTTTGGGTGAGAATGGTTGCTTAAAGGGGTGAGAATCGTTGCTTAAAGGGTTGAGAACATTGGGAGCAATATCAGTAGTCAATTCAAAACAAGGCAAATGATTTTGAATGGTTTTCCTTGGTTCTTGATGAGTCAAATGTTACCAATACTGCTCAGCTGTTATGCAAGGGTCAATGCCAACTTTGAAGAGTAAAGAATTAGCCTCTAGAATAATCTGCGTAGAACAGCTACAGGTGAGAATAATTTTAAAGATGAGAAATCACTGATTCAGTATAACCTGAAGTGGGAATTGGCTGAGCTAATGTTACAGCTGATTGTGGTAGAAATACATGCAGAGCAGAAAGGGCTTATTTGGACAGACTTCAAAGCTTGCAGAAAGGTAAAGTGTTTAAAACCTGTGTTATTCATTTTGTTACTCATTAATACGTATTCTGTAGAAAATATCTAAATTTCAATTATTGAACCAGTACTGTTAGCAGTGAATTTTACTCTCATAGAGTTAACCATCATCAGTTCCATGAATTTTGGTAGTTGTATTTAATTGTGGTAATGTTTTTTTAAACATATAATATTTGTTATTTTAACCATTCATAATTGTATAATTAGAGGCAATAAATATGTTTACGGTGTTATGGTAACCATCATCACTATGTCTAAAACTTTTTCCTCATCCCCAGCAAAAACCGTGTACTCGGTAACAATAACTCCCTATTCCCCATATCACATTTTGTTTATCCATTCATATTTTGGTGGACATTTTGGTTGCTTCTGCTTTTTGGTTGTTGTGCAGAATGCTGCTATGAACATGGGTGTACAAATATCTGTTTAAATCCCTGCTTTCAGTTATTTTGAGTATATCCAAGAACTGGAATTGCTAGTTCATGTGGTAAATCTATGTTTAATTTTTTAAGGAAATGCCGTACTATTTTCCACAGCAACTGCACTATTTTACATTCCTACCAGCAGTGTACAAGTTTCTCCACATCCTTGCCAAAACTTGTTACTTTCTGGGGTTTTTCTTGGTTTTGATTTTGTTCTTTTGATAATAGCCATCCTTGTGAGTGTGAAGTGGTATCTCATTGTAGTTTTGATTTGCATTTCCATAATGATTAGTGATATTGAGCATCTTTTTAGGTGTTTATTGGCCATATGTATATCTTCTATGAAGAAATGTCTGTTCAAGTTCTTTGTCAGTTTTTAAATTGGTTGTTACTGAGTTGTAGGAGTTCTTTGTATATTCTGGATATTAATTCTTTATCAGATATGATTTGCAAATATTTTCCCTCATTCTGTGTGTTATCTTTTCTCTCTGTTGATAATGTCCTTTGATACACAAAAGTTTTAACTTTTGACAGAGTTCAATGTGTTATTTTTTCTTTTATTGCTTATGCTTTTGGTGTCATATCTAAGAATCCTTTGCCAAATCCACAGGCATGAAGAATTACTCCTATGTTTTCTTTCAAGAATTTTATGGTTTTAGCCCTTATATTTAATCCTTTGATACATTTTGTGTTAATTTTTGTATATGGTATGAGGTAGGGGTCCAACTTCATTCTCTTGCATATGGAAGTCCTGTTGTCCCAGCATCATCTGTTAAAGAGACTATTCCTTTCCCATTGATTGGACTTGAGACCCTTGTCAAAAATCAGTTAGCCATAAATGTATGGGTTTGTTTCTGAACTCTCAGTTCTATTCCATTGGTCTATAAGTCTGTCCTTCTGTCAGTCCACAGCATTTTGATTACTGTAGCTTTGTAGTGAGCTACGAAGTGTGGGTCCTTCCACTTTGTTCTTTTTTAAGATTTTTTTTTTTTTGTCTACCTGGGCTGTATAAGTTTGCTAGTGCTGCCATACAGAATACCACAGACTTAAACGGAGATTTATTTTCTTACAGTTCTGGAGGCTAGAAGTCCAAGATGAAGATGTAAGCAGGTTTGATTTCTCCCGAGGCCTCTCTTC
Organism: Delphinus delphis; assembly: GCF_949987515.2. Lineage (NCBI taxonomy): Eukaryota > Metazoa > Chordata > Mammalia > Artiodactyla > Delphinidae > Delphinus > Delphinus delphis. Next base: position 105,025,123 of record NC_082684.1, read on the forward strand.
TTGCCTTGGAGCTGGCTGTCTTCTTGCTATGTCCTCACATGCTCTTAGCCCTGGTCTCTCTGTATCCAAATTTCCTCATCTAATAAGGACACCGGTCAGATTAGACTAGGGCCCACCCTAATGGACTCACTGTAACATAATTACCTCTTTAAAGGCCCTGTCTGCAAATACAGTCACATTCTGAGGTACTGGAGTTAAGGCTTCTGCATATGAATTTTGGGGAATACAGTTCAGCCTATTACATGGACTCCATGCACTGAATTTGAGAATCAGCTTTTCCATTTCTGCAAAAAAAGCCCACTGGAATTTTAATAGGAGTTGCTCTGAATTTTGTAGATGGCTTTGGGTAGTATTGACATCTCGACAGTATTAAGTCTTCCAGTCCATGAGCATGGGATCTCTTTCCACTTATTTAGATCTTCTTTAATTTCTTAGAGGAATATTTTGTAATTTTCAGGGAACAAGCCTTTCACTCCTTGCTTAAGTTTATTCCCAGGCATTTTATTCTTTTAGATTGTGCTATTGTAGTATAATAAGAAATACATATTTGGTCTTTCTCCCCAGTTCTTGGCATAAAATCTTCTAAAACCCTTGGAATTTCCTGAGTATTATTCATAATAAGCCCCTTTCAACCATACCTGAGTTTATGCTAATGAGGTGACTCTTGGTGGGCTGTAGATCACTTCAGGATGGGGGCTAGTTGCTAGAGGAACCAACCATGTGAATAGAGGATTGGAACTTTTTAGCCCCACCCCCTGACCTCTGTGGAGGGGAGGGGGCTGGAAATTGAGTTAATCACCAATAGCCAATGATTTAATCCATCACGTCTACATATTTGAACCTCCATAAAAACTCTTAAGTGATGGGGTTTGGAGAGCTTCCAGGTTGGTGAATGTGTGCTGGGAGGGTGGCACATCCCAAACTCCTTGGGGACAGAAAATCCTGTGCTGAGGATCCTTCCAGACCTCACCCTCTGTACCTCTTGGTCTGGCTGTTCATTTGTATCCTTTATAATAAACCAGTAATAGTAAAGTTTATCTCCAAGTTCTGTGAGCTGTTATAGCAAATTACTGAACCTGAGTTGGAGTCATGGGAACCCCCAGTTTGTAGCCAAATCAGACAGAAGTATGGGTAACCTGGGGACTCAAAACTTGTGACTAGCCTCTGAAGTAGGGGAATTGAGATTTTAATCTGTGGGGTCTGTGCTAACTCTGGGTAGTGAGTGTCAGAAGTGAAATAAGTTGTAGGGCACCCAGTTGGTGTCTACAGAGAACTGGCGAATTGCTTGGTGTGGAAAACCCACACATAGATATTATTGTAAATTGAATTGATTTCTCAGTTTTCTTTTCTAATTATTCATCACTGGTATATAGAAACAACTGATTTTTGCAATTTTGCTGAATTTGTTGATTCACTCTAGTAACTTTCTTGTACATTCCTTGGGATTTTCCATGTGTAGGATCATGTCACCTGCAGATAGTTTTACTTCTTCATTCCCAATTTGGATGCCTTTTATTTCTTTTCTTGTTTAATTGCTCTGCTAGAATTTCTAGTACAGTGTTAAATAGCAGTGGTGAAAGCAGGCATTCTTGTCTCATTCATGAAATTACAAGTAAAAAGCTTTCAATCTCTCATCGTGAAGCATAATGTTAGCTGTGGTTTTTTTCATAAATGCCCTTTATCATGTTGAGGAATCTTCCCTCTATTCCTAGTTTTTCTGAGAGTTTTTATAATGAAAGAGTGTTGGCTTTTGTAAATGCCTTTTCTGTATCAATTGAGATGACAGTATGTTGTTTTTTTCTTCTACTACTGTGATATATTACGTTCATTTTTCTCTTATGTTGAACCCTTGCATTTCTATTATAAATTCCACTTTGTCATGGTATATAATCCTTTTAATGTGCTCAGTTTGGTTTGCTAGTATTTTGTTGAGGATCTTTGCATTGATATTCATAACGGATTGATTTGTAATTTTCTTTTTTGTGATGGTCTTAATATGGCTTTGGTATTAGGGAAATGCTGACCCCATAGAATGAGATGGAAAGTGTTCTCCTAGTTTATTTCTTTGAAGAGTTTGAGAAGGACTGGTGTTAATTGTTCTTTAAATTTTTGGTAGAATTTACCAGTGAATCCATGTGGTCCTCGACTTTTCTTTGTTGGGAAATTTTTGATTACTGATTCAATGTTTTTACTTGTTATAGGGCTAGTGAGATTTTCTGTTTCTTCAGTCAATTTAGGTAATTTGTGTGTTTCTAGGAATTTGTCCGTTTCATCTAGGTTATCCAATTTTAGAACCCAAAGAAGGATTCCAGTTTTTTTTGTTGTTGTTGTTTGTTATATTTATTTTTGGCTGTGTTGGGTCTTCGTTTCTGTGCAAGGGCTTTCTCCAGTTGGGGCAAGTGGGGGCCATTCTTCATCACGGTGCGCGGGCCTCTCACTGTCGCGGCCTCTCCTGTTGCGGAGCACAGGCTCCAGACGCGCAGGCTCAGTAGTTGTGTCTCACGGGCTTAGTTGCTCTGTGGCATGTGGGATCTTCCCAGACCAGGGCTCGAACCTGTGTCCCCTGCATTGGCAGGCAGATTGTTAACCACTGCGCCACCAGGGAAGCCCTCCAGTTTTTTCTTCTGTTAAACCTTGGCTATTAGGAGCTAGGGAGTGAGAAAATGTGTATGTATGCATGGATAGTTGAATATAAATATATAAAAATGTATTTTTATTTATAAAAGTGCAATTTGATTTAGGACTTCAACCTAACAAATTCAGCTAGCAAAGCAAGATATTTTCCTTCTTAAAAGAAAATGAATTTTTTTTAATTTTTAAGATTGTTTTTAATTATTTGAACAGGCAGCACGTCACATGGTTCACAATTCAAAAGATAAAAATGAGCTTACAGTGAGCAGTCTCCATCCAACTCATGTCCTCCAGCCTTCTAGTTCCCCCCTTTGCACATGGAGCCCTGTTGTCAGTTTCTTTTGTGTCCTAGATATGTTACATGTATATGTGATGGGTTTTAAAGTGTGTCCACACATTATTAAAGCCCCCTCCCTTCAAGAGGTGTAGGTTTCATCCCTCCTCTTGGTTATGGGCTGGACTTAGTGACTCCCTTATAACTAATAGAACATGACAGAAGTGATAGTGTGTAACATCCAAGACTAAGTCATTAATATATTTTGTGACCTCCTCCTTGCTCTTTCTTGGATCAATTGCTCTGCGGCAAGCCAGCTGCCATGTTGCAAAGACACTGAGGAACTGAGGCCTCCCGGTAACAGCAATGTAAGAAACTCATCTTGGAAGTAGACAGACCCTCCAGCCCCAGTGAAACTTTCAGATGACTGCAGCCTGGATAACACCTTTTTTTTCTTTTTAAAGAGTTTCCGGGTTTCTATTTTATTTATTTTATTTTTTTGGCCACGCCGTGCAGCTTGTAAGATCTTAGTTTCCCAACCAGGGATCAAACCCATGCCCCCAGCAGTGGAAGCATGGGGTCCCAACCACTGGACCGCCAGGGAAATCCCAACATCTTATTTTTAAAAATTGAGATATAATTCATATACCATATAATTTTCCCTTTTGAAGTATAAATATAGTGGTTTTTAGTATATTCATAAAATTGTGCAACTCTCACTGCTGTATAACTTCAGAACATGTTCAGTACCTCCAAAAGAAGCCTCATACCAATTCACTCCCCATTTCCCCACCCCCAGCCCATGGCAACCACTAATCTACTCTTAATTTCTATGGATTTGCCTGGAAGTTTCATATAAATGGAATTGTATAATATATGGCCTTTTGTGTCTGGCTTCCTTCACTTAGCATAATGTTTTCAAGGTTCATCCATGTTGTACTTCATTCCTTTGTATGGCTGGATAATATTCCAGTGCATGGATAGTACCACATTTTGTTTATATATTCATCAGTTTATGAACATTTGGGTTGTTTCCATTTTTTAGTTATTGTGAATAATGCTGCTATGAAATGTATAAAAATTTTTGTGTGAACATATGTTTTCATTTCACTTGAGTATATTACTTAGGAGTGCAATTGTTGGGGTCACATGGTAACTTGATGTTTAACTTTTTGAAAAATTGCAAAACTGTTTTCCAAAGTAGCTGCGCCATTTTACATTCCAACCAGCAATGTATGGGGATTCCAGTTCCTCCACATTCTCACCAAAACTTGTTATTAACTGCCTTTTTTGATGACGCCATCCTAATATGTGTGAAGTGGTATCTTATTGTAGTTTTGTTTTGCATTTCTCTGGTGGTTAAGGATGTTGAGCATCTGCTCATGTGCTTATTGACCATTTGTATATATTCTTTGAAGAAATGTCTATTCAAATCCTTTGCTCATTTAAAAACTGGATTATTTATCTTTTATTGTTGAGTTGTAAGAATTCTTTATATATTCTGATTTCTACGACCTTATCAGATACATGATTTGCAAATACTTTCTCTCATTCTATCAATTGTTTTTTCACATTTCTGATAGTGTCCTTTGAAGCACAGAGTTCTAAGTTTTGATGAAATCCAATTTATGTTTTTTAAAGTTCTGTAGTTTTACCTCACATGTTTAGGTTCTTGACCCGTTTTGTGTTAATTTTTGTATGTTGTGTGAGGTAGTGGGTCCAATTTCATTCTTTTGTGTGTAGATATACAGTTATCCCAGCCCCATTTGTTGAAGACTGTTCTTTTCCCCATTGAAAGGTCTTGGCACCCTTGTAGGAAATCAGTTAATCATAAATGTAAGGGTTTATTTCTGGACTCTGAATTCTATTCCATTAACTTATGCCTATCCTTATGCCAGTATTACACAGTCTTGATTACTGTAGCCTTATAGAAAGTTTTAAAATCAGGAACTGTGTGTATTCCAACTTCGTTATTCTTTTTCAAGATTGTTTTGGTTATTCAGGTCTTCAGTGTTTCCATATGAATTTTTAGGATCAGCTTGTCAGTTACTGCAAAAAAAAAAAAACAGCAGTTGGGCCTTTAAAAGGGATTGCATTGAATCCATAAATCAATTTGTGGACTTTATTAGTTTCCTAGGGCTGCCATAGTAAAAACCACAAACTGGGTGGCTTAAAACAATAGAAATTTATTGTCTTATAGTTCTGGAGGTTAGAAGTCTGAAATCAAGGTGTCTTCAGCGCCATGCTTCCTCTGAAACCTATAGGTGAATCGTTTCTTGTCTCTTCCTGGCATCTTTTTATAAGGACACCAACCATATTGATTTAGGGGCACACCCTATTCCAGTATGACCTCATCTTAACTAATTACATTTACAAATGATCCTATTACAAATAAGGTCACATTCTGAGGCACTAGGGTTAAGATGTGAACGTATTGTTTTGGGCAGGACACAGTTCAACCCTTAACAGGGACTACTGTGTGCCTAACAGTATTAAGTCTTCCAATGCATGAACATGGGATATTTTTCAACTTATTTATTTCAGTGATACTTTGTAGTTTTCAGTATACAAGCCTTGTACTTCTTTATTCCTAAGTAATTTTATTCTTTTTGATGCTATTATAAATGGAATTTTCTTAATTTCATTTTTTAAAATTGAAGTGTAGTTGATTTACAATATTGTGTTCGTTTCGGGCGTACAGCAAAGTGATTCGGTTATACATATATATGTGTGTGTATATATATTCTTTTTTTCGATTCTTTCCCATTATAGTTTATTACAAGATTTTGAATATAGTTCCTTAACTTCATTTTTTGATTCTATAGCAATAGACTTGACGTTTTTTCTTTTTGGCTGCACTAGGTCTTATTTGCAGCATGCGGGATCTTTTATTAGTTGCAGCATGTGAACTCTTAGTTGCCGCATGTGAGATATAGTTCCCTGACCAGGGATCGAACCTGGGCCCCCTGCATTGGGAGCACAGAGTCTTAGGCAGTGGACCACCAGGGAAGTCCCTACACTTGATTTTTATATGATTGAAATTGTATCTTGCAACCTTGCTACTGTTGGGGAGAAGGACATTTCCCCCCTACCCCTCTTGAGTTCTTCAGGCTGGTATAATAATTAAATTGACACAAAACAGATTAACAGGAGGAAAAAAAAATAATTTGTACACGTGGAGGTCTCATAGAAATGGGACCCTCAAAGTGACCAAAGCAGGCTGTTTATATATCATTTTTAAACAAAGAAACAATTATTTGTGAAAATTTAAAAAAGGGCCTTGTGCTTGGGGTTGCAGAGTAATAAAGAAGTAGCAAAATGTGTTTATACAGCTTTCTTAGCCTTGAATTCTCTAGCTCTGATGATAAGGATGCTTTCTATCTTCTTGGTATAGGGAGGATACTTACACATGGGAGATTTTTTTCCCCCCCTTTCAGGGGGAAATAGGTCAGAGTATTTTTTATATCATTTTTTTCTGCTAGCTGTTTCTTAAGTAATTTTAATTCAAAAAAATCAATATGCCGTGTGACATACCTTGTGGTGGCCTGCTCTGAGCCCCAACCCTAGCTCTAATGGGTTTTTGTGTGTGTGTATTCCTTAAGATTTTCTATATACAAGATTATATTATCTGCAAATAGACATAATTTTTCCTTTCCAATCTGTAGGCCTTTTCTTTCTTTTTCCTTTTTTTGCCTATTTGTCCTAGTGAGTACCTCCAGTACATTGCCTCAGAACAGTGTTGAATAGAAGTAGTGAGAGCAGATATCTTTGATCTTAGGGAGAGAGTTTCCAGTATTTCACCATTAAGCATGATGTCAGCTGTGGGTTTTTTGTGATGCCCTTTATCAGGTTGAGGAAGTTCCCTTCTATTCCTAGTTTATTAGTGTTTTTATCATAAGAGAGAGTTGAATTTTGTCAAATGCTTTTTCTGTGCTTATTGAGACAATCATGTAGTTATTCTTTATTCTATCAATAAAATGTTTTACAATGATTTTCCTACATTGGACCAATCTTGCATTCCTGAGATAAATATCACTTTTTTGTATGTTGCTGCATTCAGTTTGCTGTTTTTTAGTAGAGGGTTTTTACATTTATATTCATAAATGATATTGGTTTATAGTTCTCTTGTGATATCTTTGTCTGGTTTTGGTATCAGGGTAATACCTCACAAAATGAGTTTGGAAGTGTTCCTTCCTCTTCTGTTTCTAGGAAGAATTTGAGAGGGATTGGTGTTAATTCTTTTTTAGGTGTTTGGTAGAATTCAGGGGTGAAGCCATCTGGTCCTGAGTTTTTCTTTGTGGGAAACTTTTTGATCACTCATTCTATCTCTGCTTATTGTAGGTCTATTCAACTTTTCTATTTTTTACTGAGTCAGTTTCATTAATTTGTGTCTTTCTAGGAATTTGTACATTTCACCTGGTTATCTAATGTGTTGTTATATAGTTATTCATAGTATTCTCTTATAAAACTTATTTCTGTAAGGTTGGTAGCAGTGTGACCACACCCCCCCCCCCATCTTTCATTCATGATTTTAACAGTTTACGTCTTTTCTCTTTTTTGTCAGTCTAGCCTGAAGTTTTTCAATTTGTTCTTCTTTCAAAGAATCAACTTCTGGTCTTGTTGATTTTTCTCTATAGTTTTCCTATTTTTATTGCATTTACTTCTGCTATAATCTTTATTATTTCTTTCCTAATGTTTGCTTTGGTTAGTTTGCACTTCTTTTATTGGGGTGGCCAAAAAGTTCATCGGGGTTTTCCCATAACATCTGAATGAACTTTTTGGCCAACCCAAACACTAACGTATTAAGAACCTATTGATTTGAGTTGTCTTCTTTTTTATTGTATGATTTACAGCTGTAAATTTTTCTGTAAGCACTACTTTCACTCCATTCCATAAATTTTAGCCTCGTATGTTTTCATTTTCATTCATCTCAAAGTATTTTCTAATTTCTCTTGTGACTTATTCATTGATCTATTGGTGATTTAAGATTGTGTTAATTTCTGCATATTTGTGAATTTCCAAATTTTCCTGTTACTGATTTCTAGTTTCATTCCATTTTGGTCAGAGAAAGTACTTTGTACGAGTTCAGTTCTTTTAAACTTATTGAGACTTACATCATGGCCTATCATATGGCATATCCTGAAGAATGTTCCATGTATAATAGAGAGGAATGTGTATACTTCTGTTGTTGGATGCAGTGTTCTATAGATGCATTCTAAGTGGTTGCCTTATAGTGTTGTTCAAATCGTCTGTTTCCTTGTTGATCTTCTGTCTACTCATTTTATCCATAATTGAAAGTGGAGTATTGAAGACTCCAACAATTATTGTTAAATTGTCTAATTCTCCCTTCAGTTCTGTCAGTTTTTGCTTCATGTATTTTGGTGTTCTGTTATTAGGTACATATGTTTATAATTGTTATATCTTCTTGAGAGAGTGTCCCTTTTATCATGATAAAATGTCCTTCTTTGTCCCTAGTAACAATTTTTGTTTTAAAGTGTATTTTGTCTGATATTAGTATAGCCACTTCAGTTCTCTTTCAGTTACTGTCTGAATGGTATATTGTTTTCTCTCCTTTTGGTTTCAACCTATTTGTGTCTGAATCTAAAGTGTGTCTCTTGTAGATAGCCTAAGGTTTGATTGTTTTTTAAAAATCCCTTATGACAATCTCCACCTTAATCGTAGTGTTTAATCCATTTATATTGAGTGTACTCACTGTAGAGGTGGAATTTATGCCTTCCTTTTGGCTATTTGTTTCCTGTATGTCTTATGTCTTTTTTATTCCTCTGTTTCTCCATGACTGCCTTCTTTGTGTTAAGTACATATCCTCTAGTGCACCATTTTAATACCTTGTCATTTCTTTTATTATATAATATCTTTTGAGTTATTTTCTTAGTGGTTGTTCTGGATATCTTAATTTATAATAATCTATTCAATAGTTAAGATTAATTTTATTTCAGTAATATACAAAATTTTGCTCCTATATAGCTCTGTTTCTCCCTTCCTTTGTGTTATTATCATCCACATTAAATCTTTATATATTGGATGCCCATCCACATCTCACTGCCATGTCATGTCACTGCCTTCTGGCTTCCACAGTTTATGATGAGAAATCAGCTGCTAATCTTATTGAGGATGTCTCGCACATGATATGTGCCATTTCTCTCTGGTGGCCTTTAAGACTCTCTCCTTGTCTCCAGCTTTCAATAGTTTGATTACAATGTGTCTTGGTATGGCTCTCTTTGAGTTTATACTACTTGGAGTTCATTGAGCTTCTTGGGTCTGTAGGCAAATGTTTTTCATCAAATTTGGGAAATTTTCTGCCATTATTCCTTTAAATATTCTTTCTGGTCTTTCTTTTCTCCTTCTAGTATTCTCATTATGCATATGTTGGTACACTTGCTGTCCCAGAGGTCTCTGAGGCTTTGTTCAGTTTTCTTTATTTTTTTTCTCCTTTCTATTCCTCAAGACTGGTAAGCCCAATTTACCTATCCTCAAGATCACTGATTCCTTCCTCCACCTGCTGAAATCTGCTGTTGAACACCTCTAGTGAATTTCTCATTTCAGTCATTATACTTCTCAACTCTAGAATTTCTATATGGTTCTTTATTTATAATTTCTGTCTCTTTATTGATATTCTCTTTGGTAATACATTTTTTTTTAATACTTTCCTTTAGTTTTTCAGATAGTATTTCCTTTAGTTCTTTGAACATATTTTAAATAGCTGATTTAAAGTCTTTGGTCTGGGGAATTCCCAGCAAGTCCAGTGGTTAGGACTCCAGGCTTTCACTGCCGAGGGCCCAGGTTCAATCCCTGGTCGGGGAACTAAGATCCCTGCAAGCCATGTGGTGTGGCCAAAAAATAAATAAATAAAGTCAGTCTTTGGTTTTCCTCAGGAACTGTTGCTGTTGATAGCTTCCCCTGCCCCATATGGATCACACTTTTTTTTTCTTTGTATGTCTTGTAACATTTTGTTGAAAACTGGACATTTAAATTGATACAATGTGGGAACTCTGGAAATCGGGTTCTTCCCTCATCCTCAAAGGTTTTTGTAGTTGCTGGGGTTGTTTGTTTAATGATTTTTCTGAACTGTTTTTGTAAGGTCTGTATTCTTTTTTGTGTGTGGCCACTGAAGTCTCTGCCTAGTTAGATTAGTGGCCAGCTAATGATTGGTCAGAGATTTCCTTTAATATCTGGAACCAGTAAATCACCCAGTCATTGCCAATGGGTTCTGTATGCTTGTTGTGGCATGCCTTCAGCGCTCGGCCAGACACTTGACAACTCTGCCTTAGACTTCACTCTCTCCTTGTAAGGAGCCTCAACGTCGGCTAGAGGTGACAGCATTCTCAGTTCTCTTCTGAGCATGCACACAATCCTACATATACCTTAACCTTATAGGTTCTGAGGAGTATGTCAGATTTTCACAGCCCTTATGGGCATCTCCTTCCCTAGATCTAACTTTTAAGCTTTTTGGGTAGCCTGTTGTTTGCCCCAATTGTTATCCACTGCCTACAGCAGCCGTAAAATCAAACAATTGCATTGAAATGTTTTTACCAACACCTCCAGGGAAAAGATTTCACACTGGGCAAGCTCCAAGTCTAATCAATAAAGATGGCCTTGCAAGTAGAGTCTTCCAGGGAGCCACCAGACAGGTCATATAATGACAATTCTATGGGAATGAAGCTTTTAAGTAGCTCCAACCCTGATTCACCTCTTCTGTTGTCTGCCAGGCTGCTATTTTTCACTTGCGACTGTTGATTTTCAAGGCTGTCATGGAGCTGGAGAGAGGGGGATGAAAATAGGACAAGTTAAATTGCCACAAAGCTCGCTGTTGTTACTGAGATTTGGATACTTTTCTTGATTAAAACTCCTCATATTGCTGCAATCTTTTGGTTAACTTCCAGAGTTCCTGAAAAATTTGTTCTGACAATTTTTGTCAGTTTTCTTATTGCCTTTATGGAGGTTATAATTTTTGAAGGTCCTTATTACTCCATTTTCACTGGTATCACTCACCAGCCAACATCTTGACTATAATCCCATGAGAGACACCTATTAAGCCACTCCCAAATTCCTGACCCACAGAAACTGAGATAATGAATGTTTGTTCTTTTAAGTTGCTAGGTGTTTGAGTAATTTATTATGTAGCAATGGATTATTAATACCATTAGCAAAAAAATACATATATTTCTCTTTTTAAATACATTTTTAAAAATAAATTTATTTATTTATTTTTGGCTGCCTTGGGTCTTTGTTGTTGCACGCGGCCTTTCTCTAGTTGCAGTGAGCAGGGGCTACTCTTTGTTATGGTGCGCGGGCTTCTCATTGCAGTGGCTTCTCTTGTTGTGGAGCATGGGCTCTGGGCACGTGGGCTTCAGTAGTTGTGGCACGCAGGCTCAGTAGTTGTGGTGCACAGGCTTAGTTGCTCTGCGGCATGTGGGATCTTCCTGGACCAGGGCTCGAACCCATGTCCCCTGCATTGGCAGGTGGATTCTTAACCACTGCGCCACCAGGGAAGTCCCCATATTTCTTTTTATTTAAAAAAATATTTATGTATTTTTAAATTAATTATTTATTTTTGCTGCACCAAGTCTTAGTTGCAACATGCGAGATCTTTAGTTGTGGCATGTGTGCAGGATCTAGTTCCCCCACCAGGGATCAAACCTGGGCCGCCTGCATTGGAAGTGTGGAGTCTTACCCACTGGACCACTAGGGAAGTCCCTTAAATACATATTAGAGCACACTATACACAGTGCCCTACACTTTTTTCACTTAGTGAATACTGGTTTCTTTCCCATTCCTTTTTTTTTTAAAAAACATCTTTACTGGAGTATAATTGCTTTACATTGTTGTTAGTTTCTGCTGTATAACAAAGTGAATCAGCTATATGTATACATATATCCCCATATCCCCTCCCTCTTGCATCTCCCTCCCACCCTCCCTATTCCACTCCTCTAGGTGGTCACAAAGCACCAAGCTGATCTCCCTGTGCTATGCGGCTGCTTCCCACTAGCTATCTGTTTTACATTTGGTAGTGTATATATGTCCATGCCACTCTCTCACTTCGTCCCAGCCTACCCTTCCCCCTCCCTGTGTCCTCAAGTCCATTCTCTACGTCTGCATCTTTATTCCTGTCCTGCCCCTAGGTTCTTCAGAACCTGTTTTTTTTTTTTTAGATTCCATATATATGTGTTAGCATATGGTATTTGTTTTTCTGTTTCTGACTTACTTCCCTCTGTATGACAGACTCTAGGTCCGTCCACCTCACTACAAATAATTCAATTTCGTTTTTTATGACTGAGTAATATCCCATTGTATATATGTGCCACATCTTCTTTATCCATTCATCTGTCGATGGACACTTGGGTTGCTTCCATGTCCTGGCTATTGTAAATAGTGCTGCAGTGAACACTGTGGTACATGACTTTTTGAATTATGGTTTTCTCAGGGTATATGCCCAGTAGTGGGATGGCTGGGTCATGTGGTAGTTCTATTTTTAGTTTTTTAAGGAACCTCCATACTGTTCTCCATAGTGGCTATATCAAATCTACATTCCCACGAACAGTGCAAAAGGATTCCCTTTTCTCCACACTGTCTCTAGCATTTATTGTTTGTAGATTTTTGATGATGGCCATTCTGACGGGTGTGAGGTGATACCTCATTGTAGTTTTGATTTGCATTCTATAATGATTAGTGATGTTAGGCATCCTCACTTGTTTGTTGGCAATCTGTATATCTTCTTTGGAGAAATGTCTATTTAGGTCTTCGGCCCAGTTTTTGATTGGGTTGTTTGTTTTTTTGATATTGAGCTGCATGAGCTGCTTTGTATATTTTGGAGATTATCCCATTCCTTTTTTATGGCTCTTTGAGATTCCACTGTGCATGCATCTGACTAATGATTTATGATGGATATCTGTCTCCACTCACTTAACGATGTATTTTAAGATTATATCCAGTCTTCTGCTCTTTCAGATAATGCTGGGATGAAATAGTCTTATTTATGCAAGATTTCTCTTGTGTGTTGAAAATTCCCATTTCTAATTCTGTATTTGCCCTCTAAAAATTGGGCTTTTACATTTTGTTTCCATAGAAATGAAAACCCTGAATGAATCTAGTGGAAACAAGATTCATGAACAGGAATGAACAGGATTCATTCATTCATAAGGACAGGCAATTATCTCACTGAACAGGTAGTCTAGAGTTTTGAGGGTTCCGGGAGTGGTTGATAAACACTGACCCAGGTTTCTTCCATCCTTCAGCACTGTCACTGTTGGAGGTGGCTTCATCCTTGGACTGCAGTATGGCTGCAGCAGTCCCAAGTGTCACATCCAGACCCAGCCCACCTAGAGAGAGAGGAGATGGTCTTTTCCTGTAGCTCTCTGGTGGGAGTGAGAACTTTATTCAGAATCATCCTTGTAGACTTCTCTTTGTGGCGTATTAGGCAGAATAGGGTCACCTGTCCACTGCTGGAGCAGTCAGCGGTAGATAGAGGGTAATCATCTGGTGGGAGAGGTAACCCCAGTGTCGGTGAAGCAGAGACGGTGGACTTCCTGCAGGCAGTGAGTGTCAACATTAAACCTGAACTTGGAGCTTTGTTCTAAGGTCTTTTTAAAGTGTGTGTGTGTGTGTGTGTGTGTGTGTGTGTGTGTGTGTGTGTGTGTATTAATTAATTAATTAATTTTTGGGCTGTGCCAGGTCTTAGTTGTAGCATGCAGGATCTTCGTTGTGGCATTCAGGCTTCTTAGTTGCAGCATGTGAACTCTTAGTTGAGGCATGCACGCAGGATCTAGTTCCCCGACCAGAGATTGAACCTGGGCCCCTTGCAGTGGGAGCAGGGAGTCTTACCCACTGGACCACCAGGGAAGTCCCCTGTTCTAAGGTCTTGATGTCATAGTACAAGTACAGCATTTAGTCAGAAGTACCAGAACTACCTTACAGAGTATCCCACAGGAGAAATTTTCTCAAATCTCTAAGAAAAGACTTCCAGAGTTTCCTGCTTATTGTGTTGTTACCAATTTTGAACTGATCTTGTTCTAATTGTTACTTTGGCTGCTAGGAAACTCTAAGCTAAATTTGCTGCTACTTGTAGCAATTATGAAACATTGTAGCATGTTTTATCCTCCCTTTAGCTTGTTTTAATCTTCATTTTTAATCTTGTGTGAAATTCTGGAAACTATACATTTTTGGAATGGAGCATACTAAAAAATATTTAATTTTCAATTTTTAAAAGTTAATCTTAAGGGAAACTTGAGTCTTTTTATAAAATCATTTCGAACATAAATCACTTTTTTCCTTCTGAAATCATTTTCTTTTTGAGAGTTCCACCCCGCCTACAGGCCATGGCCTTAAACCAGGTTTGTGGCCAAATTGCTAGGTACTTTGGGATAATTTGAGCTGAACAATAGAGTGAGAAACCAGTGCCTCATGTGAGGCCAGTCTCTCTGTCTGGAAGGAAACTTATTTTTAATATCTGAAAATCCTCAGATAAGTTCTTAAACCATTATTTCTATTTTTATAAAAACACTGCCCAGTCCACCCTCCACATGTAATTTGCACTCGGGCCTCCTTTCTGTCTTAGTGACCAAAACCGCCCAGCTAAGCTGCCTTGATCCTCCCCACGCCGCCTCTTGCATTGTTCTCCGTCTGCAGTGTTGTTTTTGGCCCCTAAGTTAACGCTATTGCTTCCTGATGGCCGAGTGTGTTTCCTCCTTTTCTAGATTAAATAGGATCTATTCCATGGGACAAGAATGGGGCCTTTCAGCTGGGGTTTGAGGCGCTGGTGAAGTGGGGGTGAGAGGAAGTGGGAAGGGTGGCTTGTGAAAACACCTTGTTGCAGGGTGCTTTTCATTTTGCACAGAGAGCATCTGTTAAACCACGCTTTTCAAAATCAGTGTGCTCGGGACCGAGGGAGACAGACTGCTGAAATGCAGGTTCTGGGCAGCAGGTCTGTGGGCCCAGAGGGCTGCGTGTCCAGCCAGTGCCCACACGGCCGGTGCACTGCCCCCACTGTGAGAGGTGAGGCTTTGTTTTCTTGTGCATAGGCCTTTGGGAAGGAGTGAAGACATTCTTGTTTCTCTCGTGATTCGAGACCGTGTCAGTGGAATGAAAGGGCGTGTAACTGTACACACGTGATGGTTCTTAACTTTCCGAAATTTCCTCTTTTTATAGCAGGATGAGACAAATTGTTCAAAGTTTATTCAGCTTCTTCCTGAGCTTGTTGTGAACTGATGGTTTTAATAATTCCTTTCCCCATTGTTTCTGATCCCAATCCTTGGGGAAAAGGTTTCCTTGTGACTCAGAAGCCAGTTCTTCCACATCAAATTATTTCTTTGAAGAACATGGGGGAGCAAAACTACTTCTTACTTTTCTTTGGCCTTTTTCTCTCCTTTATGGAAAGGTTCAGCTCAAACAAGGTGGGCACACAAACCTTCTCCTCCCAGGTTGGTAACTTTTGCTTCACTGCTTGGCCCCTCTCTGCCCCCAAGGACATGCTAGCAGAGCCCACTCGCCACTGTCCTTTCCAGCTGGGAGGCCACAGTCCTCTGTGAGGTTGCTCAGACAGGAGGTGAAAAATCTGGAACACTGTCATTGCTCTGCTCCTCTCCAGCCTTGGGAGGCCCTGGGGGTTCAGGCCTCATCTGTGGCTGCCCTGTGGACCCTGACAGCAGGGTTTACAGCTGTGCCCTTCAGCTGTTCCCTCCCCACCTTGCCCTTGACTACTTCAAGGCTTGTGTCATGTCCACAGAGCTAAACATGACACAGGCTTCACTACAGAGTCCAGGCCTCACTTCCAGCTGGCTCCCTCCTTGGGTGTCCACAGGCCATCAGAGCGGTTACGTCCAAGTCTGGACTGGCCGTCTCCCCTCTCGAGTCCTAGTTACGTGACTCACACCACCTTCTCCGTCATTCAGATTTCAAACCTTAGGGTAGAAATAATCACATGTATTAAGTTTGGGGAAACCCGGAAAAGCACAAGGTGGGCAATGAAGCCCCAGTAACCCCAGTCTCCAGAGGTAACAACCCTTGCAAACATGCCGGTACATTTCCTTCTAGTCTTTTTTTTTTTTCTAATCACATGTATCTTCCCCTCTTCCTCCAAAATGGGTCATTCCATATTCTTCAACGAGTTTTCACTTAATAATACCGCCTTGAGTTTGCCCCATTTCACTGAATAATTTTCTAAATCATTATTTTTTACTGCCTGCAAAGAACTCCAGTTTGGAATCATACCAAACTTTTCTTAATAGTCACCTATTGCTGGGCATTTTGGTTGTTTCCAAACTTATGAACAGCTGTAATGCACACCCATGAGTTTTCTGCATGGTGCCCATGGTTGCTTGAGTTAGTGCCGTGTGCCAACTTCACCATCTCTCTCTGCCCACTGCTGGCCCTGGCCCAGGGGCAGACTGTCTTTTCTCTTAAACTCGGGTGAAATTAGCAGGGTTTCGTTGCTTTGTTTTGAAATAAACTCTGGCTTTTTTTTTTAACGTCTTTATTGGAGTATAATTGCTTTACAATGTTGTGTTAGTTTCTGCTGTATAACAAAGTGAATTAAACTCTGGATTTTATATCATGCCTTTTCCACTGTGAGATGATAAAGATAGTTTCTTCATGGTTTTTTCTAATACTTCTATGTTTAATTTTCACTTCTAAAGCATTGGTGCATTAAGAATCAATTTCTCAGATAGCCACATAGTCATCCCAACACCATTTATTGAATAAATCCATCTTTCCTCCAGTGATGTGAAGCAGCACCTTTAATATTCTACTAAACTCCTGGGTGTGTTTGGTTATACTTCTGGCTCTATTCAGTTCCATTTACTCATTTGCAGGGATCAGTGTCTCAGTGGTTTAATCATGGCAGCTTTATGATATGTTTGCATGTCTTGGGCTAGTCCTCTCTCTTTACTCTTCATTTTCAGAATTTTCCTTTCCTTCATACAATAGATGAACATTAGAATGACAGCTAGATTAAAAAGATTGTTTTAAAATTGGGAATCATTCTGAATTCATAGAATAATTTAGGGAGAAATTGACATTTTTACAAAATTAACTCGTGAAAATAGGGTGCCTTTTCATTTATTCAAACCTTTTGTATTCCTCAGGAGCACTGTTCAGAATTCACATATGGACATAGAATGAAGAGTCTTCCCCTAGGCTATGACTGCTAGTCACCAGAGGCAATCCATGTCACTTGTTTCTTGTGTGCACATCCAGAGATTTTAAGCTTATTTAGCATTTAAACAAATGCTAGCATATATGTATATTCCGTGTTATGCTCTTTTTCCACGTATTAATATATATTGGCAATCTCTTAATATCAGCACATGAAGAACCTTCTCGTTCTTTATTTATTTATCTTTGGCTGCGTTGGGTCTTAGTTGCGGCACGCAGGATCTTCGTTGAGGTATGCAGGATCTTTTGTTGTGGCACAACTGCTTCTCTCTAGTTGTATTTGTGGGTTTTCTCTAATTGTGGCACACAGGCTTCAGGGCATGTGGGCTCTGTAGTTTGTGGCATGAGGGCTCTCTAGTTGAAGCGCGCGAGCTCAGTAGCTGTGTTGTGCGAGCTTGGTCACCCCACGGCACATGGGATCTTAGTTCCCTGACCAGGGATCGAACCCGCCTCCCTTGCATTGGAAGGCAGATTCTGGACCACCAGGGAAGTCCCCTTCTCATTCTTTTTCATACCTAAAAAAGCATAGGGTTCTATTGTAGGGACATACTATCATTTATTTACGTAATTACTCTTCTTAAATGATAGACATCTGTTTCCAATCTTTTACTATTACAAGCATGGCTGTCATAAATAATTCTGTATATGTATCATTTCCCATGTGTGAGTATATCTTTGGAAGATATTTCTGGAAATTGATTTCTGGAAGTAGAGTTGCTGGGCCACAACACACATATATTTGTGATTTGGCTGGATTTGGCAACGTTGCCCTCCATGGAGGTTGTACTAATTTACACTCACCTGCCATGTATGAGCGTGCCTGTGTCCACACCTTTCTCAACACACTGTTATCAAGCTCTTTGTTCCTTACTAATCTTAAAAGTGAGAAATATCTCAAATTGGTTCTAATTTGCATTTCAATTACTATTAGATTTAGCATAAACGTTAAGAATCTTTTATACTTTTTTCTATGAACTTTCTGTTCATGTCATTTCTGTTCATATCATATCCTATTTCTTCCTACTATTTATGTTAAAAGTTTCCAAAAATCAGTATTGTAGGGCTTCCCTGGTGGCGCACTGGTTGAGAGTCTGCCTGCCAATGCAGGGGAGGCGGGTTCATGCCCTAGTCCGGGAAGATCCCACGTGCTGCGGAGTGGCTGGGCCCGTGAGCCATGGCCGCTGGGTCTGCGCGTCTGGAGCCTGTGCTCCGCAACGGGAGAGGCCCCAACAGTGAGAGGCCCGCGTACCACAAAAAAAAAAAAAAAAAAAAAAATCAGTATTCTAGAAGTAAGCTTTTTGTAAAATGAATTACAAACATTTCCCTTTTTTTTTTTTTTAAACAGAGAACAGGAGTACTTATTTAAAAATTTATTTATTTAGGGCTGTGTTGGGTCTTCGTTTCTGTGCGATGGCTTTCTCTGGTTGTGGCAAGCGGGGGCCACTCACTATCGCGGCCTCTTTCGTTGCGGAGCACAGGCTGCGGACGCGCAGGCTCAGTAATTGTGGCTCACGGGCCCAGCTGCTCTGCGGCATGTGGGATCCTCCTAGATCAGGGCTCGAACCCGTGTCCCCTGCATTAGCAGGCAGATTCTCAACCACTGCACCACCAGGGAAGCCCCTCCCTGTTTCTTTTTTCTTTTTTTTTTTTTTTTAAGTTGGAAGATATTTAAATTTATTTTTACTTTCCCCACATCACTAATCATGGGTATGAGTGGCTTGTATCTCCATCCGGAAAACATAGCACTATCAAGTTACTATTATATCCAGTGGAGAACTCAGTCTTTGGTCACATCCCTGTTTCTTTTATTGTGGTTGGTATCTAGAATATGTTTATTTTATAATTGAGTTCATTATTGTTTTTTCATATGGTTTCCCTGTTTTGTATACTACTTAGACTTTGTCAAAGATAAAATATTCTCCTAGCCATCTTATCACCAGGCATGGTCTCCACATTAAAAAAAAGACTATGAAATATTTCAACATTTAGAAAAGTATAGTGATATATTTTTTAAAAACTGATATACCCATCACCAGAATTACTGTTAATATTTTGGTGTGTCTGCTTTAGATTTTTTGCCTTTGAAACCAAAAGGTACAGAGAGTTCCCTTTGAACGTCTCCCCAGTACCAGTGCCTGCCCTGCCCCTGAGGTAACTGCCTTCGTGAGGTTGGAGTGTGTGTCCTAGTGGTCATGGTCAAGAGCCTTTATTTTGAGACCGGAGAACCCCCTCTGGCTAGTTGAAGTGGAAGGGATTTATCAGTGGAAAGGGCTAAAGAAACAGACTCGTGACTGAGTTTCCTGGAAAGTCTCCCTAAACCACACTTGAGGGCTGGGACGCCCAGGCAGCTGCTGCAGCCCCAGAGGCTCACTGCTTCTACTGCAGTCAGAGCTGCTGGTGGAGAGAAAGTTCAAAACCCGACGTCTCTACGTGTGCTCTCCGTTGTTGACGCATTTCTAAATCAGAGCCTTGCATCTGACAGGGGAACCTAAATTAGATACAGAAACCTGGTGCAAGGGAGTGTGGAGGGAAATTTCGTGGTTTTCTAGTTTGTGTGTACACCAGGGGCTTAGTGTCGCACAAGCCAGTTCACAGTATTTGTAAACTCCCTGAACATTTGAATGCTCCTACTATTAATTTTTCCATGAACAATAGTGTATTGTTTTGGGTATTCAAAAAATGGACGCAAATGCTGTCATAATGCGACTTAGCCTTTTCATTCAATATTATTATTAAGCTTTTCCCAGTTGACATCTGTAGCTCTGCTTCATTCCTTTTAACTGCTGTGTATCGTATGTGTATTAATTGTTACCCTGTAACAAATTACCGTAGTTTACTGGCATAAAATTAGCTGTTTACCCTCTCACGGTTTCTGTGGGTAGGAACCCAGGTGTGGTGGAGTTGGGTCCCCTGGCTCAGGGTCTCTCGTAAGGTTGTGGTCAGTGTGTCTGCTGGAGCTGTGGCAGAATCTGCTTCTAACACACTCCTGTGGTTGCTGGCATATGACTCAGTTCCATGGTGGCTGTGGGCTGGAGGCTGCCCTTGCTTCCTTGCCATGTATTAGGCCTCCCCATGGGGCGGCTCGCAGCACAGCAGCTTGCTTCATCAGAGCAGGCAGCTAAGAACAGGAGTGTGTGCACAAGATGGATATCACCGTCTGTAACGGGCTGGATCGTGTCCCCCAAAATTCAGATACCCTGGAACCTCAGAATGTGACCCAGTTCTTGCTGTTATTTTTTCCCCCACTCAGTATATACCTGCTTAGTTTTGTCTGGATGTTTACCAGTGTCTGTTTACCACTGCTTTCTATACCCTACTTCTTCTTTCTGAACTCATGTTAACGAAGTATCTCTTCCAGCAGTTTTTTCCACAGTGTATCACTCCTTTGTCTTTTGGTTGTTGCACATGAGAAGAGTCTGATGGCAGTCTAACACTAGTTCCTTTGTGAGCCATCTGTCCTCTCTCACAGCTTTTACTCTTGGAGCTCAATGCTCTGCAGTTTTACTGTGTTGTTTATTCCTCCTACTTGGGATTTGATGTGCCCTGTAAATACATGGACTTGCATCTGTCAAGTCCTGAGGGACTCGCAGGCTTTCTCTGGATAGTGCTTCTCCCCATTTCTTCTCCCCTCTGGATCACCTAGTTTCGACACATTTTGAAGCATTTCATTCTACCCTCCGTATTTTAACTTTGCTTTCACATTTTCCATTTTTAATCTCTGTGCTGCATGCTGAGTCATTTCCTTAAGTCTTCCAATTTACTAATTCTCTCTTTAGTTATGTCTGGTTTCCTGTTAAACCTGTACAGAAGTTTTCCTTTTTAAAAAAAAAAAAAAAAAACACATTTATTTATTCATTTGGCTGTGCTGGTCTTAGTTGCGGCATGAGGGATCTTTTAGTTGTGGCATGCGGGATCTTTAGTTGTGGCATGTGGCTCTTAGTTGCAATATGCATGGGGATCTAGCTCCCTGATCAGGGATGGAACCTGCACCCCCTGCATTGGGAGAGTGGAGTCTTAGCCACTGGACCACCAGGGAAGTCCCTCCATTTGTTTTGATGACTGTATCCTTCATACCTAGAATGTCTCTTTGGTTCTTTTTCAAATCTTATTTTTTTCAAAACTACTTTGGTTTACCTAATGGTTTCTATTGCTTCTTGTACCTCTTCAAACATGTTAAGATACTTAAAGTCTCCTTCTGATTTTTCTGTCTCTACCTCATGATGGTTGAGTTCCTTGTGGGATCATTTCCTTTTCTTTCCTGGCACCTAGAGGAGCAGAGAGGGCTTTCTTCCCACATCAGTCCACAGTTATCAACTTAGGTCACATGTCTCCACACAGGGAAAAGGGGCCTTTGTTTCTTTAGACAAAGAGACCCCTGAGGGGCTGGCCTTGTCAGACCTCCAGAGTGCCCTGACATCTCTGAATGGGCATCAGGTACCCAGGACCCATCCCTGAGAGCCCCTCCAGGGTGCATGATCTCTCTGAATGGGTACCAACTGGTGAATTAATTAAGGTATCTGAGAATTTGTCAACATATTCACCTGGCCCTTTGTGACCCTGAAAAAGTCATTTAACCATTCATCTTTTTTCTGTAAAATAAAGGTATCTTCTTTATTTACAGGGAGAAAAAAAAAGTATTTTAAGTAGTATAAAACTTCAAAGAAAAGGTGGCACATTTTGTCTTAAAAACAAATAGTTTAATTTCACTTTTATCTGGAACAAAACAAGTTTAAAAGGAAACAGCAAGCGCTTTGACATGTCATCATGTGTCATTTTTTATGGTACTACTTTTGTTCAAAATGTGAAGATACAGAACCTTTATAAATTTCAGGGAGCAAAATGCAGATGAAAACAGATAGATTGGTTATAAAATGTCAATTCACTAAATACTGCATTTTCTCTGTTTTTATGGAGAATATTTCATAGAAACACTGTATAAAATAAGGCAGACTTTTGGAAATTCAATTATAAAATTTTAGGAAAAAAGTGTGAAGTCCTAGTTTCTTTCACTTTGGGGAGTCACCTGCAAAGCCCGTCAGACAACTAGAGCAGTTTCTGAGCTCTGGTTGCTGTACAGGAGCCCTTCTCGTTGAGTGCTTCTAGAATCAGACCCACCCACAAAACAGCTTTTCCCAATTAGCATCAATCAGGAAAGTTTAACATACACAAATATTTCTATAGTGCAGTAAAAATGTCATTTTGTATTTTAAATTTGCATTATGAAAATAAGTCAGTCTGTACACAAAGTAATACATATTTAATGAATATGAATCATGTAAATTTGGTTATGGCATTTAAAAGTTGGCTTTGAAGTATTTTTAAATTCATAGAAAATATTGAACTTCTAATAAAATAAATAAAACACTTTAATAATTGATATTAATAACTTCAAAATTTCTTTGCATTTTCTGTTCAATTTTAAAAGAGAAGTCATTGCACCTTCTACGATGTGAAAAAAGATCCGATTGCCATTAGCTGTTCTTAAGTGCTGAACATAACAGAGAAACTGCAACAAGACACCCTCTGTCACTGGCAGGAAATCCATCACCGTCCTTCGCGGGGGCAGTCCCGAGCTCATGTTTTAACGGACGTGAATGCAAACCATGGTTCTCACGTGACTTTCTGAAGCGCCCCCGCAGCAGGCCCAGGTACCTTGAGTGGACTAAGTCTCACTTTATGGCAATGGCATCAGATGGTGGCTACAGAAGGTTGCCGACGTCCCTGTGTGCTCTTACAGGCTCTGCAGACCGGGGGACGAAAGGACCAAGGAAATCTGACTGCCCTCAGGAATCCCAAGTGACTGGAGGGACACAGCGTCAGGGCCCCAGGCAGTGCTGCCCACTATTCAGGAGGTGGGCGGAGGCTCCGCAGCTTCATTTCATCCAGTCCCTTCCAGTATTTAAAATTGTTGTCAAGATGCTGCATTAACTCAGGCAGGTCTACAAAGGCTAGAGAAAAAAGATGGCACTGTGATACCCTTTCACAGCCTCAGTAAATTTAGACTTAGAGGCTTTCTAAGGAGAGAGCATTTTACGGAAGAGGGGCAGACAGGAGCAGACAACTGCACAGTGCTCAGCAGACACAGCAAACCCAGTGGCCGGAATGAACTAAAGCCAAGTCCTGTGCTCAGTGCCAGCAGCTCCTCTGTAACCACCTGGTGAGCTGACAACTGGTAGGTGAAGCAGAAGGGGAGCTCATCTGCATACTCACCATTTGATCAGCACCTTTGGGGCCCAGGGTGCCAGGAGCCAGGCCCTAGGCCCTGACTGGCTCTCCTGGGTGTGTCTCCCTGCTCCCCCCCCACCCTAATTTATACCACCATCTTCCACCTGCAGCACATGCCCTAGGGCATGAGTGGGGAGCAAGTCATTTTACATACGAAGAAAATGGGGCCAGGAGAGGCCATGAATCTGGACTCAAGGAGCGGCAGAGCCTGCAGTCTGGCCCCAAAGCTGCAGCTCTTTCCACCGTCTGAGTCGTCCTTCCCCCACCTCCCAGCACCCTGAGATGGGGGTTTGTCTCCTGCCCATGGATCTGGACAGGGAGTATTAGTGGGGCCCCTTCCCTGAGAGTCCTTTACGTGACAGGCTCCTGCAGGCACTTGAGGTTAAAGAAGAGGGACGTGTACCCGTCAGAGACCAGCCTGCTCTCGGGTAGGCTACCACGTGAGGCGGGAGAAGCTGGGGGAGCAGATGGCAAAAGGGCTCCCACAGAACGACGTGGGGTTTGGAGTCAACATAAGTGTTTCTGAATCCTGGGCTCTCCACCACCAGCTGTGCAGCCCCAAGTTCGATCCTCTCATCTATGAAACCGGCACAACAACGTCTAGCCCCTGGGGCCAGGGGCAGCTGAGGAGGAAAAGTACAGAGAGCACCCCGCCCTCACGGCCCTCGGTGTCAGCTCACTGCTTCTCCTCAGCCCTTCTTCAAAGTCTGAGCCCCCAAACATATCTACAGTCAAAAACTACACTATGCACTACTTAATATGCAGTTCCCCGTTACTGAGGGAAATATGCTCAAAGCGTTCTTACCGTCCCAAGCAGCAAACATGTCTGTGATGAAGTAGTCAATGAAAGAGATTTGGGATTTGGGGATGCTGCAGGTATTTCTGTCAAAAACTGGCATCACCACAGGCAAGTCCTGTCGCTTCTCTTCATCAGTCTGCAAAGCAGAAAATGCCAGAATTACAAGACTCCAGTATCTGGCTCCACTCCCCGTCAGCAGCAACCCCTCTGCCAAAAGCCTCTCCTGGCAGCCCAGAGTGCTCGTGGGGAGAAGCCGATCGCAGCACCAGCCAACAACCCGGATCTGCCACTACATACCACGTCGTCCCCGATGGGGGCTGCTCTATGCCAGGGGCACCAAGGACACCCCAACCCAACCCACATTTTCAACACCTGGAAACCTCTTGCTGAAGCTCCTGAGGTACGACTGCAAATGGTACCTGCGGTGCATGAGCACCTAGTCAGCTCAGCCATCCTCCCACCCAGCAGGCGTTTCAAGGGCCTGATCCAGGGCGGCAATGGTGAGTGAGAAACAGCCCCCTTCACAGAGAAGGGACAAGTGGCTGCTTCTCATCTTGGGCCAAATTATTTTATTTGAAAAAGTTATGAACACATTTGAGGTAAAAAAGAGCTCTGGGATGAGTTTTTTATGTACTTTGATAGACGCTTCCAGAACATCTTCAGGATTCCAGAAAGATTTGTAAAAAACTGAAAATATAATTAAGATCCTGGGGGGAAAGGCAAGTGTATCTTGAAAGATATAAAGGAGTTTCTTGTTCTTTTTATTCATAAGGTTGCTTTCATCAAAGGGTCCTGGAGAAAAGGATGAGGGGATGCCTGGAGGATGATGATGAAGCAGGAGGTCTTCCTGGAACGAGGTGGGAATGAGGTGCGATTAGAATCACCGAGAGGTCCCTGCTGGAGCAGGCAACCAGGGCTGAGAGTTAAGCAGAGGGTCACACGAGGGGCAGGATGAGGGGGACTGAGTGTAAGACAAGTAAGGCCGGGGCGGGCCTGGCTAGAAGGGCTGGAGCCATCCTCTGGCTCTGGAAGGCACAGCTGTCCTCAGGGGCACCTGGATCATTGTTCCTGATGGTCCGGGCAGGCTGCCCTGTTAGGCCAGGTATAGTGAGACGATGACAGAGGGGTGGCGATACTGGGACGAGATAAATTGTTGACCAGTCGTGGCCTGTGGAGGGCCGGTCAGTGAGAGCAAGGGCTGAGGACAGGAGGTACGTGGTGTGCTCGGCCATCTGCCAGAAGCCTGACTCTGGTGGCTGAACTCTGGGCCATCTGGGGCTGTGGGAGAGTGGAGGACATTTCTTGAGCGGCCAGCACTGGGACAAGAATTCAGGTGTTCAGCGGGACCACAAGAAAACCTACTCTTGGGGCTTGGGAGCCTGTCCATCCAACTCTTACCCCTGGAACTGTTCTCACAGGGCAAACTGGGCCAGTCCCCCTTGTTGATCTTGACAACTGGCCAGCAGCTGCCTCCCCTGCTCCATTCCACTTCTGTTCTGCTGTCTTGGCTGAGGCCTGGCAGTCACCAGCAGGGCCGCAGGGACTGGTTAGAAGTCACCCTGCCCTGCACACAGGTGGATCCGAGGCCCGGGCGACTGGAAGAACTAGGCCCCACAGCTAACGGCAGGTGACTTTCCCTGGAAGTGACAATGACTCACTACAGCTCTCAACATGGAATCTCCACTTGGGGGCAGCAGGTAACCTTTGGGGGTTTTCCTAGGAGGGACTGTACCCAGCACTGTGCTGCAGAGATGTACTTATGCTAGGTGGGTGTTGAGGGTGCCGGGGACAGGGCTAAGAAAGAGGCCTGTGCTCCCTGTGTTCAGGTGGATGGTGCTAGACTATGGGTCAGGGCAGAAGCCAGCAGTAAGAGCCCCTGCCGCTCCAGGCCAGAGAGCCAAGTCGCACACGCTTGACTAGGATTGTACAGGCCAGGGAGCCCTGAGAGGCAGGGCAGAGACTACCTACACCAGTTGTCCGGCCAGGAGCACACTCCAGGAGGTGTGGAAGGTAGGGTGAGGGTGCTCTGGGAAGAGACTAAGTAGGGAATACTGACAAGTCTTGGCCTCTGCTGGCTGGTGAAGCCTCTGCTGTTAGGCCACAGGCTGGCAGCCCCATCCCCCAGTGCTGTCGCAGGAAATTGCAGGGTTAGCTCTACGTGAGTCTCTGCCCTGGTGTGTATGGGAAGGGGTGGAGGGTGCAGGAATAGCCTCAGGTTCACAGCCCACTGGCCTGTCTGGCTCACAGAGCAGTACCACAGGGTGGGTGCTCTCCTGGCACTCCCCTCTGGTCGTGCTGGATAATGAACCAGCTCTCTTGGGAAAGCCATAGCAGAGGCTCACTGAGCTCAGCAGTTCATGGCTCCAGAGGCTTTTCTGTCAGTGCTGCACTCTAGGCCTGCCCTCCCCTCCACATGGAAGCAGCTGCCTTGTTGAAGGGCAATGAAAACGCTCATGCTTGTATTTCTTCTCTTTGGCCCAATGTGACAGGTACATGGAGCTTCTCAAGCCCTTATTTGCTTTTGAAGACCACTGTTTGCCAGTGAAGTCCTCCGTGCCCATGCCCCACTTCTAGGCCACCAATGAGATCTCCATGCCTGGGAGACACTCAAAGATTCTACAGTAACCAAGTGAATCTCCAATCAAGAAAAAGTCATATTCAAAATGGTAGGAAGTGTCATGGTATTTTTACTCACCCTTGCCCCACTCCTCCCTAGCACAGTCTTGGTCCAGATGAGACAGCAGCCCAGCTCTCAACTGTTTAAATCGAACTGGAAGGAGTGTAGAGCTGACCTCATTTACAACATTCCAACCTGTCTGGAGTTTGTCTAAAGGACTAGCCTCTATTTCACCTAATCCAGCTCTCAGGTGGAAAAGCAATGGTTACTGCCTGGGAAAGCTGCATGGAGATGACAGACACACAGATGCCTGGGGTAAGAGATTACAGGTGGAGACAAACAAATGCACCATTTAAGGCCCCAAGGAAAAGCCTCTTGGGAAAATTAAGATATTCAAAAGCAGCTGTATATAGAGGGGAAATGTCTCGGGCAAGACATGCTCAGAAAAGACCTGAAGAGACCGTAAGCTTTCACACTGGGCTAACCCCAAGACTCAGAGCATGCCCAGATAATTAGCGAGACTTTCCTGGCACAGAGCCAAAGTGCAAAGACTGGGAGAGGTGGCTGTTTTTAAACGTCCAATTTTCAACAACAGAAGAAATCACAAGCCCAAAGAAACAGAAAAACATAACCCATTCAAAAGAAGAAAATAAATTGGCAGAAACCATCCCTAAAGAGGTACCCGCAATGATTTATTAAAGACTTCAAAACAACTATCTCAAATATGCACTAGTGCTAAAAGAAAACATGGATTAAATGCTAAAGGAAATCAGGAAAATGATATATGAACAAAATGAGAGTATCAATAAAGAGACAGAAATTATAAAGAAGAGCCGAATAACAATTCTGGAGCTGAAAAACACAAAAAGTGAATTGAAAAATTCACTAGAGGGGGTTCAACAGCAGATCTGAGCAGGTAGAAGAAAGAATCAATAAAAATTTGAAGATAGGACATTTGAAATTATCAAGTCTGAAGAGGAGAAAGAAAAAGAAATAAAAGTGACAAGACCCTAAGTAATTTACAGGAAACCTCAAACAAATACATGCATTATCAGAGTGTAGGAAAGAGAAAAGAGAAAAAAAAAAAACAGCAGAGATTATTTAAAGAAATAATAGCCCACTGGGCATATACCCAGAGAAAACCATAATTCAAAAAGACACATGCACCCAATGTTCACTGCAGCACTCTTTACAATAGCCAGGTCATGGAAGCAACCTAAATGCCCACTGACAGACGAATGAATAAAGAAGATGTGGTACATGTATACAATGGAATATTACTCAGGCATAAAAAGGAATGAAACTGGGTCATTTGCAGAGACGTGGATGGACCTAGAGACTGCCATACAGAGTGAAGTAAGTCAGAAAGAGAAAAACAAATACCATATATTAATGCATATATGTGGAATCTAGAAAAATGGTAGATGAACCAGTTTGCAAGGCAGAAATAGAGACACAGATGTAGAGAACAAACGTACGGATACCAAGGGGGAAAAGCGGGGGCGTGGATAGTGTTGGTGGGATGAACTGGGAGATTGGTATTGACAATATATACACCAATATGTATAAAATAGATAACTAATGATCCTGCTTTATAAAAAAAAAAATTCAAAAAAAAGAGGAAGAAATAATAGCCTGTAACTGCCGTAACTTGAAGAGAAACACAAATCTACAAATCCAAGAAGGTAAACGACTCCAAGTAGGATAAACCCCAAAACAACCATATTGAAACACATTATAACCAAACTGTCAAAAGCCAAGACAAAGTGAGAATCTCGAAAGCAGCAAGAGGAAAGTGACTCATCACATACACACAAGAAGACAGTCTCAATAAGACGATCAGCTGATTTCTCAGCAGAAACCTTGGAGGCCAGTAGGCACTGGGATAATTACATAAGGGGCTAAAAGAAAAAAAAACTGTCAACCCAGAATTCTATATCTGGCAGAACTGTCCTTCAAAAATGAGGAAGAAATGAAGACATTCCCAGATAAACAAAAGCAGAGAAAATTTATTACCACTAGCTCTAGCCTACAAGAAATGATAAAGGGAGTCTTTTCAGGTTGAAGTGAAAGGAAGCTAGATGGCAACTTAAAGTCATAAAGATTTAAAGATCTCCAGTAAAGGTAAATACATAAGCACATATGAAAAAGAGTATTATTGCAATTTTGGCTTGAAATTCCACTTTTTATTTTCTACAGGATTTAAAAGACAAGTGCATAAAAACTACAAATCTGTGTTAATAGGCACACAATATATAAACTGTGACATCAAGAACATATTTGTGACATCAAGAACAAAGTGGGGGACCTCCTTGGTGCCGCAGTAGTTAAGAATCCACCTGCCAATGCAGGGGGCATGGGTTCCAGCCCTGGTCTGGGAAGATCCCACATGCCGCGGAGCAACTAAGCCTGTGCGCCACAACTACTGAGCCTGCACTCTAGAGCCCTTGAGCCACAACTACTGAACCTGTGTGCCACAACTACTGAAGCCCGTGCACCTAGAGCCCATGCTCTGCAACGAGAAGCCACCGCAATGAGAAGACCATGCATTGCAATGAAGAGTAGCCCCCGCTCACCGCAACCAGAGAAAGCCTGTGCCCAGTGACGAAAACCCAGTGCAGCCAAAAAATAAAGAAATGTATTAAAAAAAAAAAAAAAAAAGGTGGGGTGGAGAAACAGAGCTGTAGAGGAGTTTGTGTATACAACTGAAATATAGGCTGGTATCAACTTAAAATAAACTGCTAGAACTTCAGGATGTTATAATGTAATTTCTACGGTAACAGTAAAAAAAAAAAAGTTACCCATAGAATATCTGCAAAGGAAATGAGAAGTGGATCAAACATGGTGCCACAAAAAGAATCAAACACAAAGGCGGTAATGGAAAAAATGAGGGACAAAAAAGCTATAAGACATGCATAAGACAAAGTGGCAAAAGTATGTCCTTCTCTGTCAGTAATTATTTTAAATGTAAATGGATTAAACTCCCCAATCTAAAGGCACAGCTGGCAGAATGGATAAAAACACATGATCCAACTATACTTTGTCTACAAAAACTCACTTACATTAGATACCAGGACATAGGTTGAAAGTGAAAGGATGGAAAAAGATATTCCATGCAGATAACCAAAAGGAAGCTGAGGTGGCTTTGGTAATATCAGACAAAAAAGACTTTAAGTCAAAAATGGTTCTAAGAGACAAAGGACATTATTAACAAATGGGTCAATTCACCAAGAAGATTTAACAATTATAAGCACATATGGACCAAACAATTGGAGTTCCAAAATATATGAAGAAAACACTGACAACTGAAGGGAGAAACAGACACTTCTACAATAATAGTTGGAGACTTCAATAACACACTTTGAATAATGGATAGAACAGCCAGATCAATAAGGAACTAAGGACCTGAACAACACTGTTAACCAACTGGACCCAATAGACATAGAGAACATTCACCCAAAAACAGAACATATTTTTCTCAAGTGCAGATGGAACATTCTCCAGGATAGAATATATGTATGTTAGGCCACAAAACAAGTCAATGAATTTTAAAAGATCAAAATCATACAAAGTACCTTTTCCAATAACTCGTCTCTAAATGTTTGATAGAATTTGCCTGTGAAGCCCTCTGGTCCTGGACTTTTGTTTGTTGGAAGATTTTTAATCACAGTTTCAATTTCATTACTTGTGATTGGTCTGTTCATATTTTCTATTTCTTCCTGGTTCAGTCTGGGAAGGTTGTACCTTTCTAAGAATTTGTCCATTTCTTCTAGGTTGTCGAGTTTATTGGCATATGATTGCCTGGAGTAGTCTCTTATGATCCTTTGTATTTCTGTGTTGTCAGTTGTAACTTCTTTTTCATTTCTAATTTTATCAATTTGAGCCCTCTCCCTTTTTGTCCTGATGAGTTTTCTCAAGAAAAAGGTTTATCAATTTTATCTTTTCACAGAACCAGCTTTTAGTGTCATTGATTTTTTTCTGTTTTCTTCATTTCTATTTCATTTATTTCTGCTCTGATCTTTGTGATTTCTTTCCCTCTACTAACTTTGGGTTTTGTTTGTTCTTCTTTCTCTAGTTGCTTTAGGTGTAAGGTTAGGTTGTTTACTTGAGATTTTTTCCTTGTTTCCTGAGGTAAGATTGTATACCTATAAAATTCCCTCTTAGAACTTCTTTAGCTATGTCCCACAGGTTCTGGATTGTCATGCTTTCATTTTCATTTGTCTCTAGGTATTTTTTGATTTCCTCTTTGATCTCATCAGTGATCCACTGGCTGTTTACTAACATATTGTTTGGCCTCCACGTGTTTGTGTTTTTTAGTTTTTATTTCTTGTAGTTGATTTCTAATCTTATAGCCTTGTGGTTGGAAAAGATGCTTGATATGATTTCAGTTTTCTTAAATTTACTGAGGCTTGCTCTATAGCCCAGCATGTGATCTATCCTGGAGAATTTCCATGTGCACTTGAGAAGAATGGGTATTCTGCTGCTTTTGGATGGAATGCTCTATAAATATCGATTAAGTCCATCTGCTCTAATGTGTCATTTAAGGCCTGTGTTTCCTTACGAATTTTCTGTCTGGATAATCTGTCCAGTGATGTAAGTGGGGTGTTAAAGTCCCTCACTATTATTGTGTTACTGTTGATTTCTCCCGTTATGGCTGTCAGCAATTTGCCTTATATCATGAAGTGCTCCTATGTTGGGTGCATATATATTTATAAGTATTATACCTTCTTCTTGGACTGATCCCTTGATCATTCTGTAGTGTCCTTCTCTGTCTCTTAAAACAGTCTTTAAAGTCTATTTTGTCTGATACGAGTATTGCTACTCCAGCTTTCTTTTGATTTCCATTTGCATAGAATACCTTTTTCCATCTCCTCACTTTCAGTCTGTATGTGTCCCTAGATCTGAAGTGGGTCTCTTGTAGACAGCATATATAGGGGGCCTTGTTTTTGTAACCATTCAGCCAGTCTATGTCTTTTGGTTGGAGCATTTAATCCATTTACATTTAAGGTAATTATCGATATGTATGTTAACTGTTTTAGATTTGTTTTCGTAGGTCTTTTTTCTTCCGTACCTCTTTTGTTCTCTTGTGATTTGATGGCCATCTTTAGTATTGTGTTTGGATTGCTTTTTTTTTGTTTTCTATTGTAGTTTTTTGGTTTGCGGTTACCATGACGTTTTGATATAGCCGTCTATATATATACAAGATAGTTTTAAGTTGCTGGTCTCTTAGTTTCAAATGGATTTCCAATATCCTGTGTTTGTACTCTCCTCAAAACCTCTTTGCTGGTTTTGATATCATATTTGTGTGTGGATGATTCCCTACCTTTACTGTATGTTTGCCTTTACTGGTGAGCTCTCCCATTTGTAATTGTTTGTAGTTGTAAAGTTCCTTTAGCATTTGTTGTAAAGCTGGTTTGGTGGTACTGAATTCTCTTAGCTTTTGCTTGTCTGTAAAGCTTTTGATTTCTCCATCAAATCTGAATGAGAGCATTGCTGGGTAGAGTATTCTTGGTTGTAGGTTTTTCCCTTTCATCACTTTAAATATATCTTGCCCCTCTCTTCTGGCCTGCAGAATTTCTGCTGAAAAATTGGGGATTCCCTTGTATGCTATTTGTTGCTTTTCTCTGTCTTTAATTTTTGTCAGTTTTATTAATATGTGTCTCAGTGCGTTCCTCCTTGGGTTTAACCTGTATGGGACTCTCTGCGTTTCCTGGACTTGAGTGTTTCCTTTCCTGTGTTAGGGAAGTTTTCGGTTATTATCTCTTCTCTTCAGATATTTTCTCAGGCCCTTTCTCTCTCTCTTCTCCTTCTGGGACCCCTATAATGTGAATTTTGGTGCATCTAATGTTGTCCCAGAGGTCTCTGAGATTGTCTTCATTTCTTTTCATTGTTTCTTCTCTTTTCTGTTCTGCAGCAGTGATTTCCACCAACCTGTTTTCCAGCTCCCTTATTTGTTCTACTACTTCATTTATTCTGCTGTTGATTCCTTCTACTGTATTTTTCATTTCAGTTATTGTATTGTTCATCTCTGTTTGTTCTTTAAATCTTCTAGCTCTTTGTTAAACATTTCTTGTATCTTCTCAGTCTGTGCCTCCATTCTTTTTCCATGATCTTGGATCATCTTTACTATTGTTATTCTGAATTCTTTTTCAGGCAGACTGCCTATCTCCACTTCACTTAGTGGTTGTTCCAGGGTTTTATCTTGTTCCGTTGTCTGGAACATATTTCTCTGCCATCTCATTTTGTCTAACTTTCTGTGTTTGTGGGCTCCGTTCCTTGGGCTGCAGGACTGTAGTTCTTCTTGCTTCTGGTGTGTGCCCCCTGGTGCGTGAGGTTGGTCCAGGGGCTTGTGCAGGTTTCTTCATGGGAGGGACTGGTGTCTGCCCACTTGTGGGTGGAGCTGGATCTTGTCCCTCTGATGGGCAGGGCCATGTCAAGGGGTGTGTCTAGAGGTGGCTGTGAGCTCAGGACAACTTCAGGCAGCCTGTCTGTTGATGGCTGGGGCTGTGTTCCCACCCTGTTGGTAGTTTGGCCTGAGGCATCCCAGCACTGGATCCTGCAGGCTGTTGGGTGGGGCCAGGTCTCAGTGCCAAAATGGCAACCTCCAGGAGAGCTCACACCAAGGAATATCCCGTAGGGGCCTCTGCCGCCAGTGTCCTTGCCCTGGCAGTGGGCCACAGATGACCCCCATCTCCTCAGGAGACCCTCCAAGACCCACAGGTAGGTCTGGCCCAAGCTCATATGGAGTCACTGCTTTGCCCTGGGTTCCAGTGGATGTGAAACCTTGTGTGTGCCCTCCGAGAGTGGAGTCTGTTTCCCCCAGTCCTGTGGAGCTCCTGCACTCAAGCCCCACTGG
The DNA here is from genome assembly GCF_949987515.2 of Delphinus delphis. NCBI lineage: Eukaryota > Metazoa > Chordata > Mammalia > Artiodactyla > Delphinidae > Delphinus > Delphinus delphis. The sequence goes on from NC_082684.1 coordinate 105,058,694, forward strand.
CCTTCGAAGTCAAATGTTCTGGGGGCTCCTCCTCCTGATGCCAGACCCCCAGGCTGGGGAGGCCTGACGTGGGGTTTAGAACTCTCACTCCTGTTGGAGAGCCTCTATGATATATATTTTCCAGTTTGTGGGTCGCCCACCTGGTGGGTATGGGATTTGATTATATTGTGAAAGTGCCCCTCCTACCATCTCGTTGTGGCTTTTTGTCTTTGGATGTTGAATATCTTTTTTGGTAGGTTCCAGTCTTTTTTTGTTGATGGTTGTTAAGCAGTCAGTTGTGATTTTTGTGTTTTCGTAAGAGAAGATGCACTCAAGTCCTTTCTACTCCACCATTTTGTCTCCTGTAATTTTTTTCTACTGTCTGTTTTCTATTTCCTCATTTTTTGCTCTTACATTTATTATTTCTTTCTTACTTACTTTGGCTTTACTTTGTCTTCTTTTTCTAGTTTCTTAAAGAGAAATCTAAGTCATTAACTTTAGGGCTTTTTCTCTAATTATAAATGTCCCTTCTAATCACTTTTAGTTGCATCCCACAATTTTAATATACTTTTATTAACATTTAATTCTATATATTTTCTAATTTCTTTTATCTGACCTATGGATTATATAGGAATGTGTTGTCAATTTCTGAATAGTTGGTGTTTACCTAGATACCTTACTGTTACTGATTTCTGATTTAATTCCACTGCGGCTGGAGAACACATTCTGTATGATTTCAATTATTTTATCCTCTACAATGCAATGTTATAATTTGTGCTTAAAATAGTTCTATGTATTTAGAGAAATTAAAAGGAGGAAAAAATCTTTTATAGTTACCCAGCTGTTTACCATTTTTTAAAGTGTTTTGTCTTTTTATTTTTATTTAGTTATAATTGACATACAACACTATATTAGTTTCAGGTGTACAACATAATGATTCGATATTTGCATATATTGCAAAATGAACACCATAATAAACCTAGTTAACATCTGACACCATATATAGTTACAGAATTTTCTTCTGGTAATAACAACTTTTAACATCTACTCTCTTAGCAACCTTCAAATATACAGTACTGTATTAACTATAGTTGCCATGCTGTACATTATAACCCCGTGACTTATTTACTTCATAACTAGGAGTTTGTACCCTTTTGACTCCCTTCACCAATTTTGCATCCCAACTCACTCATCTGGCAACCACCAATCTGTTCTCTGTAAGATTCCACATATAAGTAAGATCATATGGTACCTGTCTTTTTCGCTTAGCATAAAGCCCTTAAGGTCCATCCATGTTGTCAAAAATGGCAAGAGTTCATTCTCTTTTAACGGCTAAATACTGCGTGTGTGTGTGTGTACACACACACACACACACACACACACACACACATCTTCTTACCCACTTGACCCATCAGTAGATGTTTAGGTTGTTTCCAACTTGGCTATTGTAAATAATGCTGCAATGAACATGGGGGTGTGTACAGCTTTTGGGGTTCGTGTTTTTGTTTTCTTTGGATAAATACCCAGAAGTAGAATCGCTGGATTATAGGGTAGTTCTATTTTTAATTTTTTGAGGAACCTCTATACGGGCTGCACCAATTTACATTCCCACCAACAATGCGTAAGGGCTCTCTTTTCTCCACATCCTTGACAACACTTGTTATTTCTTATCTTTTTGATAACTGCCATTCTGACAGATATGAGGTGATATTTCACTGTGGTTTTGCTAGTTACCATTTTTGGTGCTTTTCATTCCTTCCTAAAGATCCAAGTTTATATCTAGTATCATTTCCTTTCAGCCTTAAGAACTTCCTTTAGCATTTCTTACATTGCAGGTTTACTGGTGATGAATTCTGTTAGCTTTTCCTTGTCTCACAATGTGTTTCTTTTGCCTTCATTCTTAAAGGATATTTTCACTGGATACAGAATTCCAGGGTGACAGTTTTCTCCTAACAGCATTTTAAAGATGTTGTTCCACAGTGTCTTCTGGCCTGCATAGTTTCTGACATGAATTTATAAAAGATGAGAATCACTGTTCTCTTTATAAGTAATCTTATCATTTTTCTCTGGGTGGTTTCAAAATTTCTTCTGTATCTTTGGCTTGTAGCTGCTTGACTGTGACGTGCCTGGGCATGGGTTAGGAGTTGTTGGGTTTCTTAAATCTGTATGTATGTATCTTTCACTAAATTTGGAAAAATTTTAGCCACTATATTTTCTAATTTTTTTTCTGCCTCACAAGAAATTTTTCCTACCCAGAGAGACTATGAAGGGCAGACAACAGTGTAATTAACATCTTTAAAGTCCTATTAGGAGAAAATGTCAAATATCCAGTGAAAATATCTGGCAAGAATGAAGGCAAAATAAAATACATTTTCAGACAAGGGAAAACTAAAAGAATTATAACCAGTAAGCCTGTAATACAGGCAATGTTCTTCAAGGACAGAATTGCATTTAGAACTCTACTTCCTAGTTTTAAGTCCATTACTTCTTACGGTCCTTATGGTGTTTCTCTCTCTTTTACTTAAGGAATTAAGAAGCTGCATCTTACCTGAGAAAAATATTCTTCTGAGATACGTGCGGCCCACTCAATGCACTGCTCCAGGGGTCGGCAGGGATTGGACACATCAGCACACTTAATCAGCATTCGTTTGATCAAACTGCGGTTGTCTGGAGTTCTGAGCATAGTGGTTATGGCTTCTTGATTTTTATCAGTTTCCTAAAACATGAGTGGAATTCAAAGCAATCAAAATGGGGCCCCAGGTACCAAGCCGGTTTACTCCTGCGGTCCCACTGTAACCACGGTAAGGCACAGCCCAGGATCTACAAGTTAGGATCTCACAAGACAGTGCGGACGATACTCTGCGGACTGAGCTTGGCCCCTTACTCTACAAACGGGAAAACCAAAGCCTAGTGAGATTCCAGCAGGACCCAGAAGTAGAGGGTAGCGCTGGAGGTTGGCGTATCTGCCTTTCCTCTTCTTTTTGGCTCTTCCTCTCACTCTGTTTCTCACAGTTACCTTTTCTTTCTGTTCTATTACGTCTATCATGCTCCCTTGGTAAGCACTCAAAAGACTGGCTTTATCTTTTATTATATTCACTAAAAAACAGAGTGAACTGAAAAATAAAAGATTTCTCTGCCCTCATAACAAAGCATCTTATAGTCCACCAGGGGCTCTGCTTCTCACATGCCAATCTCCAATCACCTAGCTCTGTGAGAGGTATGATCTTGGGAACTAGCTGTCCGTGTACCGAGGCTGTGTCAGATATAGTGATACGTCCTCAACACTGCCCTAACATCTTATGGTGTACAGAGGACTTAGTCATTCTCTTTTGGTCTGCACTCACAAAAAGGTCCTGTGGTAGGCATGAAAATCAGTATTATTTACACTATTACATTTTACAGATGAGAACCCTGGGACTCTGAGAGGTGAAGAAACTTATCCAAAGCTACCCAGCTGAGCCAGGGTAAGAACCTAAGTTCTGCCTTTAGTCCTGGATTCTGTCTATTCACAGTACCACATGCTATCTGATTCACAAGGAGCCCCTCTGGATATGGAATCTCAATCCAGGGCGTGAGGGACTCTCTGCTTATTGGCCCCCTGAAGCAAATGCAGATTGGAAGAGGGAGTCCTGGGGCAAAGAACATGGTAAGAGGCATGGGCGAGCATCTCCTCATTCTGATCCTGTGCCCATCGGGCAACTTTCCAGAGGAGTCAGTCATGTGATTTCTGTGCGTAGTCACAGCAGTCTAAGAAGGCCTGATGATCCTGTCTCAGTGGGGACAGATCTACCATCAAGATGGGTAGGAGGCATCCCGAGCCCAGGCTGCCTAGTCTCCTGGAGAGCGCCAGAGTGGACACTGCAAGTGTCCTCAGTAGTTCTCCTTGTTTCCCACTGCCAACCATGTTTGTGCTGACCCTTCTCTCTTCAGGTGTGTGACTACACTGACTACAGTACTGCCAGCTGGAAACCATTTTCTTTCATGATACTTTGTCCCTGCTCTGACCCACTGGATACTGATTTCCAGTCTCTCAGAAGTAACTCCAAGTACCGACAAAAGAGATGAGAAACGTTGACTGTCAAGTGGAATGGAAAACTCAGCTAAGTCTAGGAACTTCCCAGAATAGATGGAGGAAACCCAAGTCTACGAGGTATGTGGTTTCTTTCTGTGGGAATGGGGTCAGCCAGGAGCAGTAGCCCAGGCAATAACCAGCCCTCTCCAGGATGGCAGGGCATGAGTCAGTGAGAGGCTGGTGTGGGTGCCTCTGCTCTGCAAGTCCTTGGGAAGGGAGTGAAGTCAAAGGCAGACTGACAAACTGGAGAACAGGGAAGGGTGAAGGGAGCAGAGTTCTCAACAGGTTTCCAATCAGGTGAAACAGGAACAAGGGTGAAGGGTAATAAGCTAGAAAGCCAGGGATAGTCAAAAGCCATGGCCTAACACATGAGTTGCAGAAGTAGAGTTAGAATTCAAGGAGCTGTCATCCTAGCCTGAGGATAAGTCATCCCTGTGCGTGGTGACAGGCGCTGGGGAGGAGGAATGTGGAAAAGGCTGTGAGCTGATGCCGAGATGTTCAGTGCACATGGGGTGGTAGGGCAGGCACGTGGGCCTCAGAGGAAGAGGGTTCATGAGAAGAGCATGTTCTCTAGGTGCTGCTCTCACCTTGAATCTAGTATAACAGATACCATCTATTCAGTGCCATGCCCATCAGTCCTATGCCTTGAGACCTGTTATACCCATTCTACAGACAAGGAAGTGGTGAAGGAGAACTAGGATGAGAACTCAGACGGGGCTGCTTCCTCAGCCGTGGTCTCCTGCCTGGGGAAAGGGTTAATGTTCTCCTTGCCAGGAAGTTGTTCTGGGCTCCATGCCTCAAATCCAAAAATGAGGAGCAACGATAATGTCACCCTTGTGGTCCAAATACCGAATCCTTCCCAACCCCACCCTCCTCTGACATAGACCAACAGAGGACAGCTGCTGCTACCACAGAATACGCACGGCAGGGCGTGGCTGGTGAGAGACCTCATGGGCTCCAACGGACCCCAAAATGCGCAAGAAGAGGGGAAGGGGGCAACTGTTGAGAAAGGGCTCAGGAATGGCCCACCCATCTAAAGGTAGTTTATCTAAAACCTGACCCTCCCTTCAGAGTTTTCATATCTATTTTTGTATATCCTATTTTTTTTTCCTTCCAAGTTTTTGTACTTTAACTTTTTAACCAATGGAAATGAAATTCAGTGAGCCCAATGGGGGTAATGATAACACTCGTGATATCCTAGGCCCATGCTTCCCCACAACACATAGGAATAAGGGCCCCAAACACAGGCTCCCTTTGCAACCAGCTCGCTTACCCCATCTTCCTCTAATGCTGCCAAGGGCTTGTTGATGCTGTTGACAAATTTGTTGACGTGCTCAAAGTGCTTTGTCATTTCTGTGGCTAAGACCATGTCGATAATACTCTGGCGCAGCATCCGGTAGTCATTCCTGTTTCAGACAACAAACGAGAGAGGCTGCTGCCGGTTACTGATCCAGACCAGACAGATGTTCCTGAAAACAAGCTATTATCTAGGACACATGTCCACTGTGGCTAAAATTCTAATGCACTGGAAGTCAGTGGCAGGGCATACTTTAAAAGAATGTGCAAGTTAAAGGTTTTACTGCCTCGATTGCTGTTAGCAAGGGGAACCTGAACAGAAGTTAAAATCAGAAGCTTATGGGTAAGACTATAGACACAATGTTCATGGTGGTGTCGTTCTGAAGTAAAAAGCACATAGTTCTTAAGATAAAAAAAGATGGAATGCAGCAGGGGTGACCAAAGCCAGCTCTCTGAATGAAGACGGAGGTCTGGGTTATGAAGAATGTACTCTATACAGAGGAACCTTGAGACCCAATAATTTTAGTGCCCAGAAACGTAGAGGGCAGACCTTCTGAAAGCTGAGAGAATCACAGGGCATACTTGATTACCTCTTCCTCCAGCCCTTGTTTTTATTTAATTACTTTAAAGTTTTTATTTTTTGAGAATGGAAATGATATAATTAAAAATTCAAAAGGTACATAAACTGCCATCTCCATTCAGCCCCAGCTACGCTGCTCCTTTCCCTGGAGACAACCAAAGTTACCAGGGTCTTGTGAATTTTTCCAGAGGTAACTGATATACATACAGGCAACTATGAATAAACTAACTTTAAGTCCACGTATGAAATTCTAAAACATGGCAAAAGGGAGTTATTTTTAAAATCCCTTAAAAGTTTAAAAGCCTTCCTTAAAAATCCAAATTGGTAAGTGTTCCTCATGACAGATCACTTCTTCCACCTAACAGTTATCAGGCCCCACACTAGACACTGAGGGCACAGTGAGGAAGAGAAGACATATGACACTGTGATCTTACAGCGCTTAACAGTCAAACCAGAATCAGGCAAACGAAGGAACCTGGGACTGAACAATTAATGTGAGGGGTCAGGGAAGGCTTCCGCAAAGAAGTGACGTGTGAACAGAGACAACGACGAGACGTCTGCTGGGCAGAGTGGAGTCTTCCAGGCAGAGATGTAAGGTGACAGCTTCTCTGGGTCTCTCGAGGTGTCTGCCTTATACTTTGTCGTCTTGGAATGTCAAGACACAAAGGAACTGAACCTTGAAAACATCGTGCTGAGTGAAAGAAGCCAGACACAAAAGACACATATTGGGGATGCTTCCATTTATATGAAGTGTGCAGAACTGGCAAATCTATGGAGAGGGAAAGCAGACCTAGAGCTGTGGGAGTTGAGGGGGGAATGGGGAGAGACTGCCAATGAGCTCGAGGTTCTTTTGCGAGGTGATGGAAATGTTCTAAATTTCGACTGTAGTGATGGTCACACAACTCTGAATAGAAGAAAAACCACTGTACACTTTAAACGGGTGAACTGTAGAGTACATGAATTATATCTTAATAAAATTGTTTTTAAAAAAATGAGAGAGGAAACATACTTTCCAACTCGTTGTTCTTACCTCTCCATGTTTTTAAAGATGTTGCATTTATCATCACCAGTGGTCAGCTGGAAGGCCAAGGCCGCGTGGTGTCTCTCGAGCACAGCAGTGTCGTTATACAGAATGGCCAGCTCACTCCCAGCATTGCACAGGAAGGAGTTGGTTCTCCCGGGGTGGTCCAGGTCATGGACAGTGGCTGCAATGAGGGCAGTGACCTCATCAAGTGGATCTAAAGTTTGCTGAAAACAAGAGATCATTTAAAAATTGGGGCAAGGCATTGAAAGCAAGGTAGCCTTCTGGGTAGTAGTTTTCTTTCTGCCCTATTACTTTAAGGTAAGGATATTTCGGATTTCTGAGAAAAGCATAATGTTGAGCAAACTCAGTTTTCCCATCTCCACTCAGACACAGTTTCATCTTTGCATGTTTATTAGGAAACATTATCTGATTCTCAGTCTCACACAAGTTAAGGACTTACCAAGACACAGGGTGTCCTCAACAGACAGGAGTCACCTCCTCAGAAAGTCTGTCTCTAGACCCATCACAAAAAAAGGCCTTTAGTCTGAGATATTGACTTAGACCAACATAAACTAGTATTACTGAATAAAAGAGAGAAATAATTTTTTAAGTTATGCATCTCTTACATTAACTGGGGATTGGTCTATAGTTTTCTCCCCCCTTCTGCTGCTACCTTTGTCAGGTTGATTTCAGGGTTTTGTGACTCTGTAAAATGATCTGGACGTTTTCCATCTTTTTCAAGACTTTGAAACGGTTTATGTAACATGGAAAAATTCCTTAAAGGGCTAAAGAACTCACCTGTCCATCTGGGTCAGGAGCCAGGTTTTGAAGAAATTAGTTGATAGTTTAAAAACAACTCCCATGGTACTGACCTCTCTCTTGGTTTTCTACTTCCAGCATTAATTTGATTTAAAACTCTAAGTACAGAAGTGTATGGTACTTTCTTCTATTAATCTCCATTTCAAATGCGTGTATTTCTGTGTTTACTGTGTTTTTGATTAGTTTGGCTAGAACTTAATTCTCTTGCTGTTTCAAAGAATCATTCTGGATTATCACTTTGCTCTTCCCATTTTATAGGTTTTGATACATAGGCTTCTCATTTTGTTGTTTTCTAAACTTATTTTTGGCTTTATTTCCTTGCTTATCCCTAAATTGTTTGAAATATTTTCTCATTTGTAGTGACTGACATTTTTTATTTAACTTTTAGTTATTAAATCCTAGTTTTTGTTGTGGTTAGAAAATATAGACTATGAAATTTTGAAGTTTATCAAGACAGTAATTGTGTCCTAGTATAAGATCATTTTTGGAAATATTCTACAAACACTTGAAAACAGGGTGTGTATCTAATAAATCAGTCTTGTAAAATTTATTTAAATTGAAATTCAACAGTTTTATCTTTAAATGGGTGAATTTTATGATGTGAATTATATCAATAAATGCTATTAAAAATTAATAAGTTAGCTTTCTGAATATATATTTGCATGTTATCTATAGAGGAGTTCAAAATCAATAAATTACAGCAAAAGTTAGGTTGTCTTTATATGCTGAACCATATTGACACAGACATCTCTCCCTCTGCCATTTGTCTTCATGCTTTATAAAAACAGCCCTCTCTCTGGACTCTTATTATGCCTACAGTCTGTTGTTATTAAAACAACAACAACAACAAAACCCGAAAAACCAAACTAGAGGGAAAGAGAAAGCACAAATGGGAGACCCAGCTCTGAGAAGATAGGATTTCAGGGTGGGGAGTGACTCAACACGTCCACGTGCTGGAATCATCCCCGCACGCTGCTCTCCTCCCTACAACTAACTAGTCGCAGGTACAGATGAGGTAGTGGGACTGGGATGCACTGGCCCTCACTCTGCTGACTGCCAGGGCTGGTCCTGGCCACCATGTGGCCTTCCTCAGATGCCAGGACATCAGGCAGTGATGCCTCGCTGTCTCATTCCTCCCGAGGCCCTGTTTCCTTAGGTACAAAACCAACGGTTTGATTCATCTGCTCTCAAGTATACAATACTTCTGAAAGTGAAATGGCCACGCACTAGAGCTCCCTGGACCCTCTGTGCCATTTTATGATGGATGCTGAAGGAAATAACACAAATACTTTGGCAAATCAGTGAAGGTCTAGTTGCTGCTTCGAAAATTTCCCCAATGAAATAATTGACAACGTGAAAAGGCTTTCTAAGGAAGCTTCGTTTGGGAGTGGGCGGTGAGTAACACTCCCTGAATGGAACCTTTCTCCCGTGACGCCCTCCTTACTGGGACCTACTCCCATCCCCCTATGGCCTCAAAGCTGGAGCTAAAGCTGCTACATGGCCCCCAGGCAGACCCTGGGCCAGTTGTGAACGGCCACCAGTAGGTGCCAGTGGCCACTGCACCTGATGCTAGGAGCCTCGCCCTTCCTCCCCTGCGCCGACGAGATGGCGCAGGACAGGCACTGGGCTACGAAAGGAGCCTGCCGTCCAAGTGAAGTGGACGGTACAATCAGGAGGGTACCCAGGAGGGTGTGGGGACACGGAGGAGGGTGCCCCAGGGAGGGCTTCCTAGAGGAATGAAGGCTGGTGTTGATTCCTGAAGGGCAGGGGGAGATGTGAGGGAAGCCGGCACCAGCAAAGGGACCGGCATGTCAAGGGCAGGAGCGTTAGAAACTAAAGTGGCTCAGCACAGCCCAAACATGGCCTGTGTGTTGCGAGCGGTGCACACCATCTGTGGGGTTTGAAGCTTAAATCCTGTGGGAGATGGGAGGCTGCTCCTGGGACCCATATGGTCAGAGCGAGTTCCCTAGGAGGCCGGGCAGCCAGGAGTTCTTGTTTGGCACCATCTAGACGACAAATGACGGGGCCCTGACCGGGACGGCGGCAGGGGCGTTGCGAGGAGAAGACGATTCTGAGAACACTTAGGGGTTGTAGTCAGCAAGGTCAGATGACCTACCAGGTGCTGGGGGCTGGAGGAGAGGAGAGAACTGAAGATGACCCCAGGCTTCTGACATGGGTATCTGCTGGGATGATGGGACTCTGGGCCAGGCAGGTGACCCTGGGTGGGAGCAGTGCTGGGCAAAGATGATGAACTTGGTCTCAAACCCCGCTGACTCTGAGGGATGCGGGGGGCCCTAAAGGGGCCATATCCAACCTTGCCTGCAGGGTCAGAGTAAGACCCCTCAGAAAAACAGCCTTCTCCTGTTCTTGCTGGCTTCCTCCCCGGAGAACGAACCCTGCTCCTTATTCTTCCAGGAATGGCTGGGGTCATGTCATGAAATCATTATCAACTCCCCAGAGCCACAGCGTGGCCTCCTGCCTGACTTCTCCTGTGGCCGCCCCTTTCCCGGGCCAGGCTGCACCCGTGCCGGGCCCTCCTGAGCAGTGACACTGCACAGCAGCCCGCCCCACTGCTCCTGCCTGTTAAGCGTGGAGCACAAACCCAGCTCACCTTTATCCTCTCCTTGCAGAGAAAATAGGCAGTGGCGTGAAGCACATCGGCAGAATGTGTAGAATTGTGGTAGGGGTTAGAAGCGTGATAATTGGCTTCGATAATTTGCAACCACGATCTCAGCGTTGTCTCAGAGCATTTTAAGACTTCACAGACTCCAAAGCGAGCAAATATTTTGAGACCAAGATAAATCAAAGGCCTACAGAGAAAAACATCCACAGTGTTAAAACAAAGCAAAGAAACAGGCAAAGTGTTGGATCTACTCAGATCCAACAAGCAAACCCGAGCCAGGCTTCAGAGGGTGCGCAGGGCAGCAGAGCGGAGCCTGTGCAGCTGGCACATGGGTGGCACACGGGTGGCGCTCTGTTGCCCTCTCTCCTGGTAGCCAATGCCAAGCTCTGGGTGGAGCCCAGCTCCAATTCTGGGAGCATTCATTCACCTGGTGCGCCCCACTGGCTGGGGCGAGGTTTGTTCACCCTGCCCTTCCTGATGCAGACTCCTACTGACACTAGTAGAGTCTTCAAATCAACATGCTGCCAGGCTAAACCTGCTCCAGCTTAAACCCTATCCTCTCCTTTGGACCTGCTGGACCTATGTCATTGGCCAGATGTCCCGTGTGGGAGAAAACAACAGTTCCTGATGACAGCCTATGAGCCAGAGGCTGTCACATGTCATGTGACGGTCTCGACAATCTGGAAGTGGGTGTTACAGTATGAGGAGGTTTCCCCAGAGAAGGTGACGAACTGGCCAGCAAATCAGGCCCTTCCTTGAGAAGTCACCTTCATCCAGCACCTGGCCTTTGCTTGGAAGATCAAGAAACTTGGCTCTGCTGAGGCAGTATCCAGAGGTGGTCGGGCTCACAGGACTTGAACAGACCTGCCTTGTCCCAGGTTCACACGAATACAACGTACCAGTATGTAAACCAGGTACCCAAAGCTCTGTTTGCCACGGGCATATTCTTTTCTACAGTCCTTGGCTGTGTGGGGTACCTGGACACAGAATGTTTTAGAGGGTCGACTCACTGTGAGCATATGAGCCAAGGGTAGGGGCTGGCTTGGGGACCGTCACCCAGACTGGGATGAGACCCGATGAGTTATCCCACGGCCAGCAGAGCACCCCTCTCCTGCAGTGGCCTTCTGTCTGCCAGGGTCCGGACCTCACCCTCCTGAAGGTTAACGCTGGCTGGCAGCAGGCTGGGACACCCTTTCCTGTGTGCCAAGCCAACCACACGCCTTTGCTTGACCGTTCTTCTCCAGCAAGGTACAAAATTGAAGGTAAAATCCCAATCCCACCCTACTCTCGGTGACCACGTTCAGATCAGGATGGCTGGAGTTTGGGGTGTCCCCATGCCTGTCACCAACACAGCAACCAAGATCTGGGGACAGCTCTTAACAATGTGTATGTTCGTGTATTTCTCATTTTTAGTTCTAGGCTCTGAGTGGGGCTCTTTGCTGCTATCTCGACATACCACTACCTACAGGAGAAATTAATAACCATATTTTACAGAAAAAAAAACCTCTGCTATTTGGAGAGGTTAAATCACTTGCTCAATTTCACGCTTGCTCTCTCTGCGGAAGTCACAGCCAGGCAGACTCCCCTTGGCTTCTCACTGATCCCCTCGTTGAGGCCTAGGCCCTGGTGACTCAGGGCACCTGCTGCCCTGCTGCGCTTTCCTGAGCCTCCTCCCTGACCAGGGACTGGCTCTGTGCAGAAACCATACTCCTTGGGTGGCTTTCTCCACACCGGCCCTTGGAATCAAGCTCTCTGTCTGCCGAGCTCCACGTGGACTCACCTTTTATGAGTGGCAGCCTCCAGTTCAAAAATATCAAAGTCCCAGGATTCCTCATTTTCCATGGCCTGAGTTATCTGTGATGGGATGTCGTGAAGGGAGGTGGGGGTGATCACACTGCTGGAAGCCTGCTGAAGGTCTGCAAAGTGATGTGATTCGGAGAACAAAATTAAGAGGCTTTACAGCATTAACTGTTCCTTAGGGAGAACAGTTCTGCTTCAGGGGACGGTTGCTTTGTTTCTCATTTTTGATGATACACCGAAAAACTTCTGATAAAAAAAAATTATCTTAAAACTTTTACCTGAAAAAATTATTTTCATCACTTAAGCATGGCTATAATAGTAATAGTGGTCCAAAAAACTAAAAAGGAGAAACTTACTTTTTGTTGAAAGAACATACTCATTCCTGGATGGTCTTCGAAAAACGTCCTGATAAAAATCAAGGAAAGAAGAGAAAGGGAAGTCACAGCTATTCTGTACTCCTTGAAAACCCCAGGACAGCGGGCCCCAGAGGACGCTGCGGGCAGCCCTCCCCATCAGTGCATGCCGAGGCTTCCCTGTGCTCACCTCTGCGGCCAACCCCGAGCTCAGTCACTCACCCAGGAGCACACAGCCTGACGCTGCACGGACCTGCTCAACTCCGGGGTAGGGGCATCACCAGGACGGCGAGCTCGGGAGACTTCCCAGAGCCCAGCGTCCTGCTGGCACTCAGGACCGGATGACGCCCCTCTGCCCTCAACCCTTTCCCCCCGTTTCCTGCCACCCTCCTCAACGCTCGTGGACACCAGCCTTCCTCAAGAAAACTAGATTCTTCCCTGCTCTCTAAGCACCCTTGCTCCACCCCCAAGCCCCGGAGGGGCCCCTCTCCTCAGCCCTGCGGTGCTCTCTCCCCATGCTGCCTCTCTTCACCCCTCACCCCCGGGCACTATCCCACCCCGCCCCTCATCCTTTCTCCCCACCTCCTCACCTACAGGCTGGAGGAGCCTCTGTCTCAAACAGACAAGACCACAACTAGACATCATCATCGCTGGGAACCCTCTACCCAACTGATTTTTGCTTAAAACCTTATTTTTATGAAATCAAGTGACTTTAGAAAGCAGGAATTAGGAGGGGGGATGAATTTTTACTTCTGAATTTTGTCACCAAGACAAAAAGGTGACAGATGGCAATGGAATGATCTGTTTTCCACCAAGTTGTTCTTCCCCTGTAAGGCCTCTGTACTAGATGGGGTGGAGGAGGCATCTAGACCCCTCAAGAGCCCATGGTATAAAGCCTCCTTCTAATGAAATGGTTCCAAGGCCTTCCTTCCCATGAAGTCACCAAATCTGTATAGGATGCTCTAGAGGGAAACCACGCCCCATTCACTGGTGCCTCTTTTTTTCGGGGGGGGGGGGGGTTGGGGGGTGGCGCCACGCTGTGCAGCTTGTGGGAATCTTAGTTCCTGGACCAGGGATCGAACCCATGCCCTCTGCAACGGAAGCACGGAGTGCTAACCACTGGACCACCAGGGAAGTCCCCCTGGTGCCTCTTTAGACATAGACAGTCATTCCGTTTTGTAATATGGTATGAAATATTTCATAAATTTTTCTTTTCTGCCCATCTTCAAAATCTTAAAACTAGCTAGCTGTCTAGAATGTGCTCCTCCCTTCTCTGCTTCAAGCTGTGGTCCCCCTGGGCGGCAGGCAGCAGGTGGGTGATGGCTCGGCCAGAGGGCAGCAATGGAGGGTTTAGGCCTTGACTGAGCCCCACACACAAAGAGCGCTGTGTAGGCCAGCACGTAAACAAATAACCTGAGAAAACAAATGAGAACAGCAGGATCTAGCCAGCAGCCTGGTCAAATACACTTACAGACATTAAGCCCCCAACAAGGTCGATGGCATGAGGATCATCGTCCTTAGCATCGAATTGTGGTGAATATAATTCAGTGGTTCTTAGAATTTCCAGCACACGATCTAAGGCTTCTGTCACAGGCATGGGACTGCTTTCCTGGGCAGCACTGATGATATTGATTGCCTATAATACAGAAAGAAAATGACCTGAGTTTCATAATCTTAAAGACAATGGGAAAGCAATCCAGAGTCAGGCTGGCAGTAGGGCTCAACGCTAACTTAAGGCTAGTTAAAGTGCTCATGTCACGCATCCTCTCTCTTCAGACGAGGCAGCTCCATACAACTAGGAGCATCGTTATTGCTGTGGGTCCCTTGGTGGTTCTTCTTGCTGAAAACAATCAACCGGGAGAACAAGGGACTCCCATGCTCAATGGAGACGGACCACAAACTGTTTCACCTTGGTGATGGGCGCCTCAATCTTCATGGAATGTATCCGGGCCGTGGAGGAGCGTCGTCTCTGGCTGGAAACTGTGGAGAGATCACGTGATACAGAAATCAGGGTGTTCACAGCCTTGGGTATCTGTCTCCCTTCCCGCCCCAGGCCCCACCCAGCGTGCTCAGCTGCACAATGAAGGGGTAGGACCAGAACTACCTGGTCGCTGAGCTTCCTTCCCATCCTAACAAGCCTGGGATTCTGGCATCACCAAATCTGCTTCCTTCAGCTCTAGGCACTAGGTTGCACGTGCACCCACAGACTGAAGTTCTGAGGTCACAGGCCAGAGAGAAAACAGAGGAAACAATCTAGCAAGTCAGGGCCAAACAGTGAGCCTCTTTTTGTGTTTCTAACAATAAGGCTTTATAATTATTCCGCTTGCTGCTCTCCAGGAGTGAAAATGTTCTGAAAGACAATGCCACAGAGGCTCCTTGTTTCATATATGGCGGGAGCAATAAATACAACTCAATTAACTGAAATACATGAATTTCTGGTTCAATTTTTCAAGGCATCCTTTGGTGCTTTCCACTGTTCTGCTCAATCTAGACGGGTTAGGTAAATATCTTAAGTGAGGCAGGCAGCAAATCTTAGACTCTAAAGTTTGTTAATTTTTTTGTTGCTCCTGTCAAGATCCAGTTCCTTTGGGGTGGGGAGAAGCCTGGGCAGTGAACTGGCAGGAAAACATATTCACATAGTGTTCTGTGTCTCTCCCTGAAAGCCCCACTGTCAGGCCAAATGCTGTTTACCAAAGGTCTTAAAGGACCACAGACTGTTCCACAGCCTGATGCGTCAGCCTTATTTTACCAAACTGGGGCCCAAGGAGAAACAACCAAGATTAACCAACTCAGGCGCTCTCAAATGCTCTAAATTTCAGAGACCAACAAAACTCCTTAAATCTAATTTTGGTGATCAGCACACGGTTGCCATCTTTCCATTTTACCCAACAAGGTCATTAAACCAAAAATAAAAACCACTCTTCTATCACTATATCATAAAAAGACTTGTTCTCATTTAAAAATATAATGAACGTGACATATACTTATAAAGACCAAACAATAGTGTGAATGCAATAAAGTAAGAAAAAGAAAGAAAAGGTATAAAGATTGTCATGACTGTGTATGCAGAAAGTGAAAGAATCTACAAACGCTACTCTTATAATCAATAAGCTAGTTTATCAAGGTTACTGGGTACAAGGTCAATACATAAAAATTCAATTATATTTCTATATACTAGCAACAAACAATTGGAAACTGAAATAAATAAACACCATTATGACAGCACCATAAAAATCAATATTTAGGAATAAAAGATACGTAACATTTATACACTGAAAATGCAAAACATTGCTGAGAAAAAATAAAAGGCAACCTAAATAAAGACAAAGAGCATGTTTACGTTTTGAAAGACTCAGTGTTACCGAGATTTCAATTTTCCCCAAATTGTTCTATAGATTTAAGACACTCCCAAATAAACTCCCAAGAAGCTGTGTGTGTGTAAACTAACAAGCTGATTCTAAATGTTATATGGAAATGCAAAGGACCTAGAATAGCCAAGATAATCTTGAAGAACTTTATACTACCAGATATCAATACTTACCGTATGACTGTAGTAATCGATCGTGGTATCAGTGTAAGCAAGGACTAACAGAACAATGAAATAGAGTCCAGAAACAGGCCATATATTTATAGTCAACTGGTTTACAATAATGATACTACTGCAAAAGATGGTTTTTCAACATGGTGATGGGCCAGCTGGGTTTCCCAGTGGGGGGGGGGGATATTAATCTTTGATCTCTACCTTCACTAGATGTAAAAATTAATTTGAAATGGATCACAGACCCCAAGGGAAAGATAAAACAATAAAGCTTCTAGAAGAAAACATGGGGGAATATTCTTCATAACCTTGGGATAGAGAAAGATTTCTTAAACAGGACATGAAAAAAGCACTAGCTATAACAGAAAACACTGATAAAATGAACTTTAAGATTCATTAAGAACCTCTGTTCATTAAAAGACCATTAAGAGAGTGAAAAAGCAATCCACAGACTAAGAACAGTATATTTGGAATACTTATATCTATATCTAGAATATAAAAAGAATTCCTACAAACCAACAAGAAAAAGATAAACAACCCAGTGATAAAAATGGGCAAAAGGGGCTTCCCTGGTGGCGCAGTGGTTGAGAGTCCGCCTGCTGATGCAGGGGACACGGGTTTGTGCCCCGGTCCGGGAAGATCCCACATGCCGCGGAGCGGCTGGGCCCATGAGCCACGGCCACTGAGCCTGCACGTCCGGAGGCTGTGCTCCACAACGGGAGAGGCCGCAACAGTGAGAGGCCCACATACCGCAAAAAAAAAAAAAAAAAAAAAAAAGGGCAAAATATTTGAACATTCACGTCACAAAAGAGGATATCCAATGGCCAGTAAGCATATGAAAGGGGTGCTCAACCTCATTAGTCATCAGGAAAATTAAAGTTAAAACCACATCCAGTAGAATAGCTAGAGTTTAGAACCCTGGTATAACCAAGTGTGGGAGGATGCAGAGCAACTGGAACTCTCATAGGTTAATGATGGTACATGGTACCACCCACACTGGGGAATTGTCTGCAGCTGCACAAAGGCCCAGCTATTCCACTCCCAGGTAGGAGATGAACACACATGTCCACACACACACAAGATACTTGCATAAACATATTCACAGCAGCCTTACTCTGAACAGCCCCAAAGTGGAAAGGTGAACACAAAGGGCCATTAATAACAGAATGGATAAGCAAATTGTGGCACAGTCATACAGTGGAGTACCACCAAGCTACAAAGAAGAACGGTAGCACCTAGCAACAAGGATGAATCTCAAGAACACTAAAGTGAGTGAAAGATGCCAGACACACAGACAGTGCATACTATACGACTCCATTTCTATGAAGCGCAAGAAGAGGCCAAATTAACTTATGGTGCAAGAAATCAGTGGATGCCTCTGTGTGGTGAAATATGTGCGCAAGTGCAGGCCTGCACGTGTGTAATTTCTGTATCTATTTTGGGCTGGGTGGTTACAGTCTATACAGTTCAATGTACAGAACTGTCAAAACCTACTGAACTCAACACTTAATATGAATTGTATTATATGTAAATTATAAGTCAATTAAAAAGAACAGTGGTTAAAACCCACAAACATTAAAAGAAAAGTGTTTTAACTCTCAAAAATACAGAAATGGACAAAGTAATCCAAAGGATGAACAGAAGTCAGAGTGTGGCGGTAAAGACAGTTTGGGGCACGAGTGACCTCGCCTCTGCTCTGCTGTGCCCGAGGGCCGTGACCATGAGGGCCACAGTGAGGACGGTGACAGCTGCTGCCACGACCCTGGCCAGGCACCACGCTCACTCATTTCATCCTTACGTGGTCCTCTGTGGACAGCATAATGATCCCCATATGATGATGAGGAAATGGAAGCACAAAGGTCTACCCCCAAGGTTGCACAGAAAGTAGATGAAGCTGGGACCTGAATCAAAGCAATGCTGAGGCCGAAGTCCATACTCTTCCCTGTAACACCACTTTGCTCCCTGCCCTTGCAGCAGGGGTGGGATCCGTTTCGTCTTTTCAGTGCAAGGGACACACGGCATATTTTCCAGTCCTCACGACCAACCCATGAGAGAAGTGAGGCACTGGATCTCCACTGTAACATCTGCAAAGTTTTCGCTGTTTATCTAGTAACAACCAGCTCCCTATTGCTTCCCAATTCATCTCTGAGTCAAAGAAAGTACATAGCTAGCAGTAATATTTGCCTCCACACTATCTATAGATAATTTCCATTGCATTTTTAAAACTTCTAGATCATTCAGGCCACATATCTACATAACCGTTAAAAAATTATATTCCACTTAGAACTTAAATAATATTTGCTTATGAAAAGTCTTTCACATCCCCAAATGCAGCTCACTTACTTCCCCACCAAAAGGTAAGCTTCCATGGCAAACTGCAACCCACAATGGAATATATCGCTGAGAACTTCCAAATGCATTACTCATACAATTACAACAGATAAACTGACATCTGCTGTTACAGTTTAGAAAATCAACTAGAGGACTTCCCTGGTGGTGCAGTGGTTAAGAATCTGCCTGCCAATGCAGGGGACATGGGTTCGATCCCTGGTCTGGGAAGATCCCATATGCCGCAAAGCAACTAATAAGCCCGTGCGCCACAACTACTGAGCCTGCGCTCTACAGTCCTCGCGCCACAACTACCGAAGGTCCGGTGTGCCTAGAGCCCGTGCTCCACAACAAGAGAAGCCACTGCAATGAGAAGCCCACAGACCGCAACGAAGAGTAGCCCCCACTCGCTGCAACCAGAGAAAAGCCCACGCAGAGCAGCGAAGACCCAACTCAGCCAAAAATAAATTAATTAATTAAAAAAAAAAATCAACTAGAGAACAGACGGTAAAATGTATCTTTTTCTTTTTCTTTATTCCCTGACTCCATCAAAAGGGTCAGAATGGAACCCACTGGCAAAGGAGTTGGGGGTGAGGGAGAAATGGACACAGACTGCTAGAGGGTCCCCTTCCCTCTCCTGAGCTGGAGGGGGGCAGTGACCCAGAGATCAGACTGGGGAGGGAGTGTCACACGTCTCCATGGGTTCAATACTCACAGGACCATGCTTTCTCCTCTTGTCTTTGTCACCTACCTTTGCTTGTTCGAGAGGCAGCAGTTCTGACATCTAGTGAGCTTTTCCTCCTGTCGTTATGTTTGCCTGACTGATGATCTGTGGAGACAATTAAATTATACATTACCTCTGCAAAGGGATTTTAACAACATATTAGGAAACTTACCAATATAAAGGTTTTAAAAAACAAAATTTAAGCATTAGAATACCATTTAGGAAGCCACAAAAATCAACGGAGTGCACAGAGACAAAGGCTGTGAACAATTACGTTTTAAGGGACGCTGACTTTCTCAAAATGTCCCACCTGGTACAGTCATAAAGTAGTGCTTTTCAGTTTCCAGATTATGTAATCACAGAGTCCCACGATGCAAAAACTAGCAGAAATGAACTCAAGAGAATTTCACCTATTATATTTCTATGTAATTGAATAAAGTGGTGGGAAAATTTTGATCTCCATCCACCCTTGCCCCAAAGGGAAAAAAAAAAACAAAAATCTTTTTTTGTATTTTTTTTCTACAATACAAGCTCTAAAATGTCCCTGGGAGGAATGTGCCTCTCTCTGGGAGGGTGGCACAGGAGCACTAGTCCGGGGCGCACTTCTCTGCCCCTCCTCCCGTGGATGGCACCACTGCATTTCGAGGCCCAAACAGGGCTTGTCTTTGACTCCTCTCTCCCTCACTCCACGCCAGTCAATGACAAGGCAAAGCTGACCTTCCTTCTCGTGCCCTCCTCTGTGCACCTGCCACGTGTCACACGTGGTGGCAAGCCTCCCCAACCCGTCCCCATTTCACAGACGAGGAGACTGGGAGCCGCTGTGCAGACAAGTGAGCACACAGCCGGCGCTCGAGCTCAGCTCTCCGCACCTGCAGCTGCTTCTGTCTTCTCTGCCTTCTCCCGGCTTCCTCATCTGGATTCCTGCTCACAAACAGGATCCAAAGGCAGGCCCTTGGTACTTCTCCCCACCATCCGGAACCTTCTCCACTTGCTATCTGCTACCTTCTCTTCCATGTGGGCACTGGCAGTGACCTTGTCAAGGTCACTGATGACCTCCCTGTTGCTATATCTGAAGGACACCGTTCACTTCTTACCTGACTTGTGGTACTAGACACAACTGATCATGCTTCCTGGAGACTCCTGGTTTGCACAAGTCCAACGCTGGCTTTCCTTGCACCTCTTACTGTTCCTTCCTAGTTTCCATCACGATTCATTCTCTCTTCCTCAGCACCCCTGGTGTTCCCAAAGGTTCAGTCCTCTTAGCCCTCCCTCTCAGACAACGCAATCTCCTCAGGAGACCTCATCCTTTTCTACAGCTTTTCCCAATTCCTGTGTTGCTGTCTTAATGCCAGGCCTTTCTCCTGAGCTCCAGACTTACATCTTAACTGGCCACTCGTCACCTCCATCTGGACACCCTCGGGAATTTCACACGAGCTCACTACCCAGATGAACTCAGTATCTTCTCCTAAATCACTGCTTATCCCAGGCTGCTGAACGGCATCTACCTTTTTGCTTAAGTTGGAGACAAGTCATCCATGACTCCTCCTTGTTCCTTGCCCTCAAGTGGTCAGATAAATCTATGGATTCGACCTCCTAAACACCTCTTTAATCTACCCCTGTTCTGTCCCTGTCCTGGCTCAGACACCTGTCATCCACCTCTGGATTATAATGACAGCCTCCCCTCATTGGTCCTACCGACCCCAACTTTGCCCCCTTCAACCCATTCTCCATAGGCAGCCAAGTGATCCTTCTGAAACAAAAATCTGATCAGATCACTCTCCCAATTAAAACATTTTAATGGTTCATCACTGTTTTTAGGATCAGATTTAAATTCCCCAGTGTGGCACCCAGAGTCCTGTGATATCTGGACCTCCTCTCTCCAGCCATCATGAACTATTTATCATGTGCTAGTTCACCTCCCAAACCTCTCTGCCTTGGTGCAAACTGCTTACCCCCACCTAGGAAGGCACCCCTCCCTTGACGCCTCCTTCACCTGGTTAACTCTCGATCCTCTTTGAAGATGCAGGTAAGATGCGGCTCAGGTATCATCACCTCTGGGAAATCCTGCCCTAATGCCTCACCCCCAACATTGCTGGTAACCGCCTGCTTTACTGACTTGACTGACTTCCTCACTAGCTGTGAATGACACGAGGGCACTCAACAAACATTTACTGGGCACCTACCACGTGTCAGGCTCTAAGCCAGGCGCTAGGGGTGTGAGGATGAATATAGTAGGGTCCATGCCCTCAAAGGGGGTAGTCGGAGGGCAACAAACACGGGTGAACTAAGAGTGACAGTCGTGATGCTGGGGAGCAAAAGGAGCCCCAGGAGGAAGGGGCAGGTCTCCTCTGGGAGGGGGGCAGAGAGGAGATGAGGCATGTTTTGCAGCGGGAGGCCGGCAGAGGAGGAAGGCACTTCCTGTTGGAGGACGCTGCCTGCGCAGACGGGGCAGAGCTGGCTGGAGGGAAGCGAGGAGCAACGTGTCCCAAGGCCAGGGCTGTGGCAGGTGTGGAGGGAGGCGAAGCAGGCTTGAACTTCTACTCAGCGTTTAAGTGACTCCCCTAAGGCAAGACCAGACCTAGACCTTCCTGTGACCGCCGTGTTCAGCCGCTTCTCTTACTCTGTCTGAGTCCCTGCAGAGCTCTGCAGCTGGTTCTTAAGGTACCTCCACCTGCTGGGCTGCTGCTCCTGCAGGGAGGGCCGAGGGGCTCGCAGCAGGGTGACCTTGACCTCTCAACCAGCCCACAGCCTGAACGAGCCCGCGCACAGGCCCTCCTGCCTCGAGAGGGCTCCACGCCCACGAATGACCCGAGACCTGAGGCAGCCGCGCGCCGCAGGAGGGAACGCTCAACAGGCCTTGGCCGCCGAGCCAGCTCAGGCTCAGCACCGCCCGCGACTTCACGTGTCTGCACTCAGCTTCCTGTTCCAGAAAATTGCGATCCTTCGCACTGCCCATCTTTTTAGGAGAGGAAGGTTAGCAGGGTTTCCTTGGCCTGCTGGGCAAATCCAGGAGACCCTGGAGAAGCCGTGAGGAGCAGGAACCATCCCGCAGCCCCGCGAACAGGCAGCCTCCATCCCAACACCAACACCGTGGTCCCCCGGGGGGAGGAAGCAGAGAACCAGGTTTCTTGCATGACTTGCCCCAAAGTCACTCTGCTGGGAACAGACTTTCAGAGAACTTTCTCAGACACTCTCAACCGTCCAAGCCTTTAAGGAGGGCCTGCCCTGCACCGGGACACCCCCTCCCCCCGCCTCGGGGTCTCACCGACCCCACACTGCCAAGCCTCCAGCCGCTGCCCAACCGCGGGTTCCCTGCAGCCTCGCACACGGGGAGCTCCCTCCTCCTGCGCCCGAGAAAGCTCACTTTCTCCAGATCCAGAGTAACACTCCTTTCAGGTCTGCCCAGCCCCCGCCCTGGCAGCGGCACGAGGACACCTGTAAAATACGCTGAAGCCCTGCTCCGCACCACCCGACCCGGAACCTGGCACGTTGCTGGCAAGGCCCTTCCGGACCCCCTCCTCCTCCCCTGTGCTACCCATCCCCCTGCTAAGAAGCACAGACAGCAGGCTTCGCCAAGCAGAGACAGTCACTTGGCCTGGCACGTGGTGCCCGTGCACTGTTTTGGATGAATTATGCCCTGGCCTGTTTTCTCTCCTCTACACGATGGCAATGCTGGTATTCTCGTCTCTGGTCCCTCCTTCCATGTAATCTGTTACATACAGGCTCTAAAAGCTTAGAGCTCAGGCGTCATTATACTATTCCCTTGCTCAAAAATCCTCAAACTCCCACTGTCTACCAATGAAAATCCTGATTTCCCACCTAGCATCTAAGGATCCTTCACGATCCCAACTCCCTTCCACACTGACCTTTTTTATACCAGTCAGAATTCTAACCCTGCTCTTGCTCTTTCTAGAACACACTCTGTACTTTCCCTGTTCAGTAACTGTATGTATTTCTGGAATGCTTTTCCTCTCACACCCATCTTCTTACTCAAATCCACCTCTCCCTGTCTGGAACGTCCCCCTCCCTCTTCCTCTGCCTTTCTCACCCACTAATGATCACTTCTTATCACTTGCTATGTGTCCCTTCGTGTCAGTATGTCTCTCCTCTTTTCCGATTCAAGCCTGATTACTCTTGGGGCGCCCACAAGAACTGTTCCAGCATGTGCTTCAGAGCTTCTGGAGTTGGCCATCTGGATTTGAGTGCCAACTCTCCCACTTCCTAGATGGATATCCCTGGGCAAATTAGGTAGCCTTTCAGTTTCCTTATCTGTAAAAAGGGAACTTCATCTATTAAGCGTCTATCCCTCTGGGTTATTGCAAGGCTTCAACTAAATACACCGTAAGTTAAGCACTCAGCACAGTGCCTTGTACACAACAAACACTCAGAAAAACTTGTGGGAAACATTCCTAGAATGAATGAGTGAACTGTGCCGGTACTGCTGAAAGCACACCATCAACAGCTGACGGTATGGAAGACAAAGTCTTCTCCTTGGAGGCTCTTACAGACCAGCTGGGCAACCAGAGCACTGCCTGGGCATGGCAGGGTGCTATAAAGCACCCACACAGGCTGGATGGAGAGCCTCTGGCATGGAGCCGGAGAGGACCTGCACCATCACAGGTAACGGCCAGAGCAGGAAAGTGGCTTGCTGAAGCCATGATATATGCTGGAAGGAAACAGGTGATTCCAGGCCAGGGAAAAACATAGACATGGGGTGAGCGGATGGTGTCCAAAGCACATCAAGTCCTCAGGAGACGGATACGACGTGAGGCAGGTCTGATGGGGTCCACCTACCTCCCCGTAGGCTGGTGGTGAAAGCATCCCTGCTAAAGCACTGTAGTCTGAAACCAACACAGTTGCCTCTTCGAGCACAGATCATGCCAACAGACCACACTCCACTCAACACATCTTCACATAAGTTCATGCAATGGAGATGACCAGTTCTCTCCCCACAGGCTGAGACCCACCCCAGGACACCTGTCATATCGCCCACCTGTGCTCGGGTCCTCTGACTCATAAACCAGCCTGGGAGTCAGGGAGAGAAATGCTGCCACGGTGCTAGGAAAATACAGTCCCACCTACGCAACAGACAAGCTCGTCAGAGGCAGGGCCTGTTTTTATTTTTTTATTTTTTCAAAAGCTCAGTGAACCCTAAGAATGAATATGGGGCACCATACCTGTATGAGTGTCAGACTGAACACATTCAGCTATTTTCGTAGCCTAAAAATGAATTTTAGAAGACATTAGTTTTGAGTGCCTAGTTATACAGTAAGGGAAATCTTGCTGGGTCCCTGGGGTCCCAAGGGCTCTCCTTACATACCTTATTGTTGCCATTGCACGCTCTGACAATGGACACATAGTGTCTAATTTTTCTGCAAGTAGAAAACAATGTATTATTTCTCTCCTGGCTCTCTATTCTGGTGGATATCTAGCTAATTTTTCATTAGGAAAGGAGCATCTCTCTTTCACAATACATACAATGCTTGGAGGACAGCAGTTCTATTTGTGTGTGGCCAAGGCCACCAATAAACAAACAAGAGTCTACAAGCATCCTCTGGTGTCTCTGTAGAAGAGAAGTTGACTCTTCAGTAAAAACAACAAAATCCTTCTGAGTCATCACGACACACAATAAAAAGTACCTAGGTTTTAAAAATGTACTACATGTTAACCAACCCAAAGCCTCTAATTCCTTAACATGTTTTCACAGTTTCACAGCCCTCTCTTTTGATGCTCTTCCTGAAGTTTCAGCAAACAATCTGCTCACAGTCATTCATGGAAACAGCCACAGGCCACACTGGGGCCGAATGTGCGAGTCTAGAACAAAGCAACTGGGGCTTATCTCAGAAGATGCTGACTCTCCTCACTTATTTTCGATTTTTCAGCTTTTCCCCTTGATAATCCAATCCCTACAGTTATCCTCCCCCAATTTGGAAAGGCCAAAAAAGGCAGAGAATCAGAACAGAGAGCCCACACAGAGCCGTCTCCCTGAGGCAATCGCCAGCCGGCAGCAGAGCCTGGTGACCAAGCACGTGAGCCATGCGGTCAACGCAGAGGCCTGCAGCCCGGCTCCGCTGAGCGCTGGCGGCCGGACTCTGGGCCAGCCTCACCTCTCTAAGCCTCAGGCTCCTCGTCTGTCAAACAGAGACGGTCACAGTGCCGACATCATGGGGCTGTGGCCAGGATGAAATGAAGTGACACCTACCAGGCACTGAGAGCCTGCCCAGGGAGGGAAGGGCTCACGGACAGCGGCAGTTGTTACAATCATCATCGCTACACCTCCTCCTGGTCTTTTTGTCCCTCGTTCATGTTCATGACTGAGAGCGTACACTAGGTACGATTTTACATTTTGACTTTTGCATTTATCAAAAACATTTTCCCCTATAATTTAATTTTCTATGATCATCATTTCTACTGGTTGCGTATTTTATCGTTGGGTATTCTACAGTTCACGTTCATAATTTTCCACTGTTCGTATTATTTAAGATAGATTCTGAGACAAACCATATGACATTTTCAGGCTCCTGATATACACTGCCTTCCAATCTGTGGTCACATCTGCTTCATGTGCGTTTCCGTAAATGAGAGTATTTAAAATACTTTTATCTAATTTGATAGTTCTGTGCAGAAATAACACATAGGCTATCAAATTAGATAAAAATCTTTTAAACACAGGGAGTCCACCAGTGAGTGTTCTTAGCACACAGCTCAGTAAAGTGGCATTCAGATTGAAATACTTTAGTCTCTTATGTGTTCACACAGCTTAAGACTGTCGGAGTGTGGCGGCTCTGGGTCACCAGCTGGAGGGTCAGGCTGTGACTATGAGGAAGCCACCCTGGAAGGCCATCCTTTGATGGTACCTGACCTTGTTACAAGTCTTTCTTATAAATTTCTGCATGCAGTTCTCAACTTGCTTAAGTATTCAAAACACATTTTGCAATAAGCCGAACATGGTATGTTGACTGAAGTACTCGTTTTTTCCACTTACCCTCCCTGCCCGATGACAGGTAGTATCTTCACATTTTGTTGTACATTATCTCCGTTCTTCTCTTTGGCAGAGCAAATTCCTTGCCATTCCTATAAATGGAATGTAGACATCATTATACATTGTGTTCAAAACATAAACCCAAGAGCATTTTCCACCTCAGGTTTCCACACCTTTACCATGGCCACTAAAGCTATTAGGATAATAAAATCATCCCAACGCCAAAGGCAATTTTGGGTAATCGGACAATTCTTTCTCAACCTCCCAAGTCCATCTCCTCCCTAGACTGACAACAAAAGCCAGGTCACCACAGTCTAAATGGCCATATGTTTTCAGTGGCTTTCTGCCGGCAAGAGTTAGGCCCTGGGCCCATGAATGAGGAACACCCTTCTCGTCCAGGTTCCTCCTCTCACAGCTGCTACCTGCCGCAGTGGAGGGGGGAAGTGTGGCCTCTGCCCCTGCATTTGGGAGGGGGAGAGTCTCAGACTGGGGCAGAGAAGGAGCCACCCTCTGTGCTGTGTACCCTCTGCAGGTAGGGTGGGGATGATGAGGTAACAGCCAGGACTGGGCTCAGGCAGAATAACCAAGTGAGACCTTAGAAGCCAGAGCTGCCATTTCAGAATGGAGCTGCACTGGGAGAGCAGGTGTGCCCAGGCTATGACCACAGCGAGCAAACAGGGGCTACAGGTGGCTCCCCTACTCTGAGGGTGGTGGAGACAAGCGTGGGACGGAGCTGGGTTTTGTGACCACCTAAAACGTTCTGAATTTCTCCAAGAGTCACCAAGGTCCTTAAGCTAGAAAAATCCCTAAAACCCTCTGTAGGACCCTGAACTCCCAGGGCGTTTCATACCCTTCTCGACCTTCCAGAGTCCCACAGGGGCTAAAGCTGACCCAGGTGGGAAGGGGAACACCATGGCAGCCTGGCTCAAGTCTCCTGTCCATACTCTTACACAAAGTCAATTCTGGAATCTGTGCTTGGGGCGTGGTGACCTGCATGCAAATGCTAATGGTAAAATCCCATCTTCAGACTCCTCTGGCAAAGTGGATCCAAGAGAAACCAGGACACTGACAGAAGCAAAGGATGGTTACTGGGGCTTCCCGACGTCCTTCTGAAAACAATGGGCGCCAAGAAAGGACTAAATTAAAAAACAGCCCAAGAGCCCGCTAGGTGCTTACTTGCCCTGGAGCAGAAGGGAGGTGTGGGCCTTCCTCACTCCAGTTCTGAGGGGAGAGTGGCCTGGGCCCGAATCGGGCAAGGACTAGACAGGGATCCCTGGGCAGGAATCTGGAGCCTGTCCTCCACGTCCACAGCCCCATGCAGCCACCAGAGAAGGCTTCAGCAGACAGGTCTAAGAGTTACTTCTGAAGCTCGCTATCAAGAGAAATACGGGAAGCTGACTGAGGTGATATTTGCAAAACTCTGTGAACATACTAACCACCACTGAACTGTATACTTTAAATGGATGGAGTGTATGGCATGTGAATTATCTCTCAACAGAGCTGTTACATAAAAAGAGAAGGAAAATACGGGAGACCGATTCGGTCAATCAATCAGCACTTCAAAATACATATTCAGGATTTTCTCCTTCAATCCTTTCTGAACAGAGTGGGTGGCTGCCGGACCCCAAGTCAAGGTGTAAGAAGCCACGTCAGCCAGCGCTGGACGGTCCAGCTAATGGAGGACAACTTAGCCAATGACTTTGCTTAGATAACAGAGTTGCCTGTAAGTCTTCCAGTCAACAATGGAAACAAAAAATATTCACTTAACACAGATCATATTTCTTATCAAAAATACATCAAAAATCGAAGTTTCAGTTCCTAAAAATAGTAAAGTCCTACCTAGCATGCTGTTATGAAGAATAAATCTGGTAACACACATAAACTCTTAGCCAAGTCCTGACACACGGCAAATGTCCAGTACGTGGCCTGTTTGGTTTCGCACAGGTGTCTGTCTGTCTCTCTCAGGCTGAGCTCCTCTCAGAACTACACTGAGGCGTGCACCTCCCTTCTACTCTGGGGCA
Organism: Delphinus delphis; assembly: GCF_949987515.2. Taxonomy (NCBI): domain Eukaryota; kingdom Metazoa; phylum Chordata; class Mammalia; order Artiodactyla; family Delphinidae; genus Delphinus; species Delphinus delphis. The sequence goes on from NC_082684.1 coordinate 105,086,833, forward strand.
AGCTCAGCACCGAGCTGGACTTCGCTGACTACTGAGACAGTTCCTTCTTGGTGTGTGCCCACTGGCTTAAGAATTAAATCATCATCATCCAGCTGTCCTATCCCAGGGGCTAGCACTGTGCTGGCAGGTGGTAAACAGTCAAAGAACACTTGGGGCTTTTGTTTACTGAATGGAAAAGTGAGGCCAAAGTCAGATCACAGAATCCTGGCACCCAGGATAAGGGACTTGAGCTCTACACAGAGGGAGTGACATGATCAAAGTGGTGATCTGGTGAGACAAATCTCCAGTAGCGTAGGGTGGACTGGCCAGAAGTGGAGGGTCCTGGGACAGGGAGGCCCAACTGCATTCAGCCACCGCAGTCTCAGGGTGTGGGAAGGGGGCTCTGAACACGGTCAGGCCCAGGCAGTGGACCCTCAAAGGCAGGGGTTTAACAGACATCAAGCCTTGGTGATGGATTTGATGGAGGGGGCTAAAGGGTAGGGAGAAACCAAAACTATTCCAGGAATCAAAGTCCAGGCAACTGTGTGGACGGTCAACGAGCAGTAGACAGAAGAGGGGGAGGGGGATCGGGCTTTTTGTTAATGGGGGATGAGAGAAAATCACCGTTATATAAGGTGATACCAAAATGACAGCAGGATGTTGAAACAGACCTTGGAAAAGACACTGTGGCTAAAACTGGGAAGGTGGGAGACATCTACGCAGAGCAGGAAAGATGCTCAACAACAAAGGGAGCTTTCTGAGGAACCAGCAGGGGACAAAGAGCCCTGGTAAACCTGGGAGGAAAGAGATGGGGGAAAAGTGGGAGAAGAGGGGAGGCGGCGAGGGAGGAAGGCTCCTGGCTTCCCAGGAGCTGGGGAAGGTAAAAGGTGCGAAGAGCTAAAGGGCTCTGCGACTGCACATCATTATCGGAGGCAGCCAGCCGAGCAGCCCACATTCCTTCAGCACCTGCAAGACAGTTTCTGAGGGGAAAAAAATGCAAAATTTCTAAAAGAGAAGAGGCAGTATAAGGCTCCGGTATCTGAGAAGATAGGAGGCCAGGGGTTCTAGGGCCCTGACAGAGAAGACCTGGGGAAGAAGAAACAGGAGGAGAGCCAAGAAGGATACATAAAGGGAGGAAGGAAGCAGGAGTGTGGGACTGAAAATCAAGGTGCCTCATAGTATCAGTTTTACCTGAAAGGGGAGCCAGTGGCTGAGAACAGCAGGCAGAGGAGGTTTATAGAGAGTGGTGTTCGCAGTGTTCTCTGTTTGAACATCATCAGAATTTCTCCTCTGCCCCCAAGAATATCCAACTGGCTGGACACCTAGAATCTGACATTCCAAAGCCCCTCCCGGTCATCTGACCACTTCCAAAGGCTCCATCCTGGTTCCCAGCACGTGTCTGAACTCTCTCCACTGACCATGGTACCATTGTTTGCCAAGGGCTGGCTGATTCTCAACAAGCCCTTCTTCTCCCGAGGGAGACTTGATTAGAAAGGCCATATATCTTTCTCCTCAAAAAATTGCCCAGCTAAGTGGTCTGTCCTGCTGCAGTGTTGCCCGTGAACCAGCAGGGTAGCAACAAAGGACAGACAGCAGCTTTTGCACTCTCCCCAAGAACTTGCAATCATGCAAAACAAATGCCCTGGTTCCTTTTCTTTTTCTTTTTTCTTTTTAAACATCTTTATTGGAGTATAAATGCTTTACAAGGGTGTGTTAGTTTCTGCTGTATAACAAAGTGAATCAGCTATACATATACATATATTCCCACCTGGTTTCTTTTTGAAATAAAGCAGTACAGAGGTTGACAGCGTGATAACCTTTCGTATTCTCTGCTCATAGCAAATACAGACTTTAGAGAACAGGTGTCCGGCTGTCGAGGCCCTTTGCACCTGGTGCCCAGCGGCATACCTCAGGAGGCAAGATGCTGCTCACAGGGATCTGGGTGAATCCCAGGGCCTACAGCTAATCCACTGGGTGCCCCCACCCCCATCTCAACTTGCTCTCCTCACTGCAAGGGCAGCTGCCAGATCAAGGAGCATGAGAGCCACCATCTGTTTCACACCCTGCTGAACCTCACAGCAGAACTGCTGGCTGACCCAGTGGCAGCACTGGACCAAACCGCCAGGACTGGGGAGGCCATGGTAAAGCCCCTCAAAGGCTGCGGGGGTCTGGAATGGCTGCCGTTCTGGAGCTGCCTTCCGAGGACGCCCCTCTCGGCCCAGGCAGGGAACACTGGTGGGCCTGAACACCTAAGGGTCTGTCTCTTCATTCATCTCAGCCTTCATTTCTCTATCCAGAGGACCTGCCACTCTCTCTAGCAAGAAAATCATCATCCTGACAGAAAAGCCGAAGGCAAAATAGGATTCAAGCAGTGCCCATTTTTGTGGTTCCCCTGAGAGTGCATCCCCGGGCCCCGCCGCTGGCCTGTTCTTTCCCTGTTCTCACTGCAAAGCCATCTCGTGTGCTCAGAGCCGCGGGAAAGCAAAGGACACCAGCCCACTCACGGTGTCTTCGAGGGGCCCAAGCCAAGTGGGGGTATAAGCTTTGCATAGCCCTTCTGCCCCCTCTGGCAGACTGCCCTTGTGTGCTAAGGGATAGGCACCAGAGAAAGGGCATCACTTCCACAGGGCCTCCAGACAGCCAGCAAGAGAGCAGGTCACCAATTTTTCAAATGTTCTGAATAATCAGATTCACAGTCCCAACTTCTAAAAGTTAAAAAGAGCCCAGCAGAAAAGCCTAAGAATGACTATGGAAAGCAGTAGCCTTTTCCTTCTCATCATATTTTAAAACCTAATATAACAGTGAGGTGCTGTCAGAAGCCACAGTTCAGAGAGAGAAATAACCTTTCAGACTGAGCCTGCCTTGCTTTGTCTACCCCTTCAGCACCAGGGTGCTGTAACTTCTCACATCACAATGCAATGACTACTTTTATCTGTCTGTTTTGCACCCTGGAATGAGTTCTCTAAGGGATTTTTGTTTTGCCCTTCTTTCTATACCAGAACCTAGCACACCTGGCATTCAAAAAATGCTGAATGAATGAACGAGGCTCAGAGAACTGATGGGCTCCAATGTGTTCTGAGAATGTGTTAACTCACTGGCAATCCTTTACCCAGACCATTTGCCAACAGCTACCACTTAGAAGATCAATTATTAGAAAGATCAACTTACTCACTTATTACAAAAATGAAAACAATGATGTTAAGAGTCAGAGTTACTCTTATTGGCTGGTCAGGATTTATATACTTTCTTGGCCTCAATTTCCTCATCTGCAAAATGGGCATAACAGAGATAACACTACCTACACTTCCCCAGGCTTCTGGGAAGAGTGAGACTGAGATCACCTGGCTCTAGCAGTGCTCAGTGAGCGCTAGGTCTCCTTCCTTCCTTCCCTCTTTGTTATGTGAGAGTAACAAGGGTAGCGACCTCTTACTTACCTTGCCTATCCTGATGCATGAATTTATAGTATCGAGCAAATCAGCCTTTTTTTCATTTACAGGCACTTCTGCTAAATCCTTCCCTATTAATTCACCTGACTCATAGCCCATTGTTGTTTCAAATGCTGGATTTGCATACTGGGGGGAGACAAAGGAAAAAACATCATGTGAATTAAAAGAAATTTTGAAAAGAGGACAATCAGAGATGTTCAACCTAAACCATCATATTTTCCCCCCAGAAAGCCCAGGAGCCTGGCGCTCACTACGACGGTTCTAAAGCCACAAGAGCACAACCCCAGAAAAACCTTGGAGTCTGGAGAAGCCTCTGCTCCGATGACACCGGGCTGGGCTTGCTGCCTTGTTCTCCTGAGGCTGCAGGGAGGGCAGCAGGCCCACTCCACTTAAACACCAGCAGAGGAAAGAAGCTGCATGGAGACAGACCCAGGGCTGCTACAAAAGGGCTGTTGAGATTATGATACAGTGGAAGAAAGCACCAGACTGGGAGTCTGCAAACCCAGGGTCTACTCCCACAAGTCACTTAACCCCTCCAAGTCTCAGTCTGCACATCTGTTTAATGGGAATGAAACACTTATTTCGCCTCTCTCATATGATGCAAATGAATAATGGGTTTGGAAAGCAGGCTGCGAACTAGGAAGTGTTTACAAATGCAAGGCTTTATGGTTAAATTTCAAATAGGGCTGTAAGACTAGAAGAAAATGTATGGGAAAGCTGTGCATGTGCTGATAGGAATAACAAATAATGACGATGATAAAACAATAATCATACTGTTTAAGGTCTGTTTTCCTTGCTAGGCACTGTAGTAAAAGCACTTCACACACAGTAACACATCTAATCCTCAGAACATCCTTACAAAAGGTAAGTCGTTGTTAGCGTTAATATTATTCCCATTTGTACAAATGAAACAGCAAATTCAGACAGATTAAGTCACCTGCCCGAAGATGCCCAGCTAGGAAGGGGCCGAGGCTGATTGGAAGCCAGGCCTGACTGATACCAAGCCTGTGCCCTCAACCACCGGCCAATGTCGCCTGTCAGGGCACCATCCTGAATGCTAACATCATCAAACTCTTTACCAAGAAAGTCACTAGTTCGATTAAAGTGAAGAACTGGAGTGCTCAGAACTAAAATCAAAGTGGGGCTCATTCTCAGACAAAAGGCACATTCCCCTGGCACAACTCCCTCTTTTGCTGTTATATGAAAATACATGTTACCTGTTTGCTGTTATCTGAAAGCCATGTTATCTTCAGTCACTTATATGAAGCCACTTTTCTAATAATGGATAATTTGTGAAGTAATTCCTAGTTTATTTTTGAAACTTTGAGTAGCTTCTAGTAAATTCCTATAGGTGTAAACTATCTTCAAAAACAGTAAGAAAGGTGAGAGCGTGCAGCCCTTATGGGCAGAGCCTCTCCTTGCTGCAGCAGTCTCTCTCTACCCCACTCCGCCGCAGAAACCATCGTCTGGATAAAAGTCCCTCCTTGCTAAGTAAATAAATATACAAAAAAGTGAGAAATAACAAATGTAAATTGCATTTACAGAATATTTTCTAGCACATTAAGCAACTATTGGAACCTTTTCTTACCTATAGGGAACTTATTTTAAATTATATATTTTATAGATTTTGTTCTGATAATCCTCTAAGGAAAAACTGGTCCCTTGAACTTCAAAGAGAGGAAAAAAAAAAACACAAAAAAACATACTGCAGGGGTTCAGTCTTAAAAATGCAAACAAACCAGAAATTCAGCAGGACAAGCTTCCAAAACAACAAACCTGTACAATGTGGTCTTCACTTGTAATTTCAATTGCTTCTTGACTTTTCTCTAATGCAGTGAACATTGAGTTACAAGCCCTTTATGGGTGGAAAAGAAAAAGGACTGCTTAATGTAAATATTATAAAATGTAATACAATCTTGGAATATTACATTAACTTACTTAAATGTGTTCTTTGATTATAAAGGTAACTAATGCTAACTCAAGAAAAAGTAGGGGGAAATACTAAAAAGCGTAAGGAAGAAATAAGCACCTCCTGCCACCTCAGCACTTGGGATCATGACTACGCACAATCTGGTGCCTTTCCTTCATTCTAAGGACAAGTGGACCCAGTGGAACACACCCCAGGGTCTGATCACAGCCCTTCACTGGCTGTGGGACATGACTGAACCACCCTGGGTCTCTGCCTTCTCACCATCTGAAGGGTCCTCGTGAGGACTCAATGAGAAAATGGAGTCAAGAAGCCCACACGAAGCCGGGTAGAAAGGAGGCGGCCCATCACCTGTAGCTATTATCACTTTCAACAAATCCTTTGCTCAAAACTGGGATCATCGGGATCATGAGCTTTGTTTTCTGCTTCCACTTAGCCTTATATTGCGAGCATTCTCCCTTGTCCTCAGTGTTTGAAAACATTTTTAAATTGCACAGGTAACTAAAGGTTTATTTTTTAAAAATTAGAAAATAATAATAAATGAGATACTACATCATACCCACTAGGATATCTACAATCAAAAACAGAGATAAAAACAAGTGTTGGTGAGGAACCCTCATACACTGCTGGTGGGAGTGTAAAATGGTGCAGCTAGCTGCTTTGGAAAACAGTCTGGCAGTTCCTCAGGCTGTTAAACATAGAGTTACCACATGGCCTAGCAATTTTACTCCTAGGTAGATACCCTACAGAAATGAAAACATACATCCACACAAAAACTTATAGCCCACAGGTGGAAACAACCCTAAAGTCCATCAACTGATGAATGGATGAATAAAATGTGGTATAGCCATACAATGGAATACTATGCAGATATAAAAAGAAATAAAGCCCTGATGCACGCCAAGATATGGATGAACCTTGAAAAACATTATGCTAAGTTAAAAGGACCACATATTGTATGATTCTATTTACATGAAATGTCCAGAAGAGGCAAATCTATGTATAGAGAGAAATTAGATTAGTGGTTATCTAGGGCTGGGGGTAATGAAAATGTTCTAGAATTGTGGCAATGGTTGCACAATACATTAAAAGCCATTGAACTGTGCACTTTAAATAGGTGAATTGTATAGAATGTCAATTTTATCTCGATAAATCTGTTTAAAAATAAGTGAGATTAAATCATCTGAAATCCCAACACCTACGCATATCAACTGGTGTTCTAGGCAATTTCTTGTGTAAATATACATGTAATACATATACTTATAAAAATAGGATCATAGTCGACAGTTTTATCATCTGCTTATACCACTGAACCATATACATTAACATCTTTCCATATCAAAAATTAGTTCCTTAGCATCACTCTTAATAACTATATAATATTCTATTGTAAAATTATACCATAATTTAGTCAAACAAATTCCCCATAACTGGGGAATGCTTTCAGCTTTTTTCTTGTATATGCCTCAGAAGATGAAAAAGAGAAAGCAACTGTCTACTTGTTCATAAAGTGCAGAGATTACATTTATAAAACCAATAATTACAATGCTTTTACTTTATTCCTGGTATTACTAACCTGTCTAGCTAAATACGACAAAGCAGCTTTAGCCAATAAAAATTAGCTCTTCTTCCTTGGCATATAAAAATCAAGTGAATTACCTCAATAAACCTGTTATTTAAAAAAACAAGAACCAAAAAACAACGAGAAGTAAGTTCCCACCTCTGATATAACAAGCTTGGAGGAGATGGATCTGTGAGAAGCCCTACTGGGTTTTATCACTCTTTTTTAATTTTTGCAGATGTGGTAAATATAAAATGGTATATCATTTTCATTTCTTTGGTTACTAGTGAAGCTGAACTTTTTTTTCATGTTTATTGGCCATTAATATCTCCTACAAACTGCTTGTTCACAACATGTCCTTTTAAATTTTTTCTACTGGGTGTTTCCATTTTTAAACTGATTCATCAAAGCTCTTTACATATTCAGGATATTAACCTATCTGTCCTGTATGTTAAGAATGTATTTTTCCCAGTTTGTTATTTGTCTAAATTTTTAACATTATTTAAGGTATACTTACTGATGAGACAAGCTTAACATTTTTATGTTGTCTAATCTGATTCTCTTTCTTTATAAAATCTGGCTTTCACACCATGCTGAGTTTAAAAAGACTTCATTATCCAAATACATATGCTCACTTACATTTTTAGTACTTATGTGGCCACACTTTTTAACATTATGCACACTGGAATTTATTTTGGGGCTGGGTGTGAGATCGGGATATAACTTAATTTTCTTTCCAGTTAGTAAGTTGTCACAATTCTATTCATTGAAAAGTCCACCCTTTCCTGTGTGGATTTAAATTGCCATGTTGAACACATATACTTATGTTCCTAATTCTTAAATACATGCACGTCTATTTCTAGACTTTACATTCTAGTTTACTGATCTACCAGTAACACAAAGATGCTTGTTATAGCTTTTTAGTGCATTTTAATATCTCTCAGAACAAGTCTTTCTCTATTGCTCCCAATTCTCTAGCCCCACATCTACCCCTTTTCTTCATTATCAGTATTTTCATACCTCCCTTCACAGTGGACATCTCCCTCTGGCTGTCAGCTGGCACACAGAGAACAAAGTAGAGCATGAGGAGAGACCATGAGTGCAGTTTTGAAATTGGGGGTTACAACCTAAAGGACTACCTTTGCCACGTGCTGCGTGCGAGATCTTGGATGTAAGTCAGTTAACCTCCCTGGGTCTCGGTTTTTGCATCGTGACTCGTGATTTGATGAAATAAGCTCTAACATCACCTCCTGCTCCACAGTTCCGCTCTCCTCTCAGAGAGGGCAGCAGCCCAGCTCACTGTGGGAGTGCTGCAGCCAGGCTGCGGAAGACCCAGGAATGAGAAGGAGGCAGGCCCAAGGCCAACTATCCATCTCAAGTTTCTCTGAAAACTCTGGCAATAAAAAGGAGCTCTTCTGTAGACCTCACTAGCCCTGAAACATCTCTGCTCAGTAGCACTTCTTTGCTACATCACACTTCATTTTGTCTATGAAGTATTTTCTTCTCTGCATGTGATACCCTGTGCTGGTCCCTACCAATGTTAATACCCCAAATTCTAATCCCCTTATCTCTGCCTTGGGCACATACAAACAGAATGATTTCATTCTCTCTTGGATCCTGGTAAAGGAAATGTTAAAGAATAGTAGAGCACCCAAGGAAGAGACCTAGGATGATACAGAGATACTGACATTTTTTTCACTTCTGTCAACCTCATATAATTTTACTAATTTTTCTGCTTTTCTCACTCTACAAAGAGCTAGGTTTCCACTCATCAGTTAAAAAAAAAAACAAAAAACTGTTGAGCAAGGGCAAATTACAAAATGCTTATTGTAGAGAAGAAAACATGTCACCTACCAGAGATAATAATGTTAACGGGTTGGGTGTATGTGTATATTAAAAGTAATTTTTTAATTAAAAAACAAAACAGATAATTCAGGATATATACTTTCGCATCCTGCTTTTTCATTTGCTATTATTTTGGTGCCCCATCTTTTTCTTTCTTTTTCTGGCCACGCCATGTGGCTTGTGTTATCCTCCCCAACCAGGGATCAAACCCAGGGCCCCGGCAGTGATAGCGTCAAGTTTTAACCACTGGACCGCCAGGGAAGTCCCCACTGGAGCCCCATCTTTAAATGCTGAGTCTCCAATCACTAACATGACCACCTATTAGACATCCAGGCAGACTCCAAAAGCATTTTGTGAGGAGAGATGCCTTCCCACCACCCCATCCCATTTTAGCAGGAGGTCAGTTACAGCCAAAATATAGCCGCCCACAACCGAAGTCCTCACTTGCAACAATGCTCTGTGTGGTATGGGCGGCTTACCAGAAGAAGCAGAATTACCTGAGTTTCAGCTGTGGGCGCACCAATCCAAACTCCATCTGGAGCAGTTCATTGTAACAGGCCATGGCGCTGGGGTTTTCTACATACCTCTACAAACAGAAAGAGGATTTTGTGGATAAACAAATGTGTACCTTTAAATGATTAAATACATATATAAAAAATAATTCTTTCCAACAGGCTTCTCAACTTGGTACCTGAAATCTAAAAAATAATTAATCTTTCATGATGAACAGGAAATGAGAGATGAAAACTTATGGGTACCAAATTAGCTTTTAAAAAATAGTACTTGCACATATCTGAGAATATATTAAGAAACCACTGAGTTGTACACTTTAAGTGGCTGCATCGATCAACTATACCTCAAGAAAGAGAAAAAAAAGGCAGAAAGAAGGAAGGAAGGAAGGGGGGAGGGAGAGAGGGAGGGAGGAAGGAAGGAAAGGAAAGAAAGGCAGAAAGGGCAAGGTATTTGCTGGAAAGAGAAAAAAATAAAATAATTTTTTAAATAAATTAATGTAAAAAACTATAGTATACTATAGTATAACCATTTAATAGAACAGCATGCAGCTATTACATGCACTTATATGGAATGATGTACGAGACACACTGTCAAGTAAAATGAGGAAATGGAAAATTGCATTATAATTATTTTACATTTTTATAAAAATATTACATCAAGTTTAAAATATATAAATAAATAGCTGAATTACATGGTATATGAATAGTATCTCAATAAAGTAGTAAATAAATGGAATTAGAAAAAATAGGCCTCCATTCCTGGGCATATATCCAGAGAAAACTATAATTCAAAAAGATACATGCACCCCAACATTCATAGCAGTACTATTTACAATAGCCAAGACATGGAAGCAACCTCCTAATAGTCCATCGACAGAGGAATGCATAAAGAAGATGTGGGGGGGGTGTGTGTGTGTGTGTGTGTGTTTATATATGTACAGTATGTACAATGGAATGTTACTCAGCCATAAAAAAGAATGAAATAATGCCGTCTGTAGCAACATGAATGGACCTAGAGATTATCATACCAAGTGAAGTAAGTCCGACAGAGAAAGGCAAATATCATATGATATCACCTATATGTGGGAATCTAAAAAAAAAATACAAATGAACTTATTTACAAAACAGAAATAGACTGACAGACATAGAAAACACACTTATGGTTACCAAAGTGGAAAGGATGGGGAGAGGGATAAATTAGGAGTTTGGGATTAACAGATATACACTACTGTATGTGAAACAGGTAAACAACAAGGTCCTACTGTATATCACAGGAAACTATTCAATATCTTGTACTAACCTTTAATGGAAAAGAATCTGAAAAAGTATAAATATGTATATATATACATATGTATATATAAATGACTGAATCACTTTGCTGTACACATGAAACTAACACAATATTTAATTCCACTAAAAAAAAAAGTTCAAGGAAAAAGAAGAGCGCTTAAGAATGCTTTTCTGGGCTTCCCTGGTGGCGCAGTGGTTGAGAGTCCGCCTGCCGATGCAGAGGACACGGGTTCGTGCCCCGATCCGGGAAGATCCCACATGCTGTGGAGCGGCTGGGCCCGTGGGCCATGGCCGCTGAGCCTGCGCATCCAGAGCCTGTGCTCTGCAGCGGGAGAGGCCACAACAGTGAGAGGCCTGCGTACGGCCAAAAAAAAAAAAAAAAAAAAAGAATGCTTTTCTTTCACTGCCTTGAAGTAAGAGGATTTTTGGTGTCTACATGTTACTAGCGGAGCCTAGAATATACAGAAGGAGGAAATTTATTAACTAAAGTCCTACCTATATTAACCTTCAGAGTCTATTCACTTATTCAAGAGCAATGTTGTCCTCTTTCGAGCTGTACAAGCTCACGGTAAACAAAAATATGCTTGCACATCTCTTTGCAGCTGAGTTTCACAGAGGTAACTCGCACTCAGGCAACATTCTCCTACAATCACTTCAAACAGCAGCTCAACTAAGCTGACAAAGGATTACCCTCCACAGCAGAGGTACTGGCAGAGCCATGGCTTTGCCCAGTCTCTCTTATTGCTGTGGACAGTAACTGTTTTGTATAATAACCTTTACATAATGGAAACATCTCAACGAAGCAAATTTACATGGGAATGGGAAGCCTGAGCACCACCAAATTATGTATTTCATGAAGACATCTTACAAGTCGCTACGTTCTGTCACGTAGTTATATTCAGATGTAAAAAAATATTTGTGAACATTTACTCACCCCTATTTCTGTGAACAGCTCTTGCTTTCACCTGCTCAATACACGGATAATACTCTATCTAACTGAGGAGGAAGCTGGGGCTAAGAGGCAGGGCATCTGCAGGCCACTATCAACAAGCCAAAGCCAGACCAATCTAGGGGACAGGGCCCCTTGTGGAGCTCCTTCTACTGCCAGTGAAGGCAGATATCCCTGTTTGAACAGTGCTCAGGGTCTTGTCTTTGTGTCAAGAAACCTAAAAATCCAGCCCCAAGTTCATGCCTTAAAAGCTGTATGATTCTCCATGAGGTCCTTAACCTTCCTGAGCCTGCTTCCTCACCTGCAAAACAAGACACCCTGCTCCACCACAGACAACCATGAGGAAGCACTCTAACTGTAAACTGTTGCACAAACATAAAGCACAGTGACTGCCGTCCCCTGGGAGGGAAGGCAAGGCCTGCTGGCCATGGGCATGATGGTTCCCGGGTCTGCAGGCCAAACACAGCCCTTCTTACCCACAGAAGTCTGAGAGAGGTGACATGCCTACCAGCTCCCCGCTGCTGAGAGGGGAGGAGAGTGCTGGCCCTGCCGCTCCCTCCTCAGTCAGCCATGACCCCTCAGGCACATCCAGGAACACTGCCCACCTACAGAGGCGCCCACTGCGGACCAGGCAGGAATAGGGAGGAGAGATTTCCGGGTATAGTGCTTGTGCCACTCCAGGAGACAAGGGGTGGGGGACAGGTGTCTCCAGCTGTCCACGCACTTGCCTGGCTTCACCTGCTCTGCAGGCGACATCTTGGGACACGGAGCCATGTGTATTATGTGTCATGGCCTCCCATGCATGCAACCAGAGTTTTCACTGGGTGTGAATGTACATATCCAAACTTTTTTACCCCAAAGGTGGACATCATGGCTAAAAAACAAGCACATGTGACTAAAAGTACAGCATCTTGCTCCTGCTACCTGCCCCTCCCCCTCACTACCTCTGCTTTGTTCTGTGTATCTAAATATCCTGTCTTTCCTGCCCTTCTCCACCTTCCATTCATGTCCCAAGGATTCCACAGGGCATGGAGGGTGGAGAAGGGCAGCAGGTCCAGGGATCTTCAGGCATCAGGCTGCTGCTCCCTCTGCTTGAACAGCAGCTGGTCTCCCCTCCCCAGCCCATCCCACAAGAGGGGCCGGGGCCACAAGTCCTGCAGACTCCTGAGACAACTGGGCCTTGCTTTCTCCAGAGCATACCACACCCACCTTGCTGGGCCCCACCCAGTGGTTCTCAACCCTTGGCTGCATATTAGAATTCCCTGCAATCTTAAAAAATAATACCAACGTGCAGGCTCCTCCCCACACCAACTGAAACAGGGTCTCCGGGGAAGCCTTTCAGGGGGTTCTAACGTACAACCAGAGTTGAGAGATACCAAACCCTAACCTTCGAGATTTTAGTCAGAAAAAGATCAGCTGCCAAGTCCAACTGAGGAGGCAAGTACGTCTCCATCCATCCATCCTGAACTCCTGAACTACGGCCAATCCACAGAATAGCTGACTGCCCCCTGAATCCCAGAGTTCTCACTGTGGTGATGGCTTTCAGGTCCAGGGCTGGGCTCAAGCATGGGCCCCACTGCCTCCCAGCCATGAGACTCTGGAGAATCATCTTCCCTCCAGGTCTGGATGCTCTGCTCTGTCTCCGTGCCCTGTCACCTCACTATCCTTTTGTTACCTGAGGGTACAGGACTCTGCATGAGAAGAGTTAGCATGTGTAGTCTCTGAGGACTGGTCACTGACTTGGATTCGTCACTTATAAAGTGGTGAGGCTGCTGCTATCTCCATACTTCCTAAGTCACAGACCTCTAAAATGACTACTTTAAATTAAACCCTTTGTGTTTTTTGCATGGGAGTGTTTTCGCAGAGACATGCACTTAACCGTGGTTCCCAGCAAACGCTTCGGGGGGACACCTTGATTAAGTTGTACGGGTGAGAGGGGCAGGCAAAGTGTGTATGTCGGTTACTTTTGAATTTTCAAATTAGTTTCATGATAACTCAATTATACTAGGAAAATACAAAGTCCATGGCTAACTAGACTTTCTACCAGGACACGCTTCCCAGTCCACGAAGCTCTGCTGATGGACTTCCTTGTGCAGAATTTCAAACACACAATTTCCAACACTGCATCTATGACCTCGTACAAATAAAAAGCTTAATGACTGCTGGTGGCTGTAGGTAAGCAAACAACCCAAGGCAAGATGAATAATCTATCCCACAAGTTTCACTAGTTTCACTGCAAAGTGGAAGCATCGAAGGTCTTTGTTAAGAATAGCCAGTTCTGGGCTTCCCTGGTGGCGCAGTGGTTGAGGGTCCGCCTGCCGATGCAGGGGACACAGGTTCGTGTCCCGGGCCGGGAAGATCCCACATGCCGCGGAGCGGCTGGGCCCGTGAGCCATGGCCGCTGAGCCTGTGCGTCCGGAGCCTGTGCTCCGCAACGGGAGAGGCCACAACAGTGAGAGGCCCGCGTACCGCAAAAAAAAAAAAAGGATAGCCAGTTCTGCAGCTTAAGAGTAATAATATAAAGATCTTCAAAGTTATCTGGGAAAGTTTTTTGCCTCTTGTGAATGCTTCCCTAAGCAGTTTAAGGAGGGATGACCTAACGATTCTTGGAAATAGGTGATCCACAACTTCTAACCTGGGATTCTTAAAGGAACGCTCACCTTCACGCTGGCTGATGTGGTTTTTCTCATACTAGCTCACGTGGATTACTGGAGGTCAGGGAATGGGAACAGGCACTGATACGTGTGAATGTTGTGGGAGTGTCAAAAAGGGAGAACCAAAAAACTATGTAATAATAATAATCTAAAATTTTTATATAAAATTATGTGTGTATAAAACAAGGTCTTAAGTTCCACCTTATCTGATGTTAATATTGTTCCTTTTGTCTGCATTTATTTGCTACCTCTTTGTTTCTTTATTATTAAGCTCCTTTTATCACTGTCTTATAAACATCATATAATTGTACTTTTGTAACCCAATCTAATGGCTTATCCTTTAATGGAAGAATTCAGCCCATTCCCATGCACTCGATTTTACTCTTATCTTAGTGTTTATGATTGCTTTCACACTGTTGTTTCCCCTTCCTTGGATCTGCCAATTTGATCAAGTTGCTATAAATTCCATATGTTTTTTTTTGTTGTTTTTTGGCCGCACTGAGCAGCTTGCGGGATCTTGGTTCCCTGACCAGGGATTGAACTCGGGCCCTCGGCAGTGAAAGCGTGGAGTCCTAACCACTGGACTGCCAGGGAATTCCCGCAAATTCCATGTTTTGTTAATCTGGAAGTTTACTTAAACTTCTCTATTAATGGTTGCTTTCCTTTTCACCGATCTCAAAAGCAGACATAGATTTCTTTACTATTATTTGAAAACAAAATACCAATTACCTCCAGAACAAAGTATCTCCCACCAGCACATTTCCCATAAAGAAGCAAACTTCAGAATACTTTCACTGCCCACCCCCATTCCCTGTCTGCTAGGTGAGGTCACGAGAATCCTTTTACCTCTATTTCCTCCCCCCAAACCTTGAAGACACCTAGGGTTTGTTCAGATAGTCTAGAATTTAAATACTGAGATATTATTGGATGTTATGTAATGATAATTACATATAAACATATATATTCTACATTGCACACACATACCCGTACCTGTGTATGTACACACGCAGACACAGAAAGAAGGAGGGCTCGAGAAGGAGGGAGGAGTAGGGGAGCATGTGCGCAGGGCAGGCTCACCTCCCATCACTTCTCTCTACTGCTCTCTCCCTCATCTTAGAGTTTCTGTTCCAGTTCATTTGTTCTATGGTTGAAGTCCTTACTCAATTATTTTCCTCAGACAGGGCTGCTGGGGAAATACATCTCTGAATTTTATGTATATCCCCCAAAAGGAATATCTCTTTTGCCCTAAAGGGCACGAACAATAACTTAGCTGGGTGTGTGACTCTCAGGTTACAGTCCTTTTCTCACCGTAATCTCTAATCAGATGAGACATTATTACTGTTTTATACAGTAAATTTGTGTGTATAATGACCCCACGTTCACATTTTCTTGTTCCTCATTCCTTCTTGCCTTTCAGGCCTCCCACTTGAGATTTACCTTGCTTCTGTTTGAAGTACCTCCTTACGAATTTCCTTGTGAGAATCTGCTACTTACAAACTGCCTCAATTTTCATATTTCTGAAAGTCTTTATTACACCTTCATTTTTGAAAGTATTTAGGCTTGGTATAACAATCTAGGTTGGCAGTTATTTTCTTTTATCACACTGAAAATATTATTCCACTGTTTTCTATCTTCCGTTTATTGCTGCTGAGAAGCTAGCTGTTAGTCTGTTATTCTTTTGAAAGTTAATCTTTTTTCTCTGGCTAATTTTAAGATCTTCTCTTTGTTTTTTCACTATGATGTGTCCTCTCTTTTTATTTACTCTACTTTGGAATTTTGGAATCTGTGGACTGAAGTCTTCCATCACTGCTGGAGAATTCTCTTCAAATACACTGCCCCATTCTCTCTCCTGTCCTTCTGGAACTCCAGTTATATATATGCTAAACCGTACATTCTACCCTCCACATTTCTAAACCTCTGTAACTTATTTTCTATTTTTTTTAACTTTGTGCTACATGCTGGATAACTTCTTCTGACCTACTAAGTTTTCAAATTTTCAGTTATTGTATGTACACTTCTCAAAATTCAATTACGTTCTACCTAAAATGTACTGTCACTTTTTATACTTTCTTATTCCTTGTGACTGTGAGGGTCTGTTCCTGCTGTCTTTCTCCCCCCGCTAGTTCTCACTTGCAATGCCTTGTCTCCTGGTGGACTGGTTAATGCTGAGTGCTGCCTGCTGCCCTTGACTGATTATTTGCAGAGATTCTCTGAGGCCAAAGAAGAAGGTGTCTTTCTCTGGGAGGATTTGTAATTTGCTTCTTCCAAATACCTGGGAGTGCTACCATCCAGAATCACCTTATTTATTATTTTTTAATACATTCATTTATTTTATTTTATTTTTAGCTGCGTTGGGTCTTCATTGCTGCGCACGGGTTTCTCTCTAGTTGCAGCGAGCGGGGCTACTCTTCATTGTGGTGCACAGATTTCTCACTGTGGTGGCTTCTCTTGCTGCGGAGCACAGGCTCTAGGCGTGCAGTCTTCACTAGTTGTGGAGCACGGGCTCAGTAGTTGTGGCTCACAGGCTCTAGACGCAGGCTCAGTAGTTGTGGTGCACGGGCTTAGTTGCTCCGCAGCGTGTGGGACCTTCCCGGACCAGGGCTCAAACCCATGTCCCCTGCATTGGCAGGCGGATTCTTAACCACTGTGCCACCAGGGAAGCCCCAGAATCACTTTAAACTAAGTTCAAGGCTTGAGGTCTCTGGACTACCTCACTGATAATATTAATTTGGGCTACAAATCTGCCCAACAATCAGCCTTACATAAGCTCTCTCCATCATGATTCCCAAGGCTCATTGCCAACCAGCTGACCAAAGCCTTCAGAAGCTTTTTGGCTTAAGAGAAACCAACAGACTGGAGCCAGTGGTGGAAAGAAAGGGAGCCACGTTGGGGAGGTCTTACTTCCAGAATCCTTAAACTGGCTTTAAAGTTGCATGTATACATGTAAGCATTATAACAACACACCCTATGGTATAATTTTTAATGAGTAAGCCATTAAAGGAGATTTTAATATGTTTAGATGACTTTAGCAGGCATAGTTTTGAGAGACTAAGAAAGCAAAGTGTTGTGGATTATGAGATTACCAGATTATAAAGTTAAACCAAACTGTAACACAGCATAAGGACAATTTTTTTTCTTCAAATTAATTCAAAACTATTGCTGGGCTCTAAACTGAGATAAAATACCTTCTCATGCTGAATTACACTTGTATAACAAAAAAGTGGGTACCTACCCTTGTAAAGCCAGCCTCAATGAGGGACATTACAGATGACTCTTCTCTAACCGCCCTTCAAAAGAATATAGTAAATGGTTAGGGACAGTTTTTATCGATTACATCTCACATCTTTAACTACTCATTAATTTACATAATATTATAATTGTCACATAATGAGCCCTTTTAGATGAATTAGATTAACATACAAATCAAACGTATAAAGTTGAAAACAGTTTTCTGTTTTAGTTTCACACTAGGCTTTTTGGCAGTGTGTATTAATGCCTGAAATACAGAGATTACACTAACAGCCAGGACACAGGAGTGACTGTATATCTATTTGATACATAAAACTTTTAACTTAAACTAAATCACTTCTGTTCTTTCCTTACCTCCAATTTTAAAATGAAATATAAGATTTTCCCCAATTATGTATAATTCAAATCTTCATAGATATCTGGAGTTTGAAGTCCCTAGGAAATACGCCTGGAAAACATTCATACTTTAGGAATGGAATTCTCTCATGGTTTGCCTATTTCTAAAGGGAAAGGCAGTCCAAAATCACAAAACCTAGTATGAGAGTACAAACTCCAGCCATGAATTTAACTGCCAAAGTGAAAGAAAATAAGAAAGAGTAAAGAAAAAAAAGGCCCAACTAAAAAGGGTGAGGCCTGTCATGTTATTTGGGCCTCTGTTAAAAGCAAACATTACACTGACACCTGAATTTCAACATCAAAAAAGAAGGAAAGAAGGAAGTATCTTACCTGCGTACTACACCAACAATAACTGTGTTTTCTGAGAGTTCTGATGATCTGATAGACCTTTAAAAAAAAGTTTTAAAATAAATTTAAAGCAATTCTTTAAAAACTAAATATACCTAAACGATTTTGGTAGACCAATTAAAGTTGGGGGAGAGGGAGAAGGAAGAGCAAAAGATCCCTTCATACGCTGGAGTCACCTTCTTAGCTACTTGATCTTTCTCTCTTTGGAGGACAAACTCCTAACCAGTGGCCTATGGTAACCCTAACAATTATGGAGTGTGAAGATAGTGCAAATGATGTGCCTTCTACTTGTTCTGCTCTTTGTTAACCTAAGCTGTTTCAGGCGGAAAATTTTCCCTACCTGGGGCTTACATGAAAGGGGTTACTCATCTCTTCCTACCAAAGGAAAATGCAAGTTTATGTATATTACCACTAGCTGATGGCGACAATTCCAGTGGGGGTGAAGAAGCCCAAGGGTCAGCTCTCCACTGTATTCTAAGCAGTGCAAAGAAGGGTTCCCAAGTAGAATGCAGGCAAAAACAGTAACAATAAATATTCAAAGCTTGGAAATGCAAGATATTCTTATCAATCAGAAAGAGGAGAATCAACACCTGACACGAAAAATTAAGAATGGAAGACTGGTTGAGAAAAGCAGAAGACACTGCTCCACTTAAATGGCCCACGGAGTATGAGTCTCCCCGCAGGGACTGAATTTAACCTTCCGGAGAAGCAGCTTCCCAGAAAGTCACAGGGAATGAAAATCCAGCCAAAAGATGAGAGAGGGCAGAGATAAATGTGACAGAGAGGAGCAGGAGGAAAAGAAGTTGCTCCACTGGAGATATGCAATGGCTTTGGCCCATCCTACCCTGGGGAAGAAAGCTGATCTATCCGGAGAAGAGGAGCCAGGCCACAGGGAGGGAGGGAGGAACTCGGCCCCTGGCCGGGAAGGAAGAGGACTCACACCGGAGGGTGACTTCAGACGGAGGAGATGGAGAGGACTGGATCCAGACTGCCCCAGCCAAGTCAGAAGCGCGCTGGCCCCTGGACAATGTGTCCGGGATGGGACAGAGAGTAGTCCAGACTTACTGCCTTACTTCAGTTCTGCTGGTTCAAGAATCACTTGTGTCACTTCTGAATCACTAAACACGGAAACTGATTTGAGTGACTATCTCTCAATTCTCCCAAGGATGGTTCATAACATAACCAATTCCAGATGCATAAGAGAAAAGTCAATTCATCATATACAATGGATGCCTCGGTTTTGGCAAAGTTTCTCTGTAAAGGGCCAGATGATAAATATTTTAGGCTTTTTGGGCCATACAGACTCTGTCACAACTACTCAATTCTGCCATTGTAGCACGAAAGCAGCCACAGACAATACATAAACGAATGGGCCTGACTGTGTTCCCCTTTGCCTATCCCTGCCTCAGGGCACTGAGGCTTAATTTTCTCATGGAGCTCAGGATGAGAAAGGCTGAAGTCCAACGACAGATGCAGACTAGCTCTGGGGTTGGGAAGTTGCTCAGGGATGGAAAAGCAGCCCTAGGGACCAGCCAGTCTCTCTCCTGGACCACGTAGCTCGTAACACTCTCTCTCTCGCTCTCTCTCTCTGTGTCAACACTTCTGCTTCTCCTAGGGTCCACTGTACTCCTCCAGCTTCTATTTGCCTACCATCTCCAGAGGGAGCCAACCTAAAGGGCACGGGCTACCTGGTTCTACCAGAAGAGCCCTCTTGACAGGTCGCTGAAGGGCTTGCTGACCAGGTGCCAGGCCCTGGTCCAAACATGGTCTCCCTGCCTAGAAAATAGCCAAGCTCACCTTCCTGGAGAAGGAGCCATGGGAAGGGCTGTTTCGGCTCGGGAGGGTGACTGGCATGGCAGACCCTCACACAACAGACAAGGCCAGGTCACTTTTCAAACCTGTTGGCTAATACTCATCCTAGCACTAATCTTAGACAGGGAATGGAAGACATGGACTCACGAATGGTATTTCCATGACTTCTTAGGACACTGTAGTTGTTCTTACATTTATACTTCTATCATATCATGAAGATTTAGAGGGAGAAAAGGCAATTTAAGTATGCAGCCAGCCATTTCAAACTAGCTCTCATCTTTTTACAAGAAAAACAGAGATCTGAGTGATATAATAGCAAGTACGCAACCACGTAGATGGTCTCAGTTAAGTAGATTTGAATACAGAGATGAGGGGCACTGGGCTAGGACAAAGTAGAAGGAAAGACCATGTTTCCTGGAGACAAGCAGGTCCCTGCAAAGGAGGTCTAACACGGTATGAAAAGGCAGAGGTGTATTCTTAACTTTCTCTGGTCCATAAGAAGGAAGAACTGGCTAGAAAATAGAAATGTCAGGAACCCGGGTTGCAAAATAACATCCTTTACTTTAGAATTCATGAAAACTAAGAAAGAAATGACATGGCGTCATCAAAATATACACCCGGACATTCGGAAGGAAGATTTCAAGAAGTCAGAAAAAAAGATGGGGCGTGAGGGACTTCCCTGGCGGTCTGGTGGCTAAGACTTTGCCTTCCAATGCAGAGGGTGTGGGTTCGATCCCTGGCCAGGGAGCTAAGATCCCACATGCCTCCTGGGCAAAAAATCAAAACATAAAACAGAAGCAATATTGTAACAAATTCAATAAAGACTTAAAAAAAAATAAAAACGGTCCACATCAAAAAAAAATCTTAAAAAAAGAGTAAAAATAGAAAGATGGGCCATGAGTCTACAGCATGAGATTCTGAAAGGCTGCACAAGCATACTGGGAAGCTCTCAGAACCATGCTACCTGGTGAAACATTTGCATTTGATTTGGTTATGCACAACAGAAAACTCCAGAGAAAGTGGCTTAAACAAGACTTGTCTCCCACATGCAAGGTGTGCAGAGGTGAGCAGTCCAAGCTGCAATGGCACTCTGCAGCATCAGGAACCGGGCTCCTTCTGTCTTACGTTCCTCTATTATTGTCTGTACGTGGTTTCTCCCTCATGGTCCAAGACAGATGCTGAGCTCTAGCCATAACATCCACATTCCAGACAGCAGGAAGAAGGACATGCATATTCCCTTCATGGACACTTTGCAGAAGATGCCCATGACACTTCCATTGGCCAGCTGCAAGAAAAGCTAGGGAATGCAGTATATTTTCTAGGTGGTCGTATTCCCACCTAAACACTAGATATTCTGCTATTAAGAAAAGAGTAGAAATGGATATTGGGGGGCAACTACCAGTCTCCAGATACACTAGGAAACTACAAGTAATTCTGATGATGGTCTTGATACAAAACTGGAAAAAAGGCCACATGCTGGAGGCTTACTGTATGAACATAGCAAAGCTCTTCAACGACTTAAATTTTACAAAACCACAGCTCCATTACTTGTACTATGCCACTGTTCCCTCTGCCACGTGGAATGAGTTTCACATTGAAAAGAATGGAATTTACGATAGTAAAAAGGATGTTCAGACCAAGGTAAATCCAGAGATGGTTATGAAAGCACACAGCACTCTGAGTTCAATCTTGCTTCTGCATTCAACACAGACTTTTTTTAAAAAACATCTTTATTGGAGTATAATTTCTTTACAATGTTGTGTTTCTGCTTTATAAAAAAGTGAATCAGCTATACATATACATATATCCCCGTATCTCCTCCCTCTTGCGTCTCCCTCCCACCCTCCCTATCCCACTCTTCTAGGTGGTCACAAAGCACCGAGCTGATCTCCCTGTGCTATGCGGCTGCTTCCCACTAGCTATCTATTTTACACTTGGTAGTGTATATATGTCCATGCCACTCTCTCACTTTGTCCCAGCTTACCCTTCCCCCGCCCCGTGTCCTCAAGTCCATTCTCTACACCTGCGTCTTTATTCCTGTCCTGCCCCTAGGTTCATTGGAACCTTTTTTTTTTTTTAGATTCCATAAATATGTGTTAGCATATGGTATTTGTTTTTCTCTTTCTGACTTACTTCACTCTGTATGACAGACTCTAGGTCCATCCACCTCACTACAGATAATTCAATTTCGTTTCTTTTTATGGCTGAGTAATATTCCATTGTATATACGTGCCACATCTTCTTTATCCATTCATCTGTCGATGGACACTTAGGTTGCTTCCATGTCCTGGCGACTGTAAGTAGTGCTGCAATGAAGATTGTGGCACATGACTCTTTTTGAATTATGGTTCTCTCAGGGTATATGCCCAGTAGTGGGATGGCTGGGTCGTATGGTAGTTCTATTTCTAGTATTTTAAGGAATCTCCATACTGTTCTCCATAGTGGCTGTATCAATCTACATTCCCATCAACAGTGCAAGAGGGTTCCCTTTTCTCCACACCCTCTCCAGCATTTATTGTTTGTAGATTTTTTGATGATGGCCATTCTGACTGGTGTGAGGTGATACCTCATTGTAATTTTGACTTGCATTTCTCTAATGATCAGTGATGTTGAGCATCCTTTCACGTCAACACAGACTTAATTCTGTTAACGTATGTTGGGTTTCTACGCAGTACTTTACTTCCTCCATCTCCCTTTATAAAAATCTTCCCTTTCATTACAGAGCCCTCTGTGCATTACAGTTGCACAGAGGACTAGCTCTTCATTTCTTCTGAGTACACTAAGCATATGTCTTCTAAAAGGTTCTTCAGTTTCTTATAGAAAACAATTTTCTTTGTCTTCAGGCTGTTCTTTCCCCCTCCATAATTTGGCAGCTTTTTGGTCCCCTTCTTTATCCTTGAACGGGAGCAACATCCACCCAGGCAGACTGTCTGCATGAGAGATGGTCAGAGGAGTCTCCCTTGCACCCCCCTTGGGGTTAGCAGCCGTCCTCCTCTGAGGTCTGGACCTGCAGATCAGGTCAACAGGTGCAAGTTCGTGCTCAGAGAGCGCTGCCAGCAGGCATGCACGGCTCTGCTGCACAGAGGGGGACTCCTGGCCTGCTCTCTGCCATTCTCTGGCTAAACCTGACAACTGATGTAGTTTGCTGTTTTGAAACTGCAATATGTGAAGGAATGTTCCCAGGCTCCTTATGCCTCTGCCCCTTCTTACAACATGGTAGGAAAAACCACGTCTTTGTCCATCTCCCTCTGCTCCCTGTCTTGGGTTTCCTAGTGGATGTAGAAAGTAAATCACAGAAGGGATGGTGCTCGGCTCTGGTCGGTGCAACTCCAGCTTCCCAGGCTCAGCAGGACACAGTGGGAGTAAAGCAAAGCCTCTTCCCACTTCCTTCCTGCAGGGCCATTGGAATTTCAGCCTCAGAGGCTGAAGTATGCAGAGGACATTCCAGGAACAGGCTTCTTTATTGGTCCCCATAGCACAAGAGATACAGTGAGAATCCCTGTCCTTTTCCGTCTCCCAACTTCTGACATATCTGTCATCTTATCTTTGGTTCGTTCATTGCTGTGGTCAGTTTTTGTCTCTACAGGAAGTTGGGAGGAGGCCCTGACCTCAGCCTCACAGCTGGCTGACAGGCCTCCGCTCCTTCCATCTCCTTCTCCACTCTCCAGGCGGCAGCCACAGTGCTCTGGCAGTGCACTCCGGACACTCCCCTGCGTAGAATACGCAGACTACGCCAGGGTCTCAACTGCCTACAGGGCAGACTCCAAAGCCTTTGGCTCAGCACACAAGGCCCTCCAGATCAGGCTCGTCTGCTGCTCCAGCCTCACCCTGAGGCAGGGCCCGTACCTGCTGGATCCAGCAGCCACCTGACACCAGGCAGAGGAGCCCTGGACACCCTGCCCGGTCCTACACATGCTGCTTCCTCCACCCAGAATGTTTTCTCCACCGTCCTTCCTTTCAGAACTCCCGCTTATCCTTTGGGACTCAACTCAAACACCCCCTTGTGAAGCCCTCCTAGACACAGGCACCCGCAGCATACCTCCTCTGTGGGCATCTATGAGCTGTGCTGAAATCGCTCGCTTGCCCCCGCCAACAAAAGCATTTGTTCCTCAGAGGCAAGAACCATGTCTTATTCACCTGTGTAGCTCTGGTAACAAGCACAGTGTCCTGAACCAAGAAGACCTGCCAAGTAGGGTTCTCTCAACTGGTGAGTTTGAAAATATCGCAGACACAGAATATCTAACCTCTAGGAAGGCATCTGATAAGGAGTGTAAGGAGTTCCACATGCCCCCAGTAGAGAGATACAGCTGAATGCTAATCATTTAGACACATCAGCAACTGATGAAAAACCCTTCACAGGGGGTGTTGATCAGGTATCCCAAAAGGAAGAAGAAGGGACAGACGGGGCTCTGCCAGGGCTAAGGTCTCTTAGTGAGCAGTGTAAGTGGAGAGAGAGGGCGAGCAGGTTCAGGAGGGACGGCCTGGAAAGATTCCTTGAAGGAACAGTCCACAGTGGGCAGGCACCCTTAAAAGGGATGATCTTAAGGGAGATAAACCAGGTAAGGGCCAGAACTGAGATGGAACTGACTAGGAAAGTAAATCAGGGCCCACTCCTGCCTCTAGAAAACTCACTACAAATGGCACAAGGACTCCCCCCACCCCTTGTCCTCCAAATCCTCAGCCAACAAGACAAAAGTGACGTGGCAGAACACAGCTAGCAAGAAAGACTTCCGATTCTTGGCCAGGGCTGTGACACAGCTGTCAGGAAAGGAGCGTGACCGGGGTGCCTTTGTAGAGGTCTGCTCTCTGGCTAACACGGGGGTGACGGCTCTGCTTACTCTACGCTCATCTACCCGAACCTGCGAGCTTCTCGGTTCGGGAGCCACGCCTACAAGAGATCGTGATTGGAAGAAGGTACTCGGAGGAGGCCTCCTTGATGGGGCTGGAATATGAAACCACACTCTGTGAGAAGCCGCTGACAGCAGTGAGGATGTGCTCCAACCAGAAAAGACCACTCCTGTCCTCAAATGTTGGAAATCTGGGGCCAAATATGGACAGAGCTGGACTCAACATGGAGGAGAACTTATGAAACTCAGAACTCTCCCTTGGGAAACCCTAACCCCCATCAGAGGCTGGATGGAGGGTGGTGGGGACTTGGTAGAAGACATGCACTCATGACAGTCTAAGCTTCTCTAAAACCGCACGTTAAGCAACCCAGGTCACTTTCTCTGTTTTAAAACTGTATAAGTTGTAAATTTATAAATTTGCTGAATGAGTTACCCTATTTGTTTAGAATATTCCCAAAATGTGTAACAACAGTACTTTCTCCTCCTTCAAAAAGTGGAGCATAATTGTATGTTATGTGTACCTTACCACAATAAAAAAAAAAAGTAGACCATAACTACCACAACTTAGTTTTTCTTTTATAACACAGGACGGTCTAGCAGAGCCATCTTTATGAGTATGAATGTCATTGTCCAGCACATACCTGTGGCCAGAACAAGACTGTGAAGGAAGCCAAGTTGTCCTCAGCACCTCACCCCCCTTCACCTTTTCTGTTTGGGCTCTTTGGCTCTCCTTAGATATTTCTCCAGCCTAGCAGCAGTCTACCGAGACTAAAAGCACCACGTAACTAAGATATTTTCTGCCCTTCCTCTGAGTGCTATCCATCAAATGCTAGAGAGAGAAGGGATCTTGGAAACCAAGTGTTCCAAATTTACAGCTGAGAAAACACATCCTCAGAGAAGACAGAGAGTTACCCAAAGGCAGCTGGGCAAGGGAAGAGCCGAGCATAGGACCCAGAGTCAGAGCTCTCTCCACACCTCCACATCCCTCATGGGTGTGCTGTCAGATAACACGTCAAACAAGTCTGGGCTACAGTGACAATGGCTAACTGCCATCAACCAGACAGAAACAGGAAAGGAACACAGGCAGCAAGGCAGGCAACACAGAGCAAGGCCCGAGCAAAGCTTTACTGGAGGTGGATCGCACCTGGGTAAAAGCCACCTCATCTGACTACCTGAAAGGTGAACTCTCAAGTACATGGAAATCACCATGTACCTGTAAACAACCTTCTGAGAGGATGTCATTTTCCTGTCAGCTCAGTTTTTAACTCCTGTTATATTTGGTTTTCAACCTTTTCTATCTCCTAAAAGTCAACATTTAAACGTCCTTAAAATTAATACATTATAAAATTTTACATTATATTGAAATTATGATTTGTCTTCCCCAACATAAAAGTTTTCTTTCAAATAAAATTGATATTTCACTTTCGCCTTGCTTCCATCAGCAGCAAATGACTTTCTTTAGAAAGTACTTTTCTTAGATTTATGTCTGCTACCCAAATTCTCTCATGATATTGATATTCTGCAAGTATGAGAAACAAGGCACATACACCTAACATTAGAAGACAATTTTCAAAATTTTTATAACTTTGAAAACATCTAGAAAACTATAATAACTCTTGTTGCAGTACTATGCAGGTGACAGTTGTGGTTAATTACATACAGGATTTCATCTTAACCCTTAACGGTTCACATTCAGATTTTCTTACTGTTTTAAGCAAAGCAAAACAAAACAAAAGAGACAGAGATCCCTCCCAGAAATAATAATATTCTAATGTCTTGCTTATTTTATTTGCATGGAAGGCAACTTAAAAGACACTGAATTTAACCTAATGTATCTGGGGCTGCGTTTACTGTCACAAATGAGGCCTGAGTCTCAGGCTTACCTGCACAGCACCTCCCCGTCCAGCTGTTGGGGATTTCTGTGGTCAATGATGATGATGTCATGATGTTTGTCCAGGAAACAGGCAAGGGCCGTCTGAGCCTCCTTGATAACTGTACACTTAAACCCTGCTTTTTCACATGCCCTACAGAATCCATTACACTGCTTATCTTCTTTGGGAAACACTAAAAGTACCTGAATCAAAAAAGCATGAACACTTTTAAAAAAAAAAAAAAAAGAAAGGTGTCGTTAGAATTGTCATTTCTTAACAAGCCACAGAAAACTCCCAAGTGTTTTCAAGGCAAGTACACAGATGTGAGCATAACGATCTGTTGAGTAAATCCTTTTCCTACATGTAACCCTGGGACGTTATCACTCAGCTCCGTGAAATGAGTGCTATCCTATCTGTTCTTAGTCTGGAAGTCAGTGCATGGATCATATGCTTATTTCTTTTGCTAATAAGCCCACTGGAAGAACTCAACAAAGACTTGATTAAGTACTTTATCTTAAAACTGAATCAATTAAAAAACACAAATATTTATTTTAGTTAACAGTAAGTTAACTAGGTAAGTCCTTAGATGGCAAACACCAATATTTCAGTCAAACTCCCAGAATACTTAATACTTTAAATAATACGTTTAAGTATTCTGACTCAAGACTTTATGTAATTCCTCCAAGTTAAAAAAAAAAATTACTTTTATTATAAGAGAGGAGACTTAAAGTAGACCAAAACGTTACAACTCAAAAACTGCCCGTTTAGTGACACAAGAATAGCACCAGGTGCAAGAGACAGCTGGCTGTCCTCGCGCCTGGCCTGGATGGGCGAGGCCTGCGTCTGCTGCCCTTTCCCCTGCGCGGCCAAGCCGCCACGCCAAACCTGGGGCAGGAGAGCACTGCTCCATCCCTTCACACTCAGACTGACTAACAGGGGGAAACTGTGGTACGTTGTACAGTCAAGGTGGGACAGCCTAAGGGAAAGAGACTGCAAAGCTGACAGAAACCCCATTCCCCAAGACTCAGTCCCTCTAAGCTTACCCAGGTGCACAAATACCACAAGTGCAAAGAGTTAAGAGAGCACATTTCTTCTGTGCTGCACAGCATGTGGGATCTTAGTTCCCTGACCGGGGATCAAACCCAGGCCCCCTGCATTGGGACCGTGGAGTCTTAATCACTGGACCACTAGGGAAGTCCCAAGAGCACATTTCTGCCAGTCCTTTTCACATTTTAAAAAATGTAACAGTGAGCATGCGTTTGTGTACAGGAAGCATCAAGTAACGCTGGAGCTAAATTTCAATTGGTTATTTTAATATTTTGGATTAGAAAATTTATAGATATTTTCTCTCTGCTAAAGCTGATTCAGTAACAGACGACCATGCTTTTACTCTCTACATTGGAAAATTTCAAACCTACAAAAAGTCATGAATGACAATAAATGCTAGAACACCCTTCTTCTAGTTTCATCAATTGTTAACATTTTGCCACCTTTGCTTTCTCTCTCTCTCCACATACATACTACACACGTACACACACACACAATTATACATATTATTTTATTGCTGAACCTTTTAAGGTAGGTTGCAGACATTTCATCTCTAAATACCTCAATGTGTATTTCTAAGAAGAGTACATTCCCTGATATAACTGTAGTACTGCTATCAAGTTCAGGGAATTCAATATTGATCCAATATTTTATCTAAAACAGAAGATTATTTTCAATGTATAACTTTAGACCCTCTCCCTCCCCGTCTTTAAAGAAAATCAAGGTGAAAATTACAGCATGGTATATTATTACCTGGAGCTGATCTGGATGAAATCTCATGGGGCCAAATTGTATATCAGCTACTGCTACCTGCAAGAAAAAGATCTGCTTAAAAATGAAAAGAGAAAAAAAAAAGATAAGCTTGCTTAAATTTTTCTCTCATCAGTGCCACAGATGAAAATGAAATTTCTACTCTAGAGAAAAATTACGTAAATACTTATTAGACACAGGGATCTCAGTTATCTCCTTATAAACCCCAGGAAAGGTGGAGAGCAGAGAAGGACACATAAAATGAGTCTGATCCCGGCTTTTCTTTTCCTAGCTGTGTGTGACTCTAAGTGAATTACCCAACCTTCGGCCTCAACTCCTCATGTGTTAAAGAGATCACGTGAGATTACAATATAAAGAGCCCCCAAAGATTAGACACTGAACGAACATTGGTTTCTTCCACGTCTACTCCCATCTTTCCCCTGATGGACAACGAAATCTTACATCTAAAATGGCACACACACAAAAAAGAAATCCAGCTATCAGAACCATGGGACCTCAAAGACTCCTTGTTGAGAAACGGTTAACACTTTCATTTTACAGACAAGCACGGTGCTTATCAATAAATGCTTATTGGGAATTTCCCTGGTGGTCCAGCGGTTAGGACTCTGTACTCTCACCGCTGGGGGGCCCGGGTTTGATCCCTGTTCAGGGAACTAAGATCCCACAAGCCTCGTGGTGCGGCCAAAAAAAAAAAAAAAAAGCTTATCTATTTGAGAACTTAACACCAACACACAAAGATAAATACCGTGTCATAACCAAACCCCAACAAGTAATAGAATCATAGCGCCAATGGAGGGCTCAGCATATACTGGGCACTGTGCTAAGGGCTGAACATACGTTATCTCGCTGAACCTTTGCAACATGCTGAGAGTTTACTTTGGAAAGCTGAGGTTCCAAGTACTTTGTTTAAGGCCACACAGCAGCAAGTGGCATCTGGGATTCCACTGACCAGTCTGTTTAGTTTTATAAACTGTGCTGCAAACCCAGGGCCACTGGAAGGTTTGGGAAGTCTGTGCACTGCACAAAGGAGCACAAGGGAGGGAGAATGGAGAGCTAAAATCCAGCCCCAAGCCATGAACCCTGGCCTTGGGTTGCTACCTGGAGGAAGAGACACATTTTGCAATTTTTCCAGAAACACTGTATATATGTGTTGAGGGGATCCCTATCCTACTCCAGGCCGCTGGGCGACGGGTGTGATTTCATACCTAAAACACAGCAGCAGCAGAACTAGATCTATAAACCTTCCCACAAGATACTTCCTAACTGCCTGCCACCTCCCATCTCTCCCCTCAAGCAGTGATCTCTCCTACAGTAAACACATGCAACAAAACCTGCTTAGTGATGGAGGAAGTCCATGTATATTTTTAACTGCTAGAAGCTGATGTCTACTAATTATGGGACACTGGCTCAGTTTCTGATTTGCTTTGTAGTAACTTCATCTCTCAGAAGGTGTAGAATGAGGGTCGCTACTACTCTAGACCTGAGACTGAGGAGGAGGGCTTTGCAGTAGGGTGGAAGGGTGAGCACAGACATCCCACAGCACCGTCTATCCTCCAGAGCTGGGCAGTCACCGGCCTCATCAAG
Organism: Delphinus delphis; assembly: GCF_949987515.2. Lineage (NCBI taxonomy): Eukaryota > Metazoa > Chordata > Mammalia > Artiodactyla > Delphinidae > Delphinus > Delphinus delphis. The sequence continues at coordinate 105,116,921 of NC_082684.1, forward strand.
AGGCACAGCTGGATGCCAAAGCCAGAATTTCTGACGGAATATGATCCAGGAGGTCCAAGAGAGTCTTAAAAGAGAGAGATGTGCTCTACGTAATCATACTCCCACAGTGCAGTGAGAAGGAAGGCAAGAGGCACCGAGAGAGACCAATCTGAACAATGACTATTTTGTTGGTTTTTATGAACAAAGTTTAAAGAAATGAATGAATGAAAGAACAAGAAATGATACAGGCCTACTGCTTGGAGAAGACAGTGAAACTACTCAGGAAAAAGAAAGAGAAGGAAGAAAATGACAGGAAAAAGAAGGGAAATCATTTTGCTGATTTTCTACAGTGTTGGGGCAGGGTGGAGTTGCACAAAAGAAACCAGAAAACCCATCAACAGGAGCGCTGTGCCACTGCCTAGGATGAAGCGGTTGCTGGACAGCACTTGGGTCCTCTGTGTGAAACGGCGGCTGCAGCCTCTCACAGAGGATACTCATGAAATTTGCTATGACGGATCAAGGAGACAAAAGATAAAGTCTGAACGGACAGAAAGAAAATATTTATAAATATCGTAAAAACATATACTAGGTCACAAAGAAAACTTTAAAACATATTCCTTGTACAGCCTTTATTTCCAACCATAAGGCAATCAAACCAAAATTAAAAACAGAAGAAATACCCCCTCCTTGGAAATTTTTAAACTCATGTAACTGCCGGATCAGAGAGGGAAATGCAAACTATGCCTACAGATTGCTTGGAAAATAATAAAAATGAGAATGTCATGTAATAAAACCTACAGGATACTAGTAAATTTTACTCAGAGGCAAAATTCACAGTCTTAGATCTTTCTGTCATGAAACAAGAATTAATATACTAAGCTTTCAAATCACTAAATTTGAGAAAGTCAACAGTACAAACTTAAGGAAACCAGGAGGAGAAAAATAAGCTAAAGGCTATAATAATTAATAAAACTTTAAAATGTTAACGACTAGCTTGATTTTAAAAAACACATACTATATAGTGTCGGTCACAAGCTGAGGGACGAGATAAAAGAATGGACAGCTATATGCTAACACATATATATGCAATCTAAAAAAAAAAAAGCGGTTCTGAAGAACCTCGGGGCAGGACAGGAATAAAGTCATAGACGTAGAAAATGGACTTGAGGAAACAGAGGGGGAAGGGTAAGCTGGGACGAAGTGAGAGAGTGGCACTGACATATATACCCTACCAAATGTAAAATAGATAGCTAGTGGGAAGCAGCTGCATAGCACAGGGAGATCAGCTCATGCTTTGTGACCACCTAGAGGGGTGGGATAGGGAGAGTGGGAGGGAGACGCAAGAGGAAGGGAATATAGGGATATATGTATACGTATAGCTGATTCACCTTGTTATACAGCAGCAACTAACACAACAACATAAAGCAATTATACTCCGATGAAGATGTTAAATAAATTAATAAATAATAAATAAATAAAAAGAATGGACAGCTAAGGGCAAAAGTCTCATTCTTCCTGGGAAAACAATTCTGAGTACATGGTCTACACCCAAAGTGGGTGAAATAACTTTTACAAACAAAGGACAGAGTAACTTTATGATCTCAACTTGTAAAAATAACTCACCGCCGCATTAATTCTAAGAAATAAAAGAAGATATAGATTAATTTTTTTAAAGAGCATGGATTCTACTTCAGTATAATTTTAGCAGTATCATTTTAAAACATTAACGTTTCAGCAACTCTATTTTACCATTGAATACTTTCTTTATTTACTTAACTAGATTGCATTTTAACCTTACATCCTGTCTACGGGGTATATCCGGCTCTCAGGACCTCTGTCAAGCGGTGTCCCAGCAGAGCCGGACAATTACTTACACCACTGCCCCCCCCCCAAAATAACCACCACCAGGAAATCTGATGACATTACTCAGTGAGCAGACGTCAGCAGTGGGCCCTCAAAGAGTAAACAACTTCCCAACTGCTCTGGATAAGGGGATCGGAACTACTAGAATTCGTGTATTCATCCTTTCTTTGTGTATGAAAATCAGAATCAAACTGACCTAATGCTTCAGGCCATAGCCCTCTTAATAATTATTTATTTTTCACATTAATATTTAGAAGGGAATAGTCATTTTCAAATCAGTTTTAATAACAGCTTCCAGCTTCAAAAGCAACTGATATTTTTAGGTAACACAGGAGCAATAATATATTCATGAACTGATATCAGTAATTATACAAGTTGTTGAATTTAGTCTTTTGGGTTTTTAAATATTTATATATTTATTAAGATTTATTGTTAAAAAAAGACTGTTAAATTGGGATATCAGATAAGAATGATGTCTGTTTGTATTTTATTATTTTAAAGTAATTTCTTGTTAATGGCTGATGGAAATCTGAAATACATTATTATTAGACACCTTGATGAACCACCTATCAGTTTTCTTTTGTTTGCCTAACTGACCTAACTGCGGGGCAAAGTTACTATGTTACCAATCTTGATCACCAGTGGGGGTAGGAGAGGAAAGAGATATATAATTCCAACCTGTCTAAATATTCTACTCCTCTGACCCTCCCTTATCCCTTGCCTGCTTTTTTATTTCTGCAGCTTTAGTTACCATTTGCCCCACTACATATTTTATTCTCTTCTTATTAAAGGAGTGTCTCTCCCATGAGAATGCAAGTTCTACAAAGACAGGGATTGTCTGCTTTATTTATTGCTATATTTCCAATACCCAAAACAGTGCCTAGCACACGGCAGACATTCAAAAAATATTTCTGAATGAATGTTTGCCCAACAGCTAATCTTTTTTTATCTCTGTATTTAAATTTTTATTTTATTAAGTCTTTTGAAAATGTAATGTATTTATTTTTTAACATCTTTATTGGAGTATAATTGCTTTACAATGAGCTAATCTTTTTGAACCAATCATTTATCTAAAAATCATACTCATACCAGCTTATACATATACACATGTATATAATACAGCACTTCCAGTTTTCAGAGTATTTTCATATATATTTTATATTGTAAAGGAACAGAAAGGGAGGAAGCAATCTTAGGAAAAGCCTAAGCACTAGGAACCACAAATGAATCATGTGACCTTTTTCCTACATCCTTTTATTAGAAACAGAAAGTTATGCTGGGATCAATTTATATTAATTGTTTACAAACCTAGGAACTATAGCAAAGACATAAATCAGATTTTGTCTTGAGCCATACTGTCCCTCCAGGCTTTCCCTGTACAGCCAGTGGCCATCTTGTCTCTCTCTGGGCAAAGAGTGGTAAATTGATCAAAGGGGCACAGCCTGGACAAGAGTCAGGAGACACCAGTTCTTAGGTGGGGAGAGTCAAAATTAACCCAGACATTTGGGGACCACCTACTTACTATGTTATAAGCCAAGCACAGAGGTAGGTACTGAGAGTGCAAAGACCAAATGCCTACCCTGTCCTGAGTAGGAGAAGGGGAAAACGTAAATTATGACAACATGGCGCAGATTTAATATAGAAAGAAGGTGTCTAGTATGTGCTAAAGACTTTGCTTCCAAACATATTTAAATCCAATTTAGTCCTTACCCTATGAGTAAGGGAAGCTCATTAACTCCATTTTATTGATGACCAAACTGAAGCTCAGAGCCGTATTATTAAAGCGCTGGTAAGTGGCAATGGTGGGAACTGGGCCCAATTCACAGGAACTTAATTCCTGTCGTCTTTTTTTTTAAAATAATAAATTTATTTATTTATTTTTGGCTGCGTTGGGTCTTCGTTGCTGCGCGCAGGCTTTCTCTAGTTGCAGCGAGCGGGGGCTACTCTTCCTTGCGGTGCGTGGGCTTCTTATTGCGGTGGCTTCTCTTGTTGCGGAGCACGGGCTCTAGGCGCGTGCGCTTCAGTAGTTGTGGCTCGCGGGCTCCAGAGTGTAGGCTCAGTAGTTGTGGGACACGGACTTAGATGCTCCTTGGCATGTGGGATCTTCCCGAACCAGGGTGTGAACCTGTGTCCCCTGCACTGGCAGGTGGATTCTTTTTTTTTTCTTTGGTACGCGGGCCTCTCACTGTTATGGCCTCTCCCGTTGCGGAGCACAGGCTCCGGACGCGCAGGCTCAGCGGCCATGGCTCACGGGCCCAGCCGCTCCGCGGCATGTGGGATCTTGCCGGACCGGGGCACGAACCCGTGTCCCCTGCATCAGCAGGCGGACTCTCAACCACTGCACCACGAGGGAGGCCCCCTGTGGTCTTTTCATGCTTCACTGGGAAAGGCCTAAAGTTACCTGACCCTAACCTGTATCTAGCTGAAATAAGACCAAGAACCTGGGAAGCAGCATCCATCCATTTGACAAATCTCTGTTGAACACTCACTATGTATCAGATGGTTTCCTAGGCACTGGGCATTCAACAGAGAACAAGACAGATAATATTGCTACACAGCAGGGAGGGGTTTGATGGAGAGTAACTGGGTTACTGTTTTGAATCAGAGTCAAGGAAGGCCTCTCTGAGGGGGAACTGTGGAAGGCGAGATCTGAATGACGAGGAGTCAGCCACGCCAGGAGTGGAGGAGGGAGCACCAGGCAGAGCACAGGACTGAAGGTGGGAACAGGGTGGACATTTCAGGAAAGGAGAGGGAAGAGTGCCGAGATGAGCTCACGGCTAGGCAGGAGCTGTAAGATGCGGAGCTTTCTAAGCCAGAACAAGAAAACTGGGTTTTATTCTAAATTTCATGAAGAGCCACTAGAAAGTTTTATACAAGGGAATGATATGATCTGATTTTTATTCTTTTCAGATCCCTTTGGGGACTTCCCTGGCAGTGCAGTGGTTAAGACTCCACGCTCCCAATGCAGGGGGCCCGGGTTTGACCCCTGGTCGGGGAACTAAAATCCTGCATACTGTGCAGTGCAGCCAATAATAATAATAATAATAATAAAATAAATGAATGAATGATCCCTTTGGCTACCTGTGGAAAACAGTCAGTGAGAGAGTGAGAGTAGAGGCAAAGAGACAGTAAGGAAGCTTCTGTAGTAGTCCAAGTGAGAGACGATGGTAGCCTGGCCTAGCAGTTGCCACGGAGATGAGTAGATGAATCTGGGGTGTGTTTTGCAGGTGGAGTGATCAGGACTTGCTAATGGACAGAACACAACCAAATCCACCGATTCCAAGACCAGAATTCTGATATCTGACTTGAAGTTTTACGTCAGTGCTGTGTGGAAATTTGGGGTTCTGCAGGGCATCCTAGTAGAAGCTGGTGTGGATCTGCTTGGTCCTTTCCAGATCCACCCACAAGATGGCACCAAGATCTACCCTGAGGCAAAGCTCCTTCCTAGCCGCTTCCCCTGGTCCTTCTCCCAGAGCAAGCAAAATACTCCATTATCCATCCTCAATGTCCCAGTCTCTTTTTTCTCCCCTTACCTGGTCTTAATATGCCCTTCAGTCAATTTAAACAGCACATATTTACAAGAAGGCTTTTATGTTACCTTGGATGCCAAAATCAAGTCACATGCTAGGGTGAAACAGTTCAGGTCCTTTTTTCCCAAACCCATAGTGCTGGGCAAAAAATGGTGTCTGGATTAAATGAACTATTTAAAGAGCTTATCACAGGGCTTCCCTGGTGGTGCAGTGGTTGAGAGTCCTCCTGCCAATGCAGGGGACACGGGTTCGTGCCCCGGTCTGGGAAAATCCCACATGCCACGGAGCGCATGGGCCCTTGAGCCATGGCCGCTGAGCCTGCGTGTCCGGAGCCTGTGCTCCGCAACAGGAGAGGCCACAGCAGTGAGAGGCCCGCGTAACGCAAATAAATAAATAAATAAATAAATAAAATAAAGAGCTTATCACAATTCCTGACAGTAAGCAAATGCCCAATAAATTCTAAATATCTACAGAAAAGGTTTTCCAAGAAGTTTTTGCTATGAAACTATAATTTTACACACACAGAGCTATTTCTTTCAGAGCACTTAGGTAATCTCTAATAAGAACCATTAACATCACAGTACCTTGAAATACTGTACAAAATAGGACCCACTTCTTAAATATTATGTTAATGTAGTTGATACAGGGGACAAATAAAGGTTTTCTAGAAACCCTGCAAGGAGACTGCCTCGGAAGGTGAAAACAGAATCAACCCAGAAAAACTGAGGATAGCAACTGAAGGATTAACCCAACCCATGAGCCTCTCTTTCACTGTGTCAGTGAAATTTAAGAATCCTCAAATCCAACTGCAGAAATCTAGCTATAACATCATGGAGGCAAGACCAGAATCTACTTCTTCCCCACCCCCTCCAAAAAGAGAAGACTGACCACTTGGATCTTCCCGTCAGAATGAGGAGGGTGTACAGGCAGCCCAGCAGAGGGAAGCCAGAGGTTGAGAACTCAGTGCTATTGATTCAGCTCCCTCCCAGAGAAAAACTGAATCCAGCAGGCATGGATGATCTAGATATCAAAAGGAATATTCCTAGCTTATAAATTAATAAATTAGCATCCTGCCTCTCTCTGGGACAAGTCTATTTCAGGCGTATTTACATTTATCAGTCGTGTTTATCTCACACCCTGCACACTCAGACAGCAGTGAGCCTTATTCAGAAGGCTCCACAGCTGCTTGCCCGCCCACATGACCACTCCCACAAACCCGACTGCAAGCCCCAGCCTAGATTTTACTGGGTTTGCTTAATGGACCTCAGTGCTGTCTGAAGGGGATTACACTGAGAATGACAACCCACGCAACACAGTGAATTATCCAGAATCATCCAAACTTCCCTTCACCAATACTCCTGAGGTGGGACACATATGGGTTTGAACTCTGACTCCTCTCCCCTGAAAAACTGTAACTTTAGGCAAGTTTCTTCACTTTGCTAAATCTCACCTGGAAATTAGTGACTGTGAAGATGAAATGAGTAACAGATATGCAGCTCTCTGCATGGTGCCTGGCATACAGTTAAGTGCTCCATAGCGAGCAGCCATTATCACTAGTGAAAGGGGATGCATGAGCATTCACGATGCCCCTGGTTTGGTTCTAGAGCAATGAAGAAATCCTTACTAGGTATGGAAGCTAAAAACGTAGGTTTTGACAGAAAGTGGGTTTCCAAACTCAGTTGTGGCACGCAGGCCCTAGAGTGCGCAGACTTCAGTAGTTGCAGTGCGTGGGTTCAGCAGTTGTAGCTCGCAGGCTCTAGGGCGCAGGCTCAGTAGCTGTGGCGCACGGGCTTAGTTGCTCCGCGGCATGTGGGATCTTCCCGGACCAGGGCTCGAACCCGTGGCCCCTGCATTGGCAAGCGGATTCTTAACCACTGTGCCACCAGGGAAGTCCTAAGGTAAAATCTTGACCAGAAGTTGTCTGGTATTTATGTTTCTAAAATGTATATCTACATCCACCAAACTAAATATATTTTTAAGACTTTTTTCAGAGTACTTTTAGGTTTACAACAAAATTAAGAGGGAGGTACAAAAATTTCCATTATACCCCCGCCCCCACACAGGCACAGCCTCTGCCATCATTAACATCACTCACCAGAACAGTACATTTTTTAACCAAGGATGAACCTACACTGACACATCATAATCACCCCAAATCCATACTCTACCTTAGGGTTCACTCTTGGTGTTGTACATTCTATGGGTTTGGACAAATATACAGTGATGTGTATCCATTATAATATCCTATAGAGTATTTTCACTGCCCTAAAAATCCTCTGTACTCTACCTGTTCATCCCTCCCCACCCCCTACCACTGGCAACCATTTATCTTCTTATTGTCTCCATAGTTTTTTGCCTTTTCTAGACTACCATATAGTTGGAATCATACAAGTATGTAGCCTTTTCATATTGGCTTCTTTCACTTAGTAATACGGATTTAAGGTTCCTCCATGTCTTTTTTGTGGCTTGATAGCTCATTTCTTTTTAGTACTGAATAATATTCCACTGTCTGGATGTACCAAATTTATCCATTCACCTACTGGAGGACATCTTGGTTGCTTCTAAGTTTTGACACTTATGAATAAAGCTGCTATAAACATGCTTACGCCGGTGTTTGTATAGATATGTTTTCAACTCCTTTGGGTAAATACCAAGGAGAGCAATTGCTAGATCGTATGATAAGAGTATGTTTAGTATTGTAAGAAACTGCCAATCTGTCTTCCAAAGTGGCTATGCCATTTTGCATTCCCCCTAGCACTGTTTGCACCCTCCAACCCCATTGCTCCACATCCTTGTCAGTATTTGGTGTTGTCAGTGTTCCAGATTTTGGCCATTTAAATAGGTGTGGAGTAGTATCTTACTGTTGTTTTAATCTGCATTTCCCTGACGACACATGATGTTGGGCATCTTTTCATATGCTTCTTTGCCATCTGTATATCTTCTTCGGAGGTGGCTGTTAAGGTCTTTGGCCCATTTTTTAATCAGATTGTTCATTTTCTAACTGTTGCGTTTTTAAGAGTTCTTTATGTATTTTGGACACCAGTCTCTTATCAGACACATCTTTTGCATATATTTTTCCCAGTCTGTGGCTTGTCTTCTAATTCTTTTGATATTGTCTTTCACAGAGCAGAAGTGTTTAATTTTAATGAAGTCCAGTGTATCAATTATTTCTTTCATGGATTACATCTTTGGTGTTGTATCTAAAAAAGCATCACTATAACCAAGGTCATCTAGGTCTTCTTCTATGTTATCTTCTAGGAGTTTTATAGTTTTACATTTTACTTTCAGGCCTATGATCCACCCTGAGTTAATTTTTGTGAAGGGTGTGACAACTGTATCTAAATCCATTATTTGGGATATGGCTGTCCAGTTGTTCCAGCACCATTTGTTGAAGTGACAATCTTTGTTCCATTGTATTGCCTTTGCTCCTTTGTCAAAGATCAGTTGGCTATATTTATGTGTGTCTATTTCTGGGCTTCCAACTTTGTTCTTTAATATTGTATAGCTATTCCAGGTCTTTCGCCTCTCCATGTAAATGCTTTAATCAGTTTGTTAATATCCATAAAGTAACTTGCTGAGATTTTGACTGGGATTGCATCGAATCTATAGATCAAGTTGGGAAGAACTGACATCTTGACAGTATTGAGCCTCCCTACCCACAAACATGGAATATCTCTCCATTTACTTGGTTCATCTTTGATTTTCTTCAGAATTTTTTAGTTTTCCTCATATAGATCTTGCACATATTTTGTTAGATTTATACCTAAGTTTCTTTTGTTGTTTTTTGGGTGCTAATGTAAATGGTATTGTGTTTTTATTTTCAAATTGTGCTCGCTCATTGTTAGTATATAGGAAAGCAATTGACTTCTGTATATTAGTCGTGTATCCTGCAACCTTGCTATAATCACTTACTAGTTTCCGGAGTTCTTCTGTCTGTTGTTTTGGATTTTCTATACAGACAATCATGTCATCTGTGAACAATGACAGTTTTATGTCTTCCTTCCCAAGCTGTATACCTTTTATATCCTTTTCTTGACTTTTTGCATTAGCAAGGACTTTCAGTATGATGTTAAAAAGAAGTGGTGAGAGGGGACATCACTACCCTGTACCTGATTTTAACAGGAAAGCTTCAAGTTTCTCGCCATTTAAGTATGATATGAGCTGTAGGTTTTTTGCAGATATTCTTTATCAGGTTGAGGGCGTTCCCCTCTAATCCTAGTTCGCTGAGCAACTTTTATCGTGAATGGGTTTTGGATTCTGTCAAATGTTTTCTCTATCTACTGATATGATCATGTGATTTTTCTTTTTTAGTCAGTTGATGTTGTGGATTAATTTTCTGATGTAGGAGCAGTCTTGTTTACCTGGGTCTGTTTATATCTTTTTTATTTGATTTGCTAATACTTTGTTGAAAAATTTTGCATCTATGTTCAGGAGAGATGTTGGTCTACAGTTTTCTTTTCTTGTAACGTCTTTGTCTGGTTTTGGCATGAGGGAAATGCTGGCTTCATAGAATGAGTTAGAAAGTACTCCCTCTTCTTCTATCTTCTGAAAGAGATTGGAGAGAACTGGTATAATTTCTTCCTTAAATGTTTGGTAGAAATGATCATATGGTTTTTATTCCTCAGTTTGTTGATGTGGTGTAACACTGATTGATTTGCGAATACTGAAGAAACTTTGCATCCCTGGGATAAATCCCACTTGATCATGGTGTATGCTCCTTTTAAAGTATTGTTGGATTCACACTGCTAGTATTTTGTTGAGGATTTCTGCATCTATGTTCATCAGTGATATTGGCCTATAATTTTCTTTTTTGTGGTATCTTTGTTTTTGGTATCAGGGTGATGGTGGCCTCACAGATGAGTTTGGGAGTATTCCTTCCTCTGCAATTTCTTGGAATCGTTTCAGAAGGAGAGGTGTTAACTCTTCTCTAAATGTTGATAGAATTCGCCTGCGAAGCCATTTGGTCCTGGACTTTTGTTTGTTGAGAGGTTTTGGCTTTTGTTTTTCTTTGGCTGTGCTGCTACACAGCTTGCGGGATCTTAGTTCCCCGACCAGGGACTGAATCCGGGCCCTCGGCACTGAAACCGCAGTCTTAACCATTGGACCACCAGGGAATTCCCTTGTTGGGAGTATTTTAATCACAGTTTCAATGTCAGTACTTGTGATTGGTCAGTTCATATTTTCTATTTCTTCCTGGTTCAGTCTTGGAAGGTTGTACCTTTCTAAGAATTTGTCCATTTCTTCCAGGTTGTCCATTTTATTGGCATATAGTTGCTTGTAGTCGTCTCTAACGATCCTTTGTATTTCTGTGGTGTCCATTGTAACTTCTCCTTTTTCATTTCTTATCTTATTGCTTTGAGCCCTCTCCCTTTTTTTCTTGATGAGTCTGGCTAAAGGTTTATCCATTTTGTTTATCTTTTCAAAGAACCAGCTTTTAGTTCATTAATCTTTTCTATTGTTTTCTTCGTTTCTGTTTCATTTATTTCTGCTCTGATCTTTATGATATCTTTCCTTCTACTAGCTTTGGGTTTTGTTTCTTCTTCTCTCTCTAGTTGCTTTAGGTGTAAGGTTAGTTTGTTTATGTGTGATTTTTCTTGTTTCCTGAGATAAGATTGTACCGTATTGCTATAAACTTCCCTGTTAGTACTGCTTTTGCTGCAACCCATCGGGTTTTGGATCATCGTGCTTATGTTTTCATTTGTCTCTAGGTATTTTTTGATTTCCTCTTTGATTTCTTCAGTGATCCATTGGTTGTTTAGTAGCATACTGTTTAGCCTCCATGTGTTTGTGGGTTTTACAGCTTTTTTCTTGTAGTTGATTTCCAATCTCAAAGTGCTGTGGTCAGAAAAGATGGTTGATATGATTTCAATTTTCTTAAGTTTCCTGAGGCTCGCTTTGTGGCCCAACACGCAATCAATCCTGGAGAATGTTCCATGTGCACTGGAGAAAAATGTGCGTTCTGCTGCTTTTGGATGCAATGCTCTATAAATCTCAATTAAGTCCATCTGGTCTAATGTGTAATTTAAGGCCTGTGTTTACTTATTTATTTTCTGTCTGGATGATCTGTCCATTGATGAAAGTAGGGTGTTAAAGTACCCCACCATTATTGTGTTACTGTTGACTTCTCCTTTTATGACTGTTAATATTTGCCTTATATAGTGAGATCCTCCTATGTTGGGTGCATATATATTTATAATTGTTGTATCTTCTTCTTGAATTGATCCCTTGATCATTATGTAGTGTCCTTCTTTGGAAGAATCAATATTGTCAAAATGACTATACCACCCAAGGCAATCTACAGATTCAATGCAATCCCTATCAAATTACCAATGGCATTTTTCACAGGACTAGAACAAAAAAATCTTAAAATCTGTATGGAGACACAAACGATCCTGAATAGCCAAAGCAATCTTCAGAAAGAAAAACAGAGTTGGAGGAATCAGGCACCCGGACTTCAGACTACACTACAAAGCTACAGTCATCAAAATGGTACGGTACTGGCACAAAAACAGAAATACAGATCAGTGGAACAGGATAGAAAGCCCAGAAATAAACCCACACACACCTACGGTCAATTAATCTACAACAAAGGAGGCAAGACTATACAATGAAGAAAAGACAGTCTCTTCAATAAATGGTGCTGGGAACACTGGACAGCTACACTTAAAAATAAATGAAATTAGAACATTCTTTAACACCATACACAAAAGTAAACTCAAAATGGATTAAAGACCTAAATTTAAGACCGGATACTATAAAACTCTTAGAGGAAAACATAGGCAGAACACTCTTTGACAAAAATCGCAGCAATATCTTTTTCAATCCGTCTCCTAGAGTAATGGAAATAAAAACAAAATAAACAAATGGAACCTAATTAAACTCAAAGGTTTTTGCACAGCTAAGGAAACCATAAACAAAATGAAAAGACAATCCACAGAATGGGAGAAAATATTTGCAAACAATGTAACCTAGAAGGGATTAGTCTCCAAAATTTACAAACAGCTCATGCCATTTAATATCAAAAAAACAAACAACCCAATCAAAAAATGGGCAGAAGACCTGAATAGACATTTCTCTAAAGGACACATACAGATGGCCAAGAGGCACAAGAAAAGATGCTCAACATCGCTAATTATTAGAGAAATGCAAATCAAAACTACAGTGAGGTATCACCTCACACTGGTCAGAATGGCCATCATCAAAAAATCTACAAACAGGGCTTCCCTGGTGACGCAGTGGTTGAGAGTCCGCCTGCCGATGTAGGGGACACGGGTTCGTGCCCCGGTCTGGGAAGATCCCACATGCCGTGGAGCGGCTAGGCCCATGAGCCACGGCCGCTAAGCCTGCGTGTCCGGAGCCTGTGCTCCACAACAGGAGAGGCCACAACAGTTGAGAGGTCCGCGTACCGCAAAAGAAAAAAAGAATCTACAAACAATAAATGCTGGCGAGGGTGTGGAGAAAAGGGAACTCTCCTACACTGTTGGTGGGAATGTAAACTGGTATACCCGCTATGGAGAACAGTTATCGAGGTACCTTAAAAAGCTAAAAATAGAGCTACCATATGATCCCACAATCCCACTCCTAGGCATATATGCGGAGGAAACCACGGTTTGAAAGGATACATGCACCCCAATGTTCACTGCAGCACTGTCTACAATAGCCAAGACATGGAAGCAACCTAAATGTCCATTGACAGATGAATGGATAAGAAGATGTGGTACATGGACTTCCCTGGTGGCGCAGTGGTTAAGAATCCACCTGCCAATGCAGTGGACACAGGCTTGAGCACTGGTCCAGGAAGATCCCACATGCCGTGGAGCAACTAAGCCCGTGCGCCACAACTACGGAGCCTGCGCTCTAGAGCCCGTAAGCCACAACTACTGAGCCCGTGTGCCACAACTACTGAAGCCCAAGCGCCTAGAGCCCGTGCTCCAAAACAAGAGAAGCCACTGCAATGAGAAGCCTGCGCACCACAACGAAGAGTAGCCCCCTCTTGCTGCAACTAGAGAAAGCCCGCACGCAGCAACAAAGACCCAATGCAGGGCTTCCCTGGTGGCACGGTGATTGAGAGTCCACCTGCCGATGCAGGAGACATGGGTTTGTGCCCCGGTCCCGGAAGATCCCACATGCCGTGGAGCGGCTGGGCCCGTAAGCCATGGCCGCTGAGCCTGCACGTCCGGAGCCTGTGCTCCACAACGGGAGAGGCCACAACAGTGAGAGGCCCGCATACCACAAAAAAATAAATAAATAAAAATAAAAATTGAATGTTTAAAAAAAAAAAGACCCAATGCAGCCAAAAATAAATTAATTTAAAAAAAAAGATGTGGTACGTATATACAATGGAATATTACTCGGCCATTGTAAAGAATGAAATAATGGGACTCCCCTGGTGGTGCAGTGTATAAGACTCCATGCTCCCAATGCAGGGGGCCCAGGTTCAATCCTCCCTGGTGAGGGAACTAGATCCCGTGTGCATGACACATCTAAGAGTTCGCATGTCACAACTAAGGAGCCCGCATGCTGCAACTAAGGAGGTGGCGAGCCGCAACTAAGGAGCCCACCTGCCACAACTGAGGAGCCTACGTGCTGCAACTAAGTAGCTGGTGAGCTGCGATTAAACAGCCCACGAACCGCAACTAAGGAGCCCAGCAGCCGCAACTAAGACCCAGTGCAGCCAAATAAATAAAAGAATGAAATAACGCCATTTGCAGCAACATGGATGGACCTGGAAATTATCATACTAAGTGAAGTAAGTCAGACAAAGACAAATGTCATATGATATTGCTTATGCGCAGAATCTATTTAAAAAACGATACAAATGAGCTTATTTACAAAACACAGACAGACTCACAGACTTAGAGAACAAACTTATGGTTACCAGGAGGGAAGGGTGGAGAGGAGGGATAGACTGGGAGTTTGGGACTGACATGTACACCCTGCTGTATTTAAAATAGATAACCAACAAGGACCTATGGTATAGCACAGGGAACTGTGCTCAATATACTGAAATAACCTAAATTGGAAAAGAAGCTGAAAAAGAATAGATACATGTATATGTATAACTGAATCACTTTGCTGTATACCTGAAACTAACACAACATTGTTAATCAACTATACTCCAATAGAAAATAGAAATTAAAAAAAATGTTTGGTAGAATTCACCAATGAAACCATACAGGACTGGTGCTCTCTGCTGTGGAAGGTTATTAACTACTGACTCAATTTCTTCAATAGATATAGGTCTATTCAGATCTATTCCTTCTCACGTGAGTTTTGGCAGATAGCGTCTTTGAAGGAATTTGTCCATTTCATCTATGTAATCAAATGTGTGGGCACAGAGCTGGTTCACAGTATTCTTTTACTAACCTTTCAGTTTCCGTGGGCTCTGCAGTGAAGTCTACTCCTTCATTTCTGATATTAATCATTTGTGTCTTCTTTTTTAGTTAGCCTTCTATAGAGGCTTATAGATTTTATTGATCTTTTCAAAGAACCAGCTTTTGGTTTCAAGGATTTTCTCTACTGATTTCCTGTTTTCAATTTCATTGATTTCTGCTCTAATTCTTATTATTTCTTTTCTTCTGCTTACTTTGGATTTAATTTGCTCTTCCTTTTCCCTAAGTTTTCTAAAGTGAAAACTTAGATTACTGATTTTAGATCTTTCCTCTTTTCCAATATATGTATTCAATGCCACAAATTTTTCTCTAAGCACTGCTTTTGCTGCATCCCACAAATCTTGATAAATTGTATCATTTTCATTTAGTTCAAAATATTTTAAAATTTCTCTTGAGATTTCTTGTTTGACCCATGTGTTATTTAGAAGTGTACTGTTTAATCTCCACATATTTTGGGATTTTCCAGTTACCTTTATGTTATTGATTTCTAGTTTAATTCCATTGTGGTCTGAGGACAGACATTGTATGACTTCTATTCTTTTAAATTTGTTAAGGTGTTGTGGCCCAGAATGTGGTCTATCTTAGTGAGGGTTCCATATGAGCTTAAGAAAAATGTACATTCTGCTGTTGCTGGATAAAGTAGTCAATAGATGTCAATTTTATCCAGTTAACTGATGGTACTGTCGAGTTCAACTATGTCGTTCCATAGTTTTGCCTGCTGGATTTGTCCATTTCTGAAATGGGGTGCTGAAGTTTCCTACTGTGATAGAAGAATCCACTATCTCTCCTTGCAGTTCCATTGGTTTTTGCCTGATGCAGTTTGATGCTCTGTTGTTGGGTGCATATACATCAAGAATTGTTGTGACTTCTTGGAGAGCTGACCTCTTTGTCATATGTAGTACCCTTCTTTATCCCTGATAACTTTCCTTACTTTGATGTCCGCCCTGTCTGAAATTAATGTAGCTAGTCTGCTTGCTTTTGATTAGTGTTAGCGTGGTACATCTTTCTCTATCCACTTTACTTTTAATGTATATGCGCTTTTATATTTAAAGTGGATTTCTTGTAGATAACATTTTTTTCTGCTATTTACTGCGGGAATCTGCTCAGGCTCCTGCAGATAAATCTCACAATGTCGTGGGGGCCGCCATGCCACGGTTCCCCTGGAGATTTTAACTCTGAGTTACCTGCACTGAGCTGCCAGCAATTCACTAGTCACAGTTCAGGTTTTCCTACCTGGCACTGTTTGGTGTGGAGGTTTCTCTGCATGAGTCTCTGGTAAGCAGTGACTCCCTGTATTTGCCTAGCTATCCAATCTCGGGGGCAACAGTTTACCCTGTGCCTTCCCCTCTATTATGGATTTAAGAACAGTTGTTAACTTTTCAGTCTGTTCAGCCTTAATTGTTGTTAGGACAGAGTGTTGACTTCCAAGCTCCTTATGTACAGAACTGGAAACCAGAAGTCTAATACATTTTGAACAAAATTATGTGCAGGAAGTCTCAATTTACAGTCCGAATATACTTGTTAGATCATAGTAGTCATAACTGTATAAGAGTGCTGGAAAGCAGGGAGTGTCAAAGGGAATGTCATCTCTGAAACTGGTGCAGAGAGCATCCCAGCACCATCCTCCCTGAGACCGCTCTCTGCTTCCTTTGACAGGTTATGGGGGGGAGGGGAAGGGGGGCAGGCAAATTGACCTTATTAGCGCATTCAGAGCAACCACTTGTTAATAACTATTGGTGATTAAAAAGTGTTATTTTAAGCATTTTACATTCTAATATGCTAGACTTATTCATGTACAGTGGTTTAGTAAGTTATAGTTATGCTTTAGGAAATAAGTTCAGGGTTTTGAGTTGACTTATAATGAATTGTAATTTTTCCCATTCAAAACAGTAAGAAATGACTCCTAGTTGAAATTTTCACTTAGCGTATGTGATGTTCAGGAACCAATCACTAAGGTTACGCCAAAACTGCCTATGCATACCCTATGTCCCAGAAGTGAGAATTTTGGGTCTATTCACATAGATCTTTAAGGGGACATGAGCAAAGATGCCTGTCCAGGGTTATGCGTAGTGGTGGCAAGGAATTGCAAGCAATATGGGTATGTCTAACTGGGGGACAGTAATATAGTAGATCTTTTCTTTTCTTTCTTTTTTCTTTTTTTTTTGGCCACACCATGTGGCATGCGGAGTCTTAACTCCCCAGCCAGGGATTGAACCCGTGCCCCCTACAGTGGAAGCTCAGAGTCCTAACCACTGGACCACCAGGGAATTCCAATATGGTAGATCTTAAAAGCATATGCTAAGTGAAAAAAGTAAGAAAACAGAATGGGATCTGTAATACAATACCACTTACATAAATTAAAATACATAAGCACATTAACAGTACATACTTTATAAGAACACATAAAAACAAAATGACATACATTAAACACATTAGAATGGTGGGCACGGAGGGAGTGGAGAACCAGATATAAATAAACCAAACAACAAAAAAAGAGAGGAATCTTGGGAAGTAGGCAAGGATTTTTAAACACAAAAAGCAATAACCATTAAGGAAAAGATTGATAAACTAGATTTTTAAAGTAAGAATTTTGTTCATCAAAAGACCCCAGTCAGGGACTAAAAAGGTAAGTCACAGAATGGGAGAACGTATTTGCAAAACATATAACCGACAAAGGACTCATACCCATAATATATAATGAATGCCTGAAGATCAGTGAGACAAAACTAGACAACCCAACTGGAGAGAGCCTTGCACAGGCAGATGATGTTAATACGCTAAGAACTAAGAAGGATAATTCAATCCTCTGCGTCAGAATTTCAACCAGGAAAAGAAAGTGAGCTCATCAACAATTTTTAAGTCTTAACAATTTTACAAAAATCCATGTAAGCAGGAAATCTGAACAGTTATTTTAAACTTTATATAAAGTTTAAAGTTATATATAAAACATATAAACAAATGTCATTGGCTAAAGTCTCTTCTATTTTAAGGGAGTTCTTGACAGAATGGAAAAAGAAGCATATGCATCTGCAATTTGTGTATCTACCAGGGGAAATGAGTTATTTATGCAATTACTACACAGTAGAAAGCTTTGTTTCCATAGAGATTATGACACAACTGATTTAGGCCTTAAATTAGAATATTCCGATTTGAATTGAGAAATGATCCTTTTGTCTAAATGAATAGTGTATTCAGTGCGAATAAAAGCTCCACACATCTGCTGATATCATTTCCTCTTCACTTCAGTAATAATTAATAATGAGAATACATCCACACAAGTCCTAAAAAGGAATTCATACCCCTAAAGTTTCACAAGTGCCTGAAAACATATAGGGAATGACATTTTTACAGGATGTACAAAAATACACAAAGAACTAACACAAAACATTTCAAAATATCTTTCTGCTCATTTCATATCTATTACACTTAAACAGTCTCTTGTACTAACGGTGTGAACAGCAAGACAAAAAAGTCAGTCTGTCTTCCTTCTGTCATCACTACCTGAATTTAATAGATAAACTGTATACTGTCGGTGTTGGGAGGGGGTGAGGAATGCATTTAATCCAAAGCAGAAAAACATCAGAATGTTACGTTTCAAAAGGAGGGAAATATATGACCCATAAATATAGTACATGTAAAATCCTTCAGGGGCTCCACATTGCCCTACATAAAGCCTGGACACTCTGATATAGCATTCAAGGCTCCCGTAGTGCTTGAAGCCTAAGCTTCAGCTGCCCCAACCACTTAGAACTCCTTGAAAGCCCACGTCGCTTGCCGTGGCCATGTCACTCATTCAGTGTGGCACACTCCTGCTTTCTTCCTCTTCTCCTCTAATTCCTCCTCATCTTTCTAAACCCAATCATGGGGAAACCCTACCTATGCCTCTGGCCCCAACCCTTATCTGGATGAGCTGCCACACCTATGTGTTTCCAAGGCATCCTGGGTTTATCTTCATCACAGTGGGATTATATGCACTTGTCTCCCCACCTACCAGACTGGCTTCTGAGTTCTATTCACTTTCATAAAACTGGAACCTAGGAAAGTACAGTGCTCAGTAACTGCTGAATGAATTACTGAATTCTGAATTCAATTACTAAATAACTATAATCCCCAACATTTCCCCATGTTTTCATAATAAATGTTATTTCAAAAATAAATGTTTTTGAAAAATTGTTTGCCATTAAATTATAACATATAATAAGTGAAAAACAGCACTGGTTTTGAGCACACGTAATTGAATCTCAAAAGAAAGCATGATATACAAAAAACTGGAAGTAAGCCTTCTCTAGTTCATTCAAAGGCACAATTCTCATATAAAAATGTTAGGATGTGGGCTTCCCTGGTGGCGCAGTGGTTGAGAGTCCGCCTGCCGATGCAGGGGACACGGGTTCGTGCCCCGGCCCGGGAGGATCCCACATGCCGCGGAGCGGCTGGGCCCGTAAGCCATGGCCGCTGAGCCTGCGCGTCCAGAGCCTGTGCTCCGCAATGGGAGATGCCGCAACAGTGAGAGGCCGGCGTACGGCCAAAAAAAAAAAAAAAAGGTTAGGATGTGACCACGTGATTTTGTAGAAAAATTTGTAAGACCAATAACAAATAACAGCAAAACTATTTTGGAGATTAATAATAAATTTTGAATGTATATCTATATATACTCAAAATATCTTTATGTATCAAGCTAAATGAAACTTTAATTTTATCATGCTGACTTAAAATTTTTCCAGTAAAAAGAGTTATTAGAGGGCTTCTCTGGTGGTACAGTGGTTAAGAATCTGCCTGCCAATGCAGGAGTCACAGGTTCGAGCCCTGGTCCAGGAAGAAACCACATGCTGCAGAGCAACTAAGCCCATGCGCCACAACTACTGAACCTGCGTTCTAGAGCCCATGAGCCACAACTACTGAGCCCACTTGCCACAACTACTGAAGCCCACACACCTAGAGCCTATGCTCTTCAACAAGAGAGGCCACCGCAATAAGAAGCCTGTGCACCGCAAGGAAGAGTAGCCCCAGCTCACTGCAACTAGAGGAAAGCCACGTGCAGCAACGAAGACCCAAAGCAGCCAAAAAAATTAATTATTTTTAAAAGAGTTATTAGAGAAAGTATTAGATAACGTAACAAACATACATGGCAGTGATAAGGAATAAATCTAAAACATGAAGCTATATTCATGAATTATCCTCAGAAATGAAATTAGGGCAGATGACTTCTGTAAGTAGCTAGTTTCACCTATTATATGTTACTTTTTCCTAAATAGTTTTCAGTAAACAGGTAGCTGAGGACTTGAGGAAACATACAGATTCCTAGCACACTGAAGACTTTTCAAGAGAATGACACTGTGGGACAGGTCCATGGGGCTGGCTTAACCCACCATACCACAGGTGGTTTGAAGAAAGACTTTTAACAGGAGAGAACAAAAAGTTTGAATACGTGGTTTTGTTTTTACGACCTTTTAACTTGGATTAGCTTTAGGTACTGCATGGCAGAGAGGGCATGTGAACTTGCGGGCTTGTGACCTGTGGTGGGTCTGAGGACAGGGCCCCATCAGGAATCCCTGAAGAACTTCTCACAGAACCCACTTCCAGAGGTGAATGTGCTTGGGAACATGGGACTCAGAATAAAGAGCCTGGTAGTGAATGCAATGCATGAAATAAATCTGGGGAAAGTCTTATCTCCACTGCCCTTCTGGAAGGTGAACATTTGAGAGTCTGATATTCCAGTGAGCCAATAGTTTGCTTCTATAATTGGTACGTTGAATATGCAAGGCTCTTGCAGGGTAAACAAAAGGGTCTTTAAGTCATTTTCCGGCTTTAAACCTGTTTAATGGAAGTAGTGCTTCCTCCACTCCTAAAATGAGGACAAGTCTCATAAATTTTCTGCCCTCTCTTTCTTAATACTCAGTCCTAGAGTTGCATTTTATTAGTTTCCTAAGGCTGTTGTAACAAATTATCACAAACTAGGTGGTTTAAAACAATAGAAAGCTATTCTCTCACAGTTCAGGAGGCCAGAAGTCCAAAATCAAGGTGTAGGCAGGGGTGCTTCCTTCTGTAGGATCTGAGGGAGAAGCTATTTCACGCCTGTCTCCCAGCTTCTGGTGGTTGCCGGGAATACTTGGCTTTCCTTGGCTTGTAGCTGCATCACTCCCATCTCTGCCTCTGCCATGGCATGAACTTCTTATAAGGACAACAGTCACTGGACTTAGGGCCCAGCCTAATCCAGTATGACCTTGTCTTAACTAATTACATCTGCAAAGACTACTTCCAAATAAGTCACATTCTGAGGTTCCAGTGGACATTAATTTTGAGAGGACACTATTCAACCCCGTACACTCATTAAGTCACAAATACAGCCTCAATTTAGTAATTAAAAGTGATCAGTCTACTTCATTTACATAAAGTTCAAATCAGGCAAAACTAATCTACAGCATATTTTGGCGGGGGTGGGGGTAGCCTAGTAGGTGACTGAAAGAGAGTATCAGGAAGACTTATAGGTTCCTGGAATATTCTACTTCTTGGTCTGGATGCTAGTTACATGTACAAGAATTCATCGAGTTGTACACTGATGAGTTATGCATTAACTGCATTAACTTTCAAAAAGAGTTTAGGTACTTTAAAAAGAAAACGATCAGTCCAGTAGCTTAACAGCACTTCAGTTTTCATCTGAAGAAGATTCTCTCTCCACCAGCAGGGCCAGTTGCGGGGCAGCACGCCTTTGGAGAAGCAGGTGCTGCTTCTCTCCCCCTCACTTCCTCCCCTACCTGCCAGCTGCTGTTTCTGCGGCAGGGAGCATAAGAAAGGACCAGGGAGAAGGTCTCATGCGACTGGTTCTATTAGACGATTTCTCACTCTAGGAGCCTGATGGATTTTTAAAGCTTTTCCTCTTATGGAGGGAGCATTTTTGTGGTTTCTCTGGAGTGTCCTGCTGTGTCCCTCCCACTGCAGTGCCTCTTCTGTTAGGGAACCATATTAGTGGAGTATGTGATTCGACTTCCTGATGACCAAGCTGATGACCTCCAATTTCCATTTATATTTACTGATATGACAGATAGTGGCCTTAGTTCTATCAATTATTTTTGTTATCCTTTGTAGAGACTGTTCATTTTCCTTTGTGTGTATATTTTGATATTTCAGATGGTTTATTTTTTAATCTATTGGTTACTTTTATTAATATCTGAAAGCCTTTATTTCTTTAGACAGTATCTATTTAATCCCCCATGAGAAATAATAAAATTAAGATATTTTCTCCTCT
The DNA here is from genome assembly GCF_949987515.2 of Delphinus delphis. Classification (NCBI taxonomy): domain Eukaryota; kingdom Metazoa; phylum Chordata; class Mammalia; order Artiodactyla; family Delphinidae; genus Delphinus; species Delphinus delphis. The sequence goes on from NC_082684.1 coordinate 105,138,928, forward strand.
TGCACCATCCCTCCACTATCCTATTTTAGTCCATCATACTACATCCTGTTTAACTTTGTACTCTTAAATATACCTAAACCTCCAGTAGTTTGTCTGTTAGCTTTAAACGATACCCTTTGAACCCTACCTATTAAAGATGAGGAAAGAATATTCTAAATTTACTACCATCTTCTTTCCTCTTCTCCTCTCAAATTCGGTTAGCTAATTTCATATTGTCAGGTCATACAACCGTCACATTCTGTTCTATTGCACTAATCTCCAAATTTGTTTTAATCTACAGGTAAACAGACTTGATCAATGCTTTTAACGGTTCTTTTGCTGGAGTTTTTCCAGTTACCGCTTGGTGGACTGAAGTTTGTCTTTCACTAGATTCCTCAAGAAGAGTTCATGGGGATATTTTTTCTCAAGATCTTATATTTAAAAACTTGGGTTTTTTTGTTGTTTGTTTTTTTGTGGGGTTTTTTTGCGGTACGCGGGTCTCTCACTGTTGTGGCCTCTCCCATTGCGGAGCACAGGCTCCAGATGCGCAGGCTCAGCGGCCGTGGCTCACGGGCCCAGCTGCTCCCTGGCATGTGGGATCCTCCCAGACTGGGGCACGAACCCGTGTCCCCTGCATCGGCAGGCGGACTCTCAACCACTGCGCCATCAGGGAAGCCCAAAACTTGTTTTTTAAAAAAATACAATTTCAATGAATATAAAATCCTTGGGTCAATCTTACTCTTCTTAAGGATTTTGTCAGTCTTCTCCCATGTTGATTGATGATAAGGAACAGCCAAATTTTCCCCTTTTATAAGTTAGTTGATCTTTTGGCCTGGCCGTCCAAATAATTCTTTAATTATTTAAAGAATTAAATTAAATTAAATTCTTTAATTTAAGTCCAATAACTTTACTGGGATACACTGCAATGCTGACGGTTCTATGTTAATTTTTCCTGGGTATACAGTGCGTCCCTTCAAACTGTAGATTCAAGTTCTCCTTCTGGAAACCTTTAAATTTTTATTTTGTCTATTATTTGTTTCCTTCTTCAGGGAATTTTTGTACTTTTCATTCATAAGTCTAAACTATTTCTGTTTTCACGTTGCTCACTCCTTTTCTGTTTTCTATACACTATCTTGGTTAACATTTTTTTTTTTTTTTGCAGTACGCGGGCCTTTCACTATCGTGGCCTCTCCCGTTGCGGAGCACAGGCTCCAGACGCGCAGGCTCAGCGGCCATGGCTCACAGGCCCAGCCGCTCCGCTGCATGTGGGATCTTGCCGGACCGGGGCACGAACCCGTGTCCCCTGCATTGGCAGGCAGACTCTCAACCACTGCGCCACCAGGGAAGCCCTGTCTTGGTTAACTTTTAACTTGCTTTCATTTCTTTGATGGGTTTTATTTTTCCCTTCACTTTCTTTCTTGAACTTAGGTTTTTTTGCCTACTGACTTGCCATTTCTTCCTTGAGCTCCTGTACTTCCGATTTGTGCTCCAGCTCTTTACAGCAGTAAACTGACATTTTTCTTTAATTTGTGAAATATTTCATCATAATTTCACTTGTTCTGTGCCAGTGTTTTTCTAGCGAGTGCTGGTCATCATCATCTTTCTGTTTTTTCATGTTTCTTCATCTTCTTTTAAGTAATTATGTTTGACTAGATCCTGAACTGGTCCATTTTTGATTACTCATTTTTGAAGGTGGTTTATTCTAGACCAGTTATTTGAAGAAGACTCACTTGGGAGAAGAGCCAGAGCCATGTTCAGAGGAACGGGAGTGTTCTTTCTTTTTCTGGCGGGATGGTATACGTGGACACACAGAATGGGGACGGGTATTCCTGAGCTTCTCTCTCTCTCCAAAGAGACAGGCAGCTGTGAGGGCTGTTCACAGCACAGAGTCCTCTCCTTCCTGTCGTCACAGCTCAGCCTGCTCCCCACAAATGTTACTTGAGATAAGTCCTCCTTCAGTCCATGCTCCTCTGCATCTTGGTATCAAACTGCACCCGGTGAAGCTTCTGCCACCAGCCTGTGCACTCATTTCCACCATTTCAAACTAAACATTTTGGTTTTGAACCCCAGGGTGCATCCCTCACCTTAGAAAGTACTATTTGCTACTTGAGTTTTCTTTTCCTAAGTTCTGCAGCTGCAAGTGTCTTCTGTCTACTTGCTCTCATACTCCTGGTCCAATCTTTCAAAAACCCTTTCCACTTATTTTCTGGTTTGGGGTTTCAGACATCTCCTAATTTCTTCAAAGACAGAGTTTTCATTTCTGGGTTTTTCTTCCCCCTCCTAGTTGCTTGGGGTAATTTTCCAGGGGAGGAAGAAGAAAGGCTTACTTCACAAACTGTCCCAGTAAGAATGCTTAATAAAAAATTAACCTTGTTCTGCTGAACGCTTCAAAAATCGCGTTTCTGATACTATTTTCTAATTACATATGCTTCAGGTACAACATGCATGCTAATGAAAGTGAACCTCAAATACATGTGCAATGAAGCAAAGCTGATGTTCCGGATTACATTTTAATAGTCCCAAAGAAAATGGAAAACTGCAACTGCATGCTTGTGCAAAGCTGACAGAGGGAAAACGCAACACGGTGGTAGGGTCCAGTACCCCGGCTTCACAGTGCCAGCCGGCCTTCCCTTTCCACCACGAGAACCAAAGGAACAAAGTTCACACTGACTTAACGTTCAGGGTCGCGCCAGAATATCCTGGGGCGGGGGGGGGGGGGGGTTCCTCTGTTTGGGAGGTAATGGATGCAACCGCCTGGGTCAAGTTCACAGAGGTCCCTCCTGCTCGACACGTCGGGTCGGATGTGTCCCAGGAACCGAAGCCGCGGCTCGGAAAGCGTCTTAAGCACAACTCAACTAAGCACGGTGCCCAGGACTAGGGTTGGTACGCCTCCGGTCGCTGCCCTCTCAAGACGGCGCGCTGGCGTCCGTCAAAGTCATCCAAAGCCGGGCGACAGGGCACCGCGGCCCAGGAGGGAGCCCCACCAATCCCTGTGGGAAAGCTGCCGCAACGCAGGGCCCGAATTTCACCGCAGACCGCAGCCTCGGAGCACCCGCCCTCCCGGCACCCCTTACCGCGTTGCCGATGCTGCTGCCGCTGCCGCTGCTTGGCTCGGACTCCACGAGGCTGGAGCCACAGGACCGGGCCGAGGCAGCCGTCGTCTGGCCGGGTGGGAGGCGCGGCCCGCCGGGCTGCAACGGCGGCGCCGCGGGGCCCGGCGCGTCCTCGGCCTCGTTGCCGCCGTGGTACACAACCCGGCTCTCGGAAGCGTGGATGCTCTGGGCACAGCCCATGCTGGAGGCGGCGTCTCCGACACGCTGGCGGGTAGCCGCGAAACAGTCAGTAAACGGCCGGCCCGGTGCCTCGCGGCTGCCGCGAGCGCCCTATCATCGCCGCCTGGGCGGGAGGCGGCGAGCGCGGGTCTCGCGCCAGGAAGTGCGGCCGCCCCTTTTATCGCGGTGCGGGAGCAGCAGCTGCGGCGGTGGGGTGGGGGCGGTGGGGCGGGCAGCGCACCGCGGCCGCCCCTCCGAACATGCCCTTCCTGAAGCGGGAGCCCTTAGCCTCCTCCCTCACATCGCCGCGCTCGCCTCTGCCGAGCCGCGCTTCCGGGGAATTTCGGGGGAGGAGATTTGAGCTCTCCCGACCCGAGTGTAGGCGAGTCCCCCGAGGGAGGTGAGATCCCTGCTGCGCCCGCTCACGGCCCGTTCCCGCTCCGCGGCGCTTTAGCAGCCGACTCTCGAGGCTCGGGCACCCACGCCGCTCCGCCTGCCGCCCCGCGAATAAATGCTCCTGGTGTCAGGGCTGGTGGCGGAGAAAGCTAGCCTAGATCTCTCGCCGTTGAGGGGTAGGGGCCAAAGGAAGCCGGTTGGGGCGACGAGGCAGCGTCCGCCCGTGTAGGGAAGGAGAGACCTCGGCTCCAGTCGGATCTGAAGCCGTGCCGTCGAGAAGCACTGAAGCGGCGGCGCTCACCCGGGAGGTGCGGACAGAGCGGCTCCGGCTCCGTTTGCCGGGCCGGGTCTTCCCGGCAGCACGCCGCGCCCAGCCCCCAGCTGTGACCTCCAGCGGGTGCTGGCGTCAATGCAAAGCAGCTGGGGCGCCCGCTGCCTCCTCCCGGGCCCCTCCCGCCACTGAGCAGGCGCGGCCACAACGGGAGGGGCGCTGCCTGGCTGCGGGGAGAAAGACTTGCCCAAGGCCACACACAGCCACCCCGAGCCGGTGGGCTCTGATCTCGGGCCTGCGGGCACCAAAACCCACACCAATGGGTTCGAAACCGGCTCCGGCTTGTAACTTAGCAGCTGCATGACTAACAGATAAGTAGAGATAACGGTCACTATCTCGGAGCTATTAAAGAGGCCGGTGGAAGGACCTCCCAGGCAGATGGGGTCCGGGCGTCATTGTCGGGGGCCGCAGTCCTTGTGCGTTCCCTCTGGCGCCAAGACCTGGAGCACCATGCCCGCCTACACAGGCGACCGGGAGGCTGTGATGCTGGGATGCTAAGAAGCTACATTTAGGGGCAAGCTGGGCATGCCGTCCCACTCTCCTCTTAACCAAAGGACGGGGCGCCCAAGGCCCCAAAGTCTCCTTGCTTGCGGGAGCAGAACCAGGCGTCCGCCGTGCCGGGCGCGGCCTGTGATGACGCGAGACGCGTTGGCAGAACTACATCCCACACATATCGCCAGCGGCTCGCTGTGTGACTTTGAGCGAATCACTTAGCCTCTCTGTGCCTGGGTCTCCTCCCACGATCAGCGAGAGGGTGGCACTCCTGGGCGTCCATCAAGGACCCCGGAGCAGCCCACCTCGGACCCGCCCTTTCTCCCGCCCTCCCTGCGGCTCCCGGTCAGCCGAGACCCCGACGCGACGGGTCCCTTCCTCTCCCGCCGTCCACACCTTTCCTAGCGCGGCCCTGGCAAGACCCTGAGGTGCCAGGGCTCCCGCCTCCAGCCCGGCTACTGTAAAGACCCGGACGCGTGCTCCAGGCTGGAGTCCCTGTTGCAGCGCTGAGACTGCCAGACGGGCTCAGGAGGCGGGTTCCCTGCGGTGACTGGGGCTTCAAGACGAGCCTAAGATCCACAGCCCTGGCGTCCCTCGAGCCGGGATATTCCGGGCCGGAGGTGCGCACTGGGCAGTTTCCTGAGGGCGGCAGAGCTCAAAGGCCGGGTAACCCGAGGGCAGTTCTGTGCTATTGGCCCTCTTTACTAGCCGAGCGGGCCCAAACCACTGGCACCTAACTTACACTATCAAGTTTAAGCACATTTAGTAGCATAAGCACATTTAGCAATCTTATGTGTGCCTCCACGCCTTATAAAAGTACCAGCGGCTCAAAGAAGATGTCTTGAAAGACACAGAAAAAGAAATTTACCATCAATTGTAGTGTTTTCTGCCTCTGTTTTGCTGGGTTTTGAATGTAATTTTTCCAGGCAGAATCTGCACTCTTCTAAATAAAGAGTAACTGGTGAAGAAAACGCTTTGAACCGTCAGAGTGCTTGAAAGTCTATCTCACGCCCTCTGTCCTCCCCTCCCCACCTCACTGAGAAGCCGGGCCTTGATGACTCCCGGCACTGACCTTGCCTCCTCCAGGGGCTTCAGGCTGCCCTCTGGGCTCCGCTTCGCAGGTAGGACCTCGGTTTCCTGGGCTCACCTTGGAAATCCTTGATCCCTGCTCTAATTCGGGGTGGGGACCCTTATCCCCAGCCCCACCTCGCTGGCCTCCTGCGCTGCCCTTTGCTGTCCTGAGCTGGACTCTTGCCCTCTCTGTTGCCAGAGACCTGTTGGATGGCAGCGTTAACTGATTTCCAGCTCTGCAATTTGGAGACTCTAGACTTAGAAAGCTAAGGCTAAGAACAAAGCAGGAGCAGACAGCAACGGCAGGAGTCCTCTGCCCACTTCTGGGGTCACAAGGAACAACCGCCCACTCACTTTCATCCATACTCTGGAACTCAGCCTGGGACACTCCAGGAAGTCACAGTCTCTCCCTGCCACCCCCCATCTCAGCTTCAACTGCCTAACATCAGTTCCACCCCACCCCTCCTTCCCTGGCCATAATCTGCACCTTGAGGTCCCTGAACACTTCTCTACCCAGTTTCCCCAGACCTCAGTGACAGGGGACACAAAAGGGGTCACAATGACAGAACTAACCCAAACCTCACTGGCATGGGCCACCCACTGGCTCACCCAGGACTCCTGATCCCCTATGAAGAATCCCAGCCCGTGTGGTATGTAGGGGGCTCACGAACCATCCCACTCCTGCTGCAGGAGAGGCACCCCCAGCCATGTGGGTACCCGGAAGTTCCATGGCACGCAGGAGAACATACTCCTCCACCACCCCCCAATCCATTCCCCCAAGCAGAGGTGCTTGACACCCACCAGGCTCAGAATTGTAGTTGAAGGTCAACTTCAGTTTGGTGTTTTTTTGTTTTTTTTTTTTTGCGGTACGCGGGCCTCTCACTGTTGTGGCCTCTCCCGTTGCGGAGCACAGGCTCCGGACGCACAGGCTCAGCGGCCATGGCTCACGGGCACAGCCACTCCGCGGCATGTGGGATCTTCCCAGACCGGGGCACGAACCCGTGTCCCCTGCATCGGCAGGTGGACTCTCAACCACTGCGCCACCTGGGAAGCCCCCAGTTTGGTTTTTGTTTTTGTTTTTGTTTTTTTTAATGTGGACCATTTTTAAAGTCTTTATTGTATTTGTTACAATATTGCTCCTGTTTTGTGTTTTGGCTCCTTCGCCGGAGGCAAGTGGATCCCAGCTCCCCAACCAGGGATCCAACTGGCACCCCACCTCACCCCACCCCACCCACATAGCCCTGAACTGGAAGGGGAAGTCTCAACCACTGGATCGCCAAGGAAGTCCCCTCGAGCAGTTCTTACTCTGCGGTCTCAGACATGAGGTCAGTGGGGCCGGGAAAGAAGTCACCCAAGGGACAGAGGCCAGCCTGGGCCCCCACCCACCCACTAGCACAGGCCATTCCCAGGAGACTCCTCAGTCCTCATGGCCGCTTCACCAGTTCATGAGAGACATGAAGATGCAGGGTCCCACACAGCTTTATTCTATCTAAAACCCAAACCGACTCCGTTTCCACACCTCTTACACTTAAGCTGACCCTTTTTACAACCGATGCTCCCTCCTGTCTTTATTTCCTCCTCCACCCAAGAGTCAGCGTTCAAAGACTGCTATTGGCACTCTGTTTTCTACTCCTCTCCTCGCCTTCCCCATTGAACTGGACTTGAAGCAGCCACAAGTGGGAGAGATCCTGCACCCTGAGGTGTGAACCCCAGCCCTGCCATACATCCCCTCTCCAAGCTGCTTTCCTCTACTGTAAATCTGGGATTAAGGGTATCTACCTCTCAGGGATTAAATGGGCTAACTGACATCAGGTGCCTAGAATAATTACTGAGCGCCTGCATCTTAGCTCCCACCTTCTCCTGGGTCCTTTCCACACCACCTTCCTCCAGGTCTCCGCACAGACTGCCAGCAACTGCTGGAGGAAATGAAATGACCCCGAGGTTCAATACCCCTACAAATCTGTGGCATCAGACTTCACCAGGTTCATTTCTCTAGCTTTCAAACTTTTGTACAATGTAATTTTTTTAATGTCTTTATTGGAGTATAATTGCTTTACAATGTTGGTTAGTTTCTGCTGTATAACAAAGTGGATCAGCTGTATATATACATATATCCCCATATCCCCTCCCACTTGCGTCTCCCTCCCACCCTCCCTATCGCACCCTTCTAAGTGATCACAAAGCACCGAGCTGATCTCCCCGTTCGATGCAGCTGCTTCCCACTAGCTATCTATTTTACATTTGGTAGTGTATATATGTCAATTCTATTCTCTCACTTCGTCCCAGCTTACCCTTTCCCCTCTCCGTGTCCTCAAGTCCATTCTCTACGTCTGCGTCTTTATTCCTGTCCTGCCCTAGGTTTCTACAATGTAATTTTTAAATTGTTTTAAAATTACACATTTTATAATTTACACATTAATACGTGCTAGAAAAATAGTAAAAAAAAAAAATCAAACTTAGCAGAAGTATATAAAGTGTGCAGAGGCAAAAGAGAGTCTCTCTTCCTTCCCCACTCCCTTCCTTCCGTAGAGGTAACTACTGTTAACAGTTTGGACCATATGCTTCCAGACCTGTTTCTATGTTAAATATTATACACACACACACACACACACACACACACACACAGCTATTAGGATATCACAAACAGGGCTGCCGTGAACATCCTTGAATGTATCTTTTTCTGTAAGGTGGACTGCTAAAAGTTGAATTGCTTGGTGAAAAAGTTATGTACCCCTCAGCCCACCGCAGCTCCAGAAGGGATGAGGGGAAATGATAACATAGAGCCTGGCTGAGCTGAGGGACTGAGAAGGGGGAGCTCTTTGGACATGCCCTCTGCTCCTGGATAAGGGGGATCCAGCCACCCCCAGATGCAAGGCCTCTGTTGATCATCCTCTCCAGGCCCCTGGCCTCCTTATCTTTATTTCTGTCTGTACTCCCAAGCCTTTAGTAAAGTGTTTGAATGTTCCAGCCTTTCTCAGATAAGGGAGGGAATGGATGATCCACCCCTAGGCCAGAACTGTAAGGAGGGAGCAGCACTTCCTATAGGTGAGAACAGTAGAGAGGAGCCCCCAGATGCTGTCCTCTCACTCCAGAATTCAGACGTACACCTGCATTTCTCTCCTCTATTTGGCTCCAGACCTTGGTACTCGTGGTTCTCCTGGAGCTCAGGATTGACAACCTAATGTGGACCCCCTTCCTCAAAACGACCTTATTAGCTCCGGCCGTCTCAGACTCCTCCACTCCCAACAAGGAGCTCTGCCCCCAGTGCCAGCTCCCTGGCTCCATCCACACTTGCCCACCACACCAGGGGGTCATATCCTCTCCCACCTACTGGAGAAAGTCCCAAATTCCTAACACTGCTGTATTTGTTTGTAAAGGTCAGAGACCAACTCCACTAGCTCAGCCAGGGTAGGTATTTACTGCTTCATTTCCGAAGAATACCAGAAGGGAAGAATACAGGGACCCAGATGCCACTAGGACCGTCTCGCTGTCCTAACACCTCAGCTCTGCAGATGCAGTTTGCTGTGATGCTGCGAGCATGGCCTTTGGGAGCCCTAGTCTCTACCTCCACAGCCCCACAGCAACACCGTTGCTTTCCACACCACAGGGAGTTCCTTGTCCCAAGTTCCTAATTTGTTATGTCCCTAATCGCAGGCCCCCATCACAGGGCCCCATGCTTACAAGGGTCCCAATCTCGGTTTAATGCTCAGCTGTGACCATCTTAAAATTCTTAATAAGTGCTGAATGAGGAGCCCCATATTTTCATGTCGCACTGGATCCCACAAATTCTGTGGCCAGTTCTGCCTACCTCCTCTGAAAAGTACACTGTCCAGGTGTGTGCAGGGGGAGACAAGCATGGGGCAGTGCGGGGGAGGAATCTGGTATCTTGGGGGAAATTCACAGGGTCTGACCTGCAGGTCATGTTGTTATTTAATAAAAACAGTCCATGCCTCCCTCTACCCTGGACCCAGTGCCCCAGCCCTGGCTCCGTCCCTGGCCTCACTCCACCTCCCGGGTAGGTGGGACCGGCCTCAGGTTTCCTCAGGAATGGCCGTCTCAAGAAGCAGGTCACAGGGGGTCAAGTGACACGCCAAGGTCACACAGCTGGATGGGGCACAGCCAGGACCCATGAAGTCCTCCAGCTCTTGTTCTTTCCCTGGGGGCTCATCCCAACCCACCCAGCCTCCCAACCGCCCAGCCTGTGGCTCTCAGCCAAATTCCACCTGAAAAGAGCACTTGGTTTCTGGGGGCCAGGATCGCTGTTGACTGCCCCTCCTTCAGGGCAGGAGCAGGGGAGCAACACAGGGTCTCTTGGCCTGGAGGAGGAGAGCAGTGTGTCCAGAGAGCCCTGAGATGTAACCTGTGACAGCGATGACACCAGCCAGCCTGTGTGACAAGCACTTCACATGTGTGAGCTCACATATTCCTCAAAACGGCCCCATGAAGTGGTTACTATTGCTCCTCCCGCTCCCCTACCCCTGCCCCCATTTTACAGATGAAGACACTGAGGTTTTTTAGAACGAGAGCTGATGCAGGTCTTTAATAACCCAATACCCACCCTTTACAAAGGCTCTTAAAAACAGAAGATGCTTCTTTAATACAATGAAGCATATTTATTTCCAGCTAAGAACTTTCAAGATATTTAATAGTGAAGCAGTAGAACACTCCCCAGGGCTGGGACTCAGCGGGTCTACTCTAAAGAGTGCCCCAAGACCAAGAAGCACTTGACTAGAACATAATTAATGGATTCAGAAATAAAACAAAAGGCAACAACCAGCGCTGCTATTAGCCAATGTTATCTAGATGGTCTGAGAAGTGCAATGAGACGTGGCTTAGAAATTAGAGCACAGATATTGGAACTGGAGATAAAATTGATCATTAATGGCAAGTAATGTCGCTTTATACTCAGGATACTCAGAAATCAATTCAAGAGTTATCAACATGAAAGGTTTCCCTACAGTGACCAGATTAAAAGTAAAAAGTAGTACTCTAGACTATCAATGGCCCAATAGAAAATATAATGACAAAAATCACACTAAGTGCCGGGTTCTGGCTCGGCCCTTATATGGAACCCATGTTTCCCCAGACCTCACCTTGGTCACCATGTGGTAATGACCCACATTTTGCTGGCTCTTTCCCCCTCTACTAAGGCAGGCCTCCAGCCTCCTGCAACGTTTCAGCCAGTTGCTTCTGGGAGTGTCTGAGGGGGTCTGGGGTGAGGCAGTGAGATCACCCCCCACTCTCTCCCTTCTGCTGGCACCCCACACCATGTTAACAGCTGGGCCCTGGCACCGACTCCTGAGGCTGTGAAAGCTGAGGCCCTGGAGTCCTCAGGGTGCTGAAGCTCCTCTGGGCTCCAGGCACAAGTCGGGGAAAAGACACACTTACAGGGTCACCAGCCGCGTCTCAGGTTGCCCAAGACTCTCCTCTCCAGGTTTTCACACTGAACGTCCTGCACCCTGGGAAACCCTCAATCCCAGGCAAACCAGGCCGACCGGTCACCCTACACCTTCATACACACGCGTGTGCGCACACACACAGTGTCTCACTTTGTCTCCTAGGCCCTGAAGGCATGCTGTTTGCGCCCTGTGTCTGGCAGAGTTTATATCTGGGCAAAGAGCCCTTCCAGCGTCAGTTCACAGATTTTCTACTGGGGACTCAGACTCACGCTCACCCCTGGGTAGAGCAGGGAGACCCCAGAGCCCTGCGGCTTCCCCGTTCTCCTCCCTCCCCTGACGCACATGCTCCTTCCCACCCCTTCCATCCACCCGCCACAGCTTAAACCTGGAATTTGCGCTACAAAGAAGCATCCCCGTCTAAATATCCCCAAAGCCCTGAGAGGATGATGTTGTCATCTTTTCGCTATTGGAGAGAACATGGAGGCTCGGGGAGGTTAAGTAACTTGTCCTAGGTCACACAGAGAGCAGACGGCAGAACCTGGGTGCACACTGTGCCCTAACTGACGCCAAAGCCCAACCTGTCCCTACTGTGCAAGCACTTCCATGAAAATAAGTTTTGGCGATAGTAACTTACATACGGGAAACTGAGGAGCGAAACATCACTGATGCTTGAGAAGCAGCAAGTGAATATGATACACCCCAGAGCGACTGTGGGCTGCTTCAGTCCCAGGATAAACGGGAGGCAAAATGCAAAGCAGCACACTGTTCACCAAAAGTATTTGGGGCTTTTTAAATGTCAGCCGCAACGATCATGAATCACTCCTCTTAAAGCTCTTGATCCAAAGTAACCCTCCTTTTTCCTCTGGCCTCTCTCCTGATTCATCAAGTTGCTTCTGATGGCCTGAATCACCCGCCCTGAGTTCTGGGTCTCAGGCCTCCCACCTCCCATGGGAAAACTGTCATTCCCTTCTCTCGGGAGGGGTGTCCTGTATAAGTGTGCCCAAGCCTGCTTGCAGGGGAGAGAAGACTTTGGAGGGGAAAGACTCCAGCCTAAGAAGCAGTGCAGCTGGAAAAAGTCACAGTAGCAGGCTGGGCCTCATAATAACCGGGGTCCCAGATTCATCCCTTCATGTACAGACTCTGCTGAGCGTCTAGCAAGTGTAGGCACTGGGCTGGATACTGCCGATACAGTGATGGCCAAATAGCCCCTGCCTATCAATGGAGCTCATAATCTGGGGTGGAAGGCAGGCTCCTTCATTCAACTCCATCAGAGTATATAATTATAAGCTGATGAATGCTGTGACGTCCAAGGAGCTCTGATTGTGTAGCACAGTGGGAAATGACTTAACCTTGAACAGAGGAGAGTGAGCACCAGGATGTTTTCCCTGAGCTGAAATATGAATGGATAGCTGTTTTTCCTGCCCAGCACCCATTCATCCTTATAGCTACCTAATTTTCCTCTGGGAAACCACAGTCACGCCTAGTATCAACTCAAATTATTTGGGTGGAATGTTTAGTATGTACCACATCCCCAGCCACAGAAATCGATTTCGAGATAGGCACGTGATCCAATCCAGAGTTAATGTGTGTTGATGTTACTGCTTGAACCCCTGATCAAGCCATACCTGAAGTCCGAACTATGCTGGGACTTTTCGGCTTTAACCACTTCTGCTTTTGATTAAGCCTCTTTGGGTCTAAATTTTGGTCTCTTGCAATTAAAAATGTCCTATCTGGGCTACAAAGTAATTACATTAAAAAGTATATAGGAAGGAACATTCCAGGCAGAGGTAAGAGAAAGCACAGAGTACAAAGGCCCTGAAGTGAGAGGCAGGAGCAGGGTAGGTTCAGGAACTAGCCCCTTCTAAGCTGTTGGCCACTTTTCTGAAGCTCCTTACGATCATTTCCTTTTGAGCCTTCACAAGCACTCTGAGATGAGTATTACCATGCCTATTTTATAGATGAGGAAACTAAAACTCACACAGGGGAGGTGACCTGCTCCAGGTCACAGAATAAGGACACCAACCCAGGCCTCTCTGACTCTGAGATCCATGCTGTTCACCTTCATCTCACGTGTTTCTGTCCCACAAAGGATCTAACGGGACCTCCGTCCCTTCTTTTCCATCCCACTCCTCTGACCAGCTGGTTTCTAGTTGGGTTCAGCCCATGGAGGCACAGAAGAGGTTAGAATGCAGGAGGAAGGGGAAAGCCAGTCTGGCTCTGGCAGCATCACGGCAGTGGCTGCAGCTGGGTTGGTGGCAACAGTAGCTGGCGGTGAGCATAGGGGCGGCACCTCTAGCAGCTCAGCAGCAAGGTGTGTGTCCTCCTGGGGCCTGGCAGCTTCCTGATCCCTTTGGAAACACCCTTGTCATGCTTCTGTGTCTCCCGCTCTTCCAACACCTTTTAGCCAATTCCTCTCATCAACACTGCTTTGCCTGAGATATCTCGAGTGGTTTGTATTTTGCTGGCTGGCCATGGATTGATGTAATCATTGATGGGGTGACTGTTACGAACAGTCTCACTGGCAGAAGGTGTTACTGCCAGCTGCTGCCGGGGTAGTCCGCTGGGCTCAACAAACAGCAGATAAGGCAGGGATGGCAGGGATGGGGTCTGATCTTGCTCTGCCTGCCTTCAGAGCTTTTAACTACCAAGCCATAGCAACTTCTCATTAAGGCAGGGAAGCCTGTCTGCCTCCTACTGAGCCAGACTTCAAGGGCTTGAGTTAACTCTGGAGAATTATGTCCCAGGCTGGCCATGGACTTAAGGTGACTCTAGAGAGAAAAGTTTTCACAGAGAATCAGAATTTTAGTTCCAGACTCAAGATCACCTAGGCCAGGACCAACAGGTTGTGATGAAATAGCCTGCCCAAGAGTCAGAACTGCATTCACCCCTGACTGCCCCCAGCTCCTGTGTGACCTGACTTGAGAAAGTGCCCCTCCCCCTCCAGTCCCCACCTATGAAAGGAGGAGCTGAGCCATGGCAGACACGGTGTGTTTCCTCCCCAACACACCGTGAAGGGCCTGGGGAGCCGTTCTCCTCTCACCTGCTTCCCAGGCCCTTCCCAGCCCATGGGGTGATGCTTGATGGGTTCCAGCCAATCGCAGTCACTCCTTTCCCCGTGTCAGGGATTGGTTTAGTCATGAGCACGCGACACACCCCTGGTCAATGGGATGTAGGGGGTCTCTGGGGGATGGTGCAGAGAGGGGTTTCTGGGAAAGTTTTCCTCACTCTGAAAATAGAGACACGAGAGAGACACCTGACTGCTTTCTGCCTACAGAAGGGGTGGGCAAGAAAGGGATGCCTGGTGCTGTTTCAGCAACCTGACCACCGTGAGGGAGAGCTGCCAACACCTGAGGGTGGCAGAGTGGAAAGATGGACAGAACCTGTGTCCTCGCTATCCTGAGTGTAATCCCATAACCGCCCAACATCTGAACTCCTTGTTAGGTGGCGTAAAACAGTTTCGTTGTGTAAGCTATTTTTAGTTGGGCCTTCTGTTATCTGCAGCCCAAAGCCTTCCACCTGACATATGAGGCCACCCGATGAACTTCCCTGTCCTTTTTAGATCTAACATTTTGTGATCCAGCTCCTCTTTTCAAAGGGGCAAGAGGGGACTTGTCCAAGGCCACACCATGAGTGTGGTGGAGCCAGGACCCCAAGCTGCTGCATTCTCTCCCACCATATACCCCTTTACCCCTTTGCGCGAGCCCTTCACGCAGTGATGGACATCAGTTCTTGTTTCAAAGAAATGCTTCATTTGTCACTCACAACTTCTCTGAGTTGAAAGGGAGTATGGGGCTGGATAAAGATGACCCTAGAGGACTTCCCTGGTGGCGCAGTGGTTAAGAATCTGACTGCCAACGTAGGGGACACAGGTTCAAGCCCTGATCCAGGATGATCCCACATGCCGCAGAGCAACTAAGCCCCTGCGCCACAACTACCGAAACCTGCATGCCTAGAGCCCGTGCTCTGCAACAAGAGAAGCCACCGCAATAAGAAGCCCGTGTACCGCAACGAAGAGTTGCCCCCACTCGCTGCAACTAGAGAAAGTCCGCGCGCAGCAACGAACACCCAGCGCAGCCAACAATACATACATACATACATAAATTTATTAAAATGAAAAAAGATGACCCTATATAATTTCCCACCCTGCAGCCTGTCCCTCTGCATGGGTGCCCTTGGGACCCAGCAGAATACAGAAGTCTGGGTGGGGTCTGACTCTTTCCCAGCACATAATTACTAAGCTTGGCAGTGATGGTGCTGCTAGCGTCCATGGGCCACCCAACTACCGTGCTCCCAGCTGCAGCTGATCCAGAAGATCAGAGAGGGTGAGCTCAAAGAGGCTCCTCTTCCTTCTGAAATGTGAAAACTTGCCAGTCCCACATGAAGGCTACAGAGAGCTCAGAGAATCCTGATTTCTGGCCTCCCTTTGGTAGGAGACCAGACTTGTGTAAATTTAGTGTTCTCCTGGCCCACGGTGGCAACTTGTGAGATCCTCCTGGTTGCTGGCCACCCAAGGGATAGAACCTGGGAATCTCTGCTGGAATCAGCCCCATCCCAAAGGGAAGCAGGGAATCTCAGCCCGGAGAGAAAGGAGAAGGATTCCATCCCTCCACAGAGACTCAGCCACAGAGCTAGCTGGAGAATCAGGCAGAATCAAAGTCGTGTCACTGCAGCAAGGATTTTTCTTTAGTATTTTTACCTAACTATGACTATTTAGGCAGAGAAAAGCCGGGTTGTCTCTCCCCTCACAGTGCTTATTCTTAGACCCTGGACAACCAGGTCACATTTGTGAGGTTTGGAGTGACAGTCACAGAGGATGCCTGCAGCCCAGGAGCCCACCTTTCCCTCTTCAAGGCTGATGGTCTAAACTTACTCTCTGGTATCAGTCAAGGACTTTAGTTTGTAAGTCACAGAATCCAACACTGGCTGTTTTAAGCAAAAAAACGAAGGACTTTTGGGAAAGGGCTATCAGGATGCTTTGGGCTGTAAGCAGCAGAATAACAACAGGACTTCTTATGTCACATGACAAGAAGTCAGGCAACAGATGCTCCAGGACTGGTTCAGCGGTTGTGCGGTCACGTGGTCCCAACCCCCAACAGAGCCTGACGAGCCCCACCTCCTGGTACTTGCACCCTTGTGTAGCCCCTGCCCTGCTGTGAGGACTTCCCTGGTGGTCTGGAGGTTAAGACTCTGGGCTTCCACTGCAGGGGGGACGGGTTCCGTCTCTGGTTGGGGAACTAAGATGCCGTGTGCTGCACGGTGCGGCAAAAAAAAAAAAAAACATACTAAAAAATAGCGCAGGGCTGTGTGGCCTGTAGGACACTGCAGAAATGACGGCATGTGACTTCAAGGCTGGCTACATGGTAAAAGTCACTGTGGTTTCCACCTCATTCTGTCCCTTGGATCATTTGCTCTGGAGGAAGCCAGCTGCTGTGGGGTGAAGACACTCAGGCCCTCCTCTGTAGGAGAGGCCCATGTAGAGAGGAACTGAGGCCTCTTACCAATAGCCTCGTGGGTGAGCCATCTTAGAAGTGGATCCTCTGGCCTGATCAGGCCTTCAACGGTCTGCAGCCCCGACCAACAGTTTGACCACAACCTTGTGAGAGAACCGGACCGGAGCCACCGGCTTAGCCACACCAAGCTGGGCCTTGGACTGAGTTTTTGCACATCACCCTCACCACGTGCATGCAGTAGGCATTATTATTTTCCTCATGCTGCAGAGCAGGAAACGGCACAACCAGGAGGTGGCTGAGATAGGATAAGACAAAGCCCTCCCTTTAGGGGTCAGGCTGGGAGAGCTGCCCCATCTCCTGCTTAACTGTAGCACTTCAGGGACCCCCTGTTCTAGGCCACTTGCCCTGGGTGTCTTGGACCCCAGTTATTCCTCCAGTATAGGGCTCTGCTAGTACCTCCCAAACTGCCTAGCTTTCTGGTGGGGCCAGTGGGAAATCTTTACTCCCAGGTTCGCTGAATCCATGTCTGCACTTACCCCTGCCTCGTGCATCCCCGAGCTGACAACTCACCCTCAGCCTTATCCACAAACCCAGACAGTTCCCGGGTTGCACAGGTGCTCCTGAAGGCAGTATGTCCAGGAACAGCGATGCTTTGTTAGAAACAAGGCCACCTGAGGCATGATGCATCACCCCCAGGAGTAGATTCCATCCCAAAGTGGCCCTCGGGGAGGTCCCTGCAACAGCAAGGCCCATACAGGGCTGCTGCCAGCGACATCGTCTGGTGCCAGGTCTCTCCTGGGGGTTTAGGCTTATGCAACTCTTTCTAGGATTTAATTTCCTTTTTCTTTTTTGGTCTCTATGTTCGTTACTATGCCCGTGTCTGAATGAGTTTTGTGCAACTCCTATGTAAGCGGGTAAGAAGTAGCTAAACAGCCGGGAGCGGTAGGGTCGGAGAAGGACAGTGGGTCAGGCTGTCACCATTCATTGGAGAACCAGTGGCTTTCAAGTTGCTTCTTACGAAGGGAACAATTTTGTCAAAGGATATAAGCGCAGGAAGCACTGAAGCCTTTGGCGAGATGGGAGTAGAAACCTGACCACTCATCAGTCCCTCACTCCCAGGGGCAGCCCCCGAGGCAGCTCTGCGGAGAACAGTGAGCACTTTCAGGACTGCCCACCAAGACCCCACCCCCTGCACAACTGGCAGCGCAACAAGCCAGCATCTGTCAAGGCTTTAGTCCTGTTTCCCTACCATTAGGATTAGGTGCAGCTTCATGTGCCAGAGAAGCCTAATTAGCAGCAGCCTATACAGCATAGACGTTGATTTTTCTCACTGGTCAACAAAGCCCAAAGGGAGTAATCAGAGATGCAGGCTCAGGTGATCCAGACTCAGGACCATCTGAGCGGCCGGAACTCACTGTGCAGGCACCGGTCTAGCAGCCCAGCCTTCTCGATCCCCAGCACGTGGCTGCGTCTCATGGTTCCAGGCCGCTTTCTCTCACGTTCACATGCTGGCCAGAAGGAGGTGACTGACTCCCCTGGTTTGCCCAGGACAGAGGGATGGCCCAGGACGTGGCACTTTCCGTGCTAAAACCAGGAGAGTCTCAGGCAAACCAGGACGAGTGGGTCACCCTAGACGAAGGGCACTTTGTGGAAGTCATACAACATGTTTCTTCTATCTCACTGGCCAAAACTTAATCACGTGGCCCCGTTTAGCTGCACGGGAGGCCGGGAAATGGCGATTTTATTCTGGTGGCCATATGTTCAGTTAAACACTTAATATAAGAAAAGAGGGGGAAACAGATATTGGGATCAACAAGCAGTCCCTGCTGGTGTCCCTCCTTCATCCCAACCCGCCCTCTGAGCACGTCCTGCTGCTGCACCTCACACAGATGCAGGCTTTCCCCTTGCCTCTGACTTTTATTTTTCTGCTTGGCTGCAGTTAAAATTTCCCTCCGGCAATGTGGCTCCCAGCTGCCCTGGGTATCGTCACCCCAGCCTGTGCTTAATCCAGGCCGGAGACTGGACTGCTGGAGTCACAGCCTCCTGAACCACCTCAACTAAACTGCCACCCAGGCCGGATGCTAGGCTTCCTTATTGAAGAGCTTCAAAGGCAAGGAAGTCTCAAGGTTCGTCGGCAAGGCAAGAAGGGCAAAAACAGCCGTCTCTTTCCTCCCCTCCCCTCCCTTCTCTTTCTCTTCCTTCCCTTTCCCTTTCCATCCTCCTTATCAGACATCAGGTACTAAAGGTACCATGATAAATGAAACAGACACAGTTCCTGCATCCAAGAGATTACACAATAGCCTATGGAACAGACAGTGAAACAATCCTGTATAACAGGTATGACAAGGACCAAGATAGAAAACCAGTGCTGTGGGGTGCCTAGAACAGATCCCCAATCCAGATTTGGGGGTTCAGAGGGTTTCCTAGAACAGAAGACCAAATTTGGTCCTGAGGGACAAGTAGGGGCTGAGTCCTGACGGATGAGTAGAATGAGCTAAGTGGGAGAAGGGAGTGTTCCAGTACAGGAGGCAGCCTGTAGAAAAGCCACAAGGCAGGAGAGAATGTGGTCCCTTCAAGGGACTGGAAGCAGCTCAGGGAGGTTGGAACTAGGAGAAGGGAGGGGCTGTGCTGGGAAGTGGCTAGAGATGAAATGAGGGCGGTCATCAGGGGCTGGATCACAACCGTCCTCATGAGCCATGATGAGGAGTTGGCACTTTGCCTGAAAGGACCACATGGGCCATCTGCCTCTTAACCACCCAGTTGCCCTAGTACTCTCAGCTGTCATCCAGGGCTTGTCCTGGGTCAATCCCATCATGAACTGGCCTGGTGGGCAGTGGCTGATAGAAGACAAGAGTGTAGCTGGACCCCTAGGAAGGTATCCTGCCTGGTCAGGCCAGAGCTGAAGATGAGCCAGCCCTGCCCACTGCCACGCTGTGGGGTGACAGATGTCCCACCCTGTGCCCCATGCCCGCCATTGGGTGGTTTAGCCTCTCCCCTGCTCCCAGACCTGGGCCCTGCTTCCCCACCTCCCTCTGGTCAGGAAATGTTCTGACAGCCCATTCTAGCAGGACCTCAGGATGGAGGATTTGGGGGCCCCTCGCCCAGGGACATGCAATTGGTCGGCCTCCACTCCTGGGGGGAGGGTTGCAAGGAGCTTCCCGTCCGGTAGCCACTTGCTTGCTGGCGGGCATGGGAGCGAGCGGTGGGGTTAGGGACTGCCTGAGGGATTGCAAAGCTGCAGCGGTCTGGCATACTTCTTAATTTTTTCTAATTCAATTTAAAGCTGACTCTAAATCACTATCCCACTGAGCTGGTAAGAAATTCAATCTCAGACATATCATTGAGCTTCCCTCCCCCAACTCCAATGTTTTGTCAAGGTGCCAGGGGTCTTCTTAGACAGTACCAAACCCTTGGGGTGACCCCTCTGGTCATACCAGTGGTTGCAGGACTGTCCCCTATCCCAGCCCTTGTACCCCCTCAGGTGTGGGGACTCAGCTGATCTGGGGTGCCCCTCGGGGTGTGGGAATTGCAGGCAAGAGGTGTGCACTCTGCGTCTAGCAGACCCTCCCTGAGTGTACCTGGCAGCCTTTCCCTCCAAGGCCTTGTCACCTCCTGCACACTGCCTAGAATCAAGGCGTGGGGACTCTCCCTACACTTCCCTGCCCTGATCACACTCTGCCCCTTTCCCGACTTGGGTAGAAATCTCTCTCTCTCCCTCCTTTTAGCTCTTAAAAGCCCACCCTTTCTTCCTCTTCTAGGATGTGTCACAGAATCTCCACAGACCCAAGGTTATTACAAAAGAGAGCCATCGACTTCCAGAAGCTTCTGTGCTCTGACCACCCAAAATACCCAAAGCAAGGAAATACCAAGAGACTGGCTCCTTGCTTGAAAGAGCCAGGGGAGGGAGGAATACAAAGTTAATATCTCCACAAATCATCTGGCCTCTTCTGCATGAGGAAGGGCACGTCTCTTACTGTCACAGGTACTGCTGTTGTCAGTCTCACACACTTCCTGGCTCTGTCAATCTGCCAGTCTTACCTGGTGACTTTCCCTGGTTGGAGCTTCCCTCACCCAACATCATCCTGGGGTACTCGGACCCCCTTAGGCTGCTGCTGTATTAGTCAGCTTTCGTTACGTTATGCTGCAGTGACAGGCAAACTCAGAGTCTTAGTGGTTTACAACCATATAATGTTTAGCATACTATGCTTCCAACCTTGCAATGAAATAACGCAGTTTTTTTTCATTTTCGATGTGATAAAAATCAACTCTGTTATGAAATTAAATGACTCCTAATGGACTGCAATCACAAAATGTATGTAAATGTAACTTTGCGACTTGAATTATAAAAAGGAAACATCTATTTAAATGTGGAAGTATACCTACTCTGTCAGAGGATAAAGATTAAGGTAGCTTGATGATTATTGACTCTACTTTGTGTCACCCACTAAGTCAAAAATGCTAACTGAAAACATTTTTATTTTATTTGTTTAATTTAATATTTTATGTTATTTATGTTATTTATTTATTTAGGCTGAACCAGGTCTTAGTTGCAACATGTGGGATCTTTTTTTGTAGCTGCGGCATGCATGTGGCATCTAGTTCCCTGACCATGGATTCGGGCAGACAGTCAAGTGAGGGCGGAGAGTCACGGTTGGGTGGTAGGATCTCATCCTTGGGGCCTACAGTCAAAAAAGGGGGATGGCCAAATGCAAAGGAGGCCTCAGCTGTGGGGAAGCCAGGGCACTGGCAGGGAACTAGGATAGAATATAAGAGCAAGACCCATACCCGGCAGTGGAATTAAAGATGGCAGATAACAAGGGCCGCAGCAACAAGGGCCAGTTACTAGAAATGAGACTGTCCCAGAGCGTGGAAATAGGATGACTTTAATTTCCTGCAACTAAATTGGTGGGGGCGGGGGGGGCATTACACAGTGAGGAGGAAGGGTCTGTCTGGTGGGTCAAAACAAATCTAGCCAAGGTCCAAGGAGAAAGGCAGTGACAGGGAGCCAGGCAGACCACCACAGGTATCAGCCGACTGAGAACGGAATTCGGAAAATACACTGGAGCAGATGTAATTAACCTATATTTCACTGTCACAACACAGCGAATGTCACCTGGCTTCTGACACCTCTCTGTGCCACTAACTACGCAACAGAGAGACTGCTGGGAAAGCCCTGGAATAAAACTCCGCAAAGCCCACAGCTGCCCGCCTCCAGACCACTCTGTCAGAGAGAGGCTGCTCCTGATGCCCCCACTGTCACTCCCAGACAGCCACCCCAGCTCTGACCCTCTGAGACTCACATCACCCCGCGAGGCCACCGGCTACTCACACTCACTAGGGGCCTTGGGACTTGACATCAGTCTTCTCCACCTCACGTCCTAGGCAAGGTCAAGGTTCACGTGGCGACGCCACCCCACGACAGTTCCTTCCGTTTAGTTCTGACTGACCCCCGGTCCGGTCCACCCAACCCCACTCAGGCACCACTGCATGGCCACACTCAGGACATCATCTGACAGAATGTCCACTAGCTTTCTCTGACCACAACTTCCCAGTTCATCAGTTCTCTCTCACACCTCTTCGCTTTATAATAGCAATAACCATTATTAACCAAAATAACTAATAATAGGGAGTGTTTACTATTTGCTAGGCACTATTCAGAGCACTTGACATGTATTGAGTCATTTAATCCTCACAGCACGCCTAGGGTCTAAGTGCTATTATTATCCTCATTTTACATGATTTGAAGTCTGAGGCACAGAGAGGTTCAATAATTTTCCCAAGGTCCCACAGCTATAAAGTGGCTATAAAGAGCTGGGATTTGAAAACAGGTGGTCTGGCACCGAAGTGTGCACTCGCTCTCTCTTTCATTTCTTTACATTTTATTGAACACAGAGAAAAGTACATATATCATAAGTGTACAAACAGATGAATTTTCACAAACTGAACACCCCTGTATAACCAGCACCCAGATGGAGAAGCAACACTACCAGCATCCTGGAAGCTCCTCGGGCCCCCCTTCCAGTGCCACCCTGTGCCCTCCGACAGCAGGATTTGTTTACCCGTCTTTGGGCCTCTGTGGCTGGCCTCTTCTGTCGTCCTCACTGCTCACCGCCAGCGCACGCTGCTGGGAGACTGAGTGGTACTGAGCAGTTCTACACAGCAGGCGCTGTGCTGAGCACGAGGCTTGCGTGCCTTTCACTGAGATTACCAGGCCTTAGCTCACCTGTTATCCTAAACTCCCAGATCTCTTCTTGGGTCAGCTACTTCTGTCAAACCCAAACTCACAGCCTTCACTCTTGCTCTCTTGTGTGCCTTGTCAATAGCTAGTGGACATTCTGAGAAAAGCAAAACTCCAATTCCAGATCAGCCCAACTGTCCTGCTCATGCCCACATACACAAGAGTGGCAGAGCCCTGCCGGAGAGTAACACGACCTTGCAGAATGGAATGTAAATGCGTGACGTCCAAAGGCAGCTGGGTGCCACGTGCTGCCCAGGGTGCTTTCTCCACGCCCCCGACCACACCTTCTCCCCTTCTTAGAGAGGCTATTCCAAACGTTCCCCCTTCTCAGGCCAGCTTCCCTAACCCCATCCTCCCACTCCCAGCACAACTGCTTATCCCATTTCAGTAAGCAATCCTAGAAACATTTGCCATAAGCAAATTTAAAAGGCAAACTAGGAAAAAAAGTTATTAACCATAAGTGGCAAATGGACTAATAATATTCGTAACTTTAAAAAAAATTACGTACAAATTGAAAAAAAAAAACCCTCTAGTTCTCCAATAGGACATCGCCAAAGTAACAGACAATACACAAAAGAGAAATTACAAATCGCTGATAAACATTTGGCAAAAGACTGATCTTCACTTCTAATCAAATAAATGTAAATAAAATTGGCCAAGATTAAAAATGGATAATGTCACATTCTCCCAAACAGACTAAATTTTAATTCCTGAATCCAATTAGCAGGGTGCCTGGGTCCACTTGCTCTGGCCTGACCTGGAGTCCACAAGTATCACGCCCTCAGCTTGCACTGAGGGACACTCACCACCATATTTATTATGGGAACATTGTTGACAGCCTTGACCCTTAAAAAGGGAGAGTGATTTCTTCAGGCCTAGGCTCAGAAACTACACTTCTCCTGAGTCACTGGCTTCTGTTAAATCTCAGGAACTCTGGGACTGCTTTCCTATCTGTTGAGGCTGTAGAAGCTCAGAGCCAAATGTGTGACCCACCCCCTGGCAACCATGCAAGTCTCTGTGGCGTGCATTGCCACATACGACCTGACACCTGACTCAACTGATTAGTCTACCCCTGTGTTCCCTTGGCCCCAATCCTCTTTATCTGCTTCCTTTTTAATCCTAAAGTATTCTTTACCTCAAATCTTTTTTGAATAAGCAAAGGAGGGCAGTTCTAACGAAGAGGTCGTCAGCCCTCTGCTGTTCTCCATACTCTGAATGAGTCAGGTTGGACCTTCAGGTTCACATTTGTCACCACAGCAGTATGAGGTGTCTGTGCACTGAGCTAATGGCTTCTGGCTGTGCAAGTTAGTTTCTTGAACAACAATTCCTAAATACTTAACAGGTTATTTTCAACTGCCTTATTGAATATCATATAATTTTCTCAAAATGTTCTTTCAGGAACACCATGTGGCATTCTTTTTCAAGATGGAGGTGCTATAAAATCAACAAATTTGATAAACTGTTCAAATTTCAAAAGGGCTTGGAACATTTCAACTCAAGAAATAAAGAAGGCCTATATAATACAGAGATAATACCCAGTTATATAAACCAAATGTCTTCTGCAATGTGTACATTTATTCCATATATTTTCTTGATGAAAAGGCAAACTTTAGAGAAGTTGCTGAAATAAAACATGGGAAAAGAAAGCATATGAACTATGCTCTGTTCACTTTGGTAGAAGACAAATAAAATGTCCAAATTGATCCTTCAATGAAACTGTCATTCAATCCAGAGAGAAATTATTGTTTAAAGGTAGAAAAAAGAAGAATGTTAAAAAATAGTTATCTCAGCTGTAATTCCAGGGAACTCAGAAGTCAAACTAGGATAACATCCATTCGGACCCTGCTTGGGTGTTCAAGTATTTGGAGAAACATCACAGACGTGGTAGCAACGAGCCAAAGCAGAACTTAGACATCCAGACTCTATCCTTTCTCTCTCCCTGCTCCCCTTCCCTTTCTTAAGTTCTATCAGTCAGGATGCTTCTGGCTGCAAGTAAGGAAAATTAACCTCAAATTATTGTGTGATAAAGTCGATTTATCGACTCATGCAAACACGAAGTGCAGAGTGAGATCTTTCGAGCCTCAGGAGAGGTTCGGTAGGGACTCTGGCTCTGGAACTCTGCAATTCTCCGAGCTTGTTCTTGCCCAGGAGCTGGCGTTGTCCTCACTGGGGGGTGGGGTGGGGGTGGGGACATCTATCCCATAACCACTCCAGTCCAATTGAGACAGTTTATATCACATGCCTGCCTTTGAACCAGTGACTGGGACCAGAGGACTTCATGTCCTGTCTGACTTAGGCCTGGGTTATGCATCTATTACTGAATAAATAACTGTGGCAATAAGGACATGAGGGACCACCCTGGCACTGGAAGTGGGCTCAATCCCACCCAAACTTCACAACTGCTATGCACAGGAGAGGGGAAAAGGAGAAGAATTACAAAAGTTACCAAAGAGGA
The DNA here is from genome assembly GCF_949987515.2 of Delphinus delphis. NCBI lineage: Eukaryota > Metazoa > Chordata > Mammalia > Artiodactyla > Delphinidae > Delphinus > Delphinus delphis. The sequence continues at coordinate 105,164,011 of NC_082684.1, forward strand.
GTGGTAGAGACTGGCTGGCTGTTCAAAGACAGTTCCTCTCCTTCCTGGGCACAAACAGATACAGATGGATCACATTTCCCAGCCTCCAGGGCAGTCAGGTGTGGCCAAGTGGCCAATGGAACAGACATGGACTATTTCCAGATCTGGTCCCTAAAAACCTCTCACCCACAGTCCTTCATGCTCTTTCCCCTTCTGCAAGCTGTCCGTGCAGACGTGCACAATGATCTTGGGGAGCCATGTGTTGAAGATGGCAGAGCCACAAGATGGAAGGAGCCTTGGTCCCTGAATCGCCACTTAGAGAAGAGTCCTCCACTCATCAGGAACACCTATCTTAAACTTCACGTGACTGAGCAACTTCTTTCAAGTTGAGACTTTTGTATATTTGGGGGTTTGTTACAACAGTCAGCCTATCCTAACAGTTGAAGGAATTAAGGTCCACAAGGTTGGATGACTTGCCCAAGATACAGTTAACTGACGAAACAAACACAAAGACACAGAATGCAGTGATCTTGCCACTGGAATGCAAAAACAGAATAGAAAAAGTAATAGTTATGAAACCACAGGATAAAAAGAGACGTAATGAGCAATACAGCATCACTACGTATCTTTTAGGCAGAATGCACAAGTAAGGAAGCGGGTCAACTGGAAAGCCCTTTCTATGTCAAAACTTGTGGAAATTTTCCCACAAGTTATCTCCCACAAGTTATCCATTCTTCTCTTAGCAAACAGAATTACTGGAAAGTTTCTCTGATAACAGAGAGTGCAAACTGCCTCAGAGTCAGAATTAGGAATAATAACTGTCATTACACATAAAAAGCAGTATTAATTCTCAAGCTGAAAAGCATTTGTGGGGCTTGGGCTGAACCCCAGTGCAGGGGCAGCTACCATCTGTCTGACCAGCACCCTCCCTTCCTCTGAGAGCTGCTCCCCATCCAACTACCTACTTCTGTGAAAGCTGCTGCTCATCACAGAAGCCACCAGGGGCCGCTGGGCGGGCAGGCAGGTGTTCCAAGCCAGGCTGTCCTGGCTCTTCCCAGGGACTCTCAAATTGGAATCAAAGGAAGAGGCTCAGTCCCTCCCCATTAATGAAGCTGTGAAATATGAGGCCAGGAGCTATTGGTGGGCACTGTTTCTTGCTGAGCAGAAAGCAGCAGCCCAAGAAAATGAAGATGACACCACAGGAAAGGGAAAGATGGAGAAGGGTCCTGGTTTCACGTGGCCCAGAGGCGGGCACACCCCTGTCCTTCCCATGGTTTGGTTACGTAAGCCAGGCCATGGTGGCCCACAGATTTCACTTTGGGCCTCAGCTTGTTTAGATTAGGTTGATGTAACTTGCAATCAAAAGAATCCTGACCAACAGAATCAGGAAAATTGCCTCAAAAAACAGATAAACAAAAAAATTCACAATATCTCACAAATCTCCAAAAGTAAAATGAAAAGTACAGAAGTATCAATGTCGAGTATGGACTCAGAAATCAGTGTACTGGGATTGAATCCAGGTGCTGCCAGTTTCTAGCCAGGAAACCTCGGGGAAATTGTTAAACCTCCCACTTGCCTCAGTTTTCTTACTCTTAAAGGTGAACCTTTAGGGTGACACCAAGCCCACTGGGTTTTCTTAAAGATTAAATTAGTTAATACACATAAAGTACTTAGAACAGTACCTGGTATGTAGTAAACATTCAATACATGATGGTTTTATTGTTACATTTGATCAATCTGAGTTGATTTTCAGTAAGTCAAGGTGGAACCAGCCAGGTGAAAATAGGTGCTGACCAGAGAAAAAGCATGTTTGTCCCACACAACCTGACCCTCAGCAGTGCACCATCAAATCCAGATGCTCTTTCATTTGTAATGAAGGGACTTCTTCAGGGGCCCACCAAGGAAAGACCAGTTCGGCAGTCTCAGACCCCTCCAGGAGGTGAGCAAGGATAAGCTGTATCAGCCACCAGCACGCTCCTCTGCTCCCTAGCACATCCATTCTCTCCGACCTCCTTCAACTCCCCGGGCCCTCAGGGCCACAGTGAAACAGGCAGGAGGGTAAATGCTGCCCCAGCGCAGCCTATAGGGACCTCTCCATCTTCTGAGCATGCATGACCTCGACAGTTAGAACCCTTCGTCCCATCTTAGGCTTGTCTTTTTTTTTTTTTAGTAATGGAATTTCACAAACACAAAAATTTGACAGCATTTTTTCCAGACACAAGATACTTCCTACAGAGCTCTACCTTCGCCAAAGTTCTTCTGCTATTTCTGCTGATTAAGCTGGGGAGAAAGTCTCAGCAGAGCACTTTCGTGGAAACTGCACAGTCAAAAGCCCAGAGGTCTTTAAGTGCCTAGAAGTATAAGTAAGTATTTGAAGCATTCAGTCTGTAAAAGCATGGGATAAAGCTAGAGAAGCGGGCAGAAGGCACATCAGGCTGGGCTTTGAGGTCATGGAAGGAGTCTGAATCTGGCAGTGGGAAGCCACAGAGGGTTTGAAGCAGGGAATGGCATAATCAGGTCTGCATCTGATCACCCTGCACCTCCTCTGAACCTCTGCTTGCAGGGTAGCAGATGTCTCAGACGTCTGCATGTGGGATCAGCTTATCTGGGAACCAGAGAAATAAGGTCTGAAGACATGTTTTTCAGAAGAATAGCTTAGGTAGGGTAGAAATTCCAGAAATTTTCCTCATGATGGAGAAATAAGAAGAAGGTAGATCATTTTAGTAACCTGGCTCTAGAGTAGTAGAGAAGGCTGAGAATACTGGGAGCGGGGCAAAGCCCTCATGCCACCGATTAGAAACCACTGACTCCAAAGCAACCTGGTGGGGAAGAGCCAGGGCCCAGAGAAAGTGTCACGCTCGCAGGGCTTTCTAGAGCCTGGCAATGGGACAGGCACGCTGCTCCGATTGACCAGAGACTGCCCACTGGAAGAACAAGTTCAATTCCTACTAGCCCTGACCAGAGACCCTCTCCAGCCAGCCTACGTTATTTTACTCCAGCAAAAAACTGAGCACAGTAAGCAAACTTGACATTGTAGCAAAGTTAGCCTTGTAAACAAGTGAACCCAAACCAAAACTGTGCCATTACCAGAGAGATTCATGTGGGATCTGAAGCTGTCCTACGTTGCAGAAATATTCTTGGCCTCTCAAGACAAACATAGCTTTTGGCACTGAAAACTGTTTTTTGGTTTACAGGCCAGAAAACCACTGCACCCATTTATTTTCCACACACACACAAAAAAAAGTGTATATAATTAATATACTCAAAAAGATAACGAGTATGCTGTAACAAAACAAAACAAAAAAACCCATGAATAAGCAGTTATAAAAAGAACACACCATAAATCTTGAACACAAAAACTGTCCAATTTAAAAACTCGAAGGGTGGCTCAGTGGTTAAGAACCCGCCTGCCAATGCAGGGGACACGGGTTCGAGCCCTAGTCTGGGAAGATCCCACATGCGGCGGAGCAACTAAGCCCGTGCGCCACAACTACTGAGCCTGTGCTCTAGAGCCCGTGCTCCGCAACAAGAGAAACCACTGCTCGCCTCAACTAGAGCAAAGCCCACACGCAGCAACAAAGGCTAAGTGCAGCCAAAAATAAAATAAATTTAAAAAACAAAAACCCAAAGGGCTAGATAGCTGAGTAGACCCTGAGGAATGAATCAATGAGCTAGGAGAGTGAGCTAAAGAACCCTCCCAGACTATAGCACAGAGATGGGAAGTAAAAGAAAACTGAAGAGATACAGAGGACAGATCAAAGATGTGCCTAAATCCGATCATTTGGAGGAACCTGCAGAAGGGAAGGGAGGAAATGGAAGGGGGGGACAACATTTGAAGAAATAACTATTAAATGTTTCCTAGAACTAAAAGAATAAAACCATTTTAAAAAATAGTTTTTAATTACAGTTATTTAAAGTGATCTACATGGATGGAAGGAAACATACTACCATTTTATGAGTAGCTATCTCCTGATTATGCAATTTAAGGTCCTTTTCTTTTTCAAGTTTTCTAAAATGAACATTACTTTTGTAAGAGAAAAAGTAATAAAAGTTTACTTTTATAAAATAAATCCAGAACCAAGATACAAGAAAGGCTTTTAAAAATTCTCTAACCTCTCTTTCCTCTGACTTCTACCCTATGCTACTATAGTGGACCTGTTTCTGTAAGCAGTCACCACAAACTTGGGCAAGTCATTTGATCGCTTTAAATTTCTGCTTCTTTTAGGTCTTCAGCAGGGAAAATAAAATCCCTCCTTCCTACCTCACAGGAGTTTGGTGAACATCAAATGAGATGATGTATAAAAATTGCACTCAGTATACTCTGATTTCTCTTCAGATCAAATAAATCTTTTGCCTTTTACTAAAGATTTCCATGGAGAGAAACAATTCTGAGACTCACAGACATTAGAAAACAAACTTACTGTTACCAAAGGGGAAGGGGGGAGGGATAAATTAGGAGTTTGGAATTAGCAGATACAGACTACTACATATAAAATAGATCAACAACTAGGTTCTACTGTATATCACAGGGAACTATATTCACTATCTTGTAATAAACTACAATGGAAAAGGATATGAAAAAGAATATATATGTGTGTGTGTGTGTGTGTGTGTGTGTGTGTGTGTGTATATATAAAATCAGTTTGCTGTATACCAGAAAACACAGCATTGTAAATCAACACAACATTGTAAATCAACTATACTTCAGTTAAAAAAAAAAAAAATAGCGCCCAGTCAACTATACGGCACTGCAGAAATTGAGCATGTTATCACAGTCCTTCTAAGCTGGTAAACCCCAACCTCTGAGTCACCCTCCACTTCCCTCATCCCTCACTCCCCAAATCCAATCCATTCCCTAGCCTGCCAGCTCTTCCTTCCTTCCTTTCCCAAACCACTGTACTACCTAGTTACATCTGGTCATACCTTGTGCCTGAACCACCACGATAGCCCCCTGGGTGATGCCCCGCCTCTAACTTTTCCTTACCCCACCCAGTGCACTTTCCTCCTAAAACTTAATCTTCATAAAATACATTCATCCTGTAACTACAATGCTGAAAATGAAAGTTCTCTGAAGTTCACAGGATGGACTTCAAACTCCTTAACCTGGCTTTCAAGCCTTCCCTCCTATCCCTGGTCAACCTCCTCGCTGTTTGTGGAACAAGCCAGCAACCCCCCCACCCCATACACACCCCCATTCTCTACCCATCCAGGTCCTCCCAGTCTTCTTAGCCCAGGCCAAACACCCCTCCCTCCCTTCCTCCCTCTGCACCTTCTGACCAATTGAGACCAAGCTCCTGCCAGTTATCTGAACACCCACTCCATCCCTCAGGCGTCATCCTCACTTCCAGGTCAGAGGCCTGCCCCACACTTCCAGAGAGGACTCTTTCTGCCCTGAGGGCAGGGCCTCCTGCTTGGCTCCTGTATCTTCTGTACTAGGCACTCAAATTAACCTGCTAATCATTTTAGTCTGTAAAATAAACTTTCTCTGCCTAACTGAATTTTATTGTAATTATTTCTTTAGTTTTCTTTATAGTTTTAATATCTATAGGTACATCACATATATTCCTATATAACATACGATTTAGTTATTAAACTTTAAATAAAAAGAATTATACTTTATAAATTCTTCTATAAGTTCTTTCTTTCAACATTGTTTTTGAGATTGATCTATGTTCATATCTGTACCTATAAGCCATTCATTTTCTTTTCTTTTTTTTTTTAAGCCATTCATTTTCAAAGCTGAAAAGCATTCCTTTGCATATCACAACTTATCCATTAAGTTGCTGAGAGATATTTGGGTTTTATCAGAAAGTTTGCTATTAAAAGCAATGCTCCTATGAACATTCTTATGCATGTTTCAATACACATGTGTCTCTAGGACTGAAATTGCAAGGTCATAGGGTCACACGTTTAACTCTACTTGGTAATGACAATGGTTTTCCAATCGGTTTTCCAACCGATTTATGCTTTTACTTACAGTGTTGAAGAATTCCTCAAAAATACTGTCAGGCTTTTAAACATTTGCCCATTTGGTGGGTGTAAAATGTTATTTCATTGTGGTTTTAATTTGCATTTCCCCAGTGAGGCTGACATCTTTTCACACATGTATTGGCCATTTGGTTTCCTCTTTGATAAGCTCCCTAAGTCTTGGTGTATTTTTCAACTGGGCTGTCCTTTTCTTATCTACTGTAAGAGTTCTATATTTATTCTGGATACCAATCCTTCACTGGTGTTGTGTGTTGCAAATATCTTCTTCCAGTTTATGGTTTCCTTCCTTTTCACTCTCTTTTGATGAGAAGTTCTTTATTTTAACTTAGTTGAATTTATTAACCCTTTCCTTTATGGTAACTGCTTTGTGTAACTTGTTTAATAAGTCCTTCCCTACCCAGAGATCATGAAAATATTTATATTTCCTTTTAATAAAAAACAGTTAAAATAAAAACTTCAGAAAGGAAGTTATATAAACAATCAATTAGCACATGAAAACATACTCAAAATTATTAGCCATCAAGGAAATGAAAATCAAAACCACAAGGAGATACCACTACACACCCACCAGAATGGCTAAAATTAAAAGACTGATAACACCAAACGGTGGCAAGGACGTAGACCACCGGCATTTTTGTCATATACTGTTGGCAGGAGTGTGGAATTGTATAACCCTGGAGAAAGGTCAAGCAGTTTCTTAAAAAGCTAAATATAATAGCTATCTTATGAGCCAGCAATTCTACTTCTTGGTAGTTACCCAAGAAAAATGAAAGCATATGCCCACATTATAATTTATACTAGAATATTCATAGCAACTGTATTCTTAATAGCCAAAAATTAAGAGCGGCCCTACCATCCCTCAACAACAGAATGAATAAGTGAATTGTGATCTAGTCACACAACAGAATAATACTCAGCAAGAAAAAAGAGCAACATAGATGAATCTCAAAAATACTATGCTGAATGAAAAAAGCCTTACACAAAAGAATACATTCTTTAAGATTCTATTTATATGACACCTAGAACAGGCAAAAATAATTTACAATGGGAAAAAAAAACTGTGGTTGTAGACAAAGAAGGACACTACATAATGATCAAGGGATCAATCCAAGAATAAGATATAACAATTGTAAATATTTATGCACCCAACATAGGAGCACCTCAATACATAAGGCAAATACTAACAGCCATAAAAGGGGAAATCGACAGTAACACATTCATAGTAGGGGACTTTAACACCCCACTTTCACTAATGGACAGATCATCCAAAAAGAAAATAAATAAGGAAACAGAAGCTTTAAATGATACATTAAACAAGATGGACTTAATTGATATTCATAGGACATTCCATCCAAAAACAACAGAATACACATTTTTCTCAAGTGCTCATGGAACATTCTCCAGGATAGATCATATCTTGGGTCACAAATCAAGCCTTGGTAAATTTAAGAAAACTGATATTGTATCAAGTATCTTTTCCTACCACAATGCTATGAGACTAGATATCAATTACAGGAAAAGATCTGTAAAAAATACAAACACATGGAGGCTAAACAATACACTACTTAATAATGAAGTGATCACCGAAGAAATCAAAGAGGAAATCAAAAAATACCTAGAAACAAATGACAATGGAGACACGACGACTCAAAATCTATGGGATGCAGCAAAAGCAGTTATAAGAGGGAAGTTTATAGCAATACAATCCTACGTTAAGAAACAGGAAACATCTCGAATAAACAACCTAACTTTGCACCTAAAGCAATTAGAGAAAGAAGAACAATAAAACCCCAAAGTTAGTAGAAGGAAAGAAATCATAAAAATCAGATCAGAAATAAATGAAAAAGAAATGAAGGAAACGATAGCAAAGATCAATAAACTAAAAGCTGGTTCTTTGAAAGGATAAACAAAATTGATAAACCATTAGCCCAGACTCATCAAGAAAAAAAGGGAGAAGACTCAAATCAACAGAATTAGAAATGAAAAAGAAGTAACAACTGACACTGCAGAAATACAAAAGATCATGAGCGATTACTACAAGCAACTCTATGCCAATAAAATGGACAACCTGGAAGAAATGGACAAATTCTTAGAAATGCACAACCTGCCAAGACTGAATCAGGAAGAAATAGAAAATATGAACAGACCTATCACAAGCAGTGAAATTGAAACTGTCATTAAAAATCTTCCAACAAACAAAAGCCCAGGACCAGATGGCTTCACAGGCGAATTCTATCAAACATTTAGAGAAGAGTTAACACCTATCCTTCACAAACTCTTCCAAAATATAACAGAGGGAGGAACACTCCCAAACTCATTCTACGAGGCCACCATCACTCTGATACCAAAACCAGACAAGGATGCCACAAAGAAAGAAAACTACAGGCCAATATCACTGATGAACATAGATGCAAAAATCCTCAACAAAATACTAGCAAACAGAATCCAAAGGCACATTAAAAGGATCATACACCATGATCAAGTGGGGTTTATTCCAGGAATGCAAGGATTCTTCAATATATGCAAATCAATCAATGTGATACACCATATTAACAAACTGAAGGAGAAAAACCATATGATCATCTCAATAGAGGCAGAGAAAGCTTTTGACAAAATTCAACACCCATTTATGATAAAAACCCTGCAGAAAGTAGGCATAGAGGGAACTTTCCTCAACATAATAAAGGCCATATATGACAAACCCATAGCCAACATCGTCCTCAATGGTGAAAAACTGAAACCATTTCCACTAAGATCAGGAACGAGACAAGGTTGCCCACTCTCATCACTCTTATTCAACATAGTTTTGGAAATTTTAGCCACAGCAATCAAAGAAGAAAAGGAAATAAAAGGAATCCAAATCGGAAAAGAAGAAGTAAAGCTGTCACTGTTTGCAGATGACATGATCCTATACATAGAGAATCCTAAAGATGCTACCAGAAAACTACTAGAGCTAATCAATGAATTTGGTAAAGTAGCAGGATACAAAATTAATGCACAGAAATCTCTGGCATTCCTATACACTAAGGATGAAAACTCTGAAAGTGAAATCAAGCAAACACTCCCATTTACCACTGCAACAAAAAGAATAAAATATCTAGGAATAAACCTACCTAAGGAGGCAAAAGACCTGTATGCAGAAAATTATAAGACACTGATGAAAGAAATTAAAGATGATATAAATAGATGGAGAGAGATATACCATGTTCTTGGATTGGAAGAATCAACATTGTGAAAATGACTCTACTACCCAAAGCAATCTACAAATTCAATGCAATCCCTATCAAACTACCACTGGCATTTTTCACAGAACTAGAACAAAAAATTTCACAATTTGTATGGAAACACAAAAGATCCCGAATAGCCAAAGCAATCTTGAGAACGAAAAACGGAGCTGGAGGAATCAGGCTCCCTGACTTCAGACTATACTACAAAGCTACAGTAATCAATCAGTACAGTATGGTACTGGCACAAAAACAGAAATACAGATCAATGGAACAGGATAGAAAGCCCAGAGATAAACCCACGCACATATGGTCACCTTATCTTTGATAAAGGAGGCAGGAATGTACAGTGGAGAAAGGACAGCCTCTTCAATAAGTGGTGCTGGGAAAACTGCACAGGTACATGTAAAAGTATGAGATTAGATCACTCCCTAACACCATACACAAAAATAAGCTCAAGACGGATTAAAGAGCTAAATGTAAGGCCAGAAACTATCAAACTCTTAGAGGAAAACATAGGCAGAACACTCTATGACATAAATCACAGCAAGATCCTTTTTGACCCACCTCCTAGAGAACTGGAAATAAAAACAAAAATAAACAAATGGGACCTAATGAAACTCTAAAGCTTTTGCACAGCAAAGAAACCATAAACAAGACCAAAAGACAACCCTTAGAATGGGAGAAAATATTTGCAAATAAAGCAACTGACAAAGGATTAATCTCCAAAATTTAGAAGCAGCTCATGCAGCTCAATAACAAAAAAACAAACAACCCAATCCAAAAATGGGCAGAAGACCTAAATAGACATTTCTCCAAAGAAGATATACAGACTACCAACAAACACATGAAAGAATGCTCAACATCATTAATCATTAGAGAAATGCAAATCAAAACTACAATGAGATATCATCTCACACCAGTCAGAATGGCCATCATCAAAAAATCTACAAACAATAAATGCTGGAGAGGGTGTGGAGAAAAGGGAACACTCTTGCACGCTGGTGGGAACGTGAATTGGTACAGCCACTATGGAGAACAGTACGGAGGTTCCTTAAAAAACTACAAATAGAAGTACCATATGACCCAGCAATCCCACTACTGGGCATATACCCTGAGAAAACCATAATTCAAAAAGAGTCATGTACCAAAATGTTCACTGCAGCTCTGTTTACAATAGCCAGGAGATGGAAGCAACCTAAGTGTCCATCATTGGATGAATGGATAAAGAAGATGTGGCACATGTATACAATGGAATATTACTCAGCCATAAAAAGAAACGAAATTGAGTTATTTTTAGTGAGGTGGATGGACCTAGAGTCTGTCATACAGAGTGAAGTAAGTCGGAAAGAGAAAGACAAATACCGTATGCTAACACATATACATGGAATCTAAGAAAAAAAAAAAAGGTCATGAAGAACCCAAGGGTAAGACGGGAATAAAGACACAGACCTACTAGAGAATGGACTTGAGGATATGGGGAGGGAGAAGGGTAAGCTGGGTCAAAGTGAGAGAGTGGCATGGACATATATACACTACCAAACGTAAAATAGATAGCTAGTGGGAAGCAGCCGCATAGCACAGGGAGATCAGCTCGGTGGTTTGTGACCACCTAGAGGGGTGGGATAGGGAGGGTGGGCGACACAAGACGGAAGACATATGGGAACATATGTATATGTATAACTGATTCACTTTGTTATAAAGCAGAAACTAACACACCATTGTAAAGCAATTATACTCCAATAAAGATGTTAAAAAAAAAACAACCTGTGGTTGTTAGTGGGTGGGGTTAGGAATGCAAGAGGAACACAGAGAACTTTCTGGGGTGATGGTAATATTCTGTATCCTGACAGAGATTTGCATTACAGGAGCATACACACTTGTACAAAAAAAAAAAAAAGGTAAATTTTTAATTCTAGGTGATATGCATACTGAAGTGTTCAGGAGTCACGTATACTGATATGTGGAACTTACTTGGAAATGACTCCAAAAGTAAAATGGATTTCTGGGTGGATAAAGGGATAGAGAGAAGTGGTAAAGCAAATAAAAGAAAGTGTTAACAGCAGAATCTAGGTGGTAGGTATACACGCGGTAATTTTCAACTTTGCTGTATGTTTGAAAATTTTCACAATAAAATATTAGGGAAAAGACAAAAATATATTTTAAAAAGGAAGAGATGTGCTTTAAAAAATAAGCAGATAGGGACTTCCCTGGTGGTCCAGTGGTTAAGACTTTGCCTTCCAAAGCAAGTGGTGTGGGTTCGATCCCTGGTCGGGGAGCTAAGATCCCACATGCCTCGCGGTCCAAAAACCAAAACATAAAACAGAAGCCATGTTGCAATAAATTCAGTAAAGACTTTAAAAATGGTCCACATCAAAAAACAAAAATCTTTTAAAAAATTTAGCAAAAAACAAAAAGAAGCATATATATTTGAGTGAAGTTTGCCTTTGAAAAAGGTAACTGAAAGAAAAAGATCAATCCTTACATGTACTGGTGCTTTGGAGTTTACAAAACACTTTCACACAGATTATTTTAGTGATCCTCACCAAAACCCAGGTATTCTAGTCTCATTTTATGCTTGAGAAAACTTAGGATCAGAACTTGCCAAATATTACACAGCCGGTACCTCACAGTGCTGGACTTAAAAACAAACACCTCCGGCTCCTCCACCTCTGTTCTTTCAAACACACCTCAACGAGGGACCTGCCGGCAACCGCAAACATTTGAAGACCACGTGGAAACTGCTGATGTGCCACCAGCCCTTTGCTTGTCCCATGAGCAGAGTGACAAGGCTGAAGCAGCTGTTGTACTTACACTAGCAGGACATGAAAGGGAGAGGCACGCAGACAGTAAATGAGCATGAACTCAACAGACTGAAGGTGTGCTTCCAACCCACACAGAATAAAAGAACTGGCAAGCCCCCCTTGCTGAGTTCTTTGAGGCCATCCCCAAATTCTGGGGAAATCTGTGATATCCTTCCTGTCTATATAGATGGGCAAACTGCATACGAGGCCTGTAGCTAAGAAACTGCAACACAAAACTTGTCAAAACAGCTCTCTGACAAGATATTCCACCACTCTTCTTACCAGAGCAGAACAAAAGTAGAAGAGAAGGACGAGACCCAGGAACACTGCTCAACCCTGACACGGCCAAAATGAGAGGCAAAAGCTTTACTAGTCCCTCCCACAGATGAATCACTGGCTTCAGGGTATTTTGGCTTTTTATTAAAACATTTAACAACACACTCCAATAATTTTGGTTAAATTTAAACAGGTGAGATAGACCCGTGGAATATGAATAAAAGCCCTTTCAGTCTTAGAGACTGGTGTATTTATCCGAACATTTACTTAGTGTGCCAGACACTTGGGGAACCGTAATGAAACTAGGACACAGTCCTTGCCCTCAAGTGGCCTATAATCCAGTCGGAGGCTCAAAAGAGAAAACCGAGCCCACAAGGGCTATAGGAGAAAGTCCCTAGAGCCGGGGAAAGAGAGTGCAAGCATAACCAGGGCCTCAAGAAAGATTTCAGCTGGGCCTAAGTCTGGGAGGATATGTATGTGCAGAACTGTGGGCAGAAGAAGGGGGCGAGGGGCTGCACTCCAGGCTGGCTCCTACAGAGGTCCTGGCTAAGGAAGGCTACCTGCAGCCTGAGCACGAGGGAGAGGAAAAAGTACCCCTGAGGGATGCCTGCCAACTCATTTTAGAGAGTGAAGAGGACAGATCAGAGGGCCTCACAATATGCCTTACTTGAGGAATTAACTGGGATAGGGCTGAATATGGCTGCGACTTCCACAAACATGGGAACCTAAGGTAGGGCTGGAACCAACTGCCCCAGTAAGTCAAGACTTAACAAAATCTTAATAACACAGATTCAGGATGCCTGCTTAAAACCCAGGCGGACCTGTGATGTCTGTTGCCTAGCAGAAGGCCACAGAATGGTAGATGTAATAGAGACAGGTGGTTCTCAGAGCAACAAGCCAGGAGGTAAGCACCAGGAGCAATGGCTTTGAATCCCAGCTTAATGTACGGCCTTGGGTGAGTTTCTAACCTCTGGCGCCTTATCTGCAAAAGGGAAATGACACTAGCCACCTCACAGGGTTGAAATGAGATTATATCTGAAAGGCATCCAGCACAGTGCCTACCACGTAGGAGGCATCAAGGAAAGGGGGATATTACTCATATGAACAGTCTACTCTCTAAGAACTTCAGAGTCCAATGCCTCCTACCATCCCACTGTGTTGAGAAACCAGGCTGAAGCTACTGACTTTGGATACCACCAAGGGCTTACTCATGTCCTAAGCAACTTCTCCCTCTGTTCTTTGATTTCTTTTTATGTTAATTTTTAAAAATACTTTGCCCATTAAGGCATTTTAGGTTATTCTGAGATGTCTGCCTCACCCTGCGGTCTCACATCACAAACCTTCCCTTACTGAAGAACTCAATCCAAACAGGCAAGCCGTCCAAGGGAAAACCAGTGTCATAAGCCACTTCACAGGGAACATTTGTGCCAGAAGGGACCACAGGTCCCATCCCAACACTCGCTTCAGCAAGGATAGGGTCAGGGCCAGCCCAGGGCAGGTCTGAGCCGATAGAGCTGTGACATTCATAACATCACTCTTAAGAACCAAACTTAGAGTTATGGTGGCAATGATATTAAGCACTAAAAAAAAAAAAATATATATATATATATATATATATATATATATATATATATAAAATACAAAGCACTTTATGTATATAGTAGGCATTCAAGAAAAATTTTAAAAGCAGTTATCTTTATAGCTAGGCCTGGCAAGATAATGAGATTCTATACACCAAAAGGCATAAGAACACAGTGATGACAGAACTCACAGCCCATGAGCTCAAGATAAAATTATAGCCACTATTTCAGGAACAGAAAGTTGGGTCTCATTTTCTCAACCACACTTTCACAGGGAAACTTTCAGTAACTCCAGATCATCTACCAAGGGCCGGTGACCCCTAGTTGCAGGGGTGGGGTCACTCAGGTCACACACAAAGAAAAAATTCACTTTCTTTTAGGAAAATATAAAAATTTGATTAATCCACGCTGTATGTCAAGAGCAGGCAACAAATTTTATTCCATAGCTAGGAAACACCAAGAAACCACTAAACTTTGGTGGACTAGGGTGGGTAATTTCACCAGTTTTGTGGAGGATGGTGGGCTGGCAGGGAAAAGGAGGGAGGAAGACTAGGAAGAAGGGGAAGGTGGTGAAAAATAAGAGAAAACTACGTGGGGGAAAAAATGACACAAGCAAATACTAGAGATAGACAAATGGAGAATCGGTCTGAGAGCTGAAGGCAGTAACCCCTGGTTAGAGGTTAGCGTGTGACCACGCCATCATGTCACCTGTTGTGTTCTGCCCACCCAGCTGCACTAATCCTTAAATCTCTATAGGGAAATCTACTGGGCTTACCAGGGTGGAAATACATTATTCCCTGAGCACAAATGCTCTGAAAGAGACTTCCAAAAACCAAATCTAAACCTACAGCCTCCATGCTAGTTAAAACTGGTTTCTATTTCTCCTTTATATGGGCTGGCTGGAGTTTTCACTTCTACAGTCTAGTCCACACAATTCTCCAATTCAACCAATGTTTGTGGAAGGCCTAATGTGTGGGGGGCCACAGCAGGGAACAAAACAGACGTGACTGCCCCTCACAGAGCTGATCGGCGACACACGGTGGGGAGGGCATCCGTCTTCAGCAGTGCACTAGGTGTTCGCAAAAAGGGAGGGAGGGTGAGCGTAGGGTCTCCTCGGATACTCACATAAATCTTTCAAGGGCAACTCAAAGTCCTAGCTAAGGAAAGGGAAAACGGAGTAAATCTAAAGACTGACAAGAAAATATTAAATGCTACAGTTTAGAGTGCATCCTGATACAAAACTGTAAGTGTTCAAACTGAACACAGCATTCATTATCTGTAACCACATAGACTGAAATGGATAAACAGCCAGAGTATTTTTTAGTAATACTTAAATACGTTCATAAAGATGACCCAGTCTAATGTATTACAAGATCCTAAAGTACCTTTGGAATCATTAAGAAGCAGATTATGTTTATTGAGTTTTACTGTTAAGTACATTTCTTGTACTTTGAATGTCGGTATCTCATGTTAGGAATCGTGTCTTAACATGTGGCCTAAGATATACCTCAACAAATGGGCTCCATAATCAAACACGTTTGGGAAGTGTTGCACACTCTAAACACCACTTGGAGATTCACAGTGCATTTTAGGAAATTAAGCTTTCTGACAAATCCTGTATGAAAGAAATCTGCCAAACTTAGTCTGAGCCAGTAATTCCCAAACTAATTTGACCACGGACACTTTATTCATTTAATACTTATTAACAGTCCACAAATTGCTTCATGGAACACATGTGGGATACGCTACAGGTGTAGGGGATGATTAATCCGAGAATGCAATTGATTATCAATCTCCCAAGCATTCTGATGAACTGGTGTTTACTATATGCTATAGAAATACAAAAACTTCCCCAATGAATTTCTGACTGGAATTCACTCAACAATAAGCTAACTTAATATATTTTTAAGAAAAATATTTTTAATGAACTAAAATTGGATCTTGATATGTTAATATAAAGGAATTCAAATTCATTATACAATAATTTGACTTTGCTAAACTGCTGAAAACTTATCTTCCCTAAACATGGGTTTTTAAATTTCCAAAGTATATTGAATATCTTAATTTCAAAAGATTCATTTCCTTAAAGAAAAAATACTGAACTAAAAGAATGCTGATATTTACCTCTGCCTATTATCTGATATGCCTAATTACAAATATCTGTAACTGAGATGTGGTATCAACATATATAGTTCATGAATAACAAGCATGGGACTATTATTTCTATGGTTGTGGGGTTATTTATAATTTGACTCCTCCTCCTGAAAAACCTAACCTTAAAGCCTACATTGGAGGTTTCATGGAATCCAATTCCAGGGACTGAAAAACTTTCTTCAGTTAACCACAAAAATGAAACTCAACAAACATTTATTTAACACCTACTATACGCATACCAGTGGATTAAGCACTGTAATGATGAATGTATTTTTCTGGACCCCAACTCAAGACAATGGTCTGACAATGGGCAGAATACTTGAGACTCTTAGAAACACAGGGGACCTCTAGGCAATGTGGATGGCAGAAGAGCAAGCTGCTACACTGGAAATGCTTACAAGACACCTGGGTGAATTCGGGACCCAGGACCCAGGACTCTTTCTTAAAAAGCTATGTTAGTGACTAGAAGTTTGATATTACTTAATGCAAGATAACCAATATCAGATTTGGGTCAAACACGTGAAAGCTGTTAAAGCTTCCAGATTCAACTTCACCTGTGACGTCTTTTTTTTTTTTTTTTTAAGCCAGTTAGGTAGCTTAACATACAAGCATTACAGTGACATTAAGAGCAGCTTAGGTTAATAGTTTAAAACTATCACAGGTTTCTACAAAGACTCTGTAGGAGAAGGAATCCAAATCTGATCATCAGAATGAATTTGAATTTTTAGATAGCGCAAGACAGGGGGAGAAATCACTTCGTCTGTGTTATGCAACACTGAAAAAGACTTTTCACTTTTATAGAAAAGGCATGATGACTGCTAGTAATTTAAGACAGAAAATGAACCAATTTCTATCCCTCTAATTTGGGAGGTCTAGCAGTACTCAATAAGCAAGAAAATCAAGACAGTTTTGCAAATGACTCTTAAAACACAGCAGCAACCAGAGGGATGATCCTCAACAATCTGCAGCCATTCATACAGGAATATTTTCCCCTAGTTTAATAACACATAAACCAACGCGTGAATTCCAGCTCTAACATTTCAAATCAGAGAACCCGAAAGCTGCTGCAGTCTGCCTTCATGAACATTTTTTTCCTTTTTCTAAAAAGGAAAAATACCTTCCCTTTAGAAAACCTTAACAAAGACTAAGCCCAGAAACTCTGACAAAACATAGCCAAGGCAATAGGCGCTGGAGAAGACATGCAATTTAAAAACACAGTCACAAACTGTCCCAGTAAGACCGCTTAATAAAAAATTAACCTTGTTCTGCTGAACGCTTCAAAAATCGCGTTTCTGATACTATTTTCTAATTACATATGCTTCAGGTACAACATGCATGCTAATGAAAGTGAACCTCAAATACATGTGCAATGAAGCAAAGCTGATGTTCCGGATTACATTTTAATAGTCCCAAAGAAAATGGAAAACTGCAACTGCATGCTTGTGCAAAGCTGACAGAGGGAAAACGCAACACGGTGGTAGGGTCCAGTACCCCGGCTTCACAGTGCCAGCCGGCCTTCCCTTTCCACCACGAGAACCAAAGGAACAAAGTTCACACTGACTTAACGATCAGGGTCGCGCCAGAATATCCTGGGGCGGGGCGGGGCGGGGGGGGGGGGTTCCTCTGTTTGGGAGGTAATGGATGCAACCGCCTGGGTCAAGTTCACAGAGGTCCCTCCTGCTCGACACGTCGGGTCGGATGTGTCCCAGGGACCGAAGCCGCGGCTCGGAAAGCGTCCTAAGCACAACTCTACTAAGCACGGTGCCCAGGACTAGGGTTGGTCCGCCTCCAGTCGCTGCCCTGGCAAGACGGCCCGCTGGCGTCCGTCAAAGTCATCCAAAGCCGGGCGACAGGGCACCGCGGCCCGGGAGGGAGCCCCACCCGTCCCTGTGGGAAACCTGACGCGCCACGGAGCCCGAATTTCACCGCGGACCAAAGCCTCGAAGCCCCTGCCCGCCCGGCACCCCTTACCGTGCTGCCGTTGCTGCTGCCAACGCTTGACTCGGACTCCACGAGGCTGGAGCCGCAGGACCGGGCCGAGGCGGTCGTCGTCTGGCCGGGTGGGAGGCGCGGCCCGCCGGGCTGCAACGGCGGCGCCGCGGGGCCCGGCGCGTCCTCGGCCTCGTTGCCGCCGTGGTACACCACCCGGCTCTCGGAAGCGTGGATGCTCTGGGCACAGCCCATGCTGGAGGCGGCGTCGCCGACACGCTGGCGGGTAGCCGCGAAACGGTCAGTAAACGGCCAGCCCGGCGCCTCGCAGCCGCCTGAGCGGGCGGCGGCGAGCGCCGGTCTCGCGCCAGGAAGTGCGGCCGCACCTTTTATCGCAGTGCGGGAGCAGCAGCTGCGGCGGTGGGGAGGGGCCGGTAGGGAGGGGGCGGTGGGGCGGGCAGCGCACCGCGGCCGCCCCTCCGAACGTGCCCTTCCTGAAGCAGGAGCCGTTAGCCTCCTCCCTTACATCGCCGCGCTCGCCTCGGCCGCGCCGCGCTTCCGGGGAATTTCGGGGGAGGAGATTTGAGCTCTCCCGACCCGAGAGCAGGCGAGTCCGCGCCGTGGGGCGGCACGACCCCCGAGGGAGGTGAGTTTCCTGCTGCGCCCGCTCACCGCCCCGTTCCCGCTCCGCGGCGCTTTAGCAGCCGACTCTCGAGGCTCGGGCACCCACGCCGCTCCGCGAATAAATAAATGCTCCTGATCCCAGGGCTGGTGGCGGAGAAAGCTAGCCTAGATCTCTCGCCGTTGAGGGGTAGGGGCCGGAGGAAGCCGGTCGGGGCGGCGAGGCAGCGTCCGCCCGGGTAGGGAAGGAGAGACCTCGGCTCCAGTGGGATCTGAAGCCGTGCCGTCGAGAAGCACTGAAGCGGCGGCGCTCACCCGGGAGCTGCGGGCGGAGCGGCTCCGGCTCCATTAACCGGGCCGGGTCTTCCCGGCAGCACGCCGCGCCCAGCCCCCAGCTGTGACCTCCAGCGGGTGCTGGCGTCAATGCAAAGCAGCTGGGGCGCCCGCCGCCTCCTCCCGGGCCCCTCCCGCCACTGAGCAGGCGCGGCCACGACGGAAGGGGCGCGCTACCCGGCAGCGGGGAGAAAGACTTGCCCAAGGCCACACACAGCCACCCCTGCCGGTGGGCTCTGATCTCCGGCCTGCGGCCACCAAAACCCAGACCAATGGGTTCGAAAACCGGCTCCGGCTCCATAACTTAGCAGCTGCATGACTAATAAATAAGTAGAGATAACGGTCACTATCTCGGAGCCATTAAAAGAGGCCGGTGGAAGGACCTCTGTTTCGGGTGGTCCCAGGCAGGTGGGGTCCGGGCGTCATTGTCGGGGGCCGCAGTCCTTGTGCGTTCCCTCTGGCGCCAAGACCTGGAGCACCATGCCCGCCTACACAGGCGACCGGGAGGCTGTGATGCTGGGATGCTAAGAAGCTACATTTAGGGGCAAGCTGGGCATGCCGTCCCACTCTCCTCTTAACCAAAGGACGGGGCGCCCAAGGCCCCAAAGGCTCCTTGCTTGCGGGAGCAGAACCAGGTGTCCGCCGTGCCGGGCGCGGCCTGTGATGACGCGAGACGCGTTGGCAGAACTACATCCCACACATATCGCCAGCGGCTCGCTGTGTGACTTTGAGCGAATCACTTAGCCTCTCTGTGCCTGGGTCTCCTCCCACGATCAGCGAGAGGGTGGCACTCCTGGGCGTCCATCAAGGACCCCGGAGCAGCCCACATCGGACCCGCCCTTTCTCCCGCCCTCCCTGCGGCTCCCGGTCAGCCGAGACCCTGGTGCGACGGGTCCCTTTCCTCTCCAGCCGTCCACACCTTTCCTAGCGCGGCCCTGGCAAGACCCTGAGGTGCCAGGGCTCCCGCCTCCAGCCCGGCTACTGTAAAGACCCGGACGCGTGCTCCGGGCTGGAGTCCCTGTTGCAGCGCTGAGACTGCCAGACGGGCTCAGGAGGCGGGTTCCCTGTGGTGACTGGGGCTTCAAGACGAGCCTAAGATCCACAGCCCTGGCGCCCGTCGAGCAGGGGTATCCCGGGCTGGAGATGCGCACCGGGCAGTTTCCCGAGGGCGGCAGAGCTCAAAGGCCGGGTAACCGGAGGGCAGTTTTGTGCTATTGGCCCTCTTTACTAGCCGAGCGGGCCCAAACCACTGGCACCTAACTTACACTATCAAGTTTAAGCACATTTAGCATAAGCACATTTAGCAATCTTATGTGTGCCTCCACGCCTTATAAAAGTACCAGCGGCTCAAAGAAGATGTCTTGAAAGACACAGAAAAAGAAATTTACCATCAATTGTAGTGTTTTCTGCCTCTGTTTTGCTGGGTTTTGAATGTAATTTTTCCAGGCAGAATCTGCACTCTTCTAAATAAAGAGTAACTGGTGAAGAAAACGCTTTGAACCGTCAGAGTGCTTGAAAGTCTATCTCACGCCCTCTGTCCTCCCCTCCCCACCTCACTGAGAAGCCGGGCCTTGATGACTCCCGGCACTGACCTTGCCTCCTCCAGGGGCTTCAGGCTGCCCTCTGGGCTCCCCTTCGCAGGCAGGACCTCGGTGTCCTGGGCTCGCCTTGGAAATCCTTGAGCCCTGCTCTAATTCGAGGTGGGGACCCTTATCCCCAGCCCCGCCTCGCTGGCCTCCTGCGCTGCCCTTTGCTGTCCTGAGCTGGACTCTTGCCCTCTCTGTTGCCAGAGACCTGTTGGATAGCAGCGTTAACTGATTTCCAGCTCTGCAATTTGGAGACTCTAGACTTAGAAAGCTAAGGCTAAGAACAAAGCAGGAGCAGACAGCAACGGCAGGAGTCCTCTGCCCACTTCTGGGGTCACAAGGAACAACCGCCCACTCACTTTCATCCATACTCTGGAACTCAGCCTGGGACACTCCAGGAAGTCACAGTCTCTCCCCGCCACCCCCCATCTCAGCTTCAACTGCCTAACATCAGTTCCACCCCACCCCTCCTTCCCTGGCCATAATCTGCACCTTGAGGTCCCTGAACACTTCTCTACCCAGTTTCCCCAGACCTCAGTGACAGGGGACACAAAAGGGGTCACAATGACAGAACTAACCCAAACCTCACTGGCATGGGCCACCCACTGGCTCACCCAGGACTCCTGATCCCCTATGAAGAATCCCAGCCCGTGTGGTATGTAGGGGGCTCACGAACCATCCCACTCCTGCTGCAGGAGAGGCACCCCCAGCCATGTGGGTACCCGGAAGTTCCATGGCACGCAGGAGAACATACTCCTCCACCACCCCCCAATCCATTCCCCCAAGCAGAGGTGCTTGACACCCACCAGGCTCAGAATTGTAGTTGAAGGTCAACTTCAGTTTGGTGTTTTTTTGTGTTTTTTTTTTTGCGGTACGCGGGCCTCTCACTGTTGTGGCCTCTCCCGTTGCGGAGCACAGGCTCCGGACGCGCAGGCTCAGCGGCCATGGCTCACGGGCACAGCCACTCCGCGGCATGTGGGATCTTCCCAGACCGGGGCACGAACCCGTGTCCCCTGCATCGGCAGGCGGACTCTCAACCACTGTGCCACCTGGGAAGCCCCCAGTTTGGTTTTTGTTTTTGTTTTTGTTTTTTTTAATGTGGACCATTTTTAAAGTCTTTATTGTATTTGTTACAATATTGCTCCTGTTTTGTGTTTTGGCTCCTTCGCCGGAGGCAAGTGGATCCCAGCTCCCCAACCAGGGATCCAACCGGCACCCCACCTCACCCCACCCCACCCACATAGCCCTGAACTGGAAGGGGAAGTCTCAACCACTGGATCGCCAAGGAAGTCCCCTCGAGCAGTTCTTACTCTGCGGTCTCAGATATGAGGTCAGTGGGGCCGGGAAAGAAGTCACCCAAGGGACAGAGGCCAGCCTGGGCCCCCACCCACCCACTAGCACAGGCCATTCCCAGGAGACTCCTCAGTCCTCATGGCCGCTTCACCAGTTCATGAGAGACATGAAGATGCAGGGTCCCACACAGCTTTATTCTATCTAAAACCCAAACCGACTCCGTTTCCACACCTCTTACACTTAAGCTGACCCTTTTTACAACCGATGCTCCCTCCTGGCTTTATTTCCTCCTCCACCCAAGAGTCAGCGTTCAAAGACTGCTATTGGCACTCTGTTTTCTACTCCTCTCCTCGCCTTCCCCATTGAACTGGACTTGAAGCAGCCACAAGTGGGAGAGATCCTGCACCCTGAGGTGTGAACCCCAGCCCTGCCATACATCCCCTCTCCAAGCTGCTTTCCTCTACTGTAAATCTGGGATTAAGGGTATCTACCTCTCAGGGATTAAATGGGCTAACTGACATCAGGTGCCTAGAATAATTACTGAGCGCCTGCATCTTAGCTCCCACCTTCTCCTGGGTCCTTTCCACACCACCTTCCTCCAGGTCTCCGCACAGACTGCCAGCAACTGCTGGAGGAAATAAAATGACCCCGAGGTTCAATACCCCTACAAATCTGTGGCATCAGACTTCACCAGGTTCATTTCTCTAGCTTTCAAACTTTTGTACAATGTAATTTTTTTAATGTCTTTATTGGAGTATAATTGCTTTACAATGTTGGTTAGTTTCTGCTGTATAACAAAGTGGATCAGCTGTATATATACATATATCCCCATATCCCCTCCCACTTGCGTCTCCCTCCCACCCTCCCTATCGCACCCTTCTAAGTGATCACAAAGCACCGAGCTGATCTCCCCGTTCGATGCAGCTGCTTCCCACTAGCTATCTATTTTACATTTGGTAGTGTATATATGTCAATTCTATTCTCTCACTTCGTCCCAGCTTACCCTTTCCCCTCTCCGTGTCCTCAAGTCCATTCTCTACGTCTGCGTCTTTATTCCTGTCCTGCCCTAGATTTCTACAATGTAATTTTTAAATTGTTTTAAAATTACACATTTTATAATATACACATTAATACATGCTAGAAAAATAGGAAAAGAAAAAGCAAACTTAGCAGAAGTATATAAAGTGTGCAGAGGCAAAGGAGAGTCTCTCTTCCTTCCCACTCCCTTCCTTCCATAGAGGTAACTACTGTTAACAGTTTGGACCATATGCTTCCAGACCTGCTTCTATGTTAAATATTATACACACACACACAGCTATTAGGATATCACAAACAGGGCTGCCGTGAACATCCTTGAATGTATCTTTTTCTGTAAGGTGGACTGCTAAAAGTTGAATTGCTTGGTGAAAAAGTTATGTACCCCTCAGCCCACCGCAGCTCCAGAAGGGATGAGGGGAAATGAAAACATAGAGCCTGGCTGAGCTGAGGGACTGAGAAGGGGGAGCTCTTTGGACATGCCCTCTGCTCCTGGATAAGGGGGATCCAGCCACCCCCAGATGCAAGGCCTCTGTTGATCATCCTCTCCAGGCCCCTGGCCTCCTTATCTTTATTTCTGTCTGTACTCCCAAGCCTTTAGTAAAGTGTTTGAATGTTCCAGCCTTTCTCAGATAAGGGAGGGACTGGATGATCCGCCCCTAGGCCAGAACTGTAAGGAGGGAGCAGCACTTCCTATAGGTGAGAACAGTAGAGAGAAGCCCCCAGATGCTGTCCTCTCACTCCAGAATTCAGACGTACACCTGCATTTCTCTCCTCTATTTGGCTCCAGACCTTGGTACTCGTGTTTCTCCTGGAGCTCAGGATTGACAACCTAATGTGGACCCCCTTCCTCAAAACGACCTTATTAGCTCCTGCCGTCTCAGACTCCTCCACTCCCAACAAGGAGCTCTGCCCCCAGTGCCAGCTCCCTGGCTCCATCCACACTTTCCCACCACACCAGGGGGTCATATCCTCTCCCACCTACTGGAGAAAGTCCCAAATTCCTAACACTGCTGTATTTGTTTGTAAAGGTCAGAGACCAACTCCACTAGTTCAGCCAGGGTAGGTACTTACTGCTTCATTTCCCAAGAATACCGGAAGAGAAGAATACAGGGACCCAGATGCCACTAGGACCGTCTCGCTGTCCTGACACCTCAGCTCTCTTCATGTCGCACTGGATCCCACAAATTCTGTGACCGGTTCTGCCTTCCTCTTCTGAAAAGTGCACTGTCCAGGTGTGTGCAGGGGGAGACAAGCATGGGGCAGTGCGGGGGAGGAATCTGGTATCTTGGGGGAAATTCACAGGGTCTGCCCTGCAGGTCATGTTGTTATTTAATAACAACAGTCCATGCCTCCCTCTACCCTGGACCCAGTGCCCCAGCCCTGGCTCCGTCCCTGGCCTCACTCCCCCTCCCGGGTAGGTGGGACTGGCCTCAGGTTTCCTCAGGAATGGCCTTCTCAAGAAGCAGGTCACAGGGGGGTCAAGTGACATGCCAAGGTCACACAGCTGGATGGGCCACAGCCAGGACCCATGAAGTCCTCCAGCTCTTGTTCTTTCCCTGGGGGCTCATCCCAACCCACCCAGCCTCCCAACCGCCCAGCCTGTGGCTCTCAGCCAAATTCCACCTGAAAAGAGCACTTGGTTTCTAGGGGCCAGGAATGCTGTTGACTGCCCCTCCTTCAGGGCAGGAACAGGGGAGCAACACAGGGTCTCCTGGCCTGGAGGAGGAGAGCAGTGTGTCCAGGCAGCCCTGAGATGGAACCTGTGACAGCGATGACACCGGCCAGCCTGTGTGACAAGCACTTCACGTGTGTGAGCTCACGTATTCCTCAAAACGGCCCCATGAAGTGGTTACTATTGCTCCTCCCGCTCCCCTACCCCTGCCCCCATTTTACAGACGAAGACACTGAGGTTTTTTAGAACGAGAGCTGATGCAGGTCTTTAATAACCCAATACCCACCCTTTACAAAGGCTCTTAAAAACAGAAGATGCTTCTTTAATACAATGAAGCATATTTATTTCCAGCTAAGAGCTTTCAAGATATTTAATAATGAAGCACTAGAACACTCCCCAGGGCTGGGACTCAGCGGGTCTACTCTAAAGGGTGCCCCAAGACCAAGAAGCACTTGACTAGAGCATAATTAATGGATTCAGAAATAAAACGAAAGGCAACAACCAGCGCTGCTATTAGCCAATGTTATCTAGATGGTCTGAGAAGTGCAATGAGACGTGGCTTAGAAATTAGAACTGGAGATAAAACTGATCATTAATGGCAAGTAATGTCGCTTTATACTCAGAATACGCAGAAATCAATTCAAGAGTTATCAACATGAAAGGTTTCCCTACAGTGACCAGATTAAAAGTAAAAAGTAGTACTCTAGACTATCAATGGCCCAATAGAAAATATAATGACAAAAATCACGCTAAGTGCCGGGTTCTGGCTCGGCCCTTATATGGAACCCATGTTTCCCCAGACCTCACCTTGGTCACCATGGTGGTAATGACCCACATTTTGCTGGCTCTTTCCCCCTCTACTAAGGCAGGCCTCCAGCCTCCTGCAACGTTTCAGCCAGTTGCTTCTGGGAGTGTCTGAGGGGGTCTGGGGTGAGGCAGTGAGATCACCCCCCACTCTCTCCCTTCTGCTGGCACCCCACACCATGTTAACAGCTGGGCCCTGGCACCGACTCCTGAGGCTGTGAAAGCTGAGGCCCTGGAGTCCTCAGGGTGCTGAAGCTCCTCTGGGCTCCAGGCACAAGTCGGGGAAAAGACACACTTACAGGGTCACCAGCCGCGTCTCAGGTTGCCCAAGACTCTCCTCTCCAGGTTTTCACACTGAACGTCCTGCACCCTGGGAAACCCTCAATCCCAGGCAAACCAGGCCGACCGGTCACCCTACACCTTCATACACACGCGTGTGCGCACACACACAGTGTCTCACTTTGTCTCCTAGGCCCTGAAGGCATGCTGTTTGCGCCCTGTGTCTGGCAGAGTTTATATCTGGGCAAAGAGCCCTTCCAGCGTCAGTTCACAGATTTTCTACTGGGGACTCAGACTCACGCTCACCCCTGGGTAGAGCAGGGAGACCCCAGAGCCCTGCGGCTTCCCCGTTCTCCTCCCTCCAGTGACGCACATGCTCCTTCCCACCCCTTCCATCCACCCGCCACAGCTTAAACCTGGAATTTGCGCTACAAAGAAGCATCCCCGTCTAAATATCCCCAAAGCCCTGAGAGGATGATGTTGTCATCTTTTCGCTATTGGAGAGAACATGGAGGCTCGGGGAGGTTAAGTAACTTGTCCTAGGTCACACAGAGAGCAGACGGCAGAACCTGGGTGCACACTGTGCCCTAACTGACGCCAAAGCCCAACCTGTCCCTACTGTGCAAGCACTTCCATGAAAATAAGTTTTGGCGATAGTAACTTACATACGGGAAACTGAGGAGCGAAACATCACTGATGCTTGAGAAGCAGCAAGTGAATATGATACACCCCAGAGCGACTGTGGGCTGCTTCAGTCCCAGGATAAACGGGAGGCAAAATGCAAAGCAGCACACTGTTCACCAAAAGTATTTGGGGCTTTTTAAATGTCAGCCGCAACGATCATGAATCACTCCTCTTAAAGCTCTTGATCCAAAGTAACCCTCCTTTTTCCTCTGGCCTCTCTCCTGATTCATCAAGTTGCTTCTGATGGCCTGAATCACCCGCCCTGAGTTCTGGGTCTCAGGCCTCCCACCTCCCATGGGAAAACTGTCATTCCCTTCTCTCGGGAGGGGTGTCCTGTATAAGTGTGCCCAAGCCTGCTTGCAGGGGAGAGAAGACTTTGGAGGGGAAAGACTCCAGCCTAAGAAGCAGTGCAGCTGGAAAAAGTCACAGTAGCAGGCTGGGCCTCATAATAACCGGGGTCCCAGATTCATCCCTTCATGTACAGACTCTGCTGAGCGTCTAGCAAGTGTAGGCACTGGGTTGGATACTGACGATACAGTGATGGCCAAATAGCCCCTGCCTATCAATGGAGCTCATAATCTGGGGTGGAAGGCAGGCTCCTTCATTCAACTCCATCAGAGTATAATTATAAGCTGATGAATGCTGTGACGTCCAAGGAGCTCTGATTGTGTAGCACAGTGGGAAATGACTTAACCTTGAACAGAGGAGAGTGAGCACCAGGATGTTTTCCCTGAGCTGAAATATGAATGGATAGCTGTTTTTCCTGCCCAGCACCCATTCATCCTTATAGCTACCTAATTTTCCTCTGGGAAACCACAGTCACGCCTAGTATCAACTCAAATTATTTGGGTGGAATGTTTAGTATGTACCACATCCCCAGCCACAGAAATTGATTTCGAGATAGGCACGTGATCCAATCCAGAGTTAATGTGTGTTGATGTTACTGCTTGAACCCCTGATCAAGCCATACCTGAAGTCCGAACTATGCTGGGACTTTTTGGCTTTAACCACTTCCGCTTTTTTTTTTTTTTTTGTGGTACGCGGGCCTCTCACTGCTGTGGCCTCTCCCGTTGCGGAGCACAGGCTCCGGACGCGCAGGCTCAGCGGCCATGGCTCACGGGCCCAGCCGCTCCGCATCACATGGGATCCTCCCAGACCGGGGCACGAACCCGCGTCCCCTGCATCAGCAGGCGGACTCTCAACCACTGCGCCACCAGGGAAGCCCCACTTCTGCTTTTGATTAAGCCTCTTTGGGTCTAAATTTTGGTCTCTTGCAATTAAAAATGTCCTATCTGGGCTACAAAGTAATAACATTAAAAAGTATATAGGAAGGAACATTCCAGGCAGAGGTAAGAGAAAGCACAGAGTACAAAGGCCCTGAAGTGAGAGGCAGGAGCAGGGTAGGTTCAGGAACTAGCCCCTTCTAAGCTGTTGGCCACTTTTCTGAAGCTCCTTACGATCATTTCCTTTTGAGCCTTCACAAGCACTCTGAGATGAGTATTACCATGCCTATTTTATAGATGAGGAAACTAAAACTCACACAGGGGAGGTGACCTGCTCCAGGTCACAGAATAAGGACACCAACCCAGGCCTCTCTGACTCTGAGATCCATGCTGTTCACCTTCATCTCACGTGTTTCTGTCCCACATAGGATCTAACGGGACCTCCGTCCCTTCTTTTCCATCCCACTCCTCTGACCAGCTGGTTTCTAGTTGGGTTCAGCCCATGGAGGCACAGAAGAGGTTAGAATGCAGGAGGAAGGGGAAAGCCAGTCTGGCTCTGGCAGCATCACGGCAGTGGCTGCAGCTGGGTTGGTGGCAACAGTAGCTGGCGGTGAGCATCGGGGCGGCACCTCTAGCAGCTCAGCAGCAAGGTGTGTGTCCTCCTGGGGCCTGGCAGCTTCCTGATCCCTTTGGAAACACCCTTGTCATGCTTCTGTGTCTCCCGCTCTTCCAACACCTTTTAGCCAATTCCTCTCATCAACACTGCTTTGCCTGAGATATCTCGAGTGGTTTGTATTTTGCTGGCTGGCCATGGATTGATGTAATCATTGATGGGGTGACTGTTACGAACAGTCTCACTGGCAGAAGGTGTTACTGCCAGCTGCTGCCGGGGTAGTCCGCTGGGCTCAACAAACAGCAGATAAGGCAGGGATGGCAGGGATGGGGTCTGATCTTGCTCTGCCTGCCTTCAGAGCTTTTAACTACCAAGCCATAGCAACTTCTCATTAAGGCAGGGAAGACTGTCTACCTCCTACTGAGCCAGACATCAAGGGCTTGAGTTAACTCTGGAGAATTATGTCCCAGGCTGCCCATGGACTTAAGGTGACTCTAGAGAGAAAAGTTTTCAGAGGGAATCAGAATTTTAGTTCCAGACTCGAGATCACCTAGGCCAGGACCAACAGGTTGTGATGAAATAGCCTGCCCAAGAGTCAGAACTGCATTCACCCCTGACTGCCCCCAGCTCCTGTGTGACCTGACTTGAGAAAGTCCCCCTCCCACTCCAGTCCCCACCTATGGAAGGAGGAGCTGAGCCATGGCAGACACGGTGTGTTTCCTCCCCAACACACCGTGAAGGGCCTGGGAAGCCGTTCTCCTCTCACCTGCTTCCCAGGCCCTTCCCAGCCCATGGGGTGATGCTTGATGGGTTCCAGCCAATCGCAGTCACTCCTTTCCCTGTGTCAGAGATTCGTTTAGTCATGAGCTCGCGACACACCCCTTGTCAATGGGATGTAGGGTGTCCCTGGGGGATGGTGCGGAGAGGGGTTTCTGGGAAGGTTTTCCTCACTCTGAAAATAGAGACACGAGAGAGACACCTGACTGCTTTCTGCCTACAGAATGGCTGGGCAAGAAAGGGATGCCTGGTGCTGTTTCAGCAACCTGACCACCGTGAGGGAGAGCTGCCAACACCTGAGGGCAGCAGAGTGGAAAGATGGACAGAATCTGTGTCCTCGCTATCTTGAGTGTAATCCCATAACCGCCCAACATCTGAACTCCTTGTTAGGTGGCGTAAAACAGTTTTGTTGTGTAAGCTATTTTTAGTTGGGCCTTCTGTTATCTGCAGCCCAAAGCCTTCCACCTGACATATGAGGCCACCCGATGAACTTCCCTGTCCTTTTTAGATCTAACATTTTGTGATCCAGCTCCTCTTTTCAAAGGGGCAAGAGGGGACTTGTCCAAGGCCACACCATGCGTGTGGTGGAGCCAGGACCCCAAGCTGCTGCATTCTCTCCTACCATATACCCCTTTACCCCTTTGCGCGAGCCCTTCACGCAGTGATGGACATCACTTATTGTTTCAAAGAAATGCTTCATTGTGTCACTCATAACTTCTCTGAGTTGAAGGGGAGTATGGGACTGGATAAAGATGACCCTAGAGGACTTCCCTGGTGGCGCAGTGGTTAAGAATCTGCCTGCCAATGCAGGGGACATGGGTTTGAGCCCTGGTCCGGGAAGATCCCACATGCCGCGGAGCAGCTCAGCCCGTGCGCCACAACTACTGAGCCTGTGCTCTATAGCCTGCGAGCCACAACTACTGAGCCCACATGCCACAACTACTGAAGCTCGCACACCTAGAGCCTGTGCTCCACAACAAGAGAAGCCACCACAATGAGAAGCCTGCATACCACAATGAAGAATAGCCCCAGCCTGCGGCAACTAGAGAAAGCCCAAGTGCAGCAACGAAGACCCAACACAGCCAAAAATAAATAAATAATAAATAAATTAAAAAAACAAAACAAAAAGGAATGGAGGGCCCAGAGACAACACAGATGGACAGAGAAAAATGCCTTAGAATGATTAATATCCTCAGAGACATAGGGAATGATATTGCACCCATGAAACAGAAACAAGATGTTAAAAACAAAGAAAATCTAATCATAAGGAAGAAATTTGAAAATTAAAATCATAGCAGCAGGAAAAAAGTTGAGAGAGAAGTTGGAAGATAAGTTTAAGGACAATTTCCAGAAAACAAACAAAATCACAAACAAAGAGACCACAGAAGAAAGGTAAGAAAAGTAGACGATAAATCCAGAGGGTCCAACAGTCAAATAATAGTTCCAGAAAAAAGAATAGAGGAAGTGAAAGAAAATTATCAAGGAATGATTTAAAAAAACTTCCCAGAGGACTTCCCTGGTGGCACTGTGGTTAAGAACCCGCCTGCCAATGCAAGGGACATGGGTTTGATCTCTGGTCCGGGAAGATCCCACATGCCGCAGAGCAACCAAGCCTGTGCGCCACAACTACTGAGCCCGTGCTCTAGAGCCCGTGAGCCACAACTACTGAAGCCCATGTGCCTAGAGCCCGTGCTTGGTGACGAGAGAAGCCACCGCAATGAGAAGTCCGCGCACCGCAATGAAGAGTAGCCCCCGCTCACCTCAATTAGAGAACACCCGCAGCAACAAAGACCCAATGCAGCCAAAAATAAATAAATAAATTTAAAAACAAAACAAAACAAAACTTCCCAGAGCTTAATGACACAAAATTGCAGATTGAAAGGCCCACCTTGAAAAGATACACACACCCCCAATGTTCATAGCAGCATTATTTACAATTGCCAAGATATGGAAGTACCCTTATCAATAAATGAATGGATAAGGAAGATGTGAGACCTAGTATTCCACTGTGTGTGACACACACACAGTGGAATACTAGTCAGCCATAAACAAGAATGACATTTTGCCATTTGCAGCAAAATGGATGGAGTTGGAGGGTATGATGCTAAGTGAAATAAGTCAGACAAAGACAAATACTGTGTGATATCACTTATATGTGGAACCTAAAAAATACAACAAACTAGTGAATATAACAAAAAAGCAGACACAAATATAGAGAACAAACTAGTGGTTACCAGTGGAGAGAGGGAAGGGGGGAAGGGCAATATAGGGGTAGGGGAATTAGAGATATAAATTCTTAGGTATAAAATAAGCTACAAGGATATATTGCACAATACAGGGAATATAGCCAATATTTTATAATAATTATAAATGGAGTATAACCTTTAAAAATTGTGAATCACTATATTGTACACATGTAACTTATATAATATTATATATCAATTAAAAAAAGGCCCACCTAATTCCCAGCACAATGAATGGAAAAAGATTCATTATGACATTAGAACACCAAGGATAAAGAAATGATTCTAAAAGCTTCCAGGAAGGAAAAAGCCATTCATATAGAGATGATCAAAAATCAGCATGAATGGCATCAGCTTTCTCAGCCTCAACACTGGGAGCCAGAATACAGCTGGATAAAGTCTTCAAAACTGTAAGAGAAAATTATTTCCAAACTTAAATTCCATTCCCTGCCAAACTAGCAACCTAGCATAATGATAGAAGAGAGACATTTTCAGGTAAGCGATGTCTCAGAAAATGTTATCTCCTGTGTATGCATTCTCCACCAAAATGAGAAAGACAAGAAAATAGTTGATCCACACCAGAGGGAGGTGTAGGAAAGTCCCAGGTGACGGCTGTACAGCAGGCTGGAGTCAGTGGATGGAAGGCTCCAAAAGGAATATCTCCAGGAAAAAAGTGAATCAGGGACTTCCCTGGTGGCACAGTGGTTAAGAACCCACCTGCCAATGCAGGGGACATGGGCTCGAGCCCTGGTCCGGGAAGATCCCACATGCTGCAGAGCAACTAAGCCTCTGCGCTGCAACTACAGAGCCTGTGCTCTAGAGCCCAAGAGCCACACCTACTGAGTCCGCATGCTGCAACTACTGAAGCCTGCGAGCCTAGGGCCTGTGCTCCGCAACAAGAGAAGCCACCACAATGAGAAACCCGCGTACCACAACGAAGAGTAGCTCCCGCTCGTGGCAACCAGAGAAAGCCCATGTGCAGCAATGAAGACCCAACGCAGCCAAAAATAAAATTAATTAATTTAAAATAAAAGGTGAATCAGATATAGTGTCTGATGTTTGACCCTACAGAAACTAGGTCTCAAGGTCTCTGGCTTAAAAAAAAAAGTATTCTTTAAACATTTAGGAAGAATTAATGATAACTGCAAAGAAAACTCAGCAACAAAGAGGAGGCAAACATTGTATTATATGAACTTGAAAATGTACACATTATAACATTTCTGATACTGAGATGCATCCTGCAAACTATGGAGTGTCACAGTTTAGTTTCTTCGTGGTACATAAATAATGGTGCATCTTACAATATTAGATTAGGAGAATTATAGTGATATCTCCAGAAGGATAAAAAGATGTGCAAGGAAGGAAATGTAATTATAGTGGTTCATGAATGAACAAGACATACAGCCATAATGAGGTAAATAAGCATTAATGGAATATGGTCTTTACCAAAAATTGTGATATTACCATATTGGGAGGATGAAAGAAGGAAAAGTAGGGCATGAGTGGTATAAAATAGTCAATGATCCATCCTCCATAACGGGGAGTAAAAATACAGCATCTAAAATCAATACTTCAAAAAAAAAAAGCAATATGAGTACATTATTTAGAAATATGTAGGTAACTACCAGAAGAAGCAACTGAGAGTCTGAAGGAGGGATTCAGGGATGGGGAAAGTGGGGTAGGGAATTGCTGGAATTTCTTTTCTGTTGTTGTTATAAACCTTATGGTACTGTCTGGCATTTAAATCATGTATATGGAGTACTCTGGTTTGGATGGAATGAAAAAAGGAAATGAGGGAAGGAGGGAATAAATCGGGAATTCTCCATGGATCCCAGCCTCGAATCAGGATGGCTGGGGACGATGCCCCTTTATGAAATCCGATTGATGGGAGGGGAAACTGAGCAATTGGAAGGGACTCCCATTATGGGGAGATTGAACCCTCCTGTAGTGGGATGGTAGATCCTGCCAGGAGAATTTTGTTTTCAGGTCCTGCACTCCTTTAGAGGCGCTGACTTCCTCAAAAGAAGGAGGTGGCTCCCAGCAGCGGCTTCACCCAGGCCCTCCTGGGGTTCTGCTCTATGCAGCCTTGGAGCCAGGGATCCAGGCTGGGGTGGGGTCATCACAGTCTGGCAGCACCGACCTGTTCTCTTACAGTGCCTTGGGCACCGGCCGGGAGGGAACAGCAGATGCACCCACTCCACCTGGTGGAGGAAGGGAGATTGCAGCCCGGAGTCCTGGATTTTTGCAAAAGTTTCCCTGTTGGGAAGAAGCACTACTTTGCTACTCGGTTGTTACAAACTAGTCCTCAATTTCATCTTCCTCTTAATTCAAACACTCTGTGACCAAACATCTTTGATTCCTACTCCGGAGCTGCTCCAGATATCCACTGCTGTATAATAAACCCTCCCAAACCTAGTCACACCAAACAACCACTGTCTGTTATGCTCTAGGATTCAGTGAGTCAGGAATTTGGATGGGGTTCCACAGGGTTGGCTTGTCTCTCTATTCCATGATGTCTGAGGCCTCAGCTGGGAAGATGCAAATGGATGGGGGCTGGAACCACCTGGAGGCTCCTTCACTTATATCTAGCGTTTTCGGCTGGATGACTTGAAGGCTGGGCTCAGCTGGGATGGCTGGCTTAGTGCCCCCATGTGACCCCTCTTTGTGGGTTGGGCTTCCTCAAGGCATGGTAGTCTCAGAGTCGTGAAACCTCTTACCTGGTAGATCAGGGTGCTAGGAGTGGATATCCCAGTGAACAAGGCCAAAGCTGCCTGTCCTTTTATGACCCAGTGCTATGGACTGAACGTTTGTGTCCCTTCGAAGTTCGTTTGTTGAAATCCTGATCTCCAATGTGATGGTATTTAGATGTGGGGCCTTTGGGAGGTAATTAGGTTTAGATGAGGTCATGAGAGTAGAATCCCATGATGGGTTTAGTGACCTTATAAGAAGACAAATGAGCGACCAGAGCATGCCCCCCAGCCTCAGTCAAGGGAGGACACTGCCAGAATGTGGCCATCTGTAAACAAGGAAGAGGGCTCTCACCATACGCCAGATCTGCCAGCACCTTGATCTTGAACTTCCCAGCCTCCAGAACTGTGAGAAATAAATGTGTGTTGGTTAAGCCATCCAGTCTGTGCTATTTTGTTATAGCAGCCCAAGCTGACTGAGACACCCAGCCTCCGAAGTCCCACAGCATTGTTTCCCCCAGACTCTATTGGTCAAAGTGGTCACAAGCCTGCCCAGATGAAAGGAGAGGGGACATAGAGTGGCCTCTGAAAGGGAATGTGCAGCCATCTTTGTAAGCCGCCACAGAAGTCCAATACTATTAACCAGAACGAGAATAATTTAAAGTATTTTACACATATATCTGTTCATTGGGTAGATTAACGAGGAAGCCAAAGCATTACGATAGTTAAGAGTCTGGGATTAAAGTCAAACAGAACTGAGTTCAAAAAATTGAGCTGCGGGACACCACCTCACTCCTCTACACCTCAGTTCCCTCGCTGGCCAAATGGGGAGAGTAATATCTCCTTCATAGGTTGTGTTCGTTTTTGGTTTTGTTTTTGAGGATTACACAGGATGGCATATGCAAATAACTTATGCCACAGTAAGCATTCAGAAAAGGTTAGTCCCTTTTCTCTAGGTGATTTCGAAAGCTGAATTTCCATTATTTCTATTATCTCAAAACTTTTAAAAGTTGTGCTACCATTGCAAGTCTTTACAGATATATAGAAAAAAATAGCTGCCTTTCCTCAGGGGACAACACCTCCATTCTTTGAGGGAATTGTCCAACCCCTTGTCTCCAACCATGCTGTCCAACAGGAGCTACCATCTTCTGCCTCCTGGGTCACAGTGATAGATCGGGGAGCGGACCAAAGAGCCAGACTGGACCCACCATTACACCCCCACCTTCCAGGCCTTAGTGGTTGCTCTGGAAGAGGGCCTATGACCCCAGAGGATCAAGCACACTCTTGAAGATTTGCCCTTTTTTTTCCCAACTAGCTATCAGGGAAGTGAGCTCCCATGTGAATCCATGATTTTCTGATGGCCAGGATCCCAGCCTTAGGGAGAAAGCCAGGTCAACAGCAGGAGGTCACTGTGTACACAGGAAGAAACAAATCCAAAGAAAAGCAGGGACTGAGAGGTACAGAGAGAGGCCTGGACCCACCCCTGAGCCCCGTGGCCTGGAGCTGTCCCCCTGCAACTTCCTGGTTAGACAGCCCCTCATTTCCTTTTCTCCTAAACTATTTGATTTGTTTTCTGTCATTTACAACCAAAAGAATTCTGAGTAAAATACCACTCTGACTTATATAGTTTTTATTAAAAAGTTAAATTGTTCATAAACTCCAGTACTTTCGCTGCTATAGGGAAACAAATAAATGACTGTGACACACCTCCCAAGTGATAAAGCCCACGGGTGTGTTGAGAGCTGCTGGATTGAGCTTCCTGCAATCCATTCCAGTTTAGACAGATGAAATTGATTCACTGAGTGATGAAACTTTTCAGTTGGAGGGCCACCTCCTTTCCCAAACGAGCCACCAGATTTTCTCACCTATGGGTTCTGTTCTCACCAGTATGACCCTGGTCCCTGCCTCCGGCATTTGGCCACACTCTGGCTCAGAGCAGCTGACATTGCAAAACCCAG
This sequence comes from Delphinus delphis, assembly GCF_949987515.2. Classification (NCBI taxonomy): domain Eukaryota; kingdom Metazoa; phylum Chordata; class Mammalia; order Artiodactyla; family Delphinidae; genus Delphinus; species Delphinus delphis. The sequence continues at coordinate 105,199,756 of NC_082684.1, forward strand.
CTTGCCCCAGGCCCCAACAAAGGAGATTAGAGGAGATTAGAGATATTTGCCCTCAGGGCACTGGGAAGAAAAGATCCCTTGAGAGCTGTGTGCTTTGATACAGTTTATTTCTCCTCTAATTGAGGAGTTGGCTTTGGAAAAAAACAGTTCCGGTTAGAATATAAATAAGTGATGCCTCTAAAAGTAGAAAAGAATCTTATTGAGAAACTAACTTTCAGGAGATAAAAGCAATCTTTAGTTTACAAAGTGAGTTTCCCATCCCAACCCTAAATGACTTATCTTTTTTTCTTGGAAAGAAAAACAAAATTTTTGCTTGGGAAAACATGTGTCCTTTGTCAGTTGGAGCTGAATGACAGAAGCAGTCCGTGTAGTAGCTTCCCAAGCCTCGTCAGACTCACTCACATTGGTTTAAGCACATGCAGTCACTGGATGCAAAGTGTGTACTGACCTCTGGGAGAGCTGTAGCATTCTGGGTGCTGGTCGGGATCCGTCAGTTATTACCTATCTTACTTACAGATGAGAAATGAGTCCCATTTTGGGAATTCCCTGCTGGTCCAGTGGTTAGGACTCAGTGCTTTCACTGCCGGGCCAGGTTTAATCCCTCGTTGGGGAACTAAGATGCCCGCAAGCCACGAGGTGTGGCCAAGAAAAAAAGAAAAGAAAAAAGAGCCCCACCTTGAAAAGACATGGAAGGTGACTGTTTGGAGAGAAGTCAGATGGCAGCATAAACTTGTATGAGAATTTAAAATCTCTTCCAAACAGTCCTTGTGAGTTTACCTCTTCCTTGTTCTTTTAAGCTCTATACACAATTTGCAACACTTGGCGGGCAGGAGGGGAGCTGGTTGAGGAGTGGGGAGGAATGCCCTTCTTCTAGCTCCATCCTGCTGTTCTCCAAGAGGAGGGAATGCAGGTCTATTTGGTTTGAGTCTACCTTATGGATCAGGCCACGTTTACTAGTGGGCTAGGTCACTGTACAGTCACAGGTTCTGTACAGCTGATTGGCCTCTTTTCCACTGCCTGCTTCCCGAAGCCTGAGGCGCAGAGTTGGTATGACCCTACCACGACCCTTTCTTTCTTTCTTTCTTTCTTTTTCTTTCTTTCTTTCTCTCTCTTCCTTCCTTCCCTCCCTCCTTCCTTCCTTCTTTCTTTTTTCTTTTTCTTTCTTTCTTTCTTTCTTTCTTTCTTTCTTTCTTTCTTTCTCTCTTCCTTCCCTCCCTCCTTCCTTCCTTCTTTCTTTTTTCTTTCTTTCTTTCTTCCTTCCTTTCTTTCTTTCCTTTCTCTCTTTCTCTTTCTTTCTTTCTTCCTTCCTTCCTTCCTTCCTCCTTCCCTCCCTCCCTTCTTCCTTCCTTCCTTCCTTTCTCTCTCTCTCTCTCTCTCTCTCTCTCTCCCTCCCTCTCTCTCTCTCTCTCTCTCTCTCATGCTCTCCTGTCATGAAGCTGAATTGGAAAACTTTACAGTTTGGCCACGTAGCTTTCTCTCCATTTCCTCTCACATGTGTATCAGGACTCTCTCTTTCTTCTTTTCTCTCTTTCTTCTTTTAAGTCTGGGTGGCCAGTGAGTGTTATATTTCAGACTTGGACTTTATTGGTGGGAGTGGTCATTTTTCAGGCTCCAGTGGACTGCACCCACCCCACACTGCCAGAGAACCAGCCAGGGTTGATGGCTGGTTCTCATTCGTTGTTTCCCATTTGTTCATCAAGAACCCCACAGAGCAGCAAACCTGCTCTTTCTACCTGCCTGTCTTGCTCTTCTTGTCCATTGGCAGGGTGTGTGTGACAGAGATCCCACATAATATGTACAAGATAGATAGACATTCTTCTTCACTCACATAAAGTCTGCATGGTCACGGCAGCCTTGCTCTACAAAGACCTCTGGGGCTCAAGCTCCTTCTAACTGGTGAGTGCCCTGTCCCTAGAGTGTTCCCTTTGTCTCCGTTGCCTAAGTGGGCTCACCTTCCCATCTGTGCTCCAGCTGGCATGGAGCAAAATTATGAAATGTACCAGGGATATGGAGGATGTGTCCCTTCATCTAAGGCAGTGCTCAGCAAACTACAGACTGCACGTAGGCCATGTTTCTGAAAACCCAGTTTTATTGGAACATAGCCACTCTCATTTGTTTAACATTGTCTAATGACTGCTTTCAAACTACAAGGGCAGAGTTGAGTAGTTGCAAAAGATATAATATGGGCCAAAATATTTACTATCTGGCCCTTTAAGAAAAATTTTGCTGGCCCCTTCTCTAAGGGCATGATCTGGAAGCTGCCTGCTGGACTTCTCACACTCCATTGATTAGGCCTTAGTCACATGGCCACACCTAGCTGCAAGGAAGACTGAGAAATGTAGTCTTTAAGGTAGGCCATTGGCTCAGTTAGATATGTAGTTATTACTAAAGGGAAAAAGGGGAGAATGACTATTGGAGGACAACCAACCATCTTTCCTACGCTGGGTCATGTGTCCTTCGGTCAGATTTTGGTGCCTGTTATTTTGAAAGTCTTGTAAGCTGGGTTCCTGATATTCACTTATAACCGTGCTGATTTCTTCTGTCATCTCTGCCTTCCCTTCCTCATTGGGATATTTTACTACAGCAGAACTAGAGTTCCATTCTGACTTTTCACTCAGAGCCATCTTCTTGAATGCCTGTACTTTCAAGTGTGGAATAAGTGCCTGGCTATGTCAGCCCCTCCTTCACTTCCACTCACATAGTCCCTGTTGGCATGGTTACTCCCACTTCACCATTCCACATCTTCATCAGAACTTGGTCCAAAGCAGCAATTTCCCTCCACTGTCTGGAATGGAAATCACTTCCCAGGCAAGTCAGGAACTTGTTGTACCCTTGATTGTGGGTAAGTAGGAGTTATAATAGATGTCCCAATAGATGAGGTCCCATCCACACCATTCTTATCCTATCTCTGGTCCCCTTTGTGATCTAGGCCAAGACTTTCTTCCGTTCTCTCCATCCATGACAACTCCTCCTGGTGTTTCACTCTCAACATGTAAGCCATCAGCTTTGAGGATTTCTGAAGCAGGCATGTAGCTTCTTAACACTCTTCCTTCCTAATAGGTCTGCCTCTTTTAAATACCTCCCCAAGGCTACATCTAGTCTTTAGTCCCAACACACCATCTTGGTTACACCCATATTTACCACCCTGTGCTCTGGCTTCAACCTTGGATTTGCTCGTGACTCATGAACTGTCTGTATATGAGTACAGAACAACTACGGATCAGATCTGGGGCAATTTTTGAAACTATTACATGCTGTGTGAGTAACAACTAAAAGAACTCAGGGTTCCCAGCTCACAGAAAGGAAGACTGGATGATTGCCATCTTCTAACAGTTGAAGGGGCTGTCTTGTGGAAGAGGAAGTAGAACATTTCCACAAGGTTTCTATAAAATTTGACTATTTTTTTAATGCTATTTTATTTTATTATTGTTTTGTTTTTGTTTGTTTGGTTTTTGGCCATACCACACGGCATTCAGGATCTTAATTTCCTGGCCAAGGATTGAACCCATGCCCCCTGCAGTGGAAGCATGGAGTCTTAACCACTGGACCGACAGGGAAGTCCCAAAATTTGACTTTTTAAAACCAATGAGCTGGCTTCCCTGGTGGTACAGTGGTTAAGAATCCGCCTGCCAATGCAGGGGACACGGGTTTGAGCCCTGGTCCGGGAAGATCCCACATGCCACGGAACAACTAAGCCCATGCATCACAACCACTGAGCCTGAGCTCTAGAGTCCACAAGCCACAACTACTGAGTCCACGTGCCACAACTACTGAGCCCACATGCCACAACTACTGAAGCCCGCGTGCCTAGAGCCTGTGCTCTGCAACAAGAGAAGCCACGACAATGAGAGGTCCGTGCACCACAACGAAGAGTAGCCCCTACTCGCCGCAACTGGAGAACGCCCGCACACAGCAACGAAGACCCAACACAGCCAAAAATAAAAACAAATAAATAAATTTATATAAATAAATAAATAAATAAAACCAATGAGCAAGTATTACTTTGGTAAAAAAAAAAAAAAAAAAGACGCACACACGAGATTGGACTTGTTCTGAGTATCCGAGAATGGCAAAACTGGGATCAAAAGCAAACCCTTTTTGATGCAAAATCAAAAAGAACCTTCTAAGAAGTGGAGCTGTCCAGTATGAAATGGGTTGCACAGAGAGGTAATGAGATTCTTGTTTGGATGGTATTCAAGGAAATGATGATGACCACTTGATTCCAAGCAGAATGGGGAGTTTGACAATGTGGCTCTCCTAGGCAGCATTCTCTTGCTTGCAGAGTAAAAGGAACCTTCTCACATTAGCTCAGGTTAGAGGGGATTCTGGAAAGAATTCAGCTCTCATTGAATCAGAGGAAAAATTGAGCAACTAGGCTGTAGGAAGGGTGGGAATGAGATCAGCTCCAAGCCAGGCCCACTGTGGTGACTCAGCTTTCAGCTCTGTTTCTTTTTCTTTCTTTTTCTTTTTTTTTTCAGTTTGAACTCTTTCCCAAGAATCTGAAAGACCATTGGCAAGACTGTAGCTTTGCTTCTCCTGAGTCAGGTATTCAGTACTTGTTCAATCAACGATAGTCATGGGGGTGGAGTCTTGTGATTCAAACATAAAAGCATGATGACAGAGATCATCCATGCAGTGGGTATAAAAATTCTCAGAAAAGTTGGGAGGGGCAAACACCCTCAAAATGATATATAGGGTCCTGTCCAAACTCAGGGCTCACTAATTCTGAGTCAAAAGTAATTTCAAGCAGATGATGTTCTTCATGGGGTTGTAAAGAGGCCAGGACTAATCCATATTCAGCTGAAGGCACATTATTGAAATAAAGTGAGGGGTCGGGAGAGATGAGATCAGCGCCGTGGGAAGAATTGGTGGAAAGGGAGTAAATGTGGCTCATTGATCAACTCACAGACTTGGTGGGCTGCCTACCGGGACATGCATTGTCTAGGACAGAGCTACACACAGGCTGACTTACAAGTTACAGAGCACTTGTGTCAAGGCAGGGTTTTTTTCCCCATGTACTTTTAAAAATACACTTGTAACTTTTAGAATAGTTTTAGATTTACAGAGGGCTGCATAAATAATACAGAGCTCTTATAAATCCCTCACCCATTTACCATGGTACACTGTCACAGCTAATGGACCGCTATTAATATGTTTTTAACTACACTCCATACTATATTTGGATTTCATTAGTTTTTCCCTAATGTCATTTTTCCATTCCAGGATCACATCCAAGATACCTGTATTCGTTTCTTAGGGCTTCTGGAACAAATTACCACAAATTTGGTAGCTTAAAACAACAGAAATGTATTCTCTCCAGAGTTCTGGAGGCCAGAAGTCCTAAGCGTGTAGGCCACACTCCCTCTAAGGGCTCCAAGGAAGAAGCCTTCCTGCCTCTTCCAGCTTCTGGTGTCCCCAGGTGCTCCTTGGCTTGTCACCATGGGGTGGGCTATATCTTGAAGCTGATAATGCTGATCTCTGCCTCCATCTTTATAGGGCCTTATTTGTGCATCTCCGTGCCTGTGTGCCTCCAATTTCCCTCTCCTTTCTCTTATAAAGACACCCAGTCATTGAATTTAGGGCTCACACTAAATCCAGGATAATCTCATCTTGAGATCCTTAACCTAACTACATCTGTACAATCCTATTGCCAACTAAGGTTACATTCACAGGTACTGGGGGCTCGCACTTGGACATAGCTTTTTTTTTTTTTTAAACATCTTTATTGGAGTATAATTGCTTTACAATGGTGTGTTAGTTTCTGCTGTATAACAAAGTGAATCAGCTATACATATACATATATCCCCATATCTCCTCCCTCTTGCATCTCCCTCCCACCCTCCCTATCCCACACCTCTAGGTGGTCACAAAGCACTGAGCTGATCTCCCTGTGCTATGCGGCTGCTTCCCACTAGCTATCTATTTTACATTTGGTATTATATATAAGTACATGCCACTCTCTCACTTCGTCCCAGTTTACCCTTCCCCCTCCCCGTGTCCTCAAGTCCATTCTCTATGGACATAGCTTTGGGGGGGACAAAATTCAACCCACTACGATACACATTTTTTAAAATTTATTTTATTTATTTTTGGCTGTGTTGGGTCTTCGTTGCTGCCTGCGGGCTTTCCCTAGTTGTGGCGAGCAGGGGCTACTCTTCGTTGGGGTGCGCGGGCTTCTCATTGCAGTGGCTTCTTTTGTTGCGGAGCATGGGCTCTAGAGTGCAGCCTCAGTAGTTGTGGCACATGGGCTTAGTTGCTTCGCGGCATGTGGGATCTTCCTGGACCAGGGCTCGAACCCGTGTTCCTTGTATCTGCAGGCAGATTCTTAACCACTGCGCCATCAGGGAAGCCCTACAATACACATTTAGTCATCATGTCTCCTTAGGCTTCTTGGGGTTGTGACAGTTTCTCAAACCTTCCTTGCTTCTAATGACCCTGCCGGTTTTGAGGATTATTGAGGATCAATATTTTGTAGACTGTGTCTCAATTTGTCTGCCTGATGTTTTTCTCATGGTTAGACTGGGGTTATGGGCTTCAGGGAGGAGGACCACAGAGGTGAAGTCCCCTTCTCAACACAACATATCAAGGGTATGTGTTATCAACTGGACTTACCACTGATGAGGTTAACCATGACCACCTGGCTAAGGAAGTGTTTACCAGACTTCTCTACAGCAAATTTCCTTTCTTGTTCCCCCATCTCCATACTGTACTCTTTGGAAGAAAGTTACTAAGCATAGCACACACTTACGAGATGGGGAGTTATGCTTCACTCCTTGAGTGGGGAGCATTTGCATAAATTATTTGGAATTCTGCTATTGTCCTTGCAATTTTGCATGCATTCTCTCATATGAAAGGCAGGTTTCATAGATTCCAACCAGAGTTCCATGGCCTTTTCCCAATTCCCCTTAGAGAATATGAAATGCAGGACAAATCATCTGAGGAAACAATTCTCTGAAGAGTTTTCGTTAACAGAAATGCTATAGGACAGAGCTATTCACAGCATGGACTGGTGTGGTCCACATCTGCTTCTAGATCTATAATAATGTAAATATCAATATTGAAAGTGACGTGCAGAAACTGCATAGCAATTTGACAGAGTAATCTTATGTGTGTTGAATGTAACAATAAAGATGCCTTTATTATTATTTTCCCAGTAATTCACTTGTATTGTCCTTTATACAAGTATTGGTCCAGGACGAATTGGGGGGGAAACGGTCTTCAGCACAGAGTGGACCCCACTGGATGTGGCCTAACACAGGCTCTGGTGTTCTGGGCTGCTCCCTTCTCCACACCCGCTCTGCATGTACCCCTCACTCCCAGACATCAGAGTGAAGCCCGGACCCACCAATGGACTCCTGTCTGGGCCTCATCCCACTGAGCTTATGACAGTGACCTTCCCTACAGGGCATATTGTTCTTACCTCCCACCGTCGCCCCGGCAGGACAGCCCCTCTGCGGTGCCCCCAGGGGCAGCATCTCTGGTTGCTCTGAGCCTGTCTGTGGTCAGCTCCGTGGGCAGCCACAGCCAGCCCTGCCTGAGAAAGAGCCAGTCCTGCTCTCACCATGCTCTGGGCATCCAGCCCTTTCCATGAGTGAAGCCCTTTGAATTCCTTTTGCTCATGGTCAGGCACATGCAGGAGGCAGCAGAGGGCAGCAGGAGGGGGACAGGAGTCTCCAATCCAGAAAGGGCTTCCAATGTAGACTTTTACTAATCTCTCCAAATGAGGTCATTCATATAGTCATGTGACTGAAAGGCGTCCATGACCAGGCCATCCCGCCAGGGCTTAATTTAAAATGATAAATACAGATGGCCGATAGGCACATGAAAAGATGCTCAACATCACTAATTATTAGAGAAATGCAAATCAAAACTACAATGAAGTACCACCACACACCAGTCAGAATGGCCATCATTAAAAAGTCTACAAACCGTCTTCCCTGGTGGCGCAGTGGTTAAGAATCCACCTGCCAATGCAGGGGACATGGGTTCAAGCCCTGGTCTGGGAAGATCCCACATGCCACAGAGCAATTAAGCCCATGCGCCACAACTACTGAGACTGTGCTCTAGAGCCTGCGAGCCACAACTACTGAGTCCGCGTGCCACAACTACTGAAGCCCGTACACCTAGAGCCTGTGCTCCACAACAAGAGAAGCCACCGCAATGAGAAGCCCATGCACCGCAATGAAGAGTAGCCCCCACTCGCCGCAACTAGAGAAAGCCCGCATGCAGCAGCGAAGACCAAACACAGCCAAAAATAAAAATAAAATAAAATAAAATAAAATAAATAAATTTGTTTTAAAAAAAAGTCTACAAACAGCAAATTCTGGAGAGGGTGTGGAGAAAAGGGAACCTTCTTACACTGCTGGTGGGGATGTAAATTGGTGGAACCACTATAGAGAACAGTATGGAGGTTCCTCAAAAAAACTAAAAATAGAGCTACCATATGATCCTGCAATTCTACTCCTGGGCATAAACCCAGACAAAACTATAATTCGAAAAGATACATGTACCCCTATGTTCACTGCAGCACTATTTACAATAGCCACACATGGAAACAACCTAAATATACATCAACAGATGAATGGATAAAGAAGAGGTGGCATATATATACAATGGAATACTATTCAGCCATAAAATATAAAGAAATAATGCCATTCGCAGCAACATGGATGGACCTAGAGATTATCATAGTGAGTGAAGTCAGAAAGAGTAAAACAAAAAGTACGTCACAAATACCATGATATCACCTATATGTGGAATCTAAAATATGACACAAATGAACTTATTTATGAAACAGAAACAGACTCACAGACATAGAAAACAAGGGAGAGGAGGAGTAGGGGAGGGATGGATTGGGAGTTTGGGATTAGCAGATGCAAACTATTATATAGATATGTAGAGCTGAATCACTATGCTGTACACCAGAAACTAACACAACATTGTAAATCAACTATACTTCAATAAAATAATTTTTTTTAAATGATGAATATATCTTTTATGTTGATGGTTATTACACTAAATATAGAAGAACACAGAATCTACGTATTTCAAGAAAATACACGCAGTCACATTCAAATATTTGATATATCCCTGGTGGTCTAGTGACTAGGATTTGGTGCTTTCAAGTATGAAATAAAAATATTCAAATATGAATAAAAATGGCTTTTTAAATGATTGGACTGGGCTTTCCTTGAAAAAAACATCTTTTCATTATCTAGTGGATAACCTGATACTACAGTGTATTCTGTGTTAATATATACAACAGTTTAAATGGCAATTTGTATAATCCTATTCTGGCATTATTTTCACTTTCTAACCTACTAAGAGCCTCAAAAAATCCATTGGTCAGGCCACATATGGGTGCCCCACAAGCCCTGCTGGAGTCATTTTCCCCTTCCCTCCTCTCAAGCAATCCTTGCCAGGAGCCACCTCCATCCAGTCTCTGTTGGGGCTTCCCTCCCAAGTTGACCCTCTTTTTTTTTTTTTTTTTTTTTCAGTACTTGGGCCTTTTCAGTACTGTTGTGGCCTCTCCCGTTGCGGAGCACAGGCTCCGGACGCGCAGGCTCAGCGGCCATGGCTCACGGGCCCAGCTGCTCCGAGGCATGTGGGATCCTCCCAGACCGGGGCATGAACCACTGTCCCCTGCATCGGCAGGCGGACTCTCAACCACTGCGCCACCAGGGAAGCCTTGACCCTCTTCTTGAAGGAAGTTTCCAGTTCTTTAGCTCATTACAGAGTCTGGTTCACTGCTTGACCCCTTGCCTAGCTCAGAGTCCAGCACATAGTAGGTGTTACAGACTGAATTGTGTGCCCCCTAAAGTCATATGTTAAAGCCCTAATCCCCAATGTGACAGTATTTGGAGATGGGGCCTTTGGGATGTAAGTAGGATTAGAAGAAGTCAGGAGGGTGGTGGGATTATTGCCTTTATAAAAAGAAACACCAGGGCTTCCCTGGTGGCACAGTGGTTGAGAGTCCGCCTGCCAATGCAGGGGACACAGGTTTGTGCCCCGTTCCGGGAGGATCCCACATGCCGCGGAGCGGCTGGGCCCGTGAGCCATGGCCGCTGAGCCTGCGCATCTGGAGCCTGTGCTCCGCAACGGGAGAGGCCACAACAGTGAGAGGCCCGCGGACCACAAAAAAAAAAAAAGAAACACCAAGAGAGCTGCTTTCTCTCTTTGCCATATAAAAGGACACAGTGAGAGGGTGGCCTTCTGTAAGCCAGGAAGAGGGACCTCACCAGAAACCGACCATGCTGGCACCCTAATCTTGGACTTCCAGCCTCCAAAACTGTGACAAAATAAATTTCTGTTGTTTAAGCTGCCCAGTCTGTGGTACTTTGTTATGGTGGCCCAAGCCAAGTAATAAAGTAGGTACTCAATATATATCCCTTGATTGAATAAATAAACAATACATAAACCCAGAGTGGACAAACCACTTACACAGGATTCATTCTTTGCAAGGATCCCTCTTTGCTCCAACCCCCTTTGATTTCTAGTCTTTGACAAAAACCTTAGACGTTCACAGGCCAGCGAGACAAAATCAATGGCAGTTTGGGTTCTTAGGGTCTGTTTCTTAGCACAGGAGTGGCAAATAGTGTGCCACCTAGAAAAGGCACCTAGAATTACTTGGAGGTGGGCTCATCCAGCACTGAGCTGATATGGATTCTGAAGCCCCTTCTGGATTCAGTGCAAGGAGTCCTGTGATTGATTAGCAATGCCTGTCACGGCTGTGGGTGGGGTGAGTGGAGGTATCTGGGCCAATCCTGACTCAGAAGCTGCAAGGCAAGAGCCTAGCGATGGGGTATGGGAGTCAGGCCAAGACTCTGCTGCGCAGAGCTAAGGGCAAGGACTCAGGCCCTGAGGAAGGGACCCAGGGCTAGCCTGTGGGGGTCACAAGGAGCAAGACCAGTGCCCAGTAGAGCCCAAATCCTTGACCGAGCAGGGTAACTGCTGACCAGGCTCCATATTCCCTCTGCCTCAGGCCCCAGCTGGGAAGCATTATCCAACAGAGGTGGGTGAGGGAACAGGGGCCCTGTGGCCTGAGGGACAGGTGCACTGCAGTTCCCCGCAGCCATAGCTGCTGGGGAAATGAGGATAGAGGTGGGAGGAGCATAGGGCAGGATGTGCTGGGGGACAGGAACTCCAGAAACAAAGGCTTACAGGCAGGGAAAACACATCAGATGCCTGACCTACTGGAGCAGAGGGATTGGGCTGGGGAGAAAAGGCAAGCAGAGGGGGTCAGAGCAAGTCACACAACCGAGCTCCTTGAACGTTAGCAGCCTAGCAGAGAGATGAAACACCACAGCTTGTGGAACTGGATGGCGGGGATTCTGCCTCTTCCTCTTCCCAGCTGTGCCACTTTAGGCAAGTTACTTAACCTCTCTGGGACTCTGTTCCTCAACTAGGGATAATAATAGTATCTGACTCACAGGGTTGTTGTAGGGACTGAGTTACAAAGTATGAAGCACTGAGAACAGTGCACTGACACACAGTGCTCTGTTACATTTGCAAGTGTTACAGTTATGTAGAGTAAAGCAGTCTGAACATTAACCAATATTTCCCCAATTGTTTTCCATGGAATCCTCAACTAAGAGATACTTCTATCAACAAGATTCTTATAGCCAAATTTGAAAAATGTCTCCTATTATACCCACATCAAACTGATGAGTCCACAGTAAACAAAAAACAAACAAACAATAAACCCCTAACTTTCTTTAGCTTAGTGTTTCCCAAACGGAGTGGATCATGGAAACTTCTGCATACCTTGTGGGACAGTGTTCCACAGGACACCAGTGTGGGAAGTGCTATGGAGGAAGGCCATGGGGAGTCTCTGGACGTAGAGGAAGGGGTCTCCAGGAGAAGCTGCCTGGCAGGGGCTAAACCACAGCAAGATTCCAGCGCCTAGAGAGGAGGGGGAAGGAATCAGCTGAAATGCCAGGGCTGAGGGCCCTGGAGCAGAAGGGAAGGGTGAATGGGGGAGACCCAGGGCAGGGGGTATAGGGAAGAGCAGGGAGCTGTTTGGATATAGAGAGGAGAGAAGAGGCAGAGGTGACCCTGAGAATTCACACTTGGGGAGGTAGGAAATGGGAGAGCAGAAAGGTGGTGACGAGTGGGGGGGCAACCCTCATTTACTTATGTACTCACTCTGCCCACTCACCCTGTCACCCTTCCCAATTTATGACTGAGGTGGGTCTAAACCCTGCGGCTTCCCCAAGGGGGTGGGCCTGGAGAGAGAGAGATGGGGACAGCTGCTTCCTGGGGAAGAATAGCCTCCAGAAGGCATAGAGATGTTCTGTCCCTGCTATGCACAGATCGTGTGATTATAAAATCAACAGCAGTTGTCCAGGGCCTCTAGGGTGAACTCCGGGTCGGTGCTGAAAAGAAGCAAAGGCTGCAGTCTGAGCTCTAGGCCTGGCTCTGCTAGCCACTAAAGGCTGTGCAACTTTGGGGAAGTTGCTCCATGTCTCTGGTCCAAACTTCATCTCTAAGTTTGGTCCTCAAGCCCCACTTCCTCCTCCCTTGGTCACATCAGCCACAGCCATGACATTTCTATCCCTTGCCCTGGTGCCAAAGGCCTCCGCCGGAAAATCGGGCCTCCTGCACCCCATCACTGTCAGGGTCCCTCCGCCCCACGGCCCAGGTTCTCACCTCTGGAAGGCCTGGCGGCAGCACTGGTACACCTCAAAACTGCTGCTGCTGAGGGTCGTGTTCAGGAGGGACACACAGTCGACCTCAGCCCCCCGGGCATGTACAGGATCCCTGCGCAGGGAAAGCAGCTGGTGGGCAGGGCGCAGCCCCTCACTACCCTCCAACCTCACCCAAGGACTTCCAGAGAGGCCAGAGCCCCAGTGCCTGGCCCTGGACCAGGGCCAGCTGGAGAATCAGGGCTCTGAGTCCTGAGCCCACCAGGCCTGCACTCACCTGCCACGCAGGCATTCACCAGAGACAGACACACAGGCCCCCGTGCAGAGCACCCAGAGCATGATCTGGGAGAAGTTGCTCTTCTGCTGGGGGGCCATGGAGGCTGCAAGAGGACAGGAGTGCTCAGGGCCAGGACTCAGCATGCCCCTCTGCCTGTATCTGTGCCTCCGGCTGCATCTGCTGACACCCCTTTCTCTTCTGGGTGGCCAGAGGGACAGACGCTGTCCTCCTGACGCTTTTGAGTTTGGGAGTCCTCCTTGGCCTGAGTCGGGACCCTAGGTAGCACTCCACGCCCCCCCACATGCCATCAGTGGCAACTGTAGGAAGAGAACGTGAGTTTGGAGTCAGGCAGACCTGGGATTAAACACAGGTTCAGCCACTTATTAGCTGAGTGACTTGGGCCATCATTCACTTTTGCAAGACTCAGCAAAACGGGATGGTTACACCACCAGGCAGGGAACTGCAGGGGGTGGAAATGTTTTTTGTAAAGAGCTGAGAGCTGTGCAGAGCCTTCTCCCCTAGGCCCCTCCAGGCCTGCCTGTCCCTTGTGGGTATGGGAACTAAAGCCTCAGAGGGCAGGTCACCACCGCACCTCCCGACCCTCCCCAGAGCCCTGAGCCAGGCTTGGCCTACAAGGCCAAGGTGCTAACCTCCTGGGCTACCCCAGCAGCAGAGAAATCATGAAATGCCAGGGCTGGGAGGAAGCTCCACGGCCGCCTTGTTCAGGCTCTGCCTTAGACTAATGGGAGAACTGAGACCTACAGATCCCCAAGAAATATCTCAGAGCCAGGACTAGCGTCCATCCCCGACTCTCCAGGATACCGAGAGGCCCCTATAGGACTCACTCAGGCCTCCCAGCATGATCCCAATGGAGCTGAAGTTGGCAAATCCACAGAGGGCAAACGTTGTATTTCTGCTCTGTACTGAGAAGACAGAAGATGAGCGGGGAGGGGCTTCCCTCAGATGGGACGGGAGTTTGCTCAAACCACCCCTTACCCTGGCCTTAATTTCACCCACTGCCTATGTGCCTTTGACCTTTGAAGCACTCGGTGCTGCCCTTTCCCAGCCCTCCACACCTACCTCTAAGTCAACCCAAGCTGCACAACCTCACAAACATAGCCCCCTCCTCATCTGCCCTTGAATCTCCTTAATTACCAGCCTTTCTGGGTCTGATTCAGCCTGGCCCAGTCTTCTCGCTTTGGCCCTACTAAGCTCTGTACCCAGGAACAGTGGGCAAACGGCCCTTCCCGACATGCTGCAGCCCCGCACCTTTGTTTACGGAGAATGCGCTCAGGCTGAGGTCCTTTGAGGTGCTGTCATGCCCAAAGAGCAGGATGGTGGCCCAGTGAAGAGAAGGAGGGATTCAGAGCCCAGTCGGCGTGGGTTCCAGGCTTGTCACGGCCTATTTCAGGTTGAGCAAGTCGATAGCCTCCTAAGTTTTAGTTTCTCCATCAGGAATGTGGGAGTAATAGTAGCTGCCTGGAGAGACTGTCATAAAGATCATCTAATGTACAGGAAGTACCAGGCACAGGGGAGGTATTTAAGCAAGGTAATTCTCCTTCCCTTTTGCTCTGAACGGTTGTGTAATTCCTTAGAAGTGTTAAGAGCCAAAATGGAACAATTTGGAAAAAAAGATTGGCTTAGACCCATACCTCACACCATATAAAAAATTAATTCTAAATCACTGAAGCAGATTAATATTTTAAACATCAAATAATAGGAAATATAGAATAATTATTATTGTTACAAAATAATATTATTACTCTCATTTTGGAGAGGAGCAAACTGAGGCTCACAGAAGTGACTGAGGAAGTTCACACAGCAAAAAGGCAGCTGTGTCAGAATTTGAACTCAGTTTTGTCTGACTCCAAAGCTCATGATTTTAACTACTTCACCATATTGTTTCAGGAATTTAACCCTTGCCAGATTTTTGGAATGGAGATAACTTTCTAAATTTAGATATTATAGCAGAAATGCAAAGATTTGGTGTAAATTTTGTGTTTAAAAAAATCTCTGAATACAGAATGAAGGGGAGAAAAAAAGACTAGGAAAAATGTATGTAGAAAATGTAACAGAAAAGGGTTACTATCTTTATAACACACAGAGTTTATACAAATTGATGAAAAAATATTAAGGTACCTGCATTCTGCTTACTCACTTACAATCACCCCCCCAATCTGCCCAAGTAATCTTAAAATGTCAAAAGTCAAATCTTCAGTAACTTCCTACTGCTCCTCGGCCTGTGTCACTCTCTTTTACAATAACCACCTGTTCTAACCTCACTGCTCTCCTCTCAGTTCTCCAAACAAGTGCTTTTCAACCTCAAGGCCTTTGCACGTGCCTCTTTCTTTGCCTGGAATGCTCTTCCCAATTTCTCCTGGCCCCTCCTCCTCCCTGCAAATCTTGGCCTAATAACCACATCTCAGGGAGGCCTTTTCTGACCAGCTCAGTCAAGGAAGACCCCCTCCCTGTTTCCTCTTATTGTTTCCATCAGAGAACTTACCACAAATTGTGGTTTTAAAATTTTTTATTCCTTTGCTTTCTTGCGTTTTGCTCGTGTCTTTCACTACGTGTAAGTTCCATGTCACCAGGGACCATGTCTGTCGAATTCCCCTTTTTATCCCTGGTACCCAGCAGAGGGCCTGGCACTTCAGAGGTCTCAACAAATACTTGCTGAAGGAATGAAGTTCATTTAAAAAGATCCCGAAGGCACATCTCTATCTCTAGAGAAGGGAGTGATACTGGAGCTGAAAATGAGGAGTGAGGGGAAACCTGGGCTTTTTACTCCATACAAACTTTTTTTTTTTTAAACTAAAGAGTACATTCCTTTACAATTAAAAAAGTAATTTAAAAGGCAAGAAAAAAATTTTTTATTAAAAGTTCCTAGTAACCCAGTAACAAATGAAAACAATGAACTATTATTTGCCCCTTAACGTATCAAAACTTTTTTTTTTTTTTAAGAGGCTACTCAGCCCTGTTCAGTGTGTGGTAAAATCAATGCTCACAGGCACAGCTGGGGCGGTTTCAGTTGTTACAATCCCTTGGGAAAGATACTGGCAGCAACCACACGAGGATCCGTGCCATGTGATTCAGTCATCCCACATCTGGGAAAGCTCCTGAGGAAATGCTCGGAGAGGAGGGAGAAGTCCTGTGCAAAAAGCTATTCATTTCAACGTTGTGTATAATAGCCAAATAATGGAATTATATGTTATATTGTTATATTTATTATAATATAATTAATTATAATTATATTATATATTATAATAGCTGTAATTTGGGGATGATAAGATGATGGGTAATTTTGTCATTCTCAATCATGTTACATACAGCTGTTATTATTTTAGAGAGTTTCATTTTAGAAAGCTTTTATAGTTTTTTTCTTTTTTTTAATGTCTTAACAGGGACTTCCCTGGTGGTCCAGTGGCTAAGACTCCGCACTCCCAATGCAGGGGGCCCAGTTTGATCCCTGGTCCGGGAACTAGATCCCACATGCCTCAACTAAGACTTTGCATGCTAATTCGCATGCCGCAACTAAAAGATCCCACATGCTGCAACTAAAGAAAAAGATCCCGCGTGCTGCAACTAAATAAATAAATAGATAGATAGATAACCAAATAAGTCTTAACAGAAGAAACAAACCCCTGAACTGAATCCAATATATTGAAGATGAATGTGGTGGTGAGGTCTCCCCGTTTTACTCTCTTAGCTCATGAGATGCTCCCATCCATTCCTTCGGGGTAGGTGTGGCAGGTTCTACACTTGTTTTCCAACAGAAGAGGCAAGGTGCAGCGGCTGGCCCAGGGCCGCACAGGATGGTGGCCTGTCTACAGCTGGAGCTCAGATACCTCCAACGGGGCTCTTTCTCAACCTCAGCCTCCTAAGAGGCCTTGAGAAAGATGGCCTCTGAAGCTGTCTTGTTGCCAGGGCAACGGGATGTGGGAGGTTGAGCAGACCCTCAGTGTGTCTCAGCCGGGCCCACAGGGGAGCCGCTGGATCACGCCCTGCCCCAGGGAGGGGACAGGGACACTCACAGAGATCCACTGCTTCCTGGAACCGGCCCACTCCTCGGCGCCCGTCGTTCAGAAACAGCTTCATTCCCAGCAGCTCAGCCACCACCGGGCAGCCCTCCCAGGCCACTCCCATCAAGAAGGCCACTGACCACAGGATGTAGGAGCAGATGAGCCTAGGCATGAGGCAAGAGGAGTGGCTGGGACTGGGGTTGGCCTGGGCTCTGTGGGTGTCCACCCACCATCACCCACCGACCAGGACCACCACCTCCACAGGCTGCGGGGGTGGCCGGAACTGTACCTGGAAGCTGAGCTCCTGGACGTCCATCACGTCTCCCAGCCAGGAGAGGGCAGCATTGATGAAGGCCAGCACAGCCAGGAAAGCAATCAGGTTGGCTGCGATGTTGGTCACGACCCTCACGGACATGGCAGCCCCACTGCTAGCTGCTTCTAAGAGGTTTTGAGCATCTCTGTTGATGGGATCAAGAGCCATCATTATTGGCCTATCTCCACAAACAGCAGGGCTCCCCACCCTACAGGCTCAAAGAGGAACCTTGGACAGAGCATTTCAGAGCCAGTGGTCCTTGTTTTCCCTCTGAGGCCAGAGGGAGAAAGAGCCTGGCCCAAGCACTAGGATAAGACCCAGACTCCTAGCCCAGATGCTGTCCGAGACAGAAACCACTAGCCACGTGTGACTTTTGAGCACTTGAAAGGAGGCTGATCTGAATTGAAATGTGTTGCAAATATACACACCAGATTTCAGAGATTGAGTCCAAAAAAAAAGAAAGAATATGAAATACCTTATTAATAATTTTTATATTGATTACATGTTAAAATGACAATACTTAGGATATATTTAGTTAAATAAAACATTTTACTAAAATCACCTGCTTCTTTTTTACTTATTAAAAGATGACTACTAGAAAATTTTAATTATAGATGTGACTCATATTTCTCTAGGGCAGTGCTGCTCTAGACCTTCAGGAAGTTGTGCGGTTGGGGGATGCCCGTTGTATCCACAAGCACATTTGTCAAAAGTCGTGTCTTTCAACATTTTTTAAGAATTAAATGTTACACAAAGGTTGCTAAGACTATGATAAAGAGATGTTAGGAGGTGAGAGAAATCAAGGACAGTGCTCAACACGTCAATGCGATTGACACTGGGGATCAGACCTCAAGGCATGTAGAGAAAGTGGTGTGGAACTTTTTAACGACCCTCCTCAACACACACACACACACACACACACACACACACACACACACCAGGCACATCCCCAAGAACCAGGTCACTTGCCCATGCCTTGACTAGTCCATGTTTCCTGCTGGTCAGAGACTGGAAAATAAGAAGCGAGAACTGGAGTCTGTATCTTCACAAGTGAAGCTGCGACCAGGGCAGTGAGAGAGAGAGGAAGTGGGCTGCGCTTGGTGAAAGACAGAGATGGGCAGAGAAAATAGGACCTGCTGTTGCCCCCACCTCTGCTCCTGTCTCTGCCCCTCCCCCCCACTCCCCTCTCTGCAGACCCTCCTGCTGTGCTCACCTGTAGGTCAGTTTCACTCCTTCCTCACCCCTGAACTTGGACTCCTCCACCTCCGTGTAGAGGGCTAAGGCACAAGGGGCAGCCTTCACAGAGGCAGCAATTAAGGAGGCAGCATCGATCTGCAAGAGTGAGAATGAGGGTTATAGAGAGATGTCAGGAAAATGTGGAGGTCAAGAAGTGTGGCCCAGGGCAGCAGGAGGACATGGTACTCTACCCTGCTGGTATATCACCATCATCAGTACTGCTGTCACTGTCACTGATAATAGTAATACATTTTATGTGTAGAGGGTTACAGGCTGTATGCACAGAACCTTCTATTCCCACACCTCCCCCAGGACTTCAGGAAGTTAGGCAGGGCAAGTACTGTTATCTCACTTGACAGACAAGGAAACTGAGGCCCCAAAGGGTTAAATATGACTTGCCCAAAGTAAAGGAAGGGAAGGAATTAGACCCGTTGTGTCTTTCGGCTCCAAGTTCAAGGTTCTTCCTCCCTTTCTAGGCTGTCTCTCTTTGACCACTGATCTGAGGGCTGGTTCATCATTGGCTGAGGGGTTTGTGATGGTTTCAGACAAAGCTCACAGAACCTGAGAGTTGGAATGGATCCAAGATGTGACCTAACTTGACCTCATAGTAAAGGAAAGCCTTCCCTCTAGAGGATCCTTCCTGTCACTTACTGTGGCAGGGAACTCACCACCTCAAGGCAGCCCATCACCTCTACTCCTGCGGTCCGAGAGCTGTTTCTAAGGAAATCTGCCCCTACAACATACAACACCCACCCTTTGACCCTGGGTCGGTCTCCTGGAGCCACGCTATAGAAGCCCTCACAGCAAGATGCTGGAGCTGCCAGACCCCCGGGATTCTCCCTTCCTGAATTTTCATTCTCACTGTGGTCCCAAACCCCCTGCTTCCCTGTTCTCTTCACAGAGATGGAACACTTTTTCACCACTGTGTTATTTACCAAATGGGAGAATTAGAACCAACCCAAACATCTGACAATGGGGGGATGGCTATGCATTGTCAAGCTGCCATCAAAAACAATGGTTACCAAGGCTTCACAATACTGTGGAGAAATGCCTGCATACTTGCATATAGAGCATACCCACAATGATAGGGAAAAAAACAAACTCCACAACTATGCATAAAAAGAAGATCAGAAAGAAATACACTGAAATGTCAACCAGTTGTCTGTCCCTGGCTAGTGGGGCCAGAGTGATTTTCTTTTCTTTCAGCTTTTCTGTATATCTCTAAATGTCCACATGATATATACTGTCTTTATAAGCAAAAAAGTAAAATAGACTTCTTCTTAAAGTTTGTAATAAATCAACTGCAGTTTTAAAATTTTAAATAAAAAGGAACTAAAGGAGGGGAGGTAAGTTTAAGCTACATGTTCAGGCGAATAAAACAGATGGCCAATGAAGCCCAAGGAAGTACCAGGAACTACTGATGAGGAACCAGGCCTCAGAGACCCTCTGAGGCTCTGAAAGCCTTGTAATATCCTCCTCCTTCTTCTTTTAAAGCCCCTTTGTTTCCTTTCAGCGGTAAGCAGAAACCACTTAAGATGTGTACCAGGTCCAGCACCCACCTGCCACGCGCCCCCATCACAGCCACTGGGTGTGCAGGCCTTGCTCCTCATGGAAATAGCCAGCCCCAGGCAGGTGTCCTCTCTGGACCTTCCAGGCCAAGCTTTGGGACTTTGCTGGCCTCCTCCTCAGCCACCCAGCTCCAGCGGGCACAATACCACATCTGGAATCTTGGGAATTTCCCTTCCACCAGCCAGGACCCTCCCCTTTCCTCCAGCTTGGAGGCTGCATCTGGTTTGTCAACTCGAGTCTCAGTGGGGAGCACACCTTGCACATTCATGGACACTGTCCTTTGAATGGACCAGTCGTGGCCACTGCCTCAAATGCCCCAGGCAGTCATTTCCTGCTCATCTTGGAAAGGGCTGAGTCCTGCACTGGCAGGGCTCCCGGGGGCACTGGGTCAGCCCACACACGGCCTCTCTGCTGCCAGTTATGCCTCAGGGCCATGACATTCTCCAGCGCTGCCTCCAGACACCAGGTCAGGAATGCCTTCTGTCCCAGCATGACAGGGCCCACTCCTGCCCAAGGCCCTCCTTCCTCTACCTAAAGGTGTCCTATGTGAAGAGGGATAGAGGGTAGGAGCCATCCATCTGAACTTTCAAAAAGGTCTTTACTGAGAAAAGAAATAAATCCAGACACTCCAAAGCATAAAATGGGCCAGTTTTAGAAGGCTGGACTTCTGACCCTAATATGTCAGAGAAAGAACAACCACTTTTTCAACACCATGTCAGGTGTTTTTTTGTTTTTTGTTTTTAAGATTTTTTTTGATGTGGACCGTTTTTAAAGTCTTTATTGAATTTGTTACAATATTGCTTCTGTTTTATGTTTTGGTTTTTTGGCCGTGAGGCATGTGGGATCTTAGCTCCCAGACCAGGGATCGAACTCTCACCCCCTGCATTGGAAGGCAAAGTCGTTAACAACTGGACCACCAGGGAAGTCCCTTGCCAGGTGTTTTCTGTTTATTATGGCATTTAATTCTTAGACTGCTGTGAGGTGGGCAGTAATTCCACCCATTTTACAGGTGTAGAAACTAAGCATGTGGTTGACTCTTACTTGGCCCTGCTTGGGCCTCCCAGACCCTGCCCCAGGGGCTCCCACTCTTGCACAATTGATTGAGAAACATCAGTGGCCATCCCCTCAACCCATCCTGTGTTCACAGCCCAAGGCACACATCTGGATCTCTACTCACAATGATCCCGAGCCAAAGGGGTGGGTAGGGAGACCAGTTTCTGGGGTTTTAGCAGAGAGGGCTCGTGCCTACCTTAGAGTGTTTGGGAAACACACTGAAAAGGGACATGTATGTGGAGGTCACAGTGAAAGGATTCAGTCAAGTAACACTTGGGACCTCAGACCAGGGAGAAGGTCTAGACCAGTGTCATCTGATACAAATATAGCACAACTGTGATTTAAGTTTTCTAGGAGCCAATTAAAAAAGTAAAAAGAAACAGATGAAATTAATTTCATTAATGTATTTAATTTAACCCAATATACCTAACATATTGTTTTCTACCCTTGTAATCAATGTAAAACTTATCAATAAAATATATTAATTGATTTTTTCCATACTAAGTTTCACAGCAGATCTCATTTCAGACCGACCACATTTCAAGGGCTTAATAGCCACTTAATAGCTAGTGGCTGCTGTGTTGGACAGCACAGGTCTAGAAATATCCACATTTTAGCAATAGGAGGGGTGCAGGGAAGAGCCAGCCAGAAGCTGAGCATCAAAGAGAAAGGAGGAGAGAGAAAGGGGGGATTCTCTTTGGAATTCAGGGTCTAAGGGCAGAGCCCAAAATACAGTGAGGAACTGCCTGCAAGAGGGCATGAAAAGAGAGAGGGGAGAGGGTGGGAAGGGCTGTGGGAGGAAGCCCCGGGGGCTGCTGTAGTGGCGGCCAAGAGCCAGGCGGGGGCAGAAGAGAGCTTCTCTGTGACCAGCCTGGAGGCTGATCCAGACGCCGAGGGAAGGAAGGTGGACTAGGTGCCTTTCACCAGGCCAGCTATGGTGGTAGCCTGGGGCTTCCGTACCAGAGGCTGTGGATGGAGACCCGCGACCACTAGGCTGATCCTGGTGGCCTCTGCACATTCTGTAGAGCTAAAGGGAAGTGGGTACCAGGCCCCTTCAGTGGGAAGGCCCGCCTGCCTGGGGCTGGGCCTGGACTCTGGCCTGGGACAGGGAAGGAAAGGAGGCTGAGCTGTAAGGCGATTGTGGAAAAGGGAGAGAGTTCTTCCAGTACTTTAGTCTTAAGTAATGGCAACGACGCTTATGCGATAGAAAGAAGACCATTCTTTTAACTGGCTTGTGGAACCCAAAGCAAGGTTAAGACATTTAAAGGCTCTAAGTCCCGAAGATAGGAGGGCAACCCCTCCCCCAATACACCACCATGAAAAAAGTTTCAGGAACAAAGTTTCAAGTTTTCATTTTTGAAATATCAAATTCCTTCCAAAATCAATTGGTGGTGAGGTATGGGGGAGGGGTGTGGCATGCATCAGCTCTGATGGGCCCTTCCTAGGCCTTGGTAAGAAAAGGTGCAAACCAGATGACCTCTAAAATTCTAGGTGGAGGGTGCTGGGCAGAGAAGACAAAGCCTCAGAGTGCAAGGGGCCTTCTTGAAAAGTCACGAGGCAGCAGCCATCCTGCCCAGACAGCTCTGTGGGTATGCGGAGCTGAGCCTCCTGGTGTGGCCCAGGTGTCCTGAGGGAAGGAGGGACTGAGGGGCAGGTTAGCTCATCCCCTTGGCCATCCTCAAACACAGAGATGAGAAAGACAGGTGGAATTTGAGACCAATACTGGTCATTCTTTCATCCCCCGACCCATTCACACACAGCATCAGGAGAGCCTGGGCCCTGGGAGAGGCAGGCTGCCCTTCTCCAAACCAGCGCACGGAGGCCCACCTCACCCTAGGGACTGTGACCGTGCATTGCACGGATGAACTTACCCAGCTCATTCCCTTACTGCTCTACATTTATGTTTCTTGGGTTGTTTGCTATTACAAATAATGTTGGAATTTTGCATCTTTTGACCACTTGTGAAAATATTTCTGTATCATAGTATTCCTAACTAGATCAAAGAGGAATATTTTTAAATTGACTGATAGGTGTTTTCCAAAAAGGTTAGAGCAAATTACACTCGAATAAAGAGTATGTGGGGCTTCCCTGGTGGCACAGTGGTTAAGAATCTGCCTGCCAATGCAGGGGACACGGGTTCGAGGCCTGGTCCGGGAAGATCCCACATGCCGCGGAACTAAGCCCGTGCACCACAGCTACTGAACCTGCGCTCTAGAGCCCACAAGCCACAACTACTGATCCCGAGTGCCACAACTACTGAAGCCCGCGTGCCTAGAGCCCGTGCTCTGCAACAAGAGAAGCCACTGTAATGAGAAGCCCGCGCACTGCAATGAAGAGTAGCCCCCGCTCGCCGCAACCGGAGAAAAGCCTGCACACAGTAACAAAGACCCAACGCAGCCAAAAAAAAAAAAAGAGTATATGAATGCCCCTCAGCCTTGCCGTTTAGAGGCATGTAAAATTTTGCATATCCTTGAGAAGAAACATAAGTTATTATTGTTTTAATTTATCAGTGAGCTTGAATATCTGTTTATCATTTATGAACTTTTCTTTCTTGATCAATCATTAAACTTTTAAAAAATTGTGATTTTTTTCCTTTCAGAGGTTTTTCATTTTTATTAGTTAGCTCTGTCAACTTTTTCCTTTACACTTTCAGATTTCATGTCATGCTCAGAATTTTATAAGAAAAAGGCAAGTTGCAGAAAACTGAATTACCTCACCTTTAGTAAAAAAAAAAAAAAGCAAGTATATTCAGTTATATGTACTTAAATGACTTTTTACACAGAAATATCTGGAATGACATATTTTAAGTCAGTGGTTCCCAAATTGAGCGAGTATCAGAATCACCTGGAAGGCTTGTTACAATACAGGACACTGGGCCCCATCCCCAGCATTCCTGATTCAGCAGGTCTACAGAGGGGCCCAAGAATTTGTATTCCTAACAAGTTCCCAGGTGAAGGTGTCGCTGCTGGCCCACTGAGGACACTTTGAGCGCTGCTGTTCTCATCTAGTAAGAGCAGTTATCCATGGGAAGTGGGAGTGAAGTGTTTTGTTTTTTCTACTTTATTCACTTCTGTAAGAAGCAAGAATTTCTTCGATATCTAAGGGGGAAAAATAAGATCTTGAAAGACTTGCATGTGAAAACACAAACAAGTACAGTGTTTTACACACATGTAATGCGTTATTACCAGGCACTTTGTAGGGGACACATTGAAGATTCATCTCTGCTTGCCATGCACTAGTGCTGTGATTGGTTTAAGGGCCTGATTCATACCACTGGAATTTGATTTAGAAACGTACTGTGCTCAGAAAGCTACACAAGTAATCATTGAGGAGTAGAGGAAGGACTTGTGCCCAGAGAGGGTATAAAGGAGAGGAGGTGCGAGGACGGGGTACAGGAAGAGTAGGACAAAGCTCCAGGGGTGGCCTAGGTGGGGGACTGTGTGTCTGAGTTTTGGAGTCAGACAGGTCTGGGCTCAAATCCTGGCTTTGGGCATCTCACTTACTCTCTGAGTCTCAATTTCCTCATCCTTGAAATGTGGATATTAAAACACTGAGCGCTTTGCCTCAGTAAGCAGAATACTGGAAACCTTTGTTCCTACTAGCCACTTGAGAAGCCCAAACGGTCCAGCCCACCTGGCCTGCCTTACTCACGTGAAGCTTCTCCTCCCACCATCACAGCAGCCCTGGTTTAGGACGTAGCCCATGAGAGAAGACCCCAGATCGCTCTGGCCAGGAGCTGTGTGGGGCTCCCACAAAGGTGGGTTTCAGGTTCTTGGTTTTCAGCAAGCAGAAGGAGGGTTCTACATACCCCAAAGGAGATGCAGGCGTCCAGCAGGCTGCCGGCAATGGTGGCGTAGCCTCTGGTCATGACAACGTGGATTTCAGAGAGTGTCATGTCTGCCAAGTAGGGCCGGATCAGTAGAGGAGCCTCAGTCTGCAAACGGGAAAGAGGTCAAACAAGCAGCGCTGGTCAGGCTAGCACGGGCACTTGGGGCGTACCCCCTCCACCTGGGAGTGAGCAGGTCACAGCGAGGGCTGGGGACCCCAGGGGAAGAGACAGCAGGGTGGGGTGAGGACCAGAGTCTGTACTTGGCTGAGCCTCTCTGAACCTCAGCATCAGCCCAGCTCTGTGGAAGGACCCCCAGCCCTTCCTGTGGGCCTGATAACGCTCCCCTGTGTCAAGTGCCTCCCACGTCCAGGCACCCAGCTAAGCCCCTCACACACATCACTCACAACCTTCTAGGAAAGAAGTGGTCGTCTCCACATTCCAGGAGAGCAGAAGGTCAGAGAGGTTCAAAGAATTACCTCTGTTCGTGCAAAAGACCAGAAGCAGATGTAACTCCAAGCCTGACGTTTAGTGAAGCCATGGGAGTTGCCAGAGAGAAAGGAACTGGGGCATTCGATGGCATGTTTAGTTCAGGGCACGTGGGGAAGCCTGTAGCCATTCGTTTATTCATTCAATAAATAATTATAGTATATACTATGTTCCAGACTGTGCTATGGAATAGGGATAGAGATGGGGGAGGTGGAGGGCAGATGGACAAGGCAGGGTAAGCAGTGGACCTCAGCAGGCAGAGGCATGATCTGACTTGGGTTTTTAAAGGGCCACTCCAGGGGACTTCCCTGTCTGTCCAGTGGTTAAGACTCTGCGCTTCCAATGCAGGGGCGCAGGTTCGAACCCTAGCTGGGGAATTAAGATCTCACGTGCTGGGCTTCTCTGGTGGTGCAGTGGTTAAGAAACCGCCTGCCAATGCAGGGGACACGGGTTCGAGCCCTGGTCCAGGAAGATCCCACATGCCACAGAGCAACTAAGCCCATGTGCCACAACTACGGAGCCTGTGCTCTAGAGCCCATGAGCCACAACTACTGAAGCCCACATGCCTACAGCCCATGCTCTGCAGCAAGAGAAGCTACCACAATGAGAAGCTCACGCACCGCACCAAAGAGTAGACCCTGCTTGCTGCAACTAGAGAAAGCCGCGCACAGCAATGAAGACCCAAAGTAGCCAAAAATAAATAAATTAAAAAAAAAAAATCCCACATGCCACATGGCCAATAAATAAATAAATTTAAAAAAAAAAAATAAATAAAGGGCTACTCCAGCCTGTGTGTGAAGGATGGGTAGGGGCAGCAATGGTGGCAGGGAGAACAGAGAGGAGGTGGTTGTCGTGTCCAGGTGAGAGACAAGTGTGGCTCATAGCAAAAAAAAAGCAAAAGGGCAGCAGGGCAGGTCTGGGATGTGATGTGGGGCAGAGCTGTCAGGACTTGCTGATGGACTGGATGCAGCTGGGAGCAAGGGAAGCAAAGGAAGGAAGGATGACTCCTCGATTTTTGTCTAACAACCTCACTGAAGACGTTGCCATTTACTGAGAAGGGAAAATCTTGGAGATGTGCATGTGTGTTGAGGGAGGGAATTAAGGGTTCTGCTTGTTTGGACTTGCCTAGTAAATTATCTAAGGATATCCAAGTGGAGGGTCAAGGGGGCAGTTATATATATATCAGACTGGAGTTTAGGGGAGAGGAAGTATTTAAGCCATGGGGCTGGGGCAATCCCCTGGGGACAGACTGTGGCCAGAGAAGAGAATAGGGCCCAGGCCTGCCAACACTGAGCTTGAAATGATACCACTAATCCTTGAAGGTTCCCCGTCCCCGTGAAAGTTAATTCACCTTTGGAGCTCTTTCGGTTATCGTGTCATATTCACCTAAGATTTGTCTTTTCTCAGCAAAAACCATTGATTACATTTGCAGCATTTTATATAAAATAAATGCTGATACTGAAATATCTTTTTCTCTTTTGCCTCATTTTGAACAACTAAGGGATTTTGGACTATCTATCTCAGAGCACATCTGTCTTAATTGGCTTAAAAAAAAAAAAACCTTTGAAATCTACACACTTGCATCATAGCAAAAAAGATGCAAATATCCTCCAAAGTTTCCTAAACTGCCCAGTGAAATATGGCATACTTTGGCAAGTATGTTTTTTTGGTGACTTACATGTTGGGCAGATGGGCCGGGATTCTGGAACAGTCACCAGAGTCTTACCCCTAGGAGGGTCCGGCCTTCTGCAAGGGACTCAGGACTGATAGTCCCTTCAGAGTCACACTTAGATTGGAAAATACATTTTCAGAAAGAGGGAGGGGGAAAAAAAGACAAACTGATGTTGTGGAAGGAACCCTGTCCAGGAAGAAGAAGACTTGGATTCTAAGTTCTGGCTTATGTTGTGGGATCTTGGCAAGGCATTCCCAGCCCCGAGCCTCAGTTTCTGCCTGTATTAAGAGGAGAACATTGGACTCCATCTGTAGGACTTGTGAGTCTCTAAGCTGATGAAGACAGCCTAGACCTAGGGTGGGAAGAGGTACCAGGGAGATACTATCCTCCTTGGCACGACCCAGGCAAGGAGTGTATCCCCAAATGGAGCATCCCTAGGGCAGCAGCCTTTGGTGACCCTGGGAGAAGGTTTGATTGGCTCTTCTGCTGACTGAATCAGAGCTCTAGGTACCCAGGGCACCCGCCCTCCTTGAGGGAAGGAGGCTGCAATACTGACCTGGCTCACAAAGATGGTTCAAGCCACACTCAGGGTCTTCGTGGCCATGGGGCCCATGGTGGCCTGCATCAGCCAGGAGATCTAGAAGGAAGCAGGGTGCTCTTTGTGGATTGGTATCAGCAAGCCCCAGGGACAGAGAGAGTCAGGGGTGGAAGTACCTTAAAAGTCTTCCTTCCAACTCCCAACCCAGGTAGAACTCCCTTACCTACATTTCCCCAAAGGTCCATTCATCTTCTCCTTCCACACCTCCATTGATGGGGGCTTATCATCCATGAAAAAAGGATTCCCTGGTCAAATATATTTGAGAATTGCTGTACACACACACCTTGGAGATGACCAATACTTACCAGTTTATTAAAGGCTCTGAGAAGTCCTGCACAAAACTTGTTTAAATTTGTTTAGCCTGGTGTCTAGCTTAGCTTCATAAAATTATTTGACCAAGGGACTTCCCTAGCGGTCCAGTGGTTAAGACTCTGCGCTTCCACTGTAGGGGGCGCAGGTTTGATACCTGGTTGGGCCATATGGCGCGGCCAAAAATAAAATAAAATAAATAATTTGACCATGGGATCCCTTTACCTAGTAGCATTTATTAACTTGCTGTGAAACTAGAGTTTTGTGAAAGGCTTTGGGAAACACTGTATTAAAAAGTTCTTTCTTTTAATCAACATGAAATCTGCTTCCCTGGAATTTCTCTCCACTGCAGGTACCTCTCAGGCTGCCTTTTCCCTAACCTTCCATAAGTGTTTAGAATCCTACCCGTAACCTTCTTCACCCTGGCCTTCTCTTTTTTGGCCCTTCATCCCTACTTCCTTCAGCCATTCTATGGAATGTATGGTCTCAGGCCCTTTCAAACTGAACCCACTGATAGTTCAGTTTGTCATAGCCCCTTGGTTGAACACATTCTCCAGATTTGGGGATAATTGTCTCCCTTAGGCCATGCACTGTGCACTCTTAACATAACCACAGGCTGCACTTCTGGCAGCTGCCTGATGATACTGGTTTATTCTGAGCTCAATCAGCTAAAAACCTCAGAATCTCTTGTCCAATGCTGTCTGTCTCCTGCATCCTGGTTTTGTGCAGCAGATTTTATGAACATAAGCACAGGATTTGACATTTATATCAGCTAAGTCTGGCCCACGTGACCCACTGCTCTCAAGATCTTTTTGGTATAAATTATTTTTTCCCCTAACACTTCTCTTCAATGCAGCCCCAGTTCTGTAAACTTCCCTCCCCCAAAGACCCCACTGGATTTTGGTGCCATTTCTCCTTAGTAGCATGACAAGAGACTCTGTGAAAAGTTGTTTTGTTAGTAGTAGACTCTGAGAGAAGGCTGGGGAGCAGGGGATGCTGGAAGGTCCAGGCCCTCAGAGCAGGGGATTTGGGGAGGGTGTGGGCTTGGGAGCAAGGCATTCTGGGAGAGTGTGGTTCCTGTCAGCCTGTGATTCTGGGAGGGCCCAGGCTGGGACCTTGAGAACTCACCTTCAGGATCACCCACTGCATGAGGCTCACATAGTAGAGAACGGACATGGCACAGATGAAGAAAACAATGATGGGCAAAACCTGCCAGCAAAGAGCACAGACCCTGGGGTTAGAGGCAGATAGGTGGCAGGGTACCACGCAGGGCCTCGGAGGCCCCAGACAGCCACTTCATCCAAGGCCTTGCCACTCAGAGACCCAACGGGGTCAGGGAAGAAGCTCTGAATTCAGTGCATGAAATCGCATATGGGGCCTCTCTGGAGGCAGCTGTCCTCTCTGTTCCCCTCTAAACATTAACCATCCACCCAGGCATCCCTTGGGCTGTGGTAGAGAAGCAGGACTTGAGTCCACCACTTTTTATCACCTGCTTCTTTGTCTGTAAAATGGGGAGGAAGTGACTACCTCTCAGGTTGTTGTGAGGGTTTTGGGAGCTGGCTCAGGGCCCAGCACCTTCCTAGCACAGGGTCCGTCCTCCACCCTGAGCTCAATCCTTGGCCCATGACGCTGGCCTTAACCTCCCTCCTGTGCTTCGGGCCTGAATCAGAGGCCCTCATCTTTCTAGTGTTCTACTTCCACTCGGTGCCAGTGAGCTCCGAACGACACTCACTGTGGAACAGCCATCTGCATTTCCTCCTGTCACCCTCTTTCCTATTACCAGGCTTATGACTGCTTTTCACTTACTCCAAGCCTCTTCAATTTCTCCTTCAAAGCTTCCTCATGTCCATTTCCTTCTCTCCAGGGCCTCCCCCTCCCTGCCCCACACTTCCTTGTTACAGTCTGACTTAGAATAACAAGGACTGGCAACAACTTAAATGTCCCTCAGTGGAGGACGAGTTTGATAACCTATGGTGTGGCTGTGCAGTGGTGCACTCAAAGTCAGGAAACAAGAGTGAGGAAACTCACTAGGAGTAGTTTGGGGATGATTTTCAAGATAGATTGTTAATGAAAAAAGAGGGCTTCCC
Source organism: Delphinus delphis (assembly GCF_949987515.2). Lineage (NCBI taxonomy): Eukaryota > Metazoa > Chordata > Mammalia > Artiodactyla > Delphinidae > Delphinus > Delphinus delphis. Next base: position 105,229,848 of record NC_082684.1, read on the forward strand.
TGGTGGCACAGTGGTTGAGAATCCGCCTGCCAACGCAGGGGACACAGGTTTGAGCTCTGGTCCAGGAAAATCCCACATGCTGCGGAGCAGTTAAGCCCACGCGCCACAACTACTTAGCCTGCACTCTAGAGCCCGTGAGCCACAACTACTGAGCCGGCACTCTAGAGCCCACAAGCCACAACTACTGAGCCCACATGCCACAACTACTGAAACCCGCACGCCTAGAGCCCGTGCTCCGCAACAAGAGAAGCCACCATAATGAGAAGCCCACACACCGCAACGAAGAGTAGCCCCTGCTCGCCACAACTAGAGAAAGCCCGCGCGCAGCAACAAAGACCCAATGCAGCCAGGTAAATAAATAAATAAATAAATTTATTAAAAAATTTAAAAAATAAATGAAAAAAGAGAAGGTGTAGAACAGGGTGCATGGTGTGCTACTTTATGAGTAAAAAAGGTGCGGGTGGCATTGCAGGTGCTCTTGTGTGGGCACAGATATCCTTAGACAGATATGCAAATGACCAGGAATGGCAGCTACCTTGGGGAAGGAACTGGATGACTTGGGGGTCAGGGGTGGGAGGGAGATTTACTTTTTACCAAATCCCCTTTTGTACAGTTGGAATGTGCTATCTGTTCCAAATAGCTTTAAAATAATAAGTTATGCAGAATTAGTAATAACATGGGAGCATTCTTATGCTAGAATGTTAAGTGGGGAAAATGGAATATTAAAAGCACAGAAGGAAGGCTGGGACGCATACACCCAAATAGTCAAGGTAGTTGCTTCTGTGTGCTGGGACCGTGGAAACTTTGTTTTCTTCTTTCTCCATTTCTGATTTCTCACCTGCTCCTATAATTTTCTATCAGAGGTGGACACTTCTCAAGGGAGGGGAGCACGGGCACAGGAGAGCATTGGGGGCACCTCATCAGCGCGGTTTTGGACTTGCTGGGTTTGAGATGCCTGTGGGTTTGAGTGGACTGTGGACTGGGCAGGTGGGCAGAAGGGCCGGCAGCTCTGAGGAGAGGTCTGGGCCAGGGCTCGGTTGAGGGCAGGTTGAAGCCACGGGGCAGATGCAGTTCACTGAGGAAACTGCCCTGGAAGAGAAGAGCAGTGGCTGAGGACAGGGCCCTGGGGTGAGCATCCCTGAAGGGTGAGAGAAGGAGGAGGAGCGCGTGGTGGAGACAAAGAAGAAACCGAATGGTTGAAGGACTTCCAGGAAGGGGTGCGATGGAAATTGAGGGCAGCTTTTCTAGAAGGGATGGTCCATCAGCTGTGCCAGATGCATCAGAGAACCCAGTAAGGACTGAAGTGGATGCTTGGCTCCTAGCGATTCAGGGCTCCCTGGTGACCTAGGTGAGAGCAGTGTCAGGAGGGATGGGCACAGAGGCCGGGTATCAGCGAACCAAGGAGGGAGTGGGACCCGAGGAAGTGTAGAGACAACAGGAGAAGCTTAGCTGTGCTGGAAGGAAGAGGGGCTGCCAAGAGGGATGAGGGGTGGAGGAAGAGTTGTTTCCATTGTTCAGAAGGAGAGTGTAGAGCAATCAAGTTCAAGCTCCGGTTCAGAATGAATCGGGACTACAGAGTGGTCCCTGATGAGAACAGAGACTCTGCCTAGGCAGCTCCCCTGGAGAAGAGAAACATGCCCTGCTGAGGTTGTTTTCCCTTTCCCGTCCCAGATGAATGCCGCGGGTTCTGTCTGGATCTGCTCCACTTGACATCCCTGTCACCAGCTTCACTGCATGGGAGTGTCACCTGACAGGGAACGCAGGCACTGGGTGGAGCAACTCTCTTCCTGCCCTGTGACTCCCCAGGCCGCCTGGTGCTGGACACACCCCCCAACACAAGGGTGGTGACAGCATCCTGCTCTCCCTGGGAGAAAAATGCAGAGAGGATCACGTACTGTCTAGACTGCCTGTTCAATTTATCACGCGAGGGACCGCTCGGCAGCCTGGCAGGTTAGCACAGATGGCTCAGGCCAGCAAGGAGAGGGCCCGGGGCAGCAGAACCCGACTGCAGAATCGGGACTTTCTCCTGGCAGCAACCAAGAGACATTTTCTAGCTGGGAGATGGGGATCTTTGGTGGAAGAGAAGCTGGGACATTTAATACTAAATAAGGGCCCTGAGGCCAATATGATCTGACAGTCCAGGAAATACCCTTGGGCCCTGTAGCATGTGAGATGGCGGAAGACAGGGCAGGCAGCTGGCTGTGGGAAGGGGGAGGAAAGTGCCCTTAATTCCTACCACTCGTGCACTATGCAGTCCTGCTAGGAGTCAGGTACGCAACGTGTGGTGCCTCACGGATCCTCAAAGCAACTGAGGTCGATGTCAATCCACTTCACAGTGGGGACACTGAGGCTGTGAGATGTTGGTTACCTGCCCAAGGTTACACACCTGCAAAGAGACAACCACTAAGCAGGTTGCCAAGGACCTACCATGACCCTGAGGAGGTTTGCCCTAGTGCCAGTCCTGGAACCTCATTTCTTTGTCTTCAGGAGAGGCATCCCCTCCCAGGCAGAGCCTCAGCCCAGGGTGTAGCAGCCTCGAGTAAGTCCTGACCACCACTTTGTGGAAACTCAGAGCAGGCCGGTCCTGCTAGTACCAGCACTCACCCTTACTCAAGGGAAAAGGAAAGCATAGCGCCTCTAAGCCAGTGGTTCCCAAAGGGTGGTCCCTGACCAGCAGCATCACTTGGGAATTTGTCAGAAATACACATTCTGAGCCCCACCCCCAGAGTTTCAGATTCAGTAGATCTGGGGTGCACCTGAGAGTTTGTCCTTTCCCGTGGACACCACACTCTAAGAACCACTGCTGTAGAGTCTAGACCAGACTCTCCGAGCAGACGCCATCTTCTTCCCAGGAAACAGGCTCTGAAGGCAGGGCTAAACCCACTCAGGGCCTGGTCCTGCCACTTCCTCTCTATGGAGGGAGTTGAGCCAGGGCTGCTGACGCCCTCCTAAGGCTGTCCCAACAGCTCCCAAACCCCCAGCCCCCAAGGCCTAAGCCCTGTCACTAGCCCCAGGCCACAGTAAACCAAAAATACCCAAAGCTGGAAAATTCCTCGGAGGACACTGCTGCAATGTCCACCGACCTTGCAGAAGGAGGAAGGGACTTACTCCAAGGCCACAGAAGCTGCGCATGTCTCCTGATTTCCTGCCTATGCCATTCCCTTCACCCAGAATGACCTCACCAGTCTGCCCCCATGCCTGTCTATCTCTGCCTGTCAAAGTCTCCTTCAGAGGCCTCTGCAGATGCCACATTCTCATAAGATCTCTCCAGTTCCATCATCCCATCCCCCTCCTTTCAGCACCCACCCCGTCTCCACTTCCCTTGCATTCCCTCCTCTGGAAATCACGCTCACTACGGTTACCAGTGACCCCTTAATGACTAAATCCAAGGGCACCTGTCAGTTCTTATCTTACTTGATGTGTTTTTTTCTGGCCACATTTGGCGCTGATGACCACTGGGGACTGCAGAGGCTGCATCAGGCAGACACCCCGAAACCCTTGGGAGATGAAAACACTTTCTGCCTAGGGGTTCCTCGGGGAGAACATTTCATCAGCACTGCTGAGCTTCGTGAGTGGGTGCGTGTTCCAGAGGCTGGAGTGATAGTGAAGGAACGAGTGAGCGAGTGAGCATGTGCTCCCAGGTCGGCCAGACCCAGGAAGGTGTGGGAGTGGGGGGTGGGAGGCGATCGTGTGGGTGGAAAGTTACTAGAAGGGAGATGGAGCCAAGGTGGAATGACTAATCGAGACCATACAGCCAGGAGGTGGCTGCCACGTCGACCGTGCCAGAGGACATTGAGGGCTGAAGGAGTCCCAGGGAGATTCGGCTTCCTGGAGGAGCAATGAGCTGGACCGTGGCCCAGCAGGAAGCAGCTTGGATTCTGAAAATCTGAGTGAGCTCAGAGATTTCCCCAGGCCGACATGGGCCAAAGACCTTGGACTAGGGCCACATGATTCATGGAAAGGACGGAAAGAAAACTCTTGAGTCTTCCATTCGACTCAGCACTAACAAAGTTACCCCCAGCTTGAGGATAAGCCCCAAGCTCGGCAAGTGTGTGCGTGTGTGTGTGTGTGAGTGAGAGAGAGAGAGAGAGAGAGAGAGAGAGAGAGAGAGAGAGAGAGAGATAGGCAGGGGCGCAGGGTGTGAATGAAACTTTGTGATTAGTAAATCTTGTTGAGAAAGGGAGTTCTGTGGCCATGGAGCATTTGTCTTAAGTCCTCCCTCATTCCGGCATGCCTTTGCTAAGGAGACCACTGGCTAATAATACACTGGCCAGGAATTTGTGCAGAGGAGGACAGGGCCTCCCCGGGGCCAGGGAATAGTTGGCGTTTGACTAGGAAATGCTAAGCCTGGTTAATGATAAACTCACCTCTCCTGTTTTTATTCTCTTGACTGAACATCCAACCTCAAAGTCTTTAGCAGCTATTAACTGGTTTTAAATTTATCATTGTTGTTATTAGGGATGCTTTTTGTATTTGGAAGGGATAACTGATGTCACTGACTTCTACTTAGAGTATGAGGAAGAAAACATCGCTTAATTGAAGTCCAACAACCTGGTTCTAGCCCTGCCTCTACCTGAACTCACTGCGCAGTTATGCCCAGGTCACTGCTCCTCTCTGGGGCATGGTTTGACCATCTGTAATCTTAACAGGAGGCCCAAAGATCAATGAGCTCCCTCCTAGCCCAACGGTCTATGAATCCATGGTTCTGAAGGGTGATTCGGGGAGAGATGCAAGTAGCAGGTGTGTACACATTCTTCTAGAAAGGGAGGAGAGACACACAGCTAACACTGGCGAGGGGATGGACAGAGCAGCAAGCCAGGTGATACACTCTTTGCTGAACTGGGAGAGAAGTCCGAGTGGTGGCTCTGGTGGACGGCAGCTGCTTGGATGCCCCTTCCCTCACTTCTTTCGGTAAAAAATTTGACTTTCCTTTAGGAAACCACCCCTCCTCTACTCTCAGCCCAGAGGCTCCAGGTTTGGCCCATCAAAGTGAGGTATCTTCCCTGGTTACAGTTCAAGGATGGCATATACCCCAAGCCAGGCTAAAAAGAGCCTACTTTTGGATTTCCTGCAGGAGCTAGTGGAAAACAGGCTCTCTCTCTCTCTGCTAGGGTTGCTAAGTTGGTTGGATGTAAGCCTGGTACCTCTTTATCACCTCAAGAGAGCCTATCCAATACTAAGACTAAGACTAAAGCCAAGTCTAAGAACACAGAACCAGGATATAAGCAAGGCAAATCCCAGGTGATGTTGCATACCTGGATCCAGCAGGACCTGAAGCCTCTGGATTTCTCAGTTATCAGAATTAATCTTTCTGTTTGTTTGTTTTCTGTTTAATCTTTTCGTTTAAATCAATTTGAGCCGTGTTTCTGTCATTTACGACCAATGAACTCAGGAGCTAAGCACCCCGATCAGGAAGTATAGCCTAGACTCCCAAAGGCGGCCCCACGTTACAGCTGGGAGGGACTCCAGATCAAAGGGTCCATGCCATTGCTGTTTCTCCCAGGCAGGTATGCTATCTGCCACGTGTGCTCTGCTCCTATCCTAGACCACAGATGCTCACCTAGAATAGAAGGGCACCCTGAAAACAGAGCTAATCCAGGTCCTACAGGGAGCTGTCTGCCTTGTTTTCTATAATGGGGGGTTAATAGTACCTGCCAGTCCTAGGCAATAATCCTTCAAATGGTGAGTTTCAGAGGGTGGCTTCCACTCAGTCAGAGCAACTGACTCCCTGGCTTTGGGTGGGAACATGAGACTCCGGTCACTCCAACTTCAGTATCCCCTGCCCTGGCCTTAGTGATTGATTGGGTCAAGAATGGTCACATGACCCAAGGCAGACCAATCCAAAACCCACCCTGGGATTTTTTAACTTGAGCAGGCAGAGAAGAATTTCCCCCGTGCTGGGTGACACGCATGTAAGAATGAGTATCTGGTGTTGCTGGGGGCCAGGAGAAGATCTGGTATGAAAGAATGAAGCTAACACCCTGGGATGAGCAGAGATTCAAGGCTGAGGGCCACGAGCCTGGCAGCTCTGGGGCCCTGGTTCCAGCTGGCACCAGTTCTACCTTGCCTTCCAGCTTGTGAGCCAAGAAACAGTCCTCCCTCTCTCCTCCCTTTAAAGCAAGTTTCAAATGGGTTTCTGTCCCTTTCAAATGAACCAAAGATATACTGTTTTCTTCTAAACCAAGGGAAAAACAAAGATCCAAGGTTGGAGGCCCCTTCGTTACCACTGTCTACCAAGGAAAGGGCTCTGATATCAAGGCACAGAAGTGAATAGGCAAGAGCATCGGGCTTATTCCAATCTTGATTCCAACCCTCTCCAGCGTTATGAGCTTTGCACAAGCAACAACCACTCTGAGCCTCAGTATCCTCACCTGAAAAAGGGGGATAATGATATTCTTTTCCCCATAGGGTTGTAAAGGTGAAGTGAGTGCCTGGCATGGAGTCCTTGCTCCAGAACTAGTAGCTGTTACTATGACTTCCTTCTCCCTAAGCTTTTCTTCACTGTTCCACCAGAATCTCAGGTCAGAGGGGGACACAATTGTTTCTGGGGGCCCTGGATCCTGCTGCAAAGCCTGTGTGTAGCTTTTGGCTCTAGAAGGTTGGGAAGCTCTGGCCTCTGCTGGGGAGGTTTGGAGAAAGAAGAGCTCAGCCCTGGTTTTGGGCCAAAGGACAAGCTGCTCAGGACCACACAGTCATGGGAACGGTGGCCCAGCCAGGGGGAGGCTGGCTGTGTGGGAGCCCAACCCACAGCCAGGGCCTCAAAGAGCCAGACGTTCCCAGCAGGCAGAGAGACTTCCCACTTGCACAGAAGAACCATCATTTATCCATCTCATTCATTCAGCAAAAAGCAGCGTACCAGGCACTGGGCAGGGCTTTGCTGGGCTCAGGGTCAGTTAACCGACACCAGAATGAGTAAGACCCAGGCTGTGTCCTCCAACAGCTAAAAGTAACAGCTGCAATGTGTGGAGCTAAGTGACGAGCTTCATGGAGCTGGTCTCTCAGCTGCACACCCCCACTTCGCTCCCCACGGTGGCCTCCCTTCTGGACTGTGGCAGTCTGGTGGTCCCTGCGTCATCACCTGGGTGTGAGGCAGCCTCCTCCCTGGTCCCTTTTTCCAAGCATCCTGGTTACAACCCTTCCTACCTACTATTGAAATCACAACTGTCCCAAAGCTCCAATCAAGTCCCTCCCTGCTCAAAAATCTTCAATAGCTCCTCATTTCCTGGGGACCAAATCCAGGTGCCTCAGCCTGGCATTTAAGACTCTTCAAGAGACAGCCCCACCACACTTGCAGTTTATCCTCCAATCCATCCTTTCCTTCAAATAGCTTACCTGCCCGTCGAACTGAACTACACCCTCTACCTTAGACAGCCCAGAACTCTCTCACCTCCACGCCTTTGCCCAGCCATTTCTTCTCCCTGACTATCTCTGTGCCTCCAATTTTTTCCTGTCCTAAGGCTCCAGTTCAAATGCCACTTCCTTAAGGGGGCATCCTCACTGTCCTTATTTTTTAAAATGTCTCCCTAAATGGACTCCCCAGACGCTTTCCTTCGTGCCAGTTACACCTGAACCTGGCTGCCTGGGGAGGTCGAATCACAGAGTGTTGTAGTTTGCCTTGTAAAGTGTGAGAAGCCACCGCCACTGTTTCTCTGTCTGGTGGACATAAGAAGCCACCCTGGAGCAGGACTTCACTGTTTTTCCCTGAAACCTTGGTGGCCCCTACTTGGAAATGCAAATGTAAAGGGAGCAGCCCTTCCCCGCCTCTGCCCTACAAGAATGGTGTTAGGGAACTTTTGGAGGGGCTGACAGAGGCCTACACAGAAGTGATCCTCTCCCTACACTGAAGTGATCTCAGAAAAACATGATGGACAAATTTGTCCTGAGAGGACAGGAACCTGGTCCCTCCCCATTTCCTCCTAGGGCTGACATTATTGGAACCCCTTGGATGGAGTGGATGTTTCCCAGAGAGTTGCTGGCGCAAACAGAGACCAAAGCTCCCAGAGGACCTCACCATGATTCAGGGTTGGGGGTGGGCTGGAGGTGTCTGGACTCGTGAACTGGCTTGACACCCAGAAGTCCATGCCAAACCCATGGCTTGGGCTGGAAGCCTCTGGGCCCCAACTCCCCCAAGCAGGGTGGGGAGGCTCTGGGAACGATGGCTGAGTAATGGCGAAAAGCAGAAATCTCTGGAACCTACGCGTGGGATCCTGCACGGCAGCCCCATGGTTACTGTGGTCCAGGACGTGCTGGAGTGGGCAGCACCAACTCCCATCTGTGCTGCTATGGTAACAGGGCAGAAACTGGGGCGAGCTACTGGGTAAGTGGGGCCCACGTCTCCGTCTCTCTCTACCTGGCATTAAGCCTGGAGCGGCCGCAGGGTCCTGAGACAATGTGGATGTGAGGCAGGCAGAGGAGCTACACTCGAGATCTTACTAAAGGAGGCACTTGGGTGCTTGGGCGGTCAGTCGGGGAAAGAAGAAATATAACCACAGTTCCACCCCAGAACAGTGAAGCAGTCACCCCATCGCATACTCAGCACAGCCTGCCTCGTTTTAAATTACAGTTAGGGCTCTACCAGTACACAACAAAGTCTTTCAGTCTTTATCTCAATTTCCCCTATAATATTTTGCACTGCAGAAGGCACACATTTTTGTTGGAAGGAGGGAAGGAAAGAGGGAAAGAAGGAGGGAGGGACTGTAGGTCTAGGAGAGTCCAGAGGAGCGACTTAGAGCTTGCAGCTGGACTAATAAGGGCAGGCTTCCTGGCAGAGGTAACCTGTGAGGGGCCTTGAAGGAGGAGTACCCTGAGAGGATCTTTGGAGCGTAAGCGTTCCTGGAAACTGTGCTTTACAGTTCTAGGTCCCTGCAGCATGTCAGGGGCTAAGGTTATAGCAGGTGCTATCTCCATGTCCTCACCCTCTCTTCTCGTCCTCAGCCTCCCAGCAATTCTATGATTTGGGGATTCATTTTTTTTTTTGGAAAAGAATACAGATATATCTTACTTTTGCAAGTTTTACAAAATATACTGAAAACATACCCCCAGGTGAGTGCATTGCCGGGGCCCCTCTCGGGACCCCGAGGCTTAAGCCTCATTAGCTTCCAGTAGCAGGGCTCTGCCTGCAGGAGCCCTCCCCCTCCGCCTGGGCTGGAGGGGGAGGGCAGAGGCTGTTAAAGGCTTTACGGGCCAAGAGTCAAGCTGACCTGAAATGCAAAGGCATCCTTGACCAGAGCCTCCCCAGACAAGAAGCTGGACCTGTATCTCAGGAAGATCTGAAAGGAGATCTGCAGGACTAGTCCGCCCAGGTCGTGGGCTTTACAGGGGCCAGGGCACCACGTGTGTCATTAAAGCCACACTCATGGGCGCCTGCTCCTTCCAAGCACGTCCTCCAGAAGAGACACATTTTCAATAAATTGTAAAGAAATACTCAGAGATGAGAGTTGTTAGGACGAGAACGATAAAGAAGAGACAAAGGAGGAAGCAAACAGTGAGCTGCCTGGAGAAGGCTGTCAAAGGTGGTGCCCGCTGTATCTGCTCACTCCCCTCCCCACCGATGTCACCATCCCGGGCTCCTGGCCTTGGTGTTGCGATCTGGCTATGCTTCTACAAGAGACCTGTATTTAGGACCAGAACGAGCACTGTGACTGCAGGGCCAAGTCACTTCAGTTGTCCAGGCCTCAGTGCTCTCATCTATAAAATGAGGGGTGTGCCCAGAGCAGCCACTGTCTTTTCCTGCACGACACCCATGCAGATACCCTTGGCGTGCCCCTCCTTCTCCCTGTAGAGAGCACATGGAAATTTGAGATGGTGAGAGAGGGGTGAGTATAGGATCAACCTTGCGTCCTTGATAATTTATATTTTAAAAAGTAAATCATGGGACTTCCCTGGTGGTCCAGTGGGTAAGATTCCGCACTCCCAATGCAGGGGACCCGGGTTCGATCCCTGGTCAGGAAACTAGATCCCACATGGCGCACTAAGAGTTTGCATGCCGCAACTAAGAGTCTGCATGCTGCAACTAAGAAGTCTGCATGCCATAACTAAAGATGCTGCATGCTGCAACTAAGACCCTGCACAACATAAATAAATAAATAAAAGATAAATAAATATGAAACATACTTATAAAGAAAAAAGTAAACCATTATTGCCCAATGATGTGAAGTAACTTAATGACACTCAAGAATGGTTAAAATGAAAACAAAAAGGTTAAAATGCTAAATTTTGTGTTATGTGTACTCATCACAATAAAAAAAATGGAATTAAAAAAGTATAACTTCAACAAAATGATTTTTTTTTTTTTTTTTTTTTTGGCGGTACGCGGGCCTCTCACTGCTGTGGCCTCTCCCATCGTGGAGCAACAGGCTCCGGACGCGCAAGCCCAGCCGCTCCGCAGCATGTGGGATCTTCCCGGACCGGGGCACGAACCTGCGTCCCCTGCATCGGCAGGCGGACTCTCAACCACTGAGCCACCAGGGAAGCCCAAACTGAATATTATTTTTAAACACACATATACACATACAAAGTAAATCATTTGCAATTTTTAAAGCACTTTTGACTATTATAAGTTCCTTTTGTTATGACCACTGAGGGCCACATGCCTTGTGGGCTTTCCCACAAGGAACCTACCTGTTTTGAGATTCTCTTCCACATCAGACCCAGCCTCTGAAAGGACTGCTCTGTCTGGGCAGGTGGCACCAGGCCTGAGAGAAGTAGCAGCTGCAATGCTCAGCCCCCAGCTGCCCAGCTGGTCTGGGCCCCATACACACCCACCATCCTGGTCACGGTCCCTCTCTATGTCCTCACAGCCCACCTCCCTCCAGCAGAGAGGCTTCTCCTCCATTCCCTGGAAACCCAACACGCCCTGGGCAACTGCACCCCATGTACACACCTGGAGCTGGTCGCCCAGCCACTGAAATGCAATAAATCCTGGTTCTGTTCTGATGACGAAGAGTCCAAGTGCAAACTGTAGTACAAGACCCCAGGACACAGCCCGCCAGGATACCTGCCACCCGATAGAAAGGTCCTGGTGAGCTCAGCTCCTTGGGAGTTCCACAGGGAACAGTTGGGTGAGGGCAGAGGGCACAGCACTGCTAAGGGGCTATGGGAGATTTGGCCAGTCTGTAGGATGAGGGCTGGACCCAGCCAGAGCTCTGGGCCAGTTGCCAATGGTTACATTCCCCATGAAGTTCAGAATAGGCCACACTTGGCAGCAATGCACCTGGGAAGTGGGCAGGGGTAGGGCAAGATCTAACCAAGGACCATCCTGGAGTGTGCCATGGCACTTGGTCCTGGGTCATCACGGGGTAGGTGGAGCTGGAGTTGTGGCATCAGTGTCCGGCTTCCATGTAACTTTTGTCTGTCTGGATCCTCCCCCATCCCTCCTATATAGTCAGGGCTCCCAGCCACTCTGACCCCACTCTCTCTCCCTCAGTGCACTCTCCCCATCCCCAGCAGAAGGGAGCTGGACTCCTAAGGGCTGCTGCTACCTCTCAGCATTTAATGACTCCTTAGCAGTGATCCCTACACCCAGGTGTGCATCAGGATCTCTGGGAGGCTTGGCTGGAGTCTGGGGGAAGGTGTTAACCACACTGTGAAATGGTGGGGGGGGGACCTGATATCAGAGAGGGAAGGGGCTGCAGCCCACTCTGGACCTGATAGCTAAGCACTCATTGCGCAGTGATGCTTTGAGAAGGCAAAGAGGAGGCAGATGAACATGCAGATTCCTCCGAAGGACACCAGTTGCTCAGGCCGCTGAGAGGTGTCCAGAACCAGCCATAGGATCAGGGCCAGGAAAGCAGCAAGGGCTAGAAAGGGCTCCCTGCGGGAGAGGGGCAGAAAATCATCACTGTCAGCATCTCCTCACCCCCACACAATAGCACCCAGGGCCCCAGAGAAAGGGTACTCAGGGCTGGTGAGGGCAGAGAGAGAACGCTGTGTAACCTCAGACAGGCCACATAGCCTCTCTGAGTCTAGTTTCCTCATTGGGTAAACAAAGCCAAAGACACCCCATTTCTCAAGGTTGCCGAGAGGACTAAATCAGAGGATGTGTGCACTCAGCTTAGCATGGTGCCGAGCACATGGCCCCATCGAGAGGCAGGAATTCTCAAAGCTGCAATGATGCTCAGCTCAGCCCAGCCTCTGACCTTGCCAGGGTGAGGTGGGGCCTGTGTGGGCTAGAACTCAGTACCATGGACCATGGGCTCTGCTTCCCCAAAGCCCAGAAGCAGTAGTGTCAGTCTGGAATGCAGAGTTGAGCACCTGAGAGCTAGGGCTGGATGCAACTTTTACAGCAACACCTCCCTCCCTGGGGCTGGGATTTGCTTGTCCAGGAGGCAGCCTGAAATGTTCAAGAGCCCAGGTCTGGGTACTGGGTGAACAAGGTCTAGCCCCGACCCAGTCTCCAACTCACTGGGTACTATAACCACAGATAAGGTTCACTGAGCACCTATTATGTGCCAGGAACTATGCTGGGTGCTGAGAGACTTCCAGTAACTGTCCTCATCTTAGAGATGAAGAAACGGAGGCCCAGGAAGTTAAATGACTTGCCCACAGCTGCCCATCTAGAAAGTAGAAAAGCTGAGATCTTAGCCCAGGCACTCTGGCAGCAAATCTATTCCCTTAACTAGTTCTGTACACCGTCACCAGCCGGAAAGAGGAGGACCCAGGACCTGAAATCCATCAGGCTAACCCCAGAGTTGACTTTATTTTTGGTGTGTTTCCCAAACTCCTATCATCCCAGTTCCATTGGCACGATTTCTGCCCTGTCTCTGTGCCACCTGTACTATTTTCCTTGAAGTTAACTCATTTTATAAAAACTGAAATGCATGTTTGGGGTTTTGTTTTTTTTTTTTTTTTGGAAGGGGGTTGTTTTTAATAGCTTTATTAGAGATATGATTTTTTTAACTTTTTATTTTATATTGGCATATAGCCGATTAACAGTGTTGTGATAGTTTCAGGTGCACAGCAGAGCGACTCAGCCATACATATACATGTATCCTTTCTCCCCCAGACTCCCCTTCCATCCAGGCTGCCACATAACATTGAGCAGAGTTCCCTGTGCTACGCAGTAGGTCCTTGTTGGTTATCCTTTTTAAATATAGCAGTGTGTACATGTCAATCCCAAACTCCTTAACTATCCCTTCCCTCCACCCTTCCCCACCTGGTATTAGAGGTATGATTGACATAATAAATAGAACATGTTGAAAGTGTATAATTTGATAGTTTCGACATATGTATACACCATGAAACCATCACCACTATCACAGTGAGCGTATTATATCCATCACCCTCAAAAGCTTCTTCATACTCCTTTGTAATTCCTTCCCTCATCCCCAGGCAGCAAATGATCTGTTTTCTGTCACTAGGTGAGTTTGCAATTTCTAGGATTTCATAGGAATGGAATCATACAGTACATATTTTTTTGTCTGACTTCTTTCACTTAGCGTAATTATTTTATTTTGAGATTCATCCATGTTTTTGCATGCATTCATTTCTTTGTATTGCTGAGTAGTATTCCATTGTGTGGATATACCACAGTTGGCTTATACATTCACCTGTTGATGAACATTTAGGTTGTTTCCGGTTTGGGGCTATTGCGGATAAAGCTGCTATGAACATTCAAACATTCATGTGCAAGTCTTTATGTGGAAGTACGCTTTCTTTTCTCACTATAAGTGGAATGGGTGACTCATATGGTAGATCTAACTTTTTAGGAGACTGCCAAACTGTTTTCCAAAGTCATTTTACATTTTTCCATTCCCACCAGCAGTATGTAAACGTTCCAGTTCCTCTGCATCTTTGCCAACATGGTTGGTATGGTTACTCATTTGAATTCTAGTCATTCTAGCAGACATACAGCAGTATCTCTTTGTGGTTTTAATTTGCATTTCCCTAATGACTAACGATGTTGAGCATTTTTCCATGTGTTTATTTGCCACTTATATATCTTCTTTAACTAAACATCTGTTAAAATATTGGGCCCACCCTTAAACTGGGTTTTCTTATTTTTGAGTTTTGAGAGTTCTTAATACATTCTGGATGCAAGTCCTTTGTTAGGTATATGACTTTCAAAGCTTTTCTCCTAATCATAGCTTACGTTTTTTATTCTCTTAACCAAGTCTTTTTGAAGAGCAAAAGTCCTGAATTCTGATGAAGTTTAATTTATCATTTAAAAAAATGGATTGTGATTTTGGTTCTGTATCTAAAAAATTTACTTAACTCAAGGTCACAAAGATTTTCTCCTACGTTTTCTTACAGTAGTTTTATAGCTTCAGGCTTTACATTTAGGTTTATGATCTATTTTCAGTTAATTTTTTAATATAATGTGAGGCATGGATCAAAGTTCCTTTGTTTCTCTCTCCTCCTCCTATTCTTCTCCTCCTTCTTATTCTACATATGGATATCCTATTGTTCTAGAAGAATTTGTTGAGATGATTATTATTTCTTCACTGAATTGTCTTAGCACCCCTGTCAAAAATCAATTGGTTATATATATGTAGGTCTATTTCTGTACTCTCTATTCTATTCCATTGATCTATTTGTCTGTCTTGATGCCAATACCACATTGTCTTGATTACTGTAGCTTTATAATAAGTCTTAAAGACAGGTAGTGTAAATTCATCAACTTTGTTCATCTTTTTCAAAGTCGTTTTGGTTATTCTAGGTTCTTCACATTTCCATATGAATTCCAGAATCATGTTTTGATTCCTATCCCAAAAGTCTGCTAGAATTTTGATTGAATACTCTTAGAATCTATAGATTAATTTGAGGAGAATTGATATATTAAAAATATTGACTCTTTCAATCCATGAACTTGATATTTTGCTCCATTTATTTGTCTTTAATTTCTCTCAGCAATGTTTTGTAGTTTTCCATGCACAGGTTTGCAGGTCTTTTGTCAGATTTATCCTTAAGTATTACATATGTTTTATGCTATTCTAAATAACATTTATAATTTTAATTTATGATTGTTTGTTGTTAGTATATAGAAATACTTTTGTTTTTTGTATGTTGAGCTTGTATCCTTCAAACTTGCTAAACTCACTTATTAGTTACACTAGTTTTTTTGGTAGATTCCATAGGATTTTCTATGTAGACAATCCTGTTGTCTGTGAATAAAGACAGCTTTACTTCTTCCTTTCTAATCTACATGCCTTTTATTTCTTTTTCCTACCCGACTGCACAAGCTAGAACCTCCAGTACAATGCTGAATAAAAGTGGTGAGAATGGACGTTCCTACCTTGTTCTTGATTTCAGTGGGTAAGCACTCAGTCTTTCCCAGTTAAGTATGAGGTTAGCTGTAGATTTTTGGTAGCTGGTCTTTATCAGATTGGGGACGTTCCCTTCTATTCCTAGTTTGCTCAGAATTTTTATCAGAAACGGGAGTGGAATTTTGTCAAATGCTTTCTCTGATTATGATGTGCTTTGGTGTGGTTTTCTTCGTGTTTCTTGTGCTGTAGGTTTGTAGAGTTTCTTGGATGTCTGGGTTTATAATTTTCATCAGATTTGGAATTTCTTGGATATAATTTCTTCAAGTATTTTTTTCTTCCCTCCTTCTCCTTTGGAGATTTCAATTACTTGCCTGTTTGCCTACTTAATGTGCCATGGTTAACTGATGCTCCGTTTGACTCTTTCAAGTTTTTAAAAAATTTGTTAGGTAGAACCTGAGCAGCGTTTATTCTGTGGTTAATTTTTCCCTGTTACTGACCCAAGATCTTTCTTAGTACTCTAAACAATATCTGGTGAATCATGAGGTTTTCCACTCTGATTATTGAGAGCAAACACTACTCCTGACCCTGTGTGATCTCTGGGCACTGTTCTCTAATCCTTTTCAGTGGTTCTTTTCTAGGCCTTGCATAGTTTCCTCATACGCATTCACTGATCAGAACTCAGTTGAATACTGGAGGAGAACCCTCTGCAGATCCCGGGAACAGATCTCTCCCCTCTGGTGCTCTGCATTGTGAACTCTAGTCACCTTGGCTTTCCTGAAGTCCAAGCTCTGTCTTTTCAACTCAGGAAATCTACTGGCCCCACCTTAATGCCTCTTTCCTGCACTGTGGCCTGGAAACCCCCTCAATGCAGTAAGTTGGGGCAATCATAGAGCTCATCTCATTGGTTTCCTATTTCTCAAGGATCACTGTCCTTTGTTGCCTGATGCCCAATTTCTTAAGAGCCATATACTATTTGTTCTGGATTTTTAGTTGCTTCAAGCGAGAGGATAAACCTGGTCTCTGTTACTCCATCTTGACCTGATTTTGGAAGCCGAAATCAAATGCATGTATTTTAAAAACAGTTTATTGAGACAAAATTCACATACTATACAATTTTCCCATTTAAAGAGTATGGTTCAGGGCTTCCCTGGTGGCGCAGTGGTTAAGAATCCGCCTGCCAATGCAGGGGACACGGGTTTGAGCCCTGGTCCAGGAAGATCCCACAGGCCGCGGAGCAACTACGCCTGTGTGCCACAGCTACTGAGCCTGCGCTCTAGAGCCCACGAGCCACAACTACTGAAGCCCGCGTGCCACAACTACTGAAGCCCATGCACCTAGAACCCATGCTCTGCAACAAGAGAAGCCACCGCAATGAGAAGCCTGAACACCGCAACGAAGAGTAGCCCCTGCTCGCTGCAACTAGAGAGAAAGCCTGGGTGCAGCAACAAAGACCCAACGCAGCCAAAAATGAAAATTAATTAATTTTTTTAAAAAAGAGTATGGTTCAATGGTTTTTAGTATATTTACAGGGTTGTACAACCGTCACTGCAATCAACTTTAGAACATTTTCATCAGCCCAAAGAGGAACCCCACACCTCTACTCACCACCCCCATCTTCCCATCCCCCTCCAGCCCTAGTCAGTCACTAATCGGCACTTCCCTGGTGGTGTTGTGGTTAAGACTCCGAGCTCCCAATGCGGGAGGCCCGGGTTCAATCCCTGGTCAGGGAACTAGATCCCACATGCATGAGCAACTAAGAGTTCATATGCCACAACTAAGGAGCCCATGAGCCGCAACTAAGGAGCACACCTCCCGCAACTAAGACCCGGCACAACCAAATAAATAAATAAATATTTTTTAAAAATCACTACTCTACTCTCTGTCTCTATAGATTTTCCTATTCTGGACATTTCATATAAATGGAATCCTACAGTATATGGTTCTTTGTGACTGGTGCCTTTTACTTAGCATAATGTTTTTAAGCTTTGTCATTATTGTAGCATTTATCAGTACTACCTTCTTTTTATGACCAAATAATATTCCATGATATGTATAGACACAATTTATTCAGCCATTTAATGGTTGATGGGCATTTGGATTGTTTCCACTTTGGCTATTATGAATAATGATGCCATGAACATTTGCATATAAGTTTTTGGATATATGTTTTCATTTCTCTTAGGTATATACCTAAGAGTGGAAATGCTGGGTATGGTAACTCCATGTATCACATTTTGAGGAACTGACATTGTTTTCTATTGCAGCTGCATCATCTTACATTTCTTTCAGGAGTGTTATGAGGGTTTCAAATTTTTTCGCATCTTTGCCAACTCTTGCTATCATTTATCTTTTTTGTTACAGCCATCCTAGTAGATGGGAAGTGGTATCTTGCTGTGATTTTTTTTTTTTTGGTATATAATTTGCAAATATTTTCTCCCATTCTGTGGATTGTCTTTTCACTTTGTTGATGGTGTCCTCTGAATCAAAACATTTTAGTTTTTATACAGTCTAGTTTATCTGCATGTATTTTTCTTTTTTTCCTTGGCCATGCCATGCAGCTTGCAGGATCTCAGTTCCCCAGCTGGGGACTGAACCTGGGGCCATGGCGGTGAAAGCATCAAATCCTAACCACTAGACCACCAAGGAACTCCCTACCTGCATATGTTTTTTTAAAGGAAACTTTATAACAATACCTCAAATGGAAAACCAGTATCAGTGATTTGTCATAAACAGAAGATGACTGTAAAAATAAATCCTTTTATAAATCTATTTAATAAAGAGAAGGCAAATGTAAAAACAAATCTATGTATAAATAAAACTAAAACTTTGTTTATAGGCTGGCTCAAAGCATTTTGCTGTGGTGCGGGGGTCTTACTTTGGGAAACACCATTATGCCCTGCACCTGCCTGGCTTACTCATTGATTATCTTTGGGCACCAGTTTCTTCATCAACAAAAAAAGAGTACCTTTTTTAAGCCATAGAAACATTTTTTTCCAGCTAATTTTTTCTTTTTTTTGCAAACCTGTTTATAAAACAGATAAAATAGAGCTGTCTGGTTGAAATGGAGACTGGGAGGCAGGGTGTCTGATGTTCCCCTCTCCAATCTCCCTCACCTGCCCTATGGTACCTCCAAGGTTTCCAGAGCTCTAAGGAACCCAGTTTAAAAACCAGGGGATCCCAAACTGTTGTTCAGGAACATGGCCGGCTACATCAGAATCCCCTGGTGGCTAACTAAAAACATTAACTAAAGGGAAAAGAATTTCAATAAGAATAGATACATGTATATGTTTAACTGAATCACTTTGCTGTACACCTGAAACTATCATAGCATTGTTAATCAACTATACTCCAATATAAAATAAAAAGTTAAAAAAAATATTGATTCCTGGACCTCAATTCAGACTGCTGAATCAGACTCCAGGGGTGGTCCCCTGCGGCTGTATGTCTCACGCATGCTCCAGGTGATCTGATAGGAGGCACTGATATGGGTCCTCCCTGCTTGAATGGGCTGGGATATCTGAATTTAGGAAACTGTTGATTCCTGTCCTCAGGTATCATAGGCACCTGTTTTAACTGGAGCAGAGAATCAGGTGGGAACTGACAAAACGCCACAAAGATGGCACAAAGATGCCTCTGAAGCCACCCAGCAACACCTGCTCCGGGGCTCCCAGGAGGCAGGCAAGTAACATGTGCTCTCCATGGCCCAGGAGCCCTCTGGTGCGACAAGGACAAAGGACCTCCCCACCCAGCACTGGCTGTGACCCCGCAGCTGACTCAGCGGCCCTCTGCCAATGTGCCTGCCCACCCCCATACTCCCCTGGGGCCTCACTTACCTCTTAAACCAGAGGTTCGGGCCGGGATGCCCCAGAGGCTTGACACACCTCAGCAGCTTTGGCCCCAGCAGCCTCTTCAGCAGGCTGTGGGCCAGGAAGACGAGGTCCACACGGGTGAGGACACCTCACCACACAGGTGAGGGCCCTCTGGAAATCCAGGAGGCAGGCCATCAGCAGGAAGGCAGCAAATGCTGGGAGTAGGTGGAGGATGAAACAGAGACGGGGTCATCCATAATGACACTGGCGTCTGCAGGACCCCGCAGCCCTATCCTCCAGCTCCACCTTACTCCAGCCAGAGCTCTCTGAGCCTTAGTTTCTTCGTCTGGAAATGAGCACCATTGTCTCTATTTTGTCAGAGGGTCATTATGAAGTTAATTGACAGAATGTGTGTAAAAGGGCTTTGCAAACTATAAAGTGCTGACCGAAGTGCTGAGGGAGATGTTTAAGGAGGAGGCAAGACAGCATGAATCTCTGAGCATCAACGGAGCACCTGCTATGTTCCAGAGCCACACTAGGTTCCGAGGAGGACAGAGATGGATAAGTCAGTGGCTCCAGGAAGGCATTCACTTGTGTGTCAGGATCCCGTTCTGAATATTCATCAGTGACCATTTTTCTTCCTGGAATTTCCTTTTCCCCCTTTGCCCTTCTCCCCATTTGAGCTGCTAGGCCAGTCTGTGCTATATCTCAAGAGAGGAATATGATAGCAGAGGGGAACTATCTCTCCCTGGCTTATGAATTTCAAGAGCCAGAGCCCTTGAAGAATGGAAAGGACTTATAACATTTCCATTGGATAAAAAATGTAGGATGGGACATTTTGAGTAAGCGTAATCCCTCCCCCTCCCCCTCTGCTGCCAAACTAGTTAGAGGATACCCGTGGGTCCCAGAGAAGAGAACTCTGAGCCAGGGGAGGTGGCAAAGGCCCAGGCATATTTGTGGCATTGCAAGCAAAGGCGTCCTGCCCCAGGGAGGCAGCAAAATGTCACGGAGAGGAAAACGCGTGGAATGCATGGGCAGGCAGAAGGCTTCTAAGGTTCCGCACACCTCAGCAGGCACCGAAGGAGAGGAAATGATCTCTGTGAGTGGCCCAGACAGAAAGGAGACCAGAACAGGCCCACGATGGAGATGGGGGTGTCTCCACGGCTACTTGCAGCGGCAGAGAACCCAGGACCAGTTGGGGAAGTGGACAGGTTAGCAGACCCTTGAGAACTGATCGTGGATAATCACCCCCAGGGACTCCTGAAGAAAGAGGTGAAGGCATATTCCACACTGACATACGTTCAGTTCCTATCCCTCACTTGGAACAATGAAATTGAAATAGAAACTTTATTTTCCATAAGTCAAGTTATGAAAAATAAAGTTGCTTTTCTCTGACGCAGAAGTTTGTGGGCTGGGACACCTGTATGGGGGTTAGTTAGAAGCACACAGGTGAGGCTCTGCAGGGCAGCGCCAGGGATGCAGGCATAGGGCTGTGGGAAGTCAAAGGAGGGGGAGCTGGTGGGAGACAGGCACCAAGGTCAGCACGATTTATAGCACTGCCAGAATTACTCCTCACACCCATTTCACGGGTCAGTACTGTGGTGATCCCCATTTAGAGATGAGAAGTGAAGTGACTCACACAGGGAGGAAATTGGACTGGAATTCCAACCTGGGTCTGTCTGCGGCCAGCAGGGACCAGCACATCGTGTAGGAGAGAGGGCTGTGTGGACAAGTCCTCCAGGGCAGGACACGGGAGAAACATGTATTAGGAAGTATTTTCATCCTTCTAGGATCCATTCACCTCTCCAGTGATAGGATTTTCTGTTCCTTTTGGGCACCCCTCCCTACTCTTAGACCATGTGGTCCCGCGGTGTCTGACCCACTTCAGGGGGGGGAGACCACAGCATCCCCTGGGCCCAGGGATGGGCACATGACCCGAGCTAGGCCCATCAAAGGCCTCCAGGGACTTGGCTGGAAATATGGGCAAGAGGTACACTCTTCTGAGATTGGGGACGCTGAGGCCCTCCCTGTCAGTCAGCCATGGAGAAAGCCCACCTAAGGCGAGGAAGCCATTGCTATGGCTCAGACTAAGTGCTGAGAGCATGAGCTTCATTTCTCTACCACACCTACTTCAGAAAGTACGTGAAGAGCCTTGCCATAGAAGACGTGATACACCAAAGATATCAAAGAGCTGGAGGGAATCAAAATCCCGAACATGGAGAAAGTAAGGGAGAATTTAATGACTGAGACTGAGTTCCTGACAGCCAAGACAAAAGTGGAAATAGGATATGGTAGGTCATTTCCATTATCTGCTAGAAGGAATGCAATCATTTCTTCAAGAGAAACAAATCTGAGTCTGAGTGAAGGTGGACACAAGGGGAACCAAGACGGCCCTGCTCAGCTCCTGCCAAAGGAAGACTTCACGGTGTCCGACACCTCGAGGAGGAAGCTGCCAGGGCCATGAACCAGCCCCAGCGCAGCAGGGCATCCTGCTTTTGATTTCATCATGAAGACTGGGGCCCCTGCTGTCATGCCTCCATGTCCTCTCCCCTGTGTAGTCCCCACGAAGGCCTCTGCATCCACACCCACCTCCCCTGTCCATCTCCCACCTGCCAAGCCAAATCGAGCCTCCAGCTGTGAGGACCCGCCTCTCCGCCTGGGCCCTGGACCCCTCCTTCCCCGTGCCCAGGGGACCTTGCTCCACCGGTCATCTCCACCTCCTCGCTCTTCCCCTTTTTCTACAAACTCCCTGCCTCAGCTCAGAAACACAGTCAAAGTGTCTCCCTTCACAAACACACCCCCTTCCTTGACACTGCCACAGCCTTCCTTTAATATTCCCACCCAGTTCTCATTAAAAAATTTCTCACAAGAGCTGTCTAGACTTACTGTCTACACTGCCTCTCCTCCTGTTCTCCATCCAGCTTTTGCAAGTCCACCCTAAGTCACCATGACTTCCTTGTCCCTAAATCCCACGGACACTGCTCCATCCTTGGCCCGCTGGTCCCCTTACCGCAGAGATGCTGGTGATCTTCCCCTCCTTCTTGAAACCCTTTGCTCCCTGGGCTTCTGCACCGACTCTGCTCCTGGTGTCCTGCTGCTGCCCCCACCTGCACGCCTTCTCAGGCTGTCTCAGGACTCCTCTCCCTCTCTAATTCCTTCCGTGTGGCCAGTCCCCAGGTTTCCATCCACGAACCACCGCTCAATTTGTTCTCCACGCACCCCTGGGAAACCTCTTCTCCTCCTGGAGGGCCTGGCAGCGGTTACCTCCAACACACTGTCCGAAACAACTCGCCATCCCCCTCCCTGCTGAGATCCCCTCCTCCACCCCTGTTCCCTAGCTCTGGTGGGCAGTATCACCCAGCCCCGTGGTCCAAGCAGAACCCTGAGGCATCCTGGATTCCAGGGCCTCCTTCATCCTGCACAGGTGATCAGCTCCCAAGTCTGGCTGGTGTGGCTTCTCGAAGATTTCTCAGATCCGCCCCCTTCCATCCTCCAGCACTTCATCTTCTCCCATCTGGAACGTGGTCCTGAACATCTCCTTCTCCTGTCTTTCCCGCCTGCCTCTTCTGGGTTTCCACAATGTGAATCCAAACTTGACACTTCCCGGTTTAAATCCTTCAATGGCTCTCTCTGGCCTTGGAGGTAAAATCCAAGTTTCTCCAACTCCCTCCCAATACCTGGCCCCTTCTCATCCCTCCAGCCTCATCCTCTGGCACTCCCGGTCTAGAACTTTACCCTCCAGCCACACTTGAATGTTTATCAGCTGCCTGCCCACATACTGCAGGTTTTCACCTTTGCTTGTGTGTTCCTCTGCCTTCTCACTCCTATTGTCCTTCCCCTTTTACCTGGTTAACTCCTGTTCAATCTGTGAGACTGGAATGTTACCTCCTCCTGGAAGTCCTCCCTGATCACCCCCACATCCTTCCTTGGTGCTCCCAGATGGCTCTCGGCATCATGTGGAAATATTTGTTCCCCTCTCCCTTACTGATCAGAGAGTACCTTGGGAACAAGATCTGGTCTGGTTCAATTCTCATTCCCCAGCTTCTGGAACAAGAGCTGGCCCTGAGTTGGTGCTCAACAAACCTTTGTTGAGTTATTGGGTAAGTGAATGACCCTGCCCTGAGACATGGATGGCTGGGGTGGAGGTGGCTGAAACCTGGGTGGTGGGAGCCATGGGGCTAAGCAGGAGTGTCTGTCTCCCTGGTGGGGCTGGGCCCCAAGCTCACCAGTACATAGCAGGCCTGTGCAGGTCCACCGAAGCAGCTGTGCGTGCTCCCTGCAGAAGCGTCTCACCCTCAGGGCTGGCTGCAGGCTCCTCTTGGGGAGAAGACCAGCAGGGTCTATGAGTGGCGCCCCTGACTCCCACCCCTGTGGGGATTCTCAACACCTCCAGGTAGAAGCCACTCAGGTACGTCCCCAGTAAAATGGCAACATGGGGCGAGCCAGGCACTGGCCTTGACATCCCACAGGGTTACAGGGCAACCCTTGCCCAGAGCAAACTAAGGAATGGCTCAGGCCGTCCGCTCCTTCCGGCCTCTGTCTGTACCAGCTGTGTCTCAGCCTGGAGGAGCACCACTACCCCGGTGATAATCCTGCCTCCAGGGTTTGGGAAGGAACCAACTGAGACAATAAGGAAGAACCTTATCAACATACAGAAATGCACAAACCACGATGGCTGCCTCCCCTCCCCTGTCCCATTTCCAGCTGTCTGAGGAGCCATGTGGGGAGGCGCCCAGCTCTGCATTTACTCCTGTGGGACATTATCCTCTGAGTCAACAGCACCTCCCAGAGAGAGGAAGTGTGAACAGTCCACTGGCAGCTGTCACACAGCCCCACTGTCTTCTGGACCCGGTGCAAATGCCAATTCTTGTCGGGTCACTTGGTCACTTGTCTGTCCCTGGAGGAAAGGCTGGTACCTGAATATCTCTGAGGTCTCCCTGGCTGAGCACGTAGGAGATGCTCACTCACACTCATTCAGCCACCAGTCACTTTTTAAAGGAAACTCTCTCCCCTCTCTCTGTCCCCACTGCCCACCTCCTAAGTAAGGCATTTTTCCTCAATCTCATCCCAAGGCAGACAGATGGAATCCGCAACCCCACCTGGCTCAATGCTTGAGACCGAGCAGGACCCTAAGGGCCTTCTGGGCACAGAAGCCTATGTCCCCCGTTTCTTGTTTGTAGGGAACAGACTCCAGCCTCCATGACCTTCCCTGAGTCCCAAAGGGCAGATTCAAACAGTTGTTAATCAGGGAAGGGAAGGGATGCAGAGACAAGGGAGGAACAGCCAAGAAACAATAGTGCAGCCTTGGGGCAGGGTCCTGGGTCCCCTTCAAGGGAAACACATAACAATATCTTTGAGCTCTTTACAGAACTAAAACCCAACAGATGGGAAATGTCAGCGTTCTTCATTCCAGGAAAGATCACCTGAGCCCAGATTAAAGGAACCAGAGAAGCTCATCAAGAAGATTACCTGAGGGCTTCCCTGGTGGCGTAGTGGTTGCGAGTCCGCCTGCTGATGCAGGGGACGCGGGTTCGTGCCCTGGTCCGGGAGGATCCCACATGCCGCGGAGCGGCTGGGCCCGTGAACCATGGCCGCTGAGCCTGCGCGTCCGGAACCTGTGCTCCACAACGGGAGAGGCCGCAGCAGTGAGAGGCCCGCGTACCGCAAAAAAAAAAAAGATTACCTGAAACAAAAGTAAAGGGGTGCAGGCCCTGCACACACCCTAGTCTTGTCAGCCACCCCACCCTTGAACCATTGCTATAAAACTCCTCACCAAATGCTCCTGGGTAGGGACACACAGTTTTCGAGGGCGAGAGCTGGCTGTGTCTCCCTTTGCCTGGCAAAGTAATAAAGCTATGCTTTTCTACTTCACCCAAAACTCTGTCTCCGAGATTCGATTTGGCACTGGTGCGCAGAAGCCAAGTTTTGGGCAACACGCTCTCATCAGCTCAGGATCTGGTCAGTCAGGAACCCCCCACCCCCAGTAGGCCTGGGTGTCAGGAGGCCAAGCTCTAGGTTCGATTTGCTGCCTGTGTGACCTGGGTCCATCTCTCTCCCTCTCTGGGCTTCAGCCTCCCCATGTGAAAGGAGGGGCCTGGCCCAGTCTAGGGGTTTTCAAACTAAGCTTCAAGGTTCCCTGAGGTGTCCCAGAGACCGAATGGGGTAGAAGGCAGATGGGGAGTAAAGAGGGGACCAGGCTGGTTCAGGGACCCCATCCAACTTCAACCAGAGCAGCTCCTCAGTATAAATTGGGGTCCCCCATGGGATTTTCATTCTGGCCGCTTCAAAGCAGATTGGGAACCTCTGGCCTGGCTCACCTCTGAGGCCAAGGTCAGCAGGACTCATCTGTTGGCTAAAACACGTTTACTCCTTTCTTCAGCAAAGGTCCAGTGAGCCCCTTCCCTGTCAGGAGGCCAGGTTCCCCACAGGGGCCTCCTCCCCGGGCCAGCCCACATCCTTCCTGGAGACGACCTACCACCCTGAGGAGGGCTCGGGGCCAGCCTTGCTCCCGCTGTCCCTGACTTCTGCAGGGCTTGAGTCACTGTGCCAGGGTCCCGGCCTTCCTCCTAAAGCCACCAGAGATGGACCGGAGTGTGCCTCCCGCCTCACGCGAGAATTAGAGCTGGGGGCCTGGAGTGCGGAGAGACCCAGGCTGCCACCAGTGTGCCCACAGTCGCCTCGGGAGTGGACTGGGGACTTATCCTTTAATTTCTTATTTTTTCGGCTGTGCGGCGAGGCATGTGGGATCCTAGTTCCCCAACCAAGGATCGAACCCACGCCCCCCTCACCACCACCCCCCCCCCCCACAGTGGAAGCACAGAGTCTTAACCACTGGATGGCCAGGGAAGTACCTTCCTCCTTATCATTCAGATCACAGCTGAAATGTCACTTCCTGGGTGAGCCCCTCCCTGACCTTTCTGACGAGGGCAGGCTCTACTGGCATATGATAGGTGTGCACAGATGTTTAATGAGTGATTAAGGGGGCTGCTCTGTGTGGAGGAGGTCAACACACTGCGGGGGTCATAAGTGTTCAAGCAAAGAGGTGAGGAGGAGGTGGGGGCGGGAGGAAGATGATGAACAAAGGCCCCTCTCACCAGGCGGGGCCAAACCAGCATGGGGGAGGGGACAGGCCAGGCTTTCCAACAGCTCAGCCCCCATGTTCTCCAAACCACCAGCCGCTGATGTGAGAGAGCTGGCCTCTCTTAGGCTCGGTGTGTCGTCCTCCGTGCACCAGACCTTGCAGCTGAAAGACAAAGTCAGGGCCCAAAGCTGAAAGGGGAGGCTAGGCAGGACCCAGATGAGCGGCTGGGCGAAGGGCAGAGGATGGAAGGGAGGAGGCGGGGAGCGGGGAGCTGTGGCCTGGCATAGCCTCTCCCGTCCCAGAGCTCAACCCTCATTGTGCCAGGGGCCCCAGTGACAGAGGAAGGCCCCCGCTCCCTGCACTCCTGAACCTGTGAGAGGCAAGTCCTTGTAAATCTGGGAGGTCAGGCAGAAACAGGGCAAGGCCTGCCCACTTCAAAGAGAAGGAAAGGAAGGAATTGTGTATAGCATGTGTATGTATCTGAAAGGCTTTTTTCTGAAGACAGGTCTTAGCTTTCATCACTCACCGCAACAGGTTAAAACCATTGCCATTAAGTGATATTTTCATTGTATTACACTCTCTCATCTCTGAAAGATGGAGAGACAATATCCTGAAGACAACATTCCAGTCCCTGGATCCAACTATGCCTGAAACCAGTACTACCCCTGGGCTTTTCAATTACAGGAGCCAATATAGTCCTTTTTTTTTTTCTTTTTCTTTCTTTCTTTTTTTTTCTTTGCTGAAGCTCAGTACATAGGCCTAAACTCATCTGTAAATAAGAGCCCTAACGACGACTCCATCTCTCTTCACTCCTGTCCCCCCTCTTTTTCTTCCCCTTAGGTAGCACCCTACCTTGCCCAAGCACCAGACTGGCTAAGCTCACATACCCAGGAGCACACATGCAAGGGCACACATGAGCAAGCCCACGTAGGGAAGTACTCACACAGGCAGAGCCTGGGAAAGCCCAGCCACCCATGCACATACGCAAACACAGACACACAGCTGCACGGAGAGGGGCAGGCTCTTCTTCCTACTCACATATTTGTGGTCAACAAGTCCCTCTCAGGGAGATGGAAGCGTGTTTCCACGGGGACGGGCTGGATCCAACCTGCTTGCGTTTTGGCCTGTCTTCTCATCTCAGTGGAAATTCCTGGGCAGAGTCCAGAGTTGGAGTTGGCTGGGCCTCCCACCTGGCTTTGTCCAGCACGGTCTCCAGAGCCCAGGGCCACGGCCGGGGCAGGGACCCTGGCCTCTCTCAGGGAAAAGAGGAAACGGGGCAAGTGGGCCTCACTCTAGGCCTGGCCTGCGGAGCTCCTGCCTCATAACTGAATCTGCCTTCCTCCTCAATAACGCCTTCCTCTCCACTCTTTCCTGCTCCCAAACAGGCCCACCTCTTCCAGGAAGCTCAGCTTTATTACTCTCTCTCCCCATATCCCCTCCTGGGGCCTCCTTTTCCACCTGCCATCAGTGCTATTCAGTTTTTTGGATCATGTGTTTTATCGTTCGTTTTGCATCTTACACAGTCTCCCTTTCCTCACTGGATCAGTAATTATAACAGCAACCTATTTTCCTGAGCTTGAAGATAAGGAAAGCAGTGTAGTGCTATAAATAATAAAAGTGTTTCAGGTCTAAGTGGTCTTGAAAACAAAACAAAATCGCAGCTTGCCCTTTGGTTCCATGGCTTTTTAACTGACACCGAAGCAACAGTGTGCAAAGTCAATGGACAAAGCCTTTAACATTTCAGTCCTCAAACTAAACATTAAACTTATCTGACAGGATTGACAACATCTCCTTAATAATTAATCATACACACTCAGGACAAAATCCTTTATGATGCATAAACACTTCCTGGTAACACAGAGGTGGAGTTACCAGCACAGGCTGGTTGTTTTGGAAGTTTGGGAACCATGATGGATGAAGGGTGGGGGGTACCCCTTCTCTTTAAAAACATTTTTTTTTGTCATTCTGATTACCAAAGTATTACACATGCATCAGCAAACATTTAAACATTATAGAAATATACAAAACACAGGAAGTTAAAAATCCCTCTAATCTGAGCCTTCCAGATATGACCACCACTGAGCTTGTGGAATTTTTCTCCAGACATTTTTCATAAGTGAATACTCTTTTGGGTTATTCATTTTACAAAAGAGGCTTATACTATACCAGGTTTTTTGCAGTTTGCTCTTTTGGGTGGAGAGCAACACTGTGCCCCACTCACTCTGTTGGAGGCTTGTGTGCTGCCTTGATTATAAACTAAACGTTTGTGGCATCATCTGGTTCATCCTGAGCAGAACACCTGCCACCATGGGCAGCCTCCACAGGGATGGGCTTGTAGCTGCCCTGGCAGGGGGCCTCATCAAGCCCCGGTGAAGGGCAGACGGGACTGTACTTGCTTCTCTGCCTCTGCCCACTTCTAACTTCTTCCTCCCCTCCTTCCCCCCTTTCCTGCTCCCTCTCCCCTCCCCTTCCCCCCTCCTCCATCCTCTCCTCTCTCCTCTCCTTCCTCTCTTGGTGCCCAGAGAGAAGCCAGGAGGCACAACACATCCAGGAGGAGCCAAACTTGTTCCAAAACATTCCCTACGCTGCACCTTAGAGCCTTGACATCTTCGTGTGCCCTGATCTCTCCAACAAGGATTTAATAGGCTGTGTGTCTTAAAATGAGCCCTTAGAGCCCAAAGGTCTAGATTCAGTCCTGGTTCTGAAAGTTAACTGGTTTCCTCATCTGTAAAACGTGAGGTAATAGTACCTACCTCATAAATAAATATTGATGGGGATTAAATGAGCAAATGCAGGTGAGGTGTTTGGCAGAGAGGCTGGCACCATCAGGCTGGCCGGTGTCATCGCTGTCACAGGTCCCATCTCAGGGCTGTCTGGACACACTGCTCTCCTCCTCCAGGCCAGGAGACCCTGTGTTGCTCCCCTGCTCCTGCCCTGAAGGAGGGGCAGTCAACCAGCGATCCTGGTCCCCCAGAAACCAAGTGCTCTTTTCAGGTGGAATTTGGCTGAGAGCCACAGGCTGGGCGGTTGGGAGGCTGGGTGGGTTGGGATGAGCCCCCAGGGAAAGAACAAGAGCTGGAGGACTTCATGGGTCCTGGCTGTGCCCCATCCAGCTGTGTGACCTTGGCGTGTCACTTGACTCCCTGTGGCCTGTTTCCTGAGGAGATGATCTCACTGGGGTGGTACAGTGAGGCCTGGAACTGAGCCAGGGCTGGGGTGCTAGGTCCAGAGCAGGGCGAGGCAAGGAATATATATATATCTAATGACACAGACTTGTCACAGTTGCAGCATCTGAACTTGTTGTATAAAAAGGAAATCTGTAAATCTGTAACTTGGCAACATTTTACAACGCTGTATATTAAAGATGGCTTTCTCAAGAAATCCAGAACCACACAGCCCTATGCTCAAACACTTGTGACATTTGTGCCTCTGCATTTAAAGGTGCTGTGATGGACAGCTGGCGTGCCAGGGTTCGAGAAGAGTGGATGGTTTGAAGTGCTTGCCTTTGCCTGTGCAAAATCAAGTGGCTGCCTCTGTTCCTATGTTACTGTAGATTTGATAGTGTCTGTTCCTGTTCCCTTCTCCAGGGAGCTTCTCTGTAGACTAACAGCACCACCCACCAAGTGGTGGAGATGCTGGTGTCTGGGTAGTCGTGGTTTTCTGTTGGACATTTGAATGTGATAAACAATCCAGCATCACTGGGGAAATACTACATGTGGAATGTGCACGTTTCCAGGGGGCGAACATTGTCAGTCAAGAGGTTTGCAATGATTTCCTTCCTGCCAAAAATAAATGTGAAACTGCAAACAAAAAAAAAGGCCTGCACGTTGCTATATATATATATATATATATAGCAATGTGTGTGTGTGTGTGTGTGTGTGTGTGTGTGTGTGTGTGTGTGTGTATCGTGTATCTTTCCCCCCTTCCAATCAAAACAAAACAGAAGCACTTAGAAGGATTTATAATGAGGAGGTTGCTCCACCTCTCCCATCCCTGTCCCACTCCTCAGAGGCAACCCCTTACCTGTTTCTGGCTTCAGTTCTCTGGCGCCACTCCTGTTTCAGGGGAATTCTTGGTCTGAGTGGTAGAGAGTCCCTTCTCCTTGCCATACTCTGATATAATGAAGAGGATATTTTTACAAGGGGTGAGTGAAACATTCAGAACTGTAAGAGGCAGACCTCGTCAGAAGGGACGTTCAACAGTCCCCTTATTTTCTTCTCACAGTTTTGCCTGCTCTCACCTCTTGGCTCTTCACAGATAAGGCCTTTTTCATCACACCTATTCATGAGTCCAAGCAGTGACTAAAAAGAGAGGCTCCTCCCTGGTCAAGTTCCGTGAGCATGAGGTTGTCATTCCTCTTTCCTAAACCTGCTTCTCTCTCTCTTACACCTGGGCGGTTAGCAGAAAGGACATTCAATACAATGGTTCCTTTCTCATTTGGGGCATTGGAAGATAGGATTCCTATAGTCCTAGAAGAAATATGCTAAACTGGAAAGAGTGTACAAATTCTGATGACACAGAGCAAAATACAAAAACCGAAGAAAGGGGACTTCTCTGGTGGCGCAGTGGTTAAAGAATCCACCTGCAAATGCAGGGAACACGGGTTTGAGTCCTGGTCCGGGAAGATCCCACATACCGCGGAGCAGCTAAGCCCGTGCGCCACAACTACTGAGTCTGCGTGCCTAGAGCCCATGCTCTGCAACAAGAGAATCCACTGCAATGAGAAGCCCGTGCACCGCAACGAAGAGTAGCCCCAGCTCGCCGCAACTAGAGAAAGCCCGCGCGCAGCAACGAAGACCCAACGCAGCCAAAAATAAATAAATTTATTTAAAAAAAAAAAACTGAGGAAATATCTTAGACGCGTATGCCCTCTGCTTGTAACTCTTACACACTTTCCGTAAGAAGGGACCCTCACGAGACTGAGAGCACAGTGGTCTTCTAGCACCTATACAGCAAGTCCAGGTGTTCACAGAGGAAGGAAATACTCCAAACACCCAAAACGCCAAACTCCCCTGCCCCAGCTTACTTGCTGTGACTATCCCAGCGTCTCCTGCTACAGTCCACCCCTTGACCCTTTCTATTCATTGGGAACAGATGGGCACAAATGGCCATTATCCAGTACAAGATGAAAGAATGGGTCTGGGGGTTCATCTATCTCAGCAACAGTGAAGGGCTGGTAAAGTAAGATGCCTGGTCCCATGCCCATGAGGGCCCATGACCACCAGGCAGGGGGATTTTCCCCAAACAGCTAAGAGATCTCTCTTTCCAAATATTTAACTGGCTGCTACACTGTGAAGTGTATTTCCCTTGTCTCTGTTTTCGTTTTACCTTCTATCCCTCCTGCCTTTCCATCTCATATTAGCTTTTTATATAATGAGAGGTTGAGATGCTTCCTTTTTCAGTTTGAAGCAGGTTAAGATGTTCCACAAAGGTAGGTCTTAATTCACGTCATCCTGTGAAGGACGTGATTCAAGGATGATATCCGTGGCTTTTGTGGGTTTTATACCAAAGGCTATATCCTCCTCTGGGAGGCACAGTATTTCCTGCCAGCCATTGGCAGGGGCTGTGGGAGCTGTTAATTTGGATCTCCATTGCCTTGTTGGCCCAGAGCCTGACACGGAGTCACAGTTGATAAGCCGGTTAATTATATAGGCAAAGATAGTTCCTTGATTGTTCCATTTTTTCCCTCTGTCGGGGCAGTGGTCTGATGTAGCACCCACTTAGAGCAAAGCCAGCTATTTTTATAAAAGTTTCCGTGAGGAGGGCTGTAGGCCTCCTGGGAGGAGCCGCTCAGATGAATCTACCACAGACCAGTAGTGTCACAGGGGAGGTGCTGACAAATGGGCATCACAAGTTAAATACAATGGTCAGGAAGAACAAAAATGAACGCCTCTGAGGGTCACATCTAGACACTGAGACTCTCCAGGTGCTTGCTTCCCTCCACCCAGGTGGGCTTCCACCAGTAACATCGTGCCTCAGGACGCAAGGCACGGTCTCCTCTCCGACTGGCACCAACTCTCCTTCCTGCATGGGCCTGCCAAGCCTGTATCATGCCTCGCTGTGCGACACTGCTTTCCATGTCACTGTGCCTTAGGAGCAAGGTTCCCTCTTCCAAAGGCTGTGTCCCAGTCCCTTCACTTCTCTGCCTGTTGGGGTTCGTGGAGAGCCTGACCCAGCCCAGGGGCTAATCACTGACCAGCCTGTGGGTCAGGAGGCAGTACTGATTTTTTCTCACGGGACGAGAGCTGGAAAGACGGTTTTCAGGGGTGGGGTGGAGATGTCGTTAGCCACCCCACCCTGAAGGAAGGGAGAAACACCAGGGTCTCCCAGCTTGGCAGGCAGGATGGATTCTGGGCCCATACTTAGACCTAATGGCTGTGAATTGTATTCTCTAGTCAGACTCCACGAAACCAGGGATACTGTGTCTCTGAGCAACTTCCTGAGTAAGACCCAGCACAAATTCCACAGGGGTTGATTTAATGGGCACTCAGCCACATAATCTGAATAATTTGACTCCAACTGCTCCAAGAATATACATTTTGCCCTGTTAGAAAACAAGAGCCCTAATGAAATTTCTCTGCCAGTGACACAGTCTACACAGTAGGACACCTGATGCATCTTAAGCAGATTCCTTGGCCTGAGATGGGGATTCTCGTTCGAGTTATTTACTCCGTACATCATGCATGAAGGTCTTTCATCTTCACGCGTGATGCATCCCCTGAGGCTGAGTAGACGGTAGCTGCTATCTCTCGCTGCCCTTTGGAAATAATAGGAAAGAGCCATCTCTGAACCACATCAGTTCTGAGGTCTGAGGACAGTGCCTCGTGGATTCCAGGACCTCTGGGTGTCAGTAGGGGATGCCTCTATTAGAAAAAGGAACAACAGGCACAAAATGGAGTCACTTGTCCATAGGAGAGCAAACCAAGACTCTACTATAGTTTCAGCCACTCCCAGGACTGCAACCTTTAACCAGTCAGTCTGGAATTACCTGATGAGCACAGTGAGGTCATCTCACCTGCATGATAGACTTCCCCTTTTCCCCCAAGGGAAGGTGACCTTGCCTGAAATAATCCGTTCTTTCCTTTATGACTTTATGGTCCCACCCTCCTTCTGCCTTTAAAAACCTTCCACTTTGTACACCTCCTCAGAGCTCCTTTCTATTGATACTTGCCAGATGCGATGCTGCCCAATTCGTGAATAAGGCCACTTAGATCTTTACTCAGCTGAATTTTCTTAACACTCCTACCTAGAGCTAGCTCCAATCACTCACGTGCATCTCGGTTCCAAGGGCTTAAGCAACAAGCCCAAGCTCACATGGCTAGTAGAGGTGGATTTGAACTGAGGTCTGTCTGTTCTCAGCCCAAACAACCTTCTGATAATTTGGCCTCCCTTGAAGTTCTCCTTTCAGAAGAAGGGAAGAATTCCCTTGTCAGGTAAAGTGTCCAGTCTTCTGGATGGTTACATGTCTCATAAAAAATTAGCAAGGTGGGTTTTTAGTGTGAAAATTCCATTTCCTTGTACGTTTAATGAATGAAACAGGCTCCCTGAGTGTGATCAGCTCAGGGGTACTGACAACATCAAGGTACAAAACTGAGACCCAGACCCCGTCCCACACAACACTGTTGGTCTGCCAGTAACCAGAATCCACAGTCAACATAACCCAGGGGATAAGAGGCAGAATCAAATCAGGAAAAAGAAGAGTTACTCCCAGAAGAAACTGTATGAGCTAGCTGATATACATTGCCAAAAAATATAGGGGAAATTTATGGAAACTTTTTAAGGTTGTTTGACCAAGATAGCGGAACAGAATTTTGATTCAGGTTTTGTTTATTGATATGTTCTCACTCACCAGAGATTCTATAGAAGCTCATACAGCCAGATACAGTTCTTACCATTTGTGCAGGGGGAGGGGGGCTATAGATGAGGGTGGATAATACAAATCTGGACTAAATACTGACCCATGCTAAATTATAACAAAAGACCAAAATTCCAAGAAAGGCAGGGACTCACAGATTTTAGGAAACAAGAATGCTTTATTGGGTCCCTGACATGCATCCAGCCCATCTGCCCTCTGGCCTCTGACATGACCCAGAAGATGGTCTCACTCCCTGCCATGAGAAATTGGCGAGGCTCTGCTGGCTTTCCTCTCTAGGCCTGGAATTCTGGTTGGAAGAGCTCCTATGAAATGAACTTCCTGATCTCAGCAGCA
This sequence comes from Delphinus delphis, assembly GCF_949987515.2. Classification (NCBI taxonomy): domain Eukaryota; kingdom Metazoa; phylum Chordata; class Mammalia; order Artiodactyla; family Delphinidae; genus Delphinus; species Delphinus delphis. Next base: position 105,264,150 of record NC_082684.1, read on the forward strand.
GAGATAGACAGAAGGAACACAGTAGAGGAGTTATCATAATGGACATGGGCATGGAAACCAAACCTCTAGCTGTGGTTAATTAATCATTGGGCCCCAGGAATGAAAAAGACCAGACAGTGCCTAAGATATCAGCTAGTTACTACTGTAACCAAAGGTTTCTGGTTGGGCAAAGAGGTCTCTCTCAGCTGCCAAGGCAGAGTCAAAATCTCCCACTTAATTTCCAGACTTTCAAGGGAGAGGAAGTCAAATATCTTTGAAGAAAAACCTTATTTTAACACTTAGATGCATATTGTTAACCTTCCTTGCAACCTTCCCCAAAGGGATCTGTGTTCACTTATCTGGGAACGGAAAGGAAAGGAAAGTACTCAGACTTGGGGAGAGGGGTTTTGTAGGACACTGGCTCCAAGCCAAGCCCAATTTCTGGGTACAGTAGAAGAGCATGTGGTCTCTCAATCCATAGAGATGTTTAATAGACTAAATTTTGCGCCACAGTAGACCCAGTGGAATCTCAAAGCCAATGAAAGGTTATTTTGAGTGTACAGTTGAAATGGATATATTCTGAAACACGCATAACCCCCACGATGGCTCTGATTAGTGGGGTAAGAATGACTATAATAGGATAGGAGAAGCATAAGCCATCAGAATTCCCGCTCCCGACCGAAATGGTAAATCAAAAGTGCTTCCGTATTTGTGAGGGAATTGTAGAAATCAGTGTTACTATCAGATTTAAGAGTCAAGTCATAGTGATTCCTACCACAGCTCAGCCTGGCCAGGAGGTCTTTGGATTGTTGTAAACTTTAAAACGTGTTAACTCCAATTGCAGGTGCTGTTCCAGAAATGGTCTTCTTGCTAAAGCAAATTCATCCAGCTCTTGGCATTTGGTATGAACCCTTTGATCCAGTGAATTCATTTTTTCCCTTGATTTTCATGAGCAAAGAACATCAGAAGCAATTCGTCTTCAGCTGGCAGGGTAGCAGTACTCCACTGCTGTCCTGCTGAATGATATATATTATCTTAGCTGTTCAGCTCTGTGCCACAGACTGCCTCACAGGGACCTTGACCTCAGCAATGCAATGTTCCAGCACACTGATGGCATCATGCTGATAGGGTCTGGAGATCAACAGTTTCCCTAGATGCTTTGGTAAGACATATATATGTGAGTCAGAGGTGGGAGATAAAGCATGTGAAAATGCAAATGTCTGTTCCTTGAATAACGTTCCTGGGGATCAAGGGGTCTGTTGAGGTCAGAATAGTTCCTCCATTAATGTAGGACAAATTCCTACATTTTGAATTCCTTACCACGAAGGCCCAATTCCAGGCAAAATTGTCAGTTTGGGGCATCTTGCTCCAACCCGTTTACTGACTGACCCAGAAGACTGCCAGCTTTGGGCAGGGCGCAGAGCAAGTGAAGGCTCTCCGGCAGGAAAAGCCTTGAGCACAAATGATTCTGCCACGAGGCCACACGACCTGGCAGAGCCAGTGGTGCTTGAGGGGTCTGTCTGTGGCATATTGGGGAGGCACATGGAGATTGTGACAAGTCTTGATTTAAAAAATATGGCAGAAGGGGGTGGGATAGGAAGGGTAGGAGGGAGGGAGACGCAAGAGGGAAGAGATATGGGGACATACGTATATGTATAACTGATTCACTTTGTTATACAGCAGAAACTAACACAACAATGTAAAGTAATTATACTGTAATAAAGATGTTAAAAAATTAAAAATAAAAAAAATTAAAAATATGGCAGGAGAACCCAGAGTTTGGAATCAAGTGATACGCTGGCCAACAAGTAACTATTATCCTTTTGACACACAGCCCTCTGACTTGCCACTGGGCTCTGGGGAGTCTAACTGCTTGGCTACAGCCTACCAGGTGGCCATGCTGGCCCTTATGAACAGGGGTTGTCGGATCCACCCAGCCAAAATCAGGCATGGCCACCATCATTAGGTGAATGCTCCAGGAGAGGGTTCTGGAGGCACAGGCAAGCTGTGTGTGGGCATCACTCACTCTCCCATAATGCCTCCTCCTGCCCTATGGCTGAGCTCGCCTCAGTCTACACTTATGCTATGGCTTTAACAGGGCAGGCACTTATCTTGACCATTAGGGGCCCTTCTTCTGGATTTGGATTTGCTTTCCTTACCCATCATGCCTCTCCCATCAAAATCCATGGAATTGGGCTTCCCTGGTGGCGCAGTGGTTGAGAGTCCGCCTGCCGATGCAGGGGACACGGGTTCGTGCTCCGGTCCGGGAAGATCCCACATGCCGCGGAGCAGCTAGGCCCGTGAGCCATGGCCGCTGAGCCTGCGCGTCCGGAGCCTGTGCTCCACAACGGAAGGGGCCCCAGCAGTGAGAGGCCTGCGTATCACACACACAAAAAAATTTTTAAAAAAACTTCAGTCTTATCCAATCTCACGGCATCTCAAATAAAAACCATAGTCCAGGTCTTCCCTGGTGGCGCAGTGGTTGGGAGTCCGCCTGCCGATGCAGGGGACATGGGTTCGTGCCCCGGTCCGGGAAGATCCCACATGCCGCGGAGCAGCTAGGCCCGTGAGCCGTGGCCACTGAGCCTGCGCGTCGGGAGCCCGTGCTCCGTAATGGGAGAGGCCACAACAGTGAGAGGCCCGCGTACCGCAAAAAAAAAAAAAAAAAAAAAAAAAAAAAATCCATGGAATTATCAACTGTTGTAAACAGCATTTCGGTATCCCCACACATTGCATTCAACCAGGGAATACACTTTATAGCAAAGTAATGGGTTGATGCCTATGGCCTTTGCTCATCTTGTCAGGATCCCCACAGTCTAGAAGCAGTTAGCTTGATAATATGGTGAAACGGTTTGTTGAAAACTCAGCTACGGCACCAGCTGAAAACAATACCTTGCAAGGCTGGGTAAGGCCTGCAAGATGTAGCATAAGCTCCAAACCGGCAACCAATTCATGGTGCTGTTTCTCCTACAGGCCAGGAAGCAGGGTGAAGAGGGGCACGTTATCACGACCTCTCAGTGCGTTTCTCATATCTGAGGTTTAGGACCAGACTGGTGTAGAGGTTTTAGTTCCCAAGAAAACATACCTTCAAAAATTCATAGTAATGATTCAAGTGAATTAGAAGCCTAGGCACCTGGCCGTCTCAGGTTGCTTGTACCTCTGAGCCACACAGAGCTAGGATAGAAGTATATCTAGGATACGAGTAAATATAGTGACACGTAGGAGTAGCTAGGATGATTAACTCTATCAAGGGAAAATATGATTGCGGCTGCTTAAAAGGGGGCAGGGTACAGATGGACGTGGGGGTTTCCTAAAGTGCTTCCTGGTACTGCCATGTCCAGTGGCTAATGCTTGCCGCACAGGCAGGACCGCTTAGGAACTCGACTTTGGAACTGAAGATTTGGGTCACTCCAAAGGGCAAAAAAATCCCTAGTCATAAATACTAGTTCTCATGACCAGTTATAGAAATGGACCGTAGCCTTTACTCATACTTCCCTTCTTGTTGGGTTTTATAATTTCCACAGGTTGCAGAATTTCAAAAGGAGATTGTGATAAAAGAGGAAAGAGTATCATTAGTGACACTGGACTTTGGAGAATGGTAGCCCTGGTCATTACCCCTGGACTTAGTCATTGACTATTACCTTGAATGGTCTCCCCAAGCAGAGAGCGATTTGCTTTTGGTTGTATGTAAGAGAGTTGTAGTGCATCAGATGGGAAGAAAGGGGCGTGTGTGTGTGTGTGTGTGTGTGTGTGTGTGTGTCTATGTGTATCTGTGTGTGTCAGGGTATCTTCTGTGGTTGCCTGCCAAGCCCTTTCTACCCTTCCACCCTCCACCATTCTTCTGGTAAGAATCCCCATCCTTTGGAAAACTACCTCTCTCCCAGTCCACAATGCCCGGAGCTCCAGGACAGGAATTTGAACCTTGAGTGGAGGGAGATCCACTGGAGCCAACGGCAGCAGTTCCTGGGAGGCAAGCTCTGGAGCTACCCTGGCTCCTGCCCTTCTAAAGGCCAACTGTTCAGCTATTCCTTTGGTTCTGTGAACTACCCCCAACACCCTTCCCATGAAGGTCCAAGTCCATTTCTGTTGCTCAAAACCCAAGAAACCTAATGGAAAGCACCTCTTTTGAGACCACCTCATGCATCTTTGCCTCTCAGCAGTGGTCAGCTCAGGGTCTGGCATGAAGTAAGTCTGCTCAGTATGTCTGCCGAATGAATGGATGAATGAATAAACAAATCAACAATATTCCAGCTCTCAGTTCACCACGGCAATCTGGATATGCAGGCTGGGAGAGTTGGGAGCAAGAGGAAAAAGTGGGCAGAGTCACCTGAGCACAAGAGGAGGTAGAGAAGTCAGAAATGTCAAACGGAGGGGGGTAAAGGTCAGGCAAGGAAAGGCCTGGGTGATGGGGTAGGGCTGGGAATGAGAAGCCTCTGCAGCTTGGGAGGCAGGAAACAGTCAGTGAGCAGCTGAGAGGCAGGAGCTCGTCTTCCCCCAGGCTGGTCTTGCCCCAGTGGAGGCAGCCAAAGACACTGGGCGTTTCCCCAGAGCCCCAGCTCTGCTCTTCCTTCCTGGGTTCCTTCCTCCGCATTCCTCTTCCAAATGAATGAGCAATTCCAAAGGCCTAAGCGCCCTCGTAAGGGGCACAAGCCATCATTCCATTAGTACAAGCAGCACAGACTGTCTAGCTGCGGCCACAGAAGGCTGAGGCTGAATGCCAATCTAGGATCCAAAACATGGATTCACTTTTCCAGTGGGTCCAGGGACTGCAGGACGCCTTCAGAGAACCGCCTGGGGAGACGGGACCCTGACCCCATATACCTACAACCACACCAGATAAGGGCGAGCAAGATACACAGTTGCTGCCTTTATTGCATTCCAAGGGGAGCAGGCTAGCTCGAGACCCACCCCATCCCAGGCCTCAAGGAAGGGTTCTCAGGAAGGGCCCAGGGTGCTGGGCCGAGCACAGCAAATCCTTGGGAGCCTATATTGAGGCCCAGAGCTGGAGTCCCAGGATCAAGAGCTAATGGTTAGGGGCAGGGGGTCCTAATTCCCAGGCACAGAGACACTCCTCCACCCTGCACATGGGTGGACTGCATTCTTCCTACAGCTCCCAGGTGCACGCCCTCTGGAGAAGAGTCCCAGCCCTCTATCCCTGGTCAAGAGGGGATGTGAAATTCACTGTGACCCCACCTCATTTCAGTATGAAGCACAAGGTCCCACAAAGTCAACACCTTCCGTCTGGCCACAGCTGCTGATGCAACCCTCATGCCAGCTCTCACCTCACGGGCAGAGGGCCTGGGAGAAGTAGGGGAGGAGTGTCCTGGGGTGGGCTGAAAGGCCAGAGGGTCTGCTCTTCACCTAGGTATGGTGGGTAGGGTGGGGGTCAGGCTAGGGAAGCCCTCGGGTAGAGGAACAAACAGAACTCAGTGAAAGGCAGGCAGCAGGCTGCAATTGGGCTCAAAGCCAGGGATGGGGGATGGGGTGCAAGGGAGCATGGTAGGCAGGTGATTGAGTGCCTGAGTGATGGGGGAAGGAAGAGCATGAACACACATCACCAAAGACCACTGCACAAGGATATGACAGTCTCTGGAAGGGCCCTGAGCACCATTCGGGCTCAGGGACAGGTTAGTTGCAAGATAAGCTGGGATGAATGAGGCAAAATGACTGGAAGGAAAAGACACCCTGAGAGTCACCAGGCCAGACACCGCAGAGGAAGTCTGGAGCCCTGAGGATAGGGAGGGATCAGGGCCAAGTGAAGGGAAAAGGGTAGGTGCTGGCCTGCGTGCCCCCAGAGTGCAACATTCACGGCAGGGCCTGGGGCGAGGGGTTGGTTGCAGAACTCATGCAGAGGACTCAGGGAGCCTCCAGCAGTGGCCAGTGTAAACTTCAAGGAGGGCTAGGCTGCAGGCCCCGGGAGGTAGGGCCTGGGAGCCGCGGGGACGATGGCACCAGGAGAGGCCACCGGGCTGGGTGTCAGGCACCAAGCATCTGATGAGGAGAGGCTGCGGGCAGAGGCCCCGAGGGGTGCCCCCTCTGCACCTGCTCCGGTCAGTCCCGTACTGGGAACGTCTCCATCGGTTCGAGCTGCTTCCTTGTCGGTCTACTGCTGGGTGGAGGCCCCCAGCCTCCTGTGGGGGCTACCGCATGCCCTGGGACTTGGAGCCTCCATCTCGGACGGGAGGCTGTCCGAGTAACTGGGTGGCGACTGCCTCTGAGGCCTGAGGGGTGGCCTTGGAGCTTGGGGCACTCTTCTGGGGACTGGGAGGGCCTTTCCTCTGGGGCTGAGGACTCAGCTGGGGGCCCCTCCTGCCGGCAGATGGACTCTTGGAGCCTTTGGCCTTGGCTTGGGGGTGGGCAGCCTCAGGGCCCTTGAGAGGTTTTAGCCCCAGCATCTCACAGAAGGTGTTGCACTGGTGGGAAGAGGCAAACTGGTCCAGCAGGGCAGGGAAACAGCTCTCCTTGAGGCCTTGGTATCTGCAGCCAAACAGTGAGAGCTGAGTAGGAGCCCCACCCAGAGAGAGAGTCCTTGGGGGGCAGACTGTGGGGTGGCCACAACCAGGGTGTGGTGCCCAAGGTCCATCCTACCTTACCTCGGGGTGCTGGGGAGTCCACCTGGGGCCACCTCAGACGGCAGCATCTGAAACCTCAACTCTAAACTGAGGTCTCATTACACCCTGGCCCATGGAATTCATCGGGTGGGACGTCACTCGGTGTGAGGACCATCTGCCTTATTAACATAAATAAGAGCAGACTCCAGCTCACCACTCTACTCACGGGGCCCTGCTTATCTGCACCCTGATGAGCTTTCACAAGTGAGAAGGAAGGGGAGCAGGTACACTGAGAGCCCAGGATGTAGGTGGTCCTGTGCATGGGCGTCAAGAGCTACTGGTCCAGGTCTGGGGTCAGGGGCACAGCAGGTGGGGATCAGTGGCCCCTGAGACATTACTACATGGCCATGGGTGCAAGTGGGACTCTCTGGTCACAGGTCTAGCACCTCAGGAATGGAGAACCAGAAGAACTTTGACATTTTCCACCCTGAGCAGACTCTCAGAGGGCATTCTGTCCCCAAGGAGCACTCACCCTCGCAGTTTGGTAGCAATCTGCACATCAGTCATTTTCCAGTTAACCCCTGAAAAGAGAGAGAGTGGGGAGTTGAGGGCATCCTGGGCTGGTTCTAGGGCCCCCATGTCTCCAAGATGGATATCACTTTAGATGGGAACTTGCCAGATTGCAGGGCACATCTTCAGGTACCTTCTCATTGGGCATCATCACCCTGGCCTGTCTCATGAGTGGTGTGGGTATCTCTGTATTATTAGTAGTAATAATATTCCCATTTTCACAGGTGAGGAGATAGGCTCAAAGTTAAGTGACTGCAGCAAAGTCACATTTATTCATTCATTTAATAACTGAACGCTGTCTGTGTGCAATGACCACCGTGAATCAAAGTTCAGTCTTTCTTACTCCTAGATCCAAAAGTCTTCCAGCTGTGCAATCCTGCCTCTACTGGATGAGATTAGGTCACAAACTGAGCTGGCCTCTGGCTTTGAGCTAAAACCTTCTCCTTCCTCATAACAGATTAGCCCATCTGGGCAAGAGGGAGAAAGGTGGAAATGTGAAGGTATTTCGGGGCTGGGCCAGCAGAAACGTTAACACTGGATAAGACTGGCTTCCACCTACTCATAAAGTGCAGCAAGCACGCACTCCAAGAAGCCCAGATGGGCTCCTAGCCTTGAAGAGCAGATCCAGGCAGGTGGTGACAAAGGAGGCATTTCCCACCCCGTCCAGGCCACCCCAGCATCTTAGCATTCATGCGTCAGGTCTGTGACTCTCCTTCCCTGTTTGTACGCTGTCCGGTTGCCTTCCTCCAGGAACCTACCTCTCACTAACAGGCCTGAGTACCCGTGGATGATAGAGTGGCGCAAACGTGGGCTTGAGAACCAGGCACACCTGCATTTGCATTTCAGCTCTGTCACTTTGGAGCTGTGTGTGCTTGGCCAGTCACTTACTATCTCTAATCCTCAACAGTAAAAGTAGGGATAATGCTGCCCATCTTGCAGGGGAATTGAGAAGATCACAGTATGTGTACGACTATAACTTAGTGTCTGAAACACAGTAGTTATGCAATAAATATTAACTTCTTTGTTATTTCTCTTTCAGCATTTATCACATTCCATCTTGCATTATAATAATGATGATCCCTTACACTTGCACAGAATTTTGGTTTGCAGAGGGCTTTCATAAATACAGTCTCATTTAATATTCTTAACAAGTCTGAGAGATAGGCAGGGAAGATATGGTTATTCCTAGAGAGGGAAAGGAAACAGAAGCTCGGAGAGGTTAAATGACCTAACCTGTCTGAGCTTGTTTTCTTCTCTGTAAAACAGACACCCAGCTAGAAAATGATGAGACCTAGGCTTGAATTTCTTTGACTCTCAAGTCTTTCTACTATATTATGTTATCATCTCATTGTAGAAATTGGTATACTTATCATAGCTTCTTGAGGACAATGGCTATTCCTAATTCACCTTTTTATCTTCCCAATATTTAGTAATGTTGGAAGGAAGGAAGGAAGGAAGGAAGGAAGGAAGGAAGGAAAGAAGGAAGGAAAGAAAAATTTATGAGTTAACAAATAGAGTGAATGATAATGGTTTAATGTGTTACTAGCCCCCCTCCCTTCAATATATAGAGTTGTATATACAATATTTATTGTATTAATATTTATTCTTTAACCCCAATGCAAAGCACATTTAAGCCAGTTTTCTATCTCTGGCCCTTGGTTTTGTCACTTATTTACATCAGGGATAAAATGTAATAGTGTGTGATATTCGCAGCATTCCAGTCCTCTCACTGTAGAGAGGATTTTATCTTTTCCTCTCCCCTGCCCTGTCTGGTTACAGAGAGTAGGCCTGGAGAGGAGTGGTCAAAGAAGGAAGGAGAATTCATGCTTGCTGGCCTTCCTTTGTTGGGGAGAATCTGAGTAATGGGAGAAATAGAAATAAACTAAAAAGAAGCAAGAGAGACTAAGTTTGTTTACATAATAAAAAGCTACCAAAGACAGAGGGGGGAGCAGGGAAGGAGGAGATTGCAAAGCTATGTGTGCAGGGATGGAAGAGAGAGGTTAGGAAGTTAGAGAGTAAGAAAGTTCACAGCAGAGCTGCAGGGAAGAAGGAAAGGGAGATTTTGAAAACGCGGTTGCGGGTTTGAATTAGATCCCATGGAACGGTCTTTGAAGTAAATTCCTTTTTAATTTTAAGTGAAGCCTGGAGTGTACTCCTTTAGATACAGCTGCAGTTATAGACTAGGCACCATGAGGCCCTGATACGTATTAGCGCTGCATACAAAGTGGTTCCTGTCCAGCGCACTTTACAAGGTTACTGTGAAAGCAAAGGAGAATATGTGCAAAAGTGCGCTGCACACTAGTAAACGAGAACTGTGACCCTGCCCCTCCGCATGCTCTCCTGCACATGTACATGCACACCCCACACCCTCATACCTGCCAAATCTGTGACAAGGAAGCTGCCATTTGTCCACAGATACAGCCAGTGCTGGAAGGTCTGGCATTTCTGCACGGCCTCAGAGCTGCTAGATGCTGCTGGAGCCGCAGCAAAGCCCCATTCCCGGGAACAGTAAGACTCCATGGGCTTGCCCAGGTCCTCCTCCAGGGTAGCATATGGGATATTGTTTGCAGGCCGGTAGATCAGATACAGTGGGATGATCCTAAACATAGTGTCACCCTGCAGTGAGCAGGAAGTATGGCCCCAGAGAGCTCCTCCCTCCACCTCAATTCTACACTCTTGGATCCAAAAGGAAGGCCCTTCCAAGAACAGAACTCTCAGCTCTGAGCCTGGAGGACAGCAAGGAAGGGGGGGTTCCACCCTGAGTTCAGGAAAGGAAATGGTGGCCTCCTCCATTCTCTGAGGTCAGTGGGATTAGAACTGAACCCTGCTATAGCCCCAGGAGGCCTCTGTGCTTGAGTGAGGGACTAAGACCTGTAAGTGCCAAACAGAAAGGAATACCTCTGAGAGGATCCAACCAGACTGTGCTCAATGCCAGCTAGACCCTAATACTCAAGAGTTGAAGTTCCAAGTCTCAAAATGAAAACAGTTTCCATGTGTAGCTGACTCCTACAAAAATCCACACGGACCCTGCCCACCTACCACATTAGAATCCTGACCAGTTTGCCTGGAAGCTTTAGCCCACCCCATCACCTTCAGAGAGGCCCAGAACCTGCTGTGTCCAAACCCTGCGATCAGCAAAAACTGGGCAAAGGAGTGGGGAATTAGGGTGGGTGGGAGGAGACTGAAGACCAGAGCAGAAGCTTTTCTAAAGTGGGCAGTGAATCTTGAGGTCTTTATTTCTAGATTTTGTGGAACCACTGAGCTGAGCATGGGGTTAGCTGGGGGCCCATTTACACGTGACTATGACTCAGGAGGCCCCCAGGAGGCTGTGAAATCATGGTTCTCTGCAGAAGCTCAAGTCAACCGGTCTGCACACTGCACGGCCCCCTCCCTGTGCACTTACTCAGGCACGTCCCCAAAGCCAGGTGCAGCCCGGGCTTCAGCCGCAAAGATTTTGCAGTACTCTCGACTCATGTTCTGGATCTTGCACCCCTGTGGATCGAAGAGAAGCAACTCTGATCAGCAAGGAAGCATCCCGGTTCTCTATCTGCCTGGCTCTTAGTGGGAAGGCCATCTGCTAGAGGCTGCAGGGAGGATTCCAGCCCTGGGGGAGGTGGGGTTCATTCCTACCCTCCTCCCTACTCTGCACCTCATTTTTCTCATTTGTAAAACAAGAGGCTCTGGACTTGTTTTCAAAGTGGTTTCCAAAGTGTGCTTCCTGGAGCCCTAGTGATAGATGGCAATGCCCCAGGGGCCCCACTGCAGGAGAGCAAGGTACCGACTCCGCCCACAGTCACTCCCCTTTTAACTCCCAAATAAGGCTTCTGCGAAAGATATCTTTGAGGGCAGTGAAGAAAGTTTTCTGCTGAAAAATACAGTTTGAAAACTATGGCCCCAAAGATGTAGCCTGGACTACATCTCAGGCTCTCGTTGAGGTAAAGTTGAGACTAAGGTGGCTTCCTCCTCCATACTGGGCTTCCCAGTAGGACCCAGGCTGGGAAGGGGAGGGATGAGAGAGTGGAAGGATGGGGCAGGGGGATGGGACAGTACCTGGATGGTGACGTCATAGTTTCTGCCCAGGAGAGAAGTCTCACTGCTGGGCCCAAACACAAGCAGGCTGGACACCTTGATGATGCACGTGAGGCCTGACTCGAAGATGGGTTCCAGCCCGTAGATGACCTTGGCCTGGGAGGCCTTCCGAAGGCCACACCCGTGTCCACCACCTTGTAGCTCCTCACTCACCAGGCGCCCAAAGAGCTTGTCCCCCCAGCAGCCAGTGTCAGCCAGACCCTTAGCAAACACCATGGGGGTCATCTCAATCTCTTCTCCAACTGAAGGGGAACAGGAGAAATGTGGAAAACTAGAAGCTCCCCCTCGACTGCTGTGGGACCCGTAGCACCCCACCACTCTGTCCATGACTTCTCTTTGGGTGTGCACTTGTGGGGGGCGCCCTATGAACTATGACCTCCTGAGGGCAGACACTGTATCTGGTAAAACCGCCGTCATTCAACAGTGCTCACGTGTGCAGAGTAAGGGCTCAGCCAGTGTCTGTGGAAGGCAGGGGTTTTCTGAGGAAGCAGCAATCAATACAGAATATCAGAATTCCTTTGTTTTAGAATTCAGTGTTTTGATCAAATGAATAAATGACTCCGTGACAACCAACATGTTTGACTGAAACAAAAAGTTTGTGAGACAAATCCAGTAGCAGTGAGCACTCCTAGTACTCAAATTGGGATCACTAAATACCATTTTCCACTAAAAGGAACCAGAACTCCCTAAAGAAATGGGTGATTCCGGGTCTAGGGCAGGAAGTGTCCTAGACTGACCTGAAACATCTCTGGACCAGAAAGCAAGTAAGGTATCATAAACAATTGGCAACTTGTCAAAAGGACACAAGAGCCAACCTGAAGAGGCTTCTACTGGCAAAAAATGAGACAATCTTACCAACAACAAGAGCAAAATAATTGCAAAGTATTGAACGTTCAAATGTGTTAAAAAGTCATACTTTCATAATTATAAGTAAAAAAAACCCTTCCCTCTGGAAAAAAAACCCCTCATTCGTGACCTTTGGAGGATGTTAGGGCACCAACTCATTATTCTGAAATCTAATAAGAGCAAGGAGGAAAAGAAAGTATTTTTTCCTTCATTTTCTGTTGGACCTATATGTATCAGGATTACCAAAAACCATTTCTTCTTTTCCAAACAATTTCAGCCAATGAATAAAGAAGAAATGACAGAATTAAAATACTCCATGTTGCAAACCTTAATGAAATAAAGGACTTAGGTGATAATCAGTGACTGCTAAAATCCCTAGATGATGACAGGGGTTATATCAGATACAGTTTTTTAAAGTTTAAAAGGGATAGATCAGGCAGAAAACACCTGAATGAACCCAGTGATCATTCTTAACATTACTAAAACAGTCAGACATCACATGCCTCCAGATAGGATGCAAAGGAAATACACAGCACACCTGTGAAATGTTCACACACACACCCCCAAAATTTGCACCTGAATTGGAGCAAGCATCTCAAGCTAATTACCAGTTTAGAGGAAGCACATCAATGAAGCGACATGTTAAATGGTGATATAATCAATAAAAATCCAAAATGTAAGAAATTCTTCAACAAATAAATGGCAAGGAGGGAAAACAAATGAGGGAGGAGGAACTATTATACATTTGATAGATTTAAGAGATTATGTTAGCCAAAAGCACTGAGTGGTTCCTAATTGAAATAAACCAACACTTATGAGAAAGTTGGGAAAATCTGATTGGATATTTGATGATAATTAAGTATTACTACTAAGTTTTTAGGCTTTTTTAGTTTTTAGGTGAGGTTATATTTGATTAAATCTGATTTGATAACTGAACAAAAGGCACTAGTTGAATGAATGAGTAAATAAGTGAATGAAGGAAAGAATTAAGGTATTAGTTGGCAAATGAAGCTCTAGAAACCTTTCCATCACCAGCCGCCTTCACGGTCCTAATCCTCAGTGTGTCTTTTGCAGGAGCAATACATCTCTTCCCCTAATGTTTGAGCCTTTAAAATGCTTATCAAACTTTGGGGTGTATCACAGTCACCAGGGCATCTACTGACACGCAATTGTGTCAGGCCCTACCCCAGAGATTGTGATTAAGAGTATCTGCGGTAGGGCTCAAGTAACTGCATTTTCAGCAAGCTCCCTGTGTGACTCTAATGCAGGAGTCCACAGACCACCGTGAGAAACTCCGGGGAGGGAGCTGGCAGGGTGACAAGTGGACAGTCCTGCTCTTGATCAAGGGCTCTGACATGGGCAAAGGGCACAGGCTGAATGAACTCCTTGTAGGACGTCCCCTTAGCCACCTCCTCCCCCCTCATCTTCTGAAACAGCTGTCCTCCCCCATCCTCCTCCACAAACCATATCCTAAACTAGGAGGCAAAGGGTGGCTGTATGTGGAGATAAACATGGCATTTAGAACAGATTCCAAGTCTTTAAAGAAGCCCCTCTAGATAGCAGGGTAGGGACACAGGCCCACCCATTCCTCCCCCTGAGGGGCACCTACCTTGACTTTCTTCTCTGGAGATGAATCCTGACAGCACTGTGTGGAGAAAGAGAAGAGAAAGCCGCTATCCTCAGGCAGGTCTGCCCAGAGACAGCTCCACCTCTGCAAAGACGACTGTTCCCCGCCCCACCCCCAGTGGGGGCCAGGCAGAGACCCCGGGGAGGGGGGGCAGAGCTCACACTCACCCTCGGGGCTGAGGCAGAAGTCAGTGGAGGCCGAGCCGTGCTCATTGCGGATGGTGCATCGATACACGCCACAGTCTACGGGGGACGCCTGCACGATGGCCAGGGCCGCTGGCCCCTCATCCCCTGCACTGCAGAGAGGAGACCCTCTCCGTGAGGCCATCACCATGGCACAGCCCAGGGCCACCCTGTGGTCCTGAGGCTTCGCAGATCCCGCTCTCAGAGAATGCTGTGAGCCCTGTCTCCGAGAGCTCTGGGAAGAGCTGGGCCTGCATCACACAGGTCAGGACTGCACTAGCTGTGTGACTTTGGGCAAGTGACTTAATACCTCTGAGCCTCAATGTTCTCCCCTTCACTATGGGAATACTAGAATCTCCCTCATAGGGTTCTTGTGAGGATTAAATGAGGAGGTAGATCCAAAGTGCTGGGACAATCTCCCCCCCAGTAGTGTTGCTACAATTTATTAGGGAGCCAGGACAGGTGGAGGTGGTACCCAGCTGGCTTACCTCCTGCCCACCTCGCCCACTGGGCGCTGATCCTTGGCCCATGTCAAGACTGAGTCACTAAGAATGTTGAAAAACTGGCACCAGAGCTTCAGGCTGCCCGAGGCATCAGGAAACTGCTCCACCCGAATCTTCCGGATCACCTGTGGGGCTGGAAGCAGGGGCACAGTTGAGAGGAACAAGCCACTTCCCCTCCATCGTGTGCCCTCTCTGGCCCTACCCCTGCTTCCCTGGGTGTCCGTGGTGGCACAGGCTGAGAGAAAACAGGATTCAAGCCTCCACACAGCCCCCACTTGAGTCCCACCTGTATCTCTGAGGCTTTTGCCCTGACTTCAAAGCACACCTCTTAGCTAGAAAGAACACAGTATGACACCTCCACTCCAGGCCAGGGAGAGCCTCACAGCTGAGGCCGCAGACAGCAGTCAAGAGAGGAACTTCAGTTTGCAGCCTAGGCTCCTAAACCTAAGACCCTGCGTTTGAATCCTGTCCGTACCACTCTGTACTCGCGGGACAAGTCTGCAAAAAGGCGATTACGGTGGTGATGATGATGATAGAGCTAGGATACTATTGAAGCCAGGCCCTGTGCTGAGTACTTGATTTATTCTATCCCATGTAACCCTCACAATGTTACAAAGTTGGTACTATTTCCAACTCCAAGCGGCCTTTCCGATTCCAAAGCCTGCAGGATTATTACGTAAGAATACCCTTTACAGAGGTACGCTAAACCTCTAGCAGGCAGGGTTACCCCAGCAGGGCCCTGCTCCTGGGAAGCCGTACCTGTTGCTCACCTTTTAGCAGGTCTTTGGCTCTCCTTGGCTTGGCCGGAGTGCCCTGCTTGCCTTCCTCCAGGGCCAGCTCTGCTTCCAGGTTGCTGGCTCTGGGGCTGGAGCCCAGGGCCCCTGCTGCCGGCTCCTCCTCTGCCCGCGGCACCTCCAGCAGGTCTGCCTTTCTGCCCTGAGTAGGGGAGCGTTTCTGCCGCCCTGGACTCCCAAGGGGCCCCGGTGCAAGGCCCTTCCGGGGCCCCCGGGGGGAACCCGAGGGGCTCTCCCTTTCTTCGGGCTTGGTTGGCTCCTCATCTCCTGCTGCTCTGACCTTAGGGAGAAACCTCTTCCTCCGGGCCCCCAGAGCCAGTTCCTCGGGTGTAGCTGCGGGGAGATCTGTCAGAGCTTCCCCTGGGATCTCCTCCTCTCGGAAGCGTTCCTGGGCTCTGCTCTCTGCTGACAGCAGTCCCTGCCCAGGGGCTGCCTGTCCACCCACACCCCCCAGCGGCCCACCCATGCCGCTCTCCTGGGAGGTCGGCAGGAGGCCAGGCCCCTCAAGGGAAACCTCTCCCTCACCTTCACTGGATCCTCCTGAGGCCACCCCGGGGCCTTCCTCCTCACCTACCACGATGGCAGGGACAGAGAGGGGGCTGGGGCCAGGGCACCGGGCAGCAGCCAGGGCCTGACAGCCAACCTGCACCTCGCGGTCCAGGAGGCCAGTGAGGCGGCGGGAGGTACAGGGGCTCAGCAGCAGAGTCTGCGCGCTCTGCACCAGACGGTTGTTCTCCACACGCTCCAGGATGCGCCGTGACGTCCGGGGACTCAGACCGGCCACTTCCACGGTGGGGGCCAGAGAGGGTGAGGGTGCCTGATCCCCAGTGGCAGCTTCCTCCTGGGCCCCTGGGCCCCTGCCACTCGTCTCTGAGCCGGATAGCTTCAGCAGCAGGAGCAAGTAGCTCTTCAGGGAGTCTATGAGGCCAGGGTCACAGGTCTGGGGGCCTGAAGTCCTCCCTTCCATACCGGGCACCTTGGCGCAGGCCCCCTCAGCGTCTGCTGCCCTGGTTCCTGGCGGGTGACTCTGGCTGGGGGCGCCCAGCCCCAGGTGCAGTGCGGGGGCAGAACTCAGCGAGGCCTTGTCCCCAGAGGGTAGGAAGGCAGCTGTGCTCATGTGCTGAGAAGCCGGGGTGCTGGGCAGCCGCTGCTGTGAGTTATCCGTCAGGCCAGCCCCAGGAAGAGAGGGCAGAGTGGGCACCTGGGGGCTCAGGCCCGCTGAAGGACAGCCACCCCGATCCACAGGCAGCACTTCTCCCGGCTGTTCCTGCTTGGGGCCCTGGGACAGGCCCTCGTCGGCCTTGTCCTTAACTGGACCCGACTGCTCCGGCCCTCGATATCTCTCTCCTCCCACCTGCTCCAAACTGCCCTCAGGAGGCAGCTGTGCCCCGCGTGTGAGGCCCCCCGCCAGGGGACCTGGCACAGTTTCCTCACGGCTCCCGGAGGCCATTCCTGCTGCCTCGTCAGATCTGAGCATAAACTCAGGTTTGTCTGGGACGGAGAACTCTTCTGGGGTCTGTTCAAAGCATTCAATAATCTGAGGGGAGCTAGGATCCTCTGAAGGTGGGCGTTTGGGGGCCCTGGACTGTGGGCTGATACCGGTCATGGACGCCTTCTCTGACCAACATTTCACAGCTGTGGGAATGCTCCCCTCTGACCATGTCCCCTTGTCTTCCTGCACCCTTCTGTCTGCCTGTGTCCTCTTATCTGCCTGGGTCCCCACCTTTCCTTGTGCCATCACGTCCTCCTGGGAATTCCTGCCTGACTCTGACCTCTCACTTTCTTGTGTCACAACATCCACCTGTGTCTTCCTATCTGCCTGTGTCCTCTGGGTGGTTTGTGTTCCATCTCCCTGCGTCCTCCCATCCACCTGCATCTTCCTATCCATCTCTGTATTCTTCTTGCCTCCAGTGTTCTGATCAGCAGATGCTCTCCTGTCCTCCTGGGTTTCTGTGTCCATGGGCTCAATGATGTCCTGACTTCTGGAGGTGCTGCAACCAGCAGAGACCATATCAGAGCTGCTGCTGGCCAATGTGGTAGAAGCCATGGTTGCCTGGGACTCCTGGACCTGAGAACACATGGACAGAAGCAAGAACTTAACTACACGTGCCTTAGGATCTCTTTCCAATCCAACATCCCAGCCTCCTCTGACCTCATCCAGAACTGCCATGATGAGAATCCTGCCACCTGGTTTCTCAGGCCTGCTGGGGGTGACAGAGTCCCAAGCCCACCCACCCAATCCCTGATCCCAGAGTCTACACCAGGGAATATCCAGAATCCAGGTCTAGCTCTGGCCCTCCCCACCTCTCCCCGAAGAAATTTTGCCTCTCCTGACAGCCCCTGATCACGTGCTACCCCACCCCTCAACGCTGCCCTTCGGAGGAGAGTGTCCTCTCCCCAGGGCCTCCGAGCAGTCAATCTGTCCCTCTCTTGCAGCACTAACTGTCCTGGATAGAATTATGGGTGAAGTGGGAGAGTGCCAGGGGGTCTCCTTGATAGCATCAGGGACAGCATCATCATTAATGCTGAGTGAGCGGCAATTACAAAATGCCGTCCAGAGAGGGTTAAAGTCATTACAAATGACACCTGTGCCAGGAGATCCGTGAAACATTATAACGTTACCCTTCTGAACACCCGCTATTTGCAAAACACCATGCTAGGCCCCTACTTATCACGTATGTATTACCTCGCTCCTCACAACAATACCAAATAGTTTGCAAGAATCATCTCTATTTTAGAGATAAGAACACTGATGGTCAAAGAAGGAATATGGTTTGTCCATTATCAGAGAGTAAGCGGTAGAGTTTAGTTTAGAAGCCAGGTGTGTCTAGCTTCAAATCTCATGTTCTTCATTGTTACACTATATGGTCACACATATAAATATAATTAAAGGACCTTCTATCTAAACATCCTGGCATAAAACAGTAAACTGCCTCTTTTCATGTTGGATATAATCAAAACCAACTAAGTAAACAAGAAAAATCAAAGCAAATTCCATTGTTCGTGGAAATGGAGGCTAATAAAACCTACAGTCTCAAAAAAAAAAAAAAAATGGGAAGGATTGCCAAAAGCAGATAGATGAAACTCTGGGAGGTTGCAAGAGCTGTAGGATCATGGAGGACTGGGTGGAAATCAAGCAGAAGACATACAAGGGAGACGTCCAACAGTCAGGAAAAGAACAGTGGAGCAGCCTACCGCAGGCAGTTCTCAAAAAACATGAGCAAAAATACAGGAAAATTGCTAAGAAAATAGATTTTGAACATACGAGAACTTAAGGAATAGTGCTCCGTGGCCCTGGAGGAAACTACTGGAGAACAAACTTTGGTCAACCAAAAGATGACTGGGGAAACCACAGCAGAAGAATTGATGGTGAACGCTGAACATATATTTAACCATAGAACCAAGACTAAAACCAAAAAAGTTTAGAGTGGCAGATCAGAATGTCAGTGTTTATGCCCTGACAATGCAGAAACGATACAACTAGCACAGAAGGGGAAGGGGGAAGAAGATGACAAGTGGAGTTAAATGCCTTAATTGTATCAGTTATACAAGCCAGGAATCAAAGGCATGACTCAAAGCTGAAAACCCAGGTAACAGAAATACAGCATATTCAATTATACAAAGATAGTCACTTAGAAATAAAACTTTGGGAAAATAGGAGATAGAAAATGAAAGGGAAAAAAGGTAGGGAGGAAGTGGAAGCACGATCACTGCTCATCATAAAAAAGTAAAACACACTGACTAAACAGATAAAATTATGGATGATATTACATAAAATTTAAATTATAAAGTACTACGTACAAATATTTCTAAGTATCAGAAGAACCACACACAAAACCAAAGCAAACGGAACGTATGAGACCTTAATATGTAGTTAATTAAATTATATTTAAATTAAATATAAAATTTAAAGTTACTTTACTGCGTATGGAATTCTGAATGAATGGTATGAATACGAAAGAAATAGAAGAGTCTGGTGAATAACAGGAGCCATCAAATGTAAGTCTGACTGACCGAAGAATGTTAGTAAAAACGCTCCTCCAACTTCTCTGAGAACCAGTAAGACACGTACAAAAACACCTTGGAGCTGGGCTTCCCTGGTGGTGCAGTGGTTAAGAATCCACCTGCCAATGCACGGGACATGGGTTCAAGCCCTGGTCCAGGAAGATCCCACATGCCACGGAGCAACTAAGCCCATGCACCACAACTACTGAGCCTGCACTCTAGAACCTGCGAGCCACAACTACTGAGCCCGTGTGCCACAACTACTGAAGCCCGTGTGCCTAGAGCCCCTGCTCTGCAACAAGAGAGGTCACCACAATGAGAAGCCCGTGCTCACCGCAATTACAGAAAAGCCCGCGCACAGCAACAAAAACCCAATGCAGCCAAAAATAAAATTTTAAAAATAATTAAAAAAAAAAAAACCTTGGAGCCAACAAACAGCATATATTAGAACCTTTTTTTAACTTCTGATATTCTAGGACTAAGAAATATATTTTTAATATTTATTTATTTATTTGGCTGCACTGGGTCTTAGTTGCAGCATGCGGGATCTTCGTTGCGGCATGCGGGATCTAGTTCCCTGACCAGGGATTGAACCTGGGCCCCCTGCATTGGGAGCGCAGAATCTTAACCACTGTACCACCAAGGAAGTCCCAGGATTAGAAAGTATTAATATGGACATGAGATCTATACATTTACAAAGAAAATGCTGACTTTACACACAAGGCTCATGTGAACAGAACTTTTGATTAAAGCTGTCTTCACTCCCCCTCACCCGCAGACTGATCAGTCCCTGAGTCCTACTGAACCTGCCTCTTCAGTATCTCAATATCCATTCCCTTCTCTCTGTCTCCACTGCCAACACCCTAATCTAAGCTGCCAACAATTCTATCTTGCCTGGACTATAGTAAAGCCTCCTAATTGGTATCCGTGACTCTAGTCTTTGCCTCTGCCAAATATGCAGCCCAAGTGATCTTTCTAAAATATAAATCTGGGCACTTCCCTGGTGGCACAGTGGTTAAGAATCTGCCTGCCAATGCGGGGGACATGGGTTCGAGCCCTGGTCCGGGAAGATCCCACATGCCACGGAGCAACTAAGCCCGTGCACCACAACTACTGAGCCTGCGTGCCACAACTACTGAAGCCTGCGTGCCTAGAGCCCCAGCTCCACAAGAGAAGCCACCGCAATGAGAAGCCCATGCACCGCAACAAAGAGTAATGCCCGCTCGCTGCAACTAGAGAAAGTCTGCGTGCAGCAACAAAGACCCAACACAGCCAAAAATAAATAAATTAAAAATAATAATACAAAAATAAAAAATAAATCTGATTGTGACACTCCCCTCCTTAAAAGCCTCTCAGCAGCTTATCATCACTTACAGGTTAAAGCCTAAAAGCCCTAGCCTAAAAGAGCAAAAAGTTTAAGAATACTCCCTGCCCGGCAGGGTATGGGGAAACCCCATCAGCATCAGCATCTAGAGGGATGCTGTTATAGAGGCATCATAGAGGCATCAGCACAGCCTCTATGGATAGTAATTTGGCATTATCTAGTAAAACTAAAAATACTTATACTCTTTGACCCAACAGTTCCACTCCTAGGAATTTACCCTAAAGATATACTTTCATGTGCAAATTGACATATATACAAGGATACTCGTTGCCTCATAGTTTATAATAGCAAAAGGCTAGAAAATATCTAAATTACATCAATACAGGATCGATCCAATGAATTATGGTATATCCACACCCCAAATAAATAAAATAAATACCCAAATAAAAAAGCAAGGTATAGGACAGAAAGTATCATATGCCACCTTTATGTGGAAAATACAGAGACACATATTTGTAAATGCACAGAAGACAGCTCTGGAAGGATGCCCAAGATACCAGTTATGGCAACTTATTTCAGGAAGAGGGATGGGGTGGTGGCGGTAGGGAAAGGGTGAAGATTTAATATTCTCTAAATACTTTTTATACTTTTTGGATTTTATACCATGTGCCTATGACACATATTTAACAAAATCCAATTAAGAATGAAAATGCATAAGTAAATAGGCCCTTGTGTGATCAGTGAGGGCTGTCCTTCAGCAGAGAACCCAGGTCTGTCTCTCCAGCCTCATCTCTTGGGTCCCTCCATCCAACAACACTAACGTACCATGCTGATTACTGTGCTATTTTATAACCACTTTGTTTTTCTCTGCTGGACATTCTCAGCCTTCTCATTGCTCACCTGAAGAACTCCTCCTTCTTTTCCCTGAAGACCTCACTCAAGTTTCTTCTCGTTTTAGAAGACTTCTGAGTTCCCTTCTCCACCCCCCAAAACGTACGTGGCTTCTTATCCTATGTACCCATGGCAAATGTACCTAATTCTATTATTATACCCTCATTCTCTGTGGCAGTTATGCACGTGTCACCTGCTAATCTGTGAACTCTTCCCTTTCAAAGAGGGCCCAGCACAGGCCCAGGGTTAGACTTGGTGTGCAATAACTATAAAGACTGACCTATCTAAACACTATGTGGGGTGGGTGTGTGTGTCTGCATCTGGAACTGTATGGAGAAGTGAGGAGGAATGTCATGTATTTCTTAAAAATAAAAAACTGTGTGAGCTGGGGTGAACCTATCTGGTTCTCTGTGGGCTTTTTCATTACAAAGAACATTAGCAGTTTTAATTTTCCATCCTGTCTTTCTGTCTTCTCTGTAAAATTTTTGAGATTAAGGAACCAGTCTGAATCACCTTTGCATCCTTCACAGACCGAGGCACATAGGAGGTTCACAGGAATGAGCCACTGAATGGCAAGTACTATGGCTTGTAATCCTCTAAGAGGAGAGAGTGCTGGTTTGGAGAAGCAGGATACAAAGCCAGGGGCTTAACAGGGATGGAGCAGGGCATTGTCAAGGACCTGGAATCTACTTCCTTGATGAAACCCAGACCCAGGGCTCATACTGAGGCTTCATCATCTTTAAATATTTGGTACAATTTTCCAGTGAAACCATGTGGCCCTAAAGATTTTGGGGAGGAGATTTAAAATTACAAACTCAATTTCCTTAACAGTCATAGTGTTATTCAAATTATCTTGTTTCATTTTTACATGAGTTTTGGTAGTTTTTTTTTTTTAAGAATTGTTCTATTTCATCTAAGTTGTTGAATTTGTGAGTGCATTTTTTCCCATAATAGTCCTTTATTATCCTTTTAATGCTTGCAGGTTCACTAGTGATATCTCCTTTCATTCTTTTTTTTTAAAGAGCTTTATTGAGGTATAATTGACAAAACAGTATACATTTAAAGTGTACAACTTGTGTTTTGATATATCTATATACTGTGAAATGATCACCACAATCAAGCTCCTCTTTCGTTCTGAATACAGGTAATTTGTGTCTTCTCTTTTTTTTTTTTTTCTTTGTGAGTCTTGCTAGAGGTTTATCAATATTATTGATCTTTTCAAATAACAAGATTTTGGTTTAATTTTTTTCCATAGTTTTTCTGTTTTCAATTTCATTTTTTACTCTTTTCTTATTTTCCCCTTCCTTCTGCTTGCTTTGGGTTAGTTTTGTTCTTCCTTTTCTAGTTTATCAATATGAGAGCTTAGAGTATTGATTTCAGACCTTCTTTTCTAATATAAATATTTAATGCTATAAATTTTCCTCAAGACACTGATTTAACAGCATCTAAAATTTTGATATGTTGTACTTTCACTTTCATTCAGTTCAAAATATTTCCCAATTGACCTTAAGATCTTCCTCTCTGACGCATAAAAGTGCGATATTTAATTTAAAAGTGTTTGGAGACTTTCCTATTATCCTCTGTCACTGATTTCTAGTTTAATTTCATTTTTGTCAGAGAACATACTTTGTATTATTTCAAATATTTTATATTTGTTAAGGTTTGTTTATGACCCAGGATATGATCTATTCTAGTGAATGTTTTATATGCACTTGAAATGAATGAGTATTCTGTTGTTGTTATGTGGAGTATGCTATGTGTCTATTAGATCCAGTTAGTTGATAAAGCTATTCAGTTCTTTTCTATTCTTACTGATTTTCTGTTTACTAGTTCAATTATTGAGTTATTGAGAGGCGTGTTAAAGTCTCCAACTATAATTGTTGATTTGTTTATTTCTCCTTTCAGTTCTGCCAGTTTTTCTTCATGTATTTTGAAGCTCTGTTGTTAGGGGCAAACTCATTTTCATTTTCTTGAATTGATTCTTTTATCATTATGTACTTCACTATTTTTCCCTGGTAATTTTCTTTGCTCTGAAGTCTGGTTTGTCTGATATTAATATGGCCAGTCCAGTTTTCAGTTGCTTAGTGTTTGCATTGTATATATTTTCTATAATTTTACTTTTAACCTACCTATATCATTGGAATTGAAGTCAATTTCTTTTAAAAAGTATAGAGTTGGGAATTTTTTTTTTTGATCCAGTCTCACAATCTCTGTCTTTTACTTCATGTGTTTAGACTACTTATATTTAATATAATTATTTATACGTTTGAATTTACATCAATTATTTTATTATTTGTTTTCTATTTGTTCCCTCTGTTATTTCTTCCTGTTTCCCCTTTCCAGTTTTCTTGTAGATTATTTGAAAATTTTTAGTATTCCACTTTAATTTACATATTGTGATGTTTACTATATTTCTTTGTATTTTAATTATTGTTCTAGGGCCTGCAATACATACACTTAACTTCCCACAGTCTACTTAGAGTCAACATCTTACCACTGCAAGTGAAATGTAGTAATCTTACCACCACATAGGTCCCTTTACCCTCTCCCTCTTTATATGTTACATTTACATACATTAAAAACTTTAGCAGACAACGTTATAATCTGTACTTTTTACCTTCAAACACTTTTTAAAGAATTCAAGAAGACCGCACACCACAACGAAGAGTAGCCCCTGCTCGCCGCAACTAGAGAAAGCCTGCACACAGCAACGAAGACCCAACGCAGCCAAATAAATAAATAAATAATTTTTAAAAAAGAATTCAAGAAGAGAAGAATAATCTATTATGTTTACCCAGGTATTTACAAGATTCCTTGTATCATTTCTCTTTGTCTGAAAAATTTACTTTAGCAATTCTTTTAGAACAGGTCTGTTAGTACTGTATTCTCTTAGTTTCCCTTTATCTTGGAATGTCTTTATTTCACCTTCAATACTAAAAGATATGTTTGCTGAATGTAGAATTATAGATTGAAAAGCATTTTCTTTCAGCAGTTAAAAAATATTATTTCACTTCCTTTTTAACCTCCAT
Source organism: Delphinus delphis (assembly GCF_949987515.2). Taxonomy (NCBI): domain Eukaryota; kingdom Metazoa; phylum Chordata; class Mammalia; order Artiodactyla; family Delphinidae; genus Delphinus; species Delphinus delphis. Next base: position 105,288,540 of record NC_082684.1, read on the forward strand.
TGTTTCTGATGAGAAATCTGCAGTCATTCAAGTTATTGTTCCCCTATAAATAGTGCGTCATTTTTTCTCTGACTACTTTCAAGATTTTATTGCTGTTGTTGTCTTCAGTTCTCAGCAATTTGACTATGCTGTTCCCTGGCATGGAATTCTGTGGGTGTTTCTTATTTGGGGTTTGCTGAACTTCTTGATCTGTAAGTTTGTGGGGTTTTTTTTGCCAAATTTGGGAAGTTTTCAGCCATTATTTCTTCATATATTTTCTCTGCACCATACTCTCTTCTCTCCTTCTGGGTATCCAATGACATGAATGTTAGACATTTTGATATTGCACCACAGATCCTTGAAGCTCTGTTCATGTCTTTTTCTCTCTGTTATTCAGATTGAATACTTTTGATTGACCTATCTTCAAAGTGCACTGACTTTTTCCCTATTGTCCTCATTCTGCTGTTGTGCCCAACAAGCAAGTCTTTTTTATTTCAGTTATTTTATTTTTCAGTTCTAAAATGAACAATTTGTTCTTTATATCTTGTATTTCTTTGCCAAGACTTTCTATCTTTCCACTTATTTCCAGAGTGTTCAACCTTACTTTCTGTCACTGCTTTAGAGTCAGATAATTCCAACATATCTGCCATCTTGACATTGGCATTCTTTAACTGCCTTTTCCCATGCAAGTTGAGATTTTCCTGATTTTCTCATATGCCAAATAATACTTACTATATCTGGCACATTTTGAATATTATGAGATTCTGGTTTCTTATATAAATCCTATGGAGAACGTTAATATTTTTGTCTTAGCAGACACTCTACTTGGTTGTGTTCAGGCTGCAAGTTCCATTCAACATTCTGAGGTTGTAGTTTCAGTGTCAGTTCCATTTTCAAAGTCTTTGCAGTGCTATTCAGATCTGTCCTGTATGTGTGCCACCCAGTGGCCAGTCTGGGACTTGGATGATGGCCTCTTAGTTCTTTTTTGATACAATGTTCAGAACCAGATCCATGCATGAACAGCGTGAGAATAAGCCCAGGAATTTATAAACAGCTTATGAAGTCACTTTCCCAAACTTCTTCCTGTGTATGATCTACCCTTTACTTTCTGGGTCCCTAGGATTCCCTTTTCCAGTCCTCCCTCAAAGTTTTAGACCCCTGTGGCCTCTGCTACTGTCACTACCAGGAGATTCCTCTCCTATTCCTCAAGCCTGTTCAAAAGGGCTTCTAAAGCTCTCTCTGTTCATCCTGATGCTTATTTCTGAGTTTCTGATTGCATTAAGACCAGGCCAGGTAATACTAGATTTTTTTAAGGGTAAATACTGCTGAATCAGTGGTACTTATTTCTGGTCTTATTCCTCAGTCTGTCTGCTACTATTTGCTTATCAAAGTCATCAAGTAGGGTTTCCCTGGTGGTGCAGTGGTTAAGAATCCGCCTGCCAATTCAGGGGACATGGGTTCAAGCCCTGGAAGAGTCCACATGCCGTGGAGGAACTAAGCCCCTGGGCCACAACTACTGAACCTGTGCTCTAGAGCCCGTGTGCCACAACTACCGAGGCTGCGCTCTGGAGCCAGCAAGCCGCAACTACCGAAGCCCACGCACCTAGAGCCCGTGCTCTGCAACAAGAGAAGCCACCACAATGAGAAGCCCACACACTGCAACGAAGAGTAGCCCCCGCTCACCACAAGGAGACCCGCACGGAAACAAAGACCCAACGCAGCCAAAAATAAATACATAAAATAAATATATTTTTTTAAAAAAGTCATCAAGTAGCTGCACCATGCATTTAGCCCAAGTTTTTAGTTGCATTCAGTGGGAGATACAGGGTGGATGGTATTTACTCCATCTTATCCAGAACTGGAACTACCATAACCACGATAACTAATTTAACATTCGTTACTGTATTCTCTAGTTCTGGATTTCTAGTTGGTTCATTTTAAAGTCTTTGCCACTTTTTATAGTTTCTAGTTCTCTGCCGAAATCTTCACTCTTGCCTTTTTATCTTCTTGAATATAGAATGTATAGTTCTAGTTTTAATAGTTCATGTGTGATAATTCCAAAACTTGGAATATATTGTCTGCTGTTTTTGCTAGCTCTTTTTCATGTTTCTTTTTTTTTTTTTTTTTTTTTTTTTTTGCCATAATACGCAGCTTGCAGGATCTTAGTTCTCCAACCAGGGATTGACCCAGGGCCACAGCTGTGAAAGTGCTGAGTCCTAACCACTGGGCTGCTGGGCAAGTCCCCCTTTTCACGTTTTCCTCTCTTTGTGTGCCTAGTTATCTTCATTTAGGTGCTGAATATTATATTTGAAACATTTTTCAAAAATAATTTGTGGCTTTAGATGATGTTATCATCCTCCAGATGCTTGGGAGCAAGGTATCTTGAACCACCTTAATCTGATTTCAAGGATTGAGATATTTCTTGGTCACCCAGGTAACTCAGAGTTAAGCCTCAACCCCCATGAGGGTAATCTGCTTCTGGTTCCCTTAATCCTATGGTACAAACCTTCAGGGTTCCCAACCCAAAGACAAGGGGGTTTATCAGGGCTACCACCCTTGAGACCATGGGCTCCAATTCTGGTCTCCCAAGTCCCTTGAGGCTGTCTACAACACTGCTGAGTCTCTCATTCTCCCCTTCTGGAGTGGCAAACAACCCCAGGACAAAAGCTATGCCAAAGGCTGAGCTCACCATTCTGGATTTCCATCTCTTCCCAGATCCTGGGCAAGTGATTCTTCACTTTGTTAGCTCTCCAGTGTCTTCAAGCAGACATTTTAATATTTTGCTCAGCTTTATTAGTTGCCCTCAGTAGGAAAGTTGGTTGGAATTATCTAACCCAGCATTACTGGAAGCTGATATTCAAAAAATGTTAGTTCTCTCCCCTTTCTGTCTCACTCCCAAGACTGGGAGCGAGGATAGGCAGGGGACTTCCTTGGCAGTCCAGTGGTTGAGACTCTGTGCTTCCAATGCAGGGGGCATGGGTGTGATCCCTGGCCAGGGAAGTAAGATCCCATGTGCTGTGTGGTATGGTAAAAAAAAAAAAAAAAAAAAAAAAAAATTTTAAAGAAATTTTTTTTTTAATTTAAAAAAGATTAGGACAGGCAGGTGTGCATTCCTACCTACCACTTACCTTGCTTCATGCTATTTGTCCTTCCCAGAATGTCTTCCTTCCTCTCTTTAACCTATCTAATTTCTTTTTATCTGGGGATATTATGGGCATTCTTTTTTTTTTTTTTTTTTTTTGCGGTACGCGGGCCTCTCACTGTTGTGGCCTCTCCCGTTGCGGAGCACAGGCTCCGGACGCGCAGGCGCAGCGGCCATGGCTCACGGGCCCAGCCGCTCCGCGGCATGTGGGATCTTCCCGGACCGGGGCACGAACCCGCGTCCCCCGCATCGGCAGGCGGACTCTCAACCACTGCACCACCAGGGAAGCCCTGGGCATTCTTTTATATTAAAAAAATTATATTCGATGTTTTTCTACTATGGTATTTCCAGTAATAAACCCTATACATGCTGCCAACCGGCCTCTTCCCAGATGCCTTCTCTCGTGACTGCAGACCACCCCACTCTCCGTCCCTAGAAACCTACCGCAATAACATTCACCACAGCCTCTTTGCGCTTATGGTTTGGTACAAGTCTAATACCCTGGATTCATTAGATAATTTCTTAAGGCAACGATCATGTCTCTCCTCAAGCCCCCCTCCCTTCAACAGCTCTCAGAAAATACTTATATTCACGTAGTCTCTGAAAACCAAAGCACCCTAATTATGCAAGGAGAGTTTCCGCATATTGAGACGATCATCCTCAGGACATACAGGATGTAAAGTACTGTGAGGTCTCAAGGCGTTCAGCAGAGCCCTTTCATGTCTATACCACCCACTCTGAGGATTTGGGCAGATGGGGCATTCCACCATATCCCCAGGCTCCTGTACCTCAGCTCCAGAGATCTGAGCCAGTCTCAGAGAAGATCTCAGGTTAGGGCACTAAAAAGCAGCCTTTGAGGAAACTGAAGGCCATTCACCAAGTACCTTAAGCAAGATTGCTTCTGCCCAGGGAAAGAGCTCCCTGAATAGCATGGCTGGGCTCAAGGAGAGGGTCCCTGGACATTCTTAACAACCCAAGAGGCCTCAGTTTTAGCACCTGCTCTTCATCCATATATCCAAGACGAAAGCCTAACCTGAGCTGTCAGAGATGCCCCTTATTTCCAGGACAGGAAATCAAGACAGTATAGGGAAGCAGCAGCAGATTCCAGAAGCAGAGGCCTTTAAAATATCTAACGCTAACAAGAGGCATGCTGGACCCATATGGAGAAAATAACAGAGCTTAAAAAGAAATGAGGGAACGTCCAGTGGTTAGGACTCTGCGCTTTCATTGCCGAGGGCCTGGGTTCAATCCCTGGTCAGGGAGCTAAGATCCCGCGAGCTGCGCGGCTCGGGCCAAAACTTTTTTTTTAATTTAAAAATAAAAAAAGAAAGAAGGCTTGAATGATAGAAAAAAATACCATGCTCCTGGATAAGAAAGCTAAATATTAAGGTATTGATATTTCCAAATTAATTCTTATGCAGTCTTATACTTAATGCAGTCTCAATCAAAATACCAATGGTATAGAGACAGAAAGCAGATTAGTGGTTGCCTGGTCGTGGGGGTGGGAACAAGGATTAACTGCAAAAAAGGAACAAGGATCTTTTCAGGGTGATGGAAATTTTTTTTTTTTTTTTTTTTTTTTTTTTTGCGGTACGCGGGCCTCTCACTGCTGTGGCCCCTCCCACTGCGGAGCACAGGCTCCGGATGCGCAGGCTCATAGGCCATAGTTCACGGGCCCAGCCGCTCCGCGGCATGTGGGATCTTCCTGGACCGGGGCACGAACCCGCATCCCCTGCATCGGCAGGCGGACTCTCAACCACTGTGCCACCAGGGAAGCCCGATGGAAATGTTTTAAAACCGGATTGTGGTGATGGCTGTACAACTGTGAATTGTGTACACTGGTCTGTACATTTTAAATAGGTGACTATTATTGGTGTATAAATTATACCTCGATCAAGCTGTTTAAAAATAGAAACCTAACAAATTTTACTAAAAGACCATTCAAAATTCAAATCTGACTAGTCTTCCATGAAAGGATGTAATATGCTTTTGATCTTGTTAAAAATAATTCATCCCTTTTTGAAAATGTAGTTTTTTAAAATGGTGAATATAAGGATACAAGGTATAAAAAACAATGTTATCTGGGAGTTTGGAAAAATTCAAACAATGATTCTAAAGTTTTCCTACAGGAATAAACAAGAGAGAATAGCTGAAACATGTTTAAAAGAAGCATAAGAGGGTTGCTCTGCCAGAAATGAAAGCTACAACAATTAAAATGAGATCATCCTGTTGTAAGAGTCAACAAACAGATTAATGGATTATGATCGATGTATATATGGGAACTAAAATAGGCTTTAGTGGGTATAAAATTAGTGTATAAAGAAAGAATCACAAACTAATAGGAAAAGGTTGAATTTGGGGGAATACTTATTAACCAAAAATTGAGCTAGAGACTGATACCATGCTATACACACAAATCAATTCCAGATTAATTTAAAAGTCAAATGAAGAAATTCAAAAAAAAATTATAAAAATACAGATATATATTTAACTAATCTTGGAATAAGGAAGAAAAGCATAAACACTATTGAAGAAATGGTTAAAATATGCATATTGGGGCATCTTACATAACCACTAAAAATGAAGTTTTTCAGATAATTTTCAGGAACCATGAAAAACTGCTCATGAAATAACGAGAAGTAACAAAAGGAGAATATAAAACTGAATCAGAATAACAATGTAAATCAAATTTTTAAATAACAAAATACATATACAGAAAGATTGGTAGATATATCAAGATGTCTTTGGATGGTAGAATTATAGGTGAATTTTTACCTTTTCCTTTCAGCTTTTAGAATTTTCCCCCATATTTTTTACTATGGTCATGCATTTCTTTCATAATCAAAAAAGATTTTTTAAAAAAGATTTGGTAGAATGAGAATATGAAAAACCAATCAAATTCAGCTACTAAAAAGCAACAGCTTCAAAAATACATATAGCTGTTAAATGCATTTTTCACATGTATGATACATTTCACAATTTTTTTCAGTACTAAAAAAAAAAAAAAAGCCACAAAAGCTCTTTGCAGGAACAGCAGAACCTCTACAGACAGCCTCTCCTGTGCCTGCAGTGCCCCAGCCCATTCGTCCCACCTGCAAGAGGCAAGGAGGGCCTTGTCAGGAGGATGCAGCCATTCTGGCTGTGGTATTCCCCACCGCTGTGGGCAGAGAAGCCAGATTCACTCACAGACTTGGCCGCCAGCCTGATCTCTTCCCAAATGTGCTCCCTAGGGGCCCATGAGGGCCATCCCTACCATATGCTCTGCTGTCCGCATGTGGAGCGGCCCCATCTGGGCTCCTAGGAACTCACCACTGCAGCTGCTGAAACCTCCTGAGACCAGGCATGAGAGGCTGAGAGTCATGAACAGATTCAGAGAGTCTGGTTTGAGGTTCACCCCACTCCAAAGACCTCTGAACTACCGTCCCCACAGACTAACCTCAGTACCCTCAGCACACACTGAAAGAAAACCATCTCCCCTGGCCACCCTTGAAACTGGTCTCTCCCTCCTGCCCCCATGAAAGCTCTCTGTGTGGGAAAGGCAGCCCCTCCAGGAAGCATCCTTTTCCCGCTGCCCTCCAGGAGGTACTGCAGCAGCTTGTCCCTCATGTTTCCCTTCACTGTTCCAAGAAGCCGTCTGTCTTCTGCCTTGACCCCTGTGAAACACTGCTTTCAGCTGCTCCTCCTGTCTCCTGGGACCCATGCTCCTGCTTCCTCTGCCCCAAGAAACAATTTCATCTTAGTTCCCGCCAAAATGCTGTCTCCACTTGGGGTTGCCAGATTTAGCAAAGAGAAATACAGGACACCCAGTTAAATCTGAATTTCAGACAGAAAACCAATCATTTCTTAGTATAAGTATATCCCATCTATTTTATCCAACCCACCCCCAGTCTTGATACACTTTTTCCTTCTGCCCCACCATAAAACACTCCTTCTCTCTACACTCCTGTGAAATACTGCCTGCCCTCTGCCCCTGAAACATGAAACACTGACCAAACGGGATAAACTGTTTTCCTTCTGTTAATCCTCTCAATTCCGCTCCCCTCTTCCCTCTTCCCCTGCCCCCTACCCCCATCAAACTCCTCAATGCTGCCACCTGGATGCCCTCCCCTCCCCTGTCTCCACACAAAACCTCTGTCCTCTGTTGGCTACCTGATCCCCAGAAGAATGCCAGCACTCCTGTACTCAGGGAAAACAGTTTGCCTCTACCTCCCACCACAGTAATGTCTCAGACCTACTGCCATTTATTTCGTTCTTAGCATGCACCAAGCCCTGAGCCAAGCACCCTGATTCTCACAGCAGCCCTTTGAAGTAGGCACTGTTTCTATTAAGGTTTTATGACTTGCCCAAGATCGCACAATGTTAAGGATAGTCAGATTTGCACATAGGTATACCTGACTCCGAAATCTTAGATAAAACCCCAGACCAAGTCAGAATTTTCTGGACAGTGGATATTTTTTCAATCTTCTACTAAGTACCCAGGTCAAGACCCACTGCACACTACAGACCACTCCTCAGTCTCCCCATTCTCTTTCCTCCCCAAAGAACATCCTCTTCCTCCGCCCCCCTCTGCGACATAGTCCCCTCGGCAGTGAACTTCCATGTTGTCAGAGGAGATGGTCACAGTCAGGCTGTGCCGCCCACACGCCTGGCATCTGGGGACTGCCTGGGGCGAGGCCCAGGCCTGTGGTCCCCTGCTCCTGGCCAGCACTCCACCTCACCCCACCCCCTTCTATAAATATCCCACTGCTCACTGGCTGCCCAGCTGCTGCAGCAACAGTTTCCATGAGGTCATCTTTCCCGAGCGGCCTCCGGGCACCCAACACCCACACTTACCTTTCCTGGAGTCCTGTGGCCTGCTTGCCCCTGCAAGGGGCTGTCCTGGGTGCTCTGTCTCCGCCGGGCGGGGGGTGTGGGCACTTGGGCAGAGGCCTGAGGCGGGGCCTTCCCTGAGCTCTGAGCCCCAGGTTCTGGATCTTGACTTGGGGAAGAATCAGGCTTGCAGCTGGTGGTGGGCTCCCCTTTGGACTTCGGAGGAGCAAATCTCTTCCTGTTGAAGGGCCTAGTCTGCTGGGGGGCTGAGGGCGTGGGCTGGCCAGGGACAGCAGGTTCCCTCTCACCTCTGGCTTTGCTGGATACCTTCCCTGAGGGCAGCTCTCCAGGTGTACTGCCCCGGGGGGTCTGGGCCCCCTCCTCCCCCTGAGGCTTGTCTGCCTGGGTACTCTCCAGATACATGTCCTTCAGGGAGAAATACACTTCCTGGTCTGGGCCTGGGACAGGGGCATTCTGGGCCTGGTCTTGAGTACCCACAGCAGAGGCTGGCTTCCTGGTGCCATCTGCTCCGGAGGATCCAGGCCCCTGTGCGGCCCTGCCCCTCGGCTGGGTCTGAACCTGCTCCATGTCCATGGGCCCCTGTGTCCCACAGGAGTCAGGCTTGTCTGAACTGGGGACACAGTTTTCAGAGGAACGGTGGCTTCGAGCTGCCCTCTCTACCTCTGGCTTCTGCACACCTTGCTTAGGTTCCTCATCTTTCTTTTTCTTCTTGGCCCCAGACTCCTTTTTGGGGGCTCTTTGAGGCCCCAGCTCCATGGCTTTACAGATGTATGTCAACAGGCCATGCTCCCCAGCTTCCCCGTTCTCAGGGGCAGCCTCGCCGTTGGTGGTCACCTCTCCGGAAGCAAAACTGTTGATCAGGCCCAAACCTGGGTGCTGACCAGGCTCCGTCTCTCCCTCCTGCCAAGCCACCGGTGTCCCGTTCTCGACCTCCCGGGTGGGGGACGAGGGGACTGGCACCTCGGCCCCACTCAGCCGCCGCTTCCGCTGGAAGCGGTCGGGGCTGAGCTTGCGCAGGGTGTCGGCCTCTTCCACGGCCTCCTTCCCGTGCTTCCAGCTCTTCTCGATCTCACGCATCTTTGCCGCAGCCTTGCGCTTCAGCTTGGCGAACCAGCGCTGGTGGATCTTGTATTCGGTCATGGTGCCCACCTCCAAGACCCCCGAGCAGGACACAATTCCTTTGGCATTCTGGGCAGAGGCCTGGTAGATGGCGGCATCTTCTTCTCGACACCTAGAGGCAGGAGCATGAGATGGGAGGTGAGAGCCCACAATCCTCGCAGCCAGAGCCTCGCAGAGTTGAGCGCCCCGCCCCACCCCCTGCCAGCCCTGCCCCGAGTGCCACGCCCCACCTCCGACAGCACCACCTCCAAAATTCCCCACTACAGCTGAGGAAACTGAGGCTGGCAAGAGGGTGGGAGCTGGCCAAGGTCATGCTGTTCCAGGACAGATTAGACTTGCGGCCCAGGAGAGCTCCCTTCAGAAGCAGGTGACCCACACAGCCCCTTGTGAAGTAAGGATGACACAGGAGCTTTTTTGGGAAGCTGACCTCATGGAAAATGTTGCTATGGGTCAGGACCCCCTCTGGTTGCACTCAGCTCTCTGGCTGTCAGAGATACTCCCGCCCTGGCCTTAGGAGATCCCAGACACTGGCAGGCAGACACGCTTCAGCAGGTGGCTCAGCTTAGCCGCAGAACCCCGCCTCCACCCCCAGATCCTGTCTGGGCGTCTTCATCCAGCTGACTCCATTTCTAAGGGCAGACGTGGGCCATAGGACCTTCAGGAGGGCAGAGAGAGCAGAACAGGCCCCTCTCCCTCACCTGTAGAGCTGCAGTGTGTGGCGGTTGCCCTGATGAGTGATCTCGTATTTTGGCAAGCCACAGTAGCGGTCCAGCTCTGTGTCATCCTTGTACCAGGTCACCTCTGGCTCTGGGTATCCTAAGAGGGAAGCAGGAGATTGGGTTGCAGGGAGACCAGTTCCAACATAGTGGGAGGAGAGAACAGGATGCCATGGCTTCCCCAGACCACCTGAAGAGACTGGACTGGCCCACCTGCCCCCGGGGCTTGTAGCAAGAAGAGGGCTATCATATGGCTCAGCTTATTTTTAGAAGCTAGGCCCTGTCAAAGCCTAAAACTGTTCCCCTTCAGCAGCTGGAAGGCAAATATAGAGGAGAAACTGCCTAGCTTCTGGTAAGAAGGGAAGCAAGGAGTTTCCAGAAAGCTTTGGCTGGTAGTAATAAGCTTCCTTTCTTCAGTGGCCTGTTCTACATCCTCAACAGTAGTAACAGCTCTATCCTCGGAGGTCTCTCACCAATACCCAATATCAACACCACTGCCAAGAGCCCTCCTTCTTTCATTCCAGCTTCCTGAGCTGTTAGTATTATTTGATGACACAGCTAAAACATCCATCCATCCATCCGTCCATCCACCCATCCACACCTACTTTCCCATCCATTCACTACTGTGAAACTGACTGAGGTATTTTCCCAGCCCCTCCTCTCTGGATTTCCAGCCCTACTCACAAAGAACTTCCTACTGTAAAAGTCACATGTCCCTTCCTCCCTGGACACTTGGCTGATTTGTCCAGTAATGGACACATAATCAGTTAATCTAATCCAATTCTTTGACCTAGTATTTGGGAATTGGAACCTAGAGACGGTCTACCCTAGTGTCTGGAAATAACTTGGAAGGGGTACAGCCATGTTCTGCCACATGGACTGAGAAGCAGACAAAGCTGGTCGACGGTGAGATGGAAAATGAAGTTGGTGTTCAGGATAGAATAAGAAAAAGGAGACAGAGACTTCTCTGGTGGTCCAGTGGTTAGGAATCCACCTTCCAATGCAGGGGATGTGGGTTCGATCCCTGTTCAGGGAACTAAGATCCCACATGCCGCGGGGCAACTGAGCCTGCACACCACAACTAGAGAGAAGCCTGCACGCCGCAACGAAGACCCAGTGCAGCCAAAATTAAAAAAAGAAGACAGAGAGAGTCCCAATATCCTTCCAAATACTGGCTCCATTCCTTGCCTGGGCACAGCTACATTCCTACTTGTCAATTCCATAAGAAGCCCATCTAAGCCTTACCAAAAAATTCTGCTTCATTTCTTAAGCTGACTCCAATTAATTTGCAATGTTTATTAGAAATTAAAGACTCCTAATATATATTCCCTTAGGTGTGTGCTGACTGCCAAGCAAGGGTTATGAAGATATAGGAGCTTGACAGACAGCTCTCTGCTCTCAGGGAACCGACTGTACTATAGAGAAGATAAGACAGGTCTCCGCACAAGGGAGGGATGCACCTGTATCTGGGTACACATTCTCTGTCTTCCCTACTGTCTATGGATAAACTACCCCCATGCCTATCTAAAGACACCCTCACTGCATCTCATCTCCTCTTGCCTCATCAAGGACATCTCTCCAACAATCATTCCTCCTCTCCTGCATCATCAAGCTTTTCCTCTCTTACATCATTCCCATCAGCATACAAGCCTCTGTAACTGTCTCCCTTCTTTTAAAAGAACTTTCTTTGACCCCACATCCCCCATTAGCTCCTGCCCCCATCTCTCTATTCTCTCCTTTATAGAGAAATTCTTTGGAAGAGTTGTCTGTATTCACTGTCTTCACTCCGTCTCCTCCAATCAGGCTTTTGTACCCACCGCTGCACCAGAATTGCTCTTGGCAAGGTCACCCATGAGTCACACATCGCCAAATCCACTAGCGTTTCTTAAGCTTCGTCTACCCGATCTATCAGCATTGACCGTCCCTTCTTGAAACCTTTTCCTCGCTTGCTCCTGGATGCCACTCCTTCTGAGTGCCTTTCCTACTCCACTGGCCACTTTTCCTAATCTCTTTCTTCCACCACTCCCCCACCATCACCACCTAAGACTATAAGTGTTAGGTAGGCCAGGGCTCAGGCCTCAGAACCATTTTCCATTCTCTAGCCATAAAACCTAGGGGATCTACTCCTGTCCTTCAGCCTTTAAATAGCTATACCTTCCTGACTCCCCAATTTGTATCTCTAGCCCAGACCTCCCCTGAACTCCTGGTTCTTATTTCTGACTGCGTACCTGACATCTCCACTTGGAGGTCTAATAGGGATCAAACTTAACAGGTCCCAAACCAAGCTCCTTATTCCCCTCTCCAAGCCAAGTCCCACATATATCAGTAAAGGGCAAATTCATCCTTCTAATTTGGCTCAGGCCAGAAACCTGGAGGCAATCCCTTATTCTTTTCCTCACGTCCACTCCATCAGACGATTCTATGGGCCCTTCCTCCAGACTGTATCCAGGATCTGATCACTTCTTGCCATTCCCCGCCGCCAACCTGGTCCATCACCATCATCTGACACCTCAGTTTCTGCAACAACCTCCTTGCTGATCTCACTACTTCCATCCTGGCCTCTCTTCAGCCCATTCTCAGCACAGCCAGAGTGAACCTTTTAAAATGAAGTAAATAAAGTCAAGTGATAGCACTCCTCTGCTCAAAACACCCTAGTAGCTCCCATGTCATTAAGGCCCTCATGACGTGGGCCGCACTAGCGCACCGGCCTCAGCTCCTCCCGTTCTCTGCCTTGCCTGCGGTACCCCTGCCACACGGCCCTGCTGGCTGGCCTCTAAAAGCAGGTGAGAATCACATCTGGATTCCTCCCGCCTCTGTTCACACATTCCCTCCTTGGAGAGGCCTTCCCTACCAGCCCCTGTGAAACAGCGACTCTGTCTCCCTGGAAACTCTTAGCCCTCTTACTATGTTTCTTTTTCTTCATAGAATGCATTGCTGCCTGACATATTATACCCTGATGAGGTTGTTGGTTTACATCCATCTTCTCCAACTCCCTGGGGAAAGAACAGCTCCATGACTCACCCGTGTTATTCGTGCTATGTCCCCAGTTCCTAGAATAGTGCCTGGTATGGAATCAACACTCGTTAAATATTTATAGGTGAATGAATGAAGCAATGCACTAATGGCTCAGGGTACAGAGAAGGGAACGAGCACCTCTGGCTGGGGAATCAGGAAAGGCTTTATGGCATGAGCAGCATTTGAAATGGCTGTGAGGGTGGGTAGAATTTCAGAAAACGTGGGTTCAGTGCCTGTACTTCCCCCCTTCATGGCACTAATCACAATACTGTAACTGACTATCCCCTTGTCTGTCTCCCCTCCTAGACTTATGTCCCATGTGAGTCAGCATCATCTCTCCTTCACTTCTGTATCCCTACCACCTAAGATGGCACCTGGCACAGAGTAGTTACTTAATAAAAATAAAAATCTGCTGGATGAGTGAGTAAATGAGGAAGGGAATAAGTGAGCAAACAAGAGGTGAGTGGGAAGGGCATGCCTGACAAAGGAACCACAACAGCAGAGTGTGGGGTGGAAAGCAGAGGACACACTGGGGAACTGTGCACAGGAGTAGGGAGCAAGGGAGGTGAGGCTGCAGCTGGGTCAGCTAGGAACAAACTCTGGGCAGCCCTGACTGTAAAGCGAGCCCCATGTTTCCACAGTGAGCTAAAGCCCCTGGTTACATCACCGTGCATGTCCTCACCATCCCATGGGGTGATCTCATTCCTACAAGGGCCAGGCTCAGAGCCTCCCTGCCCCATGATCTGCCCAGTCAGGCCTCAGCCTCCAGGGCATCCGAGTCCAGTCAGGCTGTAGCGAGAGGGCAGGGATGGGGCAAGAAGAGAACGCTGAATGGAGCCCACAGCCACAAGGCTGGGGCTTCAGCCCCCATGCCACCTTTTGGTGCCTCTTTGCTAGGTGGGGGCCAACCTGACAGCTTAGGGCTCCACGGCAACAATGGATTCTGGAAACAACTTTATTTGGGGAGAAAACATTTCTTTGTCCCCTGGGTAATAGAACTGTATTCTGAAACACACAAAAGCAGGGGAGGTCCTTCACTCCCAGCTGCACACACACGTCTGCCCGTATGTGTGCCCACAGGCTGGCATGCACGCATGCACACACACACACACACTTGGCCCTGACCAGGAGAGCCCACAGCAGTACTGAAGCCTGAGGCCTTCCCTCTTCCCCTTCCTACACTGACACCTCTGCTCCACAGCCAGCATGCCTGAGTCCAGAACTCAGCTCGGAGACTTACAGCCTCATCCTAACCATTCCCATTTTGGAGAAGCTCAGATTCAGGAGAAGACTAATGATGAATGTAAATTTAGAGGTTTCAAAGAGCTTTCAAATATAAAATTTCATTTGGTCTTCATAACAAACCTGTGAAAACAATTGTGAACATTTACTGAAGACTTACTATATGCCAGATACTGACCTGTACATTTTTCATGTATTATCTCATCTAATCCTCTCATAAATCCTATGAGGAATGTACTGTTATTAATCCTCAATTTAAGGAAGAGGAAATTAAGCTCCTGCCCAAAGTCATCCAGCTGGTACACAGAAGAGCCAAAATTCAAATCCCTCTCTTCTATAAAACAGGTAAGGCAGGTGTTTGAATCCCTTTTACACAATCCCTTCCTTTTACACAAAAGGAAGATGAGACTCAGAGAAATCAAGTAACTTACTCAGGGTCACACAGCTGGCACATGACAAAGCCCTTGGTGTCCTTTTCCTTATTCCACTGCTCTTTCCCCTGGGGACTCTGGGACTAATATGTAAGTTTCTGCCCCCAGCAGTCATTATCTTAGACTTATTTCTCTAAAAGGAGTTTCTTCAAGAACTTGGTTCTGTCTAAAGGCTAAGTCCCTCTGCCCAGTTGTCCTGACACACACACACACACACACACACACACACACACACACACACACATACACAGGCTAACACAGAATCTACAACAGAGTTGAGGAGAGTGGGGGAAAGGGGTCACCATGCTGGACAGAGATGGGCAGCCTCAAGGAGGACAGTTGCACTCTGGCCAGAGGGGCCCCTGGGGGAGACAGGAGCCAGAAGGTCCAATCAAGGCCTGCTATCCCCCATATGCCCACTCTGAGAGGGGAGAACCCCAGGGTCATATACCACTTCTCCAAGTCCCGAAGGGCTTCCCTCAGAGCTCAGCCAGCAGGGGCACTGGCACAGACTCCTCTTCCTCACCTGGACTAGATCCTGACCCACCACGAAAGCATCACCTACTCCTGGCAGGGCCCTGCTTAGACTGACTCATCACAACCTCATTCAAGGAGTGCTACCAGCAGGGTGGGAGGAAGTGAGGTCACTCCATCTCCATGGGACGAGCCAGGATCACCACACCAGTCTCATACAAAGGCCAGTCTGAGCCATACACCCATCCACGATCCTCCATTCCAGATGGGGGCGGAGGGGAGACCCAGTTTCTAGCCCTGTTTCCTTTGTTCTCTGATCTTTCTGCATAATGCTTTCCCCTCCCCCTGGCCCCTCTCTTACAGTCTACCTTTTCTCCTTGTTAATTGGGAAAGGCTTACTTACCAAGTGTACTATGGTGATCACAGAGAATTCTTCCTTAATCTGCTACAAAAGACTCAGGTAACCTGAGATTTTTTTATATACATGGGGATGAGGAGGGAGCAGGAGGGAACTAGGTATGACAGTGGACTAAGGTGTGGATGTTAGAGATAGCTAGAGCCCTAGAAATCTTACAGCCTTACTCAGCAGAGTCGTAGATCTCATCATGGCAGGTGCTCCTGAGCAGAAGACCATGGGCCTGGCTGGTCATCATGAGACATGGGTATTATGGCAATTGAGGGGATAAAAGTTTGTTCCTTTGAGTTGGGCTTGAGACAGGGAAAAGCTTACTCCCATGATGACCTTGGGGGCATCCAGTAAAATACTCCAAGACTCTGTAAGTCAGACTCATGTCGGCTTCAGCATGTTGCTCTCAGAGTCCATGGCTACAAAGGACAGAATGGAAGAAGGAAAGGAGGGAGGCCCCCACAGCAGCTGCTGTTGTCAAGGCACTGAAGCTGCAGCTGCAATGAACAGGCAATGTGGAAAGTGGAAAAGACACTGATTTTGTTGTCCACACAGTCAGGGTCACTGTGGTCATACTGGCAAATATGTACTGAGCGCCTTCTTCGTGCCTGCTCCAGAGGCACGAAGTGTCAGGTGTGTGCTCTATCCCCCAGATCTCACGGGCTCACTGGGGAGAGAGATGGACCAAGAAGCTGTACTGTGAAAGACAGAGTAAGAGCTCTCTGTGGAAATGCTGGAGATGACCTCCTGGAGGATGAGCTGTTTGAGCTGGGCCTTGAAAGATGATAAGGAACTTGCCAGGCTTCTAGGTAAAAAGGCAGCATGAGCATACCATCTATTTTCACTCTCTCACCCAAAACCACTAAGCTACACTAATGAGATATTTTTATTTAAAAAAAAAAAATGTGTGTGTGTGTGTGTTTGTGTGTGTATATGTAGTATATGTATAGCCACTAAAAAAGGGGAGAATAAGGGGAAGGAGAGCAACAGGAACAACAACATTTTGAAAGCTGGAAAGCAGATGGACAAGTAGAAACTGACTTAGCAGACCCAAGACAGCTTAACCCAATGAGAAACTGAGAACTACCCTTTGAACACCAGAAAATCCTCAAAGGGCATAGGAACTGGCAACCAGATATCTCTGGAACTGGGGGTAAAGGGAAAGAAGGAAAGGTAAAAAGAGGTGTGGAAAACAGTCAGATCTCTGGATCCCCTCACCCACTCCATACCACTGTGTAACTAACTGCTCCTTCCCCCTATGTCCAAAGATGCAGTTTAGTAACTGGAAAGGTAAAACTTTGCCCTGAGGGTAAGCCAGCTCGGTGGAGGGCATAAATATTCTATGGAAAAACGAATCTATAAAATAAATGTTTGGGCTTCCCTGGTGGTGCAGTGGTTAAGAATCCGCCTGCCAATGCAGGGTACGTGGGTTTGAGCCCTGGTCCGGGAAGATCCCACATGCCAGGGAGCAACTAACCCCGTGTGCCACAACTACTGAGCCTGCACTCTAGAGCACACAGCCACAAGTACTGAAGCCCACGCGCCTAGAGCCCGAGCTCCGCAACGAAGAGTAGCCCCCGCTCGACGCAACTAGAGAAAGCCGCGCACAGCAACAAAGACCCAATGCAGCCAAAAATAAATAATAAATTTATTTTAAAAAAGTAAATAAATAAATGCTTTATGCTGAGAGCCCACCCAATCCTCTCATCTGCATAGCTTCCAGAAAACTCAGGCAAGACACTAGAAGAATACTCACTAGGGAATCTGGCTAGTCCAAGAGGAAGGAACTAAAGAAACGCACTTTGTCAGTTCCCAACTCTAGTGGTGGCCAGGTCACCCTAGAGTGAAGACCCAAGGTTTCAGGCCCCTCCTACTTGCTCAGAACTTCCAATTCGCTTTTTAGTCTCCTGCTCTTACTCATTATCTGACAACCAAAGATTCCTAGATATCTGAGGAAAGCCTATAAGCAAGAGATTCAGGACCAAAACAATTAAAGAGAAAAAAAGCAAACTGGAAGAAACACAAACCATGCAGGAAACGTTTAGAAAACTATCATTACCAGTCTCAGAGAGTTAAAAGAAAATACTACATTCATGAAAAGAACAGGATGTTCTAGAAAAGGATTAAAAAATAGCTCTTATAAATAAAAAACCCGATAGAAAAGTTGAAATATAACACTGAGGAAATCTCAGAAAGAACAAAAAGACAAAAAGATGAAAGGGAAGAAAAGATAAGAAAATAAGAGAATGAGTCCAGGGGAGCAGATATGCACATAACAGGAGTTCCAGAAAGAAAGAACAGATAAAACAGGGGGAAGAAATCAACATCAAAATCATCTCAGATTTCTCAGAACTAAAGGCCATCAGTTTCCAGACTGAAAGCATCCAAGCATGCCCCTGGATGAAGACACCCGTAACAAGATACATCATTATGAAATATCAAAACACCCTTAAAAGCTTCCAGAGAGAAAACTGGTCTCATGCACAGAATCAGGAATCAAACTGTCTTCCTGCTCTGAACAGAAACACTGGAAGCAGGCAGTGTAGTAATGTTTTCAAAACTCTGAAGGAAAATTATTTTCAACTTAGAATTCTATACCTAGCCAAACTCTCCATCAAGAGTAAAGCAGGAAAAAAAGACATTTTCAGACAAAAGTTGTCTAACATTTACTTACCATGTACTCCTCCTAGGAAGCTACCAAAACAAGGATGTAAATCAAGAAAGAGACAAATGTGGAATACAAATAAACAAGAAATCCATTACAGGAGGGGTAAAGGAAATCCACAGGATGATGATGAAGGGAGATCCTAGGATGACGACTGTGTACCAGACGCAGAGAACAACTAAGTCATACTGGAGCAGCATGACTCAAAGGAGAGATAGGTTGAGAGCTTGTCATCATAATGCCTCCTGCTCTTGTACCATCTTTGGGACCTGATGAAGCCACTGGAGGATGCAGCTCAATAAAGCCAGAGAGTAAGCCAAGAAAAAGGAAGACATGAGATCCAGGAAACTGAATCAAACCCAGAAGAAAGGCAAAGGAAAGACCCAGGTTAACAGCTGTGTAGTAGGCCTAAAAGGCCACCAGTTCACATAGAATAGGGATGTCTCTAAGGAAAGTAACTGACAGGGTACCGATGGCATTGATCTTGAGGAAAGTTGTTTTAAAAGGCTATTAGAGGGACTTGCCTGGTGTCGCAGTGGTTAAGAATCCACCTGCCAATGCAGGGGACACAGGTTCGAGCCCTGGTCTGGGAAGATCCCACATGCCACGGAGCAACTAAACCCATGCGCCGCAACTACTGAGCCTGTGCTCTACAGGCCACGAGCCACAACTACTGAGCCCGCGTGCCACAACTACTGAAGCCCGCGTGCCCAGAGCCCATGCTCCACAACAAGAGAAGCCACCGCAATGAGAAGCCCGCACACCACAACCAAGAGTATCCCCGGCTCACCACAACTAGAAAAAGCCCGTGTGCAGCAATGAAGACCCAATAAATAAATAAATAAAGGAGATAAGTGAGGGGAAGCAGAGAAGCACAGTAACATAGCAGATGCAGGCATAAGCAAGCAGCATCAGATGCTTCAGAGAGCAAAAGCAGCTTCTCCTCTTCACCAGGTTTGTGGGCTTTGGCAAGTCACCTAACCTATTCTAGTTTCCTCCTTTGTAAAATCTGACTAATAATAGCACTGACTTCACAGGGTTTTGTAAGAATTTGACAACAATGGAAACAGATACACGTTGCAAAAGGTGTTATGCTATACAAAGTTAAGGGATGCAGGCGCATCTCTGCATCCCTCGGAAGTGTTCTCAGCTTTGAGCACAGAGGGTTCTGGGCAAGGTGAAAACTGCCCAGGGGAACCCAGTCTCAGAGAAGATGTTTAGCTGGTTGGGGCAGACAGGTTCCCCAGAATCAGGACATGTCGTAGCTGGAAACCACCAACGCCCTTGATTTACTGAAAAAAATGGGCTCTTGGAGGGAATCTTGACCTGGTGGCTGCAGAGCTGGGAGAGATAGGCACCCATTGGTGAGTCCTGCAGGCCCTGAAGCAGGTCGGGTTAGTGCAATGGAGCCACTGCTGGGAGGTTTGGGGGAGGGATACAATGCCCAGGGCCAGCTTCCCAGTACCCTCACCCCTTTATTCCCCCCTTCCAAGGAGTATGTCTCTGCTTCCTATTCTGCCAAACTGTTGCTTCAAATTCCACCACGGAGTTCAGTGAAATGCACACATGACAGTCTTCACTTCTAACACTTACACGGTACTTACTGTATGCCAGGTATTATTCCAAATGCTTTGCATGTATTCATACTATTATCGTCCCCACTTTGCAGGTGAGGTGTTCGGCATCACATAATTGGAAAGGGGACAAGCCAGCATTCCAAGCCAGGCAGTCTGTCTCCAGGGTCTGCGGTCAGAATCACTCTACATTATTGTCTCTCAGGCTTGAGACTCCCAAGTTTCAAACTACTCAACTGTAAAATGGGGATATTTGAGGAGTAGCCTTGAAAACCTCTTTCGACTGGAGAGCTTCTTTCCTTGGAATAAGATTCATCAGTCGTGTATGTATGCCTGAGGGTGAGGAACCTTTACAGAAGACAGGTTTTGAAGAAGAGCAGGGTGTATATGTGGCTCCAGAATGGGAGGAGAAAGGGACCCCAGCCCACACAGGGAGATGAAACTGGAGAGAAAGCTAAGAAGACAAATGTCAACTTGCACAGTTTCGTGCACACAGCCAACCCCTCTCCGTGCCTGTCCCCACAGCCCCCTTAGACCCCGACCTGTGCAGCACCCTGGCATGGATCATACAGACGGCCTCATTACCTGTGACGATGCAGGTGAATCTAACGTCGCTGTCCTCGGACACAGCCCGGGACTTGAGCGTGGTCTCAAATAGCGGCTGGGTCTCCTCTGTTAGCTGAGCAATGACGGAGCAGAAGGTGCTCCTAGGAAAGGCAAAGAACTATTCAGAGCAGCCTTTCTCCCACCTCCACCGCATTACGCCACACCCTGGTGCCCAAGGTAGCTTAAATCTTACCATGTCCATCCGTCATCTCGTGGCCATGGCTCCAGCACCTGGGCAAGTCTTTCCTCCAGAAAGCCTAGGCCTCTTGGCCAGGCTGGGAGCAGGGAAGTTACCAAGGGGCTGAATGGGATCCTGACCCAGACCCATTACAGTAGGCAGCATCTGACCATGGACCAGACTCCTGAGCATGCCAGACCACCAGTCCTGGCATCCCCATTCCATCCTTATTGTGGAGTCTTGCTTCACACTCCACCTTTCAGGGAAGCTCGTGCATGGGGGATACACACACACGGATAGGCCCAGCCTCAGAGATGGAGACCCCAGCACAGCAGAGCCTCCATTCATGCCACAGAGGGAAAAGCCAGCCAACCCCATGTATACATAGGTCCTAGGAGCTCAGGGGCCTCTCCTAAAGCTTAGGCTCAGAAGAAAAGCCCCTGCATTTGTGAGCATAGACCCATAGTAGACAAAGAATAAGCTGGTCAATGCCAGGGGTCTATTCAGGCCTCTAGCTCCTAGGAGTATCAGAAAAGAAAGACTCAAATGAATTCTCACCCTAAAGAGGGCTATGGACTTCCAGTGGAAAGCCAGTCATGGCTCCCTTGCTCCCCCCTTAGATCCACATGCTCAAGTGAATACACGGCTGGCAGCTCCAGGACCAACCAGCAAGACCGCCAAATCACAAACAGATCCACCACTGCAAAAGCCAGGGCTTTCAGTTCCCTCGTGATAGCCCATCTACCAGAGCTCAGGGGCATTTGTGCGCTCACTCAGTCCAGCACAGACTCACCAGCACTGCTCAGCACTTACAGTCCTCTCCTGCCTGCACACACGAGCAAACCACCATGCCAAACCCTTCCATGGGCCAGCAGAGACACAATGCATCCCTAGGCGTGACGTGTAACCACATAGCCAGGTTGTGTGGGGCACAAGCCGTGCCCAGCCCTCCTCCCCCTCCCAACTCACACGCCCTCTTGTGAGCAGCAGGGAGGACTGCAAGGGGTGATGTGAAGGGGAGCAGGAGAAACTGCTGTGGGGGAAGACAAATCACTCAGAGCTGCCTTTCTCTGAGCCTCAGAGGAACGGGTAGTCGCCCGCGGGCAGTGTGTGTCTGCCTGTAATCTCTCCACCAGGGGCAGGTAAGAGTCTGTGGGAACACAAGCAAATAGAAGCTAAACCCTACTTTGTGGGGAGGGCTCCACATTCAATTTATCACTTCTGTGGTTATCATTCTGGACTTGAGTTTGAGGAGAAAGGTCACATCCCAGGAAGAGTATCTGGGATCAAGTAAGACTTCTGGACTGAGGGGGTCCAGCCATGGTTTCTGTACAGGAATGCAGATGCCTGGGCCTTTGAGCAGTTGACAGGAGTCCTCCCCCACAAAGACTACCCAGAAAGGGGATCCCAACTTCTCACATGCCTGAACGCTTTAGTTGGGACTGCAGTTAAGGCTACCATAACACTCCCTGCCACGCTCTCACCTGGAACCTAAGTAACTTATTAGATGGTTGTAAGAACTGTCTTCTTACAACTTACTGTCCTTTCCTTTCCCTTTTAATCCATTCAAAATAGAGGGTCCTTCAGGATCTAGACTATCAACTCCCTGACACTCGGGAATTTCATCTGAAAACGTTTCTTGCTGCTCTCATGCTAGCAGCAGTTTCTGACTTTGAGGAATACCAGATCCCAACCAACAGTTTCTAAAGGAAAAGTGCCATGCCAAAAGTAATCAGACTTCTACGATTTTGCAACTAATTCAAAACATACCTAATTATGTCCTCCCTACATAATCTGAATCCTACCCTACTCATGAACATGAGCCTGGATCTCATATTCAGCTTAGGCTCTTAGGGATGAAGCTGCTTGGGGAAAATCTAAGAAAATAAGCTACTGGGTAAGTGAGAAAACAGGAAAGTTATGCTTTAAGAAAATTTGCAGTGCTCACACTAGATATTCAACAACAGGTAGTTATGTTATTTCATTACTTTTTTTGAATAAGAAAGAATGCTTATCTTCTCAAACTTTCCAGACTAGGTCCTAACTATATTGTTAACTATATTAACTGCTGAAAAGTATAGCTAGAAGAATGCCCTCTAGGAGAGTGGATCTGGGGTACATTTGGGGGGACAGGGAGAGTCACTGCATATACTATCATATTCTACTGAATGTCACCCACTTTCTGTTCCCATTTTCCAAACCACTCAGACATGGGATGGACTCTGAGTCTGCTGCTTCCTGCCCCCTGGAAAGCCAGGAAGTCCATGCATCTGAAAATGGTCTGGTCCCACCCTGATACCTCCAGGTCCTTCCAATTCTGTGACTTCATAAGGATATCACAGCCTAATCATGTGTCTCTATAGAACACCAGAATCACCACTGGTTTTCAACATGTTCAAAGGAACCTAACCCTGCCCTTAGGTTTGGTTATTTACCTTGCTTTAAGTAGACTTCCAAGACCCTCTCTCTTTTAGCACTTACCACACTCTGCTTTGAATTCGTTGTGATACCCTCTCTTCTACCCCTTCAGACAGTGAGCCACCCAGAACAAAGGTCTCTCAGTATTCTTGCCTATCACAGGAAACGTACATGGTAGGCACTAATTATTAGCTATTCAGAAACCAGTTAGCTACGCAGAAATCTTTCTCTGTGTAAAGAAACTGTAGCCAACTCTCCCCAAATCTGCCAGAGTCGGGGATGAGGCCTAAGTGGTTGGAAGTAGCCAGGAAACGTTCCCATTTTGATCATAATTGTCAGTTCTGCCAGGGGTGGAGAGCTGTCCCCAGCTAAGGAGGCAAGAGGACAGTCATTCAACGGGCAAACCCGGCCCGTGGGCCTGCTCAGGCCCCGATCTGTCTCTGAAGCAGATTCAGAGAACAAGTTAATGCAGGAATACACTAACATGGTATTCCCTGACCTTACAGGGTTCACAGCCTGCAGAGCTGGAGAGGAGCCAAAGGAGAGGGAAATTGGGAGAAAGAGATGACAGAAGGAGAACTTATGGGACTGAGAAAAAAAATTTTTTTCAAGGAAGTATCCATGGTTAGAAGATAAACAATAAGGTGTCAAACCTAGATATGTGGTTACAAAAACCATGAAAGCCTAGGATGGGGGAGAAATGGGGCACATGACTGGTGGTTCTCTGTTCTGGTCCCATGGTGCCTCTCCCAGGGGCACAGAGATACAGCTGCAGGCATCTCAGGGACCCTGGCCTATTTCTGGGTCCCAGCACCCCTTTCGGATGGTGCATGCAGGCATCAACTCTGGCCCCTGTGAGACCCATGCTCACGTGAGTGCCCTCTCACACCCTCCCCAACCACCCTCCACCTTCCCCTCACCCCATGCAGCCTGGTTAGTGCAAAAGCAGTCACCCAGAGGCCCCTCAATGCCCACACCCAAGAAAAAAAGCAGTCAGAGAAATGTAATGCAATGGTGCGTTTACCTTCCAGAGCTGGGGTGAGACAACCAGTTGCTTGATAAGCTAAGCAAAAACAGCAAATGGAATCATTAGGCCAAAAAAGCAAGGAGAGGAGGAGGAGAAATCAACAACAGTCGGCAAAGTATTAATCGGCCACCATCTGGGGCCCAGGGGCTTTTCTATTAAAAGGGACCAGCTGTCTTAGTTGGCCAGCTCCAGTTAGCAAGTGGCCTCACCACCCGACACAATGTATCTGAAACCAAGAGCTCGTTAAATGCAACAGAGTCCGGGGAAATGGTTAGGCAGGAAGGAGGCTCCCAGGGGCTGAGCTTTGAGAAAGGTGTGTCCCAGGTCCTTGAATCACTTGTAGCTTCCTGGCACGGTTCCCCACTCCACAGCACGCCAGCTTGGGGGCAGCTCCTGCTTCAACCCTCGGCCTTTATGGGGAGAAGAGCCCCCGTTCCTGGAAATCCCCTCACAGGCTGGGAAGGAGACAGGTGGCTTGGAGAACACCCATTAACATGTTAAAGTACGGTTAAACAGACCACGCAAGGCAAACCAGCTGGGAGTGTGAAGAACAGGAGAAGAACAAAGCAGTTAATTCAACAGGAGCCAGGAGGCACCCAGTTCGGTCAGACCAGCCCAAGGCCCTTTACACTTAGAGGCCCTGATCATCCCTCCTGCCCCGGGGGCAGCTGAAAGCGGACACCAGCTAGAGGCTGTGTAGGCCACTGGGGGGTGAGGACTCACACAGAGCTGCCCCTTAGTGGAGATCCAGCCCACTTGACATGAGTCACTTTTGCCTCTGCCTCCGGTTTTCCTAACACAAATATCTCCAGTGGAGTCTAGGGCCACGATCTCCCACTGCTCTCTGGGAGATCTCAGGGGCCACCCAACCACACTCACTCCCTTCAGTCTGTCCCCACCATGAGAATAGCTCTCCCTTCGTTATCAGCAGTCCAGTCTGCTCGATGGAACTCTGTCTGCATCTCTGACCACTGACAGCCTGTATCTTTATAAACAAAAAAAACCAAACTCATCCTCTACCCCAAAACATGGCTTCCACTCCAGGGCTCCTGGGTTTGTGGATACTACCAGCACTCTCCTGAAGCTGTAAATCCGCCATCTTGGACTCCTCCTTCTCCCTCCCAAGTCCAGTTAGTCCATAATTCTAGGCCCTTCTTTCTCCTTTTCTATTCCTGCTGCTGTGTTCTGATCTAGACCCTCGTGCCTCCATATTGGATGAGCACACAATCCCCTTCTCCTTCACCCCTCATCACACCACCTCTCTGGAAAAAAAAAAAGCTACAGTCCCCCCACTGTGTATTATATTGAGTCTCAACTCCTTGACTGGGCACTTAAGGCCCTCCCTCACCTACTCGCACCCCATCACACACGGTTCTCTACTTCGCAATACTCAGGTTCCACTGTAACCAGACCTGTCGCCTAACTGGCATGGACAGGTCCATTCCTGGCCTCTGAGACTTCACTTTTGTCCTCTCTGCTCAGAAAGCCCTCCCTCTTTCCTTCTGCTCATCTAAATCCTGCCTACCCAGCCTTCAACCTAGCTCTTGTAGCTTCTGTAGCTCTTGGCACAGTGCTAGGCATACAGTGGGTCTTCAACCTCTGTTTTATGGAAGAAAGAGGGAGAAAGAGGGAGGAGGAGGGAGGGAGAGAAGGGAAGTATTTCTTTCAGTCTGGAAGGGTCCTGCCCCCCAGAGGGAGCTGCTGCTCCAGAATGCAGCTGCCTTTGCTCACAGCTTCAAAAACCCTCTGGAGGCCAAGAGGGCACACCTCCCGTGGTTTCAAGGCACTAGCCAACTCCATCCTTTCCTGACCATGAACTTCCTTTGCCTTTCTCCTCAGAGTGGAGAGATTTCTCCCTTGTTGGGTCTGGATTTCTTCCCTAGGAGGGAGAGGGAGAGAATCAGCTCTCTAATTCAGACAGAAAACGATAGGTTCCACCTGCAAGTGGGCAAGGGTCTGAACTGTGATAGTGACCCCTCCCTGGCTCTCTCTAGGGCTGGTTGTGACGCTCTGCTCCCTGGCTCCATCATCCTGCTTTCTCTAGGCCTCACCCTTACATAATTAGCCATGTCAGGAGGAGTCCTGGGCTGTGGAGGCACCTTGTCTTCAGAAGGTGCCTGTGCGCTGCTGACTGGGCCAGAGGTAGGTTCAGGGCTCTCACCCAAATGGGGAGGAAGGGAACTCCCCATTTACTGACTGTGAGTGGGTCAGAATTAGAGCCATCAAATGTTGGGGTAGAAAGGCTAAAAGAGTTCTTAATGATACCTTCATTTTATAGAATGGACATTCAGGGCCCAGGAAGGAAAGGTCTCTTCATAAAGGAGAAAAGTAGGCCTGGGGGGAGAGGGGGCGGCAGCGTGGGGGACCAGGACTGGCCCTGGAAGCTGGGGCCTCCCATTCTTCCTGGCTTTCATATATTCTGGGACATAAAAGGCCCTCAGAAAGTCCTGGCCTGTTGCCTCAGTTTCCCTGAAAGCCCTAGACAACCTGCCTGACCCAAGCAGAACAGAAGAGGTGTCACAAAGCTATAGCAAATATCATGGTCTCTGCTGCTCCTCCGAGCCCACTTGGACCAGAGTGTCCAAGAAATGAGTGGTCAGAGATTTCTGGAACTTCTAAGTGTCCCTCGGAAGCAAGTTAGTGATAACTGCAACCACCCGACTGTGGTTCCTTAACCTACTCTAGCTTACCCATGCCCCACCTTCCTATAGGGGTGAGGTCCTAGAGGCTGGATGCCCTAGGAGGGAGGGCCTACAGTTTGGGGGGATTACTTGCATGTTGAACCTCTGACCCCAGGGATACTGGAAATATCCTTGAGCTGACTACGGACTGGAAATCCCTCCAGGGTTGGAGGAAGGAAAGGTATGCACGGGAAGACAGGTTCTAGACCTGGGCCAAGGCTTCTGGTGGCCTGGCTCACAGCCCAGCTGTCCATCGGCTCCCAGGGGCAGCCTACCCTCCCAAGGTCCCATGAGAATGATGACTCACAAGCTCTGTGATAGCTGTGTATCAAGGTAGACCCAAAAACACCGAAGTCAAGAGTGAGTGGGACGGAACCTGCCTCTTGGTCAGAATTCTTGGATAGTCAGGGCTCATCTAGGCTGGAGCCAGGGCTAACTGGCAAAGTCCTCAAGGGACCCTCTTTCTCCTCCATCTCTTGGGCCCTCTTCCCACACCCACAGGCAGTCAGGTTGCTCTGAGAGACAGAAGACTATATGGTTGCCTGCTCTAACACAGGAATCAGGCCTTGATAGACAGCTGTGAACTGCCTCCGCCCCAAGTACCCAACACAGCCCCATTCACTTTCACAGTCTCCCCTCTTTGGCCAGAGGTTTTTCCAGAGGTAAGAGAAACCTAGCCTTCTTTGTCTCTCAGGACCGGGGACGGGGCGGGGGTCTGTGGCCAGGTGGCAGAGGCAAAACCACAGCCCACAGTCCTGGGCTAGAAAACCCTCTCTCCCACTGCCCCAGCCCTGCCCCTCCAAACACTTGATGAAAAGAGTCTCCATTTAAGAACATTCTCACTTAGGTCCAAAGGGACTGAAGCCAGACATTTCTAATCCACTTGCAGTTCTCAGGCTGACACGCTGCTTTGCACTCATCACATGTGCAATTGTATCTACCATACAACTTCTCAGGCGGCAGCTGGAGAGTGGACATGTGTCCACTCTCCAGCCTTTTTCCTAACAGCCCAGATCCCCTGCCCTCCCAGTTCTGCCTGGTTTTCAAGCCACCCCAATGCTGTCTCTGAGAAGGGCCCTGCATCCCGCTTCTCCTTGTTCCACTGGTATTGACAAAGGCCAGACACAGGAGGCAAAGCCCAGACAAATCACTGTGACAAGTATGAGACAAGTGTGAGGCTCCTGGAAGGCAGTCAGCTTCACCATGGACTGGAGTAAATATACAAATGTCATTCCAGTTTTTCCATAGAGCCAGTGGCTAGGAGGAAGGGGCATTCTTTCTGGCAGCCAGGGACCTTGTCGAGTCTGACTCAATCACTAACACCAGCCCTCAGCCCTGTCCCAGACATGTGACACCATTTGACGAGTTTTATGCAGAAACCGGTTCCGGTTACATTTGAACTTTTCCAACTCCAAGGTCAACAGAACTCAGCCAATCCACGAGGAAGTGCCTGGGACTTTTCCTGAATGTCCTTGATGCCTGTTTTTGTGCTGTTTTAAGAACGGAGGACAAGAAGTCTCCAGACAGCTTCTCAGAGGACTGGCTGTTTTCTGTGTGACCTACGGTAAGACAAGTTCTGGGGCTGTGACACAACCACTAACCCAATAGCCAACCATCACAATTCCCTTTGGAATAGACTCCAGAGTTGGAGGGAAACGAAGCTGTCCAGAGGGGACAGGAAGTGTCCGTCTCCATGGTAATGAACGTGTTCCTGTGTGTCTGGGTGCCTTTGAGTGCCAAAATGCCCCTCTATTGTCTGCAAGTCTTTACACGGGTGGGTAGCCTAGCTCCCAAAACAAAGCATCCACACCTCTTTAATTCTTGGAAGAGAAGTAAAGGGCTCATCATTTCGGCCCCTTCCCTTGGCATCCCAGTCCCCCAGACTGGGCAGGGAAACTGGCTTCCTCAGAGCCACAAGCTCTGAATCTTCAGGCCGGGCTGACCAGCACCTCGAGCAATCCCTTCACCTCACCAGCTCCCACCGAGATCCCGGGGAAGACCAAAGTCCTGGGCCCAGGGGAAGACCCTTCTCTAAAGAGTTTATTTTTTCCGCTGAATCCGGAGCGAAGCAGCCCCCTTCAGGGCAGTGCCCCTAGCGCCCCCCACGTCTCCCTCTCCCCTGCCCACCCCCGAGAATGTTCTCCCCCTCCCTTCCAGCCGGCAAGAATGTCAGCCTCTCTGGCTTTCCTTATCGCGAGCTGTGGAATCCGAGGCCCGGGAGTAGCTGAGCGAGGGGCAAGAGTGAGGTAGGGGAGATAAAGAGAGCGTTCAGGCCCCTGTGAAATCACCCCAAAGTAGGGCCTTCCTCGTCCCCAGAGCCTCGCATTGCCGGAGGCTAGAGGCCCACGGGCCATGAGAGGTCAGGGGACCCGTGAGGGGCCGTGAGGGCCGGTCCGGCCTGACCATGTCCCCAGGCCTCGGGCGGGCGCTCCAAGGGCCCATCCGAAGGCCTCCGCCCTCCCCACACGCCGCCCCGGCCCGGCCAGGCCCCCAGGGCGCGACTCACCTCGTCTCGGGCCGCACGCTGAGCAGGTAGCTGCGGCTGGCGGGGCTGGGGATCCACATGGGCCCGTCGTCCTCGCCGTCGCCCCCCGCCCCGGACCGTCCGCCCGAGCCCCAGCCGCGGCCGGGGGCCCTCCGTGACCCCATGCTGCTGCCGGCCCGCGCCCGCCGCCGGCCCCTGCCCTTTCTCCAGGCCCCCGCCCGCCAGGACCGCGCCGCCGGCCGCCGCTCCCGCCCGCGGCAGACGCGCGCCCCTATTTATAGCCGCGGGCCAGGCCGTCGTCACCTGCTGCTGTCCCTCCCCCGGCCCGGCCAGCGCGGCCTCCGAGGCGCCGGGGGGCGCCGGGCCGCAGGGGCCTCGCCAGCCCCGCCAGGCCGTGCGCGAGGGTCCGTCGATTCCTTCCCTCAGCCCACCGCCCGACGTGTGTGGAGCGCCCCCTCCGCACCAGCAGCCGCCCTGGCGTCGGGGCCAGCCGCCCGGGGAGGCCTCCCGGAGCTAGAGGGGAAAGGGGGGTGCGGTTCTTGAAAGGAGACCAAGCATATGCCCTTCACCAGGTCCCTAGGACCCAGGCTTCCTGCCAACTTTCCTTTCCTGCTCGCGCCCCCGTTTCGCAGGTGTGGAAGCTCGGGCTCTTCGGCCTTTGCCAAGGGGAAGGTGCAGAAGTACCCAAGGAGCTGCGTGGGGTGTGCGACCCAAAGCCCTGGAAGGCCAAAGAAGCGGGGGGCGGGGGGCGCGAGGGGGCGGAAAAGCTGCTCGGAACCTGGGGTGCTGGATCCAGTGGGAGACCAGGGAGCCAGGGACCCGCCCCTCTTGCTGGTAGCAGCCCTGACTGACCCTGGCCTTGCCAGTGGCTGTTGATGCAGCACTTAGACAAACCCAAACCCACATACCTGCATAAGTGACCTCAGTTCCGGAGGAGGAGGCCAGTACTCCTCAGAATGTTCCTCTCCATTATCTAGTAGATTAGGGGTTCAGTAAACACCTCTAGAATAATTGAACCTCCTTCTCCACCCTGTTCAGTCTCGATTTCCCAGCACCCGAGGGGGAAATGGGCTGAGTCCTAATGCCCAGAAAAACAATCATTCAACAATTTCTGAGAGCAAAATTCTAATCACTGTGTAAACCTGGTTGTAAATATTGGGAATGACCACAGTCTGTTTACCCATTCTTTCGTTTCCTACATCCTTGAGAGCATCCAGAAAGTACCTGGAGCTGGATGGTTATAATTATTAGAAAGTTGGAGGGCTTCCCTGTTGGCGTAGTGGTTGAGAATCTGCCTGCCAATGCAGGGGACACGGGTTCGAGCCCTGGTCTGGGAAGATCCCACATGCCGCAGAGCAATTAAGCCCATGCGCCACAACTACAGAGCCTGCGCCCTAGAGCCTATGAGCCACAAATACTGATCCCGAGTGCCACAACTACTGAAGCTCACACACCTAGAGCCCGTGCTCCACAACAAGAGAAGCCACCGCAATGAGAAGCCTGTGTACTACAACAAAGAGTAGCCCCTGCTCGCTGCAGCTAGAAAGCCCGCACGCAGCAACAAAGACCCAATGCAGCCAGAAAGAAAGAAAGAAAGTTGGAGCAAAGGAGTACAACCCCTCTGTTCTAGAAGCTACATTCACATCCCCACTCCTTTTGGACATGGCTCTTCCTTCACTTTCACTGTGTGGTTCCAATGGCAACTGCCTTGATCCTACATGTTCCCTTCCCCCCACTCCCCACACCCTCCCTTCTGACTCAAGCCAGTCTATTCATGGTACCCATCTCCCTGACTACAGAAGCAGGCATCAGACCCAAGCTGTGTCAATCAAGGTTCTTCACCAATATGTTTTCACCTGGAATTGGGAAAGAAAACCTGTCCCTCTGTGGTGGAAAGCTGTGAGCTGCAAGGTCCCAGCTTTTAGCAGCCATGTTTCTTGCTATGTGGAGGAGGCCAGTCTGCAGTGAGGAAGAAGGAAGCTGACACAGAGAGAAGCAAAGGCAAGGGGTACAGCGTCCTGATGGCTTTCAGGTGCCTTGTTGCAAGTGTTCCTGTGATCCACCTTTGTCCATGGCCTTCCTGCAGTTTGGCAGTTCAACCATTTCCTGGAATCCATACCCCTAAAGTTCTCCCTTTGCTCAAGCTGATTCAAGTTAGGCTTCTATTAGTGGAATCTAAGAGTCCTAACCAATACTAAAGCCTCGTCTTCTAATGAGCCCGAATTTGCCAAATTTGACCACATGACCCCATTCATCCTTGTTCTTGGCTCTCTGGAGGTGGGCATATTAAAATCTCTTCTGTTGTCTACAGGACAGTCCTGCACATATCTGAAAGCCTGCTTGGAGTTTTGGTTCATTTGTTTACGTGATTACCCATGTATCGGGCTAGAGCACATGTGCTAGAGGCAAGGGTCACAGGATCTGTGCCTTCAAGAATCTTATGGTCTCATAGGGGAGACAGGAGTATAAGCAAAATACAATGCAAGGTGAAATGTACAATTATAAAGCCATGCATAGGGGAGCATAAAGTATAGAAGAAAGAGTGGTTAGTTCTGTCTGGGGATTTGGTTAGGACAGTTTACAAGGAAGAAACTAAAGCTGAAGAAGGGTTTTGATAATTGCGTAGGCAATTATCACAAATAGACTCACAAATAGACTCTTGTGGGTGGGGGCAGGTGGACAGAATTTTCCAGATGAGGGACTAACTAGTATGCACAAAGATATGGAGGTGTGAAGCAGCTTGGCATTCATGTCACTCAAGTGTAAAGGATTTGAGCAAACAGAGAGAGAAGTGGATTAGGCAGAGGCCAGATCCTGAAGGCCTTGCCTAGTACAACGAAGAACCTAGAATTCCCTTTCAGGCCATTTCTCACGACAGTGGATATGGTGCTGCTAGTTACGCCAATGACTCTCCAATTTATCAATTTCCTTTTGAAAATGTTACACACATACCCCCACAGAGGTTAAACCAGAGCAGCCCACGATTGAATTAGCACCTCTCTGGGTCTGGGCTCCACACAATTAGCAACAACTTTTCTTTTTCTCCTTTGGCTGCCTTGGGTCTTCCTTGCTTCCTGCGGGCTTTCTCTAGTTGCGGCGAGCGGGGGCTACTCTTCGTTGCAGTGCACCGCCTTCTCATTACGGTGGCTTCTCTTGTTGTGGAGCACAGGCTCTAGGTGCGCGAGCTTCAGTAGTTGTGGCACGTGGGCTCAGTAGTTGCGGCTTGCAGGCTCAGTAGTTGCAGCTCACGGGCTCTAGGGCTCAGGCTCAGTAGTTGTGGTGCACAGGCTTAGTTGCTCCGCAGCATGTGGGATCTTCCCGGACCAGGGATCTATCCCGTGTCCCCTGCATTGGCAGGTGGATTCTAATCCACTGCACCACCAGGGAAGTCCCAGCAACAACTTTTTTGGCAGCCAAATTATTTCACTGATCCCGAGCCTGTAAAGTTTCAACATGAACCACTGTTCCTCTAAGTCTTTCCCACTCCTGCTTATAGTCTTTTTTTTTATCATAAGTGCAAACTTTCACCTTTTTTTAAAGTTAAATCTCATGTTCTTCATCACACATTCCCTTTCCTTCTTATCTGACTCTTTTTGAATTCTGCTCCTGTCATCCATTGTGTAATCTGTCCTTCCCAGCTTCTTGCTATATGCCAATTTAACAAGCAGACTTTCATGATGATACGGGCACAGCTGAGTAAGGAGTGTCAAGGCATTCAAGGATGGAGAGATGGAAAAGGCACAGTCTCTTTCCTGGATTTACTGCCTAGCAGGAGAGAGAGGATATGTAAAGTGTTGTTTTAACAAGCACTAGGCTAGAAATCCAGAGACTCAGGTTGTAATCCTGCTCTTCCACTGAGTGGCTGTGTGACCTTGGGCAAGTGGCTCACCATCCCTGAGCTTTATCTTTCTCCTTTGTTAACAGGAGTGAGGTCATGATCCTTTATGATCCTGAAGGTCATAGCTGTTGATTCAGCAAGTATTTATTAAGTCTCACTGCTGACTACTACACGCCAGGCATTATGGCAGTACTGAGGGTGCAGAAATGAATGTTACAGTCTCTACCCTTGAGAACCTCTCAAGCCTGAAAGAAAGACAGAAAATAAAAACAGAATCGCCATCAATCCTCTAATAGAGGTTTGCACATGAGAGCACAGAGGAGCGCGTGCTGTGGTTCTGTGTTTGGAAATAACCATAATACAAGGCAGGCAGTGTTTGCTATTAAATAGGAGTACTGATGAAGCGTTGTAGGAACTTGCTACTGGTGCCAGGATCCCCTCTCCCGATTGTTTTGAACTTCCTGGGGCCCCAGAGTAAACTGGGTGCCCGTGGTAAGAAAATCTTGGGCTACTGTTAATTAACATCCTTAGCTCAGTGTAACAAGGGAAGCTACTCTCAGACTACGACAGGGTCTCCCGGGACATTCCGACTCAACTACATTAGCTCCTCTCAACAAGGTCTGGATGAGTTTGAACATGACTTTTATTTTGAATTAGTCCCATCCCTGCCCTTCCTACTCAGCTCTCTCTCTTCTAACAAAATTCCAAGGGAACAATCCACCTTCCTTTGAAGCACTGGCCAAGGGCATACGTTACCTCATATTTATTAGCTATCAGGACACCATTCCACATTTCTCATCATCTTCTACCTGAACTTATTGAATTCAGGCCACCTCACACTGAGTGCCACCATGCTGCAGGCTCTGGTCCCCTGCCTCTCTAATAACTCAGCCAACAACCTGGCAGCAGGTCCATGGACTTCATCCTCTCAGAGGCCTTCACCCCCCTCCCTTTAGCAACCCAATCAAATGTTCACCACTTGAACCTCGTCAGAGGAATTTCTCCACCTCTCAAATGCCATCCTGTTATCCTTCCATGTACCAAGCCTGCCTTCGGCTTTAGGGCAACTCCAGTCTCCAACTCCCCCATAACTTCTCCGCTCATGAGTTCCCTCCTGACTTCTTTATGATGCCCATCCCATCCCCATCTACACACAGACACAGTGCAGAGTGGACAGTAACTTCAACTACAACTATACTTTCCTCAGGGATCTCATTTCACTTGCCCCTTGACCTTCTACTAAGTTTGCCTTGCTGGTTCTTAACCTGGAGTCTGGCTGTGGGCTTCTTGCTCTGAGGCTGGCCAACATTTCTGGTTTCCAACCAGAGTCCGAGCTCAGGCAGCTTGGCAATCCTTTGACGTTTCCCCAGTCTGACCTTTTCCTTTCCCTATAGCAACTGTTCCAAACAAGATTCCAACCTCCCCTCGCCTTCCTCGCTTGCAGTGGTCAACTATTCCTTCAAAATAGAGGGACAAGTGAGACCATTGGTGAGAACTTCCACTTTGAAGGAGGACAGGTCAGCTGTATCATTCCTGAGTTGCACTAACCTCTGCTTCAAAATGTATACTGTTCCTTCCAAGGTGCTCCAACTTCTGCTCTATCAGCTCTTCCCGTCCTCCCCTGCCCAGCCTCCTTCCTCACAACCTGTGAGGATGATCACGTTTGTTTTCCCTGAAATATTTACCTTATCTTTCACTTCCCTTTACTACCTTTACTTCTCAAAAGAGATCAAAGGAAACCAGTCACGTTTTCAAGCAGTAATGGGTTACCAGAATTGGGTGATAAAGTGCAAACTTTGGCCTCCTGAACAAAGCAGAAGCGTCCCCACGACCAGAGCTGAAACAGACGTCAGAGCCAGGCCTGCCCAACAAGAGTGGCCAGATGCCAGTGCCTGAGTGTCACCATGGAGCTCCTAGGGGTCAGAAGAGGTCCCTGGCCGGGGGTAGGAAGAAGTCTGAGTGGAAGCACATGTGGCCCCAGCTGTGAGGAGGGGAGGAAATGGGGGCAGGGACCACTCAGGGTTGGCAGGAAGAGAACTTGGCCTCTACCTCTAGCCTTGTCCTGCCACTGTGAAGCCTCAGCACTCTCTAGGACACTTCTGTTCGGGGTCCCCCCAGCCTGTGTATGGACATCTCCAGGGATTAGAAATATGCTACTCCTCCAGGTGGCCCATTTCACTTTTAGGAGGATCTTCCTTTTATGGAGTCTAATTCTGTTCTGCCTTCTGAGGCCACACAGAGGAAATCTAGACTCCTTTTTGATATAATAGCCCTGCAAAGGTATAAAAAAAGTGATCATGAAACATCTCTTTTCTTGATGAAACCTCAAGTTCCTTCAAGAGCGCCTTGAGTGAAATGGCACTGAGGGTCCCGCACCAAGCTGGATGGTCCCCTCTGAACATGTCCACTTTGCCAATGTCCACCTTAAGCTACTGTGCCATGAATGTCACACTTCACAGGTGAGCTCTTCAAGGGAAAGTACAACTATCATCAACCTCACTCTGGTCAGTAGACTTTCAAGATCTTATTTTGCTTTTCTGGCACCTGTGTGGACTCAGGCTGAAGTACCCTTTTCCACAAGCTTTGGCACAGGAATTGAGGTCAGAGGTCAGTGACACCTTCCTTATGAAGCATCATCAGCTTCCACACCAGTTATCAAAGCTCCCCAGACCTATGGCCCATCTCAGTGCAAGTCATTAGTAGCATAGTAAGTTAATCAAACACAGGTCCATCCCCCCACTTTGCTCTATTTTTCCTTCTCTTGATTCCACTCGTTTTAAAGGTCTCAGCCCTGAGCTCAACAAAGCCCTAGATTTCTGCTGGCCCTGCCCTCCCGTAGGAAACTTCTGCCCTTCTGCTGCAAGCTGCCCTTCCTGCCAGCCAATCTGCAGTGCTCTAGACTGCTTGTCTGACCTCCCTCCAAGAGCTCCCACAGCTCCCAGCTCAAGGCAGCTGAGTCCCTAATGCTGGAGGGTGGAGACTCTAGGTCCTGCTGCTCTGGGATGAGCTGGCCACTCCGGCACTCCAGGGATTGGAGATGTGGCCACAGCCATGCTGGGGTAAGTGGACACCAATTAAAGGATTACCGGCAACAAGAAGCCACTCTTGATTCTGGTTTGATTGGACAGGGAATTTGGGACTCAAGTGTAGAGCTGCCCCAGCCAGGTGCCCTCCCCAGTCCACCTATTCTGATTCAACATCCGATTAGAGGGGCCAGGAATTTCTGCCTCAAATTGTAGGTCCCTTCCAGAATAAAGTTACCATTACATGAGAGGGTGACTCTGTGGTCAGGGGGCAGCAGTTAGGTGGTCAGGCCCAGGACACAAACTCCACATTCTTAGAAAGACACCATCCCAGCCCAGTCCTCTCCGGGTCTTCTTGCAGAGTGAACTGGTCCTTTTCCTTCCTTTCAAGTCTTTTTTTAAGGGTCCTTCTGTATCTCAGCCAGCCCTCCTTTTCCACAACAGCTATATCTTCTCATTCTTTAAAACATGCCAATACCTCCTGGCAATAGTTGCTGCAATTACTGCTCAACCCAAGGGATGCCATTGACAACAAACCAAGCCACTGCCTCCATTTTTGCTAGCACCTGCCACACTTCCTTCTAATCAGCTACTCCTACTTTCTAACCCCACCACCACCATCATCACCCATCCTAAAAGGCAAGTGTTATTTCCAGGTTCTAAACTCTCTGCCTGTTCTAACTCTCCTGCCTGCTCCTTCACAACTTTCTGTGCCTTTCCTTACCATCACCTCCCCACTCCCCTCACCTCATGTTCTCCTTTTCCCCATTTAAAAATCATATTCAAAACCCTCCTCAGATCCAGCCGAGGGTAGAAATGCGACACCTCCTTCTCAGGCGAAGAGCTTCTTAGAAAGCAGAACTCACCTTCCTCCTCAGATACCAAAAATATGCAACCTTGTCTATATGCACAATGGGTCTTAGGGCAAAATTACAAGCAACTTGGTCTAAGGACTAGAAAACCCCCGGAGGAAGATAGGAATTGTATACAGTGTGTCCTGGGCTATAACTGAAAAGGGAGGCCTGGAAACAGTGGAGATCCTAGTTTAAAATATCAAAGAGCAGCTAAATTACTCACTTCAAGCATCAAAGATACAATCAACTTTCTCCGTTTTCACAGAAAATAGAGGCAAAGACTATGGGATTAAGTTTTACAAGTAATATCTAGTAGACTTTAGTCTATTTATATCTATCTATCTATAAATAATACCATGCCCATCCATGAAATGAGATGGTGCTACTGACCCACTGTCACATGAGCACTCACTACGGTGGAGGCTTTTCCAATTTTAGAATTGACTTAAATGGCTTTATCGTATCCTTTTGACACATTTTCCATACAATCACTTACACATTTGTTGAGTTTTCAGTATTCATGCACTAAAAACTCAATTTCAATTTGCAAATAATAGTAAATATTATAAAAAATAAGAGCATGTTAAAAGGCCAATACATGACACAATGAACTAGTTCAAGAATTCATCTGGACCTAGGTCTCTAATGAATAGATACCTGGGAAATAGAAGAATCTGAAGATGCTTTGGAATTACAAAATAAACAGTTCAAACTTGGAAAGGCTTGACAAAAGCCAAAAGAAATAGTTACTCATAAAAGAATTAGAATTCTAATTGAAAAAGCAGAAATCTGATGCAAATTTAAATATAAATAAACGCAAATAAAAGTGATATTGCCTTGGGGGAGGGGGCCAGTGGGGGGGGGTCTTCCATTTTTGTATATATCTAGGCCAAAAGTCAATACATAAATAAAACAATTAAACAAAGGAAGAAATTCAATAAGAGATCTTGCCTTTAGGAAAGTCCCCTCTATTTTTACATAAATATATACAGGATCAAGAAGATAAAATCTAACCAGGCTCAATTCTAGATCCCCAGGAATTTAAAACTCCCGCCCCCCCCCCCCCCCCAATTTGACAGATGCAAGAACTGAGGCCAAGAGAGATCAAATGACTTAGTTACAGAATCCACACTGGAACCTAGGGCTCTTGATTTCTAGTCCCTGGATTTCTTCATTCTATTACACTGCCAGTGAGTTTATTCTCAAGGCTATGTAGAAACAGGGAAAATGTCCAGACATAATGTTAAGTAGAAAAAAGTAGGATACAAAATCAGAGGCAGTGCAGTGCTAGTCACACCTGAGTAATCTCAGATCTGCCCCTTACTAGTTCCATGACCTTAGGGTCAACCACTCTGAACCTCCAAAAGAATAATAGTAGTATTGATATTTATCTCATAGGATTGTTATGAGACTAACCAGGAGAAGGAATGTGAGAATAATGTCTGTCATATAGAAATGTTTGATGTTAACCACTGTTATTATCATAATTATACCATAAACTCAGCTGTGAACAGAACAAGGACTGGAAAATGATATGCAAAAATGAAAACAACTGCAAAGATGGGATTATAAATATGCATGTTTTTTATTTCTCTAATAATGCTATATCATTTTCCAATAAGAAAACGGTGTTTTTTTTTTTTTTTTTTCAGCCGTACCGCGCGGCTTGCAGGATCTTAGTTCCCCAACCAGGGATCAAACCCAGACCCCTGTAGTGGAAGCATGGAGCCCTAACCACTGGACGACCAGGGAATTCCCCAAGAAAAAAGCATTTTAAATAGAGACCTAAAACAAAAAAACAAACCCATACTGGGACTTGAGTCTTAGTCTGCTCTTTCCTCCAGAAGGACTGAAGGCTCCCAGTTTCTAAGACTGCTGTGGCAACTGTTGGTGGAAAAGGTCAGGCTTTGGACAACAGCCTGAATCCCCTGGAAAAGACAGGGAGAAATGTTCCAGAATCCAGAAGATTCTGTCTCAGATCAGACCCTGAGAGAACTTTGTAGCTACCGGTTGAATCAGATTCTTTCAGACGCATACATGCATTAATTCAGTCATTCAAACATTCTTTGAACCACTAGTGTATACAAGGAACTGTACTACGAGCTTTTAATGAATTAGACTGACCCACTGGATGAATTTAGAACAATCTCCATTATATAAGTGAAAAAAAAAAGCAAGCTTCAGAACACTGTGTATAGAATGCTACCATTTGTATTAAAAATAGATATATAAATATACATATTTAAAAACTTGTAAATGCATAGAATTGCTCAGGAAGGATACATAAGATATAGAAACAGTGATTAATTCTGGAGAGGGGGATGTGGAACTGAAGGCTGACCTCCATTGGGAAGCTTACTTTTCATTGTATTCTCTTTTTGCATTGTTTGGACGTCTTACCATGTATGTGTATTAATTTTTTCCAAAAATGAAAAAAAAATTAAAAACAAGTAAAAGAAAGTGTGCCCAGAGCTGAATACACAGTGATGACCAGGGCAGGCAGAGGGGTTTTTCTGCAGTCTCGGGGAAGGCAAAGTGTGTTGAACTTGCTGAACCACAGCTGTTTTCAAAAGCCAGACTGTTTACATAAGTTAAGGGAAGAGCTCTTTCTACACCAATTAGCTTATAGTAATTCGGCATATCATTTTACAGAGATAAAGGAGTTGGAAAATAAATACTAGTCATTTGTCAAGCCTTAGAGTGTATTAAATTGTAGTTTCTACAAGGGTGGGGATCTTATCTGTTTAACTTGATCAGTAGAGCATTCACTCCAGCAGATAAGTGCTTGTTACAGCAAGCATTTTCTGATAACAAATGATAGCACAACTATTTTAAAACATCTTTAAAAAAAAAGATCAGAAGATATTGGACCCTGAGGGAACCATGTTCCCTGTGAGGGTTGGGCCACTTTTCCTGTAATAGCCTCACCAAAATAATGATCTTCAAATGGCAAGATAAATCCCAATGAGAATGAAAGGTCACAGAGACACTGCATGTGCTTTGGAACGCCACAAGCAAATGTGATGCACAGGGCCCTCCTTGGGGTGAAAAGGCACAGACTGACTCCAAAGAGAACCTGGTGCTCAGTGGGGCACCCCAACTGCAGGGGAGGTAGGAAAGCAGTTGTCTGGATGGCTGCAAACTGTTGATAAGCTGGCAGCCAGCCAAAGTAGCCGGGTCACTAAGGCAACACAGCAGCTGACATCATGGACTTTAGAACCAGATGGGCTTGACTTATAAGGTCACCCAGCAACTTATTTAACCTCTCTGAGCCTCGGTTTTCTTCTCTGTACAGTGGAGGCTAACTGTGAGATCACTGTGAGGACAAAGTGAGAATCACTGCGAAGTGTTTTTAGAAAGATGCTGGGCCCACAAGCAGGACTTAAAGTGCTGTTAATCATCACTCTTACTAAACAGTGGAGAGATGTCCCAGACCGATCATAACTGACCATCAGCATCAAGTCTGAATAGCCGGCAAGGTACACTCCACCCTGACACTGTTTCATAGTCAATGTGTTTCATAGTCAATAATCCCTGACATTGATAGTGTTTCATAAACTAGAAAATGCTTCCATACTTATCACCTCACAAAAGCCTGTGAATCGAGTTGGATGGGAAATACTAGGTCTATCTTGAAGGGGAGGGGCTGGTGAAGTTAAGAGGGTTTGTTAAGAGCTGGTTGAGGGCAGAACCCAGGCTGTGACCCAGGTTTCTTGGTGAGTGGCTCGACATTCTTTCCACTCCATACCATTCCCAGGAAGGAGATAGATCTGAGGTCAGGACAGGTCAAACCTGTGATTTCACCACCTCCTCTCCCCCAGCTCCAGCTATACTGTCTCTGAAAGTGGTTCGGCCATCCATTTCAAACGCTTCTATCAGCCTCCTCTATAATCTGTTCCTGTGAATGGCCCCGGGTGCAGGGTAGGCACCCTGCAACTGGAATTAGGAAGGGATGACAGCTGAGTTGGGGCCAGCTCTGGCTCTGCATGCAGCCGGAATCAGGCCCGGTTTGCCCTCGCTGCCTGCTTGGGAAGCAGGGACATGGTGGCCTTGCCAGGTATGGCAATCATTAAGAAGCACTGTTTCTCTGAAACTGAAACAAGCGCTAACCTTTCCCAATGCCATTAGCATTTCCACTAAAAATCTGGCATTTGATAGAGGAAGAAATTTTTTTTTCAATTGTGAAAAGGTCAGGCATATTTACCTGACTTAATAATTTATCATTGATATTCAATGTCTTCCTTGAAGGATCGCCTCTAAGAATGCAGTCAGCACCCACTTCCCTTTGCTGCACTAGATCCTGCTGGGCCCAGCCCCACATCCCACCCATGCAGGGCTGCAGCAGCTACTCGGAGCAGAGGTCAGAGGACACCTCCGCACAGCCGGCTCCTTGTGCTAGGTCAGGTCCTAACTCTGCCATCAGAGAAAAGACAGCCCAGCCTCCCATGTCTAATCCCAATTCTGCCACGCCCGAGTTCCCTGTGGCAGGGGTGATATCAAGGCCTCTTGAACAGTGCAAGAAAAGTACAGAATTCCTCCCTTCTATCCCTCTCCCTCCTCCCACCAGTAAAGGGTTCTCTTAGTTTGAAAAACCGTTTGTAGGAAAGATGGAGGTGCCCAGGAAAATTTCAATAAGCCCTAAAAACCAAGGCTGCTAGCTCAGGGGAGAACTTGGAGGTGACTCTTGACCAGCATAAGACCCTCCCCTCACCCCTTCAGAAGTACTGAGCTCCTGGTTTCCACACCACAGCTCCAAAATCTAGAGAGGACTGTCCTTGGGCAGCAGGAAACACTGTTCTCCCTCAGAGATGGGACAATGAGGGAAGTCTTAGGTGGAGTAGGGTAGGGCCAGGCTCACTGGAAGAGGAATACAAGAGCCTACCTGCATGGTAAGAAGATTTTTTTATTTGAAATATAGTCTGAGCAACACGGGTGCAGCCGAGATGAGGAGGGGCTGGCCTGCCTGGGGCAGCAGCCTCTCTAATGGCACAGGAGCAAGAGTACAAATATCCCAGTGTCTCTGTGCCCCAAACCCCGCTCGTCAGGAAAGGCAGAACAGCAGCAGAACAAGGACGCACAGCTCCTTCTGAAGGGGGTCTGCCTCTCGGTGCCTGCCTGACTTGGCTGCGTTTCCTGCTCTCCCGGGTTCCAGACAGAGGTGTGCTGCAGAAGTTTCTCCCCCCACACAGACAGGATGGGCCAGTGTGACAATTAATTCTCCAGGACTCTTTTTTGGGGAACGAATCAGAGAAGACAGAAAGGAACGGCATGGTGACCAAGGGCCCTCTGCAAGCCAGGCTGGGCGAGCTCTCTGAGAGGGACTGCACCAGCACCCTCATCCCCCTTCTCAGGCTCCAGTGGCAAGAAAGAGAGCTGCTGTCAGGAGCCCCTGGCTGAAGGCAGCGAGCGGGGAGCCTCCCAGAAGAGCACAGCTGCTGAGGGGTTTCTAGCTGAGGTGACAGCATCGGGGTTGGGCCACTTAAGCAGCCTGGGGCTGGAAGGACGCAGACAAAAGTTGGGGTACCAGGAAGCAGCACAAAGCCATAAATAACAGAAGCAAATTCAGAGCTGTGAGGGTCCTGGACGACCCTGCCATCTCCTGGGGCTGGGGGACACCCAGCCCCCAGCAGCTCAGGGCAGACACTGCTCCAGGGCCCAGCCAGCCACACTCACACCGGGGTGGAGCCTTCTCTTTCCCACTGTCCGCGTGGCAGGCGGAGGACACCACGGCACCACCCGACTGCGCACTGCAAAGCTTCCAGTCACACCTGTGGGGACGGTGTGTGGCTGTCCCGGTCCTGAGAGGCCTGTGGTTGACTCTGAGCATCTTGGGCACCATCCTCATCAGGGGCCAGGCCCAGTGACCTCCTGGCCTCTGAGTCACCCAACAGAGGCTCCTCGGCACACTCTTCCAGTCCGTTCTCCCTGGTCTCCACGGACACCTCCTCCCCAGAGCCCTCCTCTGGCTCTGCCGCCTCTGCCTCTTCCTCCTCCTGGTCTCTCACCTTGTGGACGATGAAGAGGTGGCGGCTGAGGGAGCTGGCAGAGGTGTAGCACAAGCCACAGAGGAGACACTGGGCTGTGGAGCTGTCCTTCTGGTGCTGAGGTATGTGGCTCTGAAACTCGAGCCCTGAGTCTGTGGCAAAGCTACATTTCGCACACTGGAAAAGGGACTTGTGCCTTTTGGTGGAAGAGACAGTCGCGCCATTGCTGGTGTCTGGAGCATCCCCTGCTCTGCTGACTGGTCTTTTCAGATGGTTCACCTGAAAGGGGAAACGATGTGAGCCCAAGACACGAGCCCCCCAAACAGGATAAACGCAGCCCAAGGACTCACAGAATCACCACCCAGGCCAGGCTCACCGCAGCCCTAAATTCTGGTTTAGGTTTGGTTTGTTTCTTATGTTTGTTTGTTTAATGTAACACATACATGTGGCACAACATTCCAAAGATGTGGGAAGGGTACAGAAAAGATTAAGTCCCTCCTACCCGGCTCCCCAGCCCTGCTCTCCAGAGAACACCGTATTACCTGGGTTCTGTGTGGCTCCTCCAAAAGATATTCTATCCGTACACAGAAGTAAAACTACTGCCTCTTATGAAATGATAGCATTACACGCACACTTCTCTTCACCCTGCTTTTTTCACTTAAAAACATATATTGACACATTTCCTTATGCCCAAGGCCAAAGATATCTGACAGATAAATCTTAGAAGCAGAACTGCTAGATCAGAGGATGTATGCATTTGGCAGAGAAGGGAGGGTATGCATTTTAATCATAGACAGATGTTGCCAAAATGTCAACTGACACCCTTCCTGCTGTGTGTGAAAGGGCCTTTGCAGACCAGGGCCCTTCTCTGAATAGCCATTAAAGAAACTCCTCAAAATCCAGGCAGTTTCCCAGACATGCCTGCCCCTCTGAGGAGCAGCCCCTCGCCGTGGAGTGGGAAGGCCCTACTGTGAGGAGGCTGCTCCAGAAGTTGACCAGAAATGGACGAGGTCATGAAATAGGGATGAGGCCAGAGGACAAAGGTCCAGGAGAGCAGGAGTCTAGGTCTGGCTCCTCTGTAACTGGGGGTGGGGGTGGGGAGGTGACTCA
Organism: Delphinus delphis; assembly: GCF_949987515.2. Taxonomy (NCBI): domain Eukaryota; kingdom Metazoa; phylum Chordata; class Mammalia; order Artiodactyla; family Delphinidae; genus Delphinus; species Delphinus delphis. The sequence continues at coordinate 105,332,337 of NC_082684.1, forward strand.
GCCAAGCATGGCCACCCTCACCTAACAGTGAGTCCTGCCTACCCCTGCCTCCTAGGACTGCAGAGGGGCAGAAGTAGGAGGGTATGTGTGAAAGTACTCCGATGGCCACAGAATGCAGCATACACCCAAGGAAGGGGGTTGCAGTGACAGGGAAACATAAAGAAAAAACGGTCAACGGGCTGCCTCGTGAGTCTTTGTTCCTGTCCCTTCTTTGTGTGCAGTCCCCAGGCAGGTCACACAAGACTAGAGAGTGACTGGCATTGAGGGACGCTGTCACTGCTGGCTGCTCCATGGCCACAAGGACAAATGGGCTCCCTGTAGCCTTCCTAGTGCCCCTCCAGCTCCAGCCGCACTGGGCAAGCTGCTCCAGTCGGCAGGGGCCCCACACTCACCTGAGGGGAATGTCCGCCCGAAGGTCTGACTTTGGACGTCTGGCTCAAATCAGGGTTTCTGATACCATGCATAAGGCTGATGTGGCTCTCCAGGAGGGAGGGCCGAGGAAAGCTGGGGCTGTCCTCTGTGCAATACCTGCAAAAGTACAGCCGAAAGAGGTCATGTAAGATGACAGGCTCCGGGGCCCAGGGGGGCCAGGCAGGTCTGGCAGGCAGGCAGAGGCAAAACTGCTTCTGGCTCCAGCGGGGAGAGAGTTTGGAGCAGGCAGAGTGGCCCTCAGGCTGGCTGGGTGGTGCTGGGTACTCCCCAGAGAAATCTAGCCAGCAAGCCAGCCAAGGTGGCAGACAACAACAGCATATCAGAGTATCTGTACTGGCCCTGAGCTATGACTGCACTCTCCACTCTCTGGTATCAGGGTCCAGAGACCCAACTGCTGGGCTAGTGGTCAGCCTGAAAGAGTGGCCTGTCCTGTCCTAAAGCTCGGACAGATGGTGCTGCAGCCTCACAGCCGAACGGGGCACATGCTCACATTGCCACCACTCCTCTCAAACCTCAGGGCCCTCCACTGCTGACTGGCAGGCCAGCCTGGGGTTAGGGAGTTGGGAAGGGGGAGGGCTCCAGAGCCACCAGGCTCTAGCAGCTTATTTCCGGAATGCCCTCATTTCTGACCTAGCCACAGCATATTCCCGTTAGAAACCTGCTTATCTCTTGCCTTTGGGCCCTAATCTCACAGCAGAGAAAAGCCCCAGTGGTACTATGGACAGTCTTGATAAATTCAGGCCTCCTGGCTCCCGCCCCCAGGGACTCACCCACAAGTGTAGACTTTCTTTACTGTGTCGTGGTTGTTGCGGATGTGTTTGCGCAGGCTGTTGGGGGTATGGAAGGACTGTTCACACTGCCGACATGGGTACCGCTTCAACGTCTATGGGAGATGACAGGATGCAAAGCATCAGAACCGTAAGACAGTTCTGGGTGCGTCCTTCTTCTCAGATGATGAAGGCAGAAACGAGGATGCCCCAAGACCTCAAGATCTGTAGTACCCACCATGCCCAAAGCACCAGGAAGTCATCCATACAAGGGGGCTATGACCCCACAGGACAGAAGTCCAGAGAATCTGGGGCTGCACTGTGCCCGTGTGGCTACACTTACCCGACCATGGCTCTTTTTCATGTGGGACACATAGCTCTCCCGATCAGGAACCCACTCCTGGCACTCCTGGCAGGTCCAGCCAGTGTTCCTCAGCCGGGGCCTGGCCTCACCCCTGCGATGGGCTTCTGGCCTGCCCCAGCGGCTAGAGGGCAGGGAGCTGCCCCGAGCAGCCACATTAGTGGCTGGGGGTTCAGTGGGAACTCGAGAGCCAGGGCGGCTTGAAGATGTGTCTGCTGAAGACTGGAGGCTTGACAGCTCGTCCACGTTTCGGGGAACACCGTGGGTGCTCTGGGGATGGGGAGAGCGATTACTGACTGGGCAAGGGGAAAGATGCACAGAGTCAGACCCCCGGTCTGAGGCATGTGCCCTTCTCCCCAGCCTCCTTCCCCAAGGCGTCCCACCTTGACATGTTGCATCAACTCTGGCTTCTGCAGGAACAAGAGCGGGCACTCAGGGCACTTGAAGACGCCCACCTGCGCCTTACTGGCATTCTGGTAAAAATGCTGCTGAATGTGCCTCTTCTTGTTGAAGACCATTTCACAGGAGCACTTATAAATGAGCCTGACGAGACAAGCCCCAGCGTGTGAGGTACCCAAGGCTGCGCTGGCAGAACCACAAGGCCCCTCCACCCCATCTCTGATCTCTCTGAACCAGAGTCAGGTTTGGGGAAGCAATACTCTGAGCCAACGTTGATACTCAGCAGACTCAGGTGTCTTTAGAGGACTCCAGGCATCTCTGCCACTAGCCCAGGCTTCCCAGTCCATCCCAACACCTCCCCACAGAGCACCCAATCTATCAGCTCTGCTCCACAGGCCTGCTGGCCCTGGAGCTGCACTCACTGGGAGGGTCTGTGGGGCTGGGTGGGATGCTGGGTGGCGCTGTGGTCCGCGGTGCTACTGGCAGTCTTGAAGGCCATGGGGCAGAATGCACATTTGTGGAAAACCTGGCAGTGTCGCTCCTGGATGTGGCTTTTCAGCAAGGCCAAGGTCAAGTGGACTACCCCACAGTGGATGCACCTGGATAACAGATGTTGGGGGGTGCGGGGGGAGTAGGCATGTCAGACCGAGAAGTAGTGTTGGAAAAGGAGGAATGGAAGACAGGAACAGGGCCATCTCAGGGACCCTCCCTCTCCTCCTCCCTCATGCACTCAGTCTTCTATCCTCCACATGTACACCTCGAGAGCCTGCTTGCTGCCACCTGGCACAATGCAGTCATCCAGGGTGCCCCAAGCCCAACACCCAACCTGGTAGAAAAGGGGGAAGACAGCCTCCCCTCCCCTCACTGGCCAGAAAATATTCTTCTGCAAACCAAAAACTTGAACACAGCCAAGAGAATCTGGTGGGAGTGGAGAGGGTAGAGAATGGTTCAAAAATGACATCAACAGTATCCATTTAAGTGTGATAACAACTGAAGGAGTCCAAGAGGAATTTCAGAAGGAGACTGCAGAAAGCCTGTGTCTTCCGCAAGCTGGAGCCGAACAGGCAGGGATGTTCACTGAATAAAATGTACAACTACGGAATGCTACACTCCCCATAACAACCACATTAAAATAAACAGCCCTCAAAGCCCAAGAAGAAATGCTCTAGAGCAGCACTCTCTGATGGAACTTGCTGTGATGATGGACATGTTCTATATTGCACTGTCCATGTGACTATTTAAATTTAAATTAATAAAATAAAATGGCCAGTTGCACTGGCTACACTTCAAGTGCTCAGTAGTCACATGTGCCTGATACTATTTTGGGTTTTCTTTTTTTTTTATAAATGTATTTTTTGTTTGTTTATTTATTTTTGGCTGCGTTGGGTCTTCGTTGCTGTGCACGGGCTTTCTCTAGTTGCGGTGAGTGGGGGCTACTCTTCGTCACGGTGTGTGGGCATCTCATTGCAGTGGCTTCTCCTGTTGTAGAGCACGGGCTCTAGGCGCGTGGGCTCAGTAGTTGTGGCGCATGGGCTCAGTAGTTGTGGCACATGGGCTTAGCTGCTCTGTGGCATGTGGGATCTTCCCAGACCAAGGATCAAACCCGTGTCCCCTGAATTGGGGGGCGGATTCTTAACCACTGCACCACCAGGCAAGTCCCCCTGATACCATTTTGGACCGTGCAGCTCATAAGTGTTCTAGTGTCTCCTTGGTGGGACTATGGATAACATTTTTCTTTTTCCCTACCAACTCAAATTCTCTGAGTTTTGTTTAGGGCATATATTATTTTTGTAAAGTATCAACTGTCTTAAACCGTTTTTCTGAAATTGAGGTCTGTTGTACTCTTCTTTCAACTTCAGAATATCTCTCTATAAATACTGTGTTTCCTTCCTTCAGTATCAGAAAATGATGTGACCTTCCTCCAGGCTAACCTGCATCTCTTCAGGTTCCTAGACCCTCTCATGTGTTCAGTCTTTCTTCATGCCTATAAACACACACAGGTCTCCCCTACATGAGAAAACACCTTCCCTGCTCCCAGCTATTCCTCTTGAGATAACTATTATTTTCCGTTTGTTGCAATACTGCTTGCTCCTATAAACTTGACATCCCAGTAGGCTAAATAGAGGCTAGTAGAGAGGCTGTTGCTTTACTGAAAGGACATCCCTTCACTTGAGAATTCTTTGATTCCCAATATTAGCCTGCATTTCAATACATTAGCCCATTTTTGCAATGCACATAACTCATCACAGAATCCTGACTGGTCCTTTTTGTTTTTCTTCCTTTTGTGTGTGTTGGGGAGTGGGAGTGGGGGACAGAATCACCTTTTGCAAACTTAATTAGCAATGAGGAGAAGTGCACAGAACTCAAAGCCTGTTCGCAACTGAGGTCTGTGAGCATTCGTTACTAAATGTGTACATGTGTTAGAGCAACTATACAAACTACTTACACTTAAATTATATTTTCTTTTCTCTCCTGCTAAACAAAATAGTGACCAACTCCTAGCACACAGAAGTACATCCATACCACAAGTAATTATGAGGAGAAAAAAAATCCACATATTTCCAAATTCATCCAAAGTGGCAAATACACCTGACGTGTAAGGAATCTCTTAAGTGGTTTTATTTGTGCAGTTTGACCAAACTCCTACAGGAGCAATGTAAATGCGACTGAAAATCCATTCTATTTACCCAGCAGACATTCCTGGAAGAAACCTCATGGAAAGTAAGAATATAAAGGGGTAAAAGAACATGTGCCAAGTAGCCTCAGTGAAGGACTGAATCAAGCAGGGTTTACAAACTGATGAAAAAATCTGCAGAAGAGAAATCCAACCCTATGACACAGCTCTTTACCAACTGTTTAAGAGAAAAAGAGAAAACAGACAATTATAGAACCATATGCTGTCAAACATATACAGTTTCAGAAAAGATAAAGAGCAGTAAAATATTTAGCTTTGCCAATAACCACAAATAATAAGAAAATAAAACATTATTAAACAGTCTAAACTTGCTCCCTTACGACACTGGTCACAAATTTTCAAGAAAGAGCAGAATAATTTATAGAATTCTAAAAATATAATATTGTAAAACTCTGTAGTAGAGCTCAGTGAAATGGAACATAGGTACCTTCTGAGAATTTCCTAAAAAATATTAATACCCAGGGCTTCCCTGGTGGCGCAGTGGTTGGGAGTCCGCCTGCCGATGCAGGGGATGCGGGTTCATGTCCCAGTCCGGGAGGATCCCACATGCCGCAGAGCGGCTGGGCCCGTGAGCCATGGCCACTGAGCCTGCGCGTCTGGAGCCTGTGCTCCGCGGCGGGAGAGGCCACAACAGTGAGAGGCCCGTGTACCAAAAAAAAAAAAAAAATTAATACCCAGAGAATGGGAGAAAATATTAGCAAATCATACATCTGACAAGGGACTTGTAACCAGAATATATAAAGAACTCTTACAACTCAACAACAGAAAGACAAATAACACAATTTTTAAATGGGCAAAGGATCTGAATAGATATTTCTCCAAAGAAAATATACAAATGGCCAATACATTTATGAAGATATGCTCAACATAATTATCCATCAGAGAAATACAAATCAAAATCATGAGATACAACTTTATACCCACAACAACGGCTATATGCAAATGTCAGACAATAACAAATATGTGAAGAAATCAAAACTCTCATACACTGCTGATAGGAATATAAATGTGGTATAGCCACTTTGGAAAACAATCTGGTAGTTCCTTATTTTACTGCTAAGTATATATCCAAAAGAACTGAAAACATGTGTTACATAATAACTTGTACATGAATGTTCATTAGCAGCATTATTCATAATAGCCAACAGGTAGAAACAAAAAAGGAATGAAATACTAATATATGTTACAACATGGATGAATCTTGAAAACATTAGGCTAAGACCACATATTATATGATTCCATTTATATGAAACGTCAGAAGGAGACACATCTATGAGACAGAAAGTAGTTGCTTAGGGTTGGGGGGATGGGAGGATTGCAAATATAGGGTTTCTTTTTGGGTGATGAAAATATTCTAAAATTGACTGTGGTGACTGATTGTACAACTCTGTGAATATAGTAAAAACCACCAAATAGGACACTTTAAATGGGTGAATAGGATGGTACGTGAATTACCTCTGAATAAAACTGTTACCAGAAAAACACATTAATAGTTGAAGATCTTAAGTATAATGAATACTGTATTAGTGTGTATATCTTCTGAGTTCAACCATAGATCATTGAAAATTTTAATGTCAATATCTTCAGTAATACCTCTAGCTGAATCATAATACTTTTTTGTCTGACATTTCTTACAAAGGCTTGATAAACTAAATTCCTTTTGAGACATTAGGTTTCTTTCTACTCTTACAGAAGAAAGTAAAATATTTAATTAAAAGACAAAAAATGCTATTAATCCATCTGTGTTATTGAAAATTTCTTGGATTCAAGATTCAAATACAAAAATTAAAGTGTTGATTGCATTGCTATTGGATTCGATTTGATCTTGAAACAAGCAGCATACACTTAAGTCAAAGTTAGAAAGGTATTTTCAAACTTTATGAATGCTGCAAAAAACACAGGTTCAGGTGTTTGGTTTTAAAATGTAGCCTGGGATGCTGCCCAGCAATGCTCTTCTGCAACACGGAGGCAAGGGCTTTGTATAACCCCATCTCTGGATTATTTTCTTCCCATACACTTTAGCTTCTCCATTCTCCATAACATGTAAAAGAAATCAGTCTACATTTGGAAATGCTTATACCAAAAGAGAAACCTGGAAGATCACTAACCACTCCCCATCCCTCACCCCAGTATACAAACTATCATCAAGCCCTAATGTTTCTACTTCCTAATCTCTCTCAAATTTACCTTCTCTCCATCCCCACAGCCATGCCTAAGCTGAATCCCTCGGTCTCTCATCTGGATTGCCACACGACCAGTCTCTAATCTCTCCCCTCTAATATACATGTCAGCTTTCCAGAATGATCTTTCTAAAACACAGATCCAGTTGGATCACTCCCCTGCTGCAAATCTTTCTGTAGCTCATCACTGTCCACTGGATAAAGTCCAAACGTCTGCCAAGGAATACAAGGTCTTGCATGGCCTGGCCTCTACCAACTCCCTAGTCTCATTTCTCACCGTTCCTCCGGTTCATCCTGACCTACATCTATTGAAATGCTCATCATTCCTGTAAGCCCTTTTATGTGTGCTGGTATCCCTTGCCTATGCTCTTGCCAGATATGCTCTCCGCCTTTCTTCTACCTAAAACCTCCTAGTATCTCCTCTGTGAAGCTTTCCTGACCACTCCTCAACTATGGGACTTACCACTTTGAATTGTAATTACTTGTGTGCATGTCTGTAACCTATCAGACTGAATGAAGCCCCTTGAGGGCAGGAGCTGGGTCTTAATCACCTTTGTATCTTGAGTGTCTGGCACAATGCTAAAGACAACAGTAAGTACTCAAGAAATGTTTATTAAATGAACTAAATCAATAAAAAAAATTTAATACCAAAGAGAAGAAAACCTTAATAAATTTGGGCAAAATTATGTTTCTGAAGTAAAAATAATCAAGTAAAGCATGAGAAGATGTAGAAACTCCCGAGCAACCAGTAAACCAGTAAAGGAGACCTGATTGCGTCAATGTAAAATGATGGATCAATGAGTTTTGGAGGGAGTGTTCTCCCTCATTTGGATCTTTTTCCTGAAAATGACTTCTTGCTTATATTTGTTCAACACAATGGAGAAGATTCATTTTAATTAAAATAGAGTTTTCTCAGTTTTACCATGAAGCTGATGATTTTTTCCACGCTTAGGCTTTGCTTCTCACAAAGTGACAAAAACTAATCAACACAAAGATACGACAGTCCTTTGAGTTTGGCATCTTGCCATTTGTTAACAAAAATTGAGAACATTTCAAAGTACTGACAGTTGTAAATTTATTACTGAAATGGTACTTGAAAATTAATATGCCAAACATGATAACTTTGTGAACAAATTTATATACTTTTAAAAAACAAACTGACAAAGTGAATGCTTATATATATTCTAATCTTCCCCAAATCTTCCCATTTAAAGCTTTTTTTTTTTTAATTTATTTATTTTTTATCTTTTGGCTGTGCTGCGCATGGCATGTGGGGTCTTAGTTCTCCAACCAGGGATCGAACCCACGTGCCCTACAGTGGAAACGCAGAGTCTTAACCACTGAACAGCCAGGGAAGTCCCAAAGCTTTTTTTTTTTTTTTTTAAAATGTTTAACTTTTTAACTCCTTATTCTTCTTCCCCTTGCTATTCTGTTTCCCTACAAGATTAAAAATGTCTGTCCACATACCAATCAACATTCTTCTCTTATTAGGCTGCAGCCCAGGCCTCTTAAGATCAAAACTCATTTTTTTTCCGCCGTGCCTCGTGGCTTGCAGGATCTCAATTTCCCAACCAGGGATTGAACCCAGGCCACAGCACTGAAAGCACCAAATCCTAACCACTAGACCACCAGGGAACTCCCAAAGGTCAAGTCTTAAATGAGTTCTGGTCCAGAAAAATAACCAGCCACTGGGCAAGCCCAGGACAGTGAGTCAGGTAGCACCCACCTGTAGCCCACCTTGCGGGCATAGTGCAGGCAATTCTCCTTTACATGCGTCTGGAAGTAGGCAGAGCGACAGAGGGCTCCACACTCCGGACAACAGTAGGGGGACTTGTGGGCGTGGATCCGCTGGTGGGCACAGAAACTGCACTGGTTGGGCAGCAGCATCTGGCACACCTGGCAAGTCTAGGAAAGAACAGCAAGAAAGCAGTTCACGCAGGAGCCACAGGCCTGTAGCTCTCCAATCAGAGCTGTCTGGCTTTCCTAGGACATGGGTCAGAATGACCTCCTCCCCCAACCATTCTCTCTTCCAGCTCTCCTAGGACACTAGTGAAATCCACAGGCCTCATGAAGTGTTGACACTGACACCCAAGCTAGCTTTGCCTCTCACCTTATTAATCAAAAACAGACCTGACCGTATTTTCCCAAAGGTTAGTCCTACATGTAGGACTGTGAGTACTTCTCTCCTCTGGCATAGCAGAGGACCACGTTTTCCTTTTCAGAGGCCCAAGGCACTTCTTGAATTCTAAGACCTCATTACACTGCCAGACTCACCAGGGCCTCTACCCTAGCTCAGCAGGTTCCTACTCAACAGCTTTAGTGAGCTGACTCAGGGACTTCCAAAGTAGACCTGAGCCTACCCTGGTTAATGCTCAGAAGCCCCAGTGCAGACTAACTGAGCTTCCATAACCTCAGCCCACTCTGAGGGGTGCCCTGAGCCACAACTGACCACATACACCCACAGGAAAGCATAGGATAGGTAGCAGCTCCTTTGTTCTCAGTCCCAGGAGAGAACCAGAGGCTAACAAGTCCTACAGGCAGACTCATTGAAGCTCTCTAATGGGGACAGCCCAGACAGCCCAGAGGGGGAAAGCAAGAGACTAATCTGGTGCCTGCATCTGAAGAGGCCCTTCTTAGGAAAAAAGGGACAACTGTACTACTCACTAAGGGGGCCATTGACCTGGGGTCAGAGGAGTGCTTAGAGGGATAAGTTGTTAGGGAGGTCAGGAAAAGATCTCTGCTTTAAGCAGCAATATCCAGAATATAGGGCCTCTACAGGACAAACAATCCAGCGTTTTCAACAAAAAAAATTTCAATGGAAAAAAAAGATTAAGGGAAGAGGAATTTACAGATTAAAAGAGACTTAAAAGACATTTTCAGTGTATACAACTGCAATGTATAGCCCTTATTTGGATCCTGATTCAAGCAAGCCAAGTGTAAAATGAAATGAGACAATCAGATATTTTAACCCTAACTTAATGATGACAATACTGAGACATCTGCCATTTGATATTAAGATTTGATAATAAGGAATTATTATTAATTTTAAGATGTGATGATATTATGTCTATGTTTTGGTATTTTTTGAGGATAAAACTTTATCTTTTAGATATATATACTGAAATAGATACTATAATGCTGGAATTTGTTTAAAAGCAATCCACTGGGGGAGAGGTGAGTAAGAACATAGATGAAACAAGATGGGCCACTGAGTTGGTAACTGTTAAAAGAAGGTTCATTATACCATTCTTTCCACTTTTATATATGTTTGGGACATTCCATAATAAAAGGTTTTGTTGTTGTTTTTTCACTATTGCTCTAGGTGCAAAACAGTAAACAAGTATGCTATTTTTTGTGTAAAAATGGAGGAAATAATCACTCTCACACATACACACACACATTTGTTCATATTTGCAAAAAAGGAGCAATGGAGCAGTAAACCAAAAGTCAATAAAAAATGGTTACCTATGGGGAAGGAGGGAACAGGGTGAAACGGACAGGAATGGAAGCAAGACTTTTCTGCATATACCTTGTTATGTAATTTTGGAATCACATAAATGTTTTACATAATTTCAAATACATATACAAAATTAAACTAAATAAACAAAAGCATTCCCTAAAAACTGAAAAACAGAAACAACCTAACTATGTATCAAGTAGGTGACATAACCATGTAGAGAAAAAAATTATCCCCAGTGACTTTTAAAACACAGTATTTTGACTTATACATTCTTAATATGATATATTCTAAGGACAAAAAGAACTGCAAATACACCCTCAACTTTATGCAGTTGTCCTAACATTAGAAACAATATTGATTTTGATATTTAAAAATTGGTGTGTATGGGTGTGTGTGTGTTTATGTGTGTAGTAAGAAAATCTTAGGAACCAAGATTTTCAGTATAAAATCAGTTACATAAAAAGGATAATCTTGGGCTTCCCTGGTGGCGCAGTGGTTGAGAGTCCGTCTGCCGATGCAGGGGACACGGGTTCGTGCCCCAGTCCAGGAAGATCCCACATGCCGTGGAGCGGCTGGGCCCGTGAGCCATGGCCACTGGGCCTGCGCGTCCGGAGCCTGTGCTCGGCAACGGGAGAGGCCACAACAGTGAAAGGCCCATGTACCGCAAAAAAAAAAAAAAAAAAAAGGATAATCTTACATTTTAATACCTGCATAAACTCATGATCTTCCTTTCCTCTTTTTCAAAAAATACTTTTTAGCTCTGACCACTGAAAAGGCCTAGGAACAAATATATCCAGCAGAATAAGCATCTCTGGTGCCCAGAATGTGGCCTCTAAATATCATTTCTCACACACATGCACACAAAAAAACCCCGGCTTCTTGGAAAAACAACTGACTCTAGGTTTAGTACAAGAAATGTGCCCAGGACATCTTGTTGGGGCTCAAAGTAAGAAAGCTTCTCAAGGTTTAATGAGTTCATATCAAAAGGACATAGGAGCCAGCTTGAAGGGGCTCCCACTGATCAAAGATGGGACAATTGAGCATCAAAAAGAATGACTCACAGGACTTCTCTCGTCACACAGTGGTTAAGAATCTGCCTGCCTGCTGAGGAATGCCTTATCTCCTAACTAGTTTGGGACATTAGCCAAGTTAAAATCAATAAGTGCTATAAACCACTTTATGTTGTTCCTCTCAGACTTCACGACCAGGGTGATAGATGGTCTGTGTTTGGAATGTATACACAGCTTGTGTAGAAAGGTTTGAATCAGCTTACAGCTTAAACCAACCCAAACAAGCCAAGTGGAGACTGAGTCCAGGTATGGACTCAGGAAGAGTGGACACCATCATGCTTTGAGGGTCACAGATCACTATCTACAACTTGGCTGTGAACTCGTGGCAAACATTCCTGGCAGCAAATGCAAAAACAATAAATGTTGTGTACAACAATGAAAAAAAAAGAAGAATCTGACTGCCAATGCAGGGGACACGGGTTTGATCCCTGGTCCAGGAAGTTCCCACATGCCACAGAGCAACTAAGACCGTGTGCCACAACTACTAAGCCTGCGCTCTAGAGCCCACAGGCCACAACTACTGAGCCCACACACTACAACTACTGAAACCTGTGCACCTAGAGCCCACGCGCCACAACAAGAGAAGCCACCATACTAAGAAGCATGGGCACCACAACGAAGAGTAGCCCCCACATGCCACAACTGGAGAAAGCCCGCACGCAGCAATGAATACACAATGCAGCCAAAAATAAATAAATTTATAAAAAAATAAAATAAATACTCAAGATATTTTTTAAAAAAAGAATGACTCACAAATCAAAAACATACAACAGATTCACAAAAAAACAAAAAGAAGAGGACACAAGCATAACACAAAGAAAACCATCAAACCACAAGAGGAAAAAGAAAAAGAAAGGAACAAAGAAGAAATACAAAATCAACTGGAAAACAGGTTTAAAATGGAAATAAATACATATCTGTCAGTAATTACCTTAAATATCAATGGACTAAATGCTCCAATCAAAAGACACAAAGTGGCAGACTGTTGATTAAAAAACAAAACAAAACAAAAACAAGAGCCTATAATATGCTGCCTACAAGAGACCCACTTTAGGGTGAAGGACATACAAAGATTGAAAGTAAGGGGATGGAAAAAGATATTTCATTTAAAAGGAAATAATAAGAAAGCAGGGGTAGTAATATATCAGACAAAACAGACTTTAAAACAAAGGCCAAAATGAGAGATAAAGAAGGACACTATATAATGATAAAAGGATCAATACAAGAAGAGGATATTACACTTGTTAACATATATGCAGCCAATACAGGAGCACCCAAATGTATAAAACAAATACTAACAGACATAAAGAGAGAAACTGATGGGAATACAATAATAGTAGGAGACTTTAACATCCCACTCACATCAGTGGACAGATCTTCCAGACAAAAAAACAATAAAGCAACAGAGATCCTAAACGACATACAATAGAACAGGTAGACCAATTGATATTTTCAGAACATTACATTCAAAAAACACACAATACACATTCTTTTCAAGTGCCCATGGAACATTCTCTAGGACTGACCACATACTAGGATGCAAAACAAGCCTCAACAAATTTTAGAGGATAGAAATTATTTCAAGCGTCTTTTCTGACCTTAAGGGCATGAAACAAGAAATCAACCACAGAAAGAGAAATGAGAAAAAAAGATTACATGGAGACTAAACAACCAATGGGTCTAAAAAACCAATGGGTCAATGATGAAATCAAAGAGAAAATTTTAAAATACCCTGAGACAGGGCTTCCTTGGTGGCGCAGTGGTTGAGAGTCCACCTGCCGATGCAGGGGACGCGGGTTCGTGCCCCGGTCCAGGAGGATCCCACATGCCGCAGAGCAGCTAGGCCCGTGAGCCATGGCCGCTGAGCCTGCGCACCCGGAGCCTGTGCTCCGCAACGGGAGAGGCCACAACAGTGAGAGGCCCACGTACCACAAAAAAAAAAAAAAAAAAAAAAATACCCTGAGACAAATGACAATGAAAACACAACCATACAAAATCTATGGGATGCAGCAAAAGCAGTTCTTAGAGGGAAGTTCATAGTGATACAGGCCTTCCTCAAAAAGCAAGAATAAACTCAAATAAACAACCTAACCTACCACCTAAAAGAATTAAAAAAAGAAGAAGGGCTTCCCTGGTGGCACAGTGGTTGAGAGTCTGCCTGCCAATGCAGCGGACACAGGTTCGTGCCCTGGTCCAGGAAGATCCCACATGCTGCAGAGCAGCTGGGCCCATGAGCCATGGCCGCTGAGCCTGCGCGTCCGGAGCCTGTGCTCCGCAACAGGAGAGGCCACAACAGTGAGAGGCCCGCGTACCGCAAAAAAAAAAAAAAAAAAAAGAACAAAAAAACCTGAAGTCAGCAGACAGAAGAAATAATAAAGTTCAGAGAGGAAATAAATAAAATAGAGATTTAAAAAATTATAGGAAAAACCCAATAAAACCGAGAGCTGTTTCTTTGAAAGGGTAAACAAAATTGACAAATTTCTGGCCCAGGTCGCCAAGAAGAAATGAGAGAGGACCCAAATAAACAAAGTAAAAAGTAAAAGAGGAGAAATAACAACTGATACTGCAGAAATACAAAAAACCATAAAAGAATACTATGAACAACTATACGCCAACAAACTGGACAACACAGAAGAAATGAACAAGTTTCTAAAAACATACAGCTCACCAAAACCGAATCAAGAAGAAATAGATAGGGACTCCCCCAGTGGTCCAGTGGTTAAGACTCCGTGCTTCCACTGCAGGGGCCATGGGTTTGATCCCTGGTTGGGGAACTAAGACCCCACAAGCCATGGGGCACAGCCAAAAACTAAAAATAAATAAAAATGTTTTCAAAAAAGGTAAAATTGGGACTTGCCTGGTGGCACAGTGGTTAGGAATCCACGGGCCAATGCAGGGGACACATTCCCTGGTCCGGGAAGATCCCACATGCCATGGAGCAACTAAGCCTGTGCGACACAACTACTGAGCCTGCACTCTAGAGCCCATGAGCCACAACTACTGAGCCTGTGTGCCACAACTACTGAAGTCCGCACGCCAAGAGCCCACGCTCCTCAACAAGAGAAGCCACTACAATGAGAAGCACTCACACTGCAATGAAGAATAGCCCCCACTCACCCCAACTAGAGGAAAGCCCACGCGCAGCAACAAAGACCCAACACAGCCAAAAATAAATAAATAAATAAAATAAATTTAGTTTTTTAAAAAAAGGTAAAATTGGGCTTCCCTGGTGGCGCACAGGTTGGGAGTCCGCCTGCCGGTGCAGGGGACGTGGGTTCGTGCCCTGGTCTGGGAGGATCCCACATGCCGCGGAGCGGCTGGGCCCGTGGGCCATGGCCGCTGGGCCTGCGCGTCCGGAGCCTGTGCTCCGCAGCGGGAGAGGCCACAGCGGTGAGAGGCCCGCGTACCACAAAAAAAAAAGAAAAGGTAAAATTATCATTATATGCAGATGACATGATAATATATAGAGAAAACCCTAAACACTCCACACAAAAACTACTAGAGCTGGGCTTCCCTGGTGGCGCAGTGGTTGAGAGTCCACCTGCTGATGCAGGGGACATGGGTTCGTGCCCCAGTCTGGGAATATCCCACATGCTGCAGAGCGGCTGGGCCCATGAGCCATGGCCGCTGGGCCTGTGCGTCTGGAGCCTGTGCTCCGCAACGGGAGAGGCCACAACAGTGAGAGGCCCGCGTACTGCAAAAAAACAAAAAACAAAAAACAAAAAACTACTAGAACTGATAAACAAATTCAGCACGGTAGCAGGATACAAGATTAACATATAGAAATCTATTCCACTTCTTTACACTAACAATGAAATATCAGAAAGGGAAAGTAAAAAAAAAAAAAAAAAAAAAGCAAAACCCTTTCACAATCACATCAAAAAAAAAAAGATGCAGCAAAAGCAGTTCTAAGAGGGAAGTTTACAGCAATACAATCCTACCTTAAGAAACAAAACAAAACAAAACAAAACAAAGAAGAAACATCTGAAATAAACAACCTAACCTTACACCTAAAGCAATTAGAGAAAGAAGAACAAAAAAACAAACCCCAAAGTTAGCAGAAGGAAAGAAATCACAAAGATCAGATCAGAAATAAATGAAAAAGAAATGAAGGAAACAACAGCAAAGATCAATAAAACTAAAAGCTGGTTCTTTGAGAAGATAAACAAAATTGATAAACCATCAGCCAGACTTACCAAGAAAAAAAGGGAGAAGACTCAAATCAATAGAATTAGAAATGAAAAAGGAGAAGTAACAACTGACACTGCAGAAATACAAAGGATCATGAGAGATTACTACAAGCAACTCTATGCCAATAAAATGGACAACCTGGAAGAAATGGACAAATTCTTAGAAATGCACAACCTTCGGAGACTGAACCAGGAAGAAATAGAAAATATGAACAGACCAATCACAAGCACTGAAATTGAAACCATGATTAAAAATCTTCCAACAAATAAAAGCCCAGGACCAGATGGCTTCACAGGTGAATTCTATCAAACATTTAGAGAAGAGCTAACATTTATCCTTCTCAAACTCTTCCAAAATCACCATCACTCTGAGACCAAATCCAGACAAAGATGTCACAAAGAAAGAAAACTACAGGCCAGTATCACTGATGAATATAGATGCAAAAATCCTCAACAAAATACTCGCAAACAGAATCCAACAGCACATTAAAAGGATCATACACTACGATCAAGTGGGGTTTATCCCAGGAATGCAAGGATTCTTCAATATACGCAAATCAATCAACGTGATACACCACATTAACAAATTGAAGGAGGAAACCGTATGATCATCTCAATAGATGCAGAGAAAGCTTTCGACAGAATTCAACATCCATTTATGATAAAAACCCTCCAGACAGCAGGCATAGTGGGAACTTTCCTCAACATAATAAAGGCCATATATAACAAACCCACAGCCAACATCGTCCTCAATGGTGAAAAACTGAAACCATTTCCACTAAGATCAGGAACGAGACAAGGTTGCCCACTCTCATCACTATTATTCAACATAGTTTTGGAAGTTTTAGCCACAGCAATCAGATAAAGAAAAGAAATAAAAGGAATGCAAATTGGAAAGAAGAAGTAAAGCTGTCACTGTTTGCAGATGACATGATACTATACATAGAGAATCCTAAAGATGCTACCAGAAAACTACTAGGCTAATCAATGAATTTGGTAAAGTAGCAGGATACAAAATTAATGCACAGAAATCTCTGGCATTCCTATACACTAATGAAAAAAAATCTGAAAATGAAATCAAGAAAACACTCCCATTTACCATTGCAACAAAAAGAATAAAATATCTAGGAATAAACCTACCTAAGGAGACAAAAGACCTGTATGCAGAAAATTATAAGACACTGATGAAAGAAATTAAAGATGATACAGATAGATGGAGAGATATACCATGTTCTTGGATTGGAAGAATCAACATTGTGAAAATGACTCTACTACCCAAAGCAATCTACAGATTCAATGCAATCCCTATCAAACTACCACTGGCATTTTTCACAGAACTAGAACAAACAGTTTCACAATTTGTATGGAAACACAAAAGACCCTGAATAGCCAAAGCAATCGAGAAAGAAAAACGGAGCTGGAGGAATCAGGCTCCCTGACTTCAGACTATACTACAAAGCAACAGTAATCAAGACAGTATGGGGCTTCCCTGGTGGTGCGGTGGTTGAGAGTCCACCTGCCGATGCAGGGGACACGGGTTCATGCCCCAGTCTGGGAAGATCCCACATGCCACGGAGCAGCTGGGCCCGTGAGCCATGGCCGCTGAGCTTGTGCGTCCGGAGCCTGTGCTCCACAACGGGAGAGGCCACAACAGTGAGAGGCCCGCGTACAGCAAAAAAAAAAAAAAAAAAAAAAAAGACAGTATGGTACTGGCACAAAAACAGAAATATAGATCAATGGAAGAGGATAGAAAGCCCAGAGATAAACCCACACACATATGGTCACCTTATCTCTGATAAAGGAGGCAAGAATATACAGTGGAGAAAAGACAGCCTCTTCAATAAGTGGTGCTGGGAAAACTGGACAGCCACATGTAAAAGAATGAAATTAGAACACTCCCTAACACCATACACAAAAATAAACTCAAAATAGATTAAAGACCTAAATGTAAGGCCAGAAACTATCAAACTCTTAGAGGAAAACATAGGCAGAACACTCTGTGACATAAATCACAGAACGTTCCTTTTTGACCCACCTCCTAGAGAACTGGAAATAAAAACAAAAATAAACAAATGGGACCTAATGAAACTTAAAAGCTTTTGCACAGCAAAGGAAACCATAAACAAGACGAAAAGACAACCCTAAGAATGGGAGAAAATATTTGCAAATGAAGCAACTGACAAAGGATTAATCTCCAAAACATACAAGCAACTCATGCAGCTCAATATCAAAAAAACAAACAACCCAATCCAAAAATGGGCAGAGACCTAATTAGACATTTCTCCAAAGAAGATATACAGATTGCCAACAAACACATGAAAGAATGCTCAACATCATTAATCATTAGAGAAATGCAAACCAAAACTACAATGAGATATCATCTCACCAGTGAGAATGGCCATCATCAAAATCTACAAACAATAAATACTGGAGAGGGTGTGGAGAAAAGGGAACCCTCTTGCACTGTTGGTGGGATGTAAATTTATACAGCCACTATGGAGAACAGTACGGAGGTTCCTTAAAAAACTAAAAATAGAACTACCATACGACCCAGCCATCCCACTATTGGGCATATACCCCGAGAAAACCATACTTCAAAAAGAGTCATGTACCACAATGTTCATTGCAGCTCTATTTACAATAGCCAGGACATGGAAGCACCCTAAGTGTCCATCGACAGATGAATGGATAAAGAAGATGTAGCACATATATACAATGGACTATTACTCAGCCATAAAACGGAATGAAACTGAGTTATTTGCAGTGAGGCCACAAATGGCCACGCTAAAGCAATCTACAGATTTAAGTGAGGTGGATGGACCTAGAGACTGTCATACAGAGTGAAGTAAGTCAGAAAGAGAAAAACAAATACCATATGCTAACACATATATATGGAATCTAAAAAAAAGAAAAGAAAAAGAAAATGGTCAGAAGAACCTAGGGGCAAGACGGGAATACAGATGCAGACCTACTAGAGAATGGACTTGAGGATACGGGGAGGGGGAAGGGTAAGCTGGGACAAAGTGAGAGAGTGGCATGGACATATATACACTACCAAATGTAAAATACATAGCTAGTGGGGAGCAGCCGCATAGCACAGGG
Organism: Delphinus delphis; assembly: GCF_949987515.2. Lineage (NCBI taxonomy): Eukaryota > Metazoa > Chordata > Mammalia > Artiodactyla > Delphinidae > Delphinus > Delphinus delphis. The sequence goes on from NC_082684.1 coordinate 105,350,993, forward strand.
AGATCAGCTCGGTGCTTTGTGACCACCTAGAGGCGTGGGATAGGGAGGGTGTGAGGGAGGGAGACGCAAGAGGGAAGAGATATGGAGACATATGTATATGTATAACTGATTCACTTTTTTATAAAGCAGAAACTAACACACCATTGTAAAGCAATTATACTCCAATAAAGATGTTAAAAAAAATCACATAAAAAAAAACAAACAGGGGGCTTCCCTGGTGGAGCAGTGGTTAAGAATCCACCTGCCAATGCAGAGGACACGGGTTCGAGCCCTGGTCCGGGAAGATCCCACATGCCACGGAGCAGCTAAGCCCGTGCGCCACAACTACTGAGCCTGTGCTCTAGAGCCTGCGAGGCACAACTACTGAGGCCTGCACGCCTAGAGCCCGTGCTCCACAAGAAGCCCACGCACCATAACGAAGAGTAGCCCCCACTTGCTGCAACTAGAGAAAGCCCACGTGCAGCAACAAAGACCCAGTTCGGCCAAATAAATAAATTAATTAATTAATTAAAAAAACAAAACAAAAACAAAACAACTTAAGAATAAACCTGACCAAGGAGGTGAAAGACTTATGTGATGAGAACTATAAAACACTGATAAAGGAAACCGAAGATGTTTCAAAGATATGGAAAGATATCCCATGCTCTTGGATTGGAGGAATTAATATTGTTAAAATGGCCACGCTACCCAAAGCAATCTACAGATTTAATGCAATCCCTATCAAATTACCCAGGACATTTTCCACAGAAATAGCAAATAATTCTAAAATTTATATGAACCATTAAGGCCTCAGAATTGCCAAAACAATCCTGAGGAAAAAGAGCAAAGCAGAAGGCATAACCCTCACAGACTTCAGACCATATTACAAAGCTACGGTAATCAAAACACCATGGTACTGACACAAAAACAGACATGAATCAACGGAACAGAATAGAGAGCCCAGAAATAAACCCACAAACCTACAGTCAATTAATCTTTGACAAAGGAGACAAGACTATACAATGGAGCGAAGACAGTCCCTTCAAGCAAGTGGTGCTGTGAAAGCTGGAGAGCCACATGTAAATCAATGAAATTAGAACATACCCTCACACCATACACACAAATAAACTCAAAATGGCTTCAAGACTTAAATATAAGTCATGACACCTTAAAACTCCTAGAAGAGAATGTAGGCAAAACATTCTCTGACATAAATTGTACCCATGTTTTCTTAGGTCAGTCTCCCAAGGCAATAGAAATAAAAGCAAAAATAAACAAATGGAACCTAGTCAAACTTATCAGCTTTTGCAGAGCAAAGGAAACCATAAACAAGACGAAAAGACAACCTACAGACTGGGAGAAAATATTTGCAAACAATGCAACCAACAAGGGCTCAGTTTCCAAAATATACAAATAGCTCATACAACTCAATAACAAAAAAACAAACAACCCAATCAAAAAACGGGCAGAAGACCTAAACAGACATTTCTCCAAAGAAGACATACAGACGACCAGTAGGCACATGAAAAGATGCTCAACATTGCTAATTATTAGAAAAATGCAAATCAAAACTACAAAGAGGTACCACCTCACACAAGTCAGAATGGTCATCATTAAAAAGTCTACAAATAGCAAATGGTAGAGAGGGTGTGAAGAAAAGGGAACCCTCCTATACTGTTGGTGGAAATGTAAATTGGTGCAGCCACTATGAAAAACAGTATGGAGGTTCTTCAAAAAACTAAAAATAGAGTTGCCATATCATCCAGCAATTCGCACTCCTGGGCATATACCCAGACTAAACTATAATTCGAAAAGATACATGCACCCCTATGTTCAGAGCAGCACTGTTTACAATGGCCAAGACATGGAAGCAACCTAAATGTCTCTGGACAGATGAATGGATAAAGAAGACGTGGTATGTATGTATGCACACACGTGTACACACACACACACACACACACACACACACACACAATGGAATACTACTCAACCACAAAAAAGAATGAAATAATGCCATTTGCAGCAACATGGATGGGTCTGGAGATTATCATACTAAGTGAATTAAGTCAGAAAGACAACTACCATATGATATCACTTATATGTGGAATCCAAAACAAGACACAAATGAACTTATTATGAAACAGAAACAGACTCACAGACATAGAGAACAGACTTGTGGTTGCCAAGGGGCTGAGGGGATTAAGGAGGGATGGATTGAGAGTTTGGGATTAGCAGATGCAAACTATCACATATAAAATGGATAAACAACAAGGTCCTACTGTGTAGCACATGGAACTATATTCAATATCCTGTAATAAAACCATAATGGAAAAGAAAAAAAAAGAATGACTGAACATATAAACATACTGAATATATAGAAACCAATAAGTTCATTATAACACTACCACTAAAAATAATAGAGGAAGTCACCTCATACCGATTAGGGTGGCTACTATGAAAAAAACAGAAAATAACAAATGCTGGTGAGGATGTGGAGAAATTGGAACCCATGTGCACTACTGGTGGGAATGTAAAATAGTACAGCCACTGTACAAAACAGTATGGGGGCTCCCCGAAAAATTAAAAATAGAATTACCATATGATCCAGCAATTCCACTTCTGGATATATACCCAAAAGAACTGATATTGTACAACACAAGGAATATAGCCAGTAATTTACGATAACTATAAATTTTGGAGTATAACCTTTAAAAATTGTGAATCACTGTATTGTACACCTCTAACTAACATAATATTGTACAGCAACTATAATAAAATAAAATAAAATACTTGATCACACAAAAAAAGAATTGCAAGTAAGGTCCTGAAAAGGTTATCTGTACACCATGTTGATAGCAGCATTATTCATAATACAACTGGAGGCAACTCAAGTGTCCATCAGTGAATGAATGGATAAACAAAATGTGGTATATACAACAACAGAATATTATTCAGCCTTAAAAAGAAAGGAAATTCTGTCAAATGCTAAAATATGTATGAACCTTGAAGATATTATACTAAGTGAAATGAGCCAGTCAAAAAGAGACAAACACTGTATGATTCCATTTATGTGAGCTACCTAGAATAGTCAAATTCATAGAAACAGAAAGTAAAATGGTGGTTGCCAGGGGGAAAGGGGAGGGGAGAATAGGGAGTTGTTATTTAATAGGTTTAGAGTTTCAGCTCTGCAAGATGAAAAGAGTTCTGGAAACTGACTTCACAACAATGTGAATGTACTTAACGCTACTAAACTGTACACTTAAAAAATGGTTAAGATGGTAAACTTTATGTTACGTGTATTTTACCACAATTTTTAAAAATAATAGAGGAGGGACTCTCAAAACACCATTTAAGATTGTTGGGGCATCAATTCACTACTGTGAAAACTGTTAACTGAGGGAAACAAATTTATCCACTTTTCCAACATAAACTGTATTTCAGCGTAACCTAATAGCCCTCAAGGAAGAGGAAAAGATTTTATACAGAATTCCAGCTAATAAATGAGAAAGAAATAATAAAATTTAAAACAACCTCCTGCAACTCCTAATAAAATTACTGTCTCAAGCAGCAATTATTAATGGCTGCTAAAATCATTAGGTAAAAAGATAGGAAACTTTATAAGGAAGGGATCTGAACATCACCAACCTAAACTCACTGATCAAGTTTAGCATCATTAAAACGGAGACAATCAAGCACATTGTGCCTCCCTGAAGTAATGAATTACGAAGAACACAGATTTCCCATTCCTCAAGATGAATCTAATCAAGTCTTCATTGCTAACTTCTAGTCTACAGATAAAATATGGGGTATAGAACAAATTAACTGTATGAGGAAGCAATCAAACTCAAAATTATCCTGAAAAATTCTCAGGAAGCAATCAGTGAAACCCAGAATTGTCCTGGAAAGTTCTCAGGACACACGAACCAGTTTCTTCAACAAAACAATGATGTGAAAAATAAGGGGGGGCGGGGAGCCCTTGTTGGGTGGAGTAGGAAAAGGTACTGCTCTAGATTGAGAAATTTCAAAGATATAACAAACAAACACAACACTTGGTCCACATCTGGATTCTGATTCAAAACAAGCTCAACTGTAAAAATACAATTTTGACATGAATGGAAAATTTGAATATGAATTGTATTAGACAATGTTAAAGAACTGTTATTAATTTTGTTAGGTGTGATAATGACATAGTTAAACAAAAGCTTAAGAACAAGAAGAAGTAATCTCTTTGTGCTTACATCTGCCCAACAAGGTGGCTTGGAATGTAAGGGGAAGGACCCCCTCCAGCCACTGCAGAGGGAGGCATAAGTGGTTCAGACTCCCAGGAAGAAGTCAAAGGCCCAAACATGCTGTCCTACAGTCCCTCCAGCAGAGTGGAGCCCAACCCCACCCACTGGTCCACTGCCTGCCCCTCATATGGCCTAAAGCTTGGGTACCATCTTGGGAAACCCAAAGCCAACGGCCATCAAGGTTAGATTTTGATCCCAGAACTCAAGCCTTCCCCTTTCCCTGAGACTCTGAGGCCACATTTATTGGCAGGAGATTTTGTGAGAGAACAGAGCTGGACTGAGAGAAGCCTCACAGCAGCCCCTCCCTTTCCCTCTGGGGGGGCCCTCTTGTCCAGCTCCCACTGAAGGAGAATGACACAGAGAAGATGCAGGATGAGAAGGGTGCCAGCCTGGGATCCTACACCCAGACCTTAGCCTGCTCAGATTTTAAAAGGCGAGTGAAGAAAAGTGTGGGGGAAAAACCACAGGCACAGGTATCAGACCTTCACTGGCAAAGGTTCTGATCAGATGACCCAGAAGAAGTGATCCTGTCCAAGTTAATCATGCTGGTACAGCAGGAATACCTGAAGCCCCAGAGGAAAGGGCCTGGGGGACCCACACTCCACCTGACTCATTAGAAAGAAAATGCAAACTGAAACAGAGAAGGTGAAGATGAGAGGCAACAGGGACTTACAGCAGCTTGCTGGCCCCTTTCAGGGGCTGCCTACTGAATTCTACCTCCTGTCTCTAGCCCAACACTCCCAAGGCTGGTCTCCCTCCCAACAACTCCCTGTTCCTCAAACCACTTTGCACTTTCCCATACCTTTGCCCTATACCTGGAACACCCCTTGCCCCTCCCCCTCCTCCAAACTCATCCCTGCAGGTCCAGCTCAAATGTCATGTCCACGTGGCACCCTCCCTATGCCTGGAACCACGAGGAATTAGTCCCTCTGAGGAACTCTATGCAACTATGTTACAAGCCTGTTTTCAGCCCTTAGCCTGCCGCACACTCTAGCAGTTCGGGTGGGGAGCCCTGCCCTTGCTGAGCCATCGTGAGCTCCTGAAGAATGGTGTGACTTCCTCCTACGGGCAACCCTGCTCTTGACACAGAGCCTCTGTGCACACGGGGAACACTCAATAAACAAGGGCAGAGCTCATCAAGACACCAACAGGTGCGTGGGTCACTGTGAACTGAAGTAAAAAGAGCTGGTCTGCTTTCCTTCCAGGGCTCTGTGGCCCTGGCTTAGGGAGGCTTGGTGAGGGGCTGGGCTTGGCTAAGTTGTTAAGGGAGCCACCTGAAGAGGGAAGAGAAGAGCCTTCTGGAGGCCTGCTTCTTCAGAGTACCTTGCTAATACAGACAACAACCGACACACAAGGTGCCAAAGGGTGTTTTCAGCATGGAATGCCTTAAGTCTCACACACACACACACACACACACACACACTCACACACTCATCAAGTTCTCATCAAGCATAACCAAGAATCGGAACAAGAGATAAGGGCAGCTGCTTTCTTAGTAGTGAGAACAGAGATGAAGGGAAGAGGCCCCAAAGCCTTTGACTCAGGGCCCACATGTCAGTCTACTCTCCTTCCACATCAACCCTGCTACTGGCCCTATGACAGCTTCCCCAAAGGGATTCTGCAAAAACAGCTATGTCCACCGTGGGGCACAACAACTTGGTAAAGACAAGGTTCTTAGAAGTACAGACTGAGGCGCAGGGCAGTGATGCACCTACCTCTGCCCCCAAGTTCTTTGGGCACGTGCAAGGACTGTGCTGACAGCTGCCAGAGACCAGGGGACCATCCAGCAGAGCCCTAGCCCCGGCCCAACAATGGACCCTGAGAGCCCACTGGAGTGGGAGCGGAGTGTCCGTAAATACACTCGTTAAATCTTCAGGGTCTCCCCTCAGTTGTGGGCAGGATGCTTTTCCCAATAAACACCAAGCACTAAATATCCAGGTGGGTCGCTAACCAGCAAGCCAGATTCCTCTTCTAGGACTCTTAAGATGCCACACTGCCCCACATCAATGAGCTTCTCTCTCCATGCCCAGTCATGGAACCGTGCGAACCAGGGGCCTGACAACTATCACAGAGAGGGTCTGCTTACCAGCCCCTCGGTTTCCTCCGTCATCCTCTGGAAATGTGCAGCCATAGCCATGTAGTCTCGCATCTGCTTGTGACATTCGAGACACTTGATACTGTGCCGGATGAGCCTCACAGGGTCTGGGTAGAGTGGCAAAGCTGGGAGTGGGGGGCTGGCACTGCTTGAAGTGAGGCCGTGTTTGGGGGAGGAGGGGGGAGCCGGGGTTGCTGGTGCCGTGGAGTTCGCGGGGGCCGACACGAACATTTGGTCCGCAGAGATGGGCTTCACAAGCAGCTGAGAGCACTGCATGACGAGACCCTTGCTCTTGTGGTCACGGGCATGCCGGAGCAGGCTGCACTTGTTGAAGAAGAGCAGCGTCTGGGAGCACAGTGTGCACAGCACCTCGATGTGGACGCTCCGCCGGCCGTAGTGCTGGCTCAGGCTCTTCTCTAAGGCAAACGCATCCCCACACTCCAGGCAGCAGTACCCACTGGCCGGCACGTGGATCCTGCTGTCCGCAGGCGGGCTGAGATTTGGCGCGTAGAGGGGCACGGGGTTGGAGCTGTGGAGGACCTTGTTGAAGACCTCCACAACCAGTGGGGCGGCCTTTTTCACCTGGTGGACCAGGGGCACCGACATCTGCGTGAGCTGTGGCTGGCTCCGCCTCTGTGCTGAGGACTTGGCCGTCACGGACGCGGCCACACTGTGGGGGACCAGATTCAGGTTGGCCAGGTGCACGGCTTTGGGCAGGAGGTTGGCAGGGGCCAGGGTGGATGCCTGCAGTGCTGTGCTCTGCTGCTGCTTCTTGCCCATCTGTGAGCCCGAGGCAGCCCCCTTTGGGCCCCGGGACCCAGAGCTGCAGCAGGAAGTTGAAGATTCACTGGCTTTTGTCATGCTCTCATCCCCCTTCCTGTCACCCTGAGGGCTCCCTGAATTTGTGCCCACCTCAAGAAAGTGCTCCGCCCCAGACAGGGCAGTGACCTCATCCTCCTGCACCTCGCTCGGGGCCTCAGCAATGGCGCTTCCTAGAGGTGACCCAGCAGGGGACTTACTGGGATCGTCAGGGTCTGGTAGGATCCTTGTGACAGTCCGTTTGATTTCCCCTGATGATGTCTTAATGGTTTTGATTCTGACTTTGGGAATTGCTGGTGGGGAGCTGGCAGCCACAGAAGGGGAGCCTTTGCTGCTGCTGTCACTGCAGATGCTCCGAGGGCTGTCTGATGGCTTGATACTTTTTCTAGTGGCCTCCAGAGGGCTCCGGGGACTCTTTGGTGACTTGGGCATTTTGGGGCTGCCTTTGGAGCCCTCTTTTGTGGGCCCTGAGGGATCCTTTGTGTGGGTAGGCTGATCCTCCTTGGTGACACTGGCCACTCGTTTAGCCTGCAGGGCCACCAAGGCTGCAACACAAGAGGACAGCTTGGAATGAGCTGGCTTAAGACGCTGCCTAGGGGGCACTGACGAGCAGGTACCTAGCTCCGAGGCAAGCCCCTTAGGCTCTCCGATACTGTGGCCGGGGTGGCTGTTGAACTCCAAAGCTTCCCCAAAGAATCGACTGGTATCCAGCTCCTTGTGAGGTTCCACTGCCTTCTGCCCACCTTGCTCGTGCTCCTGCTGACTCCCCAGGGGCAGGGGTTCTGGCTTGGGCTCTTTCTTACAAAAGTGATCAAACATATGCAGCTCTGGGACTGGAAACTTAGTCAGAGCCTCCAGGACCGGGCCCCCCACAGACTCACACCCAGGAGGGGGTGGGAAGTAACTGTCAGCGTGCTTGGGCTTTATCCCAAACCCATTATCTTTGATGGCATCCTCGGGTTCGGGGCTGGAGATTGGACTGAACTGGTTAAAGGTTGGTAAGGGCTCTGACTTGGAAGGTTCCAGCTTGCCGGGGAAACTCCTGGTACTATCTCCATTCATGAAAGTGGAATCAAACTTCCCACAGTTGTGGCCTAGGTTGTGGGGATCCGGAGGCAGGTCCGAGCCCCGGAATCCATTGTGTAGGAGGCTGGGAGCGACGTGGTCTTTCTCCGCTTCAAATGACTCCTGGCGGCTGGTGTTCTTGACGATGACACTCACGGCTGGCACATCTGAGGCTGATCCTGAGTGAGACAAGGACACATTCTCATCCATACACATGCCTGGAGGTTTGAGGGGACTCTCATTCTCCTCACTGGGGGTCTGGATGGCCTCCTTGGCATCAAGGCTGGTGGGGTCTGGGATGTCAAAGGCAGCCAGAAGGTCATCAAAATCTGGAGTTTTCATATCCCCCATGGCTGGATGCTGGCAAGGGCTGTAACAGAAACAGAGAACAGAATCAGTGATCACCAGGATCCCACTGGGCTCTGTCCAGCATCATCTTCATCACAAACCCATCTCGCTAACACACATGCAGCCAGCACGCACATGCACAAATCCCCACGCTATGGGAAGTCACACACCTGAGTTTTACCCCAACAGGTTTCCAAAATGCTGGGGACATTGGGGGAGGAGTGGAAAGAAAAGTTAGTATGTAGTGACAAGTCTGCCTGGTAGGCTCTACACATTAATACCTTGAAATTCCTGGTTGGTTGCAGAGCCAAAAAGAGGGTACACTCACACCACACTCCAGAGCCAAAAAGAGGGTACACTCACACCACACTCCCTCAATTTCTCAGAGAATATCATCACTCGATGATCATAAGCATTAGCAAAAAACCAATCACTCAGCCCTTTTAAAAAAAAAAAGCATGGCTCAGCACCTCCGTTCTTTAGAAAACTTCTGATTCATATGAGACTTGGCTATAACTTCTGCTAATTTACTTAGTAATTAATCATTAACTTTGTATAACTTGGTTTTTTGCTGCATGAATCCAAGCAAATCCAAAATGATTTACCACTGCCAGGATTAAACAAACTCTAACAGATTATGTCATCCCCTAGGTATTTTTTTCTCTAGTCAGTGTCTGCTTGATTCCTTAATTTTCACCCCAAATCTGTTATTGGTTGGTGAATGGATCACTAAACCTGAGGGACAGGGTGACTCTCAAAGAAACACACAGTTATCAAACTGGCCAGAGAATAGTTTTAGAGAAGCCCTAAATTTTATTTTAACTTAATACACAAAGGAAAGAAAATCCACCTGTTTCCTTCATGATCTGTAGAAGCAGAGCTACAAAAACTACTGCAAAGGAGGAAACCCAAGGCCCTACGAAAGAGGCCTTCCCTTAGGAAGTTACTAAAATACTCACACTTAGATAAGACATGAAGCTGCCTGGCTCAAACCTGCTGGAAAGAGGAAGAAAAAACCCACTATCTCCCTTGTTCAGCCCATAAATCCTGCATCTGCTTCAGCATCCCAGAGCCTTATTTGCTTCAGTATTTCCTACACCATGTTTGTACTGAAAGCCTTTGTGGATGCAGATTGACACAACTCTTTTAGAAAGCAGTACAGTAGCTGCACAGAACCAGGTCAGGGGCAAATCCTTGGGTCCAGGAACCCCACTGCCAGAAATTTATCCTAAGAACAAAAATTCCCAAAAGCTATATGCAAAAGTATACAGCATTATTAAAACAACACAAAAAGGAGACACCCACATACACACAAAGAATCTAAATGTCCAAGGACAGGGAATGGTTAAGTAACTGATAGACTATTATGTAGTTATTAAAAATCCCAATTATGAAGTCTATGTAGCAACATGAAAAATTACTTACAGTGTTAAGATTAAAATAAAAAACACATACAAAAATGTTGTCAAACTATGACAATGTAAAACTAAGTATCCATTTGAGCCAAGATTAAAAGAGAAAAGTAATTTATGCAGGGTGGTGGGATCACTGGTGTGTTAATTTTTCACAACTTTTGTGTGTGTGTGCTGGTAGACTGCCTTTATAATTTTAAAAAGGGAAAATAAAGAAAAGAACAAAAATTAGAACCACAGGGGAACAGCTGGCAGAGATATATCTATTGCCATCCCATGGGATCAACAGGCTTGCAGGTTTGGTTTCTTGTCCCACCCCACCAAGCCCCAACAAAACACATCTGCCTTCTTAAGAGAGTTCTCACGGAAAATGAAACAGACCGTCCCATTGGGAAGATATCTAATTATGGTAGATACTAATAAAGTGAAATACCAGTTAACTAAATATGAGTGGGCAGAATATCTCGCTGAAATGAGATGTAAAGTTTCTGGACAACAAATGATTGTTTGGTGGAATAAAACTGTTGGAGCCCATAAGCGAGGGGAATATACTGGATATCATTGGAAGCAATCAGCATCCCAATACCAAGTGAACTACTTTGCAGGCTGATCCCAACTATAAGGAAACACCTATGTGGTATTTGCTTTATAAGCTTATCTCCAACTCCCCCCCACCCCCCTTCAGTCTAGGAAAAAAAGATTGAGGGAGAAGGGTGGAATAGATTAGTCTTCTTAAGGTGCTGGGAAAAGCCTGTGGGGGAGGAGGGGTAGTAGTTGGCAGTGTGTGCAAGGATTATCGAGAAGCCTACTACTGTTTAACTCCAAGTCACAGAGGCTTGAAGCAGAGAGATACAACATGAAAGTAATGATGTTCTCCACACAGAGAAATCTCAGGGATTGGCCAAGAATGGTCAGAGGTCAGAGCAAAAGGTATCTTTTGCTAGGAAAATCAGAGCTAATAAATGGTGTGGCAGCTCAACATCAGCAGCAGGAAAAACTTTTATAACCTTTGAATTTTAAATACCAAGGCTGATACTTTTTAAAAGCCAAAGATCAAATCCTGTTTTCTATTTAGCCCTAGTAAGGACAACCAAAATCAGCAGCAATCGATAACTGTTAAAAGACTTACAGTGGGGGACTTTCCTGGTGGTCCAGTGGTTAAGACTCCGTGCTCCCAATGCAGGGGGCCCGAGTTCGATCCCTGATCAGGGAACTAGATCCTGCACGCTGCAACTAAGACCTGGTGCAGCCAAATAAATAAATAAATAAATATTTTTTAAAAAAAGACTCACAGTGTGCCCAAGTGTCTGTATTTCTTTAAACTCTGCTCTAAAGTAAATATCGCATTGTTTATAAGTAGAAAGTAGAAATTAATCAAAATGTACCCTGTTATAAAAGCAAAGGAGAGGGACTTCCTTGATGGTGCAGTGATTAAGAATCTGCCTGCCAACGAAGTGAGAGAGTGGCATTGACATATATACACTACCAAATGTTAAATAGATAGCTAGCGGGAAGCAACCACATAGCACAGTGAGACCAGTTCGGTGCTTCGTGACCACCTAGAGGGGTGGGATAGGGAGGGTGGGAGGGAGATGCAAGAGGGAGGGGATACGGGGATATATGTATATGTATAGCTGATTCACTTTGTTATACAGCAGAAACTAACACAACAATGTCAAGTAATTATACTCCAATAAAGAGGTTAAAAAAAAAAAAAAAGGAATCCGCCTGCCAATGCAGGGGACACAGGTTCGATCCCTGGTCCGGGAAAATCCCACATGCCGCGGCACAACTAAGCCCGTGCGCCACAACTACTGAAGCCCGTGCACCTAGAGCCCATGCTCAACAATAATAGAAGCCACCGCAATAAGAAGCCCACGCACCAAAGAGTAGCCCCTGCTCACTGCAACTAGAGAAAGCCAGCACGCAGCAAAGAAAACCCAACGCAGCCAAAAAAAAACAAAGTAGAAAAAAAAAGCAAAGGAGAAACTGCAAAGAAAAAGACTACCAATAAAAAGTTCTATTCATCAAAAACCTGCCAACACATAGTTAAAAAGCAAACAACCAAAAGGAAGATTTGCAACATATAATAATTACTATCATTAATATCTTTATTAATATGTAAAAGGCCCTTAAAAAGTAGTTAGTAAAAGATAATCAACATATTAGAAAAATAAGCAAAAGTGATGAGCAGGCACTTAAAAAAAGAACAACCACAAACGGACAATTCATACCTAACAAAAGTTGCAACCTCACAAAAAATTAGAGAAACACAAATTGAAATAATGAGAAACATTTTTGGCTTATTAAATTGACCAAAGTTTTCAAAAACTAATAATCCCCAGTGTTGGCAGAGATGTAGCAAAATAAGCATTTTGAAAGTAATAGAAATTGATACAACCTGTCTAAAGAGCAATTTAGCAATACATACATAAGGCTCAATAATTCCACTTCCAGATATTTATCCTAAGGAAATAGAGATGCATGTGACAAAAATAATCATTACAGAATTATTTATAACAAAATTATTTTATAACAAAAAATGAGACACAACCTAAAGTCCCAACAATAGGAAGTTGGTTCAATAAATTATGGTCTATTTACACAATTAAATACTAGGCATCATTATAGATCAATATTTAAGACTATGAGAAATGCTCCTAAAATGAAGAAAAAAGATACTGAAGTGTACACACAGTACAATCTTTATTTAAAACAAAAAAATTTTTTTACTATACATAGTTCTTATGAAAAAGCCTAGAGGAATACTCTAAAATGTCAAAAATATCTCAACAGATAATGAAATTATTTTCTTTCCTTTTTATCTACATTTTCAAATTATTTATTCAAACGATTTATTTCAAATTTTATTGCTTAAGTAATTTTATTAAATTATATTTTTAACCTATGAAAAGAAGAAATTAGGCAGGCCAAAAAAATTTGAGGCACTTGGGGCTTCCCTGATGGTGCAGTGGTTAAGAACCCACCTGCCAATGCAGGGGACACGGGTTCAAGCCCTGGTCCGGGAAGATTCCCACATGCCGCGTAGCACCTAAGCCCCATGCGCCACAACTACCAGCCTGTGCTCTAGAGCCCTCGTGCCTAGAGCCTGAGCTCCACAACAAGAGAAGCCACTGCAATGAGAAGCCCATGCACTGCAATGAAGAGTAGCCCCCACCCACGCAACTAGAGAAAGCCTGCATGCAGCAACGAAGACCCAACGCAGCCAAAGATAAATAAATAAAATAAAATAAATAAATTTATATTAAAAAAAAATTGGGGGAGCTTCTTACAGAGGACTCTAAAAATCATCACTATAAAACTCTTTAAGCACATCTGGCATGACTCAGCAAGGGACTGCCAGCTAGAAAAATCGGTGAAGTAACTTAATTAAAATTAAAGGTGTAGTCAAAATAAAAAGCTTCAGCATACACCAGTGTCTGCAACTTGTTGCAAGCAGCCGAAGTTGGAAAGAGCAAACCACAGACGGCTGCCTGCCTACCTTGCCTGGGGGCAGTCCTCAGGACCCAGAGGTGATGGCCCCTGCCCCATGCCCACAAATACCAGCCTAGGAACCATGGCTCACCCTGCAGAGCACTCAGCAGGGTTTACCCTGAAGCATCTGAACAAGCTAGAGCCACGCATGGTGAGCTCACCCAGTGATCTAGAATGGCCTAGTCAACAGACAAGGCAGGCTCCCCGGTTCTCTGAGCCCTAGGCCAAGAGCAAATTTCACTCAAAGGTGAGAAGGTGGAACCATGCTACGATACATACAACCCCCTTGGGGGTGAACTGGCAGACTGACGCTGTATCCTCTCAGGGTAAGTTTCTATTCAGGGAAGATCTGGAAACTAAAAAAAATGTTAAAGTGAATATAAATACCCAGTATTTATTACAGGGTCTACTAGCTGCCCAGGAAATTTTGCCAAACAGTTAAGTAAACATATCAACTAGGTGAGAGGGAGGGAAGAACACCTTAATTTTAAAACGGCCTCATCAGGCCTAATTAACCTATTCGAATTCTTTGAGGAGATAAAAACAATATGGTTATGGCAGAACTAGTAGGCAGAATTTCTAATGCCAAAATTCCACCAAAAAAACAACACACTGAATTCCATGTTGCATGTATGTTTGTCTTTATGTGATTGTCATTTATGGGAAACCATGAACGACGGTGTTTTTTAACCCATTGACCAGTTCTGGACTGGAGCGCAATGCTTTCATAAATTGCCTAGAATGATAGTTCCCAACCCATTGGGGACCCAACTTCATATCCACAAATATGTTCCCAATGACCAGCCATTAAAAACACCATTACTGAATGAGAGTCCATGAAAAAATTAATTTGAAAAGGAGGTCTCAATGCTTTGGTAACCAATAATCTAGCAGAAGAACATTAGGTTGTAAGATTCATGAGGGAAGAGACTTATCTGTCTCATTCACCACTCATTCTCCATTAGGCAGTCAATAAATATTTGTTGAAGCAATAAAATGAAACCTTCAAGACTGCAAATGGCCTAAAAGCTGTTCCAGAAATGAAAATGCGAAATTAAAAGACAAGTTCTAAGGAGGCTGTATGAATAGGCGAAATTATGGCAAAGTAGCATTAGTGAAAGCAAATGTGAAGGAACGTTTAGGGAAAAGCAATTCCAATTATACTAGAATATATATGGTTATGGTTATGGTTAGAATAATGGGTTCTAAGCTAAACTGTTCAATAAAGAAGCATCAGCTTAGACTGTTCCCTTAAGACACCACGTTGCATGTTTCATCGCAAAAGGCCCAGAAAACACTGGGCATTATCAGAAAGGACACTGGAAACAAAATAAAACTTGTGATCCTGCCCTTATTCACAATCACTCAGTGTCCACAGAGAGATGTGCTGAGCAGTTTTGGCTCCCCACACTTTAAGAAAGATGTACCAGGGCTTCCCTGGTGGCGCAGTGGTTGAGAATCTGCCTGCTAATGCAGGGGACACGGGTTCGAGCCCTGGTCTGGGGGGATCACACATACCGCGGAGCAACTAGGCCCGTGAGCCACAACTACTGAGCCTGCGCGTCTGGAGCCTGTGCTCTGCAACAAGAGAGGCCGTAATAGTGAGAGGCCCTTACACCGTGATGAAGAGTGGCCCCTGCTTGGCACAACTAGAGTAAGCCCTCGCACAGAAACAAAGACCCAACACAGCAAAAATAAATTAATTAATTAATAAACTCCTACCCCCAACATCTTCTTAAAAAAAAAAAAAGAGAAAGATGTACGAGAGTTGGAAAAGGTCCTGAGAAATGAGACTGAGTAGATGGAAGAGCTTTCTAATAAGAGC
The DNA here is from genome assembly GCF_949987515.2 of Delphinus delphis. NCBI lineage: Eukaryota > Metazoa > Chordata > Mammalia > Artiodactyla > Delphinidae > Delphinus > Delphinus delphis. Next base: position 105,366,320 of record NC_082684.1, read on the forward strand.
CTAAAAATTAGAACTCTATTTTATTCTAGAGAGATGAAGATTTAGGGGAAAGGGGGAACATAATTGAAGTATAGGTTTGTTCATCAAACCTCAAACACTAGAGAGCAGAGGGCAGCATTTTTGAAGTTTGAAGTAAATAAAAGATATAGACCAAAACCAACAACAACAACTTAATCCATTAGTCAGAAAATATACTGATATTGTTAAAGGTAAAATATATAAATGTAGTAACATCCACACTTATTCAAATCTATAATTTTTTTTTAAAGGCTCTGAGAAACTAAAAACAAGGAATTGTCACTAAATCCATGAGCTTTCTTTCCCTCAGCACTGAAGCCTTTGAATTTCAAATAACGTTAAACTTGGTCACCTGTTTTTCTTTTTCTTTTTTTTTTTTTTTTTTTTTTTTTGCGGTACGCGGGCCTCTCACTGTTGTGGCCTCTCCCGTTGCGGAGCACAGGCTCCGGATGCGCAGGCTCAGTGGCCATGGCTCACGGGCTCAGCCGCTCCATGGCACGTGGGATCTTCCTGGACCGGGGCACGAACCCATGTGCCCTGCATCGGCAGGCGGACTCTCAACCACTGCGCCACCAGGGAAGCCCCACCTGTTTTTCTTAATAATATTAAGTTCAGCAATAACAGAACATCAAGGGGGCAGATACACTCCAAATTTAAGAAAAGTCTGATCTCTATTCAGTATATTCTGTCTAATGAAACACGGAAACAAATAACATCACAGATTTATACGATGAAAATGAAAGACCACATGATTTAGGGAATACTGGGCTGTGAAACAACAAAATTGTTTCCTTTTATTTGCCACCTTGTTGGATGAGGACTAGAAGGAAGGATGAGTATGTATGTTTTACAACCTGTAGGTGAACTCTTTACCCTACTGCCCCACATGACTGAATATGGCGTAGATATTGACATAAACTGTGTTCCATTATTGTTATAACAGTTAAGAGTTTAAAAATGGATAAATAGGGACTTCCCTGGTGGCGCAGTGGTTAAGAATCTGCCTGCCAATGCAGGGGACGCAGGTTCGAGCCCTGGTCCAGGAAGATCCCACATGCCGCGGCGCAACTAAGCCCACGCACCACAACTACTGAGCCTGCGCTCTAGAGCCCGCGAGCCACAACTACTGAGCCCGCGTACCACAATTACTGAAGCCCACACACGTAGGGCCTGTGCTCCACAACAAGAGAAGCCACCGCCATGAGAAGCCCGTGCACCACAACGAAGAGTAGCCCCCACTCGCCACAACCAGAGAAAAGCCCACATGCAGCAACAAAGACCCAATGCAGCCAAAAATAAAATAAATTTATAAAAATAAATAAATAAATAAAAATGGATAAATAAAATTTCCCCCAGCTTTCTATTTCAGAAGAAACATCCCAGGGGATAATAAAGCAAAAAATAACTCAAACTGTATGAGACACAGAGAGAGAGAGAGAGAGAGAGAGAGAGAGAGAGATTATTTAGCAGACCCTAAGAAAGTACTTGAGTTTGTTCCCAGGTGGGAGAACTTCTGTACCAGGAATGGAAACTGGGCAAGGGGAAAGAGAGAATGAGCAAGCAAGCACAAGAGCAAGCTGCTACTCCCATGACTTGCAGGAACTTCAATCTGGACTCTGGCTGGAACACTGATCAGAAAGAGACACTGCTTCTATGGGTGGTGGAGAAGGGAGCTCAGTGAAACTTTAGCTGGATCAAAGGGAACAGAAAAAAAGAGTTCCTGGACCCAGAATGAAGCCCCAGACTGGGAATAGTAGAGCTAAAAGAATAAGAAATTGTGAACCACGGAGAACTAGCTTTCACCCCTATGCTGTCACCAATTACCTATGTAAGGATCTTAGGCAGGCCTTGGTTTAATATGTAAAGTTAAACTAACCTGAAGGGTCTCTGAGACCTTGAACAGGCTAGGCTACAACAGCTGGGCAAATTAATCTAGAACTATTGGATTTCTACATAAAACTTAAGTCCTAAAGTAGACAAGCAGACTCTCTGCCACATACATACTACTGCCCTCCTGAATACACATCTGAGGCCTTCTTATAGGTCTAAGTGATCCCAAGTCACAGACGTTCTGAGTCAATCAGTGGTCAATGCTTCATTTCATGAGGCACCTGGCATTCTAATCATTAGCAAAGAACAGCCCAAAGAGATTCTCAGCAGTATTCAAGAAAACAGGTGCCCCAACAGACCCAGGCAAAACAACAAAGCGTTTCACTTGTCTTTTCCTCTATCTGGTCTTAGTCCTGCCAATGCATATTTTGCCAGAATGGTTGCTGTAAAACACTTATCTGATCACAGAGACGTCCCAGTTCAAAATCCCCATCACCTTCAGTAAGTAAACTCTTCTTCCAGCGTGCAGAAGCCATTCCCATCTGGTCTGTGTCCACCTCTCCAGCCACTTCCCAGGGTACATTTCAGTCACTGGTGTCAGAGCTTGAGCTGTTCCTCCTGAGTGGCCCCAAACATAAATCTGCCCGAGAACTCCTCATCCCCAAGCTCCTGTTCCAGGGCCCCTCCTCCTGGATGCCTTCTCTGAGTCCTCTGCCCTTCCCTTCCTCCCTTCCTCTATGGCAGCACTTCCCACAGTAGGCTGGGATCCTAAGTTTTCTCATCAGTCTGTGAGTCTCCCGAAAATCGGGGTCATATCCTTTACCTCTATGCCCAGGGCCTAACACACCTAGTTCCCAATGTTATGGGGGTTGTCACTGCTCCCACCCCTCCCAGAACCTTTCCTTGAAGCCTCTCCAAACCCTGGCTGATACACCTGTCCCTGCCTGCCCTGCCCAAGATGTCTGTCACCCAGAGGCAGCTTCTCTTCTCCCTGTCTAAGCCCTTCCACCCCAACCAAAAATTCCATTTCCCAAGAACAGAATTGCATTGCAAGCATTCTAACAAGACTCACAGGATGTTAGAGCTGAAGTGGACCTCAGAAATGACCTGGTCCAGTGGCTTCCAAATGCCCGTCTGCAGACTGCTGCTGGACTGACTGCAAAAGAATAACATGGGGAGTGACTTTAAAACACAGAATCCCAGGCTCCACTGTGGAAATTCTGATTCAGTAGGCCTGGGATGGATCCCTGCATTTTTTTAAAAAGCTTCCCAGTTGATTCCAGGGCACTGGTCTAGTCCAACCTCTTCATTTTATACATGAAGAACTGAGGCTCAGAAAGGGGAAGTTCATCCATCAAATAATTACCAAATGCCAAGACTTATGCCAGGCACTGAGGACACAAAGGGAAGGCCCAGACCCTGTTTTTGAGTGCCCTCCCCTCCACAACCCACTGAAAACACCTCTCAACCACATACCTGTGAGTGCCACCAAAAAGGCTCATCAAGGGGACACAGGCTTCCTACAAGCAAGGAAGGGAAAGGGACTTTCTCTGACTGCCCTTGTCAGAAGTCATCTCATCCTCCCTTGTGCTCCCTTTTGTTTTACTTATTTCTCCTCATAATTTTCTACCTTTAATGTAGTACCTTCAAACTACCTTTAATGTAGCTTACCAGTAAAATGTTCTCTCTTCTGCTATTTCATAAGCCCCTCGACAGGCACTCACTGAATCATTAATTAATTGGTATCCCTCGATTCTAGACTTGGATTTCTACTTGGATAGGCATCTCAAATCTAATATGTCCAAAATCTAACTCTTGGATTTCCTCCTACATTCTTTCTCATTTCAGTAAATGACAACTCAGTCCTTCCAGTTGCTTGGGCCAAACCTTGGCATCTTTGAGTCCTCTCTTTCCCTCATACCCTTAATCCAATCCATAAGCAAATCCCGTCAACTCTACTTCCAAAATGTAACCAAATCCAACCATTTCTCACCACCTCCAACCATCTTCTTTTCTCTCCTGGATTCCCACAAAAGCCTGATGACTGGTCTCCTTGTCTCTCCTCTTTGCCTCTACTACTCACTTGCAACACAGCAGCCAGAGTGCTGCTTTTAAATCATCCACCAGATCATGTTCCTCCTCTCCTTAAAACCCTTCAACACCGTCCCACCTCACGCAGAGTAAAATCCAGTCTTCACCCCAGCCTACATGGCCAGGACGATCTAACCACCCTCTGTCTCCTATACCTCTCTGTTGCCAGTCTGCTCCAGACTCCTTACTGCTCCTCAACCAAGCAGGGCATACTCCTGCTCAGAGCCTCTGCACTTACTATCCCCTCTGCTTGGAATGTTCTTCCCCTCAGATCTCTGTGGGCCCACTCCTCACTTCCTTCAGGTCTTTATTCAAACACCACTTTGTCAGGAGCCTTCTATGACCATTGTGCATAAGATACCAATCCCCACCCTCACCATCAATCTCTGTCCCTTTAGTCTGCTTTGTTTTTCTTCACAGCCCTTATAGCATCTGACACATTATATAACTGCTCATTTATTTATTTTCTGTGTGTAAGCTCCACTATGTTTACTAGACGGTAATCCACCATTAGAAAGGGGGAATGATGTGACAGGCTCATCTGTCCAGAACGAAGATTGTTCAAGGATAGTCACAGATTCCTAAGCAAGTTTATTACCGGTCAAGCAGCTGGCAAATTTGCTACAGTGTTTGTATTTAGCTTTTGAAAACTTTTTATAAATAGAGAGACCTTGAGTGGTGATGGGGCCTTGCCAGTGGGAAAGGGTCTATCTGAAGTCACACTTGTCTATGAACCCTAGGCCCCTGCAGGACTAAGTTAAATATTATATTTTATTGGTGTTAAGTGCCTACTGGCCATTGTCCCCACAATAAGGTCATCTGTCTTGAGGACTGGATCAGTGTGACGCCAGTGGAGGGGGAAGGCTAGCTCTGAGAACCGCAGGGAAGAGGAGAACACAAGGTGGTCTTGAGTCTTAAGACAAGAGGATACAACTCTGTGAATATACCAAAACCCATTGAATTACGCACTTTAAATGGGTAAACTATATGGCACGTGAATTACATCTCAATAAAGCTGTTAGATTTTTAGAAAAGATAAAAAGGAAGAAAAGAGGATAGAACTGAAAGGAATTGGGATTATAAAAGACTGTACAACTGACTGGGATGATACAAGTGGAAACTAGGCATAGGCAACAAAGTTTAAGCAGAGCTAAGAACTGAGATAAAAACTGATACTTTGTAACCAGTACCCCCTTTTCCTTTCATTACTTGAAACAGAGCTCAGCACTAAGGGACACTGCACTTTGTTAAAAGGGAAAAAGACCCAGAGACAGAAAAAAGAGAGATAGGACTCCTCTTGTTCACACACCATCCTTGAGGAGTTTCCCCCCACTGAACTTTGTAAAAGCATCATCTCTTGGTAGTAGGGATCCCCAAATTTAGGTAGGAAGCCAGTAGCCTCAGACCTGCTGGGAACCAAGCCTCCACTCCCCAAATAAAAGGGCCCCAGAAAAGAAAAAGTGGGCATTCCGCAGATCACTCCTTCCCCAGCTCTGGTACCCCTGTGTTTGGTGGCTCTGGGTGTGCCACCAATCTCATCTACCACAGGCAAACCACAGTCCCAAATATCCCGAAATTAAAAGGTTGGGGTGGGGGCCAAATGTACTATTAGTATCGGGGTGTCTCTTCAGTTCCCTTAGGTCACTAAGGAGTTTAGGAGCTGCTGAGTCAAGGGCCTGGTAAAGGATGCCTCTCCCAGGTACTCTACTCTCACTCCCCTTTTCTTTTTCTCACACCTCCACACCTCCACACACACACACACACACACACACACACACACACACACACACACACACACACACACACACACACACACACACACACACACACACTCTTCTCCTTCCTGTTCCTCTCTCTCCCCCTACTCCTTCCTCCATGCCCCTCTCCATTCCTCCATCCCTTTCTCTCTTCCCCCCTCTTGTCTCCCTCACAGATGTTCTTCTTTATCCCCTTCTTCCTCTCTCTTCTCTCCTTCCCCTCTCAAAAGAGATCTGGGTGCGCTCTTTCACCATGACTGCTCAGACCCAAGTGCAGCCAGCCTCCTGCAGGAAAGCAGGGCGCCAGCCACGGCAGCTTTTCACCAACAACCCAGCATGGCAACGGACCCAACATCCAGGTATCTGCAATGTGTGCCCACTGCATATGTCCCTGGTGATCCAAGGGAATGACAGAAAATAACGTGTTCAAAGGACATCCCTATGTGCCCTTCCACCATCAGAAAAAATGGAATATCTTTTTAAGATATCTGTGAAATGTTCACAGATAAAATGATGTGATATCTGGGATCTGCCTCAAAATAACACAGGGCAGGAGGAAGAGAGCAGGGAGGGCATGTATAAATGAGACAAGATTGGCCATGAAATGATAACTGTTGGATCTGCATGAGGAGTACATGGGAGTTTATCATGTTATTTTTCTCTACATATGCACATTTCAGCACACTAGGAACCAGACTCTTGGATAGTGGACTCTATGGGTGCAACTAGCTAACCACCAAGATCACACCCATTAGGATGGCTATTATCAAACAAAACAGAAAATAGCAAGTGTTGGTGAGAATGTGGTGGAGAAACTGGAATCCTTGTGAATCGCTGGTGGGAATGTACTGTAGCCACTATGGAAAACAGCATGGCAGTTCCTAAGAAAAATTACACATAGTGGATATAACACTTCCACTTCTAGGTATATACCCAAAAGAATTCAAAGGGGTCTCAAAGAGGTATTTGTACATCTATGTTCATAGCAACATTATTCACAATATCCAAAAGGTGAAAACAACCCAAGTATTCATCAATGGATGAATGGATAAACAAAATGTGACATAAATATAAAAGGGAATATTATTCAGCCTTTAAAAAGGAATGAAGTTCTGATACATGCTAAAACATAGATGAACCTTAAAGGCATTATGCTAAATGAAATAAGCCATATACAAAAGGACAAATATCGTCTGATTCCACTGATAATGAGGTACCTAGAGCAGTCAATTTCATAGAGACAAAAAGTAGAACAGTGGTTACCAGGGGATAAAGGGGAGAAAGGAAAAGGGGTTGTTATATAATGGGTGAAGAGTTTCAGTTTGGGATGATGAAAAGGTTCTAGAGATGGACGGTGGTGATGGTTATGTGAATGTCCTTAATGCCACTGAACAGTACATTTGAAAATAGTTAAAATGGTGTAAATCAACTATACTTCAATAAAAATAATAACAAAAACACTAATAAAAAATCCTTGGATACCCTTAAAATATGGTTAAAATGGTCAATTTTCTTATGTATGTTTTACCACAATTTTTAAAAATAATGATAACTACCAAGGAACATTGAAAAAAAAAAAAAACCACTTGTGTCCAAACTCTCAGCTCTTCAAGGCCAGCTCAGGTCAGCCTAGACATCATACCTCAGTGAGGTTCTCAAAACAAGGGTGTGGTGAATATTGCTGGGAGTGTACAGCTGTGGAGAAAGGAATAACTTCTACCTATAGGCACATGGTCTAGTTTCCAAACACCACCTAAGGAAAGAAGAAAAATAAAATGTTTTTTAATAGGTCTGAAGGCAAATGTAATTAAAGTAAGTTAATAATAATAAAGTGTAGGTCAGACCCTGAGAAGACTCTCCAAACCTAATTCAAAGCGGGCCTCAAATGTAGTCAAAGATAGTACTATCCCCAGTCCCAGATCTTCTCCCTTTCGCCTAGCATAGTGTGCTGGTTCAGAGCCCAGACTTTACGTGGGTTCAAATCCCAGTTCTACTACTTACTAGCCATGTGACCTTGGCCAGGTTCCTCCACCTCTGTGTCTCAGTTTCCCCATAAGTAAAATGGGGGTTATAGGGGTTAAATGAGTTAGTATTTGTAAAGCTCTTACAACACTGCCTTAAACATAGCAAATACACATGTTTGTTAAGTATTCTGCCACCAACCTCAGTGGCCAGCAAGCTTTACCTCATAATTTTTCAGAGTGCCCCTGCAGACCACTGAATCCCTAAACGTCAGGCTGACTGGATGCATGCACAGGGGACAGAGACAGGGCAAGTGAAGGTCGGTTACCCCTCCTCACAGCTCATCCTCCAGTGCTCAGGAGGGCTGAAGAAGCAGAGGATCAAGGAGTGAGCAAGGGGACCAAGGGGCAGGTAGGCTGGGGGAAAGTCACAGGTGGGGGAGAGGCAGGGAAGGGACAAGCACCAAGCAGGGGATGAGAATAAGAGAAGACATGGGGAAAGCTGGCAGACCCTTTTTTTTTTTTTTTTAATCTAAGTGGTCCTCAATTGTAACTGGACATCAGAATCACCTTGGGAACTTTGGAAACTACTAATGCTTGGCCATAACCTCCCAAGATTCCAATTTTAGAGGCCCGTGTGGAGAAACTAGTTAACAGTCCATCAGGTGCATGTACCCACAAATGACAGAATAAAGAGGCTCTTTTCTAATTCCTCTCACTCTCACTGTAATTCTGCGTTCCCTCGCTTGACTTCATTTGTCTTAACTTTGACAGACCAGCATTTATTTGGATTCTAAATAGAGATATAGACAATATTAATGGAAAAACTTACAAGGGAATGGAAGGAAACTCATTATTCCAATTCTATAGAAGGGAAATACAGAAAACTTTTTTCCTTTTCTTATTTGGATCTTCACATTTCAAAACATAAACTAACAAGCAGACCCTGTGCTGTCCAGATGAGGATAAAGTCAGAAACCAGGGGATGGGGTAGGGAGTGTCTTAGATCTGATGACCAAAATAAGTTAGTTCTGAGGTGCTCCAATGAGTGTGCCTGATTATTTATTCCAGGGTAACCTCAGTTCCTGCAGACACTGGATTCTTTAGGGTTATTCAGACCATCTCTGGTGCCCAATAACACAGTTTGGCTGCAGAGAGGGGCTGGCAAACCTGAGAATCAGGCTCCACTGGCCCAGGCTGGCTGCTTCTCTCAGGCCACATACACACATGTGGATTTATAGGAACTTTACAGTTTATATAACACTATTGCCACTTCACAGGGAACTCGCCAGAACCAAGACTAATACTGAGGCTCCTGCTTGCCTCCAACAACCAGACTGCCCTTCCACTCAGGAATTCTGAACCAGGAGGTCTGACTTCACATTTCAGTTTCCCAACATCCTCATCTTCCCAAGGTGCTACTGCATATGGCACACATTTTCCTTCAACTGGTATTGAGACATTCACTACAGCCCTTGCCACAATTATGACACACCTTAGGGTGTTGTAAGACTGAGATTAGGAAACAACGTACTAGAACACTGTTCTGGATTAGAGGTTCTTCCAACACCAGAAAGATTAAGAGCCCAAGAGATTCTAGGAAACCATTAAATTTAAGCTGCTAACTCTACAAGCAAGGAAATGAAGGCCCAGAGAGGTGAGGTAATCAAATGAGATAAAGTACATAAACTGGAGAGTTTTTATTACTGTGAAAGATTCCTGTTATTCCTGGCAACATGACTGGCCCTGCCTTAGCTTCCCAGAGGGCCTGAAGTCTCCTACTCACAGTTACCCATTCAAATCTCTCCATCAAACACCCAGTATAAGGCTTATTAACCCGCAGACTAGTGATTCTAGCCCTGGAAGCACATTAGAAACACATGGGGAGCAGTGCTAATACCTAACTCCACCTCAGGCCAATTAAATCAGAATCTTCAGGGGTGGGGCTGAGCATTTTTTAGAAAACAACCTAGAGGACTGATGTTGTCTGGGGCTGGGAACCACAGTCTTTAGACCAAAGTATAGTCCAGGGACCACTGGCCTCAAAAATCACCCCCAAATCTTGTTAATGATGCAGACTTCTAAGTCCACCTGCAGACTGACTCAATAGAAATAAAGTGGGTCTCGGGACTTCCCTGGTGGCGCAGTGGTTAAGAATCCGCCTGCCAATGCAGGGGACACGGATTTGAGCCCTGGGTCCGGGAAAAGCCCGCATGCCGCAGAGCAACTAAGCCCGCAAGCCACAACTACTGAGCCCTCGTGCCACAACTACTGAAGCCCGCGTGCCTAGAGCCCGTGCTCTGCAACGAGAAGCCATGGCAATGAGAAGCACACGTGCCGCAACGAAGAGTAGCCCCTACTCGCCGCAACTAGAGAAAGCTCATGCGCAGCAATGAAGACCCAACGCAGCAAAAATAAATAAATTTTTAAAAAAAGAAGAAAGAAAGTGGGTCTCAGGAATCTGAAGCTGTGACAGTCACCCAGTGGTTAGAGAATTACAGCAGTGGCACTGAGTGAGTCTCAGAAGTCACACCTGTGCTCCGGCTGACCCTGGAGTCCTGGATGGCCCCAGTAGCTGGCCTGGGAAAGGTTCCCAGATGATTCAGACTCTGGTGCCCACTCTAAGCTAAGAGCCCCTGCAGAAGCCCCACTGCTTCAATCACCAGCAGCTGTGGCAAACCTTTCAAAAACAGAGCTGGAGTCCATCGTGGTTCTACACAGCCACCTGGGGCTTCCCATCTCACTCAGAGCTTCGGTTCAGGCCCCCACTAGGATTTACAAGCCCAGTGGGACCACCTTGGCCTCCTCTCCTATACCTTCCTCCTCCTCACTCCAGTTTTTCTCTCCACCCTGACTGCTCTTCCCTCAGATAAATGCATGGCTCCCTCTCTTACTCCTTCAGAACTCTGTTCAAACGTCCATTATCAGTGAGGCTTCCTTACTTAAAGCAGAAAATCTGCCTCCCCACCAAACCTCTCTATCTTCCATCCCAGCTTTGCTGTTTTTCTCTGTAATACTTTTCACCATCTCTCATACTTTATGTTTTACTTGTTTATTATCTATAAGACCTCACACACTGGATTACAAGCTCCATGAAAGTAAGATTTTTGTTTATTTTGTTCCCGGTTATAGTCCCAGTGCCTATAGTGCCTGGCACAGAGCAGGCACTGAAATATTTATTCTAGGAATTAATACATCAGGAACACCAATCTCAAAACATAACTTGTACCAAAAGATCAAAGAAGCTGATTATACCGAAATCACTTCTCCACTGATCTCATCTTGGCAGAAGCCTTTTTAAAAACAGGCTAGAGGCCTAATGAAACAGAAACCATTTAGAAATAAGTACTTCCCGTCAATTAATCCAATCCAAATGGGTTTGTCAGTCAAAGACAATTTGTTCCGAGGAACAGATAAAACTATGGAGGCAGAAAATGGAGTTGAAAGAAGGTAATCGAACAAATAGATTTCACATACTGTCCTGGTATATGTGTAGGTTCAGAAGAAAACCTGAGAGCACTTACAGCTACTCTCAGACAGGAAAGTTTCCAGCGGACCAGAAAGGACAGGCTCCCATCCAGGGTTACAGTCGGTGAGATGCAGGCCCAGTGCAGGATATGACGGCCCGCTTCCCACCAGATCCATCAACCTAATGAACCTGGAGAGGACCCGTCCTCTTTCCCTTGTGCCTGCTTTCCCCACCTGCTTCCAAAACTCATTTGAAACCATGGACAGTACTTTAAGCTCTACCAAGTCGGGAGCACTAGAAGCTTTTATCAAGGCCACACAGCAGCTGGGGAGAATTCTGCCATTACTAAGTCTCACAGATGTCATCTGTTCTGCTCCATGTCTCCATGCTTGTCCTTGTTACCGCTTTCCTCGCCACCTCTGGTCTCTTCCCACAGTCATCCTACACGTCTAAGACCAATCTTCCCCATCACCATTTTCACGGGTCATTCACTCTGCTCAAAAACTTACAATAATTTCCTGTAGCCGATCACATCAGCTCCAACCCTCGGGCCAGACTTTTGAGAACCTGTCCTCTAGGCCTAGACTTTAAATTTCAGGAGCTGCTTCTTCACCCACCTCAAAGCACCAAATCACTGCCTTCACCTTCAACAGCACCAGTAAGAGATGAGACCCTAGAGCCTGGAACAGACTGGACCACATCTCCAACCTCCATTCCTGCCCAAAGCATCCTCACTCTCCACACCATCCATACCCATCCCCCCACAACAGCTTCTAGCCACACTGTCCTTTCCCACTCGACTTCCACAACACAAACACACACTACACACATACATGCATGCTCATTCATTCAACTGATAATATTAGTTGAGCACCTCCTAGGTGCCAGGCCTTATCCCAGTCACTATGGATACCACAGTGAACAAACAGACTAAGTCCCTCCCCATGCAGGGCTGACATTCCACTAGGAGACAAATGGACACAAACAAGCAAATTCATGATATGTCAGGTAGTCATATAGCCTTTCTCAATAGGAGTTCAGTAGGAAATCATAAAATGGAACGACTACATTCTCAATTCTGAAGCAAGTGAGAGTGCAAGCCACGTGAATACAGGGGAGAAGAGGTTTTAGGCAGAGGGAAGAGCAAGTAGAGAAGCCCTGAAGCAGGGAAATGCTTGATGCATTCAAGGAACCCAAACCAGAGCAGAGGCAGTCACAGGAGATGGGGGTGGGAAGCAAATAATGGAGGGCCACTGTGAGGACTGACTTTCACTCTTAGATTGAAGGCTATAGGAGGACCTGGGGTAAAGGAGCGACATGCTCTGACTTTCACTGTGAAAGGATTACTCCTCTCTGCCGTCTATCATCAGGTAGTAAAATTATGAGGGACTTATTTTCTTCTTGAATGTTCCAAAATTTTCTAAACTGAAGATATATTTTTCTTTTTTTTTTTTTTTTTAAGGCTGCAGCACACAGCTTATGGGATCTTAGGTCCCCGACCAGGGATCGAACCTGGGCCCCGGCAGTGGAAGCTTCGAGTCCTAACCACTGGACTGCCAGGGAATGCCCCAATTTTTTTTTAATTTTTATTGGAATATAGTTGATTTACAATGGTGCATTAGTTTCAGGTGTACAGCAAAGTGAATGAGTTATACATATACGTATATCCATTCTTTTTTACATTCTTTTCCCATATAGGCCATTACAGAGTACTGAGTAGAGTTCTCTGTGCTATACAGTAGGTTCTTATTAGTTATCTATTTTATATATAATAGTGTGTATATGTCAATCTCAGTCTCCCAGTTTATCCCTCCTCCCCCACTCCCTTACCCCCTTGTAGCCATACCATATTTTTTAAATGAAGGAAAAACAATCTTCCTAATCCTTTAAGACTGAGCCCAAATTCCACCTCCACTCAAAGCCCCCTGTACCAGTGCTAGGCCATGCTGTACCCTAGACCCTGGCCATCAGGACCACTGGGGTGGCCCCAGTGTTAGCAGTACCGGCCTACAGCAACTAATTTTCATGAAAGTTTCTTCTGCTCCCCTCACTGTCCCTTCGGACACTCTTGCCCCAAGTGCCTGCCTGGGTCCCACTCTTTCTCTCCATTAACTTAATTAATTCCTGGTAATTAAAGTTACAGTTTAGTGATGAACTGCTAAAAGACTGACCTCTCAAGGGGTGTAAATATTTTTTTTATTCTTTATACAGTTTTTTAAATTCTTTATACAGTTTTTGAAAATAAATTTTATTGATTAATTGATTGATTGATTGCTGCACTGGGTCTTCGTTGCTGCGCGCGGGCTTTCTCTAGTTGAGGCAAGCAGGGGCCTGCTCTTCGTTGCGCTGCGCAGGCTTCTCATTGCGGTGGCTTCTCTTGTTGCAGAGCACAGGCTCTAGGCACACGGCCTTCAGTATTTGTGGCACTCGGGATCAGTATTTGTGGCTCGTGGGCTCTAGAGCGCAGGCTCAGTAGTTGTGGTGCACAGGCTTAGTTGCTCCACAGGATGTGGGATCTTCCCGGGCCAGGGCTCGAACCCGTGTCCCCTGCATTGGCAGGCGGATTCTTAACCACTGCGCCACCAAGGAAGTTCCAGGTGTAAATATTTTAAATGGGGACACTAAGTGGAAATGCAAACGTCTTAAGACTCAGAGGAATGCAGCTATAATGTTGGAACGATAGGCACTGGGGTGCCTAGTTTGTGGGTAGGTGGCTACCTTCTCCTAAAGGGTACAGGTGCTTAGAAAAGCAATGTCAAAGGGAGACAAGTGAAGTAATGAAAGATGAGATTACGTCATTGCCACCACCTCTCTCCTCCCAAATGGCCATTCAATCCATTTTGGGTACCAGAGAATGTTCCCCAGAGGTAACCCCAGCCATCTCAGAGGGGTGACTTGTGTGAAAGTAACTACCACCATCAGAAAGAAAAGCCCCCTTAAGACACTTCTGGTCTGGAAGCAAATTGTTCTCCAATTGCTTTCAGTGGGGGAACTCCTTGAGGGCAAAGTTCATCTCACATGATTCTTTTATGCTCCACAGAGCATCCAGCTCTGTGTTGGGCCCAGGGTGGGCCTTTCATAAACAACTGTAGATAATTGATCATTGATGGCCCAGTTGTAAAAAGGCTCCAAAGGACTTTTTTTCCAAAGGATTTTAAATACACATAAGCATTCTAACTAAGAACAACAGTAGTATTAATCACACACCTAATATTTTTAAGGGCCTGAAGATTTATAGCCTTAATGAAGTCTCAGACAGTGAAGCAGTTTTTACAACCTCAGCCAGTTCAGTTCAGGTCTGGAGAGTCTGTCTAACAAGGCAAAGGGAGAGAGCAGCCCTTGTCCACACACACCCGAGCCTCGGCTGGGCCAAGCCCCAGAAGAATCTGAACAGCTGCTTGCTGCCCACCCCTGGACTCCCTTCTCCTCCAAAAATGCCAAAGCTCTGCCTCAGAGGTGTTTTCGGGCCCTGGAATAGCCTTGAGAGGCTTGCAGTTACAATGGTCACCTTGAAGATCACCTACCTTCAAGACCTCTCTCTCAGGTCTCACTCTGCCCTTGGCTTGCTAACGAACAACTTTAACTTCAGAACTGAGTTGGCAGACAGGAGTAGAATGCTGTGAACTGCAGCAAACCAGGGGAATAAAAGCGGAGCCAGAACCCACTCCATTGGCTCACATTCAGCTCCAGCTTGCTAAGGGCAGTGTGGGTAAACGTTCCTATGCCCAATGACTGGATGGACATAAGGATGAAGTAGCTCCCTGCCTCACTCCCAGGATGGGCTGAACCTCCAGTAGGAGGGAAATTCCAGGAATGTATGTGAGGTTCATACATAGGAACCCCTCTCTTTACCATCCCCCATGTCAATGTGTAGGAGACTAAGAGCGCTGTGGTCCATGGGAGAGAGCCCAGGGCCATGCCCAAAAGAAGTGACTTCTTTAGAAGCATGCCCCCAAAAAACACCCAACAAATGAAGCTAGAAGCCAATTCATTCTGCTCATCAGCTCCTCCCAGATGGGTGCAGCTGTGGCTCCCTGAATTCAGGAACTATCCCGATCAGAGTTTCTAGCCTAAGTCACCTGCTGGGGAGAGCTGTCTTTACTGCACATCTACCAAAGGCAAGCCTCCTTGCCTACCAAGGAGGGATAGCCAGTTCCAACATCATACCTCTTCTAGAGGGACATATTTCTGGGCAGTTTGAGTTTTTGCTTTAGGACATTCAATGTTTGTCTCTAAAATTAAACACAGATTTACCCATTGTTTTTGTAATGATGACATATAAGCTTATAGAAAATTCAAGTGACAGGCAAAAATATAAAGAAAAAAGTAAAAACCACTCTAATCCCACCACTCAGAGGTAAGATCTGACATAAACTCTGCTCTGCAGAAGAAGTGAACCTATTCTGAGTTAAACCTAGGGTGTTGCTCTTGCTTTTCTGGAAAAGTCTGTGGATTTAGTTTTCAGAAGACCCTTAATGCCACCCCTGAACTACTCGAAAAAATTTCAGGGGTCTCCAATATTTCTGGAGCTCACAAATGGACATTAATGAAGTCATAAAGACTCGCTGCCCCACACACATACTGACTTGAGGCCAGGAGTTCATCTGTTCAGCAGACATACCCCTTTTTTTCACTCAACATAGCATAAGTCTTTCTACAATCAATCACATAAATAGACATCATCATACTTTTTATCTCCTGGAGCATGTAAATGAGAGGAAGGGGGACACCATTACCTCTTGATACAATACCTTTAGAATCTGAAATGGAGTATGTGGGTAAATGTGACTTTACCCAAAGTCACACAGCAAACAGAGGACACCTATTCTCTGCTGATGGATTTGAGGAATGACTCTGTGGTGACACCAAACTCAAAAGGCGTTCATTAACTTTTCTTTCAGTCATAAAAAGGATCCAATGTGCCATTTCAACACATACATAAACACTTCCCACTGTCAAATAAAAATGAATGGTTGGTTGAAGTAGCACTTTTATCCCTAAAAACATTTCCCCAAATTAATAAGCTAATGGATATCCCATCCTACACTCCTAAAGCATGAAGGGGGAGAACAATGGACCAGATGCCCACAAATGGAAACATACACAGACTGTGGGTACATGCAACTGCTCCACCTCACAGGCATCAACACTAGGAACTCTCTCCTATTCAGGATACTCCTATTTTTGTAGGAAAAGAAAAAGTTAAAACAAACGTATATAAAGACAGCGCTGGAGATAAACATCTAATAAAAACACTAAATATTAAAACAGTAGCTCTAGGGTATAAGATTTATCAGTTTTATTTCATTTGTATACCTATCTGAATTGCCTAAATTTTCTACATGAATGCTCTTTAGAGTTTTAAAAGAAAAATAATTAACCCATAATCTAGGTTGGTCTATTTGGATTTTATTTTTTGCTGTAGAAAAACAGATTCAAAACTCTAGAGGGTCCACAACTCTTCTCAGTTTTGTGGAAGCAGAAGGAAGTGTTAAGACGAAGCTCAAACCTCATGAAGATTGCAATCCAACAGGAAAGCTCACCATGACCACGCTGAATAGAGGGCAAGAATTATTACCTTCTTTTCTGTCTCCAATGTGTAGGGAAGATGAAAATCCTAAACCAATATCTCCTTCAAGTGCAACCAAAAGAAACCACCCCTGCCCCATCTCTTCCAAGAGTTCACAGACCTCTACTCTCCGAACAATTTCCAGTGCATCTGTCCACAACCACTCCTTGGCCACAAAATTACCCACACCACTTGGTATCTGCATACCTTCTCCAGTAATCCCCTTTTCCAGTACTTTATCTCTAAAAAAGTTATTTCTCCTTTTCCTTAAGTCTCACAAACACAGGATCCCACCCAAACAGTACAGAATCATTCATTCTATCAATTAAATAATCATTGTTAACTATACTGTATAGAGCTTCAGGAAAGATTATGTTAACAAAAAGGGTTAGTTTTCATGGAGCCTGAGAAAAACAAATGGGAATTGAGGAGCAAGAGTTTGTTAGTCTGTCCCAGCCCTGGCCAGAAGTCAGGGAGTGGGGGTGGGGAGGGCCATGGCCAGAGGAGAGAAACATCTGTCATTCTGCAGTTTCATTTCTCAAGGCTAGTTAATACCCTGAGTTTATGCATCAGTCTCTTCCAAGTTTGGTTAATCAGCCTCCCTGGATCCAATCAGCTCTGCGTGCCCTACAAACTGAATTTCAGGTTTATGAAACTGAGCACAAGATCCTGAAGCACAGAGATCCCACCAAACTAAAGTCACCTCCCAGGATGACATCTGTCTCTACTCTCTAACAGCAACACCCATCACGTGATATGTATTTGATGCACCCAACAGTCTCTGATATGTCCCTGTGACTTACAGAATTAAATCCAAACTTGGCCTGCCTTTCACAAGCTCAAATCAGCTTCCCAGCCTCATCCCTGGACAAGCCAAGTCTCTCATGGCTCCATGCTTTCACACATGACTCTCTCTTCATAGACTGCCCTTTGCCCAGTCTTGCTTGCCTGCAAAACTTCTGTTCTTCCTCTAAAGCCCAGTTCAGAAGTCACCTGGCCCTAAAGCCTTCCCTACTTCCCCAGGCATTTAGTTCTTACTGCCCCCAACTGTAGTTCTCTAACTACAAAGGCTTTAGAGAATTTGTTAAATACATTGTAGCTCATTCTTTTAATTATCTAACCTCCCCTGGATACCCTGAGCTTCTTGAGGCAAGGAACTCACATTGTATCCATAAGCCCTAGCACAGTGTCAAGACTGAAATAAGAGATCAACCTTGAAGGACTGATCACATGGAACATTGGCATTAAGTTATTTAGAGGAAAAGAGTCTCACAATATTCAAGAATTAAATTGTCTATATACTTAATCTCATCCAAAATGACAATAGGGCACGGAGGCAGCATGGGCGTTTTAAAATTTTAAGTAATAATAGCAGCTAACATTTGTACTAAGTTAATTTGATCAGCACAACAACGCTAGGAAGTAGATACATTTTTCGGCATTTAAGCTGAGAAAAGCTTGAGGCTTTTCCAAACAGGAAACTGAGGCACGAGAGGGTTTAAATAACTCAAAATCATTCAGTTAGTAAGTGGCAAAAGCAAGACACAAACTCGGTAGTCTGGCTCCAGAGCCAGTGCGCTCTGGAATCAGGAAGATCTAGGTTTTAATACAGATTATGTTACAAATATGGCTTTGGATAAGTCATCTAACTCCTCCGAGCTTGTATATGTAAAGAGGGCAGGACAACCCCTTTCTCTTAGAGTGCAGGGAGGATTAAGTTAAATATGATAATGTTTTCAAAACTCTCTAAAATGGATTCTCCCACCTAACAGGCACTCCATAAATGTTCATTTATTTTCCTTTCCCTTCATAAAAGCTGGGCAAAATAGTCTCTCTGAGGAAAAGGATCCTCCCCCAGACTGCGTGAGGCTTTTCGAAGCAGATCAAGTAGTGTGGCCACTCAACACAGAAAGCCTTGCCTTACCTGTTTATCTCTGTCCATACCAGAGTCCTTTCAAAATGTAAATATCATCATCTCACTCACTTAAAACCTTTCAAAGGTTCCTAATTACACCGGGGATACAATCCAAACTAAGGAGGGAAGGCATTCAGTCCCCAAGGCCCCCAGTGATCGGACACACCTCTCTATAAACTTATCTCCCCTCTCCTTTTCCCCCTCCAGCCATACAGGCCTCTTTCACTTCCTCCAACTTGCCAAGCTCTCTGCTGCTCCACACATGGTTAACTCTTCACCCTCCTTCAGGTCTCAGCCTAAATGTCACTTCCTCAAGGGAAGCCTTCCCTGAGCCTCCAACCCAAATCAAGGCCCATATCTCTTACCACTCTCTTCACCTTTCTTTCCTTGTATTCATCACAGTCTGAAATGATTAGTTTACCACTTCCTTCAAAGTTTTATTTAAAAGACACCTTCTCAGGAGGCCTTTTCAGACCACTCAAATATAAATTCAGTCCCTACCCAGTAACTCATATCCTCCTTCTCTATCTTCTTTTTCTCATTAGCACTTATTAACAGACTATATTTTTATTATATATTTTATTGTCTGGCCCCTTAGAATGAAAGCTCCACAAGGGCAGTTATTTTTGCTTGCTTTCTTCACAACATCTAACAATGGCTGGCACATATTGGTTGACAAATATCTGTTGTTGAATGAAATTTCAAGATTATTTATTATCGGGCCTTCTCACTGGTCTATGAGCTCAAGCTAAAACACGTCTATCTGGTTTCCCACTGTACTCCCAACACCTAGTCCAGTACCTAGCACATAATAAGTGCTCAGTAAAATTTTACTAAATGAATCAAAGCCATGACCAGTGGAAAAATTGGAAAATGGTCAAAATATGTGTTAGCACCTTGCTTCCTCTTCTCTTTCACTGTATAATGTACCTGTGAGTTTGAGGAAACAGACCCCTGAAATCCCACCAAGCACCTGCCAGGCATCTATCTGTCCACATCCTGTATCCTCAGCCACACTGTACACACCAACAAATGCACTGTACAGGCCCTCCAGAACACAGAGCTGAAGGCAAGTGGGCCAACCCTAAGCCAAATACCACCTTACCCCAAGTCCCATTCTCTGACTGCCAGTCCTATTCTAGGCTAGTCCTGGGTGCCAGACATGCTGCCCTGGGTGGGCCCATGGATTTATTCCAATCTAGGATTTTTAATGCCACCTCTAGCCTACTCAAAAAAGAAAAAAAAAGTTAAAAATCCCTGAGCAGCTCGAATAATCCTGGGGTTCTCAGAAGCAGACATACCTAAGGTCGTACGGACCCCTCCCCCTCACATGCGCTGATCCAAGGCCAGGAGGCCATCTGTCCAGCAGACGCTCCCCGTCCTCCCTCGGGTCACATTGAGCCTTTCCCCTCCGGGTTGGCAGGAAGAGCCCCTGTAGAAAGACAATCTCCACCCTGATCAACAGGCCTGGTCACCCCCTGGGCCCCCAACTCTGGAGCAGGAATACCCGTCTGCTCCCGAAAAAACCTCCCCCAGGGTCAGAACTTGGGCGGAGGTGGGGGGAAGGACTGAGGGGCGCCAAAAAAGGTCGATCCCCCAAATGTCTGTCCCGTGACGACACCAGCTCTTCGGGCGACCGGGACAGTCCAGCTGACAGGGCGCCCCAGCGGGGGAAAGTGGCACCGTTATCCGTGCCTGGGCGGGGGGCCGCGGGCCGACGCCGAGGGCGGCCGCCCGTCCCGCGCCGGGAGGACAGCAGCGTGCCCGCCCGGCGGGGTAGCGGCGGGTCGGGGTGGCGGAAGGGGCAGGCTGCCCGTCCGCCGGGGGCGGGGTGGGGTGGCGGCCGGGGCCCGCCAGGCGGCGGTCAGGGGAAGTGGCTGCCGCCTCAGGCGGCGAGCAGGGTCCGCCTGGCTGCAGGGCCGGGCCGCGGTGCGGGCGCGGGCTCGGCCTCGGCCCTGGCTCCGCTCAGCCCCCAGCTCGGGCTGGAGCGGCCTCGGCGGCGGCCCCGGCCCACAAGCCCCGCCCGGCCCGGCCCGCGGGGGGCGCTTACCTGGCGGCGGCGGCGGCTGCAGGCCCCGGGCTCGGCCGCGCGCGTCCCCAGCGCCGGCTGCGGGAGCCACAACATGGCGACGGCGGTGGCGGGCGGGGCTGCGGCTCCGGGGGCGGAGCGGGGGCGGGAGCCGGCCTGGCGGCGGGACCTGGCTGGGGCCGCGGGCGGGGGTTGTGGAGGGGGCAGGCGGAAGGCGGCTCGGACCTGGGCACCCGCCCAGGGCGGTGCGGCTGAGGGGCTGACCCGGCCTGGGCCCGGCTTCTCGCCTCTCGCCTACCGTCTACCGCCTCCCGCCCCAGGCGGGCTGCGCGGCACCGACCCGGCGGTGGCGACAGCGACGGGCGGGGCGGGGCGGGGGCGGTGCCGGGCAGAGCTGGACCCTAGACCTCGCAGACCCAGACCCTGCCCCCGCCCTCGCCTGACCCGTCTGCCCCGCCGAGCGCCCGGCGCGATTCCGGCCCGGCGGCCGCTCCCTGCAACCTGGGCCTCTCGTTCTCTGACCGGCCTCCAGGGCAGGGGCCTTCGGTCAGGGCCGAGGTCCTCCACTAGAGGGCCACGATCTGCCTACGCGGCTGTGTCGCCCCAGCGGACAGCGAGCGCCTCTGGAGCCGGCACGGCGTCCTCTTCCCTCAGATCTGGCACCTAGTGGGGCCTAGTAGGCTGTTAAGTGAAAGGTAGCAGAGGTGGCGTGGGCCTGGCACTTAGTAGGTGCGCCCTAAATGTTCGGTCATCGCTGGATCTAGGGACTTGCAAGCAGGCCTGGAGGTGCGGGGCGCTCTGGCATGTTGTCTCTGGGATGACCGTGAGACCCGCGGCGAACAGAGTTGGAGGCCTGGCAACGGGTGCCTCCCAGGGGTAGACTGCAACATCTCTGAGTTACAGGGGAAGCTATGACTGTGCGAGGTGAGAACTCGGAGAGACGGGCAGATGGCCAGGGCAGGACCTTCCAAGAACCTAGAGTACCTGGAAACTGGTGGTGTTAAGGTGGCAACTAGGTTGAGGGTGTGAGAGCACGGAGATGAGGCCCTGGTGTCTGGCAGTGAGCACCCACTGCTAACCACGGAGAAATGCCCTCTGAAGAACCGGGAAAGAGACGCCAATTTGCTCGAGGGGTGCAACTGATTTTCAGCCAGGGCCTGCTGTGGGCCAGGCTCTAAGCTGAGTTGACCACTTGGGTAGGGGGTGTGTGGTAGTGAAGCAATGAAGGCAGTAAAGGGTGATGATTCCAGAAGTTTGGCAGGAAGAGGGGGAAAAGAGTAAGCCTATAGCTCCAGGGGTAGTAAAAGAGAGAGGTGATTTTTATTTTTTTTTATTTATTTATTTATTTATTTATTTATTGCGGTACGCGGGCCTCTCACTGCTGTGGCCTCTCCCGTTGCGGAGCACAGGCTCCGGATGCGCAGACTCAGCGGCCATGGCTCACGGGCCCGGCCGCTCCGCGGCATGTGGGATCCTCCCGGACCGGGGCACGAACCCATGTCCCCTGAATCGGCAGGTGGACTCTCAACCACTGCCGCACCAGGGAGGCCCTATTTTTATTTTTTCCTATTTGAGGACGAGCTCTCAAAGGAGCTGAGAGGGGAGAATAAAAGATAAGGGATAGGATAATTAATGATGCGTGATCTCAGAAAAGAAAAAGGAAATAGGGCTGAGGAAGGGGGAGGAAGAAATCAGAGAAGAGGCACACCTCTTCCTGCTAGATTTAAAGGATACACAAAGATAGAAATATTTTGAGGTGGGGAGGCATGCATACTCAGCCCTGCATGTTTCCATGGGTCAGCTGCCTGGATGACCCCCAAAGTCAACCATAATTCTGCTGGGGGGTCACTGCCCTTTGCAATTTAAGTGCAATTGGCTCAAACCCCTATTCCACTTAGAGTAGGAAACGCAGCATACCTGCCAACATTTCCAAAGATTCACGGGAGAACTTAACATTTCTTCAAATTATCACTGGCCCCAATTTCTTATTTCCAAAATTATACTCCATTGTGCTCTTTTAGGAAATTTGTCACTATTCCCTGGATACTCTCCATGTATATTCCCCCCAAATACGGTACCATGCTTGTGAAAACAAGCAAAATGCCCAGTGTTATATAATTGTTAAATTATAGTTCATTTGTAACCATTAAAAATCATGTTGAACACAACATTGTAAATCAACTATACTCCGATATAAAATTTAAAAATTTAAAAAATCATGTTGAAGAAAAAGATTAATGACATGGTATATACTTGTAATTAAAAAGCACATCATAGGGGCTTCCCTGGTGGCGCAGTGGTTGAGAATCCGCCTGCCGATGCAGGGGACACGGGTTCGTGCCCCGGTCCGGGAGGATCCCACATGCCGCGGAGCGGCTGGGCCCGTGAGCCATGGCTGCTGAGCGTGTCCAGAGCCTGTGCTCCGCAACGGGAGAGGCCACAGCAGTGAGACGCCTGCGTACCGCAAAAAAAAAAAAAAAAAAAGCACATCATAAGATGATGGGATACCGAGACTTCCCTGGTGGTCCAGTGGGTAAGACTCTGTGTTCCCAATGCAGGGGGCACGGGTTCAATCCCTGGTCAGGGAACTAGATCCCACATGCATGCCACAACTAGGAGTCCACATGCCGCAGCCAAAACTAACTAAATAATAAATAAATATTTTTTTAAAAGATATGATACCAGCTTGTAATATATAAATATACATAAACGTGTATCACACAAAGACTTTTTTTTAACATTTATTTGCATTGGGTTTATTGGATAACACCATATTGAATAACTTTAATCCCAGAATCTGCTTATTTTTTTAATTGAAATATAGTTGCTGTACAATATTATACAAGTTACAGGTGTACAATATAGTGATTCACAATTTTTAAAGGTTATACTCCATTTATAATTATTATAAAATATTGGCTATATTCCCCATACTGTACAATATATCCTTGTCACTTATTTTATACCTAATAGTTTGTACCTATTACTCCCCTACCCCAATATTGCCCCTTCCCTTCAAATTTTTTAAAATGCAAGGTGGAGAGCAGGGTAGAATATACTTCCATTTTTTATAAAAATTATATATATAATTAATATTTACACACATATATATTTGCTTATCCAAGCATAGCACATATCTGATGGACACAAATGAGATTGGGTAGGGAAACTAGATGGCTGGGGGACAGGAGCATGAGGGAGACCTTTTATCACCGTATGCCCTTTTGTGCCCTTTGAATTTTATACTATGTGCTTTACCAATAAAGAACAAATAAATGCAATTTAATTTTTTTTAACGCATATACTTTTTTAGTAGTGTTCTGGATCACCAGGTATAAACAGGAAAATAAAGCAGGGCTCTGGACAGCAGACCTAGCTATTTCTTTTTTTTTTTTTTTTAATTATTTATTTATTTATTTATTTTTGGCTGCGTTGGGTCTTTGTTGCTGCGCGCAGGCTTTCTCTAGTTGTGTAGAGTAGGGGCTACTCTTCATTGCGGTGCACGGGCTTCTCTTTGCAGTGGCTTCTCTTTGTTGCGGAGCACAGGCCCTAGAGCGCGCGGGCTTCAGCAATTGTGGCCCGCGGGCTCAGTAGTTGTGGTTCACAGGCTCTAGAGCACAGGCTCAGTAGTTGTGGCACACGGGCTTAGTTGCTCCGCGGCATGTGGGATCTTCCCAGACCAGGGCTTGAATCCGTGTCCTGTGCATTGGCAGGTGGATTCTTAACCACTGTGCCACCAGGGAAGTCCCAGACCTAGCTATTTCCAAAGTCCCCTCCCGTGCCCAGAGGCTGCATGGTGTCCATCGAAGAACATCACAGAGGGAATCAGGAGACTTGGCTTCAAGTCCAGCCTCTGTTACCAACTCTCTGTGCTGCCCTGGACCGGTCACCTCATCTCTCTGATCATCCCTTTCCTCTTCGGTAAAATGGAGGCAATAGTACTTTTGAGCTACGTAATATAAAATAATATCACACATAGATTTTTAAATGGTATTTTTATTTTCTTCTGTGACTTCTTATTTTCTTATTTTTACAGTAGTACATTAATATTTACCTTGAAATCAGGAAAAATGATATTTTAAAGTGTATTTTTATGAAAGGTATTTTTAAAAGATATTTATGGAATTCAGAAGAAAGATATTAGGAGTCAGGAAAGGAAATTGGAAATGGATATTTGAAGGATGGATGGGACTTTGACAAGCAGAGATGGGCTAGTTGAGGAGGCTGCCCTATGCAGAAGGAACAGTACAATGATACAGAATGAGAAGTTCAGCAAACACCAAGAGGTCAGTTTGGTTGGAGCACAGATTCATGTGGAAGAAATTGAGGTGAATCAGTCTGGACAAGTAGGGCAATAGTCCTGAATGCCAAGTTGAACCCTTTGTAATTTGACAGCTGGGAGAACCCTGGAGCTTGAACTGTGCAGGTGATAAATTTTAAAATAAATGTTCCTGTATCCTCTTCCTTAATGAGATTCTAGATCTTAACCCTTCTACCCTAATGATATCTGGGCATCTGATTGACTCAGAGTGAAGCGGTAGGGGCAACAGTTTTTGCATTCCCTTTTCACAGAGTGAGAACTGGCCCTTGCTTCTCTGGTTATTCATTACTACAATTTTTATTCACAAGGCAGAAGTTTCAGAGAACAAATTAGCAAAGAGTGAAAATGAAAGGAAGAAGAAATGTGCATTTTAAACCAATGCTTGCAAAAACTTTTTTGTTTTTTTACAACTTTCTATGAGGTCAGCTTTTTCTTAGATTCCATATATAAGTGAAATCACACAGTATTTGTCTTTCTCTGATTTATTTCACTTAGCATAATGTCCTCAAGATCCATCCATATTTTCAAAAATGGCATGATTTCCTTCTTTTCTATGGCTGAATAATATTCTTTGCACTCTTTCTGACTCTGAACTTCCATAAGAAATATATTCCACATCTCAACCCAGAATATATACACATGTGCACACAGACACACACACCTCTGAAACAAAACATTTCATGAAATGTTACCATTGTATGCAATGCATTCTGATATTTTCAACTTTATTATTTTTATTTCTTTTTAAATACTGGTCATTGATCTTATGACCCATTATAGGGCTCCAAAATGCCTTAAAGGACATTGAAAAAAGGCTAGACTATTATTCCTTATGTTTGCAGTTCTCATTTAAATATCCATACAGGCAGTGACCTTAAGTTTGCCATGTTTACATGTCCCAGAAAGCCTCAGGACAGGCAAGACTCTCTCAGGATGTGGTGGAGGAGAGAATAGAAGGATTGGCAGGAGCCATGTTTGAGTTTCTCTTCCCTTCTCAGTAAATATTTCCTGATTTCAATATTTCTCAGGAGGCATAAATGTTTTCTCCTTTGTCTAGCTTGCGATACAGACTGAACTTCAAACAAGATTAGACTACTGCCTGCAGACTACCAGAGACAACTATTTATTTGAATGAACAGAATCATGGACTAAAATAAAAGGGAAATAATATGTCTGGATAGTGGCAACACATAGAAGC
This sequence comes from Delphinus delphis, assembly GCF_949987515.2. Lineage (NCBI taxonomy): Eukaryota > Metazoa > Chordata > Mammalia > Artiodactyla > Delphinidae > Delphinus > Delphinus delphis. The sequence continues at coordinate 105,392,478 of NC_082684.1, forward strand.
CATCTGATCCAACGCTGTTGGAGTACTACAGGGACAGTAAATTTTATCCTTACTTAGAAGTTTGGAACCAGTGAAAAGCTGAAAATATCAACTTTATTACCAATAAAGCTGAGCTGAAGAATGTTCTGGTTGATGACCAATAGTCTTTTTACTATTCTTTGAATTAAAATATTCTCCCCCAAAACTCCAACCTACAACTTGTAGAGGTCTAGCAACTTTAACCATGTATGATTAGAGAAGACTGCCCTCTCTATAAGGGCAAGCAGATCCAAATTCACCAATTAGGTAGGTCACCTGGAAGAACCAGGACAAGTTCTCCTACCTGACTTCCTATGGGGGGGGGGGAAAAAGAATGGGGAATAAGGATTTATCCCTGCCCAAACAAATTGGACCTAGCCCAGTAGTTGGTCAGTTAATTGGAAAAGTATATTAAAGCAGTGAATTATAAAAAGTGACAAATACAAACCTTAATATTTCATTTTCATTTCAAACCTATAAGGAATACCCACTTGCGAATCTTTTGATGTGAGGTCAAAACTTTTATGTGAGCAACAGTGGCGATTAGAATTCTTGAGTTGTCTTTCTTACATAATTCATATCCATGATATATTTTCTATGCTTTCCAATTCGTTTTTTTAAAGTTGACTGAGGGGGACTTCCCTGGCGGTCTAATGGTTAAGACTCCATGCTTCCACTGCAGGGGCCACAGGTTTGATCCCTGGTCCAGGAACTAAGATCCCACATGCCCCACAGCATGGCCAAAAATAAAAAATTAAAAAAATAAAGTTGACTGAGGACTTAGAGCTTCTTGCAAAGCAATATAACTAGAGGCTCCCTCTTAAAAAAAAAAAAAAATTCCTTCTTAATTCTCTCACTCATGTCTGGTTTGACAGTAATTTTCAACTGGTCTCTATCTAATATTTCCAAAACATTCAACTGACATTTCATAGAAACAACTCTTTCTTTTTCATGCTTATGTGTCATCAGTTTATGTAATTTTAATTAAATTAATTATACTCTGGCAAACAGCTGTCATAAGCAATTTTGGGATCAAACACAACAGATTCTTATTAGGCATCTAACAAAACTGGTAGGAAGAAGTATGTAGATATTCCAGAGATGGACTCACTAATCCAAAGCATTTAGCAGGCTTGGGCATTAGTCAATATGTTTATTTGGAGGGAATGGAAAGTGTTGATTCCAGAGAGTTCATTAAAACAAAACCGGTTAATGCTCATATACTAGTATAACCAACTCTGGGTGCATATATCTTAACATTCTTCTTCCATTATGTATCCACTTTATAAATGTTTACTGATATTCAGGATAGTGCCAGGCACTATTCTAGGCCCTGAAGAAGCACAGCTCACTGAAAAGGAAGAAACTGGTATGTAAACAGGATGAAGAGGCAGGATGGAGAAGGAGGAATGTTAAGGAGCACATCCCTTTACCTTCTCTCTACTCCATCCCTTCAAAATCACTGTCCCTCCATTCCCACTTAGCTAAAAAATGGCTTTAAATATCTTAGGATTGGCATGGCTATCACAGAAATCCCCATGGTAATACCACAATACCACCTACTACATTAACAGTATATATGTATATATATATATACATATATATGTATTTTATACATATATATACATATACATATATATATATATATATATATACACACCTTATGTACTTTCCAGTGCTAATGAGATGATGCAATTGGTCCATTCAGAGAAAGCTGTGGCAATGGGAATTGGTATAATTCTCTTAAAAAGCAATTTGACAGTACTTGCAAAGAGCCTTAACAGAGATGTGACTCTCTTTTGACTCATCAGTACCACTCCTAGAAACTTTTCCTTAAGAAAAAGTCCTCCCTCCTTTTCACAAAGATGACACCAAAGGCAAAGAAGGAAGCCCCTGCCCCTCCCAAAGCCGAAGCCAAAGCAAAGGCTTTGAAGACCAAGAAAGCAGAGTTGAAATGTGTCCACGGCCAGAAAAAAAAAAAAAAAAATCGCCTGTCACCCACCTTGCCACAGCCCAAAGCACTGAGGCTCAGGAGGCAGCCCAAATATCCTGCAAAGAGCACCCCTAGGATAAACAAGCTTGACCGCTATGCCATCATCAAGTTCCCCCTCACCGCCAAGTCAGCCATGAAGAAGACAGAAGGCAGCACACCTGTGGTCCTTGTGGATGGCAAGGCCAATAAGCATCAAATTAAACAGGCTATGAAGAAGCTCTATGACATTGACGTGGCCAAGGTGGACAACTTGACCAGGTCTGATGGAAAAAAGAAGGCATATGTTCGCCTGGCTCCTGACTATGATGCTTTGGATGTTGCCAACAAAATTGGGATCACCTAAACTGAGTCCAGCTGGCTAATTCTAAATATAAAAGTTTTCACAAAAAAAAAAAAAGAAGAAGAGAGAAAGAAAGAGAGAAAGAAAGAAAGAAAGAAAGAAAGAGGGCTTCCCTGGTGGCGCAGTGGTTGAGAGTCCACCTGCCGATGCAGGGGACACGGGTTCGTGCCCCGGCCTGGGAGGATCCCACATGCCGCGGAGCGGCTGGGCCCATGAGCCATGGCTGCTGAGCCTGCGCGTCCAGAGCCTGTGCTCCGCAATGGGAGAGGCCACAACAGTGAGAGGCCCGTGTACTGCAAAAAAAAAAAAAAGGAAAAAAGAAAGAAAGAAAGAAAGAAAGAAAGTTCTATCCAAAAGAGAATGGCCACATGCCTAATATTTACTACAACCTTATTTGTGATAGTGAAAGTTTGAAACATATGAATAAGTAACTTATGGCATGCAACATTGTATAACTTACCACGGAGTATGTAACAGAAAACATTTGATTACATATTAAATGAAAAAAGATATAATTTGCTCAACTATACTGAGAACCACTGAACTATATACTTTTAAAGGGTGAACTTTTGGGAATTCCCTGGTGGTCCGGTGGTTAGGACTCTGTGCTTTCACTGCCAGGGCCTGAGTTCAATCCCTGGTCGGATCCCCGTGTGGCCAAAAAAATATAAAAAAATAAAAGGGTGAACTTTGTGAATCATATCAATTTCTTTTAAAAAGATAAAATTCTCCATTTTTACTTTTGTGTCAGCCAAGATCAGCAGAAAACAGATGGCCTGCTCAATGTGTGTAACTGAAGAAAGTTAATGAAGGGACAGTGTATAAAGATGCTGGCAGGGTTGAGGGAAACCAACAAGGGATAATGAAATACCCCAGGGCTAATGCTGAGAAGCCATTATCAACCATAGGCCTGAAGGGGCAAAGAGATGGAACCAGTGCTCAGAGCAACAGCTGAAGGAGAGGGAGGGCCAGTAGGAACTTTGAGGAATACAGCGCTCTTCTCTCTCTCTCTCTCTCTCTCTCTCTCTCTCTCTCTCTCTCTCTCTCTCTCTCTCTCTCTCTCTCGCTCTCTCTCTCTCTCTCTCTCTCTCTCTCTCTCTCTCTCTTCCTGTGGTACCTCCCACTGGCTGAACCCAAGAGGAAGCCTAAGGGCAAGTGACTCCAGATGACACTGCCCTTCAAGGTCAGCCTCTAGAGAAGGATGGAGAGGAGTGGATCTGGAAGCAGATTATCTAGCAGGTATGTGATCATATAGCAATGTGAGAACCATCTAAACATATGGCCGAGGGCTTCCCTGGTGGCGCAGTTGTTGAGAGTCCGCCTGCCAATGCAGGGGACAAGGGTTCGAGCCCCGGTCCAGGAAGATCCCACGTACCGCAGAGCAACTAAGCCCACAACTACTGAGCCCGCGTGCCACAACTACTGAAGCCCACGCACCTAGAGCCTGTGCTCTGCAACAAGAGAAGCCACCGCAATGAGAAGCCTGTGCACCGCAACGAAGAGTAGCCTCCACTCGCCACAACCAGAGAAAGCCCGCAGACAGCAACGAAGACCCAACGCAGCCAAAAATTTAAAAAAATAAAATTTTAAAAAATAAAAAAAACAAAAAACATTTTATTAAAAAAAATAATGGTTTTTTTTTTCTGCACCATGCGGCTTGCAGAACCTTAGTTCCCCAACCGGGGATCGGAGCCATGCCCTCAGCAGTGATAGCTGCGGAGTCTTAACCACTGGACGACCAGGGAATTCCAAAAAAAATATTTTTAAAAATTGTCCTAGCTTTATAAAAACTTAAAGTTAAAAAGTCTTGCTTCTTTAGGGAACCCTCCTACACTGTTGGTGGGAATGTAAATTGGTACAGCCACTATGGAGAACAGTATGTAGGTTCCTTAAAAAACTAAAAATAGAGCTACCGTATGATCCAGCAATCCCACTCCTGGGCATATATCTGGAGAAAACCATAATTCAAAAATATACATGTACCCTAATATTCATTGCAGTGCTATTTACAATAGCCAGGACATGGAAGCAACCTAAATGTCCATCGACAGAGGAATGGATAAGGAAGATGTGGTACATATAAACAATGGAATATTACTCAGTCATTAAAAAGAATGAAATAATGCCATTAGCAGCTACGTGGATGGACCTAGAGATTGTCATACTGAGTGACGTAAGTCAGACAGAGAAAGACAAATATCATATGATATTGCTTGTGTGTGGATTCTAAAAAAATGGTACAAATGAACCTATTTACAAAAGAGAAATAGAGTCATAGATGTAGAAAACAAACTTATGGTTACCAAGGGGTAAAGTTGGGGAGGCGGGAGGGATAAAATGGGAGATTGGGATTGACATATATACAACACTATATATAAAATATATGACTAATAAGAACCTACTGTATAGCACAGGGAACTCTATAATGACCTACATGGGAATAGAATCTAAAAAAGAGTGGAGGGACTTCCCTGGTGGGACAGTGGTTAAGAATCCACCTGCCAATACAGGGGACGTGGGATCAATCCCTGGTCAGGGAAGATCCCACATGCTGCGGAGCAAATAAGGCCATGCGCCACAACTACTGAGCCTGCGCTCTAGAGCCCATGAGCCACAACTTCTGAGCCCACTTGCTGCAACTGCTGAAGCCCGTGTGCCTAAAGCCCGTGCTCTGCAACAAGAGAAGCCACCACAATGAGAAGCCTGCGCACCACAACAAGGAGTAGCCCCTGCTCACCGCAACTAGAGAAAGCCCGTGTACAGCAACAAAGATCCAATGCAGCCAAAGATAAATAAATTTTTTAAAAATTTGTATATGTCTATGTATTTACATACATACATAAGTATATATTTGTGTGTGTGAACATGCATACATATTTCCAAAACATGTATTATTAATTTTAGTTGTTTTGTTTATTAAAGTAGTATCATTCCCTACATAATAACCTGGGAACTTTTTTTTTAATTTAACTACAGTTGATTTACAATATTGCGTTAGTTCCAGGTGTATAGCTTCAGAATCTTTTCCATTATAGGTTATTACAAATATTGAATATAGTTCCTTGTGCTATACAGTAAATCCTTGTTCTTTATGTATTGATATTTTATACATAGTGGTGTGTCCTGGGACTTCTTTTTCACTTTTCATGTTTTATTGCTAAAATCCATCTCAGGTTTGTTGCCTGGAGCTGAGTTTATTTACGGTTGCTGCTGTCGACTATTTCAATGTGTAAATATGCTAATATTACTTTGTTGCTGGCAGCAAAGGCTCTTGGTGCCCTGTATTCTTCCCTTTGGCCCACAATTGGTTTTAGTCAAATATGTGGTAGCCAGTTTTGTGGGGCCTCCCATTTACTGACAATGCCCACCGCAAGTGCTAGGCCGTGGGCCTCTCCAATTTCTGCTTTAAGGCCTTCTCAAAAGCCACAAGAGCCTTCTCAGCCCTCTCCCAAACACAGACTGAAAGTAAAGAGCATTAACCCTCAACCAATGGGGGGTGTGAGCCAAGGGATAGATACCCCAAGCTCCCTTTCTTCAGATGGACAATTCTGGGAGGCATTTTTTTTTTAATATGGGATTTTTAAAAATATTTATTTATTTATTTATTTGACTGTGCTGGGTCTTAGTTGCAGCACGCGGGATCTTTGTTGCTGTGTGTGGGATCTTAGTTGCAGCATGTGGGCTCTTAGTTGTTGCATGAGGGCTTTTAGTTGTGACACGCAGTGTCTTCAGTTGCGGCACACAGGATCTTTAGTTGTGGCATGTGAATTCTTAGTTGCGGCATGTGGGATCTAGTTCCCTGACCAGGGATCGAACCCAGGCCCCCTGCATTAGGAGCACAGAGTCTTGGCCACTGGACCGCCAGGGAAGTCCCTGGGAGGCATTTTGTATATTTCTCAGAGGTCTCCATGGAATCACACTCCTTATGTTGGTGTTTCCTGATACTTTGCCTCAATCTCACCCTCTTATTCACCCCTGCTGCCTGAGGTCACTTCTCAAATGAACAACTTGCACCCAAGTCCTCATCCCAGTCTCTGCTTTTGAGGACTTCAAACTAATACAACCAGTTTCCTGATAATGAGCATTTGGATTGTTGCAGGTTTTTGCTATTGCAAAAGTGCTATTAAGAATATTCGTATAAAACCCACTGGTGCACAAGTGCAAGAATTTCTCTTGCATATTTATACAGGAGTAGACTTGTTGGGTCAAAGACTAAGTGAACTTTCAGCTTTACAAGATAATTCCAAACTGCTTACCAAAGTGGTTTTTACCAATTTATGGTTTCAACAACATTGTATACAAGATCTTATTGATCCAAATCCTCTTCAACACTTGGTTTTGTCAGATTTCTTAATTTTCACCTCTCAAATAGATATCGAATAGAATCTCATTGTGGTCTCAATTTGTACTTCTTGATGATTAATGAGGTTGAACATGTATTCATATATTTATTGACCACAAATGTTTCATCTTTGGGGAAATGTCTCTTCAAAGCTTTTGCCCATTTTTCCATTGCTTGACTGTCTTTTCCTCATTAATTTTACGAATTCTTTTACAGTTATGGTTATTCTCCTTTGAAACTCAGAAGCTCAAAATCAAATTAACCATAATCTTCACTGAATATTACCTTTTTCCTGGTTACAAAATTAATGCATGCTTGTTGTAAAAGAAACATGTAAAGAGTACAGACATGTTTAACTTAGAAAGTCTTCCTTGCTGTCAGCTCCAGCCCACCTCCAAGTAGGAATAATTCCCATGAATTGTTTGCCATCCCATATTTTGAGGATTTTGTCGTCACATCTCTCTCCCAGATTAGACTGGTAATTTCCCAAGGGTAAGGACTGTGTTGTATTCATCTTTGTATCCTCAGGCCCAGGCACAGTGCCTGGTTTAGACCTGGAACGCAATACATTATTGTTGAATGAATTGCTGAAAGTTGGGTTAGAACAGAAATTTTGAAGTTACAAGAAGACTTCAGTTTGGAACAGAGGATTCAAGTAAAAGTGGGAGATAGCAGTGGTAAAATGTGTTAGGGCTTGATTACCAAAAGTCTTGGCCGTTAGGCCAAAGTGTTTGATTTTTATCTTGGAGGCAGTCATCCAGGGAGGCATTCAAGACTTTTCAGGTGGAGGGAAGTTATTTGTTCTTATGTTTTTACCAGCAACAGAATTAGAACAAAACATTGACAATCCAGTCATCTAATGGCAATGTACAGGATGTAAAGCGGAGGAGGTTGGGGAAAATGAAACTGAAGACAGAAAAATGAATGAATCAAGAAGTTATTAACTTCTGGGGGGACATAGGCACCCATGAAAAACATGAGAACTATGTTTCTGTCAGAAAAATAGGCATAAACCCAAGCCCATGCACTTTTTAAGAACTCTTTGCTCTTGGGTTTGTTAGTCTAAGAGTGAGAGAATAAGAACCTGAACTATGGGGCCAGGATGTGTTCATTCATTCAGACATGTTTATCCATCACCTGCTACATGCAAGGCACTGGGCTGAGTGCTGAGAACAGTTTGAGGCGTGGGGTATGGTATGGCATGGTGGCCAAGAGCATAGACTCTGAGCCCAACGGTCTGATTGCAAACCCCTGCCAGAGGTTTGGGACCTTGGCTAATTTACTGAAGTCATCTACACCCCACAGGTGTTTTACAGAGACAGTACTATCACCACCCTCGTGATTAAGGGGATCTTACATCTGTATAAAGCACTTAGAATTCACAACATGCAGGGAGCCCTCAGCAGAGTTGTAAGGCAGAAACCAGAGTGGAGGGCAAGAGGAGGAAGCAGAGGGCATGGGCTTGATTTCAAGAACTTTTGTTAAAATAGAGGAGAGAGAAGACTAGAAGGGGAAGTGAGGCCAAGGAAGGTTTTTTGTTTGTCTGTGTTGTTTTTTAAGATGAAAAGATATCCTAAATGCTCACAGGGAGGATGTAGTAGAGTGGGAGAGGCTAAAGACACATCACTGATGATCTGTTCCTTCCCGCTAAGGGTACCCAGATGTCAGGAGGGGAGGGCTTTCTGGCAAAGGTGAAAGGCCCGGCTTTAGCTAGGAAGCCACTTCCGCTGGCGAGCTGGAGGAGTGGCGCTGAGCGTTGCCTGGCTGCAGGTGCCGGCTCAGAAGTAACCACAGGCAAGCGAGAAGGAATGTCACCAGTGGGGGAGGGGCGAGGAGCGGCGGCTGGTGGTAGGTCTGAGGAGAGAGAAGAAAAAATTGTGCCATACCATTTAAAAATGGGATGGTCAGAAACTAGAGGAAGCAGACTAGACTCCCAGGAGCTGGTAAATTTGTAAGGGTACTAATCTGCCTGGTTGGGTAACTTCCGGTAGTCCTGGGAACTCCAGGAGGAGGGAAGCATCTAAAGAAGGGGTGGTGAGTGCCAAATGTCACGGTGGTGAAGTTGGGGAGAATGGGGACGGATAGGGGACCACTGGATTTGCCAGCTGACTGGTCATTACTGAAGTAGGGTCTGGAGGGTCACTGTAGTGTCAAAGCAGATGACACATGGCAGAGAAGAATGGAGAGAAAAAACGGCAGGGCAGTAAAGTACATGCACTCCAAGAATACTGACTGTGAAATGAAAGGGCAAAGTAAGACATTAACCAAAGAAAGTAACTAAGTCAGTGAGGTGTATTTTTCTTTCTAAAGGTCGGGAAAGCTTTGTATACATAATAATTTTATTTATGTATGTGTGTATTTATTTATTTATTTATTCACTGCGCCGCCCAGCTTGCAGGAATCTTAGTTCCCCAACCAGGGACTGAACCTGAGCCCCCTGCAGTGGAAGCGTGGAGTCCTAGCCACTGGACCGCGGGGGAATTCCCTAATAATTATTATTTTTTAATAAGGCAAAGGCAGCAATTGTACTAGGGCTCCCCAAAGTCAGCAGGGGTATGATACAAGCATAACATGGTAATAAACAGCTCCTCTGAGCCAGATGTTTTCCATAAGACGACGTTATCACCAATTTATAGAGGAAGAAACTGAGGCTTAGAAAGTGAAGTCACTTGCCCCAAATCACACTGCTAGTATGGGGCAGAGTCAGGATGTGAACCCAGGTCTTATGGCTCTAAAGCACCAATGCTTGTCTACTCGTATACCACAGATAAGCAGAAAAGCTGGCACTACTCAGGAGGAGGGACTGAGGGAAGGAAGAAGGAGGTGGGAGAGATGTGTGTGCTAATGATTTGTGTTTATTTAGAATTACTCTCCTTCCCACTCACATATGTAAATGTATGGACTGTTGAAGTTGGCATTATTGAGAAAGCCTTGCTTTACATAGGAGAAAATTCAAGCCAGAGAACTGAGGTGACCTTTCTGTAGTAAGAGGATTTGTGGGCATGGTCTAAAAAGTTACAGCTGAAGACTCAGGACAATTGCGTGGTCAATTGATTCACCCAACCCTCTACCCAAATGGTTGCTTCATTGGAGCATCAATCTCCTAGTTCAAGGGAATGGAGGTGAAAACAGTTTGCACATATTGACAAATTGTTTATTACGATTATCAACCTGAGACCTTTTGTGGTATATTCTCATCTATGAATGTTTTCTGAGAGGTGACTTCAAAATATCTGCCTGAAGAACAGATCTCATTTCTTTTTGCTAAACTCCCACGTGCAATGAACACAGAGTAAACCAAAACCAAACCATAGTCCAAAGGGAACTGTGTAGTGTTATGGTCGGGTCACAGGCTCTGGCCAGGGATAGAAACAGAGCTTTGGTGAGCAAACTGGGCAACTAGGGCCTAAGGTCAGGACACAGGGGGCAGACCCTGTTGCCACACCAAAGTCCCAGCCCCAGAGGTCACAACAAAGGCAGGGGAGAAAATGCCAGGGTTCATGGGTATTTAGTAGACCAGGAAAGGACTGAAAAAGCAGATCTGAGCAGAAAAGAGGTAGCCACCTGACCCAGCTTGCAAATTAACCTCTACATGCCCACAAATGCAATTTTAAATTATCTAATAGCCATATTAAAAAGAGTAAAAAGAAATAGGTGAAATTAAGTTTAATGTATTTTATTTAACTCAATATATCAAAAGTATTATCACTACAACTTCTAACCAATATTGCCAATAGTTTACATTTCTTTTTTCATCCAACATCTTCCAGATCTTGGATGTATTTTATACTTGCAGCACACATCTCAGTTCAGACTGGCCCCATTTCAAGTGCTCAGTGAACCATGTATCAAGCAGCCCAAGCTTAAAGAAAATTGAATTATTTTGTCTAAATATTTTTCTCCTCTTTCTTTTTTTCTTTCTTTCTTTCAAAACATGTTGAATTGGGTAGGACTGAATTATGAAGAAGTGGATGAAAACTCTCATATTCTAAGAGTTTCCAGTTTGAAATTTTAAATGTTTCAGGTACAGCACTCCCAGTTGATTTTCTTTCTATCCCTGAGAAATGGCTTTTTTTATTTGTTTGTTTGTTTTTAGATCCACGGTGCACAGAATCGCTTGGGAAGCTAAAAAGGCAGGGAATGTGATGCAGGTGCCTGCTACCAAATGTTCATTCCTTCTGTTCACTTGTTCGTTTATTTTTTTCCTCTTAACAACAGTTACTAAACACCAACCAAGGGTCAGTTGCACCTAGGGCTAGTTTTACAGGCATATTCCCTGGCTTGTGAAACCTACAATTTAGCAGAAAATCCAGGCAAATAAGTAAAATAAAATGTAGTAAGTGTTGTGATAGGGGAGATATGAGGGAGGGGCTGAGTGGCTACTTAGGAGAATAATTTGACCCATCTTGGAGAGATAAGAGAAGGCCTTTGGAGTGGAGGAGGGAATGAAGATTGCCTAAAGAGTGGCTAAGAAAAGGGAGAAGGGAGGGCTAAAAAATGCTCGAGGCAGAAAGAGCAGAGGTAGGGAAGGCCCAGAAGCTTTTTGTGTAACTGAAAAAAGCTTGGTGCGATTGGGGCCCCCAGGGTGAGAGGTAAGGCTGGTATCATGCATTTTTCTCTGGTCAGCCTATTTAACAGTGGGAGCTGGAAGGCAGGATGTTGACAAATCTGGAATAGGCAGGCCCAGCACAGGAAGTACTCCACCCCAAAAGTATTCCTTCACCAGTTCAGTTCAACTTTACTAGTTACAGACTCAAGTGGGTTAACTAGCTCTTCTTTATAAAAGCAAGAATTTCTCCTACAGTGATTATTCTCTTTTCAGATTATGTCAGGCCTTGATACTGTATTTCTGATTCAGAAAATTGAACATGATTGAAGTTCCACGTACCAAAGGACAAATAAAAGTACGTATAAAATTCAGGAGTGGAACTAATGAAGCAGTGTTAATCCTGCCCAGGGGAGGTCTGAGCAGGCTTCACACAGCAGATGACACTTAATAGCCATTATTTACTAAGTATCAGGTACCGTTCTAGTGGTTTACATTCTTAGCTCACTTTATCTTCATAAAAGCTTTAGATACCACAATCCCTGCTTACAGATAAAGAAATTGAGGTACAAAGAAGTAAAATAACTTGTCTAGAGTCACACAGTTTGTAGAGGGTAAAGCAGTTTGCTCCAGAACTCTTCATTAACCCCTCTGTCACATCCTGGGGCTGCAGGTGTTTGCATATGCCTGGATTGTATGGCGAAGCATTGACAAAGAATCAGAGATCAGACTGATGAGAGAGGCAGTGGCCAAACCATGCAGAGTTTCAGCACGAGCACCTTGAAGACAGGCTCAGAATAGCCTTTAGGTTAATGTTTTTTACTATTTCAGTGCATGTATAAATGATTGCTAGTGATCATATCTTTGAATGTAGTTACATTAAGAGAACATTATATTCAAATCCAGATTTACACAAACCACATTTCGAGTGGTGATTCATTATTGCCCCAACAGATTCTCACAGGATCCCTAAGCTATCAAGAAGAGCCAACCCCTGTCATTAGCTGTAAGATGCAAAAGCTCAAAAGGCAACTCATCATTGACAGAGGAGGTATAAGCCCCAGTTAGGGGGAGAGGCTACAGTTGCCCCCACTCTTGGCCCTTCACCCACAGGACCTCCACATTCACAACACGGCTCTTTCCTCTCTAAGAACTAAAAAACAAACAGCAAGGCCCCTTTCTCTTTTTAGCCAAAGTAGAATGGGCAAACAGGAAACTGGTGCCCTCCACCCCCCGGCCCCTTGTACACACATACCAACCCGGAAAGCCGGCGCTTCTTTCTCCCAGCTGCCCTTGCAGCTGTCCAGGAATTTAAAGAGAGCGCTTCAAAAATCTTCCAGGGAAACTTGAATGACTCTAGTAATCTCTCTGCACAGAAGGCACCTTTGATTTCGGGGAATGATATTTCTTCCTGACGCCCCATGTTAGACAGAGCTACTGCATCTTTTATTTATTTATTTATGGCTGCATTGGGTCTTTGTTGCTACGCGTGGGCTTTCTCTAGTTACAGCGAGCGGGGGCTACTCTTCATTGCAGTGTGCAGGCTTCTCATTGCAGTGGCTTCTCTTGTTGCAGAGCACAGGCTCTAGGCACACGGGCTTCAGTAGTTGTGGCACGCAGGCTCAGTAGCTGTGGCATACGGGCTTAGTTGCTCCGTGGCCCGTGGGATCTTCCCGGACCAGGGCTCGAACCTGTGTCCCCTGCATTGGCAGGTGGATTCTTAACCACTGCGCCACCAGGGAAGTCCCAAACTACAGCAACTTTTAAAACCATGGTCTCTGATGACCATAGCCACTGGGTTGGTGGGCAGAAAGTCTCATCTCTTGAGCCCCTGACCTGACCTTGGGGAGGCTGTGTGGATGGGTCCTCCCAGCAAACCCAGATAGATCCTTTTGGGAGGTGGCACCGGGGAAGAGCTAGGCTTCCAGTGTGGTCTGTGCACTGGCCTTCCCTGATATGCCTGGGCCACTTCCTTTCCTGTCAGGGTCATAAAGAGTCCTTCTCCTTCCACCCACCACTTCCTTCATTGGGAAGGTCAAGGAGAAACTGGTGAGATCATAGTTTTTTTGAATAGGGTTTTCAAAAATAGAATCAACTTTGCTTCTGCTGTAGACACCCTTGATTTGTATAGAAGTGACTAACTGGGGCTCAGTTATATAATGACAGGCCTGAGGATTTGGACATCAGTTTGAACCCACTTCCTATTTTTCATAATTATTATCATTCATTGTCCACTTACCATTTGTCATCCATTGTGCTAACAGCTTTACTAACATGTACTATCTTGTTTAACCTTCAAATGATGAAAATGATTTTTATTCCCATTTTACACATCAAAAAACTGAGGATAAAAAGAATTAACTGACTGGCCCAAGATCACACAGCTAGTGAGTGGTTGATCTGTAATTCAAAGGCAACTGGGCCTGACACACTCTGTAAGATGCTTCCTTCAGGCAGGCCTATATATTGATATAAAGGAAAATACTAGGCATGCCATTGTGATTGATGGGGTCCAAAAGACTTATGTGTTTGGAAAGACTGGCAGTCCAGTGAGCAGAGAAAATAGCATGTTAGAGTCCCACATTCGGAAAAGTTAATTCCTTAGTCTTTACATCTTTATCTAGTGTGGGATCACCTGTCCTAAATATCTGAATTGTTTTCATAAGAGATACTATTTCCACCCCAGCACTGCAGGGAAACCTCCTTAAGCCTTTCCAGATCCACCCAGTTTATATGACTCTCTCCAGGTCCTATTCCTTCCTAACGAATTCTTTTCAGCCCAATTATTTCTTACTCAGCCTATCTTTTCTTCAAAACTGTAAGCTCCAAGGAACGAAGCCTGGTTGTTAGCCATCTCCCCATACCTAACCCCATTTCTAATCTGTGCTTATGCTTCCTCTATTACAGTGCAAAGATGGCCCAGTTGTGGCCCAGCTTCCCTCAGGAATCTCCTTTGACTAAGGCATGCCTGAAAGATTCTTTTCTTCTCTAAGTTTCAACAGCATGTATAGACTAGCAGTTATACCTTAACTAGTTTTCTTTCATAAAGATACCTTTTTTTTCTTTCTGCTGCAAATGATACTGAAAGCTCTTCAAGAACTACGGCTATATCTTCTGCTTTTTACTTTGATAAATCCATTTTCAGCCTAGAGCACACACTGTGGGCCACTCTCCCTGTGGATCTGAGTGAGGATAATCCTATCCTTAGAATCATTCTTGGGTCTGGGGGTGGGCGGAAGGTTAGACTGGAAGTTTGGGATTGACATGTACACACAGTTATATTTAAAATGGACAACCAACAAGGACTTAGCATATAGCACAGGGAACTCTGCTCAATATTATGTAGCAACCTAAATGGGAAAAGAATTTGAAAAAGAATAGATACATGTATATGTATGACTGAATCACTTTGCTGTACACCTGAAACTATCACAACACTGTTAATCAACTATACTCCAATATAAAATTAACAGTTAAAAAAAAGAAGAATTATTCTTGATCCATCTGTCTCTGGAATGTCTGGGCCTCCTCGGCTTTAAGACCTCCCTTCATTCATTTGACAACTTTTTTTATGTATTCGTTTCACGTAAGTTTTCGGGAGTAAAAAGATAAGTAATAAGGCTCTTGCCCCCAGGAAACTCAGAGTCTGGTGAGAGCAACAGACACACGATACACAATACACAAATGATGGTAAGTATGCAGGTAGGAGAAGTGCAGTGAAGGCTTCCCAGAGAAGGTGACGCATGAGCTGAATTTGAAAGACAAGGAAGAATAAAAAGCACTGGGGTGAGATGGAGGTCTTTTCAGGCAGAGGAAGCAACTTACACAAAAGTGAGAGTATGCAGTGTTCAGGGAACTACACGCTCTTAAATGCGAGAGGAATGAGACCAGTCAGAGAGGTAGGCAGGGGCCAGATCACAAAGTGCCTTTTGGAGCATGCTAAGGAATTTGACCTTATCCCACAGGTCAGGAGGATCGACTGCAAGATTTTATGTAAGGAGGTAACATCATCAAATTAATGGTTTGGATAAATCACTCTGGCTGCAGTATAGAGAGTAGACTGGAGTGAGGCAATACATGGAGAAAGACTGCAGCTGGGAGACCGATTAGGAGTTCAATACAATAATCAGGATAAGTGACAGTAGCATGAACCAAACTAGTGACAGTGGGAATAGAGAAAGTGGTCGGATAAGAGAGATATTAAGAAAGTAGAATAATAAGAGTTGGTAACTAATTGGATTTGGGAGTTGAGGGAGAGGGAAGAATCAAGAATCACAATCCAATTTCTTTTTTTTTTTAAACGAAAACTGTGATCTTTTTTATTTTTTAAAAAATATTTATTTATTTGGCTGTGCCACGTCTTACTTGAGGCACCCAGGATCTTCGTTACCGGGTGAGGGATCTTCACTGGCATGCGGGATCTTTTAGTTGTGGCATGTGGGATCTTTAGCTGCGGCATGCAAACTCTTAGGTGAGGCATGTGAGATCTAGTTCCCTGACCAGGGATCGAACACGGGCCCCCTGCATTGGGAGCGCGGAGTCTTGGCCACTGGACCACCACTGTCCGATTTCTTGTTTCTGTGATTGGGTGGTGCCTCTGTGGAGATTTGGAACATAAAAGGAAGAACCTTATCCCACAAGTCAGGAAGATCTACTGAAAGATTTTTATGGAGAATAGCTGTTTTATGGAGAATAGTGAGGATGGAGACATTTGGATATAGTGAATTTGAGGTGTCTGCTGGACATCCAAGTGGAGCTGTCTAGAGGTAGTTGATATAATGGCCTGACCTCCAGGAGGAGATCAGAGCTGTAGATATTGGAGAGTTGAATGCATAGAGAAGATAGTTGAAGTCATGAGAACAGATAAGATCTCTCAGAGGCAGTGTAGGGTGAGAAGATGGTGCGGGATTTCACCATTTAAGGAGCGAGCTATGGGACTTCCCTGGCGGTCCAGTGGTTAAGACTCCACGCTCCCAATGCAGGGGGCACGGATTCAATCCCTGGTCAGGGAACTAAGATCCCGCACG
Source organism: Delphinus delphis (assembly GCF_949987515.2). NCBI lineage: Eukaryota > Metazoa > Chordata > Mammalia > Artiodactyla > Delphinidae > Delphinus > Delphinus delphis. The sequence goes on from NC_082684.1 coordinate 105,408,744, forward strand.
CTGCATGGTACAGCCAAAAAAAAAGGAGTGAGCGAAAGAGTCCATGATGGAGGCTGAGAATGACAAGCCAGAGAGATAGGAGGCAAGTTGGAAAAGGGGACCTAATGGACCTCGAGGTTTCAATCAGTTATTTTATGACTTTTAGCCGCAGGATGGGGCCACGAATGAGCTTTCAGTGAATTGAAGAAAGATGTAAATGATGGTTAAATGGATATGTATATTTGTTGAAATTAATCAAGCTGTATGCATATTATTTATGCATTTTATTGTATGTAAATTGTACCTCAATAAAGCACTCAGCATAAACATTTTGAAAGAAAATTTGAATGTGATCAAATATGCTGGGAGAAGAGCATACTGAGGGAAAGAAATTAAGGGAGAGAAAGGATGATTAAGGGGAAAAGGTCCTGAGGAGGTGGAAGAGAGAAGCTTTGAGCAGGTGGAAGGATTAGCTTTAGACAAGGGATTAGCTTTAGAAAGAGGCCTTCCTCTTTCACTGATAAGAGGAAGAAATGAGGAAAAGGAATGTTTATGGAAGTGGATAAGTTGGATAGGAAGTAAGGTAGTAAGTTGAGTCTCTCTTTAATACTTTCTTTTCCCATGAAACTGGACTCCAAATGTGGTGGTTTTAGAAATATGCCTACAAATTCTTTGATACTCCTCCCTTCAAAAGGTGGAACTTAATCTCCTCCTTCTGAGTCTGTACCAGACTCATTTCTCATGAATAGACTATGAAAGAAATGATGATATGTCATTTCAGAAATTAGCCTATAAAAAAAGACTGCAACTTTTGTCTTGATAAGGTAACCAACCATCCTGATTTACCTGGAACTGAGGGATTTTCTGGGATGCAGAAATTTCAGTGCAAAAACCCAGACAGTTATGGGAAAATCAGGATGAGTTGGTTATCCTAGGCTTGATCCTGTTCTTTTCTCTCTTGGATCATTCACTCTGATAGAAGTTAGCTGCCATGTTATAAGCTGCCAAAAGAGAGGTCCACATAAAACTGAGGGAGACCTGTGAGCAACAGCCAAGTAGGAACTGAGGCTTCAGTCCAACAGCCCAGGAATAACCAAGACCTACCAACAACTACATGAGTGAGCTTGGAAGCAGATCCTCCCTCAGTTAAGCCTTCAGATGAGACTGCAGCCCCTCTGCACAGCTTGACTATAACTTTATGAGAGACCTTGAACCTTAACCACCAGGGAGCTCCAAATTTCTGACGCACAAAAACTGTGAGATAATGTTTCTTGTTTTAAGTCGCTATGTTTTGGGGTAATTTCTTATACAGAAATAGATAACTAATCATCAGATCAATGAAAATGAGGGGAAAGTTGTGTGATAGGTTTCCAGGACCTAGCATGGTTGGATGACTTCTCCAGCAGCCCTAGACAACTCCAGACCATGTGTTTGTCTACTTCATATGCCACTGATATTATGCAATGTCCAACAGTATCTTTTTTTTCAACAGTATCTTTTGATAAAGGGATTTTTTCCAAAATCTTATTTAGCTTTCTTACTGAGCTATTAATCATTAACACTATGACTGACTTTAAAAGCTTTTTGGCCGGAATGTGACCTGTCACTGTTTTGGCTACAAAAAGTGTAACTTTAAAGGATAGCTATATATATATATATATATATATATATTTGTGTGTGTGTGTGTGGTATGCGGGCCTCTCACTATTGTGGCCTCTCCCGTTGAGGAGCACAGGCTCCGGACACGCAGGCTCAGCGGCCATGGCTCACGGGCCCAGCCGCTCCACAGCATGTGGGATCTTCCTGGACAAGGGCGCGAACCCATGTCCCCTGCATCGGCAGGTGGACTCTCAACCACTGCGCCACCAGGGAAGCCCGATAGCTTTATATTTTTGATCCCTTCTCTTATCTTTGGGAAGAAATCTTATCAAAGTTACATTAGGAAGCATTATTTTATGGGTTTTTCTTCCTCTAGAAAAAAATATTTTTGATTTATCGGATTGGCCACTGTGCTTTTTAAAAAATGGCACTAAAACTTCATTGACTTTATGACACTATTTGACCAAGTTTCATAATCTATATAATGAAACATATGTAGTGTACTAGGAACCAGGGGCAAGTAGACTACCAGTTTATTTATTTATTTAAAAAAAATTTTTGTTGACGTATAGTTGATTTACAATGCTGTGTTAGTTTCAGGTGTACAGCAAGGTGAATCAGTTATACATATATCTACTCTTATTTATTTATTTATATTATTAATTAATATTTATTAATTTATTATTATTTATTAAAATTTTAATGTATACATTTTAAAATATTTATTTATTTATTTATGCTGCATTGAGTCTTAGTTGTGGCATGCAGGATCTTGGTTGCAGCATGCAGACTCTTAGTTGTGGCATGCATGCAGTATCTAGTTCCCCTACCAGGGATCGAACCTGGGCCCCCTCCACTGGGAGCATGGAGTCTTACCCACTAGACCACCAAGGAAGTCCCTCTACTCTTTTTTAGATTCTTTTCCCGTATAGGTCATTACAGAATGGTTTTTTTTTTGGCTGCGTTGGGTCTTCGTTGCTGCACACAGGCTTTCTTTAGTTGCGGCAAATGGGGGCTATACTTCATTTCGGTGCATGGGCTTCTCATTGTGGTGGCTTCTCTTGTTGTGGAGCACCAGCTCTAGGTGCACAGGCTTCAGTAGTTGTGGCACGAGGGCTCAGTAGTTGTGGCTCAGTGGCTCTAGAGCGCAGGCTCAGCAGTTGCGGCGCACGGGTTTAATTGCTCTGCGCGTGTGGGATCTTTCCGGACCAGGGATCAAACCTGCATACCCTGCATTGGCAGGTGGATTCTTAACCACTGCACCACCAGGGAAGTCCCATAATTAGCACTTTTCTTTTTCAGCTCTTCATCATAATTCATTACACTTGTGGATTACCCAGCCCCTGCACAGTCAGATTCACCCAGTATATGTATTTGCACTGTATTCCTGGGCAATGTTTCAGTTACAACTTTTTTCTGAGTTTGAAAGTATTCAGCGTCCTGTTTTAACTTTCAACTAACTGATTTGAATTAATGATCCACTTTTGTGAATTGAAAATAAAATGTAACACAATGAAATTTAAAATTTAACACATAAACAATAACACATATTATGAAAAAATACATTAGTTTAGATTAACTGCATCATATCAACTGAACATTATTAGCTGAGACAAACTATAGAGCAACCTAAACTTTAAGAGTGAAACGACTATTGAGATGTTACATGATTTGAGAAAATCATGATTAATCTGACATTTAAAATTTATGAAGTAGATGTGAATAAAAGCTTCTCATCCCACTGAAATATCCTGTAGATAACTTGATAGATCACTGGTTCAGGGACTTCATGTTGGAAAAGTGCTGGTAGATTGGGAGAAAATTGCAGTCACATGACTAGAGGACTCATTGAAGGGAAAAAGAGAAAGGAGAGCAAAAACTAAAAGGAAATGTACAGTGTGATCCCATTTATGTTAAAAAGTGAGCGTAAATTTTAAGTACATACGAAAAAAGCACTAGAAGGAAAAAGTGTGTAGTGGTGATCAGTCTAGAGAGGGGAGAGGCTAGGAGAGCAAAGGGAACCATCACATTATACTCTATATATCTCTATATATCTCTCTCTCTCTATATATATATATATACTCTATATATACTCTATATATCTCTATATATCTCTATATATATACTCTATATATCTTTTTTTTTTTTTAAGGAACATTTATTTATTGGCTGCGTTGGGTCCTCATTGCTGCATGGGCTTTCTTTAGTTGCGGCGAGTGGGGGCTACTCTTCGTTGCAGTGCATGGGCTTCTCATTGTGGTGGCTTCTCGTTGCAGGGCACGGGCTCTAGGCGTGCAGGCTTTAGTAGTTGTGGCACGCAGGGTCAGTAGTTGTGGCTCACCCGCTCTAGAACTTAGGCTCAGTAGTTGTGGCACACGGGCTTAGTTGCTCCGTGGCCTGTGGGATCTTCCCGGACCAGGGCTTGAACCCGTGTCCCATGCACTGGCAAGTGGATTCTTAACCACTGCGCCACCAGGGAAGCCCGTCTTACCTGTTTTTAAGTGTAGAGTTTAGCAGTGTTAAGTGCATTCACATTGCTGCGCAGCCAATCTCCAGAACTTTTCTATCTTGAAAAAATGAAACTCTGTATCCCTTAAATAGTAACTCCCCATCTCATCTCCCTAACCCCTTAACCACTGTTTTTCTTTCTGTCTCCATGAATCTGACTACCCTGGGTACCTCATATAAGTGGAATCAGACAATATTTGTCCCTTTGTATCTGGCTTATTTCAATTAGCATAACATCGTCAAGGTTCATCCATGTGGTAGCATATGTCAGGACTTCATTCCTTTTTAAGGCTGAATAATATTCCATAGGATGTTTATACCACATTTGTTTATTCATTCATCCATTAAGGGACACTTGGGTTGCTTCCACATTTTGGGTATTGTGAATAATGCTACTATGAACATGGGTGTACAAAAACCTCTTCAAGACCCTGCTGTCAATTCTTTTGGGTATATACCCAGCAGTGGAGTGGCTAGGTTGCCTGTCATGTTCTAATCTTTTATGGTGAGAATGTACTCATGTATTTGTATAATTTAAAACATATGGAGAAAAGAGTCAGGTACTGTTAAGAAAGCTGGGGGTAGAAGGGTGGAAAAGGTCCCTGCCCTCACAGAGTTTATGTGTATTTTCCTCCACAGGCCTTCCTAATTTGGAGAAATCAGGAATTCATATTTCAACTCAGTAAGTGTGGGTTACCTATGGGCAACAGTTAGGGATACCTCACCCCCCCCAACACACACATGTATTTTAAATTCAGCAAATATTTGTTGGGTGCCCAATACTTGTCAGGTTGTACATTTGCCACTGGGAATTTAACAACAAACAAGAAATCAATGGTTCTTTTTTCTTTTTCTTTTTTTGTTACAGCTTTATTGTGATATAATTCACATCCCATACAGCTCACCAATTTAAAGTGCCAATTCAGTGTTTTTTTGTATATTCATAGGGTTGTACAGTTATCACCACAATCAATTTTAGAACATTTTCAACACCCCACAGAAAAAGAAACCCTATACCCATTAATATCACTTCCCATTTCTCCCAACGCTCCCAGCCCTAGGCAACCACTGCTTTCTGTCTTTATGTATTTGCCTATTCTGGACATCTTACATAAATGGCATCATATAATTCATGGTCTTTTGTGACTAGCTTCTCTCATGAAGAAGAAATGTTTTAAGAACCTAATGTTTTAAAGGTTCATCTGTGTTGTAGTATTTCTTTTTGTTGCTAAATAATATTCCACTGTATGGATATACCATATTTTGTTCATCCCTTCATCAGTTGATGAATATTTGGGTTATTTGCACTTTTTGGTTATTATGAATTATGCTCTCATGAACATTCATGTGCAAGTTTTTGTGTGGACATATGTTTTTCGTCCTCTTAGATATATACCTTGGAGTGGAATTGCTGGTTAATATGGTCAAGATAGTAACTACAGTAATATAGTTAATATGTTTAACCTTTTGAGGAACTGCTCTATTTTCTAAAGTGGCTGCACCATTTTACATACCCACCACCAGTGTTCCATCCTCCCCCAAACTCATAATAAAAACTGTCTTTTTTATTATAACCATCCTCAAATATACTTACCTTTTTATTGTGAAATAATTTTCAATTTAAAGATGCAAGGATAGGGCTTCCCTGGTGGCGCAGTGGTTGACAGTCCATCTACCGATGCAGGGGACACGGGTTCGTGCCTCAGTCCGGGAAGATCCCACATGCCGCGGAGCGGCTGGGCCCGTGAGCCATGGCCGCTGAGCCTGCGCGTCCGGAGCCTGTGCTCTGCAACAGGAGAGGCCACACAGTGAGAGGCCCACGTGCCGCAAAAAAAAAAAAAAAAAAAAAAAAAAAAAAAAGAATTGCAAGGATAGTACAAAGAGTTCCAGTGATATTTCCTCACTCAGCTTCCCCTGGTGTGAGATAATCAATATTTTGAAAAAGATAGAAATAATAGCCAGAGACCAGTTCTGGTTTTCTTGTCCTAGGTGTGTGTTAGGTGTGTTACAATTTTTGTATTACTTTAACCATGGTGAAAGTGATAAGCATTCACTAGAAACTGTACTTCTTTTCCCAGTATGATACTGTCTTCTGATGGTGGGCAGCAGCAGCAAGCCACAGCTCCCAGTCAGCCACATGAGCACAGATGGCAAACAACCAGTATACTTACAACCTTTTGTAGCCACACCACCATTGTCTTTCACTTTCAGTACAGTAGTCAATAAATTACATGAGATATTCAACACTTTATTATAAAATACACTTGTGTAGGACTTCCCCGGTGGTCCAGTGGTTAAGATTCCACACTTCCACTGCAGGGGGCACGGGTTCGGTCCCTGGTCCGGGAAGTTCCACATGCTCAGCAGTGCGGCAAAAAAATAAAAACAAAAAACGGTTTGCGTCAGATGATTTTGCCCAACCGTAGGCTAGTGTGTGCTCTGCTTGCTTAAGGTAGGCTAGGCCAAACTACGATGTTCAGGAGATTAGGCGTATTGAATGCATTTTTGACTTATGGTATTTTCAATTTACCATGGGTTTATTGGGAGGTAAGTCAAGGAAGAGCTGTATAGAGACAGAAGTCAGCGATAACAGGGTCACATTATGGTGCCCGAGGTAACAAAACCAAGAGGTTTTCGTCTAGTAGACAATCAGATTCTGTTAGCAAGGTCAATTTCGGGGAGGAAGGGACTACCTCACAAACCGCACTACTGGTGGTCTCATCACACGGTTGTATGGTTTGGTAGTTTTCTAATCCTACCGGGTTGTTTTCTCTCCAGCCACGAGTTTCTTAAACTCCTGAAAGTGTCAGGCAGTGCTTTGAAAGTCACATCCTCCGCCCTTACCCAACAGCACTTATTTAAACACCTCAGCCGTCAGTTTCCCGTAGCGCAGGAGACCGGCCGCAGCAGAGGAAGCAAGGCCTGTCGGAACATCCAGGGCCACACCCAGACCCACGACCGGGGCCGCTCAGGGGCCCCGCGCTGGCCGCTCAGGGGCCTTTTCTGCCCTCAGACTCCAGAAACACGTTTCCCTATTGGCCAGGCGTGCACCAGGGCCCGCCTCCTGGAAGTTGCAGGGCGGCCTCCTATCTAACCCCTAGTGGCGGCCTCCGTGTGGGGCCACGGGGCTGAGAGCGGGAAGTGGGCTTCATTCTCTTCTCAGCAGACGAGGTTATGGGTACGAGAGCCCTCCTACAGCGAGGTCAGGCGAGGAGGCTGGATTAGGACGGTCGCGAGACCCTTTGTCTGCTCGCCCCGGCGAAGGGGCGGAGCCGCGCCGGTCCCTCCCCGGTCCCGCCCCGGAAGCGGAAGTGCGGGCACCCTGAGGTTCTGTGCAGTGAGATCTTGGACCGTGCGCCAGCCGTTCCTCCTGCCGATCACATCTCGCCGTTTCTTCTGCCCGTGTCCCCTCGCCGGCCCCGCCATGCTGTCTCTAGATTTTTTGGACGATGTGCGGCGGATGAACAAGCGGCAGGTGAGGTTTACCTCCCACTGTTCCCTTCGACGCTGCCACTGCGGTGCCCCGCGGACCTCTGGGCCCCAGTGTGAGGGCCGGAGCGGGTCTGACGCCTGGATTATTCCATCTCTTTGTGGGGTCTGTGTCCAGAGGTAGCTTTATCCGCCCCATATTTTTAGCCGCTGGCTTATACGGGGCCTTCTAGGGGCGGAGCGGGAAGCCTGATCTTCACGTTCCATTGCCCCCTGTGTGGCAGGGAAGCAAGTGGAAACCGTAGGGCTCTTTGTAAGTGGGAGTTGGGGTTGCTTATTGTTTTAGGCTTAGTAAGGCGGCAAACTCGTGATTTCTCCAGTAGCAGCGACTTCCGATGGATTCCAGTAGCTAGGTTTAGCAGTTCACCGCTACTCTGGGATGCTCGGGAAGGCGGTTGTAAGGCCCCACAAAAGCCGTTTGGCTACTTTGAGCCCGTTACAACCCTTCTAGTACAGCTGGGTCTCAGCGGGCTGTTCTGACTTCCTTGAACCACCTCCGAGTTCAGAGTTGAAACGTTTACTCCCCTTGTCCTTGAGTCCGCTTAGCATTAAGGTATACCTCAGGATCCTCGGGTATACCTCCCAGTATTAGTGGTACCGGGATCCTGAAACTTCCATCTCCTGATTTTGTCCTTAAATCTTACTCCGTCTTGAACTTACAGATCATATTCCAAATGGTACTGGGAATACTGTTGTAATTATTTAGTCATTGGGAAAAGTTGCTCCTTTTTGTCTTCTACACCAAGTGTGTCTGTGGAGCCCACTTTTGCTTGCCTCGGACCTTTTTACAGTGTTTTGCTGTTAAGAATTGTCTTGATGTCACTATTAAAGGTTTTTCTCTTGGACTTCTATTATGCACTATTTATATTTACCATTTAGGGAAGAAGATATACAACTTCCCCTTACTCCCCTTCAGACCTCTTCTTAGACATGTTTGCTAATTCCTTCAGTCATAATTGATCATTTTTTCCCCAAATTGCACAAAACGTTTCAGATTCTCAGTTGTATAGTGTTTTTTTTTCATCCATATCTGAATTTCTAGGTGCAGAGACATTGCTTTGAAGAAACTCTTCTTTTGGGCCTACTGTTTATTGTACCCTGTGCTAGGTACAATGAGAGAAATGCGAAGATAGATAAGACAGATTCTGCCTTCAAGGAGCATAAATATGTAGATAATGACTAAGGCAAAACAGTAACTATTTTGAGCTCTTGCTATGTGTGAAATGCTTTATATACCTGTGAGGTAGATAATGTTATTCCCATTATACAAGTGGAGAAAATGAGCAACCTCCCAGAGATTGTTAAGAGGGGATGTGAAGGATTGGATAGCATGGGGATGGGATGAGGGAAAGTTAGAAATGAGGTTTTACCTGCACATAATATCTGGGGGAAAAAATTGATACTGACTGTAGGTACCAAGAGCTAATTAGATGAAAAGAGGGAAACTAGAAATTTCATCAAATGTCTGATTAATTTGAGTTGTAATTTTTTTTTCCTGTCAGGTTCATAGAGGAATACTTTAGTACAGTAAACTCCATCCAGGGGAATTCCCTGGTGGTCCAGTGGTTAGGATTCCGCACTTCCACTGGGTGGGGTCTGGGTTTGATCCCTGGTCTGGGAACTGAGATCCCACAAGCTGTGTGGCGTGGCCAAAAACAAACAAACAAACAATTATATACACCCATTACAATCAAGATACAGAACATTTCTGTCACCCACAAGATCCCTTTGTAGTTCATTTCTTTAGCACTTGGCAACCACTGATTTGCTTTTTTGTCAATATAGATGGGTTTGCTTTTTTTTAAAAAAATATTTTATTTATTTAGCTAGCTGCACTGGGTCTTAGTTGCTGCACATGGGATCTTCATTGCGGCATGTGGGATCTTTAGTTGCGGCATGAGGGATCTTTAGTTGTGGCATGTGGGATCTAGTTCCCCGACTAGGAACCGAACCCGGGCCCTCTGCATTGGGAGCGTGGAGTCTTAGCCACTGGACCACTAGGGAAGTCCCTGGTTTGCATTTGATAGAAATGGAATCACAGAGTATGTATTCTTTTGAGCTGTAAGTTTTAATTGATTTTTAAGACCTTACTCAAGACTTTTGTTTACGGTATGTAATTTTTATTTTTGTCTCCTTCACAGTTTTCAAAATTAAAGTGTTTCACTACTTTCATGGCATCCAATACACTGTTGCCAGATTAATGTCTTCTCTCCTGCCCTCCAACCTTCAGTAGATCCCATTGCCTTGTAGGTTAAGTCCAACCCCCTTAGAATGGCATTTGAAGTAAGTCCCAGTCATTTTACAGTCTGCCGTTTCTCACTGTTTCAGTCTTGTCCCAGTTTACTCTTCCTGCCTGTTTCATTTCACTGTGTATATGAACATTGTTCTATTCAAACTTTGTGTACTTAACTGTCTTCAGAACTCCCCTTTTACTATTTGAGTCTTTGTGGACCGCCCTAGACTATTAGGTGATCTCTAAAGGCCTTTTAGCTGTTATGTACTATTCTATTTGTCTTCTCCCCTTTGCAGTGTGGCTCTTTTACTGTAGTGTCAGAGCACAGTGTTCCTGAGGCTTTTCTTAATCCATGAAACCCTGATTTTGTAGTTTGCCTGTTTCTGTGGTAAATACTTCCAACATGGTTGATTTCAAGCTGCTAACATGACATCACTGAATGTGGAATTAGGAAGAAATGTGGTAGCATGCAACTGTAATTTCCACCTTACAGGTAAAATTTAAAAAATAATCTCAAGAACACAGATAATAGTAAAATGTAGTAAAATAGTTAGAAACTGATTTCGAGTATTTATTGACTTTGTTTTTTAAGTAATTTAATTGTACTAATTTTTAATAACACTGTGTTTAACAACCAGCTTGCAAGATTCCTGAAAATTTAGCAGGTTGGCTCCAGCACACCTCTGGTTGTAGGTTAGTTTCTTGATGCCCATTGAGGTAACCTTTGTGTGCAGAAAAGCCTGTTTAGAATTCTTATATTTAAAAACATAATATTCGATTTGTAAAACCTAAAATTTTAAAACAAAGTTCTTAAACCTTTCAGAATCAGTTTTCAAATCTTATCCTATTTAAAATCTAGCAGTTGGTGGGATCTTAGTTCCCTAACCAGGAATTGGACCCGGGCTCTCGGCAGTGAAAGCGCCAAGTCCTAACCACTGGACCGCCAGATTGGACCGCCAGGGAATTCCCAGGTCTAGCAAATTTTAACAATCACTTTTAAGGGCCTTTGAATATTTGGGCTAATTTATAAACAGACATCTTAAAAACGTTAAATTTAACTTATAAATTTAAAGAAGTTCCTTTTTAAGAACATCGATTATTCAACAAACACCACTGCATACTTATATAATTTTTATAAATCTGGAGCTTAGGTTCTCCTAAATGTTTCAACATTTGAATATAAGGTATAAATAGTAAGCTTTCTGATTAAAATAATAAATCTACAATTGATTGTACATTTTAAATTGGAATTACAAACCTGACCTATTACTTTTATATTCCAAATTCTCTTAAATTTTACAAAACTTAAGAAAAACTTACAAAACTTACAAAAACTTAAGATACCAAATATGCACAGTACCCTTAACATAAAAGTATTAATACTATACATAATCTCCTTTAAGCATTTCTGTTCTTAATTATGAATTTTCCTGGAGTGAAAAGATGCTTATTCACTAAATAAGTATGTCATGCCAAGTAATTTTTATATTATTTTCATGTGTAATTCTCTGCTTGCTGAGAATTCTTAATGATCAGAGGATATTGGCCAGCATGTGACTAGATCCATGTTTGAGCCCTGATGGTACTAATCTGATTTTGACAGAATTTGCTTTATTAGCTCCTCCTTAGGCCTTTTGCATTACTTGATTGAATTTTGCATTTCTTTGGATTTTAATTATCTGTATGTTTTCCTACGTAAATCTGAAGACCCTAGGACTTGGCACGATCCTTTCTTTTTATTTATTTATTTATTTTTTAATATTTTGGCTGTGCCTCACAGCATGTGGGATCTTAGTTCCCTGACCAGAGATCAAACCCCTGCCCCCTGCAGTAGAAGCGCTGAGTCTTAACCACTGGACCGCCAGGGAAGTCCCTCTTTTTATGTTTTTCAGTCTCTTAGGATCCCTTAACTCTTCTTTTTTTTTTTTTTTACTTATTATTATTTTTTATTTTGGCTGTGCTGGGTCTTCATTTTGGCACACAGGGTCTTTGTTGTGGCATGCGGACTCTTAGCTGTGGCATGCATGTGGGATCTACTTCCCCAACCAGGCATTGAACCCTGGCCCCCTGCATTGGGTGTGCGGAGTCTTACCCATGGGCCACAAGGGAAGCCCCTCACTTAACTCTTTTTTTAAAAAAATAAATTTATTTATTTATTTTTTTATGGCTGCATTGGGTCTTCGTTGCTGCACGCGGGCTTTCTCTAGTTGTGGCGAGCCGGGGCTTCTCTTTGTTGTGGTGCGCAGGCTTCTCACTGCAGTGGCTTCTCTTGTTGCAGAGCATAAGCTCTAGGTATGCGGGCTTCAGTAGTTGTGGCTCAGTGGCTCTAGAGCGCAGACTCAGTAGTTGTGGCGCACGGGCTCAGTTGCTCTGCAGCATGTGGGATCTTCCCAGACCAGGGCTCGAACCTGTGTCCCCTGCATTGGCAGGCGGATTCTTAACCACTGAGCCACCAGGGAAGTCCTGTTCACTTAACTCTTAATGGCTATTGTAGTGATACCTGATTGAATTCCGGATATCTTTGGTAACTTTTTTTTTAATGAATTGGCCCTCTGGTGAAGCACATAGAAGCCTAGATTCTTCCTAGGCTTGGACCTAATATGAGTAAGTGTGCTGCGAATAGGAGGTATATACAGTACAGAGGACAGATCCATTACTTTTTTTGATTATTGAAAACTAATCTGGTCTTGTTTAGGATCAGGAAACTCTTTATCACTGGCAGGGTATAACAATTCAGTAATAAATTGCCAAGTTTCAATGTAGAAACATCAGTCTCTGTTATATACACAAGGAAATCACAAGTAAAATTATGTTAAAAACTGCGCTTACTGTCCTCAAATATATTCTTCTTGAGCATCCAAAAATCATTCTTCATCCTGTATAACTTGGAGCAAATCTAGAATACAGTGCCATAGTAAGGATAAGGCATTTACTTGTTATGGTTCTTAGATACTTCATATTTTTTAGGTTTTTTTTCCCCCATAGTATTCTCTCCATGGACATACAGACAAGCATGATTATTTATTCTCATGCCAGATGGCACAAGCCTCCAACAATAAAGACAAATTCCACTTAAGCAGAAATTATGACCATAACTCTTCTTCAAAAGAGTTGTCTTTTGAGGCTTCCCTGGCAGTCCAGTGGTTTAAGACTTTGTGCTTCCACTGCTGGGGGCACAGGTTGGAACCCTGGTTGGGGAACTAAGACCCTGCATGCCATGCAGTGTAGACAAAAAGAAAAAAAAAAAGAGTTGTCTTTTCTGACTTCAAGGAGGGAGGTGAGGTAGAGTATCCAAACACAGAATATGTTCATGGGGATAGAATGCTTTGTCTGAAAAATTTGGCTTATCGGTCAGGGTTTAGTCTGGGAAGCAGAACCACTATGAATATTTTAGAATTAAGGGATTTATTATAGGAATAAGATTTTATACAATTGTAGGAGAAGCTGGATGAGTCAGGAGTCTAAAACAGAGATGCAGAAACAGAATGTCACCAGTTCTTCTGTAGCACTGTTGTGGGTAGACGGAAGCTTGCCATGGAATCTGGGGCTAGATTCCACATCTGGCTGATGGAGTGGAATCCCACCAAAGGAGAGTAGATGAAGTCTGTGGAAGGCTGTTGCCTCTACAGCTCGTTTCTGGATGTGGAGCAGGGGAATGCGAGGACAAACTGGATTCTGCCAGGCCTTTAATGTCTGTCTCTCACCATGTCTAACCACAGTGACCTTCAGCATAATAGCAGCTGCTGCTACTCTTTCACCTTCTAGGTCTTGGGCAGCTTTCTCTTTGCTAAATCTAATTCAGAACCATACATGGAGGGGGGTTTGGGGAAGCCTAGTTCTAGCTAAGCCAATTTGGCAAAACTACTGTAGTTTTCAAAACTATTATAGTCTGCCCTTTGTCAACTCAGCATTTATACACACCTCTTTTAATCATATTTCACTTTTCAAATAAACATAAAAGCAAGATTATACTTCTGTCTTATATGCAGCTTTCCTTTGTTTCTGTAATTGGCTACATGGTTGTAGCTGTCATCTTTCTTCTTAACCATTCCACATTCCTTTTGCTCTCAGCAGGATCCTAAGTTGGTCATAGTTTCTTGCCTTACCCAAACCGTGATTATTAAAGGGTAATGTCATGAGGAGTCCTGCCTGAACTGGATTGTTATAGTTTTCACTAACTTTTATTGTAAGACATGGAAGTACTAAGAAAGGCCTCAGAGGATTCTTTATATTCCTATATATTCACTTCCCTCATTATGTAGTAACAAACCTCTGTTTTTCTCTGATGGTCAGGGTCAATCCCCTTTGCCAGTAAATAACCACCCCATTCCCTGCATTTTGGTTCACTGGCATGAGTATCCCAAAGTGGCAAGGGGGCAGACTCAACTTCCAGTTTAATGGAACCACTGTGTCTCCTGGTGGAAGAAAATCTCCTTTAGGAGTGAAAACTTCTGTTTTTTGGCTGCGCTGGGCAGCTTGTGGGATCTTAATTCCCCGAACAGGGATTGAATCCGGGCCATGGCAGTGAAAGCGCCAAGTCCTAACCACTGGACCACCAGGGAATTCCCAGGAATGAAAACTTCTAAACCAGCAGCCAAAACTATGAGGCTGGGAAGCAGAAATTTCACTAGCAGATTATTAGTAGTGGGAGGAGTCACTTCCATTCCCACCCTTTAATTCTGGACTAGTGAATCCTACTTACAGAAGATATTGGTTGCTGATTAAGAGCATATACCACATACTGGAGGACATTAGACATTATCCCAGCCCAACAAAGTGTTGCTGCTGTCTGGCTGGTACTGTAGCTGTCTTCAAAAGGCCATTTGTATCACTCAGAAGATAGAAACAACACCAGTAATTGAACAGGGAAAAATTAAATACAAAGAATTGTTAACTGGCAAAGATGCTCAACCACTAAAATGTGTAAAAGAGGACTCTTAAGGTGTTCAGGAATAGCGTATGCAGAAAACAGTTATTACCTTCTAGGATAAGGGAGTGAACAAAGAAAGAACTAGCAAAATACCTCCCTCCAACCCCCTTCACCCCTTCTTAACCGGAGATGTAGACCTCTTTGGAGAGGGTGTGGCTGTCACAGGGACTTGCAATGACATTTGCCAGAGCAGTGAGCTGGAGCTGGACCTTAGAAGTGGCCCGCTGGGAGGTTGAGAAATTTGCCAGAGTGTGTGTGGGCAGGAGTCAGTCTGTGATGGTCTCTGAAGTGAGTAATAAGAGACCTCCAGTACACAGATCCACTAGCTACTGGGTGAAATAAAAACACTCCATGGGAAGAGAAGCCCCTCCCACTCTCTATCACCTTGCTGTGGCCCTGCAGTCCCTTTATTAATAAAACCTAACATCATTGAGCCAACTGGAAAAGGTGCCCTTGTTTATAGGCTCAGCCTGGTAACACAAAGAAGGATGGATTTGGTGCTGAGAGACAATAAATTGATAATGCCTACTGTTCCACTGTTCTTTCAGGCCAGCCACTTAAGATGATGGAGGACACAGTAAGACCAGTGAAATTCATGACCATGTGCCCACTGTTGTGCTTTAATTACCTATAAGTTCCCTGGTCAGAATCAGTGTTGTATGGAATACCATGATGCGGAATAAGGCATTCTGTAAGTTCATGAATGGTGGTTTTGACAGAAATACTGAGGACAAGGAAGACAGATCCATATACAGAGTCTATTCTAGATAGAAGAAATTGCTGCCCCTTCCATGCTGGAAGTGATCCAGTATCAGGAATGGTGGCATTGTTGGTCTTTGCAGTTGGCAGTCTAGGCACTCATCATTGGCTAGAACCAAACTGGTCTTGGTGAGTGAAAGTCCACATTGCTAACCTTCATCTTGGCTGCTACAGCCACTTTGATCATGAGTCCATTGGGTAAGACATGGATGGCTAGGGAAAGAGGCCGCTGACATCCACAAAACAGGTAATTTTATCCACCTGATTATTAAGATATTCTTCTGCTGGGGTAATTCTTTGGTGGGACACAAATATCTTCACATTCTATGTACCTACTTGGAAAGCTCCATCCACATACCTTTTCCGCAAACCTCTTGTCTCTAACTTTCCAGTGATATATCTTCCAAGTCCCTGGCCATCCAGCCAAATTGCTGGTCACTCTTGAATCAGTGTAAATCCACACCTGTGGCCATCTCTCCTTCCAGGAAAAGCAAACAATTATTGTATCACTTGAAGTTCTGCCCCTGGGAGGATTTCCCTTCATCATAATCCTTTATGGTGAACCCTGAATGGGGATGTCATGGCACAGCTGTCTACTTTCAGTTGGTGCTAGATGGTTCATGTAGAACCATCATCTAAACACCAGGCCTAAAGTCTTCTTTAGTCAGCTGGTCATAGGGAACTCCCCATGAGGCGAGAGGTGTAAGCTGAGAGAGAAGAATGCAATGTAGCATGAGTAGGAGCCATGAGTATCTGAGTCACTTGTGTCTCATACAACTTACTTGTGTCTTCAGGACCTGCTTGAGCCCAATCTTGTATATACTACTAACAGTGGATGATGGAGTACTGCTGTGAATGCCCAACTTTATGGCTTGGTGGATCTGGCAGCATCCAGTTCATGCTGAGGAGTTCAGGTTATATGGTAACTTGGTGATCCATGGTCTAGTGTTTAGTCTCTTCTAGAATTCAGCAGCTAGCTAGAAGCTGTTACAGAGGAGGAGAATAGTTCTCCAAAGGATAGCATAGCTTTGCCCCCAAATTCAAAGACCTGTGCTGTTGTTCACCCATAGAGGACTGCCAGAGGCTCTCCATCTGTTACAGGTATTTCAGTTACCATGAGATCTGCTGGGTGTTATGGTCCAAGTGATAGAACAGCTTGATGGGAGCTTGGACCTGTTGCACAGCCCTCCTCAAAACTGGATCAAAATTGGTTTACTAGGTCAATACATTGGAGTAGCACACCCAAATGAGGTATATGTTGCCTCCAAAATCCAAAGAGGTCCACTAGGCTTTAAGTTTCTTGGTAGTAACAGGAACCAGATGCAGCAACTTGTTCTTCATCTTGGAAGGGATATCTTAACATGACTGGGACCACTGAACCCCAACAATTTTCATGGGGATAGGAATTTCTGTGGGATTTATTTCTCACGCTCTGGCCACATATGTGTTTACCAAGGTGTCTAGGTCATGCGCTTCAACCACCCAGTCTAGTCACTGTGATATCATCAATATAGTGAACATGTTTACTCTGTGAATGTTGGACCAATCAAGGTCCGCATGGACCTTTATGATAGAAAGCTCTAGGGCTAATTGAGCCCTCAAGTAGGCTCTGCCACCAAAAGCATACTGCTTCTGGTGGTCTTATTTCTCTTGCTATAGGAGTCCTCAGGGATAGGAAACTGTCAAAAACGCGGAATGAGTCTCTTAAGTTGGAACTGCTAGAAGCTGATGATTGTCTTACTAAGACAGGGAACCTAACTTTTTATTTTAATCATCTAGACTTATTAAGAATATGTAACTTTTAGTTTTGATTGGTTATGCAGTTATTGCTACATGTAGTAGCATTGTTAAGGACTATGATATTCTGCATTACAAGCTAAATTATGGTTTGAGCCTAGAATATCACTTGTAGCAAGAAATAGGAGTGGAGAAGATAGCAAGAGCCAGATCATGGAAGGCCCTGTATACTCGGAGGTTCAGAATTTATCCTATAGGTAGTGAGAGACGTTTGTTTTGTTTTTTTTTTTTTTTGCGGTACGCGGGCCTCTCACTGTTGTGGCCTCTCGCGCTGCAGAGCGCAGGCTCAGCGGCCATGGCTCAGGGGCCTAGCCGCTCCACGGCATGTGGGAATCTTCCCAGACCGGGGCACGAACCCATGTCCCCTGCATTGGCAGGCGGACTCTCAACCACTGCGCCACCAGGGAAGCCCTGAGAGAAGTTTCTGAGCAGACACCTCAATAATTTTATTTTCACTTTGCGAACAATAATTATATATAGGTGGATGAATTAGAAGGATACAAGTCTAGAGGTAGGACTCTCAGATTGTTTCAGTAGTCTGTGTAAGAGGAGATGAGACGTGAAGGCAATAGTCATAGAAATAAAGCCAATGGGATGGATGTGAGAAATGTTGGGGAGATAAAATTTAGAGGACTTGGGTGGATGGTGATACTAATCACCAAGAGAATGTGGGAGGAGGAAGAGATTTGAGGAAAAGGATTGAGTTCAGCTCTGGATGTGTTGAATTTAAGGTGTCTGTTTAACATCTAGGTGATTTTTAGTAAGTAATTGGATATACATACCAATTGGATATAATTGGTCTGGTATGGAGAAGAGATTTGGGTGTCATCAGCATATATGTTGTAATTGAAACCATGAATAGACAAGATTGCATGCAGAATGGAAAGAGAAAAGGGCAAAGGTTGGACTGCTAGAACACTTGTATTTAATGGGATGCCAGAGAAGAGGTCAGGGTCTGAGGTCGGTGACATAGAAACCAAGGGATGAGGGAGTTAGAAGAAAGTTAATCAAGTGTCAAGTGACTCAGAAAGACAAGGTAGTTAAAATAAGTTCATGAACTCCCTCTTCTGTTTTTTTAAAATTAATTAATTAATTGATTGATTGATTAATGGCTGTGTTGGGTCTTCATTGCTGCATGCAGGCTTTCTCTAGTTGTGGCGAGCCGGGGCTACTCTTTGTTGCAGTGTGCAAGCTTCTCATTGCGGTGGCTTCAGCACGGGCTCTAGGTGCGTGGGCTTCGGTAGTTGTGGCACGTAGGCTCAGTAGTTGTGATGCATGGGCCTAGTTGCTCCACGGCTTGTGGGATCTTCCTGGACCAGGGCTTGAACCCATGTCCCCTGCATTGGCAGGCGGATTCTTAACCACTGCGCCACCAGGGAGGTCCCCCTCTTCCTGGTTTTTAATGAATAGTTTAAATAGGTAATATATTTACATTGTTCTCCCCCACCCCCACAAAAAAGTGAGAGTGACGTTTTCCTATAGTCTGCCAGCATTGTGTGTTTTCAGACTTAGATTTTTGCCATTCTAATAAATGAAAAGTGGTATCTCAGGACAGTCTTACTTTGTATTTCCCTCATTATCAGTTTGGTTGAACATATTTTCATATGATTTTGGAGTTGTTTTTATTTCATTTTCTGTGAACTAGCAGTTCATAATCCTTTGCCTATTTTCCTTTTGGATTGTTGTTATTGATTTCTAGGAGCTGTTTATAGGAAGATTAGTCTTTTGTCGTATATATTGTAAATATTTTCTCCCAGTTTGTCTTTTGATTTAGCTTATAGTATAATTTGCCATGCATAGTTGTCAGATTTTTTTGGTTATTTGCTCTTTTATTTTGTTTTGGGTAGCCAAATTTACCCATCTTTTCTTCATGGCTTCTGGATTTCAGGTCAGTTTAAAAAACCTCCTTTACTTCAAGGCCTTTCCTACTTTATTTTCTTCTATTACTTTTGTGACTATGTGCTTTAAAAAAAAACAGCTTTATTGGCATATAAAGTATAAAATTCACCCATTTTAAGTGTATAATTCATGGTTTTTAGCAAATTTATAGGGTTGTGCACCTATCACCACAATCCAGTTTTAGAACATTTCCATCATCCCTGAAAGATCCTTCGTGCATTTTTACAGTCAATGCCTGTTTCCACTCACAGCCCCAGACAACCACTAATCTGCTTTGTATCTCTATGATTTGCCTTTACTAGACATTTTATTTTTTATTTTATTTTTATCAACAATTAGCTTTTATTAAATCATTTTATATAAATGGAATCCTATAAAATGTAGTCATTTGTAGCTGGTTGCTTGCTTTTTTATTTTTGGCTGTGTTGGGTCTTCATTGCTGCATGCGGGCTTTCTCTAGTTGCGGTGAGCAGGGACTACTCTTCCTTTAGGTGTGCGGGGCTTCTCATTGCAGTGGCTTCTGTTGCAGAGCACAGGCTCTAGGTGCACAGGCCTCAGTATTTGCAGCACATGGCCTCAGTAGTTATGGCACTCAGGCCCTAGAGTGCACAGGCTTCAGTAGTTGTGGTGCGTGGGCTCAGTAGTTGTGGCTTGCAGGCTCTAGGGTGTAGGTTCAGTAGCTGTGGGGCATGGGATTCATTGCTTCGCAGCATGTGGGATCTTCCCGGACTGGTGATCGAACCCGTGTCCCCTGCATTGGCAGGAGGATTCTTAACCACTGTGCCACCAGGGAAGTCCCTGATTGCTTTCATTTCACATGATTTTTTTAAATTGTGGTAATATATACATAACAAAATTTTCTATCCTAACCATTTTTTAAACTTTATTATTTATTTATTTTTAATGGAAATGTCGTTGATCACAATATTGTGTTAGTTGCAGGTGTACAGCAAAGTGATTCAGTTATACACAAATATATATGTATCTATTCTTTTTCAGATTCTTTTCCATTATAGGTTATTATGAGATATTGAATATAGTTCCCAGTGCTATACAGTAGGTCCTTGTTGTATCTTAACCATTTTTTAAGTGTAGAGTTCAGTAATGTTAAGTACATTCACATTGTTGAACAACCCGTCTCTAGGACTCTTTTTATCTTGCAAAATTAGAACTCTGTACTCATTTAAAAACTCCCCATTCTCCCCTTCCCCCAGCCCATAGAAACTACCATTGTACTTTCTGTCTCTGTGAATTCGGCTTTTATTAATTTTTTTCTCATTATTTGTTTTCTATTTCACTGATTTCTGCTCTAAACTTTATTTCCTTCCTTGGTTACTTTGTGTTTAGTTTGCTATATTTTCTAGTTTCTTAAAGTGGAATCTTGGGTTATTGGATTAAGGTCTTTCTTTTCAAATATATGTATTTAAAGCTATAGATTTGTCTCCAAGCAGTACTTTAGCTACATTACAGAAATTTTGACATGTTGTGTTTGTTTACACTCAGTTTAAAATATTTTGTAATTTCCCTGTGGTTCCTCTTTGAACCATGGGTTATTTGGGAAAAAATGTTTCTAAGTATGTATTTGTGGGTTTTTCAAATTTCTCTCCAGCGCTGATTTCTAATTTAATTATATTGTAGTTGAAGAGAATAGTTTGTATGATTACAGTGTTTTAAAATTGAGTCCCCTTTTAAAATTTGCCTAGAGCCTGGTCTCTGGAGAATGTTTCATGTTTGTTTGAAAAGAATGTGTATTCTCCTGTGTGGGGTGGACTGTTCTATAGATGTTTAGTTGGTTGAGGTATTCAAGTTTTCTATATCCTTGCTGATTTTCTGTCTTATTCTATCAACTATTAAGAAGAGGATGTTGAAGTCTCTAACTTTCTATCCTGAGATAGATCCTACTTGGTCATAAGGTATATATTGTTTGGTCTAAACATTTACTAAAATGTTACAGATACTTTTTATGTCTATATCCGTGATACCATTCTGTGGTTTTCTTGTAACATCTTTATCTGATTTGGGTATCAGTAATGTTGGCCTTCATAAAGTGAGTTGGGAAGTATTCCCTCTTCTTCAGTTTTCTGGAAGAGTTGGCATAGAATTATGATTTTTTCCTTTAAATGCTCGGTAGAATTCATTAGTGAATACTGTCTGAGCCTGGAGTTTTTCTTTGTGGGAAAGTTTTTAAATCATAAATTCAGTTTCTTTAATAGGTCTGTTCAGGTCTATCTATTTCTTCTTCAGTGAGCTTTGGTAGCATGTATTTCAAGAATTAATATATTGGTATAAAGGTATTCACAATACTTATTATCCTCTTGATATTTGTATATTAATACAAATTAATAAGTATTAGTCTAGTGATGTCACCTCTCTCATTCCTTCCTGATATCAGTAATTCATATCTTTCTTTTTTTCCTCATTAGTCTGGCTAATGGATCTCCTCAAAGAACCAACTTTTGGTTTGCTTTTCTTTACTGTTTTCCTGTCTTCAGTTTCACTTATTTCTACTCATATTTTTAGTATTTCTTTTTTGTGAGTTACTTTGGATTTCATTTGGCTTTCCTAGTGTTTTAAGGTGGAAGCTTAATTTGGGAAATCCACAAATATTTGGAAATTAAACAGTGCATTTCTAAATAACCCATGGGTCAAAGGAGAATCACAAGGGAAATTGCAAAATATTTTGAACTGAGTATAAACAAAAACACAACATATAATTTGAGACATTTCTGTTTTCTTAACATAGGCCTTTACTACTATAAAATTCCCTTTACATACTACTTTAGGTGCATCCTACAAATTTTGAAATGTTGTATTTTTATTCTCTTGATTTCTTCTTTTACCATGGGTGATTTAGAAGTGTTATTTGATTTCTAAACATTTGGGGGAATTTTTCAGGTATCTTTCTGTTACTGATTTCTATTTTCATTCCATTGTGATTGGAGAATACTCTTTGCATAATTCAAATCCCTTTCTATTTATTGAGATTTGTTTTGTGGTCTTGAATATGGTCTATCTTGGTGAATGTTCTCTGTGTACTTAAAAGGAATGTGTATCTGCTGTTGTCGGGCAGAATGTTCTGTAAATATCAGTTAGGTCAAATTGGTTGGTAGTGTTGTTCAGATCTTCTCTATGCTTATTGATTTTTTTGTCTTCCTGCTGTATCAGTTATTGAAAGGGGGTGTTGACATTTCTGACTATAACTATGGATTTTTCTGTTTCTCCTATTCTTTTCCATTATGGTTTATCGCAGGATATTGAATATAGTTCCCTGTAGTATACATTATGCTATACATAAACTTGTTGTTTATCCATTCTTAATGTAATAGTTTGCATCTACCAACCCTAAACTCCCAATCCATCCCTCTCCCTCCCCCTCCCCGCCTTGGCAACCACAAGTCTGTTCTCTATGTCTGTGAGTCTGTTTCTGTTTTGTACATAGGTTCATTGTGCCATATTTTAGATTGCACATATAAGTGATATCATATGGTATTTGTCTTTCTCTTTCTGACTTCATGTAGTATGATAATCTCTAGTTGCATCCTGAAATAGTTTTTTATTGCTATGACTTCAGTTTCACTAAACTTTTCTTCTGTGATGTCTAATCTGCTGTTATTCCATTCTGTGTGGTTTTCAGACAAGATTGGGTGCTTTCAGGGTGGTATGCTGTGTGGTTTTCATTTCAGACATATTCTTTTTCATCTCCAGAGGTTTGGGCTGGGTCTTGGATATATTTTCTATCATCTAAGTCTATTTAATGTGCTTAGTCTTTCCCCCTACCTTTTATTTTTATTTCTTTTGCCACACCACACAATTTGTGGGATCTTAGTTTCCTGACCAGGGATTAAACCTGGGCCACGGCAGTGAAAGCACTGAGTCCTAACCACTGGACTGCCAGGGAATTCCTGTTTCAAGGCTTTTTTTTTTTTTTGGTGGTACACGGGCCTCTCACTGCCGTGGCCTCTCCCGTTGCAGAGCACAGGCTCCGGACGCACAGGCTCAGCAGCCATGGCTTATGGGCCCAGCCGCTCCACAGCATGTGGGATCCTCCCGGACCGGGGCACAAACCCATGTCCCCTGCATCGGCAGGCGGACTCCCAACCACTGCACCACCAGGGAAGCCCTGAAGGCTTTTTTAAAAGGCTTTGTTAGGCAAGTCCAGAGCAGCCTTCAGTCTAAGGTTAATTTTGCACTACAACTGAGCAATAACTTTTGAGTATGCTATCCAAAGCCCATGTGTTACGAACATTTCCACTCTGGCTGGTGGAAGCAAATTATCCCTGCCGCATATGAACTTTTAGAATTGTCCTATCTGCTCCTTTTAGTTGGTTCTTTTTCCGTCCTTGGTACTTCCCTGAAATGCATGTGCTGATCATTGCTGATCATCACTCAGCTGAAGACTTGAGGAGAGACCATCTGTAGATCTTTGTGTAGTTCTCATTTCTGTACTGCCCTACAATCTTAAGTTGCCTTCACTTCCCCAAACTCCCAGTTCTTTATCCTCAAGTCGAGGAGATTTCTAGGCTCTGGCTACATTTCTGTTTTGCCCTGTGGCCTGGAAACTATCCATTCTGTAAATTGGGGCAATTGTAGGGCTCACCTTGTTTCTCCTTTCATAGTCCTATGCTACCTGGACACAGTCACATGTCCAGTGTCTGAAAACCTTTGTTTCATATACTTTGTCCAGTGTTTTAGTTATTTCAGAGGTAAATTTGGTCCCTATTCCTCCAGTTTGGCCTGAATAGCATATATTCAAGATTCATCTATGTTGTGTGTTTCAGTAGTTCATGTTTTCTATTCCTGAGTAGTTTTCCATTACTTGGAAATGTTGTAATTTATTTATTCACCTGTTGATGGACATTTGGGTTTTTGTCTTTTTTTTTCTCCCAATTTGAGGCTGTTACGAATGAAACTGCTGTACATGTGTTGTGTTTTCATTTGTCAGATTTTTAAAAGATTTAATGGATTTTTTAAAATGAAAATTATCTTATTGGTATTATGCCTGTTTAGACTATTCAGGAACTTTTGTTATCGTTGTTAATCTTTTAAGATCCTCACTGGGACTATCAGTGACTTTATTGGACCATAATAACAGTGTCTATTCTGAATATACTTCAGTTTTTCCAACACCATCAGTTTCACTTGTACCTGCTGTCCGTGTATCTGCCTCTAATGCCCTAGCTTCTGCTGCTGCTTCTATGAGTTAGAAACCAGTGGAATTGTGGTTATGAATTAATGAGTCTCTTAGTTTGAGGTCGCATGGTAAGTGGAATTTAAGACCTAGGCCAATGGCTATTTTGTAGCTCTAAGACACATTTTTGCTTCCATGGTCACTTCTGTCTTTGCTTGAGATGGCTAGAAGTCTGACTTCTATGTAAATATCCTATATGTTGAACTTCAAGTACCTCTTACAAGAACAGGAAATATAATGGTATATTTGATAACTAAAGGATAAATGCACAGTATATAATTTCCAGATTGTGGCTTGTTAAATTATAATATTTAAACTTACTATCAGCTTTATTTTGCTGAATTTTCTGTTGTAGGTTTTTCTTAAATTCTTGTTATTTATTACTTACTGTTTATTTTAAGTTGTCATGTGGATTATTCTAGTCACGGAACTTTTGGGGGAAGTCTCCACACACTACTTCCCAAAAGTGCAAAAGAAAAATAGCACACACAAATCTCCCTATACCATAGCTACCGAAAGATATTACATAGAGCTTTGACTGGTTTTAATAACATTCTTTTCTAGTTACACCTTGAACACTGAGGGATATAATGTTCCAGTCACTTCTTAGAAAAATAATGGGGCTATTCAATTCTGTGGTTATTATTCTACTTATGTCACAATGTCTTATTAATAGTTAGCTTGATGTGGCCAAATGGTATGAGAAGGTTAGGTAGCTGCCACCTTATTTCTGCCAATACCCAAAAAAGCACTTCTTTCTGTACGTTGATTCTGTATATTCATTAGCATTCAGATATAGTGGTAAAGAAAGCAGGGGCTAGGGAGGCAATATGTTTGTCTTTTCAGTAAAGATTTTTGTCACGAAAAAGGGGAGAAAAGAAAGAGAAAAATAGGACATTTTCAAACTTGCTCAGGTAGAGTATTTGTTTTAGCAAATAGTGTGCTTCTGTCTAGGTTTTGGCTCACATACTGACTTAGCAGTATTCAAACAGGCACCTTTTAAGGAACATTTGCCAGTTACATGTATTGAGGGACTTTTAACCTCTTTCTCTAATAAGAATGATGAGGATAATCTTGATGATTAGACGCATTTCACAACAATGATTCTATAGCAAAAAGTAGTATTACATGTCTGAAGAAAAAGAGAAGGGTAATTATAGTGACCTCCTGGCAGGGACAGAGAAAATCACGATTTTTTAAGTCTTTCGTTTTTCTTTTAAAGGACAGTTATTTTACGGACTTCCCTGGCAGCCCAGTCGTTAAGACTCTGCACTCCTAATGCAGGGGGCACGGGTCCCATCCCTGGTTGGGGAACTAAGATCCCATACACTGCATAGCATGGCCAAAAAAAAAAAAAAAGAACAGTTATTTTATTAGATATTGCACACCTGTTCTGACAATGCTACATCTGTGCCCTTCTGAAAATGGAAAGATTTTCCTCAACAAAACAGATTTGAACTGGCTGACATGTAGCTATTTTTAGTTTTATTTATTTCAGTGTGAATTTTTTATGTTTTGCTGGAGAAATATTAATATGGTTGATTATGGGATATTGCCTGCTTGGGGTGTTATGTGCTATATGGTATGTTACCTTTTCAAAATCTGGACAATTCTGAATTACGAAGCATTTCTGACCCCCAACGGTGTTAAATAAGGAATCACGAAACTATAGTTTATAGTTTTTATGGAATCCCACAGCCCTTCCTTCAGTGATTCTGGATCGGGGCCCATAATCTATTGTCCTAACCAGTAGTATAGGTGGCTTTCTTAGCATGGGAAGTTTGGAAAATAGAGCCTTTAGCTGAATTCCTGACTGCTGATCCACAGGTTGACCATAATCACTTCTTAGAAGCTAGTTTTCCTGCTTTTAGCCTCTCCCACTCTACTTCCTCAAATCTGTCTTTGGAATAAAAAGACCATTTTTTGTCTTTTAAAAAGCTACTGTCTTGAGGTGGAGTCAAGATGGCGGTGTGGGAAGACGTGGAGTTAGCATCTCCCTACAACTAGGGTGCCTGCCAGCTGCTGGTGGGGGACTCTGATGCCCAAGGAGACGGAAGGAACCCCAAAGCGAACCGGTAGGATGTAGGGGGACTGAGGGGGGAGGAGAAGTGGAGGCCAGACAGGATCAGCACCCCTGAGGCTGGAGAGATCAGGAGTGGCAGGCGGAAGGGGCCCCCGGAAAGAGCAGGCAAGGAGTGGAGGGCGGTTGCCCCACCCACTCAGGCACAGGGAGCCTGCTAAGCTCCCAGGCGGGTCCCCTGCTCTCCAAAGCCCCCTCCAGGCCATGTGGGTCCTTGAGGGCATAGGAAGGAGACCTGGGAGATCAGGAGAGGCAAGTGGGAGGGGCCCTCCAGGAGGAGCAAGAGAGGAGCAGAGGGCGATTGCCCTACCCACTCAAGACCAGGAAGCCTGCTGGGCTCCCAGGTGAGGTCCCCCGCCCTCTGAGACTAGAGGTGGGGGCACGCCTGGGCCCCTTCTGTCCCTTGAGCCTGAGCCCCACCCCCCACAGCCCCCAGGGCCTTTTCCAGTCCTGTGGGTCCTGAGCATTGGCCCCACCTACCGCCCAAACCTCGCCCCTGCTTAGGCCCTGCCCTCCACAACCAAGGCCTCCCCCTGCCTTTTTCTTTTTCCCCTTCTCTTTTTTACTATTGTGGTATTGATGTACCTTCTGGTTGTTGATTCATCTATACTTTTATTTTTATATTCTTCCTAACTTATCTATTAGTTTCCTAGTCTAATTTTATTTTTTACTTTGTTATTGTTTTTTGTTTTTTTGTATGTTTTTTGGTTTTTCTTTCTACGCCTCAGGCGGCTCGGGGGATCTTGGTTCACGAGCCCAGGGTCCGGCTGAAGCTCCTGCAGTGGGACTCTTGAGTCTGAACCACTGGACTAACAAGAGAACCTCAGACTCCAGGGAATATTTATCAGAGTGAGGTCTCATGGAGTTCCTCATCTCAGCACCAAGACTCAGCTCTACCCAATAGCCTACAAACCCCAGTGTTGGAAGCCTCAGGCCAAACAACCAGTAAGACAGGAACACAATCCCACTAATAAAAAAAAAAAAAAAAAAAGTCACAGATGAAAGAGCAAGGTAAAAACCTACAAGACCAAATAAATGAAGATGAAATAGGCAGTCCACCTGAAAAAAAATTCAGAGTAATGATAGTAAAGATGATCCAGAATCTTGGAAATAGAATGGAGGCATGGACTGAGAAAATACAAGAAATGTTTAACAAAGAGCTAGACAAACTAAAGGACAAACAAACAGAGATGAACAGCACAATAACTGAAATGAAGAATACACTAGAAGGAATCAATAACAGAATAACTGAGGCAGAAGAATGAATAAGTGAGCTGGAAGACAAAGTGGTGGAAATAACTGCAGAGGAGCAGAATAAAAAAAAAGAATGAAAATAATTGAAGACAATCTCAGAGACCTCTGGGACAACACTAAACGCACCAACATTCGAATTATAGGGGTCCCAGAAGAAGAAGAGAAAAAAGAAAGGGTCTGAGAAAGTATTTGAAAAGATTATCGTTGAAAACTTCCCTAACATGGGAAGGGAAATAGTCACCCAAGTCCAAGAAGCACAGAGAGTCCCATAGAGTATAAACCCTAGGAAAAACACATCAAGACACATATTAATCAAACTAACAAAAATTAAATTCAAAGAAAAAATATTAAAAGCAGCAAGGGAAAAGCAACAAATAATGTATAAGGGAAACCCCATAAGGTTAACAGCTGATTTTTCAGCAGAAACTCTGCAGGCCAGAAGGGAGTGGCAGGAGAGGGCAGACAGCAGAAGCAAAAACTACATTCCTGCAGCCTGTGGAACAAAAACCACATTCACAAAAAGATAGACAAGATGAAAAGGTAGAGGGCTATGTATCAGATGAAGGAACAAGATAAAATCCCAAATAAACAACTAAATGAAGTGGAGATAGGCAACCTTCCAGAAAAAGAATTCATAATAACGATACTGAAGATAATCCAGGACCTTGGAAAAAGAATGGAGGCAAAGATGGAGAAGATGCAAGAAATGTTTAACAAAGACCTAGAAGCGTTAAAGAACAAATAAACAGATGAAAATACAATAACAAATGAAAAATACATTAGAAGGAATCAATAGCAGAATAACTGAGGCAGAAGAACGGATAAGTGACCTGGAGGACAGAATGGTGGAATTCACTGGTGTGGAACAGAATGAAGAAAAAAGAATGAAAAGAAATGAAGACAGCCTAAGAGACTTCTGGGACAACATTAAATGCAACAACATTCGCGTTATAGGGGTCCCAGAAGGAGAAGAGAGAGAGAAAGGACCTGTGAAAATATTTGAAGAGATTATAGTAGAAAACTTCCCTAACATAGGAAAGGAAATAGCCACCCAAGTCCAGGAAGCGCAGAGAGTCCCATACAGGATAAACCCAAGGAGAAACACGCCCAGACACATAATAATCAAATTGGCAAAAGTTAAAGACAAAGAAAAATTATTGAAAGCAGCAAGGCAAAAATGACAAATAACATACAAGGGATCTCCCATAAGGTTAACAGCTGATTTCTCAGCAGAAACTCTACAAGCCAGAAGGGAGTGGCATGACATATTTAAAGTGATGAAAGGGAAGAAGCTACAACCAAGATTACTCTACCCGGCAAGGATCTCATTCAGATTCTGTGGAGAAATCAAAAGCTTTTCAGACAAGCAGAAGCTAAGAGAATTCAGCACCACCAAACCAGCTTTGCAACAAATGCTGAAGAAACTTCTCTAAGTGGAAAACACAAGAGAAGAAAAAGACCCACAAAAACAAACCCAAAACAATTAAGAAAATGGTAATAGGAACATTCATATCGACAATAACTTTGAATGCAAATGGATTAAATGCCCCAACCAAAAGACACAGACTAGCTGAATGGATATGAAAACAAGACCCACATAAATACCGTCTACAAGATACCCACTTCAGACCTGGGGACACATACAGACTGAAAGTGAAGGGATGGAAAAAGATATTCCATGCAAATGGAAATCAAAAGAAAGCTGGAGTAGCAATACTCATATCAGATAAAATAGACTTTAAATTAAAGACAGTTACAAGAGATAAGGAGGGATACTACGTAATAATCAAAGGATCAATCTAAGAAGAAGATATAACAGTCATAAATGTTTATGCACCCAACATAGGAGCACCTCAATACATAAGGCAAATGCTAACAACCATGAAAGGAGAAATCGACAGTAACACAATAATAGTAGTGGACTTTAGCACCCCAGTTACACCAATGGACAGATCATCCAAACAGAAAATTAATAAGGAAACACAAGCTTTAAATGACACAATAGACCAGATCTAATTAATATTTATAGGACATTCCACCCAAAAGTGGCAGAATACACTTTCTTTTCAAGTGCACATGGAACATTCTCCAGGAAAGATCACATCTTGGGTCACAAATCAAGCCTCAGTAAATTTAAGAAAATTGAAATAATATCAAGCATCTTTTCTGACCACAACACTATGAGATTGGAAATCAATTACAGGAAAAAAACTGTAAAAAACACAATTACATAGAGGCTAAACAGTGTGCTACTAAATAGCCAAGAGATCGCTGAAGAAATCAAAGAAATTAAAAAATACATAGAAACAAATGGCAACGAAAACACAATGACCCAAAACCTGTGGGACACAGCAAAAGGAGTTCTAAGAGGGAAGTTTATAGCAATACAACCTCACCTCAAGAAATAAGAAAAATCTCAAGTAAACCCTACACTTAAAATAACTAGGGAAAGAAGAACAGAGAAAACCCAAAGTCAGTAGAAGGAAAGAAATCATAAAGATCAGAGCAGAAATAAATGAAATAGAAATGAAGAAAACAATAGCAAAAACCAATAAAACTAAAAGCTGGTTCTTTGAGGAGATAAACAAAATTGATAAACCCTTAGACTCGTCTAGAAAAAAATGGAGAGGACACAAATCAATAAAATTAGAAGTGAAAAAGGAGAAATCACAGCTGACATTACAGAAATACAAAGGCTTATAAGAGGCTACTACAAACAACTATATGCCAATAAAATGGACAACCACGAAGAAACGGACAAATTTTTGGAAAGGTACAACTTTCCAAGACTGAACCAGGAAGAATTAGAAAATATAAACAGACCTATCACAAGTAATGAAATTGAAACCATAATTAAAAATCTTCCAACAGACAAAAGGCCAGGATCAGATGGCTTCACAGGCAAATTCTATCAAATATTTAGAAAAGACCTAACACTGATACTTCTCAAACTCTTCCAAAAAATTGCAGAGGGAGAGACACTCCCAAATTCATTCTACGAAGCCACCATCACCCTGATACCAAAACCAGAAAAAGATATCACAAAAAAAGAAAATTATAGACCAATATCCCTGGTGAACATAGATGCAAAAATCCTGAACAAAATACTAGCAAACAGAACCTAACAGCACATTAAAAGGGTCATACACCATATGGGATCAAGTGGGATTTATCCCAGGGATGCAAGGATTCTTCAATATACGCAAATCAATCAATGTGATACACCACGTTAACGAACTGAAGGATAAAAACCATATGATCATCTCAATAGATGCAGAAAAAGCTTTTGACAAAATTCAACACCCATTTATGATAAAAACTCTCCAGAAAGTGGGCAAAGAGGGAACCTACCTCAACATAATAAAAGCCGTATATGACAAACCCACAGCAAGCATCATACTCAATGGTGAAAAACTGAAAGCATTTCCACTAAGATCTGGAACAATTCAAGGATGTCCACTCTCACCACTCTTATTCAACATAGTTTTGTAAGTCTTAGCCACGGCAATCAGAGAAGAAAAAGAAAGAAAAGGAATACAAACTGGAAAATAAGTAAAACTGCCTCTGTTTGCTGATGACATGATACTATACATAGAAAATCCTAAAGATGCCACCAGAAAACTCCTAAAGCTAATCAGTGAATTTTGTAAGGTCGCAGGATACAAAATTAATGCACAGAAATCTCTGGCATTCTTATATACCAACAATGAAAAATCAGAGAAATTAAGGACACACTCCCATTTACCATTGCAAGAAAAAGAATAAAATACCTAGGGAATAAACCTGCCTAAGGAGGCGAAAGACTTGTACTCAGAAAACTATAAGACACTGATGAAAGAAATCAAAGATGACATAAACAGATGGAGAAATAGACCATGTTCTTGGATTGGAAGAATCAATATTGTGAAAATGACTATACTATCCAAGGCAATCTACAGATTCAGTGCAATCCCTATCAAACTACCAATGGCATTCTTCACAGAATTAACAAAAAATTTTACAACTTGTATGGAAATACAAAAGACCCTGAATAGCCAAAGCATTCTTGAGAAAGGAAATTGCAGGGGGAGGAATCAGGCTGCCCGACTTCAAACTATACCACAAAGCTACAGTAATCAAGGCAGTATGGTACTGGCACAAAAACAAATATAGATCAGTGGTACAAGATAGAATGCCCAGATAAACCTGTGCACATATGGGCACCTAATTTACGACAAAAGAGGCAAAAACATACAGTGGAGAAAAGATAGCCTCTTCGATAAGTGGTGCTGGGAAATCTGGACAGCTGCATGTAAAAGAATGAAATGAGAACACTCCCTAACACCATACACAAAAATAAACTCCAAATGGATTAAGGACTTAAATGTAAGACCAGGCACTATAAAACTCTTAGAGGAAAACATAGGAAAAACACTCTGACATAAACCACAGCAAGATCTTTTTTGACCCACCTCCTAGAGTAACGGAAATAAAAACAAATAAACAAATGGGACTTAATTAAACTTATAAGCTTTTGCACAGCAAAGGAAACCATACACAAGACAAAAAAGAGAACCCTCAGAATGGGAGAAAATACTTGCAAATGAAACAACAGACAAAGGATTAATCTCAAAAATACACAAACAGCTCATGGAACACAATATCAAAAAAAACAATCCAGTTAAAGAATGGGCGGAAGACCTCAATAGACAGTTCACCAAGGAAGACATACAGATGACCAAGAGGCATATGAAAGATGCTCAACATCACTAATTATTAGAGAAATGCAAATCAAAACTACAATGAGGTATCACCTCACAACGGCCAGAATGGCCATTATCAAAAAATCTAGAAACAATAAATGATGGAAAGGGTGTGGTGAAAAGGGAACCTTCTTGCACTGTTGGTGGGGATGTAAATTGATACAACCACTATGAAAAACAGTATGGAGTTTCCTTAAAAAACTAAAAGTAGAACTACCATATGACCCTGCAATCCCACTACTGGGCATATACCCTGAGAAAACCATAATTCAGAAGAAGATATGTACCACAGTGTTCATTGCAGCAGTGTTAACAATAGCCAGGACATGGAAGCAACATAAATGTCCATTGACAGATGTTGTACATATATGCAGTGGAATATTACTCAGCCATAAAAAGTTACTGAGTCATTTGTAGTTAGGTGGATGGACCTAGAGTCTGTCATACAGAGTGAAGTAAGTCAGAAAGAGAAAAGAGATACCATATGCTAACAAATGTATATGGAATCAAAAAAAAAAAAGGTAGTGATGAACCTAGTTGCAGGGCAGGAATAAAGAGGTAGACATAGAAAATGGACTGGAGGACATGGGGTGAGAGGGCAAAGCTGACGCGAAGTGAGAGTAGCATCGACATATATACACTACAGAATGTGAAGTAGTTTTCTGGTGGGAAGCAGCAGCATAGCAGAGGGAAATCGGCTTGCTGCTTTGTGGTGACCTAGAGGGGTGGGATAGGGAGGATGGGAGGGAGGCTCAAGAGGGAGGGGATGTGGAGACATGTGTATGCATATGGCTGATTTGCTTTGTTGTGCAACAGAAACTAACAGTATTGTGAAGCAATTATACTCCAATAAAGATCTATTAAAAAAACAAAAAAGCTACCGTCTTGAGATGGAATTTAGGAGACCTAAGTTTTAGTTGCTACTCTGCCTGCCAAGAGCTGTGCAGCCATGAGTGCATCGCTTAGCTTCTCTGTGCCTCAGTTTTCTCACCATAAATGGGAGTGTCAAACTAGGTTTCAAATCACACCTGTATAGTCATATTACTATATTACTCAAAGAACAGCAGGTATTTCTAAGTGTCCGCAAGAAAACGTCCATATTTTCTTTCTTCCTTTGTGCATGATGTTATGTTGATAGAATATGTCATACTTCGTTGGAAGTATGTTCTGGCCATTAGCATGGACTTAAGAAAAAAAAACCTAAACAACTTATTTTTGAATAGGTGATACTTGCATTTAGTAAGAACTTAAAAAACGTGCACATGTATATTGGAAAGAATTTTCCTTCCACCTTGAGTTCCAGTTCCTCTTTCCAAAGGCAGCCATTGTTCCCAGTTTCTTGTGTGTGCATCCAGAGATTAACTATATGTTTATAATAATATGCAACCTGAAACTTTTTTTAGAGTATGCAGGAAAAACAGGTTAATTGCAGGGGAAAAAGTAGGAAGTGGTATGAGAGCTAAAATCCTCATCATAATAAATAGTTTATAGATGATGTTCCAAATTTATGAAAAGAGAAGCAATTAATTTTTAGAAGCATGAGGGTAAAATAGCTAAAAGAGGTGAAAAGGATTGCTGGGGGTGGCTTGCCATGGCCAGGATATGCAGGGTTTTTTTTTAAAAAATATGTATCTCTTGACTCTATGTAATCTTTTGATAAAAATAAAAATTAATTTTAAAAGGAGAAAAGAAAATGTGGATAAACAAATGAAACAAAATTGCCTGGTATTGTAACCCCAGGTGTAACCAGTTTATTTTCTTCCAGTTTTGTCTATACTTTAAAAAATAAGAAAAATTGAAAGGTATCACCCGCACCCCCAAGGAAAAAAAAAAGGTAAATACGTGAGGTGATGAATGTGTTAATTAACTTGGGGGAATTCTTTCACAAGGTATATCAAATCATCACATTGTACTATGAATATTGACTATCTTAACAATTTTGTCAGTTATACCTCAATAAAGCTAAAAAAAAAAAGAAAGTTTGAAAGAATAGTACAGCAAACACCTGTAAGCTATCACAGGTTTAACAGTTTTTAACATTTTTCCATATTTGCTTTGTATGTACTTATGTGTATGTGTGTGTGTATATATATATGTATATATATATAATTTTTTCTGAATCCTTTGAAACAAATTGCAGATATGACAGTTCACCCTTAACTACTACTACTAGCTAATTACTGCTAAGCATGCATCTCTTACGAGTGACAGTGTCCTACATACCACAATACCATTATCATATGTAAGAAAATTAACACTAATTTCCTAGTATCATTTAAGTAATAATTTGAGTTTCCCCAATTGACCCCAAAATGTCTTTTATAGTTAGGGTTTTTTCTTATATGCATTTTGTTCTTTTGAACCAAGATCTAACCAGAGTTTATGCGTTACATTTGGTTATTACGTCTCTTTAGTCCAGTACCCCACCTTTATTTTCGTGACATTGAATTTTTGAAGACTGTAACAGTTGTCTTGTAGAATGCCCATATACTCATATATATATGTGTGTGTGCATATATATATGTATATATATATATATACATATATGTATGTATGTAAATAATTTCTTTTTTTTGCCGCACCACGCGGCATGCAGGATCTTAGTCCCCTACCAGGAATCGAACCCGTGACCTGCGCCTCCTGCAGTGGAAGCATGAAGTCTTAATCACTGGACTGCCAGGGAAGTCCCAGCACATATATTTTTTAAAATAACGAAAGTGAACTTAACATTGGACATATTTTTGAAACTTCTGCTTTTTCACTTTAAAGTATTTTATGACTGTCTTTATAAGTTCACATTTTCGTTCGTACATTCAGGGGTCTTCATAACCTGAGCTTAATATGCTTTTTCAGATTTCTGTCACTGCTCTCCAGCACCATCTTTTCCTCTCCTGAACTATCTGCCATGGTGTCCAGTCATCCTCTCTACTTTTATTCATTATCCAGCATTAGTCCAACACAGTTAGCTCATATGCTTCCCTCACTTGAAATACCTTTGCTTATTTAAGTCATAGAATTTTACAATTTGTTGAGCAGTGTAAATTTTGTAGGGCATAAGGCTGGCCTTCAAGTCCTAACTATGTGACTGACAAGCTGTATGACTTTGATAAGTCATTTCCTTTCTGAGACTAAGTTTCCTCAGCTGTAAAATGAGGGGTCAAGTTAAATGTCATTGAATAGCCCATAATTATCAAGGGATAAGTATTGTAGAAAAGTAAGTATTAGAGTTTAGAAGCAGAGGTATGTTGCTGTTGGCTGGTATGTGTCATGTATGTGATTGAATTTAAGCTGAATGGTCGTGAAGCCCAAGTAAAATAATTTATGTGAAAAGTTCTGAAAAAACGTTATATAAATGTAATGTATTTTAACAAACAAAACAGCAGGGTTCTTTGGGTGAGTGGGTGGGGATGTTCTGGGATGCTGATGGTGTAATCATTACAGTATTTTAAAGAGTTTCTTAGAACTTCAGGTGCCCTAATAGTACTACTTAAAACTTTAAAATTGATACTACTCAGTGCTTTCCTAGGCGAGGATAATTATGGATCTGATATCTTCTCTTGTTCTTACAGCTCTATTATCAAGTCCTAAATTTTGGAATGATTGTCTCCTCGGCACTAATGATCTGGAAGGGGTTAATGGTCATAACTGGAAGTGAAAGTCCAATTGTAGTGGTGCTCAGGTAACAGTTTTTCTTTTCAAGGCATGGAATTGCATGGCATTACTTGGGAGAAAAATTGAAATGTTTAATAACTGATGTATCATTCCTTTAGACACTACTCTTTCCCAGAAGACGGCCTGGAAGAAAATTTGTTAGTCTTTCTCACTTGTGAGAAATTCTAAACCTTGTTAGGCACTTTCCATTCAGATCCCAAAGGGCTCATGACTTTTCTATGAAATGTTTATGTGAGCTTTATTTTTGGCACATCTGTTAAGAAAGTATTTCGGTATACTTTATTTTCCTGAAATCCTTCTGTCTTCTTACATTCTTTACTTTGGAATATCAGGAAATTTAATTTACAAGATTTACAAGATTATATATCATCTTTACAAATTAAGAATTTTTCTACAGCATGTTTTCAGTGTCAGTATAGAAGCATCACTAATTATTTCCATGTTTCCTGCTGACCTTTAAATATCACTTCTAAATAGACTTCAGGAATTCTGAGTATATTAATGCCATCTCTTAAAGTGACAAATAGTACTGACTTTTTTTTCTCCACTGTCTTCCTTCCCTATCCTTGTACTCATACTCTTAGGGATTTAAAAACCTAATTTAGCAATTCATTTTTGGAGAATTACCACTTGGTGATTTAATTGAATCATTGTAGTTCTGTCTTATTTGGGGCTTAATTATGTAAGCTATCTCAAGTCTTTTCTGGAGATAATGGAGTATAACTATAAAATAAATTGAATCATTAACATTACCTAAAGTCTAGATAATAGTACATTATTCTTAACAAGATGAACTTGACTCTTTCATTGTCATACTAGGATATGCTTCCAGCAACAAGTGGTTGGAAGCACTGGGTGCCCAGTATCTTACTCCTCCCTTACTCATACCCATACCCTCGGTCTGAATTTATTAGTAATCAAATGCAACTGTGATTTTAGAGATACAATGAAATGTATGGAGTTTATTACCTGGGAAAACATTTAATGTACTATTCTAGGGGTATAGAGACTTGGGTCTCTAGCTTTTTCATTGTCTAACTACAGCCTTGGGCAAGTCATTTATAGACTGAACCATAGTTTCCTCATCTGTAAAATGAAGACTAGACCTAGATGATGTCAGAAGACTTTTCCAGTTTTAAAATTATGTGGCCGTAAGTTCCCAGTCTTGAACTCAGTGGAGAGCTTCAATTTGTGAAGTGTTCAAACACTAACAGAAGGAGAAGCCACACTAATTGGCACTGTGGGGAAAAGCTGTAGAGAGAAGGCCCAGGGAGGCTTCTTTTGAAGATTCTTCTGGAATTATTTCAGAGTGAGTTCTGTTCAGTGGAGATGTTTAAGTACAATCTAATGACCTTTAAACTGGGAATGATGGTGGGAGGGAGGGAGACGCAAGAGGGAAGAGATATGGGAACATATGTATGTGTATAACTGATTCACTTTGTTATAAAGCAGAAACTAACACACCATTGTAAAGTAATTATACCCCAATAAAGATGTTAGTTAAAAAAAAAAAAAAAAACTGGGAATGATGGAGTGAAGAGGAGATTAGACTAAGCACCTGTGGAACATTTTGGTGGTCCTGAAAATATCAGTTGGGGCTTAAAAGGAGTGTTTGGATAAGTTATTTGGTAGCTAGGTTATTTGTATACTAAACTTTTCTGATTGCTGGTTTGGAATAAAGAAAAAAAATGAAAAGAGACAGGTCATATTAGAAGAGAATCTGGTCAAGACTGGAGGGAGTAGTCATTAGAGAAAGGTAATTTATGTGATTGGGTGTTATTTATGTGATTTCATAAAACTTCAAGGAATATAATTTTTACCTGGAACCAAATGTGCCTCAGAGGACTCAGGCCAACTGAGAATCCACTTTTAGGACTTTCGTGAAACCACTGGGGATAAAGACAAAAATACTTTCTTATTATTTATTTTATTAACTGAAGTTTCAGGGAACATTGAAAACTGATTTTTTCCCCCCTTTGTGAAGCTGAAGTCAGTTTAATTTATTTTTATTTTTATTTATTTATGGCCAAGCCGCGCAGCTTGCGGGATTTTAGTTCCCCCACCAGGGATCGAACCCGGGCCCTCTGCAGTTGAAGTGCGGAGTCCTAATTGGTGGACCGCCAGGGAATTCCCCAGTTTAATTTATATATAAATTATTTATATATAACTTCTTATAAAATTGATCATGATTGATGTATTAAATTTGAAAGTATAGTTTAATCAGATAACAGTAAGATGTTTATCAATAATTTATTTAATTTTTTAAAAGTTTCCCCTGGTTATTTCTTTAATGATCCTCTTACCACATGCTTTTATCTGTTTTTAATTGCCATCTGTATCTGAATTATTATTATTATTATTTTTTTTGCGGTACGTGGGCATCTCACTGTTGTGGCCTCTCCTGTTGCGGAGCACAGGCTCCGGAGGCGCAGGCTCAGCGGCCATGGCTCACGGGCCTAGCCGCTCCGCGGCATGTGGGATCTTCCCAGACCAGGGCACGAACCCGTGTCCCCTGCATCGGCAGGCGGACTCTCAACCACTGTGCCACCAGGGAAATCCTGTATCTGAATTTTTAAATCTTTTTTTTTTTTCTAATCCAACTTTATTCCCTGAATCTACACTCTTGTTTTCATCCTACACTAACATCTCTATCTGGATGTTGACCAGGCATTTGAAACTCCACCTAATAAAAGTAAAATTCATCTCCTTTTCCCAAAAACCTGTTCTTCTTCCTCCTATTTCTGTGACTATCACAGCCATCTGCTCAGTTGCCAGTGTTAAAAACCTAGGAGTCATTCTTGATCCCCTCTTCTGTCATAGCCAGTTGGCCATCGAATTTGTTATTATCCCTCTCTCTATTCTACCCTTTTTTAGCTGTCCTCCCTGCTGTTATTCTATTTCAAGCCCTCATTTCCTGCCTGGGCTGTTGTAACAACCTTTAAAAAAATGCTTTTATAATCAGAAAAAAGTTAATATACTTTCATTATATGAAATGTTGAAATTACAGAAAAAATCTAGATGAAACTAAGTCACCCATAGTTCTGGGATATAATCACTATTAACATTTTAGTCTGTTTTTTCATGTATATTATTTCTTACATAATTGAGGTAATTCTGTATGTGTATCCTTTTCTCAATCTTTTCCCCTTATCATTCTCCAGTGTCCATGTTTTTAATAACACTTTTAATAATTACCAAGTATTCACTAGTAAGTAATAGCCTGGACAACTGGTCTCCCAATTTACCTTCTCATCTTTTTCAGTTTACTCATCAATTCAATAAATATTTGAATGTCTTCTATGTACTCTGTAGTTTCTGAAGTGATGTTTCTTAAATGCAAATATGATAATGATACTCTCTGCTAAAATTCTAGAGTATCTCAGAAGCAGTTTAGCACAGTGAGAGTGAACCTCCTTGGTTCAAATCTCACCTTTATCATTTTTTTAATTTACAACTCTAGGCCATTCTAAGCCTCAGTCTCCTTATCTATAAAGTTGGGATAATAATAGTACCTACATCATAGAGTTGTTCTGAAGATAGTTTTAAAAAAAAAGAACTCTTAAAATTGGCACTCTGCATATAATAAGTGCTCGATAAAGATGAGTCATTCACCCAGAACAACTCAGCTTTTATCTATTTCATTTATATCATTTTCAAGCAAGGTTTTATTTGAACAAAGGATGTCACTGATTTTAAAAAAGAGCCAAAATAAAAACTTGAAAATTTCATGTCTAGAATACCTTCTGTAATATTTTCACCAAACACATGTTCTATCTTTTGTCTGAACACCTTCTGAGAAAGGGAACTCATTGCCCCAAGAGGAACCTAAACAAAACTTTTAAGAATAAACGTGTACTGAAAATTCATATTTCTAGTGGTTCCCGAATTTTGCTCATATTAGAATCACTTGGGATCTTTACAGAATACTGATGCCAGCTTCTCTCATCCACAGACATTCTGATTTAAGTGGTTTGAGATATGACCTGAGCGTGGGGACTTTTAAGTTTCTCAGGTGATTCTTGTGTGCACCAAAGTTTGGGAACCACTGCCATATTCCCTTATGTATGTAGAGGGACCAGAGTCTTCAAACAGAAGTGTTTGGACTTTGTCATTTTTGCCGTATTGAATTTTTTTCCTTGTCTTCTGTTTTTTCTTACTAAATTTATTGTTGATGAAAACTGGAGCTTGAGTTTCTGAAAACAATACTGATGGGCTACTTCTTTATAGAAAGAAAAGTTTCATTAATTAGTGCAAATATCTTAGGACCTTTGAAGAACTTGGTATAAGGTAGAACAGGTGAAAGGTAAGAAGACACTCTAGAAGTTTGTCATCCGTAATTACCATGGAATTGAATTCTTTGCTTGTTTCTGAAATTCTTAGGCAAAAATCTCTGGTCTTGTCCTTGGTTTTGTTTCTTGTTTCTCTTTTTTAAATAAATAAATTGATAGCGCAAGCATTATCTCTGTCGCTGACTGTTCTTTGACTTGATGAGCTGTTTTCCTTCTTGTTGGGTTGAAACCATAAAGTCATCTTGGTCTGTATCTTTATAAATGTCAGGAAAAGATGATCCAGTTCTCATCTGAATATCTTTAGCGTTTTCAGATGAAGTGAGAATAAGGACAGTGATTATAAAGTTCACTCTTTTATATATTGTTTGTCACTTGAAGTTTTAAAAGGTTAAAGAATTAGTAACATTGCCCTTTTCAAAATTTAAGCTCCTTTGAATAGTAATGGTTGAAATGGAACTAGTTATGAAGGCTATTAACTAAAGGAAACCTGTAGTATAACTAGTCTGAGGAAACCATATTTGGAGGACAATACACATTTTATGTTGATATATTTGTTAAGATATTAAGTATATTCCAAAGGTGATACTTCTAATTGTTTGTTGCATATCTAACTTTGAAAGTAAATTTAATCTCAGGCTTTCTTTTGCTATTATATTCTTCTTTCCCTCCCAGTGGCAGCATGGAACCTGCATTTCATAGAGGAGATCTTCTCTTTCTAACAAATCGAGTTGAAGATCCCATACGAGTGGGAGAAATTGTTGTTTTTAGGATAGAAGGAAGAGAGATTCCTATAGTTCACCGAGTCTTGAAGATTCATGAAAAGTATGTGCAAACTATATCTTCTCTATTTTAAAACATTTTTATGTTTTAGTGTTTGCAGCATTTAATTTTGATAGCCTAAAGATTAAGAAAGGGTGGGGAACTCCTAGGTCCTTCTTCCAGTCCATTTTTATGAATGTCTGAAGGTTTGGTGAACATTTGGAAGACTAAATACTTACTTAGTAATTCATTTTTCCCTGAAGGCTTTTCTGGAGGGTTTTCTTGGTTCCCTTCCACTTCCCAACCAGATCAGTAACCCTGTTTGTATATAGCTCCAGAAAAAACATGACACAAAGGTTGATCCCAAATAGAATCTTCTGATATAATGGACGAGGTAGCCCTAGCCTTTCAAAAACAAATCTTTAAGGCAATCTCACAGATATTTTAAATAAGAATAAGTTTGTCAACTTTTTCAAATTCCAAAGAAAATTTCTGAAATCTAAGTTATTCTTGTAAATATAGACTCTTGCGTTTTAGAATTGAAAAGGATATATGTAAAACCTTGAGAATCCCCTGGTGTGGAGGAGGGACATAACGATGAGCAAAAAATGTCACCTCTCTGGGTCTCAGTTTCCCTGTCTGTAGTAGAAAGAGGTTCAGGAAGATGAACTATAAGATCTCTGGGTTCAATATTTTAAGATAACTTCAAATGGAGTATAATCTGTAAAAATTTTGGATCCCTCTGTTGTATACCTGAAAACTAATATAATATTGTAAATCAACTATACCTCAATAAAAAATAATAATAAAGTATGCAGAAAAAAAAAAAAAGATCTCTGGGCTCTAAGCCTATGCTTCCCTGTGCAGCTACATATTCCTCACCCCCTCGATTCCAAGTCTGTAATATTTCTAGTTAAGGAAAACTTTCAGAAGGAAGGAAAGAAAGAAATGAAGGAAAAGGGAGTGTCCTGGAGGACATACAGAGGGAAGTAAAACAGTGGGAGTGATGTAGGTTCTTGAGTATGAGGAAGCCCTAAACAGATACTACCTCATGTTTACCACCCTCTCAAGTGGTTTACATTCTCC
This sequence comes from Delphinus delphis, assembly GCF_949987515.2. Classification (NCBI taxonomy): domain Eukaryota; kingdom Metazoa; phylum Chordata; class Mammalia; order Artiodactyla; family Delphinidae; genus Delphinus; species Delphinus delphis. The sequence continues at coordinate 105,451,007 of NC_082684.1, forward strand.
ACTTCCAGAAGAGGGAATTGACAACTGTTTTTTTGAAAAATCCCTGTAAACATTCTAGCTTAGAAGAGTTCTTTCTTCACTGATAAAATAAAGATCTTGGGCTTCCCTGGTGGTGCAGTGGTTGAGAGTCCACCTGCCGATGCAGGGGACGTGGGTTCGTGCCCTGGTCCGGGAAGATCCCACGTGCTGTGGAGCGGCTGGGCCCGTGAGCCATGGCCACTGAGCCTGCATGTCTGGAGCCTGTGCTCCGCAATGGGAGAGGCCACAGCAGTGAGAGGCCTGCGTACTGCAAAAAAAATCAATCAATCAATCAATAAAATAAATAAAGACCTTACTGCTCTTTTTTTTCCATACTTCAGTATATTGGAAGATTATAATTTTTATATTGCATTCTATTAGTGACTAGGAAGGAATAACTTAGTTTTCTTTAATTTTACTTTTATTTATTGTGAAGGTTTATTCAGTACAGGTAGTGTTTTCCACATTCTCAAAGTATATTTGTGTTGTTTGTTCTCAGCACTACCTGTTGTGAACAAATCAAAACCAACTTTCCCCTGAATTTATCAGAAAAAAATCACGCCCTGCTTTGGGTAGAGCAGAAGTTGTCCATTTTTATGTGTGATCTTTTGACATTGAGTTATTTATTTATTTATTTTAGAATAGGTTTTTATTTATTTATATTTATTTTTGGCTGCGTTGGGTCTTCGTTGCTGCGCATGGGCTTTCTCTAGTTGCAGCGAGCGGGAGCTACTCTTCGTTGTGGTGCAAGTGCTTCTCGTTGCGGTGGCTTCTCTTGTTGTGGAGCACCAGCTCTAGGCGCACGGGCTTCAGTAGTTGTGGCAGATGAGCTCAGTAGTTGTGGCTTGTGGGCTCTAGAGCGCAGGCTCAGTAGTTGTGGTGAACGGGCTTAGTTGCTCCGTGGCATGTGGGATCTTCCCAGACCAGGGCTCAAACCCGTGTCCCCTGCATTGGCAGGTGGATTCTTAACCACTGTGCCACCAGGGAAGTCCCAAGTTTTTTATTTTAAAACAGTTATCTTATTTCAGGACAGGTTCACTGACAGATATATCAATTACAGATTCCTTAAATTTAACAGAATTGTGAACATTTTAAACTGTATGGTGTTTGTAATCTGATGTTATTGGTCATTTACTTTAAACATTTGAGATGCCTTCAATTAGCAGGCCTGTTTAAATAACAGATCCTATTAATCTTCTGAAGTTTCAAATTTCCTTTTTTGGGGTGGGGGAAAGACTAAAATACCTGGTTGTAATAATCATTTGATTTAATAGTATTAACATTGTTCTTAACTATGGGACCAAATGACAACCAAAATGGATTAAGTTTTTTTTTTTTTTTGCGGTATGCGGGCGTCTCACTGTTGTGGCCTCTCCCATTGTGGAGCACAGGCTCCAGATGCACAGACTCAGCGGCCATGGCTCACGGGCCCAGCCGCTCCGCGGCATGTGGGATCTCCCCGGACCAGGGCACGAACCCGTGTCCCCTGCATCGGCAGGCAGACTGTCAACCACTGCGCCACCAGGGAAGCCCTGGATTAAGTTTTTGTAGTAAATGTGTCCTGAACGTTTTCAAGCTGGTTTTTGCACTGTTAACACGTTTCTGTCATCTGAACCTTGTTTTAAGAAATGAAATCCTGAGCTTTAAGAATAGAGGTAGGAAAAAAAAAAAATAGAGGTAGGAATTGTTCAGCTAACCTCTCTCTTGTCTCATTCCTCCTTCTCCATCTACTTTTTTTTAATATAAATTTGTTTATTTATTTATTTTTGGCTGTGTTGGATCTTCATTTCTGTGTGAAGGCTTTCTCTAGTTGCAGCGAGCGGGGGCCACTCTTCATCGCGGTGCGCGGGCCTCTCACTGTCGTGGCCTCTCTTGTTGTGGAGCACAAGCTCCAGACGCACAGGCTCAGTAGTTGTGGCTCATGGGCCTAGTTGCTCTGTGGCATGTGGGATCTTCCCAGACCAGGGCTCAAACCTGTGTCCCCTGCATTGGCAGGCAAATTCTCAACCACTGTGCCACCAGGGAAGCCCTACTCTTTTTTCTAATAAATTTTACTTATTTATTTAATTTTTTTTTTTTGGAACCTGGACAGGGACTTGAACCCTGGGCCCTCAGATTAAAAGTTCCATCTGCTTCTTATGTAAATTTGTAAATATAACATAAAACTTTTTTTTCATGTATTGAATCTCCATCTTATGAACATTCTTATTACATTATTATTCTTAACACATGATGCTGTGTGAAATTGGAAAATACAAAATTGCCTGTAATCCTAGCATCCAGAGACAAAATGTTAAGTTGGGGGTCATTTTCTTTTTGTCTTATAAACATACGTTTTCCTCCCCGTGCAACACTGGGATCTGCTCAATAACTACCTTTTTTTTTTTTTAACATCTTTATTGGAGTATAATTGCTTTACAATGTTGTGTTAGTTTTTGCTGTATAACAAAGTGAATCACCTATATGTATACATATATCCCCATATCCCCTCCCTGTTGCACCTCCCTCCCACCCTCCCTATCCCATCCCTATAGGTGGTCACAAAGCACTGAGCTGATCTCCCTGTGCTATGCAGCTGCTTCCCCCTAGCTGTTTTACATTTGGTAGTGTATATATGTCAGTGCTACTCTCTCACTTCATCCCAGCTTACCCTTCCCCGTCCCCGTGTCCTCAAGTCCATTCTCTATGTCTGCATCTTTATTCCTGTCTTGCCCCTAGCTTCATCAGAACCATTTTATTTTTTATTTTTTGGTTCCATATATATGTGTTAGCGTACGGTATTTGTTTTTCTTTCTGACTTACTTCACTCTGTATGACAGACCCTAGGTCCATCTACCTCACTACAAATAACTCAATTTCGTTTCTTTTTATGGCTGAGTAATATTCTGTTGTATATATGTGCCACATCTTCTTTATCCATTAATCTGTCGATGGACACTTAGGTTGCTTCCATGTCCTGGCTATTGTAAATAATGCTGCAATGAACATGTGGTCCATGCTTCTTTTTGAATTACGGTTTTCTCAGGGTATATGCCCAGTAGTGGGATTGCTGGGTCATATGGTAGTTCTATTTTTAGTTTTTTAAGGAACCTCCGTACTATTCTCCATAGTGGCTGTATCAATATACATTCCCACCAACAGTGCAAGAGGGTTCCCTTTTCTCCACACCCTCTCCAGCATTTATTGTTTGTAGATTTTTTGATGATGGCCATTCTGACCCGGTGTGAGGTGATACCTCATTGTAGTTTTGATTTGCATTTCTCTAATGATTAGTGATGTTGAACATCCTTTCATGTGTTTGTCGGCAGTCTGTATATCTTCTTTGGAGAAATGTCTCTTTAGGTCTTCTGCCCATTTTTGGATTGGGCTGTTTGTTTTTTTGGTATTGAGCTGCATGAGCTGCTTGTATATTTTGGAGATTACTTCTTTGTCATTTGCTTCGTTTGCAAATATTTTCTCCCATTCTTAGGGTTGTCTTTTCGTCTTGTTTATGGTTTCCTTTGCTGTGCAAAAGCTTTTAAGTTTCATTAGGTCCCATTTGTTTATTTTTGTTTTTATTTCCCTTACTTTAGGAGGTGAGTCAAAAAAGATCTTGCTGTGATTTATGTCATAGCGTGTTCTGCCTATGTTTTCCTCTAAGAGTTTTATTTATGGGACTCTGCACTTCCTGGACTTGATTTACTGTTTCCTCTCCCATGTTAGGGAAGTTTTCAACTATAATCTCTTCAAATATTTTCTCAGACCCTTTTTTTCCTCTTCTTCTTCTGGGACCCCCTATAATTCCAATGTTGGTGCAACTAATGTTGTCCCAGAGGTCTCTGAGACTGTCCTCAGTTCTTTTCATTCTTTTTTCTTTATTCTGCTCTGTGGTAGTTATTTCCACTATTTTATCTTCCAGGTCACTTGTCTGTTCTTCTGCCTCAGTTATTCTGCTATTGATTCCTTCTAGAGAATTTTTTTATTTCATTTATTGTGTTGTTCATCATTGTTTGTTTGCTCTTTAGTTCTTCTAGATCCTTGTTAAATGTTTCTTATATTTTCTCCATTCTATTTCCAAGATTTTGGATCATCTTTACTATCATTTCTCTGAATTTTTTATCAGGTAGACTGCCTATTTCCTCTTCATTTGTTTGTTCTGGTGGGTTTTTACCTTGCTCCTTCGTCTGCTGCATATTTCTCTGTCTTCTCATTTTGTTTAACTTACTGTGTTTGGGGTCTCCTTTTCGCAGGCTGTAGGTTCATAGTTCCCGTTGTTTTTGGTGTCTGCCTCCAGTGGGTAAGGTTGGTTCAGTGGCTTGTGTAGGCTTCCTGGTGGAGGGGACTGGTGCCTGTGTTTTGGTGGGTGGGGCTGGATCTTGTCTTTCTGGTGGACAGGGCCACATCCAGTGGTGTGTTTTGGGGTGTCTGTGAACTTAGTATGATTTTAGGCAGCCTCTCTGCTAATTGGTGGGGCTGTGTTCCTGTCCTGCTAGTTGTTTGGCATGGGGCGTCCAGCACTGGAGTTTGCTGGCCGTTGGGTGGAGCTGGGTTTTAGCATTGAGATGAAGGTCTCTGGGAGAGCTCTTGCTGATTGATATTACATGGGACTGGGAGGTCTCCGGTGGTCCAATGTCCTGAACTTGGTTCTCCCACCTCAGAGGCTCAGGCGTGACACCAGGCCGGAGCACCAGGACCCTGTCAGCTGCACGGCATTGCGTTGACTGGCTCTCCATCACCGTGACCATGGCAGGCAAGGTTTGTGGGCACGACTTCAGCTACCTGGGAAAAGCTCTGATATGACATCAGAACTTATTTCTGCAACTATCTGGAAAAATCCATACTTGACTTTTTCCCATCTTCTCCAGCTGTAGAATATCTGCCCTCCAAGCAGCACATAACCTAAACAATGAGATGTTTGCCTCAGTTGTTTCCCAGAAACTTGGAGTCAGCTGTGTCCTCAGTACTATTTTGTAACATGATTATCTCATGAGCATATGGTAGAATATACCTGGTATTACCACATATGCAAAGAATTCCTGAACTAAAAGATGACCTTGCCAAGTACTACTTAATACGATGGTACTAGGTCCATGAATTTGAATCTGTTCTTTGTGCCCAGTGTAGTTCATCTAGTCCTGCCTGTTATCCACGTGAGACTAATTTTGTGTCCTGAGCTATCTGACTAGGCAATGGAAAAGTGCACGTTATCAAGGGCTTCTCTCTAGTGCACTACTGAGCTCAGGAAAAATTCCCTTAACAGAAACATTAAGTAATTTCCGATATTTGGGGACAATAGGAAATTGTGAGAAAGTGGTTGGCATTGGAGTTTTTGTTTTTGTTTGGAGATTGTGTTACCCCTTAATCATTTTATCTTTTTAAAAATTATTTTATTTGTTTTTTTAAACTAAACGTGTTACAAGATATTAAATATAGTTCCCTGTGCTATACTGTAGGTCCTTGTTGTTTATCTATTTTATACGTAGTAGTGTATATCTGTTAATCCCAAATTCCCAATTTATCCCTACCCCCTGGCATTGTTATTTAAAAAAAAAAAAAAAAGACTTAACCACCTCCTGCACTGATTATAGTTAATACTGTATTTTTAATTAAGTAAAAGAAGGAGGGCTATGAGATATGCATGCAGAAAGGTTATATGTACTGTGGCAAACAGCAAAAAACATCTTCTTTGAATCCTTCTCTCCCCTTGCCTATTTTTTGCTTTCCATTTTCTTCCAAAATGGACGAGTTAGGAAAGCAGAGATAGTGAAGTTTGTTTTTTAATTTAAAAGGTGAGATAGCTATTAAATGTTTATCAGTTGACTTAATTTTCATGGATAGCTCCTCGTATTAGCCTGTTAGTCAGCAATTCGTAATACTTACATTTTTCCCACATATAAACTCTTACTTTATCTTATTGTATAGCCTACTCTAATATGTATTTAGTAAGTTCAGCCTATAGGTAGTATTATAATTTGATGATATTGAATACTGGCATGTGATCAAGTATTTAGAAGGAGAATTCTCCATTGGGGTGACTTAGTCCTTTGCTTTGCTTTTTCTGTGCAGATAGCTACATTATTTTGCACCCATTTGGCTCTTGGGGTCTTACTTTATCTTATCTAAGTTATTTCCTCCCTCCTAACATCACAGTATTGTAATGGTTGAATTTTAAGTGCTTTGAGCTCCTTGGAGATAGATAATACTAAATATTTGGTCCCTATGCTAGCGAGGGAAAAGTCCCATATAAATGTGTTGTCAATCAGGATTCGGTGCTCGTGGGTTGTGAAGTGCTAGAATAGGTCTTCATAGTAGGCTTAATAGGAGCTGGTTGCCACCAGAGAATATTTCTTGCACTATTTTTTAAAATTTTTTTAAATTAATTAATTAATTGATTGATTAATTATTTTTGGCTGTGTTGGGTCTTCATTTCTGTGCGAGGGCTTTCTCTAGTTGGGGCAAGCGGGGGCCACTCTTCATTGTGGTGCACAGGCCTCTCACCATCGCGGCTTCTCTTGTTGCGGAGCACAGGCTCCAGACGCGCAGGCTCGGTAGTTGTGGCTCTTGGGCCTAGTTGCTCCGCGACATGTGGGATCTTCCCAGACTAGGGCTGGAACCCGTGTTCCCTGCATTGGCAGGCAGATTCTCAACTACTGCGCTACCAGGGAAGCCCTCTTGCACTATTAAGTAGATGAAGGAAACCTGTGCTTTTTCAAACAGCTATAGTGGGTCCTGATTACATCCCAGAGGGTGGGAAATTGTGTTTGTTTGTTTGTTTTGTTGACAAATTAGTCTTTGGGAATAGCTCAGATCTCTCGTAGCATCCCTTTCCTTTCCTGGGGAGTTTCCCATTTCCCAGCTTTTCTTTCCTCATACTTTACTTTTCTGCCTCTTTTCTTGGTGTTATTTCCTGGTTGAATGGACTCTTCTTCCTGCTGCTGCTGACTTTCACTCTGCAGCTAGCCCCCCCTTGGCACCTGTCCTCTTTTACCCTCCAGGATTTTTCAGACATTCTTTCACTTACTGAGTTGTCAGCTACAGATTATTTTTCTCTGTATATATTAGCATTTTTTCTAATTGGAATCTCATTTTTAATGAGACTGTTTGCACTTAACTGTTTTTGTTGTTGCAGCACCTCCCAATTTAGTTTTATCTGCAGATGATTTAGTGTCTAGTGAGCCATTTTCTGGCTTAGAATCTAGGTGGATATTAGTCAGTAGGAGTTAAAGCTATTTTTCTTCTTTCTAGTGTAGCTGTTAACCCAAGCTCACTTGAGTTAATTTTTTTTTTTTTTTTTTTTTTTTTGGTGGTACACGGGCCTCTCACTGTTGTGGCATCTCCCATTGCGGAGCACAGGCTCCGGACGCGCAGGCTCAGCGGCCATGGCTCACGGGCCCAGCTGCTCCATGGCATGTGGGATCTTCCCGGACCAGGGCACGAACCCGTGTCCCCTGCATCGGCAGGCGAACTCTCAACCACTGCGCCACCAGGGAAGCCCTTGAGTTAATTTTTTAAGATAGTCTTTATCAACTGTAAAATGCACTTTGCTTTCAGTTAAATTTTAAGATTACTAGAAGCCTCATGGTTCTTTAGTAGAATTAAATTAATAATTATCTGATCGAGTAGGATGATGTTTCTATAGACCCTGGCTTGTAAAAGTAGTGCATGTTTGTTGGAGAAAAAAAATGAGAAGCTAAAAGCCAGCTAAAAAAAAGCCATAGATAGCTGCTGTTTACACCTTGGTCTATCATTTTAGACCTTGTTTAATATTTTTCTTTTTTACTTTTTTTTTTCATATGGAGAATTTCTAACATGCACAAAAGTAGACAAAACAGTATAATGAACTTCCATGTACCAGTCACCTAGTTCCAATAATTATTAATCTATAGCCAATTCTGCCTACATTGCCACCTCTTCCCCTTCTCCTGCCTGTATTATTTTGAATTAAATCCTAGATATCATGTGGTATATATGTAAATATTTCAATAAATAGCTATAAAACATAACCAGTGAGCTTTTAAAGAGTATAACTGTAATTAACATTCTTACACCTAAAAACATGAACAATCATTCCTTTGTATCATTAAGTTTCCAATCTTTGTTCAAATTTCCAATTGTGTCTTAACTTTTTTTAACAATTTGTTTGAATCCAGATTCAAAGAAGGTCCTCAGTTGCAGTTGGTTGATATGGCTTTATAATGTCTTTTATTTAAATCTGTAAATTCCTTCTCTAACTTTCTTTGTCCCTTGCAATTTATTGGTTGAAGAAACTGGGTCATTCTGTAGTTTCCCACAGTCTTCGTTTGGAAGATTATATCCAAATGAAGTAGTTTAATGTGTTCCTTTGCGCTTTGTATTTCCAAAATTTGGTGGTTTGTGTTTATTTTAATATGAAAATGATATTATACTGTACATGCTATTTTGTAATATTTTTTCACTTAATAAAATTTGTATGATCTTCTGATGTCATTAAATTTTCTTCTGTATCACCGGCCTTAATGCTTCCATAGATTTCAACTCCTGTTAGACTTTGTTTGCTTCCAGTTTTTTCTTATTGTAAATAATATAGCTATGAACATCCTTTTAGCTAAATAAATAATTATTTTTATATTGGGAATGATGATAAAATGCCACAGTTCCACAGGAATTTTCAGTTAACATGAACAAATTTTGTACTTTCAAATGGCATGAAGGTATTTGGTGACTTGGGTTTCCCTTACTCTTTTAAGGCAAAATGGACATATCAAGTTTTTGACCAAAGGAGATAATAATGCAGTTGATGACCGAGGCCTCTATAAACAAGGACAACATTGGCTAGAGAAAAAAGATGTCGTGGGGAGAGCGAGGGGGTAAGTATAGAGGGGAGATTTACTGAAACATTGGCTCTCTCGATCATAGTGTCTGCTCATACACAATTGAATATAATGGCTTGGTCCTGGTTCGGCCAAATCACCTTGTGTCCTTTGAAAAAGTATGCTTCTTAAATTGCATCTGAAACTTCAGGTTTACTGCTCCAGAAGGGAGGATATGGGGTGCTATAAAAGAACAGAATATTAGTGATGAGGATGAATTAGAGTGACAATTTAAAAAATTCATTTGTCTGTTTAATTCATTTCAGAAATGTTACTGGGCACCTTCCATGTACTCTGACGTCTAATACTGTGCTAGGCTCTGGGGATCCAGAGCGGTATTAATCCTGCTTCTTGAAACTTACATTTCTTAAGTGTTTACTGAGTCAACAACTTAAAGTGTTCATCTAGATTAATTTCATCATGTTGATTTATTCCATATTGTTTTATTTCTAGTTTTGAGATTATTGAGGTCAAATGAAATTTAAAAGTTATATTAAGCCTGTTTATTTCAGATTTTATCAGGAGAACAGATCAGTGAAGGACAGGAATTGTAAGTTACTGGTATGAGGAAGTATGGGATTATTACTACCTTCATGTTATTAATACTATTAACAATAACTCACATTTATTAGGGCTTACTCTGTGCCAGAGACTCATTCTAAGTGCTTTCTTTACAAGTATTACCTCATTTTAACCTGAGAACAACCCTAATATTTCCATTCTACAGATGAGGAAACACAGACATGTTAGGTTGTTTATCTAAGTCACACTGATGATAGTAAGTGGCTGGCTGACTCCAGAGCCCAGCCTTTTTACCGTCATAGCAAGATTACTGGTATAACACTTCTGAGATGGGTAGCTGCTTGTTCTCACTCTTTAGATGCTACATGGCACTCTTATCCACTGTCAGAACACCTGCTCCTTCTAACCTAGAACAGACACTGTGGATTCAGTGATTCCACTAGTGAACAGTGGGGCTGAGGAGCTGTGTTCCCATAAAGAAATAAATTCAAGTTATTAAGTAAAAGCTGCCTTGGTTACAGCAGAAGAGATGTTCAGTTTGGGGCCAGAGAGATCGGATCAGAAAAAGCACCAATGTGTTTTGTCTTCAGCAGACCTGGTTTTTTGTGCACACCTCCAGTTCAAGGGAACTTGATTTCCTATGATGGAGCTAAACATACTTTTATAATTCAAATTAGATTATCAGTGCTTCTGAGAAGTGATAGTCCCCATTTCCCTCAGTTCCCAAGGTGCTGCTAATATCAGCCTCTTAGAGTCTTTTTGCTTTTCCTTTAATTGCAAATGTACAGATTCTTGTAGAAACATAAGGAAATAACAGTCATCAAAAAGCAGAGTCACTTCTTTCCTTTCAGTTCCTCCATAAATATTTAATTTTTTGGTTTGTGTTCTTTTAGCCGATATGTGTAAAGATGCAGATCTTAATGTATAAGTGTGTATACATAAACACATTTTGTGTACGGGGAGAGAATGGTCACACTGCTTATAACCTCTTTTTTATCCTCCAATGTTATTAGTATCTATAAATCAAAAGATTTATTTCCATATCATCATTTTCAAATCTGTATGCTACTCTACTGTGTGCAAAGACCATATTTTTATTTAGCCAAAATCTCCTATTGTCAGATGCCTTTGATTGTGAGCAGTGTTATGATGAGCATCCCTGTTACATATATCTCAGTGCCTCTGCCCAGTCATTTCTTCACAGTAAATTCTTATACTTGGAATGACCTGGTGAAACATAAGCATATTTTAAGGCTTTGGACAAATTTTGTTGTACAGTTTTATTTGTACTCCTCCCAGAGGGTCCCTTTATCTGGATCTTGATTCTTAGGTGTTTAGTGCAGCTCTGTCTGCTCATTCTGGCCCCCCGTTTGGGTAAAAAATGCATCATCCTATGGAAGGGTGGAGGAACCAGGCTTTCTTTTACTCAAGTAACTTGTCTTTTCTAAAGAATTTTTTAAAAGTCCCAAACTATGTACAGTGTTATTTCTAAAATCCCAGCATTGAAAGTTATAGGCCTTTTTCTGGCTATTAATTTTAAAAATGTTATAGTCTGGTACTCTCTTAATTAAATAACTTTGCATGAAGTATAAACATCTGGGACATGAACAGCAGGAGCACAGACTCTTAACTGTTACAAATTCACTTTCCGTTGATTATGTCACCACTTACCTTGACACATAATGAGGCACATCATCTCCTTTTGTGAAAATTGTGTTTATAAAATGCTAAACTATATTTCAGAGTCAGACTGTACCCAAACCTTGGAATTTTTTTTTTTTCAAACAGCTGCACACTAAAAAATTTTACACTGAAGCCTAAAGCCCTAAATAAAAACAAATTTAAACAATTTTTTATTGAAATATAATTCACATATATTAGGATATAAAATTTACCCTTTTAAAGTGTACAGTACAGCGAGTTTTATTATATTCACAAAGTTGTAAAACCGTCACCACTGTTTAATTCCAGAACATTTCCTCACCCCAAAAAGAGAACTTGGTACTGATTTGCAGTCACTCCGCATCCCCTTCTCCCTGCAGCCCCTGGCAACCACTAATCTACTTCCTGTCTCTATGGATTGCCTGTTCTGGACATTTTATATAAACAGAATCTTACAATATGTGGTCTTACAATATGTCCGGCTTCTTTCACCTAGCGTAATGTTTTCAAGGTTCATTCATGTTATAGCATGTAATAAAACACTTTTAGAAAGTGAAACTAATACTGAACCAAGTAAGAATAGGGGTGATTCTTTCTAAATTCAGGTAGTTGAAAAACACAAGAGAACCTGTTAGTCAAAGACAAGTAGAAAGCAACAGGAAAAGAGGACGAAAACCTGGCAGAAGATCAGGGAATAGAGAAATATTGACAGCGAAAAGAAGAATAAAAGTAAAGGAAGGAGCAGAGTAATTGAGCTCTCTGTTGACTGAAATCAGTTTTATGGAGGAGGCTTTTATTTATTTATTTAATTTTTTTTTGGTCTGCATCTGGTCTTAGTTGTGGCGCACAGGACCTTTGTTGCCACGTGCGGGATCTTCAGTTGTGGCATTCGAATTCTTAGTTGCGGCATACATGTGGCATCCAGTTCCCTGACCAGGGATTGAACCCAGGCCCTCTGCATTGGGAGCATAGAGTCTTAGCCACTGGACCACCAGGGAAATCCTGGAGGAGTCTTTTACAATGTACTTTTTACTTAGCTTGAAACAGACTGTTCCGGGATAGAAACAATGCTCCTTTTTAAGGCAGCTACTGGGGTCCAAACTTCCCAGATGTAGATCCCTTTTGACATCTGACAGATTATTTTCACCCAGAGCATCAGCAGATAGTTCTTCCTTCTGAGGCTCCTTTCTTGGCAGCACCTTTGATTCCAAGAACTCCCAGGGACACGTATTTACCCCTACTGTACCTTCTAGATGTTAACTTGCCACAGGCTGGTGTTGAGGTTGGCTTTGTGGATGGCATTTGTTTTACTTATTTTAAACCTCTGCTTATTATCAACTCTGCTTTAGCAGAGTTTATCTGAACTCAGTAGGAAAAAAGTGCAACTGATTTGAATTTAAGATGACTGATGATAGCAGCATCATGCACTTGATTAGCGACTCTTGACTGTCTGTGTCCATGGAGGAAAACAGTAGTATAGGTAATTAAATCTTTTGTTTGACTTTGGACTGCCTGTCATATTCTGGCAACCTTATGTTTTGCTTCTATTACTCCTAAAGATCAAGTTGCTTCTATTTCACACTTACGGTGGGCAAGGAAAAACCACCGTAGGGGGGGAATATGTTTCCATGGATAACCCATAAGCAGACTATGTGATCATTGTGCTTCTTTGAGCATAGATATCATTGTATGGAGGTAACAGTGAAAGTCTCTACCCATGAGCATGGCTGCTGATTGATCATCAGGCCAGAATTAGCAGTCTGATGTTGTTTTATTTATTTAAAACAGAATTTTTTTTTTTAGATTTTTATTTTCTTATTTTTGGCTGTGTTGGGTCTTCATTGCTATGCATGGGCCTTCTCTAGTTGCGGTGAGCGGGGGCTACTCTTCGTTGCGGTGCGCAGTCTTCTCACTGCAGTGGCTTGTCTTGTTGCGGAGCGCGGGCTCCAGGTGCGCGGGCTTCAGTAGTTGTGGCACACAGGCTCAGTAGTTGTGGCTTGTGGGCTCTAGAGCACAGGCTCAGTAGTTGTGGTGAACGGGCTTAGTTGCTCCACGGCATGTGGGATCTTCCCAGACCAGGGCTCAAACCCGTGTCCCCCTGCATTGGCAGGCGGATTCTTAACCACTGTGCCACCAGGGAAGCCCCTGATGTTGTTTTAATAGAAGTCACAGATGCTTTTATAGCTTTTAATCTGCATTTTACTGTAAGGCATTTGCCTTTATGTTCTTAAATTTAGACGATTTTCCTTCTGAAGGACTGGAAACTGTTGCTTTTATGAAGATGTTATAAGTGAGACAAAAGAAATAGAGTTGTTGCATTAAAAAGAAAAAATATGTGTATTAAAAATATAGAAAACCTTTATCTACCCTCCTAGAGCTTAGCTAGGCCATTCTGTAGTGACTGTTACTTTTCAGCTCTTAGAGGTCCCACAGGTTGAAAATAAAGCATGGACCCTAAAAGGGAATATGATTTGTCACCACATGCCTGTTCCATATATCTTGCTTGCTAGAACTGTGCTTCTTGTACTTTAATGTGCAGAAGCGTCATTTGGGCCCGACCTTCCAGAGGTGCTCTGACTCAATAAATCTGGGAAGATAGAGCAATCTGCACTTTTAAAAAAATATATTTATTTATTTTTGGCTGCGTTAGGTCTTCGTTGCTGCATGCAGGCTTTCTCTAGTTGCAGCAAGTGGGGGCTACTCTTCGTTGCAGTGCACGGGCTTCTCTTTGTGGTGGCTTCTCTTGTTGAGGAGCACGGGCTCTAGGAGTGTGGGCTTCAGTAGTTGTGTCTCGCGGGCACTAGAGCGCAGGTTCAGTAGTTGTAGTGCACAGGCTTAGTTGCTCTGCGGCATGTGGGATCTTCCTGGACCAGGGCTCAAGCCCGTGTACCCTGCATTGGCAGGCGGATTCTTAACCACTATGCCACCGGGCAAGTCCGTAATCTGCATTTTTTTTTTTTTTTTTTTGCGGTACATGGGCCTCTCACTGTTGTGGCCTCTCCCGTTGCGGAGCACAGGCTCCGGACATGCAGGCTCAGCGGCCATGGCTCACAGGCCTAGCCGCTCCGTGGCATGTGGGATCTTCCCGGACTGGGGCACGAACCCATGTCCTCTGCATCGGCAGGCGGACTCTCAACCACTGCGCCACCAGGGAAGCCCCGCAATCTGCATTTTTAATGAGCTGTCCAAGTGATTCTCACAATGGAGGTGTAGGTTTTAAGAAACATCAACTTATGCGAATGGGAGTTTGGGGATGGGGAGAGAGAGATGAGTCTGGGTAGTGCTGCCAGAGGGAGAGGGGCAGGATGGGGTGAGGACAGGAGACGGGAAGTAAGAGAGCTCTTAAAAGGAAGTAAAATGCACCAAAGACAAAGCTTCTGTTTTTCAAGATTGCCAAATCCTCTGATGGTTAGAGGTGTTATATAGGAGGTAATTTCTGTTTGTGTACCTTCGATGTGTGCTAAGGTCGTGGGTGCCCTGAATAAAAGTATCTGGGATATTTTAAAGTATGCAAAGGTCAACCTCCCTTCTCTAGGACAGGCTCGAGGATGGTATCAGTCCACTCTGGAATCCAACAGTAGAAGAGGAAGAGAAAGAAGAAAGTTGTATATTTCTAACTGCTATTTCCTCCCACATCTCTCTCTACCCTGAATTCTTATGATGTTGAAGAGTCTTTTGTTTTGCGGGGAGAATTGAAGTCCTGGGAGGAAGTGAGATCCCCAAGGGAAAGAGAAAAGAAGAGGCCTGGATATTCCAGCATTCAATCAGGCAGTATTTACTGGATGCCTGCTATGTGCCAAGTGTCAAGTTTGGCCTTGAAGATACAGTGGAGAAGAGATTGGCACTGTTTCTGCCTTTATAGAGCTTAGAGTCTACTAGGGGAGACAGACACTATCCAGCTAGTTAGGCAACTAATTCTGTAATTAAACTCATGATGAAGACTTCAAAGGAAATATATGAGGTGATATGAGATTATTTAACAAGTGGTTTTACCTAGTTTGAGGGGACAAACTTTAGGGACAAGAGGAAAGCAAGAGCTAGTGAAAAAGCAAAGGTGTAGCAGCCAAGAGGTAGGTAGAGAAAGTGACTGGTATGTTACAGAAACCAAGGAGAAAGATTTCAAGGGCAGATTTCTGGTCATCAAAGTCAAGTGCTGCAGAGATGAAAAGGAAGGTAGGAGCTGAGACTGGTCTTCTGCATACAATGATTTAAACTGTTCTAGAAGAAGTTTCAGGATTAAGAGAGCCAAAGCCAGATTACACGTGGTTAAAAAATGAGAGGGTGGTGAAATCATAAGTACTATAATAGAGCTGTACACTCACTTTTTGGACACGTAACATGAAGTACCTTGTAATGTTCTGGCTGTGTTTGCCTTGTCTCCCCAACTAGATTGACAACTCTCCACAGGTTATAACAACAAACCCAACCGCTAACACTGAATCAGCAGGTGGCATTAGAGTCACCAACTAGAGGTCAGAGACCTCAGATCTGGTACTGGTTCCACCATGTATCTTGCGCATGAGCAACTGTTTCCTCATCTATAAAATGGCTATACCCCTAACTTCCCTATCACATGGGCTGTTGAAAGTGTCTAATAGGACAGTATATACAAATGGATTTTGTGAGCTGAAAATTAGTATTCTATGGAAGATATTGAGAATGTTCAGTAAATGGTAACAGCTACTTAGAAAGTTCTGTGATGATCAGTTTTTTGTTTGTTTGTTTAGATTTGTTCCTTACATTGGGATTGTGACGATCCTCATGAATGACTATCCTAAATTTAAGGTAAGATCCTGTACTATATGTTTCATTAATTTTGGAAACCGTTAAATGGATTACAGTTAAAAGATGGAAGACCAGTTGGATAGTTTCGTGATTTATCATAGTCACAAAGACCAGTCTGTTAATTAACTCTGAGGATTTGTGAGCTTTTAAAAGCTTCTCTGACTTGTGGTTCTGTGTTTGTTTTCTAGTATGCAGTACTGTTTTTGCTGGGTTTATTTGTGCTGGTCCATCGTGAGTAAGAAGTCTGCCTTGCTGTTCCTGGAAGATGCTGTACTTTTTGTTCCTGAATGTTTGGAGTAGATATCAATCTGTGGTTGGTGGAATGGAGAACACATGTTGGCGCTTCTTGGTAGCACTGGTTTGCATTAGTTTATGTTTCCACACCAGAGTACGTGTGGGCGGGTGCATGTGCACCACAGCGTGCACTCGAGGGGACTTTTAATCACAGAATTTCATAAGTTGTCATTGTCATACTTTCGCATTTTTGTACATCAGTGAATTTTTTATATTAAAAGATTGAGCCAAAGCCCCCAGTGTTTGTATTTTGAAGCCAAGCTTCACTTCTAAAGTGCCTACAGAGTTCTGTAAATGACAATGCAGCTCTGCACGAGTTTGAAACTGTCATTCCTCCTTATAATGGGAATGGCATATACTGAGGTGGTCGTCGTCTTAACTTTTCAAAATTTTAAATAAAAGACTTTGCATATCGAAACCCCTTATCCCTGACTTGTGTTTGTTGGGAAAGCTTTTGATATTTGCTTTCCTGTGCTGGTTCTTAGCGCCCTTGGGGAGATACAGGCTTTGATGTGAACAATTCTTCAGCCAAGAAGGTTGTCCTAATACTGACAACTGGTTTTTGTTTGTTTTGTTTTTGTTTTTGTGAAGCAAAAGTAGCCGTTGATATTCGTAAGAAATCTTAGTCATAAAATTGATTCTTCATTAGGGGGTCTCAGATATGTATAAACCCAGCTGGTTGCCGAGAGGTTCAGAAAATTTCACTTTGCTGTCGACTCATAACCTTTTCTACACTTGAGACGTTCTCAACTCTTTCTACAAGATAGTAGTGAGTATTAGCATCTGGGGAGGCATGAGGAAGGTGCTGGAGGGCAAGTGTGCTACTTGTTTTCTTTAGACTCTAATTTGCCTGAACCTGTTCTTGTAGGTGACTGACTTTGCTTTTCTCTAATGCAGACTTTAAGAAGGGAAGGTTTAAAGTAGTAAAGGCAAAGCCCACCTGTGTTTTTTCTTTTAATATTGAGACAGGGAAATAGGGAGCATGGGGTAACTCAGTGTGTTTAAAGCACAAAATACTCTTAATCCTCTCTGTTCTCTTTTTGTATTAGTGTGAAATCTCAAAGTAAGCAAAATGTTGGGCTAAATAAATGGTTTCTATTATTCAACTGAGGTGGAAATCAGCCCGTACTTTAATGCTAATGGAATGAGAATAGGGACAGTTAATCTTTTGAAACCCTCCCCTGTAGAGATGGGCCATCCTAAATTCATTATCCAGGCTTTAGCCTTCAGACTTTGGATATGGGCTCTTAATGATATCAACAGAGTATGAAACTTGGCAAATTATTGCTGACAGGTGCTTCTTGAACCTGTCTTTGAAGTCTGTATCGTGCTTATGTTTTCTCATGAGCCAAGGAAAGGAGAGTGCTGAAATGCGCCCCCCCGCCCCGCCCCTCTCCCACCTCCGTGTGTGGCCGAAAATTGCTGCTTCCTCCATTTTTCCCTCCTAGTAACCTGCAGATGACGGGGTTAATTGTTCAGCCTAAATGGTGCCCTGGCTGGTTTTGTACCAGCCTTTCAGAGACTTCTCTGGGAGAGAAGCAGTGTGTGTTCTCTTGGCAAAGGTTGGGATCCCAAAGTTCTTTGTGATCCTAGCTTGCCAGAGGGTAAACATCCTTGTGCTTCTATCTTCCGCTGTCCAGATTTCTCCTCCTGTTACACTTGTTGGGAGAGAAATGTTAATATTTTCCTCACTTGCATATTTTCACACCCAGTTTTGTAAAATTACTGGTTTTCCTCCTTTGCTGGATGCTCTAGTTTGAAGCAACAGCTAAATTCTCTGAAAAGTAACCAGATCATTTAAAAATATTTCAATCACTCTACTAGCCAAAAATAAAAAGATTATTTGTGGAGACAGGTACTGTGTTCCCAGTTTTTATATTGTCTAGTGCTAAAACATAAGACTTAAAACTGGGAGATTTTATTAGTAAATATAATGTGTTGTGGGGTTTTTTTGTTGTTTTTTTTTTTGCGGTACGCGGGCCTCTCACTGTTGTGGCCTCTCCCGTTGCGGAGCACAGGCTCCGGACACGCAGGCTCAGTGGCCATGGCTCATGGGCCTAGCCGCTCCGCGGCATGTGGGACCTTCCCAGACCGGGGCACGAACCCATGTCCCCTGCATCGGCAGGCAGACTCTCAACCACTGCGCCACCAGGGAAGCCCTATAATGTGGTTTTTGTGGGTTGTTTTTTTTTTTCGGCCATGCCAAGCGGCTTGTGGGATCTTAGTTCCCAACCAGGGATTGAACCTGTGCCCCTGCAGTGGAAGTGCAGAGTCTTAACCACTGGCCCGCCAGGGAAGTCCCAGTAAATATAATGTATTTCAGAGCTCTTTGGAAATGTAAGAAATGCCAGAGATGTTTAATTTGGTGTTTTAATGGAATTATAAGCTCTTTGAGATTTCACAGGGCAAGTGGGAAGTTAGGAGGGTTTAACCATTGTGAGTGAAGGGAATGGAAGAGGAAGAGAATTGATAAAACTTCAAATGAGAACATAATAATGGGATTCTCTGTTGGCTATTAGTCATCCACTCTCATTAGTCTCTACAGCTTATCTCCAAGTGCCTGTCCTCAGTTATATTCTCTCTGTTCCCACTGGACACTTCCAGTTGATTGTCCTGTCTTTAAACTTAAGCTCTTAGCAGTTCCTGCAAGCTTCCCCTCCAAATTTCCACTTTCCTTTGAAGGAGTATTCACCTAGATTTTTTTCATTTTCTTACCATATTTAGTCACTTAAAAGCCAACATCTACCCCTGTCATTCCATTCTCATTGCCATCCCCCGAATCCAGAAACATACTCAGGGGCTCCCTGTTGCTTGTGTGTCTTTATGTCCCAGTTTTCCTGTAACATGGCAGTCTGTACCTATTTTAGATCATTTCCACCTGTTAGTTCATTTTACTACTCCTTTCACCTTTAAAAAGTATCTCTTTTTGGACCATATATTTTGTATTTACTCTACATATTACCTACGTTTGAAGTTCAAACTTTGAATTCGGCTAACGTGAAGCAGCCTTTGCTATACCACTGTTTTCCCTTATGTTATCTTACACTCTCATTTATGCTTGTCTGAGTCTCACTTTCTTCACAAAGTAATTGTTCTTTCTCTGTCACTCAGCATTTGCAGACTTATGCTATTTGTGTTAAGTTTGTGGATCTGGACTCAAGTTTCCTCATCAGACTGTAAGTTCCTCCAGTGCAGGAGCCCCATTTTATAGACACCGTACTCTGTTTTCCCAGTAGCATCTAGCAGCATATACTAAATGTTCAGTATAATCATGCATTGGAACCAGAGGCAGTAACTAAGGGTAGCATTAATGTTGTGCTGTTATTCTGGAGCAGAGCGTATGAATCATTAACGTGATTTTTATTTGCCTGTTATTTAGTAAGTACCTTATCTTGGTCTTGGCCACATTTAAATCTAAAAACTTTTATCTCCCTATGGTTCCATCTAAAACAGCATGTTGCCTTTCTAGAATTTTTGATGTTAACCCTGTTTTCTTCTTTTGTGTGTGTGTCCTTGGTCTCTTCTCGTGTTCTCTTTCTCAGTGGGAAAAATATTGGCATTTGTCACTTTTCTTAGGAAGTGACAGGCTTCTCAAAGAGCCTAGGCTTGGAATAAAGGCTGTTATCCCTGAGTGCATTTCTTAGTCATTTGCATAAGGGTGTTACCAAGTCCTAATAACTCCTCAGGTGTGGGAGCTACCCCAGGTTCTGAGGGTACCTTTGTTATGACATTTATCACTCTGTTGTGCTTCAGAAATTCTAGCTGACTAACTGGATTGTCCTCCTTCCTCAAGATGCTCCTTAGTCAGGATGGCCTACTCAAGCTGTTTTCTGTCCAGGTATATCTTTGTCACTATTCTCCCTTACTATAACCGTAAGTAATACCAGAGAAGTTTCAGAAATAAACAAATATGACTCTTCACAGGTAATTATGGTGAGTCTGGATGTAGAAAGAATTCTGTGTAACCAAGAGGTGTTAGGAACTAGAATATGCAGGGTTTATCAAAAAGTAGTGAGGACATTGCCTTCCAAGTTATGTAGCATTCTAGGCCTTCAGGAATTTTCCAACCTCAGCTCCCAGCAGACCCCAGGTTCTCATACCCTTGATATTGGTCTCACTATACAGACATCCAGTCTTTGCTTACGCTAGGTCTCCCTGCCTGGAGTGCCTGCTCACTTCTCTACTACCTAAAGGCTTTCTCATTCAGGAGACATTTATTGAGCATCTGCTCTGCCAGATTTTGGGTCAGGCCCTGGGGATACAAAGATGAGTAAGGCAGGGTCCCTCCTCTGCCAGGAACTCAGTGCCTTAATAGGGGCAACGTGTATACAAATCTTTCCACATAGGATCATAAGTGCAACGTTAGAGATTCACAGGGAGCTCAAAGAGGGTTTTTTTAATTCTCAAACAAGATCTCAAGTATATAGTGCCTCCTTCTCGGTGCTGCCTACTCAGTACTTTGTTCATCGCCCTCAGAGTGGTTTGTCTTATTTGTGTCCTGCTCCGCAACTAGCTCCTTGAAGGCATTAAGACAGGGCCAGCCTCTAATTCATCCTTGTATATCCCTTAGTCCCTATCACAGTGCTTTTATACATTTTAGATTTATTTATACGCTGCTTTGTTCCAAAAAAGATTTGGAGTGGCTCATAAAGATACATCCAGTACTATGTGATAAAACATAAAACAACTGAAGAATCTGGTGTTGAAATAAGCATGGGAGGAGAAAAGGTTAAAATCAAAGGTTAGATTAGTACCTGCAAGACACATCAAAAGATTCTGTTGTCTGCTGGAGGAGATCCACAGCATCAGCTCTCAGCTCCTAGGGGCTAATGTCTATGCTTCATGGAATGGATATAAAATGGAAATTTTTAAAAACTTGTAATGATACCCGAAGATCAAGAAATTTCTCTTCTGGGACCTCACTGCAAGGACACTGTGTAATGTTATGCAATAATCTCTATATTCATTAGCCTAATGATTTTCATAGAGCTGTTTCAGAGAATGTTCCTTTAGTATAGGTGTAGTTTGGCTACTTCTGCAGAAAGCCACCTCACAAAAGATGAGCTACTCATCTAATCAGCCAGGAACCTTCAGTTAGTTTTCCTGTAGAACAGTGTTCCTTAATCTTTAAAAACTCATGGTCTTTTATAAGAAACACAATTTCATACCTCTTCTCCATTCTGGTAAACCTCCTCTCAGGTCTGTTATATCCAACCTCTTATCCTTAGCAGCCAAGAATATTTTATCTTGCTTTTTCTTAAGTTTGCATTATGAAAACGTTAGTTACTCATTTCTCGTATACAGTTATATTCAATATGACTTTCAAATTATAGATCCTTGTTCTACTAATCTTAGGAGTTTCTGGAATACCACCTACTCTCCATCAAGAATCATTTCTGTAGAACCCTTACTTTAAGTGGCCAGTTTATTTAGATTGCTAAGCTGGATCCCAGCTTTAATTCAAGGAGTCTAGTTAAAATAATTTGTACTCAGGACTTAGATCAGGCAAGGAAGTAAATCAGCTAGCATGAATCTTTGATCAGAGTTGTCAGCCTGACAACTTATTTAAGCAAGAAAAGAGAGAGAATGCTGTATAGAACACGTTTCTTGGAATTGGTCAATAGTTGAGGTGGATACGCCAGCATTTTAGTTTATCAAATGAGTCACAATGTAATAGGCATTTTGCCAAGGCATTTTGTTGACTGTTGTGTCAACACCATGGTCTTAGCTGCTATCCAGGGAATCTTTTTTCCCTGTAATGGGCTTCAGATTTAAAGCAGGCTTTGCTTTTCCTAGGATCCAGCTAATAATACTGAGTACTTAGAAGTTTCCAGTGCTCTGCTAAATGCTTTTGAATTTATAACAGATTTTAATTTTTTCCCCTTTAGTCCTCAGAATAACTCCATTTTACAAAAGAGAGAAACTAGAAGTTAAGAGATTTGCCCAGGATCTTCTGGTCCATGGATGGCAGAGCCAGAAGTCTTGCTTTTATCACCTCACAATGCTGGGTGTCATACCCAGTTCTTCTACCTTTGTAAAATCTAATGAGACTCTTTTATTTGGAATAAAGCCCACAATTGCAAGGCCCTTGGGTATTCTTCTTTAGAAGCCCTAGGTTGTTCTTTCATCGATTTGCTCAGATTAGTAAATCTCCTAGAAATAGGGAGATTCTCAGGCAGATTTCCAAGCATTTAAACCTCTTCGGAGTTTAAAGATCATTTCTTTCAGTTACTGAAATGCCTCCCTGAAGTACCTGCTTGTTAAACCCAAATAATCTTATGAATGCTGGGCCTAGGGCTTCTCACTTCGTTAGGTTTTCATAACTTCCCTGAGCGTCTATGCCATTTAGCTGAGCAGCAGCTGCTTAGCTTAGCCACTGTTGGCATCGTCATCACTTTCTCATTAGATGTATCTTCTCTTTTCTTTTGAATATTGCCTTAAAAGTTTTTTTTTGTATTTTGGCAATTTAAGTTTCTGAAATAGTTCCTTATCAATGGTTAATGTTCTGATATTCTAGCTAGTTCCTATGTGTTCCCTCTGACTTTGCGAAATTGCATCAAATATCCCTGATTCTTTTCTTCCTCTCTTAAAGATTACACTCTTCTCCTGATTCTACAGCCCCTTCCCCTTTCTGAAACTAAAGAGCAGGACCTGAGATACCCCACGATATTTCTCTTTCTCTCTGCAACCCATACAGATGGGATCTGTGCTCAGAGGTTTGCCAGAAGAGTGATTTTACACCATCCTATCCTGAGCAGCTCTAATAGGTTTGTCATCCTTTTTCTCTAGGCTCATTTATGTCTAATTTAAATTTCTGCTTTTTGTTTTCTCTTTTGTCCTCTGTACCTTTCATGTGTTTGATGTCTACACTCTGGTTTTCTCCATTTGTTTAGTTTGTCTGCAGCTAACTTGCTTTTACTTGAGTTAACTCATCTATTAAATGGGCATAATACTAGTCTTTACTACATCAAAATAGTGTTGGTGATCAAAGGAGCATGCATGTAAGTGCTTTTGGAAAACAATAACAAAAAAGATTCAGCTGTGAAAAGACATTATTTGTAATTGATTCCAATTTAATGAAATATAGCAAACAATAATATATATGTCCTTTATTTCGAGCAATTTTTAATTAAAAACATGGTGCAGTTTAAATGTTTTGTTGGTGTTGGTTATAAGAAGATTTGCCGTGTATCTTTCACCCCTTAATCATCTTTTGGGTTGTCCTTTGAATCTTCTCTACATCGTCTGTGAATGTCCTTGAATGTTGTAGAAACCTCAGAGGGTCAAGAGTGAGCTCTGGGGACTTCCCTGGTGGTGCAGTGGTTGAGAATCTGCCTGCCAATGCAGGGGACACGGGTTCGAGCCCTGGTCCAGGAAGATCCCACATACCGCAGAGCAACTAAGCCCGCGAGCTATAACTACTGAGCTTGCGTGCCTAGAGCCTGTGCTTCGCAACAAAGAGAAGCCACGGCAATGAGAAGCCCGCGCACCGCAACGAAGAGTAGCCCCCGCTCACCGCAACTAGAGAAAGCCCATGCACAGCAATGAAGACCTAACGCAGCCAATAAATAAATAAATTTATTAAAAAGAGTGAGTTCTGAAGAGCTTCTCCATGCACGTGCATGTGATTCACTGTCATTCTTCCTGGTGGGAGAGAGGACTTGGGGAACAGGCAGTCTGCAGTTGAGATCCTCATTCTAAACTCAGCCTAGCACTCCATGAGGGATCCGACTTGGAAGTGCTGTCTTGGGCAAGCCCGCCTCTCTGCAGTGCCTGATGCTTCACATTCCTGGGACAGTGTTTGATAGTTGGCTGTGGAGCTGCTGCCCTGATTCTTTCCCCAGGGTCCTCGGAGGCCCCTTTTTTCCTGTGCTAAGCTGACAGATAAAATGATCCTAGGGGCATCTGGGGTCATTTTCACAGCTGTGGTTGGAGCTGCGAGTGCAGGCTATGTCAGGGGAGGCTTGCTTAAGTATAAATGAACCTGTCAGAGCAGAACCAAGGTCCCAGGGTCACCTGCAGAAGAGAGATGAAACTCAGTGCCTGCTCCCTCTCCCCCTTGAGAAATCTAAACCAACTTGATATTTAAATGGGAAAGTAAAACAGGAGTGGGTGTGGTTTAGGGAAAGCAGTATCTGTCCCTGATGACTCTGGGGGCCTGACAGAGTGATCTGAACAGACCCAAAGTCTGATTCCAGTGTGACGTCTGGGCAAGTGACTCAACCTCTGAGCCAGCTTCCAGCTATAAAATGAGAGATAAACCTACCAAATAAGATTTCTTCAAGCATTTAAGTGAGGCGGCACTCAGTACCACCTCCTAATTTCTATGACCGAGGACCAGAGAGGATAGGATGGGTGCTGTGATTGATGCAGAGGAGAGGGAGGGGGTTGAAAAGGGAATGATTATTATGGGAAGGTGATAAGAGCTATATCTGTACACCATGGCTAAGCAGTGACAAGAGTACAGAGAGGTGTAAATGCCAGGGTGGGAGATGAGAAGGAGATTGGGAAAAAAGCCGGAAATGGAATGTCCTTGTCCTGTGTGTCGTGCTTTCTGGGAGCTCAGCATGACAACCAGCTTCTCATACACGCTTCCCCTTTTAAGATGGTGATCCACAGAGCTAGCAGGCCTTGCTGAGCTAGATATGGCAAGAATAATAATAGCAAGTACCGTTTTTGAGCCAGACTGGGGAGTAGGTTCGGTCACAGCCACACTGTGCAGTGTTTCTGAGAAGAGTCCAGGGCTCAGGGGTTGGTCAGTACCCTGCTCCTCCATCATTCACTCCTTTTGTACTCTGTCTCTCTAATGAGATGGTAAACTCCTGTGGGAGCAGGGCACTATCTTTTGTGTCCCTGCCCTCCTGTGCCTGGCATAGTGCTCTGAACATTGGTGTTTAGTAAACATTTAAGCAAAAATAAATGTATTATTTTGGAGCACAGTGTCTTCTATTCATTAAGTGCTGCCACTGACCCAAAACTTCCAAGACAAGTCTGGACAGCTCCTTTGGAGGAGGAGAGTGCTGACTTTGAGAGGGAGTCCTATAGGACTGTTGCTTCCTGCCACAAAATAATTGGGCTAAAAAATGTAAAACTATTAAAAATAGGGCAGTGTGGTTATTGCCATTTTACAATTGAAGAAGGTGAGGGTCAGTGAGGTCACACAGCTTGTATACGGACTCTTGGTCCAGTGCTCTTTTCACTCCCCTGACCCAAAGATCTGCCTCCTGGCCAACTGATAAGCCAGTCTCTCCCAATCTGGGCGCCCATTTGTGGGGGGAGGGTGGGGGAGGGGAGGGCTCGGCCATCCATCGTTCTGCACTCCTACCCTGAGCACCTGCTGTGATTTCCACAGCACCTGGTGAGTGCCGGCTGTGAGAAGGCAGAGAGCTGGGTGAACCCGGTCAGATTCCCCAGGAGGGAAGGGCCAACTGGCATTTTATGGAGCTCCTCTGGTGCCTGGCACTATGCTGGGCACTGTAACGCCTGTGTTACACAGGAGGCATCCTCGCCCCCTTTTCTACCCTTAGAAAGAGGCACAGGGGTGAAGGAACCGCTCGTTGGCCGAAAGCCCTTGGGAGCGGTGAGGGAGGGCCAGGGGAGCCGGCTTTGCCCAGGTCCCCAGC
Source organism: Delphinus delphis (assembly GCF_949987515.2). NCBI lineage: Eukaryota > Metazoa > Chordata > Mammalia > Artiodactyla > Delphinidae > Delphinus > Delphinus delphis. The sequence continues at coordinate 105,476,739 of NC_082684.1, forward strand.
TTGAAGGTGTTGGGCTTGGGCCCGAACGCCCTGAGGAAACGGTGCCCACGTGGGGTTAGGAGTGCGGCCGTGTGGGCTGTGGAGGGGGCCCCTGACCGAGACCCCCACCCAAGGGCTGGCGAGGACAGGAGGGTCGGAGGAGGGCGGGGCAGGAGCGGCAGCGAGCGCGCCGGGGCGGGCTCTTCGGGGCAGGCTCCGCCCCCAGGGGCGCGGGTTTAAAAGGAGGGAAGGCGCGCGTCAGGGGCCTGAGCCGTGGCTAAGTGCACCTGAACTGAGGCGCGGCCGGCACACAGCCATGACCCTGCGGGCGCGGGGCGCGGGGCGCTCGGCTGCTCGGAGGCCTTCTGCTCTTCGCTCTGCTCGCTGCCGGCGCCGCCCCGTTTAGCTGGGATCTCCCGGAGCCCCGCAGACGGGCCAGCAAGATCCGAGTGCACCCGCGGGCAATCTCTGGGCCACCGGTAAGTCTTCGCGGTACGGGCAAGCGCCCCTCACCCTGCTCTGACCCCATTTTCCTTCTCTGGCCTCTCCTCAGCCATGGACACTAGTGTCCAGGCTAGAGGGGACCCTGGAACTCATCTAACAGATGGGGCACTTGAGACCCAGACCCAATGACGGTTAAATCACTCACCCAGCCAGTTTAAAGCAGAGCTGGGGCTGGATCCTAAATCTACCTGCCAGCCCGCCGTGCCCCTTCTCTTAGACAAGACTTTACTGAATCTTCTAACCTCTGGTGTGTCTTCTCTCTGCACCTCCACCTTCCAGACATCTCTTGTTCTCCACTTCCTTCTCTGCCGTTCCCGTCCCTGTTCTAAGCAGACAGCACAACTGGCAGAGTTTCTTCCTGGCCCTGGGGCATCCCACCCTCCTTCCAGCTGTGCCGTCCCCTCCACCCCATCTACCTGCTCAGGAAAAGCTGAGGTACAGGCTTTGCTACCACCCGCGGTCTTTGTAGCTCCTGGTGACGAGGAGGAGGAAGGTTGTGTATCTTCCTGCCATGAGAACTGAAAAGTGAGAGAGATGGGGAGCTTTCCCACTGGGATAGGATCCTTGCTCCCTGACTTCCTTGTGCCTCGGCACCTCCTTTCTAGGTCACGTCATGGGCAAGAAGAGTCTGGAGCCCCCAGCCCATCCCTATTGGGGACAGCTCCCCACATCTCCCTGAGGGACCAGAGACTGCAGCTGAGTCATGATCTGCTCAGGATCCTCCTGCAAAAGAAAGCTCTGGGCATGAGCCTCAGCGGCCCAGCCCCTCACACCCAGGTGAGCCAGGCCCGGGAGAGGCTCAGCCAGGGCTGCCCCTGGATCCAGCATTGGGCTTACGGTGTGAGTGCCCAGCCAGGGTGTGATAGGCCCACCCAAGAAAGTCAGCGATTCTAGGCTCTCCCTGTGATCTAGAGCTCAAACGGAGAGGATTCTGAAGAAAGAAAGCTGACCTTCCCAGCAAACCCCATGGAACAAAAAGTAAGGGAAGACGTTCCCCTCACCCATTGCCCAGTCTAAAGTCACAGCCTGGGATTATCCAGCAGGACCTTCCCCTACCTCCACCCCAGTCTACACAGACTTGCCCCACCCCAGCTGTCCACCTTTGCTGTGCCCTGTATGTGCCTGTTGGGACCCTGAGGCTCAGAGAAGGGATGAAAAGAGTTAGTCAGCAGCTAACACAGAGTCTAGACCTTGTTCACCTTGACCAGTGCTCTTCCCAGTCTCTCGTCTGCCTCAGTGACCAGTGGCAGGGTTTCTCAACGCCAGCACTTGATATTCTGGGCTGGACAATTCTCTGTTGTGGGAGTTGTCCTGTGCATTGTAGGACGCTTAGCTGTGTCCCTCGTCTCTATCCACTAGAGTATGGATAGATACTGTTAGGACAACCAAAAATGCCTCCAGACATTGCCAGAGGTCCTCTGGGGAGGGGACAGGGGAGGGAGCCAAAATCACCCTGGGTTGTAAACCACTGACCTATGGGGTTCAAGGCCCCAGAGTTGAAGCCAAGCCAGCTTTCATCTCCAGCCTGGCAGAGGGGCAACTCCTCCATTCTCTGTCCCTGGCGCTGTCCCCATCCCACACCACCTTCCCTGGTACTTCGTTGCTATGTGAAGAAGGCAGTGTAATGTGGTAGAATGGGGGCTCTGGTGACAGCATGCTGGGTTCATAAGCTAGCTACTTAGTAGCTGTGTGACCTTAGAAATGTCATTTAACCTCTCCAAGCCTCATCTTCTTCATCCATAAAATGGGAACAGTAGTGCCCCTCTCCTCTTAAATGAGACCATTTGTGTCACATGCTGAGCATGATGCCTAATGCATAGAAAGCACTTAGTAAACAGGAGCTGTTGCCAGTCTGTGAGCTTCCTGGCAGCACCAGTGGCTGACTTAACTTTGTGTCCCCCACCATGCCTAGCATATAATATGTACATCTTGAAAGAAGGGAGGGGCATTCCCTACAAAAGGTTCATCCCCAGCCCCATGGGGAACTAAGATCCCACATGCCGCGCAGTGTGGCCAAAAAAAAAAAAGAAGAACCACCAGCCTCTGGAGACCTCAGATGTAAGGGCCAGGTGCTCGGGCTGGCTGAGTCTAAAGGCAGACAATGTCCCCTCCAGGGCCACTGGTCTCGAAGGCCTGAAACATGAAGACCAACTAGAGAATCTCAGAGGAAGCAGTACTTAGCCCTAGTGGGTGGGACTTCAGAAGTGAGGTCTTGGGCAGAGCTGGAGGTGGGGGAGTAAAAACACTGTCCGGCCCAGGGCCAGGCATGGTACTTGGACTTTACTTCTATGATCTCCTTTGACTGTCATGACCACTCTGTGAGGTTGAGGCTGTTATTCTGAGAAAACCACTACCCTGACCCCTCCCAGGCCCTTCAGGGAGAAAGGCACTGGGGGCCTGCCCCTGCCTACCTCTGTGGATGCCTAGCACTTAGGAATGGCAGGATGCCCCTATCTTATCGTATAAGATATCCTAAATATTGCATGGACATACTTAAACGAAAAAAATTATTCGTTGTTTACCTAAAATTGGAATTTAACCGGGCGTCCTGTATTTTATCTGGCGTTTTCCTCTGATCTGCAAATACCCGGTCATAAAACCAGGGTGTATTTGGTCCCTCAGGCCCCGCCCGGAACTGACATCCTGGGAATCCCTGAATTTTCGTCTTGTTTCCAGGAGAGTTTATCCGGAGAATCCCGGACATAGCTAGCTAAGGGTACCGCAGGTCCGCGGCGGCGCTAAGGGACCTCTAAGGCCCCGCCCCCGCGTCAGACCAGGCCGCGCCCCACTCCTCGCGAGAGGGCCGCTCTTGCCCAGGAAGGTTCAGAGGCGGAAGTGGAGTACCGGAAGCGACAGTTGCCATGGAGCCCGCGGAGGACTGGCTGGTGGAATCCTTGCGCTTGTAAATCGTGTGGGCTTGGGACGTGGAATCCGGGTCTGGAGCTGGCTTGGGGGCGGACGGGCGCGGCATGGAGCACGCAGGAAACTCGCGGCATGTGGGGCGGGACCTGTACGGAGGACTCCGCCTGGGCCTCGACTCCCGCAGCTGGGAAATGGCACCTTCCTGTGTGCGCAAATTGTGTGAAGTACTAGTAGGGGCAGTGCTTGTGGAGGATAATAATAACATAAGTGACTATTTATTTTGCGCCAGGCTCTGGGTTAAACCTTAAACAAAGATTATCTCGATTCCTCACGTCAACCTTGGGAAGTCTGAGTACTCTAGGAGTTCCATTTTACAGATGAGGACGAGACTCAGGGAAACTGTGACTGGCCTGCCCCCCGTCACACAGGGGATGAAATGTGTAACAAGGCTTGATCCCAGTTCTGCCTGATTCCAGAGCCTGGGCCCCCAACTGCCGAACCATGCTAACATCTCAGGTTCTTTAACAGCTGTAAAGTGCAATGCATCGTGTGATGTTGTGTCCCTATCATGCAGGTACCAGGATTTCCATGCATTCGACCTCTCGGGAGCCACTCGAGTCCTTGAATGGATTGGTGACAAAGGTGATGTGCCCTGCCTGGCCCTGAAGAACCACTCCTCAAGCTGGAACTCAGGAGCTCAGCCCAGAGGGACCCAACCCCTCTTCTGGGAGCTTGAGGGCCTCTTGGTCACTTGTAGCAATTTCATGCCCCGTCAGCATTATATTTCTCTTATGAAGAAAGATCTAGATATCTTCCATCCCTCAGTACAAGGCTGCATACCAATGGCAGAAGAGTTTGTCTTTGCTTTGGGAGATTTGGCAGAGTGTCTGGACCCAGCTGTGGTCCAGAATCTTTCTAGCACTTTGTCACAGCTTATTCTGCTTCTTTTTCCAGGAATCTTGGTTGCTGGCTATGAAAGCCTGAAAAAAAATGAGATTCTTCATCTGATATTACCTCTCAGACTTTCTGTAAAAGAAAACCAGGTAACTTGAAATATTTATGCTGAGTATATGTGTCTACTTCTACTCATTTATTAAATCTTTATGGAGCTCCTATTGTCTACTAAATATTGTCCTGGATACTAGAAAGAGAAAAACTGTAAGCCCTGGGCCTGCCCTTATAGTCTAATAAAGGGAGGCAAATGTGCACAGAGGTAGGTTGTACAGAAAATCCTGTGATTTACAGAGGGCTCCTAGAGCAAGAAGTCAATTATACTTTATCAAGAATAGATTTAGGGGGAATTCCCTGGTGGTCCAGTGGTTAAGATGTCACACTTCCACTGCAGGGGGCCCGGGTTCGATCCCTGGTCGGGGAACCAAGATCCCATAAGCCGTGCCACACGGCCGGAAAAAAAAAAAGTTTAGGGAGCAATTAGAGTATGAAGGGTGGTTGAAACCTTAGAATGGTTAAGATCACCTAGGATGAATGTGTAGTATATAAAGAATAAGAGGAGAAGATGGCTAAAGACAGAACATCAGGGAGAACACTTAAGAAATGGGTAGAAAGGGGCTTCCCTGGTGGTGCAGTGGTTGAGAGTCCGCCTGCCAATGCAGGGGACACAGGTTCGTGCACCGATCTGGGAAGATCCCACATGCCGCGGAGCGGCTGGGCCTGTGAGCCATGGCCGCTGAGCCTGCGTGTCCGGAGCCTGTGTTCCGCAACGGGAGAGGCCACAACAGGGAGAGGCCACAACAGTGAGAGGCCTGCGTACTGCAAAAAAAAAAAAAAAAAAAAACAGAAAAAAAAAAAGAAATGGATGGGTGGAGGAAGATGATGAAGCCACAAGGAATACTGAGAAAGAATAGTCTTTGAAGTAGGAGGAGTCTCAGAAAAGGCCAGTGATCCAGAAGCCAAGAGATAAGAATGTGTCACGAAGAGTTGATAGCTGCCTAATGTTACTATAAAATCACTCAGGCTCATTGGCTAAATCAGTCCTGCCTTTATTGCCCTTGGGTAAATTTCCTTCCTAATGTTCTTGATCTTCCTCATCCCTACCCCTCAAGCTGAGTCAGGAGCTCACCAAAATTGAGCCTTGATGAGAGACCTGATTTACCTCCTGCCTCACCCCTGGCTTTCCCTCTGTTCTCTTGTGGCCACCTCCTCTTCCCCTGCCTCTGGTTCCTCACGTGGAGATAGTAGAGTCTAGTGGCTAAGAGCATGGCCTTCGGTTAGACAGACTTGGGTTCAGATGTATAACGTAACCCCTGTGACCTTAGAAAAGTTGCTTAAGCTCCCTATGCCTTGGCTTTGTCATTTTAGAACAGGGATAATTATACTGCCCAGGTCATATAAACAGGGTGGCTGACACAGTGAGCACTGGATAATTGGCAGTTGTATTTTTTTAATTAATTATTTTATTTATTTTATTTATTTATTTGGCCGCATTGGGTCTGTGGTGCTGCACAGGCTTTCTCTAGTTGTGGTGAGCGGGGGCTACTCTTCGTTGCTGCTTGTGGGCTTCTCATTGCGGTGGCTTCTCTTGTTGCGGAGCACGGGCTCTAGAATGCGGGCTTCAGTAGTTGTGGCACGCAGGCTCAGTAGTTGTGGCTCGCAGGCTCTAGAGCACAGGCTCAGTAGTTGTGGTGCACAGGCTTAGTTGCTCCGCAGCATGTGCAATCTTCCCGGACCAGGGCTCGAACCCATGTCCCCTACATTGGCAGGCAGATTCTTAACCACTAGCAGGTGGATTCTTAACCACTGAACCACCAAGGACGTCCTGGCAGTTGTATTTTTATTGCTGGAAGAACCCACCTAACTTCCAGTGCGAGGTGTGGGGAGGAATGGGGCTGTGTTAGTTGGCTGATACATTCCACCTTTCTCTGTTAAGCCTCTGTGACTCCTCTAAGAAGGCTTGGAATATAACACTTGTGCTGTGGTGAAAGGTTAGAAGAAAGGTTTTGGATGTGCAGGAAAGAAAGGAAGCTATCTGTGTGAGCAGCTGAGACCAATATTTGCAAATAACAGCACCCTGAGGCCCTGCCCAGAGAAGCATCATTGCCACCTGAGCGGCTTCCATGGCTTCCTGCCAGGCTGGGATATGGCTCCTTACTTAGAACTTGTCTGAAACGTTCCTTTGGAGAGCGGTCCCCTATCTGACTGGCCACCCCTTTGTATTTTAGGGCTTATTCCCTGAAAGAGATTTCAAGGTACGCCATGGAGGATTTTCAGACAGGTCTGTCTTTGATCTGAAGTATGTGCCAGACACCAGGTATGGTCAGCTCTGTTACCCAGACCTTCCATTCAGGATGGAGTGGCTGGAACTTTAGGGGTATCCTGTATCTTTATCACCACCCCTCCCCATCCCACCTCAGCACAGGGGCACATGGGAGGGCATGTGCACACACAGATCTGGAATACAAAGAAACCAGTGCTCGGTGGCTTTACGGTCCCTCACAGACCTCTTGACTATGGTAACCCACAGATTGCTGGCGTTGCTCTAGGGAATAGATATAAAGTAGAAGGGATGCTCTTAGCTTCTCAGAGAGCTGGTGGTGGGTAGTTGGGGCTAATAGCTCAGTTGGCAGAGGCCAGAGCCTCTGGGTGAGGCTTCTGTGTTCAGGCTCCCTGCTGGGTCCTCTAGCACACTTCATGCCACGTGGAAGCCAGGGCTCAGTCCCACGACTCTCTGTGAGCTGTGGACCTGTCCCTAAAGGGGAACAAGCCTGCTCCTCCTCTGTTAAATGAGGGTGACTGATCTTGATGCCCCCTCCCTGCGTAAGCTCTCCTGATACAGGGAGTGTAGGAATCCCAAGCTGAGTGGGCTGGAGAGGGAGAGGCTGAGGGCTGTATGGGTGAGCTCCCCACTGTCTGGGCTGAGATTTCTTATCCATCCTGAATAGGTTGCTGGTGACCAGTGGCCTTCCCGGTTGTTACCTGCAGGTGTGGCAGGTTGCAGAGGACAGCGGTAAGTGACTTTGACTCGGCGGGATTGGGTTTGTAGGAAAGCCTGTTATTCTCACACCCCCAATCCCTAATCTGAGCCAGTTAAGAAACAGACTCAGAGCCAGTGGGAATTAAAATGCAGTATCTACTGGGACTTCCCTGGCTGTCCAGTGGTTAAGACTCTGTGCTTCCACTGCAGGGGGCACGGGTTCAGTCCCTGGTCGGGGAGCTAAGATCCCACATGCCACATGGTGTGGCCAAAAAAATTTTTTTTAAATGCAGTATCTACTTTAATGCAGCAAAGGTGAATTAGCAGCCACAGCAGTGCACACAAGCCCCAGGTGGAGCTTCCTATAGCTTGCTTCAGGAATTGAGTTTACCAGCCCAGCCAGAGGCAGAGCACCTGGTGAAGTTCGGGCCCCTCCCACCCCAGGCAGGGGCAGAGCAAAGGCAGCAGGGAGGTCACCTCTCACTGCAGGCATGCTGCTCTCAGGGAGGGAAAACAGTGAGTGAGCACAAGGCTGGGCTGACCAGTCTCCCACTCAGAGACATAGCTCTGCTGCCCAACAGGAACAGGAAAGTTGGGAAAGGCGCAGGAAGCGTTAGTCCTGTTCCTCTGGGAGTCGGGGGAGTTCCCTCATAGTATCCCCTCCAGCAGGAGGTTTGCGGTTCCCCTGTCAGGCAGGCACCGAAGCCTGCAGCCCTGATCCAGCCCCTGCCATCCCTCCTTGGGTTAGAGCATTGCTGACCAGCATGGAAGCGGGCCTCAGAGGCAAAGGCAGCCGCTCTTGGAACTGCCCCTTGGCTTGTGTGGTCCTCTGCCTCACTTGGATGCTTCCCAGAAACCGGTAGCAGCTGTTGGCTTCTCCCCAAGCTTCACTGCTGCAGGAATGTGGTTCTGGTCCTCATTTGGTTTTTGAGGTCACTGACCCTGTGGACTTTCCTTTGTTGTTTCTTCCTTGTCACTTGTCTTATGCTGTAGCTTCCAGGTGTGTGTATATACTTATTTGTAGTTATGATTGTTTATTTTTTCATAATTTTATTGAAAGTCACCCATTTTAAGTATACAGTTCAGTGATTTTTTTCTTTTTAGTAAATTTAACAAGTTGTGCAACTATAATCACTTTTAGGATATTTTCATGACCCCAGTAAGATCCATCATGCCAATTACGATTAACCCCCATGCGCACACCCTGCCCCAGGCGACCACTAATCTGCTTTCTGTCTCTATGATAGATTTGCCTTTTCTGGATATTTCATATCAATGGAATCATACAACATGTGGTCTCTTGTATCTGGCTTCGTTCACTGAGCATAGTACTTTTGAGGTCCACCCTGTCATACAATGTCATAACGTGTATCAGCAGTTTGTTCCTTTCTGTGGCTGAACAGTATTCCATTTATGGATGTATCACATTTGTCTATCTGTTCACCAGTTGATGGATCTGATTTTTGGTTATTAGGAATGATGCTGCTAAGAACATTCATGTACAAGTCTCTGTGGACCTATGTCTTCATATGTCTTGGATAGACATTAGGAATAAAATTGCTGGATCATGTGGTAAACTTATGTTTGATTTTTTTAAAATTTTTTTTTTGTTTGTTTGATTTTTTAAGAAACTCCCAAACTCTTTTCCAGAATGGCTTCATCATTTACATTCCCACCAGCAGTGTATGAGGGTTCCTGCTTCTCCGTGTCCTCACCAACATTTGTTATTATCTGTCTTTTTTTTTTTTTTTTTTTTGTGGTATGCGGGCCTCTCACTGTTGTGGCCTCTCCCGTTGCGGAGCACAGGCTCCAGACGCGCAGGCCCAGCAGCCATGGCTCACGGGCCCAGCCTCTCCGCGGCACGTGGGATCTTCCCGGACCGGGGCACGAACCCGTGTCCCCTGCATCGGCAGGCAGACTCCCAACCACTGCGCCACCAGGGAAGCCCTATCTGTCTTTTTTATTAAAGCAGTCCTAATGGATGTGAAATTGTATATCATGTGGCTTTCATTTGCAATTCCTTAATGACTAATAATGTTGAGCATCTTTTTATATGCTTATTAGCCATTCATGTATCTTTGGTAAAATGCCTATTCAAATCTTCCTAAGGGTGTTTTGTTGTTATTTTTTTCCCCCTTAGCAGGCTGAGATAACATGCTGTCACAGGGCCTTTGATATGCCAGTTTCACTGTACATTTTAATAGATACTTGTTCGGATTAATTAACAATCTATAAGATGTAACAGTAATATTGATGAGTGTATATTATATTCCAGTCACTGTACTAATCACCTTCCATGTGTGATCTCATTAAATTCTCATAAGTCTGAGAACAAACTCTTTCCCAGAGAGGCTAACTTGTTCAGAGTCACAAAGATGGTTGCAGAACCAAGACTTAAATGTAGTCTGACTTCAAAGTCTGCTTATAACTCTGCCTGGTGGTAACTATAGTTAGATAATAATAATTGATCTCAGTATAGTATGTAGGGGCTCTGAAAAAAAGGTCATAGGGTATTTACTGACTGGCAACATAGTCTGTGCCACCATTTTGCTTAGATCTGGTTCCTGGAAGTAAGATCTACTTATGAAAGGGCACATAATAATAATAATAATTATAACAGTAATATAATATAACAGTAATAATAATTATTATTATAATAATTATAATTATAATATATATAATTATAATATATATTATATAATATATAATGTATACTATATAATATATATTATATATAATATATAATATAATATTATAATTATTATTATTATTATTATTACTGTTATTTGTAGCAGTAGCTAACATTTCATCATTTAGTTGTTATTCATTGTGTGCTTCCGGTGTGTCAAGCATTGGGCAAGGTTCTGGGGATATAACAGCAAGCACTCACATAGATGTTCCTTGCTTTCTTGGTGCTTATATTTTATGAAATATTTTGCCCAGTTTTTGATTGGCTGTTTTGTCTTTATTGACTTGTGAGAGTTCTTTGTACATTCTAGATACATGTTATTTATCAGATATATGTTTTGCTAATATTTTCTCCCTGTCTTTTCATTTTCTTAATAGTGTCCTTTGAAGCATAAAAGTTTTATATTTTGATGAGGTCCGTTTTAATAATAAAACAGTGTTATATCTAAGAAATCTTTACTTAATCCATAGATTTTCCCCAGTGTTTTTCCCAAAAGTTTTATTGTTTTAGCTCCAACATTTAAGTCTGTGATCTCTTTAGAGTTAACTTTTGTGTATGGTAGGTATGAGGGAGGGGTCTAAGTTCATCTTTTTGCGTATGAATGTCTGGTTGTCCCAGCACCATTTGTCAAAAAGCCTGGCCTTTCTCCACTGACCTGCCTTGGTGCCTTTGGTGAAAATCAGTTGATTGTGAATGTAAGGATTTATTTCTGGACTCTCCGTTCGGTTCCAGTGATCTCTATGTCTATCCTTATGTCAGTAACTTATAGTTGTTTTTTATCTTTCCCTAAAAATAGGCTGCGTGGGGCAGCAATGGTTTAAAGATGAGGGGGGCGCCTTGGAGCTCTTTTGTCCTGACGGTGCCTGGGGTACCAGATGCCGTATAGAACCTGTAGCCCCAGGCCCAGGAGAGGTAGGCCCAAGGAGACTTGCTCTGACACTCATACGAGAGTAGGAAATCAGATAGTTACCTTCCCCTGGATATTAGTGCAGAATATTCCAGAATCTGGGGAAGGCTGGCCAGCTGTTTTCCTAGACGCCTAAAAATGTAGCATTATCTTGGTGAATTTTCCAAGGTCCAGGTTTGACCCACAGCTTTGGTATCTGATTCTGTCAGCACACCCAGAACAAATCTAATCTGTTATTAGGGGCAGACACGCTCACCAGACTCACAGGACTGCTGTATAAACCAGAACGCAGATTTATTAGTTTATAATGAAAAAATAAGTGTCCCTAAAAGTGGAATATTCCAGATCCTTATTCTTTTCCTATAGAAGACCTAACCTAGTCAAAGCCTGCATGGTAAACATAACCATAACAAGAGGAATCAGCTCCGAGGCTTCCAAATGGTGTTTTCATAAGCTCTCTTAGGCAGAGGGTATAGAACTTGTGAAGGCTTGGCTCTCCAGGCCCCTGGAGGGAGGGCCTGTGGCCTCTCCTCTCAGCTCTGGGGCTGAGGAGTCCACTGAGAAGGTCTTTAGGTGGAGACATACCTAACAGCCTCAGCTGAATGTCTCCCGCAGCCTCTACTTTGAAGTTAACTTCAGTCTGGAGTGGCTCTCTCTGCCGTGGACGGGCCCCAGCATTTTCTTTGCCGTTGTGGCAGAACAGCCCCCTCTCATGGGCACCACTTTTCCTTTAGACGTGGTAATACGTTAGCTCAGTACTGCAGGTGTGGAGCCATTCTGACTCCTTAAGGAGTGTGCCCACTGCAGCTCCGACCTGTTCTGTTGGTTTAATCTTCAGACAGCCTTCTTTCTTTTATTGCCCAGTTCTTGGAGGTGCCTCACTGCATCTTTTGCTTTGATTTTGTAGTAGTTTTTCTTTTCATTTGGCTAGTTGGTGTGGATTTCCTAAAGGGGGCATTTTAACACTGACAAGAGAGGGGATGAGGAGGAACCTGCATTGTTTTCCTGTTGTAACTACGGAGCACAACTCTCCAGTCAGGAGCTCTGAAGCCTTTGTTTTCTACGGCATCTTTGAAATAGGTCTTTGCAGGCTGTCCCTTGACCTCCTCCTTCCCCGCCGTCAGGGGACAAATCACACCTGAGAACCAGCCCTGGCTCAGAGCAGCAGGTCCTGGGGAATCTGTTCCAGGCTCCTAAGTCTTTGGAAAGGGAAAAGGGAGCCGCTTAAGTAGGGCCTGGGGGAGTGAGGCAAGCTGTGCTGGGCTGGTTTGAATCGCAGCTTCACTGGCACTCCCCGGAGACACACGGTCCTGAGGCTTAGCTGTTGTGTCTGCTCCGACCTCCGCGGCTCCTAGGGTAGAGCAGTTATGTTCAGCAAGTCTAGACATAGTGCACTGAGAGTCTGTGGTTTGGGGAGCAGGACCCAAGGGGCCTCTGCATCCTAGCCCAGCCTGGCCACACCTTCTGTGACTCCTTGTATGTGAACTGTCTCCAGGGAACTGACTGCCACGTGCTCGCTTGATAAGCCGCGTTAGTGTTCCTTCTCTCATCCATCCCTTCCTCATCCTCTTACCTATCCTCTAGAATTTAAAAATACATAGATCTCCATTTTCTTCAGAGAATGTGTAACCAAACAGTGAGCTCCCTCTTGGAGCAAGAAAATATAAAATGGAAAATATGCATCTCCCTTTAAGTAGTTTGTACAGCAAACTACTTGTTCTGAACTATGTTATAAATGGAGAATGCAGAGATGGGAACCTGTCTGCTGTCGAAGCAGACTGAGGTGAACAAAGCTAAAATTTGATTTAACCTGAGGGCAAGTATGTCTTTTTAACGTTCAGTGTAAAAAAGATGTGGACTTTCTTGCCCTGTTTATGTTTGAAGACAAAGACATCTGTGTTATAACCTTGACCTGTTAGGATTCGGCCAATTGCTTGAGGTCATGGGACATGTTTTTGAAGAAATAATATTACTTCATGAACTCCGTTCCTGTTATTTCCAGTTAAGGGGTAAATAACATCATCGGCGTGTGCTCTCCTTTTCTCTTCCTTTATTTGTTCTCTGCAAAACTATAAAAAGCCAGAACTGCTGGGGAGGTTTTGAGATGGCTGCTATGATTCATTATCTCCCATTTGCAAAACAGTTCATAAGACAAATTACAGAGAAACTACAGTGCTTCTGACAGTTACCAAAAAGTAAACACAATGCACAGTGATGATGTCTCCACATCCTCTCTCACCAGCCGTGAGGCCCTGTCTCCCCTGACCTTCTGGCAGGCCTTCACCATGGAATGTTTCAAACCTGCATTAACATTCTGGACTTCAGCCACTTCCATCTTCCCCCAGATGTCATTAAGGCTGTCAGCACCATTGATGTGCACGAGAAGGAGGGGCGTCTCTGGCCCAGGATGGCCATCTTCTCGTCGGCGGCGCCCGGAGTCCTCCATGGGGCCAGGCTCAGCAGTCTGAAGGTGGTGGATCTGGAATCACAGAAGACCACCTACAGCTCAGGTACCGCAGCCCCTTGCCGGCTCCTACCAGCCCCACCCAGCCACGCTGGAAACCGAATCCAACCCTGTGTGCCAGCTGCTGGGGAAACGAGATGAGTGAGAGGCAGGGCCAGGCCTCGGGGGCCCCTGTTCTGGGGCTGGGGAAGGCAGTCCCGGGACCGGCACCCAACCAGCCAGGCGGACCGTGTGAGATGAGAAGGCGGCAGGATGTGGTTCACTCGGCGGGGGGCTGGTGGGGAGCTGCCCAGAGGAAGGGGCTTGGACCAGCCAACGGCGCCAAACCACTGGACCCATTTGACTGCAGCCACTTTTCTCCTCTCGCCCCACCGTCCAGGTGTCAGTGACGACGAGTTGCTGAGTAGCCTGCAGGTCCTGGACGCAGACACCTTTGCCTTCTGCTGCACCTCGGGCCGCCTGGGGCTTGTCGACACCCGCCAGAAGTGGACCCCGTCAGAGAACCTCAGGCCCGGCTCTGGGTCCGCTGGAGGGAGGTGGTGTGCAGAAGCTGGGGGCCGGGGCCCTGGGCCCAGCATTGCCAGCCTTGGCTCGGACGGGCAGCTCTGTCTTCTTGACCCCCGGGATCTCTGCCAGCCGGTGAGCTTGGTCCAGTGCCCAGTGTCCATGCCTAGCCCTGACCCAGAGCTGCTGCGAGTGACTTGGGCTCCAGGCCTGGACAACTGCTTGGCCATTTCAGGTACGCTGAGAGGATTTTGTGTCTGTCACTTGATCTCTCTCTTCCGGGGACTCTTGGGTGCTCAGGAAGGAGCCTGTAGTCCTGTAGTAAATCTGGCCCCAGAAGTTAAGGTTGCTCACAGAAAAGCTCCATATTAGCTCTCCAGGTTCTTTAGTGGTGGCCCTTCCACATCCTGGCTACCAGACTTCCCCACGCTGGTAGCAGGCCTTTCCTGTCGCAGCAGGAATTCAGTTCTGAGGTTGGTGGAGAGGCTGCGGATGGTAAGACACTAGGACAGCCACGGGCTGCACCAGGGAGAGGCGATAGGGTCTCAGCGGTGCCGCTCAGTCTACTCGCTTTTAGAACTACAGCAAGCTAGCTAGGTCAGCAGGCTCCTGGGTCTGGCCCGGCAGTATCTAGTTGAATGAGGGTGTGTAATGAGGTATCTGAAAGCCGATGGAAGGATCTTCTGACGGGGGGAGAGGTTGAAAGAATAGTTGAGAGAGCAGGAGAGGGTCATTGGTCACGGCAGGATCCAGAAAGAGCAGAAGAGCAGAACCAGGCTTGGGTAGTTCTCTCTAACGGCTTCTCTTTCCCCCATCAAGTAGGAGACAAGGCCCTCTGCTGAGAGGGACTCACATGTGGAGGGATTAGAATTGGGGGCAAGTGGAAGAGGTTTGAAAAGTCTCTAAAGCCTCCGTTTCTTGGGGAAAATAATAGTACCTACTTCATACAGTTGTGAGGGTTAAAAGAGAGAGTGCAAGATTAGCCTTGGGCCTGGCACGTGATAGATGGACAACAGATGCTTATTGTTATAGCTCCTTGGAGTCATCAGCTGCTGACATTGACGGCAGATGTTACGTGCCCTTCAGTTGGCCTTTAATTTTATTTATTTATTTTTGTGGCTGCACTGCTCAGCTTGTGGGATCTTAGTTCCCCGACCGGGGATAGAACCCGTGCCCTCAGCAGTGAAAGCGCAGAGTCCAAACCACTGGACCGCCAAGGAATTCCCTCAGTTGGCCTTTAAGTATCTTGTGGCTATTTGATTCATCATCCTCTAGCCTGTTTTGGTTCCGTAGAGCATTCAGAGATTCAGCGTCAATGCTCGCTTTTCTTGTTCTTCCTCAGGTTTTGATGGGACGGTCCAGGTCTATGACGTCACGTCTTGGGGTGGAATGGGGCGCCAAGTAGAACCTCTCTTCACTCACAAAGGTCACATCTTCCTAGACGGCAATGGGATGGACACTGCTCCACTGGTCACCACCCACACCTGGCACCCCTGCAAACCGAGGACTTTGTTGTCTGCAGCAAGTGATGCCTCTCTGCACGTATGGGACTGGGTGGACCTCCATGCTGCCCGCTGACTCCAGCATCTTTCCGCCCAGGCCCTAGGAAGCTGCTGTGTAGCAAGGATATTGATTCAAGATTCAAGTGACCACAGAGCCCTGTTACCAGCTGAGTGGCTGTGGGCAAGTTAACCAGCCCCTCAGTCCCAGTTTCTTTATTTGTAGAATGAGACTGGTAATAACTACCTGGTAGGACTGTTGGGAAAGTTAGAAGTAACATATTTAAAACTAACTGGTAAGGGGACTTCCCTGGTGGCACAGTGGTTAAGACTCCGCGCTCCCAATGCAGGGGGCCCAGGTTCAATCCCTGGTCAGGGAACTAGATTCCACATGCATGCTGCAACTAAGAGTTCGCATGCCACAACTAAGGAGCCTGCCTGCCGCAACTAAGGAGCCCATGTGCTGCAACTAAGGCTCCTGCGAGCCACAACTAAGGAGCCCACCTGCTGCAACTAAGACCCAGCACAACCAAATAAATAATAAAAAATAATAATAATAACTGGTAGGATTCATGGCACAATAAAGATTTCGTAGCTACTCTTAGATCTGGGAGCCCCATTTCCCCCAAGTGTAAAATGGCAGCGTTTTACCCCTGTCTGCATTCACAACATCATGGAATCTGAAGAGCCAACGAATGTAAACAGGTTCTGTGAACTTTTCTACAGAAGTGAAAATGTATAGTGACAGATAATCATGAAAAAAGTCAACCCCAGTAGCAATTAAGGAAATAGCAATTAAAATAAGGTTATGCCATTTTTATCTACTAAATTGCCAAATTTTAAAACATTTTTGCCTTGAACAGCTGTTAGAGGTTACATGGTACACAATTCAGAAGGTACAGAGGAGCATCTTAGTTCTTTGGGGGCAGCTGTTTTTAAAGGTGGTAACAGCCAGGGTGGGGAGCTAGGCATTCTCATCAGTACCACCTGCAGCTGGCATTCAGGCAGAGACTGGCCACCCTCCTCTTGGGCGGTTCTCACTGGAACACGGCCTTCACCAGGGTGATGCTTTCCAACCCCTGCCCCCCAGGGGAGTAGGCCCAAAGGACATTTCTTTTTGGTGGCCCGTAGCAAATATGAAAGTGTACCTGCATGTGATTCCTCAATTTCAGCAATTTTCCAGCAATTCCAGCAATTTTCCTGTTGAAATTATGTGATTACTAGTCAGTTTGGGCTCTGATTTTTTTTTAAAGTAGCTTTATTGAGACATAATTCACATACCATACAATTCAACCATTTAAAATGTACAATTTAATGGGTTTTGGTATACTACTTTATTAGTTTTTAAAGATTATGGTAAAATATATCTAACAATTTGCCATTTTCCCCATTTTTAAGTGTACAACTCAGTGGCATTAATTACATTCACAATGTTGCATGACCAGCACCACTATTTGTTTCCAAAACTTTTCATCACCCCAAACAAACTGACTATTGTGGGCTCTGGTTTTTTGGCTCTCAGCTGGGCTCCTATAACAAAATGCCACAGACTGGGGTCTAAAACAACAGAGATTTCCTTCTCACAGTTCTGGAGGCTGGGAAGTCCAATATCAAGGTGCGGGCTAGGTGGGTTTCATCCTGAGGCCTCTTCTCTTAGCTTGTAGGTGGCCACCATCTTGCTGTGTGCTCACATGACCTCTTCTCTGTGCTCCTGCAGAGAAAGCCCTGGTCTCTTCTTATGACACCAGTCCTTTCAGATTAGAGCCTCACCCTTATGACATCACTTAACCTTAATTACCTCTTAAAAGCTCTATCTCCAAATACAGTTACATTGGGGGTTATGGGGGTGGGAGGGGGTATAATTTGACCCATAGCATTTAGGAATTATTTTGAAGTAAGAAAAACCTAATAATTTTTCCAATGAAATGATTTTTTTAATTAATTTAACAAATGTAATGAATGAGCATTACATTTTTTTTTTTTTTTTTTTTTTCTGTATGCGGGCCTCTCACTGTTGTGGCCTCTCCCATTGCGGAGCACAGGCTCCGGACGCACAGGCTCAGCAGCCATGGCTCACGGGCCCAGCCGCTCCGCGGCATGTGGGATCTTCCCGGACTGGGGCACGAACCCGTGTTTCCTGCATCGGCAGGCGGACTCTCAACCACTGCGCCACCAGGGAAGCCCGAGCATTACATTTTGGAGAGATGTAATTAAACAATTTCAGACTCAAGATGTGATCCTTCTTACCATCGTCTGGAGTCTTCTTTCTAATCCTTTTCTTCCCCTCCATTGCCCCATGAGAACTGATTCTATAGATTCATTTCCAGAAAAAGGTAATTTCTTCTTTGCTGTGCGCCATTTCGGCTTAAGCTTAACAGGAACGCTCTGCTTTCAGATAGAAGAGGAAACCTATATGACAAATCAGGGATTTTTTTTTTTTCAAGAGAGTTGGATTACCAGCATAGCACTGGCTAAACTATATTATTTCACCAAGTAAAAGAGATGAATAATTTAGAAAATAGTAGAATTGATACATGAATTGAAAAGCTGCTTTTCTAGGGACTTCGCTGGTGGCGCAGTGGTTAAGAATCCGCCTGCCGATGCAGGGAATGCCCTAGTCCGGGAAGATCCCACATTGAAGCAACTAAGCCCATGAGCCACAACTACTGAAGCCCACGTTCTAGAGCTGGTGCTCTGCAACAAGAGAAGCCACCGCAATGAGAAGCCCACAAGCAGCAACGAAGAGTAGCCCCCGCTCACCACAACTAGAGAAAGCCCATGGGCAGCAACGAAGACCCAACGCAGCCAAATTAAAAAAAAAAAAAAAAAAAAAACTTTAAAAGAAGAAAAGCTACTTTTCTGAAAAATACTGATACATCAGTCAGTCATGGTCCAGCCAGGAAGACTGAATCCACACCAGATAATTCAGTGGAGGGAATTTCATTATGTGGAATCTGAAAGAGGATGCAAGGGAAGGTGAGGCCCTAAAGGAGGTGGTGGGTGTGTTGCCCAGAGCCCAGGAATGGGGCCTCCCAGTGGGAACTGAGCACAGTGATCTTGCCGGGCTGTGGCTGGGGCCGTGGCAGGATCTGAGACTGCAAACAGCTAGACTACAGGAAGTACAGAGAACGAAGTCCCCAGGCTTCTCTCCTTCCACCCTCCAACATCCTGCCTGTACCATGGACCAAACCTGGCAGGAGCTTGTCAGCAAGGGAGCCTGGGAAATGCAGCAAGCAGGGTACGGGGCCAGGATGGATCTGAGGACAAACAGGCAAATGACTGGCACCACAGCCAAACCTCCTCAAGCAAGAAAAAGGAATAAAATGAATAAAGAAAATAGAACAAGGATATCACAACAGATCTAGAGAACAAGAATTATAAGAGAATATAGTGTGCACAATATTAATTTGAAAATCTCAAACAGTTAATTTTCTTGAAAATATACATTGATTTTTATAAATTTCTTTTTTTAGTAGAGAATCTGAATTATCCAATAAGAAAGAAAAAACTACTCAAGGAATAACACCAAAAAGAATATGGGGAGGGGGGACAATTTTGTAAATAATTTTTTTTCAAACTTTTAAAGAACAGAAAATTCCCATGCTATAGAGACTATTTCACATAAAAAAATCTAAAAACTCATTTTATGAAGGTACTGTAATCCTAATAACAAAACTTGGCCAAGAAACTGTGCTCAAACACAACACCACACTCTCTTAAGCTCAGGTTTTCACACTAGACAGTGGCCTCAACACTATACTCCACAACGGTCCTTTTATAACCAATATTTTTTTTTTCAATGGGGAGAAATGTACTCATTTTAATGGAATTCCAAAAGATAGTATAATTTTAAATAGAATAGCCTAACAGGCATAGGTTATTAGAAACAGACACAAGCTACAAAAAGACTAAAAAGAAAGGATACACAAATAGCTTTTAATGTATTGGAAATAAATGGCTTCATTCTGGATTTTTTTTTATTATTACAAACCAGGAACATTTTTATTGTTTATTCCCCGTAGACAAACTATATTAAGATTTTGGTGAAAACACTTTTTTTTTAAACATCTTTATTGGAGTATAATTGCTTTACAATGGTGTGTTTCTGTTTTATTCACAAAATGAATCAGCTATACATATATATATATATATATATCCCCATATCTCTTCCCTCTTGCATCTCCCTCCCTCCGACCCTCCCTATCCCACCCTAGGTGGTCACAAAGCACCGAGCTCTGCTATGTGGCTGCTTCCCACTAGCTATCGGTTTTACATTTGGTAGTGTATATATGTCCATGCCACTCTCTCACTCTCTCACTTCGTCCCAGATTACCCTTCCCCGTCCCCGTGTCCTCAAGTCCATTCTCTAGTACGTCTGCGTCTTTAATCCTGTCCTGCCCCTAGGTTCTTCATGACCCCCTTTTTTTTTAGATTCCATAAATATGTGTTAGCATATGGTATTTGTTTTTCTCTTTCTGACTTACTTCAATCTGTATGACAGATTCTAGGTCCATCCACCTCACTACAAATAACTCAATTTCGTTTCTTTTTATGACTGAGTTATAGTCCATTGTATATATGTGCCACATCTTCTTTATCCATTCATCCTGTCGATGGACACTTAGATTGCTTCCATGTCCTGGCTATTGTAAATAGAGCTGCAGTGAACATTGTGGTACATGACTCTTTTTGAATTATGGTTTTCTCAGGGTATATGCCCAGTAGTGGGATTGCTGGGTCGTATGGTATATAACCAGTATTTTAAACACCCCTTTACTATCCTGAAATAAAAGTTTACAGGGAATATTGATTGTTTACAAACCTAATATCAAAATCACTATAAGGGAATAAAATACAAAAGATTCTGTGTTTCAGTGTAAATGCTCATTCTTTCACATAATGAGGTAATCAGATGCTTGCATGTATGTAGTAAAATCATCAAGAGCAGGACAGCCATGATTATACAGCCAGACTGGTGTGCTGCATTTGTGACTAACACCCAAGTGTCAAGAAGATGATTTTTCTGAATTGGTGAACAACTCTTTGGAAAGTTCTAAACAAAAGAAAGTACTGTTTTCTCCAGTTTTACGCAGTAGTTGAGTTTTTGGGAAATTCAGGTGTATTAAAGCTGTGCAAAACTTTCCTTGTGTATTTGTAAAAAGTTAGGTTCAGAAAAATGGTACAGATGAACTGGTTTGCAGGGCAGAAATTGAGACATAGATGTAGAGAACAAACGTATGGACACCAAGCGGAGAAAGCGGCAGGGGGTGGGGGTGGTGTGACAAATTGGGCAATTGGGATTGACATGTATACACTGATGTGTATAAAATTGATGACTAATAAGAACCTGCTGTATAAAAATAAAATAAAATTTTTAAAAAGAGAGAGAAAAAAAGTTAGGTTCTAGGCACACATAATTGTAAAAAGGTTTTCCCCTACATCAGTGGTTCTCAAACTGTAATATGCATAAGAATCACCTAGGGGACTGGTTAAAACACAAACTGCTGGGCTCCGTTCCCAGAGTTTCTGATCAGTAGGAATGTTACTCAGGGTGTTGTGAGAGAAGCAGACCAATAGGAGTTATTACACACACACATACACACACACACACACACACACACACACACACACACACACAGTACCTGTGGGAGCTGGGCCCACAGTCTCTGTAAGGCTGCTGTCTTCCTGTCCATCTGCTGCTGGAGCTTGGGGCCCACAGGGCAGGCAGGAAGGGGATGGTAAGGACCAGCTGGAACCTGTCAACTCTCGCTGTCTCCAGTCTTGATGCAGGTCACCTGCACGATTCATCACTGAGCTAAACACGCCCCCGGCCTAGGGGTGGGAGAAGCTTAAGGAAGGTCACGGGAAGGTGGAGCAGCTGCAGGTAGATAATCCACACTGACCGGTGAGTCACAGCCGCACCTGCGCCAACGCCCGAGCGTAAAACCAGAGCGGCTGCGGCTTCCCTTCCACCCACCACGTCTCACTCAGAAACGTCTCTCGTGGTCCACTCTACCCGGAAACACACAGGGGAGTGAATTCTGGAGCATGTGGTTCCGCCCAACCAAGTCACCACATTAAAAAGCCACCTCAAGTTTGAGGGTGGGGCTGGAGAATTTGCACTTCAGATAAGCTCCCGGGTGATACGCACGCTGCAAGTCTGTGGACCAGGCTGAGGATCACCGCCCTCCAAGAATGCCCGGCAGGACTCTAGTGCAGGACTGCCTCAACAATCGCATTGCATCTACGTGGCCCCCGTCACCGCACACCGGATGTGCCCCCAATTTTTATGACAAGCACAAATCCCCACCTCCAACTGCCAAAATGCTTCTTTGAGAACGGACATATTCCACAGGGAGGAACTCCTGGGGTTCTCTCAGCAATTCTAGGAAGATGCCCCAGAGAACCCCTTAAGGGACCGAAAGAAAATAAGCGATTCACGTTGACATCAGCACAGGATCCACTCTGGCAGCGGGACAGAAGACTCAGCAGCATGGACGGCAGAGAAAGTTTAGGAACTGTTTTGGCCTCACAAAAGCTCAAGGATACAAGAAAGACCAAGCAGCTATTTAGAGAGGATGAAAGAGGAGCAAGCAAGAAACCCTGCAAATAGCAACGTAAAGAAGGTGAGTAATTCGATTTGGGGCAGCTCTTGCATATGTGTGCTCAGAAGGATGTGTTCCAGAACAGAATGTGTCAAGGTGAGAAGGGTGTCACCAGGCCAGAGGAGGAGGCATGTTGAGGCGTGTCCAGGGGAGCAAGGGATACTTTTAAAGGCTGTGTCTTTAGGGCCTCAGCCCAGGCCCTTCTCTGGAACTGCCTCCCACTCTTCCAGGTCCTCTGAAAGTGTGAGTCAGCCACCCCCGCCCGGCCACAGCGGCTAGGCCCAGGGAGGGACGTGTGACCCAGGGACCCAAATCCTTTCACTAGGATGAGCCAATCTGAACTTCTCTCAGAGAATTTGAACAACATAACACAGAACTCCAGTCCACCAGGGAGAATGGAGTCAGGGCCAGGGTCGGCTCCGCGTGGGTGGGGCTGGGTTTCTGGGGAGCAGGAACAAGGGTCTGTGGAAGAGGCCATGCCTCAGAGACTGAGACACCTGTGGAGAAAAGCAGAGGTGAGAAAGAAACTGGCAGGCTGAGACAGAGCACAGCACAGGTTGAATGAATGAAGGAAACATGATCGCCCCTCCCACACATGATCTCCATGATTGGTTATTGTGAACGAGTCGAGTCACTGGAGGTTAGGGAGGGAAGCAGGTGTTCCCACAGCCGTGGGAGAAGGAGGTGATGCTATAGGTTCTGATTCTCTCAACTAGCATTTACTGAGTATTGCTGTGCGCCGAGTACCATGCTGGATGCTGGGATAGGAGATACAGAGATATAGAAATATAGCCCCACTGGTGGGGGATTTGGGGGGAACACCCATAGAGGGAAGGGGTCGTGTGTTGTAGGAGCACAGAGGGCTGAGTATCCGCCTCCGCTTGGCTAGAGACCAGGTGTGATCAGGAAAGGTGATATTTGGGTTGCATCTTTCCTTCAGGCCAAGGAGAGGGTAGGGCGTTCCAGGCAGAGGAAACAGCAAAGGAAAGTACAAGTGGAAAAAGGCATAGCCCCAGGAAGTTGGAACTGCAGCTGAGAAAATGGGCCGTAGCTGGTCAGCATTGGCCCTGCGTGCTGTGCCCAGGCGCTGAGCTGGGAGTCCCTCAAGGATTCGGCGTAAGAGGGCGGCTGGCCGCGGCCATGGCCTGGAAGAGGGGGTGGAGACCTCCTCCAGGCAGGAAGAGCGAGGGCACGTGATACAGCGCTCACACCTGCGGCAGCCTGCCTGTATGGCTCATCTGCTTTTCTGGATTCATTTCAGTGTAGCCAGCCAATGAGTGGTTTAGATCTTCTCTGCCCAGTGCCACCCTTAGACTTGGGCAAAATGGATGCCGTGAACTAAGCCAGACCCAAAAGGACAAATATATGATCCCACTTACATGGGGAACCTAAAATAGGCCAGTTCATAGAGATAGAAAACAGAATGGTGGTTGCCAGGGGCTGGGGGAGGCGGGCATGGGGAGTTCCTGTTTAATGGGTACAGAGTTTCAGTTTGGGATGATAAAAAAGTTCTGGAGTTGGATAATAGTGATAGTTGCACAAAAGTGCAACTGTACTTAATGCCCCTGAATTGCACACTTAAAAATGGTTAAAAGGGTAAATTTTAGATTATGTTTATTTTACCACAGTTTTTAAAAAGTGGATGCCAGGGCTCCGTGCTTCAGAAGGCCCAGCCCCACTCCAGCCCTCCTCTGGCTGCGCCCTTGTCCTATGGGCTTTCAGCATTCAAGCACCTCACAGGCCTGAGAGAGGCTGCCCTTCCCTAATGGGCTATGGAAGGGAGTCCACAGACTAACTTCGACCATACACAATAATTCCCTTATGTACTGACTTCACTGCCCGACCCCACATACGCTGTAGCTACCAACAGTTTGCACGGTTGGGAGTCAGACAGCTCAGGGCCCAAGTCCCAGCTCTGTGTTCAGTTTCCCCCTCTGTAAAATGGGCCTAATCATAGTAGCACCTCATGAAGTGGCTGAAATGGGTAAATGAGCCCCTGCAATAACGTGGTTAGAGGCCTGACACACAAGAAATGTCAGAAAACTTGGCTCCTACTAGAATATTCACTCTGCGTTCTTGACTGGAGGACTGATTATAGCTGTGTTGAAGAGAAGTGAAGGGAGAAGGTCATGGTCTCTGAGGGTGGTGCAAAGTTATCCAAGCAGGCGAGTGGGAGCCCCCTGCCCTGGGCCGAGTCAGCTGGGAGGCCTGGGTCACGCTCACCAGACAGTCGTGTCTGCAAGTCCCACGTGGCTTATTATACTCTTTGGAGACATCAGTCTCACACAAGTCTCTGCCCTGGGGCTTCGAGTCTCAGAATACATTTGATTAAAATGTCTCTCCCTTTGACCGTTCCACTCACAGGATTCACTTAGAATTCATTTATTTGATGGGTTAATATTTTGCATCAGCTTTGTCTAAGCAGGATCAGTGCCCTGAGACCCAACTCCGGTGTTTCCTGCTATCTGTAAATGAGAATAAGGACAGGTATTTTTGCTATGAGTTTCTTCGATAAAAATTTGGCAATGCATAATTTGTGTCACCTAATTGCAACTTTTATAATAAGTGAATTTTATGCATCCCCAGTTATAACTTTTGTTTTTTTTCTTGAGGGATTTTCAAGTAGCTTCCAAAAGCCACCCTGCTTGTCTGGTTCAGATACTTTAAAGGCATAATTATGAGTTTGAATTGAGTTAAAAATAAGAGCCTGCAGAGCTTAGCTCATGCTGAGCACAGTGGCAGGCGAAAAGGTAAATCAAAACACTTTTGAGCAAGAGAATGGATGGCTACAGTTTCAAATAAAAAATTAGGACACTGTAAAAATCATCATATTACATTTGGTTCACTGGGAAACATCTCCATGCGGCTACTAACCCACGCTTAACTCACTGTTGTAAGTACTCCATGTAGGAGTACTAACAGCAAACGTTACTTAAAGCAACTAACATGTCACATTGCTCTAAGGATGATAAAATACATATGAAATATCTACAATCTCCAGCTCAACGTTCCCTTATTTTGCTAAGGGGAAAACACATGTGAGATGAAATTGTATGGATATTATATTTGAATCTTCTGGATCATTCCAAAGTATGATGGCAAATTTTCTAAAAGGAAATCTGGTTACTTCCAAAGTATTTTTATAATGCAGAGCTACACTAGGTTTTAGTATGATGAACTTCCACCTAAGTGAAGACTTTCTCATTGAAAAGAGTGAAATTATTGAAAATATTCCATATCAGATTTATTTCCTGGCTATACAAAAAACTCTAAGCTCAGATTTCTGGGATACCTTTGTTGTTGTTTGTTTGGCCATGCTACACAGCTTGCAGGATCTTAGTTCCCTGACCAGGGACTGAACCCATGCCCCCTGCAGTGGAAGCGTGGAGTCCTAACCACTGGCCCACCAGGGAACTCCCAGGGATACCTGGAAAAACCATCTTCCAAAAAAGGCTCTTTGAAAAGTCTCCTCGATGGCAGCAGATTGACATGCTTTGAAGGGATGTCAGTCCCTTTTTGGAAAGGAGATACTGGGCAGAGTCACCTCTCGTGGATAAGGGAGGTGATCAGGCTAGACAATAAGCAAACTGTCTTTTCTGTCAGTGTTTATCCAGCCTTCCCCACGTGTATCTCTGTGTGCCGGAGATACACGGACACGAGGCTTTCTAAGGTGGCTTGAAGACAGTTCTTAAAGGAAAACCCAAAGGATGTCTTCAACAATGGCAACAACATATAAAGTCCACAGTGCATCAAAATGACTACTTTTGACAGATACTTATTTAGATAAGTTCTTTTATGTTTTTTTTAAAGAAAGACTAATTACTTCATAATCATACTTTATAAATCTACTTAGATAAAATTGTACTATGTGTAGATTGTGCTTTGTTTTATAATTGATGGGTTTCAGGAAAGTTGTGGGAAAATCCTTTAAAATCAAACACACAAGGAAATTATTTTAAGAGGGAGAAACTGTGTTCCATTTATTTCCAAGCACCATTTGCTGTGTATGTCAGAGGCCCTCCAGGGACTCTGCTCCCAGAGAGATGCCCAAATCACCAGAACCTGTTGACCTGCACTTGGCCTCCCCCGTCGGACCTGGGCACCTGAGCACAGACGGGAACTAGTGAGCTCGTCAGAGGCAGGTGATAGAGCAGTAACTCCTCCAACCAGGAGTCTTCTTAATCAACGCCATGGTTCCTAGTTATTGCTCTGGACATATTTACAAACAGAAAAGACTTCACCCACTTTATCACCCTGGTTCACGATCTTCTAGGCCCGGTCTCACATTTGTAGGATACGGTATGAGCTTTAAAGCTCTGCAGCAGCCCTGCTGGCAGTTTGGAGTAATTCAACCATGCAAAAATTCTACTTCGGTTGAATCATGAAATCGCTAGTTTTATAGACCAAAAATGGCAATCTCCCTTGGTTCAACCTAATATGTTGGAGGAAGAGTAGGGTATGGTATGGTTTAGAAAGTCAGCCTTTAGCATTGATCTTTCCTCCTCTTCCCTCCTCCAAATAACCCAATAGAATGCTTTCCTCTCAAGTAACTCCATGTAAATCTAAGACAGGGAATGTAGGGAAACACAGACAGTTCCGAGGCTCCAGTCCTCCCAGAGGGAGAACAGGGGAAGACCTTTAGAAATGTATTTAGTTCATAAACAAATCCTTGTTTAGCTGCCCAGTGCTGGGAGGAAACTGCTCAGCCACTGCTGGTTCTACATCTTTAATGCCATCACCACGGGAGGGCAGAGCCGCCTCCAGCCTGGAAGGAGGATTTGGATCTCACCCTCACATTACCATGCTGTGAAAATTAAGGCACAGAATCACAGTGAAGACACACTGAGATGGTGATACAGTCAGATTCAGAACTAGTCTCTGAAACCTCTGGAAATCAGCTTCCATTTTAACAGCATGGACAGGAAAGCCTTGAGTGGTATTTCATAAGCCCAGCAGGTACTGAGTGAGAGAAACAAAATACGGTCTGTTGGACTGGGTTTTGAGCTCTCTCTCCTTCTCCTGTGGGTGTCGTGGTATAGAATCAAGGGCCATACAAACCCGTTTTGGGGGTAGATTCTGCAGTGTTTTCAAGATAGGTCCCCTACACCTAGAGTCTCTCCCCGACGTGGGCTCTCTGACGTGCACTAATACGTGAGCTATTGTTGAATTGGCTCCCACACTCAGCACATCCATAGGGTTTTTCTCCCGTGTGGATTCTCTGGTGAGTAATAAGACCTGAGCTCTGATTGAAGCTCTCCCCACGTTCCCCACATTTATAGGGTCTCTCTCCAGTGTGGATTCGCCGGTGGGTAATGACGTTTGAGCAGTCACTGAAACGTTTCCCACATTCCAGACACTCAAAGGGTTTCTCTCCTCTGATGGCTGGTCAGAGTGGAACTCTTACTGACCGTTTTCCCACACTCGGGGCACTGGTAGGGCTTTTCGCCAGTGTGCGTTCAGCAGTGTGTCCTCAAGCGCGAGCTGTTGGTGAAACTCTTTCCACACTCACTACACTTACGGGGTTTCTCTCCTGTGTGGATTCTCTGGTGCATAATAAGGCCTGTGTTCTGCGTGAAGCCTGTGCGGCACTCCCCACATTTATAGGGCTTTTCTCCTGTGTGGATTCTCTGGTGTGTGATGAGGTCAGAATGATCACTGAAGCCTCTCCCACATTTGGGGCATTTGTAGGGCTTCCCCACCGTGTGGATTCTCTGGTGGCAAACCAGATATGAGCTTTGGCCAAAGCTTTTCCCACACTGGCCACATTTATAGGGTTTCTTTTCTCCAGTGTGGGCTAATCTGTGGACAGCTAAGTGTGAGCTCAGGCTGAAATGTTTTCCACATTCACAGCATATATTGGGTTTTTCTCCAACATAGGTTCCCTGAGGACCTATGAATTTACCTAAGTCTCTTTCTGGAGGAGAGAGCAACTCTTGTCCATCTTCTAAGGATATTTCCCACTGCTTCTCTGCCCCATATTCACTTTCCCAGTCTTTCCTCCAGTTGAGGTATTGGGAACCATCCACGCTGGATCTTCCTAATAACACCCCAGGTAGTTTTACTGCCTCTGAAATGTCCTGGCTTGAATCCTCCTCATTCTCTGTCCTTGTTTCAAGATCTGAAAGAATGAAATGAAACTGCAAAGGTTACCTATTTTCTGATTCAGAAGAATGGAAACAATGTGAAAGAGGTCCTTACTGGTCACTTAAAAACAAGTTATTGGTGGTGACGGACCTTAATCAATTTTCCATTAACCAGCAACAAATAAGCTGGAATATGGCTGAACCATTGTCAAGACCAGCAGACATCCAGGCCTCACTCACTCCCCCAGCTTCTAAGCAGGAAGGTCATGTGGAGAAAGGCTGGAGGCAGGTCCAGGTGCACTTCTTCCTCTTCAGTCAGAGCTGCTCCCCGCTCCTCAGAGGCTCTGTTGCCAAGCTCAGCTCCCCCTCTCCTCCCATCACCTACGAACTGGCAATCGGTACTAAAAAGCCACCTTTCTCTTCCTGATACTGCCTTCTGGGTAGAGAGACGTGCCTTAGAATAATTCTCCTGGCCATTCTCCATCCCCTTCCTTACAGGTGGGAGGAATGACTTCCCTGGTTAACAAGCAGCTGGTGTACGTGGCTCAGATCAGCAGTGAAGGCTCTATCCCTGCAGGGCGAGGTGGTGGTTGTCCAGTGCTGCCTGTGCCTCAGTTCTGGGGCTCTGTGTGACCCCACAGCTAAGCCACACCCTCAAGAGCTCCACCATTTAGAAAGCTGCCATTCTGATCTCAATGTCTTACTCATGTCTCTCAGTCGGTCTAGAACCTGAGTAGGAGAACAGTTCTATTTACCAGATCACCTGAAATTCCAACAAAATGACTGAGCCCCACCACGGAAGGGAGCTCATCTTAATCATGAGAAATTCACCCCTCCAATAATCTAAGGTTGACTGTAGTTTTAATTTGGGGTCATCCATGTTCCCTTTTTCTACTAACCTGGTTAAGTGATAGTTAATTAATTATAATTCAGAGAGAAATCATAAACACTAATACTTTGTTTATAGCTACATATTCCAAGGTAACTAAAGAGACCAGGCTTTCTTTTCTGTTCTTCTCACAACTCCTGTGGTTTCAGCACCACAGAACAATAACCCGGGAAGATCAAGTGCCTGGGTTCCTCTCCCGCCCTTGCCCAGTGCTGGCTCATCCATGTTCAGAATTCCAGGTCTGACTTCTTTGTTGGTAAGATACTAGCTTTCACTCATTTCCCACCTGCACAGGAAGTTTTCCGAATTTCCTTGAAATCCTGGAGACTGTCCTTCCAAAGTTCTTCACTTCCCTCCAGACTTGAGACCCCATCTGATGGGGGAACTGGAGGTCCTGCCCAAGGAAAAGCAAGAAGGGACATGGGGTTCTTACGTAATTGCCTTCTGTTCTCATATGTGGAAGTGGTAGGTGGGATGAGAATGGAAGCACGCCTCAGAAAGGTCTAGTTTTCAGAAGAAAAAGTTAATGACTTAGGAAATTTTCCCCCTTAAGTTCAGCATACAGGGCAATGTGCTTATGTATTTTAACAATAATTATAACGATGACAATGAGAACTAACATTTGCTGAATGCAAACAATGTAACAACCCAGGGAGGTAGTTACCATCACTGTGTCCATTTTGCAGATAAGAAAATGGGGGCTCAGGGTGTTTAACCAATGTACCCGGCAACAGACAAGTCTTTAAAGTGGCAGAGTGTTATACATAATATATGCAGAGTTCACATCTATGGGGCACTTTAGGTGGAAACAAACAACTGAAACTTTAAGTAACTCTCCTGTTTCTCTAATATCGTTACTAAAAGCAGGCAGGGAGATCCCTTTGCTGGCGAGCAGAGCAAAATCCTCAAAATCATCTTCCTGAGTCACCCTGGACTATTGGTTTCTATCAGTATTTAAAGATAGGCTGTAAACAGTATTCCTCTATAGAAATCAACAATTTTCCTCCTGACAAGCCCATTCAGATACAGACTAGTGATAGCAGAGTGACAGACATAAGCATGTCTCCTGATTCACGGTCCCTAATCTTCCCGCGGGGCTTCCTCTCTCCCACTGTTCTGAAGCGCACTTCAGGGAAGAGAGCTTCCCATTGGAATACCCCCTCAAAGCCTGGGGGCCGAGGCTCCCGGGCTCCTCTTGGGGCTCCTCTGTCACCTCATTACCATCCCATCACTGCCTTCTGGTTCTCACTGGAGTCCCCTCTAGTCCGCAGAACGCCTCCTGCCACCTCAAAGGCATCAAAGGTGTTGGCCAGGGTCCAGGGACTCATCAGGGCATCCATCTCATCGTATAAGGGGCAGGTGCCTGGAGTGTGGGTGCTCCTGGCTTTGCGGTAGTTAGTCTGGAGGTTTTTGAACCGGTAGCGACACTGCTCCAGGGTCCGCAGGAAGCCCCGTTCCCGCAGCCGCTCAGCTACAATCCGGTACACCTGGCGGTTCCGATGGCACGTACAGAGCTTCTCATGAATCCAGGACTCACTGCGAATTCCCAGGAAAATCTTGGTTTCCTCGTAGCCCCAATGCATCCCTGCCACCTTCTCATCCTCCAGGCCCTGCCACTCCAGCTCATCCCCCAACTTGGCTTTTCTCAAGATGGGCACCTGGCCAGGCCTGACTCTGCCCCAACCCACCAGGGAGTCTCACACTCTCCTTCCCTCTGGAGCGCTGAAGACCTGGGCTCTGTGGCTTTTCCTCCTGCTCCACATGGGAACTCACACAGGGTCTGTGGGTTGGAAAGGCTGTTTGCAGGGAGACAAGAAGAAGACATAATGGTTGGGTGAATCTAATAATCCCAACCACTTTATACGCCAGGGAGAGGAGATTTTTTTTTTTTTTAAGTCCAAGGGAGGGGGGCCTTCCCTGGTGGCACAGTGGTTGAGAGTCTGCCTGCCGATGCAGGGGACACGGGTTCGTGCCCCGGTCCGGGAAGATCCCACATGCCGCAGAGCGGCTGGGCCCATGAGCCATGGCCGCTGAGCCTGCGCGTCCGGAGCCTGTGCTCTGCAACGGGAGAGGCCACAACAGTGAGAGGCCCCCGTACCGCAAAAAAAAAAAAAAAAAAAAAAAAAAAAAAAGTCCAAGGGCGGGCTTCCCTGTGGTGCAGTGGTTAAGAATCCACCTGCCAATGCAGGGGACATGGGTTCAAGCCCTGGTCTGGGAAGATCCCACATGCCAAAAATTAATTAATTAATTAATTAAAATAAATAAATAAATGCAATGAGTGGGACAGGGAGGAGAGAAAGCAAAGGAAGAACTAAGCTACCATTTACTGAACACCAGGCACTGCACTGGAAACTTCACATTTGCTCAAAATTCCTGTTAGTATGCAGCAGAGCTGGGATTTGAACTCAAGACTGTCTGAATCTGAAGCTTTTGTTTTTCTCCCACTACACAAACCTGCATACTATGAGGACGAGATCCAGATACCGAAAGAAGGAAGTAGCCATTACTTTTAAGACAAACAAGCAATCTTAGAGTCAAGGAAAGAATGACTTAATACAACCCCTCACTACCTCAGCTGTGGCGCTGCCTTACACAAGGAAGGAGATTTGGGCAACATTTTTCAAGCTGATGAAATTTGGAGCCTCATCTATAAAGTTACTGGGCCTGCCCGCTGGGTAAAATTCCTTTGCAATTTCCGATAGGCAAGAGAACTGGTGCAAAGGGCCCCACTCAGTAGTAGAAGGTGACCTGAGTAAGAGGAATGTCTGGCCCACCTGGAAGCTGCTTATGGCCCCCCTTGGTCACAGCTGTGCTCCGGAGAAAGAGCCAGAGCCTGAGGATCAGGCAGGCCTGGGGGGAGAGAAAGGAGCCATTAGAGGGAACGCTTCTTGGCCGCCCCCAGGGACCAGCCCATCGGGTTTGGAAACAGAAGAGTCTTCCTCCTCCTCTTAGTGTCTGCTTTGTCCCATCAAAGAAGGACTGGTGAAAAAGCAAAACAACACATTTCTCAAAGGAGAGTTCCAGATTTCCCTTCCATATCCATCCACGTTACTGACTGTCAGCGTTTTATGCTTTTATTCTTCAGTTTTGATAACACAGGTGAATCATCTGAATTGGTCTGGGGACACGTACCTGTTTTGGGAATTGCTGCACTCTAGTTTAGCCCTACCTTGTGCCTTTCCTACCACCCAGGCCTAAAATTGGTACCCACACCTTACCTCCTGGGACCAGTAAGGTCTCACTCACATAAGGAGAGGTGCCACCAGCTCTGCTGTGCAGTTTTACAAAACATGCCGACCAAGGTTCTTCTTCCCTTTGGAGGTGCCTGTTGAGGATTCCACAGATTCATGTGGTCAGCCTCAGTTTATATGCCACATCCTCCCAGGGAAAGGAGCCGTACCCTCTACCCCACTTCCTGCACTCAGAGCGGGTTTCGCGCCCTCCCCACAGAAGGGTCCCTTCTCCCTCCCTACACCGCTGCTGCTTACCGCTCTCGTGGAAGGATCCAAGTTTTACTTTGGGGCTGTGGTTCATTTGGTCTTCTGGTTCTGGCTGTGAGTTCTTCACCACTGCCTGGAACAGATACATGGATTCTGTCTGTGCTTGCTTCAGATGGATGTTTAGGGGACCTAGTACCGATCCTGAGGGTTCCTTCTCCTCTGACAGCACCTCCTGTCCCTGTTCAAGGACTGGAAATGGTCAGAATTCTGTGGGCACTAAAACTTAATCATCCCCAGACATAAAGAAGCAAAAGGGGAACTCAGTCTTATGCAAATCACTGCAGGGGCAGTAAGGAATGTGGATGTGTGGGAGATGCCATGGAGATAAGATCTGGAACCCAGGCCCACTGCAATCTGCCCACCCAGCTCTCCCAGGGCTGCTCCTGTCAACCTCTAGGCAAAACTAACAATACAGAGAGAGCAAGCAACAAGGCAGCTATTTTGCAATAGGACCTAAAGGTTCAAAAATGTCAATAAAGACCAGTGAAACCCCTTGCTTCAGGCTGGCTGCTGCTGAATGAGAGCTGTTCTCCAAAGAGAAAATAGGTTGTATCTGCTCCTCCTGGATCAGAGTGGTGCTCAAACTATTTTAAACAATTCTCTTATTTACTGGTGGGGACCAACACTCAGAGCAACCAATGTTGTGCGTTCTCTGAAAAGTCAGTCTGAAAATGGAAGGAAAGTTGCGGCTACCAGGCCCAGGGAATAAGCAAATTCCATGCCGACACCAACAGCAAAGTGTACACGTCACCCATACTGCTGGCAATCCAAGGTGGCTCTGTCTCTCACATTCCTCTATTTTAACTACTCAGAACTAAGTTTCCATATCTCACCTGCAGCCCCAGTCTTCCAGGTTCTTTTTGCAAGTCTTCCACCAGAGCCACTGCATCCTCTCCACTCTCTGGATATTTCTGTCTAACCCAGATCTGGATCTCCTGGGGAAGGACAGCCAGGAACTGTTCCAGGACTAGCAACTCCAGGATCTGCTCTTTCGTACACTTCTCCTGTCTCAGCCACTGATGACAGAGCTTCTGGAGTTGGATGGAGTGCCTCCCGGGGTCCTGATGCTTCTTGATAGTGGAAGTACCAAAAGTGCTGGCAGGTCTCTGGTTCAGGGATACTCCCTTCAAAGAAAATTTCCTGCTCCCAGTGGGAATCTTCTTCCAGCTTCACTATTTGGAGCTCTTCTTGTACTTGAGGAGTCTGGATTTGTTCATCCACAGCTACAGCCATTGTTCAGATCAGAGAAGAACCCTGCAGCTGTGATCTGAAGTTCAAACCTCTTCCTTTACTTCACTGGGAAGCCACCTTTAGATAGGAGTCTAAGTAGAACTTGAATTCTAGAGCCAGAGACATACATTACAGAGTGAATTCTAGTGAAAATCACAAGGGTTAGCCCAGTGGGATTGAGGTGAAGAAAAATCTTCCTGTTCCTCCCTCCCCATGTCCTGATGCCCATGGAGTCTGGCCCTCTGTCACTGGGGAGGCAGCTCCAGAAGTCTGACAGTAGGGGTCAAGGGCTGGTGGTCTGGTTGGAAAGCAGAGGAGCGTGAAGCTGTGTTTGCAGAGCGATTTACTTAACGCCAAGAAAATGCCAATGATCCATACTGAAGAATGAGGATGAGCTGATGGAGATAATGGGGACAATAAGCTGCTCATTCTCCCAAGCCACTGGTCTTCAGAGTGTTGCCAAGTACACGCAGTACAAGAGGCAGACGGCACACAAGGTAGCAGCACCTTGGAGAGCAGAGGCTGAGTGGAGCCCGCTCTAAGCTTCAGAGATTCAACCGCTCCAACCCTCAACTCTCCTCGCCTCTGGGTGGGTTCTCAGATTTGGGCGGGCCCTCTCTGGATTCCTCAGTCTTGGCATCATAACTCTCCCAAACAGGGAGATTTACCCTGGTTAAGGTTACAAGATGTAACAGCAAGAATAATAAGATCACAGACTCACAGGATGTTACAGTTGGAACGAAAGTTAAGAGATAGTCAGGCTTCAACTCCCTCAAAGCTGAGGCAGTCACGGCTCAGAGACCCCCAGGACCTTGCCCAAGGTCACAAAGCTGGCAGGAAATGGGCAGTGGCTCAGCCCGGTGACGGTGGACCGGGTGACTGGCCCGCAGAGCGTGACTTACACTGGAAGGCTACTCTGCTCCGCGGGCGACCTTCTTTAGAAGCTTTATGGGGTAAACGCGGGCCCTGGGGACAGGGTCGCTTCGTTGGCTACGAGGCCAGGGTCATCCCCACCGGGCCAGGTGGACAGGGAGAAGGAGGACGCCGCCAGCATGAGGGGCGCATCCTGCCCCGGGGTCTGCTCGCAGGGACGCGGGACCCGGGGTCTCCGCCCGGTCACGCCCAGCCCGCGCGGGCCCAGGCCCGAGGTGAGGGCCGCTCCTGTCCGCCGAGGCCCTGCGACCACTGGACGGCCCCGACTCCGCGGTACCTTCTCTGTGGGCACGCAAAGTCCCCACACGACACTCCCACTACGAGACCGGACCCAAGTCCGGACCTTCGGAAAGCCATAAACACCGGAAGCGGAAATGCGAGCCCCAGAAAGACTGGGGCTTGGCCGGACTACATTTCCCATAGGCCTCCACCAGGCCCTGCAGACTGACAGCATGATTAACCAGTAATCTATGCGGATGGCTTGGGCGCCCATTTGTTTCAGACGAATCATTGACGACGGGTGGGACTTTCCTACACGCCGGATTTGGGAGTGCGGAGCCACAACTATAATCGTCGCACGTGGAGCGGGTAGTCTTGCCTCGCTTCTCCCACCCCCGTGATAATTTGGGGAGGTGGCGGCTTCTCGCCTTACTCCGCCCGGGGACCACTGAAAGAGAGACCCTTTCCAAAGCGTTTTCCCTTACAGCTGAAAGCGGGTGTTTATCCCTGTTAATCCGTATTTAATCCTATTGTACAGGTGAATAAACCCAGGCAGCTTGGACCCCAGGTCTCTTTTAGAGTGGCGCTGAGACTCCCAATTCAGATGTTTTGCCTCTTAAAGTACTTTTCTGGCATAGTTGCCCACTGTGGTAATGCTTCACCACTATCCTCCCCCTTGCCTAACACACACACACACACACACACACACACACACACACACACACACACACTTCCTTATTTCCTGTGTGCACGGTCCTGGGTGATTCAAGATGAATATCATTGACGCTTATTCATTTAACAATCAATTGTAGAGCATATACTTTGGGACAAGTGAAAAATTTCCTCCTCTTAGTGCAGCCCCTGCTCTGCACTCCTCTTAAGGAGTGCAGTCTGGCAGAGGATGCATTTTCTAAAATGAAATGGTGAACAACTCCAATGCAGTGTGGTAAGTGCTAAATGGAGGTGCTTTCAAAGTAAATGACTGGAAGGAAATACTGGAGAGCAGCTGGGACAGCCCAGGAGGAAAGAAGGTGCACCCTCAGGGAAAGGGGGCAGGAAACTATACTTCACTTTTGCATATTTTATCTGGTTTGCTTCTGACAACAAATTTTGCCTAGTTAGGTCTCACTCCCTATTTAACAGATAAAAGGTCTAAAATTCAACAGAAGGTGGGTGAAGCTACAATTCCCCCCCAGGAGGGGCAGCGTGCGGTGGGGCAAGGGAAGGACAGAACAACAAGAGGGGCTCTCCGTAGAGTCCTAAATCCAGTTACAAGTCTGGGCCATGGAGATTCCTTCTAGCCTCTTGATTTTAGTTCCAAGAGGGCTAATGTGGAAAACTCGGGCCAGCGCTTTCAGCATGCACACACAGCTAGCTTTCAAACCAGCCCAGCCCAGAAGTTCCAGAGAGCTGCCTCAGGGACCAGTGAGGTGGGGCAAAGACCCAGCCCGGGAGAGCGCTTTGGGTTCTCACCATCCAGTCACCAGAGCATCTCTGCTTTTACATGTTTTCTATTATTTCAAGGTTTCACTTGAAAAAGTGGTTCCACTGTTACAAAAAGAAAATGGAAAATGACTAATCCAAGTATTCCATGCGCCACTCCCTTAACTCAGGGATCTCCTGAGCCAATGGAACTTTCACTGGAAGCAAAATCAAACCTGGAAAGGGTCGTCCCAAACCTAGCTCCTATCACCTTCACTGTCAAAACCACATCCAGTCCTCCAAAGGAGAAGACTTGCATATGTGCCTTCGAGCTGCAAGCCACACTCCCCAAGGACTGGGACTAGAGGCCCCCGAAGAGTCTACACAGATGAGATGTTTTCCCAGCTAAAGCTTTCTGGTTCCTCAGAGGACAGTTGGTCTCAGAAACCTAGAAAGGTCCATTCTTTGGTGAAAGCAGGTTCCATTCGATCTGAGTTATCAATATTACCACAGACAGTAGGATTTCAACGTTCACCGCCACACTGAGTGATTTCGAGCAGCCTTCTGGAATGGGATGGGCAAGTACGGGCATCAGCTGAGCAGGTGAGGCAAAACGAGATCTCCAGAAGTGATTTGCCCTAGTCATGCTGCTAGTTAGGGGCACAGGTGTGTCTAGAACCAGGCCTGTCAGGTCTCTTTGGCTCCCAATACCCCATCCGCTGCACCACAGATCTCAGGACAGGAACAGGAGGGAGACAGGCAGGAGCTAGTGACTCAGAAAGGCGGCATCACATGGGACAGCTGAGAGAGGCAAGTGACAATAGTGCTGAAACTTCAGCAAGAGGGTGGTTTCTAGACCACTGATATGTTTAGAAAAACATGGCACAGAGGGATTTACAAGCAGTGTGTAAGGAGACAAGGATTTTGAGATGAAAGAAATAAGCGTATGCTCTAAGAATTCAACTAATTACAGCACGTGTACTGAGTGGAGACCACTGTCTCCTAAGCCCACTGGATCGTATCGTCCACTTAACTCCAACTTAACCAGTGACACTAACCTGTCTTTGGAAGGGGGAGTGTTCATCAGGGAAACCTGGAAGAAAGTGTTAACGAGGGCTTCCCTGGTGGCGCAGTGGTTAAGAATCCGCCTGCCAGTGCAGGGGACAGAGGTTCGAGCCCTGGCCTGGGACGATCCCACATGCCGCGGAGCAACTGAGCCGGTGCACCACAGCTACTGAGCCTGTGCTCTAGAGCCCACGAGCCACAATTAGTGAGCCCGCGAGCCACAACTACTGAAGCCCGCGTGCCTAGAGCCCGTGCTCCACAACAAGAGAAGCCACCGCAATGAGAAGCCCGCGCACCGTAACGAAGAGCAGCGCACACTCGCCGCAACTGGAGAAAGCCGCGCACAGCAACAAAGACCCAACACGGCCAAAAATAAAAATAAAATTAAAAAAAAAAAAGTTAACGAGGCAATCTTGGGGACGGAGGCGACAGCGCTGGGGGGGCAGGGAAGAGAAGGGGATTTTGAAGTGCAGCATTCATCACCTGAGGGGGGTGCGTCACGTGACCCCTTTCTTTCAATCCGTGCCCATCACCAGCCACTGTCTGATCCCAAAGCCACCATTTCAGTTTTCCGTCCCTGGAGACCAGGAACAAGGGGTGCTCTGAAAGTGGCTTGGGATTGGAGATCCCCAAGTACATGAATAATAATTGGGCTTCTGGAATATTGGTTTCTTGGAAATTTAGTTACCAGGAGCCTCCCACCCAGTGTCCGGTCATCTCTGGGTGCCTGCACCATGAAACTTGGGGACTGGAACTCGTGAGTGGTAAATCTGCCAAGATGTGCCAGCCTGAGGCATCCTGGCAGGCCTCCTGCCCCGACACCGACAGTGTAAACAGACGGCAGACACACTGTGCCTGCCAAGGCCTGTGAGCTGTGACGGGCCTGGGCAGTGTTTCCTCGGAGCCAGACCTTCCTCCTCCCAGAAGCCATTCTTCTACAGCTGCGGTGCGCCTTTGAATGGATGGAAAATTCACAGAGTTGGGACACTGGGAAGAGTGAGCAGGGGAGAGGGAGTGAGGGTCAGGTAGGCCCAGGAGCCACAGCCTCTGCTGATGCCAGAGGCAAGAGCTCAGTTGCACCAGTGGCTGGGTGGAGCACCAAAGGGAATTAACCACAGCCCCTACTCTCCACCGGGCTCTGCAACCTTCTGTCTCACGACCTGAGAATCATCCGTGCGATTCCACCTTCACCTCCTCTGTGGCCACGGGCTATTTTATCAAGTCAAGAGGGTGAGAGAAAGGAAAGACTCTAATATTCTGTCCAGAGATTTGAAATAGCTTAACAGGGCCAGGCAGCAGGGAGGTTAAAATGGCCCTGCCTTTGAAAAACTCCAGGTCTGTCTGTGAAAGACTGTGGGACGGGCAAGCCCAGCACACCGGGCCCCTGCACAGCTCCCTGGTTATGAGACAGGACTCCCATCAGGGATAAAGGGTTGGGGAGGGCGACCACCAGTCACGTGCGAGGAAGGACCAGTTACAGTTGTGGATCATCTTGATACTAGGGGAGTAGCCAACATGCTGTTTTTATTTTAGTGTTTTGTTATTCTCTCCATTGGTTCCTTAGGTGTTTCTCGTGGCTGTAATAATGCAGCGGGGTTAATTGACTTCAGGAGCAGCGTGTTAAGCCACAGGTGCAGGGCAAGGTCCATACTGAACCATAAATTGTGTTACACTAAGCTACTATGGCTTATTGTAAACCAGAAATGCAACCCAAAAGGAAATAAAATTCCATGAAAAACAAGAGGAAG
This sequence comes from Delphinus delphis, assembly GCF_949987515.2. Taxonomy (NCBI): domain Eukaryota; kingdom Metazoa; phylum Chordata; class Mammalia; order Artiodactyla; family Delphinidae; genus Delphinus; species Delphinus delphis. Next base: position 105,515,772 of record NC_082684.1, read on the forward strand.
TCTCATGATGACCTGCCTCAAAATGGAAAATCTCTATTAAAAGTGACACAAGTGGCACAAGTGTGTCTAGAGCCAGGTCGGTTCAGCTCCCAACACTCCACCTGCCCCACTGCAAACTCCAGAACAGGGTCAGGAGGAGACAAATTACTGACCCAGAGGGGACCTGATGGGGGGACTTCGGGGTGTTGCTAAGTTGTTTCTTCACCAGGGTGCTGTTTACACAGGTGTATACAGTTTGTAAAAATTATATGAGCTGTACACTTATCTATGTGTTATATTTCGGTTTTTTTTCTGGCTGTGCCGGGCAGCTTGTGGGATCTTAGTTCCCTGACCAGGGACTGAACCCGTGCCCCACGCATTGGAAGTATGGAGTCTTATCCACTGAACCGCCAGGGAAGTCACTGTGTGTTATGTTTCAACAAAAAGTTAAAACAAGAACTGTCTCAGGATATAGTTATACGAATACCCTGGGATTAAAAGGGTGAGAGTAAGATAAAGTCTCCAAGCTTCACTGCTTGCCCAGAGAGAAGAGAAATAGATGGTGTACTACGGAGTTAGCTATAAGAAAGGGGATGCATGTTTTTCACTGACTTTTGATGATCTGTGACATTTTGAAAACAAAAGCTTTTTCGTTAGGATTCTGGTTGGTGGGTTGGTTTTTATAAATGTCTTTCGCTGTGTCTCCATTCACTGATACCAATAAATTGTAACTGAGGTGAAAGGTCACTGAAGTTAAAAATAACTTAATCATCTTACCAAAGGGAAGTGTAGGAAACCTAACCCATTTTCCAGGTCAGAATTTTGGGCTCCATCCGCCTCTTGCATTTACATACAACTGTATGGAGAGAACCCAACTGGCATATATTTATTGACTTCCTATCACATGCCAGGCCCTGCTCTGAGTGCTGGAGAGAGAGTTTGGAACCTCAGTAGGGGTGTGAGCATAAAAACTCGAAGAGGGACAGGGCAGAATCACGAAACAGGTCAATGCAATGAGAGTCACAGGCACCGAAATTGGAGAGCTCAGGGGTGTGGTGGGCGGGATCACGTCCGCCAGGCAAGTGCAGGGAAGACCTCACGAAGGGGGCGGTACCCAGGCTGAGTCTTCAAAGATGTGCAGGTGTGCCCTGGGCAGACAGGGCAGCCCAGCAATCCACAAGAGGGAGCAGAGGGAGCAGAGAGACGAGGCCCAGCAGGGCTCATTGAGGAGAGCTGCCAGGGGGCGAGGATGGTCAAGGGCATAGAGGTGTGGTGACGAGGGCAAGGCCAGGTATGAACGTAAGGTTCCACAGAGGCCCCCATCAGGAAGGCCATCAGGAAGGCCCCCATCAGGAAGACCTCATCTGCCCTCCTTAGGGGGATGGGGGAGCCCCGGAGGGTTTAAGCTAGGTAGTGACAGGTTCAGTTCTTTGCTGTGGAAGGACGCTCACTCTGGCTACAACAGAGGATGGAGCAGCGGGAAGCAGGGCCAGAGGGAGCTTGGGGGGCACCAGGAAGGGGGCTTTTGCAGTGTCGGGCAGGGGTTTGAACTACGCCAGGGGGGTCGGGTCTGGGAAAAGTTGAGAAGGGCTTGGTTTCCAAACGGCTCTAAGGGATTCGAGGGAAGAAGAGTCTTGGACGACTCCTAGGTTTTTGGGTTGGGTAACACCGAGTGGATGGCAGTGCTACTCACAACGAGGAAACACACCTGTGGAACCAGCACCCTGATCAAGGGAGGCAGGTGGGGGACTTGAGTTCTGAACATGCAAGTTTGAGGCTCTAGGAACAAGGGCAGGAGGTGAGTAAGTTGCAGGAAGAAGCCAGTAGAGAGGGAGAGACTGGAAATCGAGAGAGGAAATAGCAGATGAGCAAGGTCCTGGGTCCTGGAGGGAGGTGGAGGCAAGTGACAGGTGGAGATAGATGACTATTAAACCAAAAGCACACATCTCGGCTGAGCCCGGAGGCAAGGAAGTGACAGGGTTTGATACACAGAAGTTTGCTGGTTGGGACACTGAGGGAGGCCACGCTTGGCAGTCTCAAGGTTCTCAGAGGTGAGCAGAGCCTGGGGGCTGGCGTGGGTCTGAGGGGCAATGGGTACAGGGCGGCCACTGCGGGGCCGGGGAGAGGGAAGTGACCAAAGTCACGTGAAAGACTTGCTGAGGTGGGCCTGGGGGCCACACTGAGGGTAAAGAAGATGCCTTTAAAAAAAACCCATTTACTGTAGGTTTTTAATGGTCCCAAGGCTGTTCCCATGAACTTAGAAACAAACTGGTAACAAAAACTCGGTCCCTAAATATATGTACCTTGAAGGGGAAATAGTCTTTGTTACAGAGACACAGGTGTAATTGAGTTGTGAACAAAGATGTAGCAGAGGCAGATCTGCCGAGGGGGCTGGGGCTTCTTGACTGTTTTCAGGGGAAGAAGGCCGTGTCCTTCCATCCAACACATCCGGCATGAAGACCCCTCCCTGCCTCTGCAGACCCCCTCTAGGTGCAAGCAGGACAGGAAGCAATGGGCTCTCAACCTTTCTAGAACCACCATTTGTCATTTCCCCAACCTGGTTCCAGTCTAATTCTGCAATTTCAGCTAATCTGGCTTCCTTTCTTTCCAGGACATTTTGTGTTTATACCAGGTAGGGAGGAATAAAAAAAGAAACTTAGTTAGAAAGGTTTAAAAACCTTAATACCAATTCTTTTCTCAAGTTGAGCTTAAGGGAAAGAGAAAAAACACCATTTCTACAACCCAAATTCCAGAACTGAATGCCACCTAGGACACCCGCCTGTCCACTCTCCCTTACAGGCAGGGCAGCTCTTGTATCTTCCCAGACAGATGGAAATCTTTCTCCTAGTAAAGCGGCATGACGACGGGTAACGGAACTTCTTGTTCACAACCTTTCTCCAGCACCTAGCATGGTGATGGTACACACGCCCTCAGTAAACGTTTGCCCTGTAAGTGAAGGAATGGAATCGGTGACGGGGATTTCACAGCCTACGTGGTTTGGTGTAACAACTGCTACTGCCCAGAGCTTCCTTGTGTCTAACTTAGTTGATTCTGGATGGAGACGGCCTCCCAAGGAGACCATTGGGAATCATCTGGCACCTCAGCCAAAGCTGCCTCTCCAAGTGTTGGCTGACAGACTGGATGCAGAGATAGCAAAGAGCAGTGGAGAGGTGGGTGCACTGGTCAAGCACACAGGACTAGGTTCACCCAAAGGTGTGCTCTTTGAAGCAAGTGATTTCTTTCCCCCTAAAGGTCTTGGACCACTTCCAGCCTGGGGCAGGAGGTGAGTTGGGTGGGGAAGTGAGGTATGGGTTTGTCAAGTTCGGGTTTTTAACACATGTGAAAAGACAGACTCAGGAAAAGAGTGGGACTGTACTTTATTAGGCAATTTGGAGCATCCACCCTGTAAGAACCAAGGTGCGTTCTGAAGGCAGGCCCTACGTGTAGGAGAGAAAAGCCTATTTACCCTCCTCTTCCCTCCTAACAAAGCCCTTCACCTGCTATCATCCTGTCTTTACTGTTTCATAGCTCAAGGACCCAAGAACAAAGCCCTGGTAGCATCCCAAGATCAAGGGCGACATCTGTAGGACAACTCTTGATTCAAGCCCAAATCTCTCCAGGGTACAGGTGATGTGTCCTCAAAATCAACACTTCCTTAAAAATAACGTTCTTTGTATACAAAAGCTACCAGACAGAATTCTAGATCTGCATATATAAGATAAAAACGACAAGTGCACAGAGTGATGATTACAGGGCCATGTATCTGGGGGGTAGAGACACAAGGCAACCCTGCAGAGTGCAGGACTGTTTCACCCTGAAGAAGACAGAAATACCATCCACCAGGGGGAGGCAGCTGGCGGCTCTGACTTCACCTCACACTCAAAAACTAAAACCCTGCAAGAATAAATGTGTCCCCACCGACCCACAGCCGACTTACCCCAGGACAGTAAGCAGAGACAAGAGCAAACACATACATCTCCTCCATTTATGCCTTCCCTGGCAGGCCCCGGGCAACTCCTATCAATGGGAAGGTACTGGGACACTGGTTCTGGGCCAGACTCCCTCGTGTTCCGGTGTTCCTGACACTTTCTAGAACGAGAAAAGGGCTTTAGCTTCATGCGGATGACTCAGAATGGGAGAAGCCCCTCCACCTTGACCCGAAATCAAACCCCAGGACACAAAGGCAGGAAGGGCCAGTTCTGCCACGGCAGGGGCCCTGGGATGCTAGCAGCTCGGGTGAAGGCACCTTAGCCCAACAACTGGCAGCAGAACGACCAGACAACACCAACAGGTTTCTGGTATTTCTCTAAAATGTGGGCCATGCTGTCTTCCGTTCCACACAGAGAAATATCCCCCCTGTTCTACCGAAGAGGAAACTGGGGCACAGAGGATGGAGAGAGAAGGAGCCAATCAAGTCGAGAAACGTGACAGAAAAAGCCCCAGCTTTCCGACCTTCCATTCCTACGCTCTGTTCTCGGGGTTTGACTCTGACCACTAAGATGATGGGATCCTAGAAATGAGGGTGAGCAGGGGTAAGATTCTGGCAAAGATCCCCAACAAGCCTTTAGGAAGAATGGCTCTTCTACAGACACATCCCTGTCTGGGGGCAGCGTGGCAAGTGCCCTCCTGGGCCAGTCCCTCACCTTCCCTCTCTGCCCCTTCAGTAAAGTTTCTCCCTCATGTGAGTTCTCTGATGTGTGATAAAATTGGAGCTGTTGCTGAAGCCTTTGCCGCACTCGGGGCATTTGTAGGGCTTCTCCCCGGTGTGTATTCGCTGGTGTATGATGAGGACTGAATTCCAGCTAAAGCCTTTCCCGCACTCGGGACACCTGTATGGCTTATCTCCCAGATGGGCTCTCTGATGCATGACCAGGATGGAGCCCCGGCTGAAGCTCTTGCCGCACATGAGGCATTTGTAGGGCTTCTCACCCGTGTGGGTCCTCTGGTGCACCACCAGCTGGGAGCGCTGGCTGAAGCCTTTCCCACACTCATTGCATTTGTAGGGCTTCTCACCCGTGTGGATTCTCTGGTGCTTGATGAGGTTGGAGCTCCAGCTGAAGCTCTCCCCACATGTCAGGCACTCGTAGGGCTTCTCGCCCGTGTGCATCCCCTGGTGTGCAATCAGGCTGGAGCTCTGGCTGAAGGTCTTCCCGCACTCCCCGCACTTGTAGGGCTTCTCCACCAGGTGGGTCCTCCGGTGCGTGGCCAGGTTGGAGCTGCGGCTGAAGCTCTTCCCGCACTCGCTGCACTGATAAGGTTTTTCTCCCGTGTGAGTTCTCCGGTGGGTGATGAGGGCCGAGCTCTGGCTGAACCTCTGCCCGCAGTCGGGGCACTTGTACGGCTTCTCTCCTGTGTGGATCCTCTGGTGCCTGATGAGGTTGGAGTTGTAACTAAAGCTTTCGCCGCATTCTTTACATTCGTAGGGCTTCTCTCCCGTGTGGATCCCCTGATGCGTGTTCAGGCTGGACCGGTTTCCAAAGCTCTTGCCACACTCGGGGCACGAGTACGGTTTCTCCCCCGTGTGAGTCCGCTGATGGGCGATGAGGTTGGGGCTCCTGCTGAAACTCTTGCCGCACTCAGCACACTGGAAGGGTTTCTCTCCCGTGTGGATCCTCTGGTGGGTTATGAGGTTTGCACTCCGGCTGAAGCTTTTCCCACAGTCCCTGCACTTATAAGGTTTCTCCCCGGTGTGAGTAGTTTGGTGTCTACTGAAGTTGGAACCATCACTAAAGCTTTTTCCGCACTCATCGCATTTGTAGTATTTCTCTCCTGTGTGGGTCCGCTCGTGCGTGATGAGGTGGGATTTCCGGCTGAAGGTTTTCCCACACTGGGGACACTCATAGGGCTTCTCACCCAGGTAGGTGCCCTGAAGGCCTATGAGCTGTCCAACTTCTCTGCTCTGGGGTGGCACCTCCCCATGGTCCTTCCCCGGGGTGTTTCCCCGGGGCCCCCGGGAGCTGCAGTCTCTCTCCAAGTCACTTTCCCAGTCAGATTGTGGAATGCCTTCCCCTTCAGGCATTTCAGAGAACATTTCATGTGATTCAACATCCTCAAATATGTCTTGGTTAGAGTTCTCCCCATTTTCACTCTGGATCTCAAAATCTGAAACAATGAAGAAAATTGTACAATTTGTACTCAATTTCCTGTAATGATGAGAAAAGAAAACCAAAGGGGAAATTTAAAATGAATTAAACTTCGAGTGAAAATAAAAAAGCTAGAGAACCCTCAAAACTTAAAAAAAAAAAGACAGGTTTATTTCCTTCTAACTGGTTATCCAGTTGCCAGGTCTCATATCTTTATGGTGATCACCCAGAATTTCTAAGTCTTAAAGATGTGGGTTTCAGGTCTCTACCTGTTTCTCCACTGAGAAATGAGATCAGGTGGGAATTTTCAAATTCCTGATCAAAGGAAAGCAACAGGGTACACAGTCCCCAATACTCACCATGGTGCTCAATGCTTAGTAGGTGCTCTATTAAATTTGATGAATGAATGAATGAGTTTCTTATTGGTACCACAGATATTCCCCTAAAGCTCAGTCTCCTTTCAAATGGAGCTTATATAATAATTCTGTGCATTAAAATGTCTGATGCTTATAGTCTTATTAGTTGGCATTTAAGTAAGATACAGACAAGATGACAGGGCACCAGCAACAAGGACTCTATGTGTCTATACACATGACTGGAAACAAGTAAGTGGGCAGTTAAAAGAGCCCTCAAATTTGGGGACTTCCTTGGCGGTCCAGTGGTTAGGACTCTGCACTTCCACTATAGGGGCACGGGTTTGATCCCTGGTCAGGGAACTAAGATCCCACATGCTACGCAGCCAAAAAAAAAAAAAAAAAAAAAAGAGCCCTCAAATTTACCTGCAGTGAGAGTCTACAGATAGATCTCCTATCGGTAATACAAAATATCTACCTTCCAGAAACTTGCCAAACTACTGCCCAATACTTATCAAACATTTGGGTGAAACAAATCATGAGGGAGGACTGCTGGAAGAACATGCATTCCCTTCCTCAAATGAGAGACTCTAAAGTCTATCCCAGGATTAAGCCAGCAGAGCTGTGGGCCTGGATCACACTGCTCTGACACTGGCAGAACTGTGTTCACTGAACTGTGTGTTGGTTTAATGACTCTGGCTGACACTGATGAACACTCTAAGAAGGGTCATTAGAAATTAATCACAGACTTCCCTGGTGGTTCAGTGCTTAAGAGTCCGTGCTGCCACTGCAGGGGGCACGGGTTCGATCCCTGGTCAGGGAACTAAGATCCCACATGCTGCACAGCACAGCCAAAAAGTAAAAAATTAAAAAGAAATGAACTTCTATCAACTAACATTACATTGTTAATCAATATTAAAAAAAAAGAAAGAAAGAAATTAATGGCTGTGTCAGCTACAAACTGGCACTTGCCATCTACCTCTACAAGGACTAAATCACATGCTGCTGCAGCTGCTGACTTTCAACTCCCCCTGAAAGGAGTTCAGGGTGGAGAGCAGAAATGAGGCCCTCCATGCTCTGGGAAAAACTGGCAGAACAGGTCTTCAGATAGTTAATATTTTCAGGAGACCATTTTATGAGCCCAATTCTTGCATCTCCTCGTATCTAGAAAAGCACTCAATTCCTTCATGGTGACGTCTGCTCCTCGGGATTAGCAGTAACCTTCACGAGACTAGCAGAAACCTTCTGCAAAAAAATATGTGCTTGATTGTGTATACTCCCCCTTCACCAAAATCACATATATACTGACCTCCCCCATTACGTCTTTGGAGCAGTTTCTCAGAGCTACCTGAGATGCTGTCTCCCGAGTTATAGTTCTCATTTTCTCCCAAATAAAACTTAACCCTCAACTCTCACATTGTGCATTTTTTTAAGTCAGCAGCTGTCAGGAACATTAATGCTGCCAGGAAGTTGTTGACGACATTGTTTATACCACACAATATCCTCTCGATCGGCCAGAGGAGGAAATTTCTCTCTGATGGAAGTATCAAAAGGAGCTTCTCTTCTGAGTGATCTGTGTCTGCCTCACGCCCCTGACTGTGGCTCCCTCTCTGCCTTGCCTGCTTGGAAGCTTGGAGCCAAAAGCCCAGAGCAGGAATACTGGATGTTTTTACAGCATGCAACTTGTGTTCTTTCATTTTTTCCTTCCCAATATTTTCTTCTTTACTATAATTTCTTTGTGCTCTATTTCTGTAAGGTATCTTCAACCCTTTTTAAAAATTCTATAGAGTATACAGAAGTCAGTCAATGCTTTTACTGATAAAGGTGATAGCCTGATTATTACTAAGACCTAACATCACACATCAGACCTCATAAGAAAGTAGTTCCATTCATAGCAAGGAAGACAATTAGCAAAATAATTACACAAAGTCCTAGTGACATTTCCACTGTTAATGCTGATAAACTGTTTAAGGTTAGATGCTCAATTCAGTGATTATTAGTCTCTACAAGTTAATGTAAATTTCCGTATATGAACATGATACAATGTGGCCTACATCTCTCAGGTTGAACCTAGGTTCCACTCATGTCTTTAGTCAAAATAAGATCTACTTAAACTTGCAATTAAGCATATAATTACATTTCATGCTCACACTGACATACATGCTGCTGGTAATCTGTGGACTCCTATAATTGCCCTTGGGACCCCCTCCCCCAGATCTCCAGGGGATGGATACAGGAATGAGGGGCACCATGCAAGCTCCTGCCTGGCTAGGGCCAGAAATTCTGTGCTTCCTCAACATCCTGCAAGACTGCTCTTTTGCAAGTTTCTATCACAGAGCTCTGCTATCATCTCTTCTATAAGAACCTCCAGGCTGAGGCCCTGATTCATTTTCTTCAAGCTAACATGACCCAAAACCCTTTCGTGATGACCTTTGTAGTTGTTCTCTTCCAAATAGGGACAGTAGTTAATAAGGTTTTTCATTGCCCTAAAATCAGAACTGGTATGTTCCAGGCTGAGCTCAGAAGCAACAGGAAAAACAAAAACTCAGACTTCATTTTCAGTGAGATCAGGAGGGAGATCAATTTGCAGACAACAAAATACATGTAAGGGCTTCCAAAAACAGCAGAGACCGGGCAGAAGCCAAGGAGGGAAAACGTGAAGAGAACAAGCATGGAAAGCAGGAGGTGGGCGCTCTTGGGGGCAGTGTCTCAAAAAGCTCAGGCAGAAAATCACTTCCTCCTGAGGGTCAGGGACTCACCCTCAAGTACATCGGTACATTTGGGAACTGGGGTGAGCAGGGCTGGCTTCTTTGGTTCAGAGAAGCAAGGGAGGTGAGGCTACAATTATACAGAATCACACAGATGAGCTGTGTGTGCAGGAAGCTTTCTGTTTCTGTAAAGCAGCGGAGAGAGCCTTGACTCTCCCAAGTGAATCACAGGAATTATTGTTATTGAGAAAAATGACCATTTTTCATCCCTAAAAAATGTTAAGTGAAGCAACCGCCTCTGTGAAGGAAGACCACAAAGTAGAAGTTGAGAAGAGACAACAGGAAGAGAGGAAATGTGATCTGGGAAGAAGGGAAAAAAATCCAGAGAAATGAAGACAAAACGGGGAGGAACTCAACGGAAAATAGGCACCTTGGAAAGCACAGGAAGGGAAAGGGAGATTTGAAGTGAGATGGAAACAAAGAAAGAAGTTAGAAAGATTAAAGACCAAGGGGGAAAGCGGGGTGGTGGTGGTGGGATGAATTGGGTGATTGGGATTGACATGTATACACTGATATGTATAAAATAGATAACTAATAAGAACCTGCTGTATAAAAAAAAAAAAGTTCAAAAAAAAGATTAAAGAGAATGACAGAAACCAAAGTGAGATAAAAGGAGAATCAATAAATATGTAACTAGAGTTCTCAAAAAAGGAAACTAAGCCAAAGGAATAGAACAAATCCTTCAAGTATAATCTATAAAGATAGAAGAACCCTTGATGGGACTTCCCTGGCAGTCCAGTGGTTAAAGCTCTGCACTTCCAATGCAGGGGGCACAGGTTCGATCTCTGGTCGGGGAACTAAGATCCCATGTACCCCATGGTCAAAAAATTAAATACATTTAAAAAAAAAAAAGACAGAGGAACACTGTGTGCCAAGGAAAACTAACCCAGGGTGGTTACTAATGAGACAGGGGACAACAAGGTAAAAAGATCGAATCACTTATATGGGGGAAGAAAATCAACCAGTCTCAAATTTCTCTCCGGAAACATTCAATCCCTGCAGATCATACAGCAAGAGCTACAAGACATGCAAGCAAAGAAAACGGATGTGAAGGATTTTACGTTCAACAAAACTGTCCTTCAAGCATAAAGTTTACAGGCCAACAGCTTTGAATATACACAAGTTCACAGAATACTGCTCCTATGACCCTTCTTGAGGAAACTATTGGGAGATGAATTTCGGTCAACCACGAGACAAAGGCAATGCTAGAGCAAAAGGACTGGGGCTGAACAGATACATTTAACTTTAGAACAACGTCTAAAACTACTGTGGCAATTAGAGGGAAAAAAGAGAATGTCAATGTTACAGAGACATGTAGAAATGACATGCTAACCAAAATTGGGGTTGTGGGGAAGAAACTGGGATATAGGATATATTCATTAACTGCCTCATCTGTATACCTGGGCGTCCAAAGGTTATCATTTAAAACTGGCAAATCATGTAACTGAAGTATAAGAGTCTTTAACAGTACAAAAATAAACATTATTGTAGATAAGATTACTGACTGAAATGAGGGGAGTAAGGCAGGGAGCAACTATCTCTGTCAAATGTTAAAACATAAAATCTCAATACAGTAAGTCCCCTACATACGAACCTTCAAGTTACGAACTTTCAAAGACATGAACGTGCCCCTGGATGCCAGCTGTTGTACTCTACTACTGTACTTTTCAAGGTACTGTACTTTCAAACTAAAAATGTTTTATTTTTTGTGTTTGTTTGTTATGTATTATTTGTGTGAAAAGTATTATAAACCTGTTACAGTACAATACCACATAGCCGATTGTGTTAGTTGGGTACCTAGGCTAACTTTGTTGGACTTAATGAACAAACTGGACTTACGCACATGCTCTCGGAACAGAACTTGTTTGTATGTAGGGGACTTACTGTAATTAAAACATTAATAGACAATCAGACCAATGAAACAAAACCAAACCTCCAGAAATAGACTCAGTAGACATGTGAGTTCAGAATTTAATACATGTGAATTCAGAACTTAATTCAGGTGGCTCGTGAATAGACAGACCAGTGGAACAGAAAAAAATCATCTCTATGACCATGGGAATTTAACATATGTTGAATATAAGGGTAGCCTCTCCAATCCATGGAGAAAAGACACCACATCCAAAAGACACCAGCATTCATGATGCTGGGAACAATCAGTTAAGTCAAATGGAAAAATTTCAGTTGGACCCATACTAGGACAGATCTCAAATAGATCAAAGATTTAAAGGGAAAAAAATTAGTACTGAACTATTAGACAAGAATATGAGAGAACTCCTTTATAATGTGGGAGCCTTTAGACATGATGCTTAATTTGTGTGATTATCTTCCTCTGCCACCTCACTGCAGAGGCCCATCTGAGCAGAATCCTGACCCAATAAGCCCCTCACTGTCTGCTGCTTAAGGACCAGTCCTATCCTCCTTTACGCAAAGATTCAAGACTGTTATACTCCAGGGAAGGCCAAAGGAAGGTTGAGAGTTCTTTTAAGGTTGGTCTCTGATAACACAGAGGCACGGGAGCCTTTCTAAAGGACAGAAAAGAGCACCCTTCGGGCGATCTGACTTAACAAGGGCCTCCAAATGGGAAAAAAAAATCACTGAGCTGGGAAGGATGAGGGATCCTGGTTCCTCCCAAGCTCCTCCTCAAGAAAAGGTGACACTGGTGAAATCAAGAGTATAGAGTACATTCAACTGTGGGCAATTCTCTTTTTTTGTGGGTGGTCAATTAAGAAAGTGAAAACTCAGAAGCTGATGTGGTCAGATAAAAGGGGAATATCATCAACATATTAATGGGTAGAGATGGGATGAGATGGTAGGAGCTGGGAATTTTCTTTAAAAAGGAACTTCACCAGTAGAAAGAGTGTTTGCTATTTCAAAATGAGCATATTTTGTGGATGAGACTGGATACAGGGAGGCAGGCTTCTGAGGAAGCAGGCTTGTGAGCAAGCGGTTGGACGGCCAGATCTCCAGTAGAGAAAACTCAGAGATGAGTCAGGCATTAAGGAAACAGGAAAGAAGGGGTCTCATTTGCTAAATGTTTTGATCTCCCCCGAAACTACTAGAGCAAATTCATAGAGACAGAAATCAGAATGGTGGTTGCCAGGGGTTGTGGGGAGAGAAGGGGAGTTAGTGTTTTTTTTTTTTTAAATAGATTTTATTTAGTTATTTAGTTATTTTTGGCTGCGTTGGGTCTTCGTTGCTGCGCGTGGGCTTTCTCTAGTTGCAGTGAGCAGGGGCTCTTTGTTGCGGTGCGTGGGCTTCTCATTGCGGTGGCTTCTTCTGTCGCGGAGCATGGGCTCTAGGCACGCGGGCCTCAACAGTTGTGGCATACGGGCTTAGCTGCGCTGCGGCATGTGGGATCTTCCTGGACCAGGAATTGAACCCGTGTCCCCTGCATTGGCAGGCAGATTCTTAACCACTGTGCCACCAGGAAAGCCCGGAGTTACTGTTAATGGGTATAGAGTCTCAGTTTGGGAAGAGGAAAAATTTCTGGAGATGGATGGTGGTGACGGCTGCACAACAATGTCAATGTACTTAATGCCACTGAACTGTACACCTAGAAATGGTTAAAATGGTAATCTTATGTTATATATTTTACCACCATAACAAGAAAAAAGAATTTATGGCCCTTATATATCATTTTATGTACTCTTAGCAAATTTAAAATAGTTGATACCTTACTAGAAAAATTCTGGAATTAATTTTAAAAGATGAAGTTAATGCTCAAAAAGGCAGAGAATTCTTAGAAACACTATTCAATTTCTGATGGCCTAACAGGCAAAAGAAGAGTATCTTGCTTTAATGGGTATTTCCCTGGTAATTTGTAAGGTTGAACATCTTTTCATATGGATATAATTTGTTTTTATTCATTTCTAAATTGCCGGACCATATCTTTTACCTTCTATTCTACTGGGTTGACAATTTCTTATGAATTGTAGATGCTCTTACAGAGCAAGATTTTGACTCTTATCTGCTACACTGCAGACTTTGTTACAGATATTTCCTCCCAGTCTGTGCATTTTCGTTGAACTTTGTTCATAGTATCTTATTTATTTTTGGCTGTGTTGGGTCTTCGTTGCTGCACACATGCTTTCTCTAGTTGCGGCGAGCAGGGGCTACTCTTCGTTGCGGTGTTCAAGCTTCTCATTGTGGTGGCTTCTCTTGTTGTGGAGCACTGGCTCTAGGCATGCGGGCTTCAGTAGTTGTAGCATGCGGTCTCAGTAGTTGTGGCTCACGGGCTCTAGAGCGCAGGCTCAGTAGTTGTGGCACACGGGCTTAGTTGCTCCGCAGCATGTGGGATCTTCCCGGACCAGGGCTCGAACCCGTGTCCCCTGCATTGGCAGGTGGATTCTTAACCACTGCGCCGCCAGGGAAGTGTCCACAGTATCTTTTTAACATAAAAGACTTTTTCTGTTTCCATGAGTTCAATTTAGCTTTGACGATTTCTGTCTTGTTTAAGATTAAGAAGTCCCACCCCACTGCAAGATTACAAAAATCCTCTCCTATAGCTGATTCCAGATCTTTTACAGTATAGATCTATAACTCATCTGGAATTGATTTCTGTGTAACTTGTGAAGTAGAGATCCAGTTTTAGTTTTTTCAAAGGGTCAGAACACTGTCCAAACACCATCCACTGAACGGTCCATCCACTGAATGATTCCTGAATTGCCATAGGGCCCTTATTGGTTACTAGACAATTGCAGCTCGGTCTAAATCAATGGATCTTGTATTTTCCTGCCCTTGACATGGGCTCTAGACTCACATGCACAGCACATTCCCATGGAATGCTTGTCCTTGAACTGGGCCACGTGTGTCCTCCTGCCTGGTCAGAGGCCTCTGCTTTCTCTCCCATGCTACAAAGCGTACCAGAATAAGTGTAAGGAAAATTGCTGTCAATATGGGGATAAGCCTGAATTTGCTGTAATTTATCTATAACAATGACATAACTGGTCACAAACTTTGGTGCTTTAATGTGTGTTAAGCTCAGAATTCTTGTAAGGTCCTTCCCCCCTGATTGTGACATACCGCTGTGTCTCAACACCATGGTCAGAGCCACTGGTCTAAAATGCAGAAGTGGGTCTGTAATTCTGATACAGCTGATGCCCAAGTGGGGCTCTCCCTATCGGGGCGCTGCCCTGGCAAGACTGGCGGGAACCTGATAGCGCCTGAGTGACTGAGACCGTTGTTCCCCCTGAACTCTGACTGCCTGAAAGACAAAGCGCTGGTCAAAACAGCAAGGAGATGTTATTGGTTTAAATGAATGATTGCCAAACAGTTACGGTTATATGTTAATGTTACATCTCTCTGAGAGTTCTGTATGGTATACACTTCAAATATTTAAGTGAACTGAAAGTGTTTTTGTCTTGAAACTGAGAATTGTGGCTTTAAAAAGACATATACCTTTACAACCCTGCACCGCTCTTCACTCCCCTTATTAACAAACATGAAAGTATTTGTTCATTTGCTGTCACCAAGGGAGCATTTTTGCTGGGCCAGCAAGCTCAAGATAGGTAAGCTGCTGCCTGTGCCCACCAAAAGCCAGATGTGATGCAGAGGATGGCTGGAGAGGTCAGCTGTGACTCTCAGCTCACCTGTTGGACAAGAGTAGGTTTGAAGTTGATAATCTCCATTCCTGACTAGTCTAGAGGAGTGCTTCTCGAACTTCACAGTGCATGTGAAATCACCTGGAGATCTTGGTGAATGCAGATTCTGCTTCAGTGGGGCTGGGCTGAGACTGAGGTATGCCCTTCTAGCAAGCTCCCAGGTGACACCTATGTTTTTGGTGCATGGACCACATTCTGAGTAACAAGGCTCTAGAGCAGTGGTTTTTAAACTTCACTGCATCTTAGAACCACCTGGGAAGCTTTCAAAACTCCCTTGCCTGGGCCACACCCCCATGCCAACTAAATCAGAAAATCAGAATCCCTGGAGTGGGTTCCAGGACCCCAATGAGAAGTCTGAGAACCATAGGCCTAGCACAGTGGTTCTCAAACTGGTGGCTGAATCAGGATCACCTGGAGGGCTTGTTAAACCCACGTGCTGGACACCGCCCCCAGAGTTTCCGGTTCAGTAGGTCTGAAGGGAGGCCCGGGGATTTCATTTTTAACACACTTCCAGATGATGCTGATGGCACAGGGACCCCACACTAATGGTCAGAGGATTTATATGTCACGAATCTATCAATTTTGAGCCCCATAATTTCCCCTTTGCTCCCCTCTGATGGCAGCAGTTTCTTTTTCGGGTGGTGGGGCTTCTATGAGATAAAATGAATCTGTTAGGGACTTCCCTGGCGGTCCAGTGGTTAAGACTCCGAGCTTCCACTGCAGGGGGCTTGGGTTCGATCCCTGGTCGGGTAACTAAGATCCTGCAAGCCGTGCTATTCAGCCAAAAAAAAAAAAAAAAAAAAAAAGAATCTGTTAGGAGAGGAGCATTTCCCCTTTCAGCCTGATGCTGCAACCACACTGGTCTGGGGTTATCTTGGGGAGGCTGCTGCGGCATGAGTCCACTGGTCTCCGGGCTCTAAAGGTATTTTTCCGCTTACTTCATACAGAAAGTGAGATGAGGGTGGGTAGAGCAATTAGAGAACAGTTCAAGGACAAGCTGTCTCAACTCTAGTGACTATACTTTCTGAACCGAAAATGAGGCCATACAATTTGAGAAACGACTTCTGGCCCCAGGGCCCAGGCCTCTTACAGACCGATGTGAGACATTCTGAGAGGTATGGTTTGGCTGCCAGCTATTGGAATTTGAGACATTTTGATGCTTTACAAGGACAAATACTCAAGATTGCCCTGGAAAATTGGGGTTCTCATTCTCCAAGTCACCAGAAAAAAAAGGAAGTGTATTGGGTTTTACATCAGTAATTTGTAACCAGAAACACAGGTAACTAGTGCTTTTCATAAATGGTCTTTCAACAGGCCTGTGAAACAGGCTAAAAACACAGCTGCCAGGCGTGAACCATGTGGGCCAATCTCATCTAAAAAGAAAGAGCACAGGACTTCCCTGGTGGTGCAGTGGTTAAGAATCTGCCTGCCAACACAGGGGACACGGGTTCGAGCCCTGGTCCGGGAAGATCCCACATGCCGCGGAGCAACTAAGCCCGTGTGCCACAACTACTGAGCCTGCGCTCTAGAGCCTGCAAGCCACACCTACTGAAGCCTGCGCGCCTAGAGCTCATGCACCGCAACGAAGAGTAGCCCCTGCTCGCCGCAACTAGGGAAACTCCATACACAGCAACGAAGAACCAACACAGCCAAAAACAAATAAATAAATTTATTTTTTAAAAAATAAAAAGAAAGAGCACATCACTGGATGGATGGTCTCCACAGGACCAGTGATGCCCTACTGCGGCTTCCACGTCCAGCCCACAACAGTTTCATTTTCTCTGGCATTTGTGCGCTGGTGGCCACATCCAAGACCAGCTCCCCGGTGCAAGAGACCTCCAGGCAACTGTCCTCCCTGGGGTGTGGATTCACCATACCTTAGGTTTCCAAATCCAAAGCTTGTCCCTTCAAGTAAATGCTGCCAGTCCCATGGACTACTCCTACCAGTTTGGCTGGATAACAACAGGTGAAAAAGGCCACCTACTGGTTTATTCTCAGGCCATGAAGGGAGATATCCTTGAGCCTCTGGAATCTGAGAAATGGCAATAGTACCCACCTCCATACTCAGAAACATGTTCTCTATGTTTATAAACATCTTGGTTAACAGCATAAATATGATAATATTCACTGAGTTTGCTGAATATAAACAAAGGATTAATACAGAGCTTCCAAGAATGAAAACCTAAGAGTAGGTGCTCTCTTGCTGGACTAAGCTGCTTGACTTGCCTACCAGCCTAAGAATTCTCCCAGGTCTAAGCTGCAGTCCTACCTAGTCTCCCTTTCTAGATTTGGAAATATACCTGGCTACGTTCTGCCAACTTTGGGCTTGACCTTTTTTTTTTTTTTTTACGATATTTTTGATATGGACCATTTTTAAAGTCTTTGAATTTGTTACAGTATCGCTCCTGTTTTATGTTTTGGTTTTTTGGCCACGAGGCATGTGGGATCTTAGCTCCCCAACCAGGGACTGAACCTGCACCCCCTGCATTGGAAGGCGAAGTCCCAACCACTGGACCGCCAGGGAAGTCCCGACCCCATTTTGTTTTAAAACAAACCTTAGCTTGGCTTTCTCAAGGAGAGGCAGATAAGCCTGGAAGGAAGCAGCTATCTGCCTCCTTCATGGACCCAGCAGGTGAGCTTCTCCACACCTGCAGGGAGGCTCGAAGGATTCATTTCCTCATCCCGACAATACTTACTGGGTCCCCACTATGTATAGGGCACTGTGCTGGGTACTGTGAGAGCTTAAAAAAAAAAAAAAAGAAAAAGGTTAAGAAAAAGATAGGTTCCTTGACTTTGGGGATTTTATAGGTTCCTAGAAGAAATAAGATAAGTATTCATACAAATAGAAAACAAGACAGAATACGATACAAAGCCAAAAGAGGAGGAGAATCCATATGTTCTGGGGGAGATGACTTCTAGCAGAGGTGATCAGAGATGCTCTCAGGCGGGTGGAACTGGGGACAGGAAACAGGGGCCGGAAGGACAGCTTTATGGAGCAGGTCTCCAAAGGTGTGCACTCAAAGGAAGACCAGGATTTTATCACACAGGGATGGACAAGGCCACTCCAAGTCAAAACTCAGGAGCACAGGTGAATGCCAGCAAATACAGATTATGTTCAAGAAACAGCAAGATCTGGTCTGAATGAAGCAAGAGCTGTGGCAAGGGGATCAGAGGAGGACCAGCCATGGGCACCTGGGCCAGGTCACACAGGGCCACGGGCTGCGAGCAGGACAAAGAGGTCATGGTTGATTTGGAGACACTGGGGAACTCAAGAAGATTTTTAAGCAGGAGAGTGCCCGATCACTCAGGTAGGAGTGGAGCAATGCAGGGGAAAGAGGCTGAAGGCAGGTCCCCTTTGGAGGCTGCTGCGAGAGTTCAGGTGAAATACCAAGAGCCTGAAATAGGGCTGGGTATGGGGATCAAAATGCCCTTGGGAAACACAAAGAGAGATGAGCTTTACCACTTAAACTATTAATATAGGTCCAATCTCAACTGGAATTTTAAGATATTTTAACTGTGAACACCTAGAGGTGCCTGCTAGTCAAATATTAAACAACCACTGTCTAACCAGGCCTTGAAAATGTGCTGGGTAAATGTGACCAAAGGTCCCGAGCTAGACAAACAGACTAGAGATCAAGTGGTCTTATGTTGAGTAAATGTTTGAGAAGGGATGGAGATCACTGAAGAGGTTCCTCTGAGTAATCATAAGGCAGGTCAGGAGCATGTGTTAGACAAATGAAAACCAACAAAGACGATCTCAATGGCAGAAATGAGAGCACTGACAAGCCCACTCAGTCTGGGACATTCCCCATCCGGGATGTTCCGTGAAAGATGAAAGGCACAAAGCCCCTCCAGCAAGCCAGGTGGGGAGGGCTGTCACAGTGGGAGCCTGTCATTGCCTCAGAGACACCTGATGAGACTTGACGCCCTGCTTTGTGACTTCCCCAACTGAACAGTAACCCCAGAGGTTTCTCCTCAGCCTTCCACCCCTCTGGCCTCTCTTTAGCATCTCACTGAAGAGCCTGAGGTTCATCACAAATGCGTTACATAGTAAACAGGTTTTTAAACAGGATGAGAGGCTTTTTCTTTTTTACGTAGGAAGAGTAAAATTAAAAGCTATTTTTCAGGGCCAAAGAAAATCAGGTATTTTGCTTCAAATAAAACCTGGGATCTACCAAACACACGTGGAAGCAAACAGACTGGAGTTTGAATGCTGGCTCCATCACTAACCAGCTGTGTGACCTCAAGGAAGAGCTTGACCTTGCTGAACTTCCATTTCCTCATCTGTAAAATGACAGTTCCACCCACCTCACGGGATTATCAGCAAGATGGACATGTGAGGTGCTCAGTGAAGGCCTGGGCTCACAGGTGGCTCTCCATGACCACCCTTTTCTCCAAAGGACAGCTTTATACTCACATCTCCCAAGTCCCTGGGCATTGTTACAACTCTGTCCCCAAACCACCTTCCCTTTCCAGCCTTCTGAATCCTCTAGACTAGATGCCTCTGAGTTAGTCACCTTTGTCTTACTCCTCATCTGCAGCCCCTCTTTCCAACATCCCACCGGCAACTATGACTTTGCATCAGATGTGACGAAATGCTTAAGAACATTAGCCACGTCCTCAGACCCCTGAGCTGGCATCCTGGTTCAGCCTCGTACTAGCTGCGCGACCTTGAGGGAGTCACTTATCTTCCCCAGTGATGATAATTCCGCTTGTCTCCAAGCTGCAGCACAGCTTCCTGCACCCAGGAGTCGTCTTCCAGGATCATGGCGGCGACCTCCTCCTCCTGGTCATCTTCCTCTTGAGGGACCTGGACTAAGGGGCTCAGG
This sequence comes from Delphinus delphis, assembly GCF_949987515.2. NCBI lineage: Eukaryota > Metazoa > Chordata > Mammalia > Artiodactyla > Delphinidae > Delphinus > Delphinus delphis. The sequence continues at coordinate 105,535,387 of NC_082684.1, forward strand.
GGAGTGGTTCCTCTCAGCACCTCCGAGGCCATCATCCACGTTCTTGGGGGAAGCACTCAGGCTTCTAACCTTGACCTTCAGTCTTCTCCAGCCAGGCTCTCTGAGAGTTTACGTGAGTTTTGCATATCAGATGCTAGGCACGCTGGCTGGCCCACAAAAAGGATCCATCAGTGCTGGCTAGGGTTACTATTAGTTCTTTCTCACATGCGTCCAGTCTCCTCCTCTTCCCCTGCAGTCCCCACCTTGGACCCACCCCTATCACTGCCCATCCAGCATCCAGACGGCTTCCTGGCTGCTCTCCTCACTCTGGCCTCTCCCTCCTGTAATCAAACCTGCATCCTGTTGCTAAGTTCAGCTTCCTCCCATGCCCCTGGGGCCCTAGTTTAGAATTTGCTGAGGCCAAAGACATTTGGTCTAAGCCTCACCCACCCTTCCCCCAGACCCTATTTCCTACCCCTTCCTAAAAACACACTTTCCACTCCAATCAGCCAGCCTTCCTTATATGGTCATCCCACCGATCCCACACCGGTCCACCCTTCTGAGCCTCAGCTCCACTGGGATGCCACACCCTCCCCCTGCCCTGCGCCTTTCCAAACCCCCCTCCAGCTCAACTCCTGCTCAAGTGCCACATCCTCTGTGAAGCCTTCTCTGACCTCTCCTCTCCTCTCCCCACTCCGTTCCCTGAACATTCCCACAGAGGCAGCCATTGGTTCCTGGGGGTCCTGAAACAGTCCTAGGGGCACAGGTAGATCTGAAGTAAATATCTGGTAAGCAAGGCAGCCCAGTTTACAACTGAAGACCAGAATGGAGGCAGAGTGGTTGAACGGCGTGCATGGGTCCCACAACGTATTAATAACACAAGAGACAAATATATTAACTGTTGCAAAAAGCTCAGGTTTGGAATTACTCTTTTAAGAGCCTGGGATGACTTTATACCACAGATAAGTCCCTAGTTATTAGCTGGTCATTCACCTTGATTTCACAAAAATAATCACTTTTTTAAAACAGGATTTGGTTTTTCTAATTGCTGGAACTTAAATATTTGGAAGTTTATTGCACAACTGGGTGAAAGTGCCAAGGGGTGGTTTATGGGGGTCTTCAGCCCCTCACCCCATAACCTCCATCAGCTTCCCAACCGCTCCAACTACACACAAAAAAACTGTGCTAACTACGTAAATCTGGCTCTGAGAATAGTCCTCTAAGCCCCTCTTATACCGAAATTCTGGAACTGTCACTGCACACAACCAGGGCATTTTGGGGTGACAATGTGCTGATCACCTGCAGACAGAGTAGAGGGATGGGGCTGACCCGAACTGAGTCCTGGATACCACCTTCTCCTCCTCTGCAAACACCACACTCTTCCATCTCAGAGGGCTGCTCCCACCCTCTCCCTACGAGGTTCTGCATCTCACCACTGTCCCGAAGGGTCTGGGTCAAATCTTCCACCAGGGCCACCGCCTCCTCGCTGCTCTCGGGCCGATGCTCTTGCAGCCAGGCCTGAATTTCCCTTGGCAGCACGGTCAGCATTTGCTCCTTGGTGTGCACCTCTGGCCTCAGCCAGCGCCGGCAGAGCTCTCGAAGACGGCCAAGGGCACCCTGTGGCCCTCCGGCCACCTCCTCATGGGGGCTGCCCTTGCCGGCGCTCTGGGGAAAGGGCTCCGACTCAGGGCCATCCTCCTGCAGCACAGCTTCCTGCACCCAGGAGTCGTCTTCCAGGATCATGGTGGCGACCTCCTCCTCCTGGTCATCTTCCTCTTGAGGGACACGGACTAAGGGGCTCAGGGGAGTGGTTACTCTCGGCACCTCCGAGGCCATGATCCACGTTCTGGGGGTATCACTCAGGCTTCTAACCTTGACCTTCAGTCTTCTCCAGCCAGGCTCTCTGAGAAGACAGCACCCTCCTCAAATTTCAACAAGGAGTCTGGCTAAGAATGAGAAAGAGAACTAGAATCAATAAGTAAACTGTCCTAAAACAATCTAACTCACAGCAGCCCAGGTCAGGCCACCAAATGATTCTTACATCCGCAAATCAACAGAAGTTTCCTGTCCCTCTTAAAGGAAAAATGGCTTATTCCTGAAAACATCTCTATGGCAAGAGAAGTTAAGAAGAATCACAAGCACGAAAAATAGAGTATTTTTCTTTCCAAAAGACCAAAGCATGAGTAACAGAAATTCAAAGTCCTCGCAAGAACCCAGGACTGAGTTATCCTGCCCTAAGTCAGTTCAGACTTGCTGCAGAGTGACCTTGACCTAACATACAACTCAGTCACACAACCTCACTGACCACCTAATAAGTAGAGATAATAACACCTATCCTTCTTATCTGAAGGGGACCTCTCAAGGATTTGCAAAGGATCAGATGTCAAGACACTTTGACGCTCACTGGAAGGAAGGAAATACCTCAACTGCATTATTACCATATTTTAAAATATGAAGTTTTAAAATGTTTGTACTCTTAGATCCAGCCTTGGCCCCTCAGGAATTTATTTTTTAAAATAACCATCTTTGTAAAGAGAAATTTATTTGCAAGGACACACAACTATAACATTGTTTCTAATTGCAAAAAGAAAACTTGACACCTTAAAATTCCAGCAGCAGGAGAATGGTTAATTATGGCACATTCATACAGTAAAATATATTAAAAACTATGCTAATGTGGGACTTCCCTGGTTGAGAATCCTCCTGCCAATGCAGGAGACACGGGTTCGAGCCGTGGTCCGGGAAGAGCCCACATGCCACGGAGCAACTAAGCCCGTGCGCCACAGCTACTGAGCCTGCGGTCTAGAGCCTGAGAGCCACAACTACTGAGCCCGTGTGCCACAACTACTTAAGCCCGCGCGCCTAGAGCCCATGCTCCCCAACAAGAGATGCCACCGCAAAGAGAAGCCCGCTCACTGCAACGAAAAGTAGCCCCCGCTCGCAGCAACTGGAGAAAGCCCGCGCACAGCAACAAAGACCCAACGCAGCCGAAAATAAATAAACAAACAAATAAATAAATAAAATTAAATAAACTGTGCTAATGTAATAATGGCTACCTTTTGAGGGACCGTTACTGAGAAGGGGCTCAGTGGAGCTGGAAATGTTCTATATCTTGATTTAACAATGGTTGCATAAGAGCATACATATGAAATTTAAGATTTGTGCACTCTGCTCTATGTATTTTTTAAAATTTTAAAATTATGCTGACAATAATTATTAATCATTAATTATTTAAAATAATCCTCATAATATGAAAATTAATGGATAAAAACAAAACCAGCAAGGCAAAAAAACCATAGACACAGTATGACCCCAATTCCTTTTAAAAATGAACACATACACAAGGAAAAGAAAAAACCTGGACAGAAATTCTACAAAATGTTGAGAGCAATGAAATGACAAATTATTTAAAATAAAGACTAAAAGGCAATGAAAAGTTATTTTTAAAAATCGTCACTACATCGTAGACTCAGATAACCCCCCCACACACAAAAAAAAACAGGGAAGGAAAAACTTTTTAAAAAAAGAACAAAAAAGAAAAGCTAGTGGAAACACCGAAGCTCTCAATATGTATTCACCAAATGGCTCAAAGAAACACAGGTATAACACAACTCTTAACTGGGAGCCCGGGAAAACCGTTCCTAGTCAGTTAATTTGCTGTCTCACCTGGGGCAAGCCACGCCCCCTCTGAAGCTCAGTTTCCCCATCTGTAAAATGAGCTGCTCGGGATGTCGTCCACTGTGCCTTCCAGTCTAAACTCTGCGCCCCTGGTTGGATGTACACGGAGCTCACCGCTAGGGAGAAGAGTCCATGTCCGGTCGCTGAGCCAACCGGGCGCCTAAACCGGGGTAGCGGGGGCCCGCGGGACGGGGACAGAGCCCCCGACGCCCCTCCCCCAACAGGGCTGCCCGCACTGGCTCCAGGCCCGTTATCCCCTTGCCTCGGGCTGCTCTCCCGGCCCGCGCGGCTCCAGCTCTGGCTCTCCGGGCTCACCTCTCCAGAGACCAGATGCCAATCCCGCTGTCGTTCCGCGCGCAAAAGCGCCCCCGAGCACTGCCCGGCACCTCCGGAGTCAAGGTGGCTCAAGCCCGAGGGGCACCGAGAACAATGGACGGGAGAGGCCCGCCCTCCGCCGCGCTCATTGGCCACCGAGAACTGCACCTGGAAACTCTGCTTTCCTATTGGCGGATACGGACCCAGCCGGGCGGAGGGAGGGAGCCTGGGCCAAAGGCATTGTGGGAGGTGTAGTCCATCGAGCAGACTCCGACCGCGGGGCACGGAGCAGAGTTTGGGATTGATACCCTGTGCAGTGCGGTAGGGCCAGAGGAAGGAAAATCTGCCGACTGGCAGTCAGGACCCCAGTGTGGGCCAGAGCTGTGACCTGGGATGGGTCATTTCACTTCTTTAAGTCCTCCATATAGTTCTCTATGAAAAGGGAAAGTTGAATGGACGCTCCCTTTCAGCCGTGAACTGTGAGGCAAGTAATTTTGTCAGGCCCCTCGACGGCCGAAAGTAGTCCTTGAGCAGGAAAGGAATCCGCTCGGGAGAAGTCCCTTCCCGCCGAGCTCGGCGCCCCTCCCACAGCTTGCAGATCCACACTTGCACCTGGCTTTTGCACACCCCTTTGTTTTCACACGTGGTGTTTCAGGGTCTGGAGGAAAGCCCTGTCCCGCCTCTTCTGCAGCAGAACTCCCATTCTTTCGTGTATCTCCTCTTGCATGGAACCCGCCCCATCATCACCTCCCTCGCAGGGACACCGCCCCTAGCACACATGCTCGAAGTCTCCATTTTAGTATCAATACATAGCCAGTGTTACTTATTGTCAGTGTCAGCACAGGGAGGTGAGAGTGGGAAATTGGCTTCTACTGTGGGGTTCCCACGGTTGGCGCTTTTAAAGAAATGGCTGTCCCATGACAGCAGGTGAGTAACTGCCTGGAAAGCCAAGGGAGAAATATAAGAAAAGAGAGAAAGATACTTTTAACGGCCTGTGATAGAACAGTGGTGTATTTTTGTACAGAGCAATTACTGGGGGCATGCACAATTAAATGACTACATTTGTTTTAATTTTCATTTAAATTTCATTTTCATGAAAATTTCATTTCATGAATGTTTGAGACATGTTTCATGATTATTGGTGATTTTAATCTCATTTTCTATGAACTGACTGTTCCTATCTCCTTCCCTTTTTTTAAATTGCATTTACTCGTAAAAGCTCTTAGTATATTAAGAAAATGATTCCTTTGTTTGTCATAGAAGTTGCTGCTAGTTTTCTCTCTTTGCTGTTCGCTTTTTTTGCTGTTTTTTTTAATATAGAAATTTGACATGTTTATGGCATCAGATTTGTCAGTCTTGTCTCTTTATAGCTTCTGAGTTTTGTGTCACTCTTAGAAAGTTCTGTCCACCACTCTAAAGATTATTTGAATTTTACCCATTTTTCAGTAATTAACCTCTTTAAGCATAAAAATGCAAAGTGAGGTTCAGCTGTTGAATGCTACATCCCTGGTAGGGTAGCATCTTAATTTATTAGCCCAAAGTGACGACATGCAGACAGCCCGACCTCCAGGCTGGCCTAAGAAGTCTGCACTGAGTGCCCGGATGCAGAATTTCCAGCCACCACCTCTCCAGTGGTCAGCATTCCTAGAAAGCAAGATCTCCAAAATGATTGAGGATGATAATTCTTGGACATGATCTTATATTAACAAAGTTTGTTTCTCCACTTTTTCATCCTCATGAGGAATGGAAATTTACACAAAAGGGAAAATATTTGTTTGCTTGGGGTGGGGGGTTAGAGGGTGGGATACAGCTGAAACTTCCCAGCAGCCTAAGGGTTCATTTTTCTCTGCTTCTATCCCAAGCCAACTCATGACCACAAGAAACTGGCACCATCTTGTCACAGGAGAATCCTGGACCCAGCCATCTCTGTCCTGTGCCTGATTCTCTGAGAAGTTGGTCCTGGCCAGTGTGAACTTCCCTACATTTAGATAGAGAGCAAGTCACATTTAAGACCAAATTCCTGGCATAATGGTTCTGGTACCCAAGCCAGTGCCCTAAGACCAGCCTGGGGCAGCAAGCAAGCCCGGAAACAGCCCAGTTCAGTGAGTAGGGTTGGTCCTCCAAGTGATTCCTTTCTCCATCCACCAAACCACAAGGATGACAGAGGCTCTGTTCTACTAGTGAGCACTCTTGACTAAAAGCTTCAAAGGACAGCTCTGGCTAACTTAAAAGGGACTTATTGAAAGAATATCAGGGAACTTACAGAGTAAATGGGACGTAAAGTATCAGGCTTGAAAATAGTTAGGGGCCAAGAAAAGGAGAGTAAGGCCCCCCAAACCACAGCAACAACCTCTTAGCACAAACAGCCCAGTCTGCCCACCCCATGAGCCCTAGTGATGCTACAGCCATCTCTGTTTGCCTGCCTTCTTCTCAAGGTTCCAGACCAGGGAAAGAGTATTTGGTTGGCTGAGTCTAAGTCACATGCTCACTCCCTGGACCCACCAGGGGAGAGAGGATTGGGTCTGGCTCCTAGATTTCCTTACTGTTACTCCCACACAAAGGTGAGTTCTCCAATCTGGAGATTGAAGGCCTCTAGGAAAAACTGGACAGGCAGAAACTACATGTGTCACTACTTGTCTTTAGATGTTGAGCGAGAAGGAAACTCACCCCAAGGAATGCTCGGCCTAAGGCCTTTTGGGAGCTCCCAGCTCATCTCAAGTTGATGGAGGTGAAAAAGATGGGGATGGGCAGATCCTGCTTTCTGTAACACCTAGTTAAAATCAGGGCCAGTGGGGACTTCCCTGGTGGCGCAGCGGTTAAGAATCAGCCTGCCATTGCAAGGGACACGGGTTCGATCCCTGGTCCGGGAAGATCCCACATGCCGCCGAGCAACTAAGCCCATGCGCCACAATGGCTCAGCCTACGCTCTAGAGCCCGGGAGCCACAACTACTGAAGCCCGCGTGCCTAGAGCCCGTGCTCCGCAACAAAGAGAAGCCACTGCAGTGAGAAGCCCGTGCACCACAACAGAGTAGCCCACGCCTACTGCAACTAGAGAAAACCCACCGCAACTAGAGAAAGCCCACGCAGTAACGAAGACCCAATGCAACCAAAGATAAATAAATAAATAAATTTATAATAATAATAAAAAAAGCAGGGCCAATGACACCTGAGCAGGTGAGGCAGAGGGGCCTTTGGGCCTTGAGGATGCAGGAAGTAACTCCCCCTACCCAAGACCCCCATCATTGCTTAATCTGTCCTCTGTGACAGAGTAAGAAGGGAGACTGCTCTGGTTGTGCGAAAGGTGTGTCTCATTTTTGCTAGTTGTCTCATTGTTACTTAGTGGCCACAGAGCCCGGCCACTGAGTGTGATTGGGAAAAGATCATTTAAAGGAACAATGTTGTAGGATGCTGTAAGACCAGCCTAAAGAAAAAGAAAGGACTAAAGAGGGGCTCCATCGTAGGAATGCCCAGACAGGAAGAGAAACTAGAGAAGGGGATCAGGGAAATTTTTATTTTAAAGAGAGAAAGGTGAAACTCGGTCCAAGGAAGTGTTACTGAACAATTGTGAAATTAAGTATCACATGACACATACCTGTGTAAAAAGAAGAGCTAGAGCAGGATTTTTTCTTTTTTAGAATGGAATTTTTTTACCCCCAAGACCAGTATCTTTTCCTGTTTTTTATGAATGGTTTGTATTTAGTGTGGCAGAGGGAGGCCCTCTGGACCTTGTGTTGCCCCTCGGCGGATGCCGACTTTTCTCTTTCTCAGCTGTCTTGTGCTGGCCTGGGCTCCTCTAGCCCGCTGGTGCCAAGAAGGAAAATGGATTTACAACCTCCGGCCCGTTCCCATGCCCTATTCTGAACTGCTCTATTCAAGGATATTTCTGGGGAGACACAAGTGTGCTCTGGGCTGGACATAATGACTCGGGAGGTGGCCTCAGTGTGGGGTGGTGCTTGCCAGGACACAGAGGCCCGGGTGGCATCAGGGGTGGCTTGAGAGGTGTTTTAGAGGAAATCTAGCTCCGTAATCTTCAGTGTCCCCCAAGCTATTACAAGTAAAGACTAATTACAAAAAACAGGAAGAAAAAAGGAAAAAAATTAAATACCTGCATGTTCGTGCCCACACATACCACGCCACATACTATACACACATCACACACTACACACACTAGTGTATCCCTAGGCTAGTTCATAGGAAGAAAATTATCACTAAAATACTTACTTGACCATTGGAAAGAGAAAAAAAAAATTTTTTTGGAGACCTTTAGTAAAAGCTTCCAATGCACTTGGAACCTAAAAGAGGATTCAGAGTCTAACTGGCTTGTCAAATCAGATTGCTGCTCCTAGATACTTCTTTACAAAATTATTTAGCCACCGACTATGATACCTACTGAGCCACATGGCCTGGGAGGTAGAGAAATCCCCAGAGAATGGTTTGGTGCCATAGACTTTCCCCTAATGGACTTTTACTACTGTGTGTTTGATATGCTTTACACATACACACACACCACACACACACACACAAAACCAACTTGAATTTTTGTAAATTATAAAACTAATGCACTCAGAATCAGGAAGAAAAATAAATTTGAAAACACAAAATTAAAAACACCTGCGAAGGACTTCCCTGGTGGCACAGTGGTTAAGAATCCTCCTGCCAATGCAGGGGATATGGGTTCGAGCCCTGGTCCGGGAAGATCCCACATGCTGTGGAGCAACTAAGCCTGTGCACCACAACTACTGAGCCTGTGCTCTAGAACCCACAAGCCACAACTACTGAGCCCACGTGCCACAACTACTGAAGCCCACGTGCCTAGAGCCTGTGCTCCACAACAAGAGAAGCCACGGCAATGAGAAGCCTATGCACCGCAATGAAGAGTAGCCCCCGCGCGCAGCAACGAAGACCCAGTGCAGTCAAAAATAAAATAAATAAATAAATTTATTAAAAAATAAATAAAAACATCTGCAAGGCATAGTAGGCCGTAAATGAAGTCAGAAAGAAATGAAAAAGTGGGGGAAATATTTGTAACGCATGTGACAAACCAAGGGTTAATTTCTAATTTACTATGAGTTTATACAAATGAGTATGAAAAAGACCAAGAACTCAATAGGGAAATGGGTAAAGGATAAGGATAAGAATAAGCAGGTCACAGAGAAAGAGGGAGAGAGAGAGAGAGGGAGAGAGCACGCTCAACCCCACTAATAATTTTTTAAATGCAAATCAAAACAAATATAGATGCCATTTTTCTCCTATGGTATTGGCAAAAATTTTAAGTGTGATAATACACAGTAGTGTTGACAGCGAGGAAAATAATTCACTCTCCTACTGTTGGTGGTAGTATAAATTGGTACAGTCATTTTGGAAGGAGAACCAACAATTCTATTGCTAGGAATATATCCCATTGATATAATAATAAAAATATGTCAAGGTATATACAAGAATGTTTATTACTGAATATAACAAAGTTTGAAATAATTTTAATGTTTTTAGACAGAGGCCTAGATAAATAATGTTTGGAATATCTTTCCTTGGAATTCTATTGCCTTTTAAAAAATGAGATTTATCTCTATATGCTAACATAGAAAGATCTCCAGGTGGGTGAAAAAAGCAAGGTGCAAAATGCTGTGCACATAATATGATACATTTTGTGAAAAAAAATGTAAAGGAAAGAAACATTTACTATACATGCAGAAATTTTTCTTGTTGCATATACAAGGAAGTGTGAATGGTGAGTAGCTCTATCAAGATTTACTAGAAAACAGGAGGGAGACTTTTTTACTTTTAATTTTATAGTTTCTTAATGTTTGACATTTTACCATGTGTGTGCATTTATTTTTTTTTCACTAAAAATGTTGAGGAATTTTGTGTTATTTCTTCTTAAAACTTTTTGTATTAAAATAAAAGTAATGATGAGGATGTGGAGCAACAGGAACTCTCATTCATTGCTGGTGGGAATACAAAATAGTACAGCTACTTTGGAAGATAGTTGGGTGGTTTCTTATAAAACTAAACATAGTCTTACCATATGATCCAGCGATCACACTCCTTGGTATTTACCCGAAGGAGTTGAAAATTTAGGTCCACATAAAAACCTGCACACAGATGTTTAAGTAACTTTATTCATAATTGCCCAAACTTGGAAGCAACCGAAATGTCTTTCAGTAGGTGAATGGATAAACTGTGGCACATCCAGACAATGGGATATCATTCAGTGCTAAAAAGAAATGAGCTATCAAGTCATGAAAATGTGTGATAATACACAGCAGTGTTGACAGTGGAGGAACCTGAAATGCGTATTACTAAGTGAAAGAAGCCAATCTGAAAAGGCTCCATGCTGTATTATTCCAACTATATGGCACTCTGGAAAAGGCAAAACTATGGAGACAATAAACAGATCAGTGGTTGACAGGAGTTAGGGCAGGGAGGAATGAATAGATGGGGCACAGAAGATTTTTAGGGCTGTGAAAATACTCTGTGTGAGATGTAGAGAACAAACGTATGGACACCAAGCGGGGGAAATCGAGGAGTGGGGAAGTGGTGGTGGGATGAATTGGGAGATTGGGATAGACATATATACACTTATATGTATAAAATAGATAACTAATAAAAAGAATAAAGATGCTGCCTGACAAACGGTAAAGAGAGAGACAAAGAAGGAAAGCTCTCTTGTTGCTTGTCCTCACGGCTTCCTGCTTTGAAAGTGGTCCTGTGAGGTCATAGGATGCCCAAGGCTACAGTAGCCATTTGGCATGTGAAGGAGAAAAGCTTGAAGGTGAGAAGTCAACACAGATGGTGGATTAGGAGAGAAAGAACTTGACATCACAGAGTCGCTGGACTCATCTGGAAACTTACTACCTCTAGAATTCTGTTATATAAGATAAACATCTATTTTGTAAAGTCACTGCTAGTTATATTTTCTGCGACTTGAGGCCAAAAGCATCTTATTCTATCCTAGCAGCAATTTAACAATTCCATCTATTTCCTAAATAAAGAAAGTTTGTGTTGAAAACAAAAAAGAAAAGAAAAAAAAAGAAATAAATAAAATACTCTGTGTGATACTATAATGATGGACACAACCAAACTCATAGGATGTACAACATCATGAGTGAAACTTAAGGTAAATTATGGACTTTGGGTGATTATGGTATGTCAGTGTAGGTTCATCAAGTGTAGCAAATGTACCACTTTGTTGGGGGATGTTGATAACGGGGGAGGCTATGCATGTGTGAGGGCAGGGCATATACAGGAAATCTTTGCACTTACCTTTTAATTTTGCTGTGAACTTAAAACTGTTCTAGAAAATTAAGTCTTCAAAAAAAAATTAAAATTTAGGGACTTCCTTGGTGGTCCAGTGGTTAAGGCCCCGCACTCCCAATGCAGGGGGCCTGGGTTTGATCCCTGGTCGGGGAATTAGATCCCACATGCCACAACTAAAAGATCCCTAGCATGCCGCAACTAAGGCCCAGTGCAGCCAAATAAATAAATAAATACTTTTTAAAAAAATTTAAAAATTATAGTAGCATACCATTGTTCACCCTCTATGAGAAAAATAAATATTTCTGTCAAAACAAAAAAGCAAAGTGATATATAATTATTGTTGAAATTTTGGAAGATACAGAAACCTTTAAAAAGGTAATAAAAATGATATATAATCTCAACCCAAATATAACCTGTTACCGTTGTAGTGGATTTCCTTTCATTCTTTTTTCTATACATATGAATGTGGCCAATCAGGATGTCTTTAAACATTTTCCAAAGTAAATGAAACTAAAACTAGCTCTAGCCTTTAACTACTGAATTAGCCCATTACCTCTTTCTTGGAGCTTCCCCTTCTCTTGGACTGCCCAGGGCCTTGGGGTTTATGTAACTGACAAAGGAGTCCTGTGGAAGCTAACACCAGTGGGATAAAAGCCCAGACGTCCCAAGCTCTGGATGGTGGCTGTTTCTGCAATTGCTCCTCACCACCACAAGGTGTCGCTCTCCGATGCCCGTGCAGGTTCCCACCAAGGTGACCCTGCAGGCCAGTCCTTCAGACAGGCCTGTTAGGGGATTCCACTCCCTCAGGAGTTTTTTACCAGCTCCCAAGCCTTCATTCTTAGTTCCAGCCCTTTCAGGCCCCACCAGTCTCAGTGTATTGCTTAATTTTTAATTTTATTAACAATATTTTTAATGTCCACAAGTTTTCTCAATTTGTAATTTTTTAAGATTAAAAAAATATTTTCAACTGAGATAAAATTTATATACAATGAAAGGCACAGATCCGATATCTAATAAAAAAAAATAAAGATGCTGCTTGACAAAGAGTTTCAACAAGTATATATGCCTTGATGTACATGTCTTTGATTTTTTTTTTTTTTTTTTTTTGGGGGGGTACGCGGGCCTCTCACTGTTGTGGCCTCTCCCGTTGTGGAGCACAGTCTCCGGACGCGCAGGCTCAGCGGCCATGGCTCACGGGTCCAGCCGCTCCATGGCATGTGGGATCTTCCCGGACCGGGGCACGATCCCGTGTCCCCTGCATCGGCAGGTGGACTCTCAACCACTGCACCACCAGGGAAGCCCATCCTCTTTAAAAAATTATCTTTAAACATCACCCATATTCAAGGCATGGGTTAATAGGTTATGGCCTGGATTCATTCTGGAGACAGTTTATTTTCAAGGTCAAACTGAGTCTTAAAAAGGCTAGGACAGGTACTTCTTCGGTGGTCCAGTGGTTAAGACTTCACACTTCCACTGGAGGGGGTGTGGGTTCCACCCCTGGTCAGGGAACTAGGATCCCACGTGCTGCGCAGCCAAAAAATAAATAAATAAAATAAAATAAAATAAAAAGGCTAGGACAAGACTTAACAGTTCATAACTATGAATCATCACCAAAAGCTAGAATTCCTTCTTGTGCTTAGAAAACATAAAGAAATGTATTCATGTACATTTCCAAATTTCCAATAAAACAAGGTGAAGTCCATACACTGTAGTCTTTTTTGTTTGTTTGTTTGTTTTTTGTTTCTCACCCCAGCCTCTTCTCAAGGGCTTAAAACTCTAGTGAGCCGTTGGGGAGTTCCTGGAAGGCAAGCACTATTTTCATTCATATCTAGTAATGAGCTCCCAGTTGACTCAAAACATTTGTGAAATTAAGCAATTTCCCTAATGATGTGAAAGTTTTTATGTAACGGAATCAGATGGGCCTCAAGGAGGAAGGAGATTCTCCCCCCACACCCCCCAGGCGGACAGCCCAGGGCACTAGGCCCAGATGTTTGTCCCTCCCTTGTCTTCCCCATCTCTGTCCCACTCCCCAGGCAAGTCAGATGGTAGAACCCAGCACAACAGGAGGAAAAAGAGTGACAGATGGAACCGGGGTGGGAAGACAAGCCCCTCTGGCTAGGCAGTGTGGAGGCCACTTCTGCCAGACTGAGAGCTGCACAAGTAAAGGCAGGAAACCCCCTGCATGTGGGTGAATTAGAAAGTTGAAAAACAGGAATTCCAGGGCACTAGCAAGAACATGATTAAAAAGCCGACCAGAGTCTAGACTGAGTAAGAGGCAGCAAGGGAACAATAAGCAAGGAAGCAAAAGAGGTCCCAGTTATCATAAGGGTGGGGGAGAGATGGAATAAGGAGAACGGAGGTGAGGTCCTGAACTGGAAGCAGGGTGCGATGCGGCCAGGCCTTTGGAGGTTGAGTAGAAGGAGGTGGAAGTCACTGGAGCAGTGGAGGCCAAGGGACCATGAGCACAGGTGGTGGAAATGTCATCAACATGCATCTGAGGTCACTGAGGATGAGGGCAAGACACTGGGATGAGAGGAGCCGGCTAGCCAGGTCCCAAAGCCATCAGCGAAGGCCGCAGAGAGGCCAGGAGCAGAGGTTCTCAGCTAAGGTGTGGCGCCCAGGCATGGTGTGGTCATTTTGAGGCAGGAGATAGATGGGCCCCATGCTGAGCAGCTGGAGTTTCTCCCCTGTGGACAGATACTGAAAAAAAAGAAGAGCGAGAGAGGAGATGACCCCTGCCCAGATAAGAGATAAAAGAGCACATATTTTTCATTCTTGAGGTCAGGGAGACATTCCCGACTACACATGCACAGAAAGGTTCCTTGGAGGTCAAAAGGGAGGTGGCAGCACCCCATAGTAAGTGATGTCAACCTACCCTAGGCCTCTTCGCTAGAATCCATCTTGGCTAAGAGATGCATGCACACATGGGAGGACCCTGACATAAATCAAATATGGACTCAGAATCAGGCAAAGCAAGATGATTGGCCAAAGGAAACCTGGAAGAAATGCCCCCTATAAGTGATTCAAACTACCATGAGGGCACGCCTCTCTCTCTGAGCCCACCCATGTGTCTATCCACACATACTCTTTTTCCTTCTAATAAACACTTTACTTGTTTCACTACTTTCTGTCTCTACGTGGAAATTCATTTCTACACAGCTGATGGGCCAGGGCTTTGTCACTGGCCACTGGGCCCTGGTGGTCTAGCGGCTAGGATTTAGCGCTCTCACTGCCGTGGCCTGACTTCAATCTCTGGCTGGGAACCAAAATTCTGCTTCAAGCTGCTGCAGGACGAGGCCGCCTGAGATCAGTTTGAGGGGAATGTTGGGGCAGCACAACCCGCATCAGGAGCTGTGCTTCAGCCGACTTGTGCCACCATCCATGGAGCAGCTGCAACCCCAAATCTAGATGGCAGTGCTGGGGGGGGGCAAAGATTGGTGGGTGACAATGGAGAGGCCGTGTAGCCATCCTGCTGATATGTAACTATTGCTGGAGTTTGGGGGAGGTCAGTAAACGACTCCCCTCTTTCCCTCACCTGAGTTTAGCATTCATTGAGAGATGGATTCAGGAGGAGTTCATTCAGATGGATTACTCCCATTCAACAAATATTTTTTAGTTATCTTTTTCTAGGCTTCTTTTCTTTTCCTTTTTTTTTTAAATTGGGTATAGTTGCTTTACAATGTTGTGTTAGTTTCTGCTGTACCGTGAAGTGAATCAGCTCTATGTATACATATATCCCCTCTTTTTTGGATTTCCTTCCCATTTAGGTCACCACAGAGCATTGAGTAGAGTTCCCTGTGCTATACAGTAGGTTCTCATTAGTTATCTATTTTATACGTAATAGTGTATATATATCAATCCCAGTCTCCCAATTCATCCCACTCCCTCTTTCCCCCCTTGGTGTCCATACATTTGTTTTCTGTGTCTGTGGACCCAGCAATCCCACTACTGGGTATATACCCTGAGAAAACCATAATTCAAAAAGACACATGCAGCAAAAAAAAAAAAAAAAAAAGACACACGCACCCTAATAGTCATAGCAGCACTACTTACAATAACCAGGTCACGAAAGCAACCTAAATGCCCATTGACAGGTGAATGGATAAAGAAGATGTGGTACATATATACAATGAAATATTACTCAGCCATAAAAAGGAACAAAGTTGGGTCATTTGTAGAGACGTGGTTGGATCTAGAGACTGTCATACAGAGTGAAGTAAGTCAGAAAGAGAAAAACAATATTTCATATTAACGCATATAGAAAAATGGTACAGATGAACCTATTTGCAAAACAAATATTTATTGAGTATTATTTATATGTGCCAGGATGTGCCAATGATTCAGCAATGAATAAAATAGCAAAACCCCTACCCTCATCGAGCTTACATTCTGGTTGAAAGAGATGGACAATAAATTTTAAAAAATAAGTAAAGCACGTGGTATGTTAGAATAAACTAAAACAGAGGAGAGAAATGGAGGGTGCTGGAGGTGTAATTGTGAACAAGATGGTCAAGAAAGGCCTTGCTGATAAGGTGAGAAGTGGGAAAAGACTGGAAGGAGGAAAGGGACCATGCCTTGCTGATATCTGAAGGAAGAGCATTCCAGGCAGAAGACTGTAAGTGCAAGGGCCTGGCCTATTTGAAGACTCTAAGCTAATTGTGGTGGTCCTATTTTCCTTTCTAGCGACTGGTTTAAGGGGTGAACAGTGACGCAATTCTGACCTGTGAGATGAGAAATGTAATCGGCATGGGGGCTCCTGGGAACGGTTTCCATACTCTGGAGAGATGGTCCCGTTCTATCTATGGACTTTTCTATAGCTGATGTGATGTATGAAACTGTTGCAGCCATGTTGTGGCAAAAGGGGAAGCCAGCCTGAGATGACAGAGCAGAAAAATAGAAAGAACCTAGGTCTTTGATGACATCAGTAAGCCACTGCTTGTGCCAAACTTGGAGCTTCCTTAAGACCAATGCAAGATCATGTCAGCCCTGGGTAAGGTGAGGTGTATGGTTCAATAAATATGTAGGTTTATTATAATGTCTGTAATGTCAGGATATTATATGAGAATCCAGCTATTACATTTTTCAAGTAAAGCCTTATGAATTTGTCACTAAGCATATGAAAAGATATGCAAATTCACCAATAATCCAAATATACACATTAAAACGAAATATCATTATGTGACAATAATATTGGACAAAAAAAAAAATGTTGGTAATACCCAGTCTGATGAAGATTCAGAAAAACAAGCACTTTTTTTTTGGCCACACCACACGGCTTGCGGGATCTTAGTTCCCAACCAGGGATTGAACCCCGGGACACAGCAATGAAAGCACCAAGCCCTAACCACTGGGCCACCAAGGAACTCCCAACAAGCACTTTCATAGACAGTTGGTAGAAGTATAAATTGAGCGAGCCTTTGGAATATGATTTAGCAAGTATCTATCAATATTTTAAATGGGCAGAACCCTTCAATCAGCTTTGGACTTCTCGGTATCATAGGAAAATATTCATGCATATAAAGACATGTACAAACTGGATGTAATATAAAAAAAACTGGAATCCACCTAAATATTGTTCAATAGTGGAGTGATTACTTTGATTATGATAGAGGCATATTGTTTGATTCTAAGTACAGTCGATTCTCACTATTTACAGTATTAAAAAAGAGACCCAAAATGGAGTTACTTGTGCTAAGCCCAAGTCACCAAGCCAAAACTTAGTACCAAACCTAACTGCAATTTCAGTCTCCCACGGAAATGTCATCTTAACTGGTCAGTCTTAAGAATTTAATTAATTCTTGGAATTTCCTGGTCAACAGTAGTGTGGTAATCTCCTGGTAGACCCCTTCCATCCCCGAGAAAGATAAGGTCATCCACTTTTTTCCTTGTCACTACCCCCTTTTGTCTATAACAACCTTTCTTTTTCAGCAGCTCTTTGGAGCTCCTTTCTGTTTGCTAGATGGGATGCTGCTTGATTCATCCATCATTGAATAAAGCCAATTTGATTTTTAAATTTACTCAATCAGGGCTTCCCTGGTGGCGCAGTGGTTAAGAATCTGCCTGCCAATGCAGGGGACAAGGGTTCAAGCCCTGGTCCGGAAAGTTCCCACACGCCGCAGAGCAAGGAAGCCCATGCGCCACAACTACTGAGCCTGCAATCTAGAGCCCGCGAGTCACAACTACGGAGCCGAAGCCTGCGTGCCTAGAGCCCGTGCTCCGCAACAAGAGAAGCCACCGCAGTGAGAAGCCTGCGCACCGCAACAAAGAGTAGCCCCGCTCGCCGCAACTGGAGAAAGCCTGTGCGCAGCAAGGAAGACCTAATGCAGCCAAAAATAAATAAATTAAAAAAAAAAAAAGATTTACTCAGTCAAATTTTGTTTCTTAACAACAGTCATTATGTTCTAAAAAGCCACTGCAAACACTGAATTAGCAAATATAGAACCATCTCTCCTACCGGAAATACAGGGTTAGGTTCCTTGGAGCCTCTAGTCACAACATTTTCATCAACTAATCAACATATAACCTTGTTTTATGTGTGTTTCTATTTAAAGACACCTTATTAAATATATATTTCTTACAAATAATTGGTTGCATAGTCTTTCAATGATTTAGAGGCAGAGCTTTTGAGGCTATTTGAGTTATACGGGCTCATTTGCCAACGTCCTTGTAAAACAAGCCATTTTCATCAGCATTGTAAACCTGCTCTTCCACATAACCTTTTTGCTGTATAACATTTAGCAGGTTTTTAAAAAATTCTTCCGTAGCCTCCTGATCTGCAGAACTAGCCTTGCCTGTGAATTTAACATTTAGGCAATAGGCAACATGCCCTATTGCCTTTGAAATGTTTCAACCAGCCATCATTTGCTGAAAGGATTTAACATTTTCCTGATTCAACGTGACTATAAATTGCTTTGTCTTTCAAGCCTCACAACAATGCTGTCAATTATGCTATTTTATTGCTTGTCATCTCATGAATCTATAAATTTAACTACTTGTCTATCTTTTCCATAGCTTCATCACACACTATAAATGATACTTTAGCACTTTTTGGAGCAGACTCATGTACAGATTGGCCAAATTCCGCTTCCTTTTTCTAGGTGTAAGGTATTGTTGATTCATTAACACAGACCTCACAGCCAAGGACACTATGACTCATGCCTGAAGGGAGCTTATCTAACCCACATGTTTTCTCCATAAGGCACATCCCAGCCTTCTTGATCCTAGGAACACTACATAGCACTATAGCACTATGCTTGGGGGCCATTTAAAAAGTGAAATCAACAACAAAAAGCACACACACACACACACACACACACACACACACACACACACACAAACCTGGCATTAAATAGACCACACAAAGGACACTCATTTGCAGTACGAGAGCTGGAGCTGAAGCTGGAAGGCAGAGCATGGCCTTGTTCAACCTTAGCTGGGAATACGCTCATCAAACAACTCAAATTTTTTGCAGCTCTGCACGTGTCTGCAAATGACCCCATAAGTGCTATGAGTATTGATTTTGGAGTCACAAATAAATTTTCAAGAGTTGGCAAATTTACAAATATGGAATCTGTAGATAATGAGGATGAACTGTACCTATTAAAAAGTATAAGATAGGGACTTCCCTGGCAGTCCTTCCACTGAAGGGGGTGCAGGTTCCATCCTTGGTGGGGGAACTAAGATCCTGCATGCTGCACTGGCTCAGCCAAAAAAATTTTTTTTTGAAAAAAGAATAAGATAGATCAGTTTGTATTTGCTTAGCAGGATGCCCATGGTATGTTTTTAAGTGAAAAAAGAGTTTCAGAACAACATGTATAAAGGTGAAAAAAGCAAATGCTTAAAAGAGCCATGCAGGTAATGTAAAATGGTGAGGTGGGCGCGGGGAAGACATCTGGGAAGAGTGGAGACTGGGGAAGAGGAGAGCTCATCCCACCTGCAGGAGGCAGCCCACTGCTCACTGATAGTCAATTTTTTCCCGGTAGAAGAAGTGTGATGCCTTATCTTCCAGGTTTTCAAGATGTTCATGGGACTTCCCTGGTGGTCCAGTGAGTAGGACTCCTTGCTCCCAATGCAGGGGGCTTGGGTTCAATCCCTGGTCATGGAACTAGATCCCGCATACATGCCACAACCAAGAGTTCACATGCTGCAACTAAGAAGGCTGCATGCCACAAGTAAGACTCGGCCCAGCCTAAACAAATAAATAGAAATAAATCTTAAAAAAAAAAAAAGAAAGGATTTTCATGAAATATCCCAATTTAAAATGTTGACAACTTATTTCAAATTTAAAAAAATTCTATGTGAGTCAAACAAAACCCATTATAGGCTACATTTGGCCTACAAGCTGCCAGATTGTATTCCCCAGTGTGGGGTAGTATGTATGAGAAAAGTACAGATATAAACAGAAAAAATGTCTGAAAAGATACACATCCACCAGACCATTCACAGTGGTTACCTCGGGGTAGAGGAAAAGAATAACGTTGTTGAAGGCAGGGGGTGGGTCTTCATCTTTTCTGTATTGTTTGAGACCTTGGCCATGAAAGTATAGTTATATATTATCTACTTTAAAAGGGAAAAAAGCCCTATGAATTAAAGGGCTGAGTATTATTCCTGTGGCCCCTGAGGTTGGGCAGTATTAGTGCCCTCTGCCTTAGATTGCAAAGATTGTATCTGTATTTCTAACTTCCCTTTTTTTTTTTTTTCTTCAGTTTCTGGCTGTGCCACATGGCATGTGGCATGTAGTTCCCCAACCAGGGATGGGACCTGCACTCCCCCCCCCACCCCAACCGCGCACTGGAAGCCAGAGTCTTAACCAGTGGACCGCCAGGGAAGTGCCTCTAACTTGCTTTTTAAGTTACCATTGTTTTACTTATTTAGAGAATGTTTGTTTTCAAGCAATATAAACCCACTCAAAATAGTTCTGGACCGGGACTTCCCTGCGGTCCAGTGGTTAAGACTCTGCGCTTCCAATGCAGTGGGGTGCGGTTCCAACCCTGGTCGGGGAACTAAGATCCCACATGCCGGGTGACCAAGAGCAAACAAACAAAAAAAAACAGCTCTAGACCAAAGGAGGATTTGGTAGGAAGGAGCAATCTGGTAGCATCCCGCGGCAGCAATGAAACCAGGCCCACAGGGGACTAGAAGTAAATGCTAAAAGCCATGTGGCCTGGCCCCAGAGCCAGCCTCCTTGGCCTCCTGAATCTGCTGCTTTCTGACACTTGATTCATTCTTCTCCTTGGTAAGCCTGCTTCTTCAGCTCACGCCTGGGGTTTCTGTGGCCTCTTGCACCCTCGAGTAGGAGTCTGGTAAGTGGTATTTCTGGGAGAGAGAATTCGACCGTGGCCAGTGAGTTCTTGAGCTGGACCAAATATCCTCTCCCCGTTCAGCCACCTGTCAAGGGAAAAATGCGATCCCCTGGTGCATAACTGGCTCCCGGGCCCCACCGCAGCAGGGAGGGCATGTCTCAGAGATGGAGGGTGTGACCTGGGGAGGGGCCTCAAAAAGCCTCCACAGTTGCAGCTGCAAGTTACACGTTTACAGGCCCTATAAATGCTGGATCTGATAGAACATGTTAGTTCATCAGGGAGATAGCAGAGCGAAGTAGCCAAGATCTGGTATTCTGGTAGGGGGACCACCTCTCCCGGTTTCCCCAAAATTTGGGCTTTTAGTTTTAAAACCAGGATAGTTTTTAAGAGTTTTCCAGGATGGGGGATAATCACTCCTCAAACTGGGAAAATTCTAAGCAAATCAGGATGAGTTGTGCCCCCTAGGTTTTGGAGTTAGATTTGGTTTTGAATCCTGGCTCAGCTGCTATAGCTGTGTGACACTGGGCAAGTCACTTTATCTCTTACACCTCAGTTTCTTCCTTGTAAAATGAGAATAATAATATTTCCCACCTCATAGAGTGAGATAAGCACTTAGTGAGCACTCAATAAAGTAGGCAATTAGGTAATCATACACATGATTAAAAAGTAGAAATACAATGAACGGAGAAAAATCTCACTCCCACCTCTATCCCTCAGGACACAGGTCTCCTCCCCAGAAGTAACCACTCTTAACAGTTTCTTGTGTATCCTTCTAGAGATAGTCTGTGAATTATAGGAATATGTATACTGATCTTTTTTTTATTAAAAAATATTTATTTTATTTATTAATTTGGTTGTGCCAGGTCTTAGTTGTGGCATGCAAACTCTTAGCTGTGGCATGCATGTGGGATCTAGTTCCCTAACCAGGGATTGAACCTGGGACCCCTGCATTGGGAGCATGGAGTCTTAACCACTGGACCACCAGGGAAGTCCCAACTGATCCTTTTTTAAATATAAATGTTAGTAGACTACACATTCTGTTCTGCTGATAACATTTTCTTTCATGCAATACTCTATCTTGGAAGGCATTCCACACCAGAACATTTAGATCTGCCTCGTTATTTTTAATGATTACATAGTATTTCCTGGTCTGGGGATTTATAATTCCTTTAGCCAATCTCCTACTGATTGACATTGGGGTTGTTTCTAGTCTTTGGTTAATTGAAACATTATGGCAAACAATATAATATTATCTAGTATACACATCTTTGTGCATATTCATAAGTGTGTCTGTAGGATAAATTCCTAGATGTAGAAATACTGGGTCAACGGAGCTATTATTATCTTTTATTATTATTATTACTATTATTAATCTCTAAGAAGTCAGATGTTGGATCCACTCTTCCTTTCTGAAGGCAGATAGTAGCTGTTCACCTAAGCATAAAGAGATCTATATCTGTGCCCTTTGTGAGGAAAAAGTCATTAAGTCCTGGTGCTGACCTCTTGGAAAATTCTAGGATGCCTCTGCTACTTCTCTCCTTTCACACCCTCCTTCTTTCCCTGTTCACAGTGGCACATGACTCCATTCCCACAAAGTTCCTCAATTCCATCCCTCAACTGACACTGAGATGGTGTCTCAGCCTGGGTTCCTTAGAAAACAGGGCCTGAGGCAAAGTTTTTATACCGGCACCTTATGAGGGTGTGTATCCCAGGGAAACAGGGGTGAAGGGGAAAGGGGGTGAAGGAACGAGGAAGAGCAAATAGAAGAGCACGTGTTAGCGCCGTACTAGCCACTGATTCTGCAAGCACAGTTTGCTTCCTGGGAATCACAGGACATCTTTGAGAAGCCAGGTAAAGCTTCTGCATCTCTGAGCATTCTGTGGGGGGCACCCTGTGGAGGAGGGGCAAGGAGGAGGGATAAACTGATCGATAGGCTGCCGTCTCCCACTGGTCAAAGTTTGCCCCTCATTGTGTCAACTCTTCCTCTCTTATGAGTGGAGCTGCACTACTCGGGCAGCCACAGAGAAAGCTAGAACCCAAGACAGCAGGGTCAGGCTCTGTGGCCAGTGCCACTCTGCAGGTGAGTCAGTGTGCATCCGTGGATTCTGAGGTGGTCCCCTGGGTCTCTTACATCAGCAGCAGTAGGGAACCCACACGGCAGAGGATAGAAGCATAGATGCTGGTATGAGGCCTGGCATTGTTGTTTCATGCCCTCATGTCACATGAGGAACATGGAACAGCCGCCACAGAGCAAGTCATTCATTGTTAGTGTTCTGGCCAGAAAGCAAGGCAAATGCAGGACTTGTAATGGCACATAAACTGAGTCTGATACAGGTGGGAACATTGCCATATTTCACTGACCCTGGGATGTACATTTATAACCTTTTAGCATCATTGAAATCAGGATGCGTCTTACAATTGACAGCATGTCTGAGTGTAACTAGCAGTTTTGTTCCCTTTCTTGGTAGTACATAAGTGGCAGGTTAGATGAAATACATTAATTTCTTTAGGCTGATGTGTATCAATGCGTCTCTTGATACCCTGGGACCAGAAATGTTCTCACAAAAGAGGCACTCCCACTTCCTATGGGAAAGACCCTTAACAGGGAAGAGCAATTAGCAAATTCATAAATCAGGGATCTCGAATTTCCATTGTCGATTAATAAACTGTCCTTATGGTTAATATGACCATTCGTTGTTTATAGGTATCCGTGCCTGAAAATGTTTGCTTAGGTCAAGTCCGAGCTGTGAAACAGAAGTTCTTTCATGTGTTCATGGTGAGTAATGGCTTTAATGAAGGCAGAACTCCATGCTAAAGATTAATAAATACCTCATTAGCCTTGACAAAAGAAGTGTGACAACATGACTCCACTCTTTTTTTTTTAAAAGTGTGTATGAGTGTGTTTAACCATTATGTTCCAGGTGTGTGTTTATATTAACATCCCAAATTGTGATGCTCTAAAGTGTAGTCTTTAGAGACTAAATCCTCACTCCTCAAAGTGCAGTCCCTGAACCAGCAGTACTGGACAACACCCAGGAGATTGCTAGAAATGCAGAATCTCAGGCCCCACTCTGGACCTGCTGAATCCAAATATGTATTTAAAAATAATGCAAGCTCACGGGGACTTCCCTGGTGGTCCAGTGCTTAGGACTCCGTGCTTCCATTGCTGGGAGCCCAGGTTCGATCCCTGACCGGGTAACTAAGATCCCACATGCCGCAACTAAGCCGGCGCACCACAATTAGCGAAGCCCATACACTGCAACTAGAGAAGCCCGCGTGCCGCAGCAAAGACCCAGTGCAGCCAAAATAAACAAATTAATCAATTAAAATAAATAAAATAAAATGCAAGCTCCCACATCAACTGCTGAGTGGATAAACAAAATATGGTGGTATATCCATACCATGGAATATTATTCAGCCATAGAAAGGAATGAAGTACTGATACATGCTGTGATGTGGATAAGCTTTGAAAACGTTATGCTAAGTGAAGGCAGCCAGACACAAAAGGCCACAGATTGTATGATTCCATTCATATGAATGTCCAGGATAGGCAAATCCATAAGACAGAAAGTAGATTAGTGTTTGCTTAGGGAATGAGAGAAAGGAGGCATTGGAAGTTCCTGCTGATGGGTAAGGGGTTTCTTTTGGGGGTGATGGAAATATTTGGGAATTAGGTGGTGGTGATAGTTGTGAATATACTATACATTGTGAATATACTATACATTGTGAATATACTAAAAACCACTGAGTTGTACACTTAAATTTTTTGAATATTATGTTACATAAATTTTACCTCCAAAAAGTGTTAAAAATGAAGCCAAATGTAGCACATTGCCTGCAACCTTTTAAAAAAATCATATATTGCTTCCTTTTATTCGCACAGGATAGGAAAAGAAAATGCTGCTTAAATCATTATGTTAGAAAGAAATGCCATCTGATATTTATTGTTCCCCAAGTAGTACAACTTAGAAACCTTTGGGATTTATTTTGGATCCTCCATGTAAGTGAATGTAAAGTAAAATTCCCCCATAAGTAGAGTGCTGTCGTAACGTCATTGAAGGAAAAATGATCAAAATAATAAAAGGTGTTTAAAAATGAAAAAAAAAAAACTCAATCCCCAGGTGATTCATATGCCTGTTCAAGTTTGAAAACATTGCTCTAAATCCCATCTCCTTGACTGCAAGACCTCAGTGTCCTTCCCCACCCTCACCCGGAAAACTCTTCCTTTTTTTCCTCAGAATCCCCAGATGTGGCACTATTTCACTTGTTTTGCGCATCCCACGTCCTCCTTCTTACCCCTGGCCTGTCTGCAACAGCCCTGAGTCAGAGAGCTGCTCCACCAGGCAGCATTACCATCGCCCACGGGTTAGGAGAGGACCGTCCTTGCTCCAGGTCTGGATTGTATGGCTTCTCCTGTGCCCTGAAGAGCACTGCCAGTGGCCAAGGTCAAGGTCAGCCTCTGTGGAACATGGTTCTCTGTTTCTCAGTCTACTGTCATGATAGAGTGGCAGAAAAAATAAGGCAGACACCTCGCTATTCCCTAAATTGTCTTCCTCTCTTCTCCTCCTCCCCAGGCACCTCTGCATCAAAACACTCCTCTCTCCTCCTTCAAATAAAAAAGGAAAAGACACCAGATGCCCACACGCTTAATAAGCAATGGAGTAGGGAAAGAAAGGGAGGAGTCTCCTCTTCTCCCCTGAGATATCTGAACTCTAGCTTCTGCCCAGCTAAAATTTTCTATCTCACACACACACACCCACACACACTCTGACATGCAATAAAATATCAACAGTAGTTTTTTAGTGGGTGATAGGATGTCTCTCTTCTTTCTAATTATCTATATTTCTAGTTTTTCAAAAATGAATGAATGCATATTACTTATATACTCATAAAAATAAAGTGTTTTGTTAGAGGAAATAAGAAACTCCCCATGATGATGGAATATGTGTTTTCAACATACATTTTTAAGTAGCGAATTTCTGTCTTGCAAAAATTGGCCTCTGAGGGTAACAAAGCCCTCCTCATACGGTTCACAGTACACAGAAAAGTCTTTTATATGGGATGTAGGGTTACCAGAGACAGGAAATGAGGTTGGTTCCCAGATCTTGGCAGGAGGTGGGGTGGGGAGGCCCTCTAGAAATCTCAGGCTTCCCTCTAAATGAGGACATGCTGAACTCTATCTTCAGTAAAAGAGCGGGTTCTTAAGAGAACTACCCCATTATTACACCAATTGGTGAGAATCCATGCCTGATCCTTTTTATCACGTAGACCTAGGCACTAGATGCTTTGTTTTGAATCTCTAGCAAGGATTTGAATTGGTTAATTATCCTAGAAGTGATTCGGCTTAAAAGGGCTTAAAATTTTTTTACTATTCTTTATTATTAACAAAGTTAATTTAAGTTTCTCATTTTGTTTCTAATTTTATTCCCTTTTATGTGAGTTATCTGAACCTTTTTCACTAAGTTTAAATGGGTCATTCTAAAATATGGCATTAAAAAAACGTGTTCACTGAGGAATATTTAAAATACAGATGAGCAAAAAGTATTTTTATGTTTATGTGTATACACGTGTGTGTGTCTGTGTGTATGTGCGTACAGACGCTTGGATATGTTTTTTAATAGAAATGGTGCATTAGTGGGGAATTTTAAAATTTTGAGTGCCTGAACTGTACCATTCAAACTGGCTTAGTCAAGAAAAGAATATTTATTGACTTGTAAAACAAACCTAAGAAAAGTCAGGGTTATTTCTGGCCTCAGTGACCAAAGACTCAAGTATTCTCGGGGCTGCCTCCTGGCTTCTGCTCTTTGCTTCCCTCCTCTGCGTTCATCTCATTCTCTCAGACTGCAGTTCGGCTGGTGGGAAACAAGGCTGCCAGCAGCCTGCAGCTTCACCTCTTCCCATTTTCACTTCCAAGAAGGAAAAGGTCTTTTTCCTTTGCTTCTAGCTTAAAAAGTCCCCGGGAAGGTCCCTGATAGGCTCAGCTTGGGTTACTCGCATACTCCCTGACAAATTGTCATGGGCAAGTTGGCCCAGTTCTGTGATTGCCTCAGTGTTGGTCAAGGGCCACCTCTAATCCAAACCCTGTGACAGAGGGACGGTCACGTAATCAGATGGCAGTTCCCATCTGAACCACTGGGTGTTGTTTCCTAAAGAAAGATCGGGTGCTATTGTCCCTAGAAGGATAGTGTGCTGGTAGACAAATGACAGATACTCACTACATACAAATGGGATTATATTTCAGTAACTGTTTTGTGACTAATAAAAAAATTTTCATTTTTCCATGTTCTACAACATAATTTCAATGATAATAGAATATAATGGCAGAATAGTGTTCTATTCTGGAATGCAAACATGACAACTGGAAGTGACCATGAGGACAAGACCCACACACTGAGGTTGGCAGAGCAGGAAGAGAGGACGCCTAGATTCTTGATATCATCTCAGAGTCGCTGCACCAGCGCTACACTTCTTCTTGTTTTTTGGGTTTTGGTTTATTTATTTATTTATTTAGGCCGCACCTCAGGGCATGTGGAACTTCCCTGACCAAGGATGAACTGGCATCCCCTGCACTGGAAGCACGGAGTCTTAACCACTGGACCGCCAGGGAAGTCCAGCCCTACACTTCTTTTTTTTTTTAATACATTTATTTATTTATTTATGGCTGCGTTGGGTCTTCGTTGCTGTGCATAGGCTTTCTCTAGTTGCGGCGAGCGGGGGCTACTCTTTGTTGCAGTGCATGGGCTTCTCACTGCGGTGGCTTCTTTTGTTGCAGAGCACGGGCTCTAGGTGCGCGGGCTTCAGTAGTTGTGGCACATGGGCTCAGTAGTTGTGGCTCGCAGGCTCTAGAGCACAGGCTCAGTAGTTGTGGCGCACGGGCTTAGTTCCTGCGCGGCATGTGGGACTTCCCGGACCAGGGCTCGTCCCCTGCATTGGCAAGCAGATTCTTAACCACTGCACCACCAGGGAAGTCCTACACTTCTTGATACCTGAGAAAAATAACACCTGATTTGGCTAAACCACAGTGGTCAAGTGCTGTTCCCTATAAATGTACTTCCAGGCAGCCATTAAAAGTAGGCCAGGAAATTTATCATCAGTGAAGGGGGATGGCAGTGATGATAAAAACCCCAGAGAGGTTGAAAGGGAAACCGAAATAATGGAAAGTACAGCCTATTTTTTTTTTGAACTATTAAAGGAAACTGACCCATAAAGCATCCCTGAGTCAACCTGAGGCAGTTACAGCAGGGTGGAAATGGCAGCCACAGCTGAACTGAGCAGAAAGAGGGTTAGAGGTAGTACCCAAGGCTTCTCTGATGCTAGGTAGCATGAAGGGTTCCAGAAGTCCCTAAGAGCTCCCAGTGAGAGGGATGGAAGTAGCTGAAGCTGGAGCTAGGAAGCATCCCAAAGCGTCACCATGTGACCCAAGGCTTCTGGGTAGCAGACAAAGAAGGCACCAGAGAAAAAAGACCACCAGGCTTGAATGGGGAAGGAGGGGATGCGACCAGTACAGAGGCCAGAGCAGAGATCTGGTTAGGCGTGAGCTGCACCTCAAGTGGAGTGAGCAGGAGCTGGTGGAGAAGATCAGCTGGAGAACTAGGGTCCTTTCTCCTTGCACCTAAATAACATCTTGGGAAGGGAATAAGTGGAGGGAAGATCTTTGGAGGAGACAGTTTCAGAGGGAATATGAATTTCAAATTGACTAAGATTTACCCAAAAGTAGACTTTTTTTTTTTTAACCCAGAAGAGACTGTTAACTGGTAAGCTGAAGAACTGCCCAGTAAAGAGAATCTCCTGAGAAATCTAAGTTCAATTATAGAGATATTTTTAAAATTTTTGTACATTTGGCTCATAGTGTATGCATTGTGACTCCCCCCAACCCCAAGTTCCCCATACATATAGATCTCTACTATAAGTTTCATTAAAGAGGTGTCACAGGAGTTTGACATTATGTCACAAGGAAAATGTCCTAAAATCTGCTTTAGACCTGTGGGAGCCAGCCACAATGACTCTTGCTTCCTAGTGTTCATGTCCTTGTGTAGCCCTCTCCCACACTGTACCAGGGTTGGTCTGTGTGACCAAGAGCATACGGCAGAGGGGTGGCGTATCCCTACCAAGATGAGGTTCCTATCTCTCATAGATCACTCACTCTGGGGAAACCAGTTGCCATGTTATGAAGACAGGCCTGCGTGAGGAAACAGTCATATGAGTGATCTTGGAAGCAGGTCTAGCCCCAGTAGGGCCTTCAGATAACTGCAGCCCCAACTGACATCCAGACTGTAACCTCATGAGAGACCCTCAATTAGAGACACTCAGCTAATCTGACTCACAGAAACTGTAAGATAATAAATGTTTGTTGTTTTAAACTACTAAGTTTGGGGGTAATTTGTTATGCAACAAAAGATAACGAATATACTCCCTCTCATAAAAATTTCAGTTATAGCACCTGCCAAAAATCTTTCTCTTTTCATTCTCCAGGAGGTCCTTTCACAGTTTCGCTCCCTCCCCCACTTCCTCCTCTCTGCCACATTCTTTTTTTTTAAAAAATATTTATTTATTTATTTTGGCTTCGGCAGGTCGTAGTTGCGGTACACAGACTTCTTAGTTGTGGCATGCAGACTCCCAGCCGTGGCACACATGCATACAGAATCTAGTTCCCCGACCAAGCATCAAACCCAGGCCCCCTGTATTGGGAACTCGGAGTCTTACCCACTGGACCACTAAGGAAGTTCCTCTCTGCCACACTCTTAAGCACCCAAATCCCAACAGGTTATGGTCCTTAAAAAAAAAAAAAAAAAGTAAAAATAAATAAATAAAATAAAATAAAGATCAAAACAAAACAAAAACAGGTTATGGTCCTCTCTCCAAGTGGCCACCTGAGGTACATGGTCTTGTTTTCTCTACTGACTTCCTTGTGGAAACCAAGCTTCTCTGCCCCCCTTCCCACCCTTTCCACCTTCTCCCCACACACCTGATAATGGTAAATAAGAGACTGAGGCAAAAGAAATAAGCCAGAGAGAGAGAGAGAAGGGGCAGGTGATAGGCATCAGCCAGACTCTGTGATTCTTCATTCATCTTCCCTCCACATTCCCTGCTGATTGATTGAAGAACTACAGAATCTCCCCTGATGGCAGAATACCAGAAAGATTTCTGAGAGGCCTAGAGATACCTTTGATTCTCTAGGGCCTGAGCTATGTTCCAGTCACATGAGGCCTGGAAACCTCTAGGTTTCCTGGACGTTCCTTGCTGTTCCTGCAAAGCAAGACCAGACATTTGTTTATAGTGGACAGAATTCCCTAAACTGCGATTGTGGTTATCTCACAGATGACTACAATTATATAGCAAATACTGAGACGCCACTGGTTATATAAAAAAAAGAAGAAAAGACAAAATATTACTTCATATTTAGTGTCTTTTATGGTTTATCTCCCCTATTGGACTGTGAGCTTCATGAAAGCAAGGATCACGTGTGATTCCTGTGGGTAACCACAGTGCCCAGAACAGTCTTGAGTACAGAACATTCCCAGTGAATATTTGTTAGAAGATGCACCATACATGTTTGTTGAAGGAATGGTTGAATTGGCATCAAAGGAGTCTAATACATTAGCCCATTGGCTGGTAATTCTAAGCTTTTTACAGTTCATCGCAAAATGTACTTTCCTTTTTTCAGTTGGAGTGAATCAAGAGTAGACAGGCATGTTTTTTTCATTGTGAGGAAAGGCTTTTATTATTTTTTAGGTTCTGCCCCAGCACTCCCGCAAAGAGAGCCAACACTGGCTCTCACGTAAGATCCAGGAGTCTCCGCAGTTTGGAACCCAACACCACATTTCCTAGAATACTTGACGCCCTCGCAGGCCTCCTCTGGCTATAATGGAAAAGGGATATGCCTGGGAACTGTGCTGCTAATAGAAGGAAGCAGAACGTCTGTTTTCCACTAACGGCTCCTGATTGGGGTTTGTTATGCCCAGTCTGAATTGACCTGGAACTTGGCCGCGGCTCTGGCCGCCCCGGGGTAAGGCGGGGGACCCAGCAGAGGCGACTGCACCGCAAGGTTATAGCGCTGAGCTGCTCCACGCTCTGGAAGGTGCCAGAGCGCGGGAGATGCTGTGGTTGGTAAAGGCTGCTCGGCGCTAGTCAGGTGAGGCCTGGAGGTTCGCATCTGCAGATCCATCTTTGGGTGTACAGTCTTTGGATCCTCTTCTCAGCTCTGAAGAGGCGGTTCCAGCGGTCGGGTAGCTCGGGTGAACTGGGTTTAGCCCTTGTCACCGCTCGGAACTGGGTGTCCCGGGACTCCCAGTCCTTTTAGGTCTTGCTCAGGACTACATTTCCCAAAAGGCTCCGCGGTGATTGAAAGCTCTATCAGCCTATGGACGGGGGAGACTTCTCATCCCAGAAACTGAGAAGCCAATGGCAAGAGGACGGGGGCGGTATTTTCCGGCTGCTGGCTGTCTTGTCCAGAGTCCCACCTGTGTCCCCACAGCCCTGTCACGAATCCCAGTCGGGTTCTGGGCGGGACTGCCACGGCGTTGCGGGCCGGGTGCGGCTCGGCGGTGGAGGACTCTCACTTCGTGCTCCATCCCGGGCTGGGCCCCGGGGCGGTGAGTGATCCGGGGAAGGAGACTGCGGCTGCAGCCCGGGCGCCGCTGAGGGGCGTGGATGGGGCTCGCCCGCCGCCCCGGCGTTGTCTCTGCCGGGTCCTCGCGCTCGCCTTTCCGAGCCCGCGGGTCTTGCTGAGGAGTGGGGAGAGGTAGCTGCGCTTTTCTCTGCCGGCGTCGGGATAGCTCATCCTCTTAATTTTTTTGCTCCTCGGTGGTGGTCCTCTGGTTTCAGTTTAGCTTTGCGACCCTTTGACCGCTGCACCTAGATTAGGGCCTACAGCACCGCGAGGGAGGAGAATGGGTGTCGGCCCTACCCGTGCGGTCATGTTCCTATTAATAAACCCTGTGAACAAACTAGTGCTTCTCACAATGGCACTTAGTCACAGCACCTCAGCGGTCTAGGGCCTTTGAGGTCTCCTGTACGGGGGGGCAGGAGACCGGGTGGCAGGAGACCGGGTGGGAAACAGGGTTTCTCTAACCTTGGCTGAGAACTCTCCATCCCGCTGTCTCCTGCAGGTGGGCCCTGCTGTTGGGTTTTGTAATGAATGGAGAAATAAAATGTATGCTCAAAACTCATTACAGTTTTCACTTCCTAATGTCATTATTTTTGTTTGTTAAGGTTTTAAACCAGAGAGATGAAATGTATTCCCACGGCTTTTAGGCTCCTAAAAACCCAGTACTTTATAAGTGACCAATAGCAATATGTGTGAATGCATAAATGTTTCCATGAAAAGTGTGTGTATTCTAGTAATGCACAGGTGCTCTGATTGGTGAGACAAAAGATGTGAAAGAGTAAAAGTTCCTCACCCCGGTATGATCCATCCTCCACTGAAATGCAGAATTCTTTGTAGAAGGTTCATCTATTCAGTCAGCTGGCTGACTATATTTGTTTTTAGTGGAAACTCTTCAAGGGGGAAAACAAACAAAAAAACAAACATTATCCTATATTACTTTGTGACTCCTAATGCCTAACAGAATATTAATTATTGAATAAATTACTGATCCATCCAGTAACCTGACCATCTCCCCCCAAATAATTTTTTCATGATAGTGATGTTAATTTTATTAATGTGTTAATGATTGTTTTCAGCCCCCAAGCATTTTGTTTTGTGCTTATTGCCATTGAATTTCACTTAATTTTACAGCTTATCCATGTTGTTTTTTAAAATCCATGTCTTTTTAAGTCCCATTTCTGACTGCATTAAACCTTGAAATAGAATGATACCTAGGGCAGTTCCTTTTGGGCTTCTGCATAGTTTGTCCCTTGAAGTTGACACTAAATCTAGAAGCCAGGAAAAGTCAGCTATTCTCATAACTAATATGAGTCTAATGAAGTCCGCAATTTCCTACCTAGCTGAGGAAAATGTAGTTGGAGAGAATCCAAAGCTTTCCAGAAATTGAGTTATACCTGTGCACTCTCTCCTCTGTTTATCTTGTCCATCATGGACAATTTGTTCCTCAAAAAGTTAATGTCTCCAAAAGACTGAGCGTTCTGCAGATGTGTTTGGGAGGTCCAGGACTCATTTTGTGATGAGAAAGTTGGCCAAAGGAAAGGTTATGTTAAAACAGAATAAGGAAAGCATCCCTTCTGTGGTTGACAGCATTTACCTCAGAGCTATCTATTCTGGTCAGCGGGTTTTCTTTAGGTATGTTGGGGCCATAGTGGCTGTATTTTGGTTTTGAGACAATGGTGAGAATATCTAAAGAGCTCTTGATGCATACTGAGGTCTCTTGCTGTAGGAACTGATGATGTGGCTGGGGACTTCAGGGACGAGTGGATTACCTGGACACTGCTTAGAGAGTCCTCTTCAGGGATACCACCCAGCACAGTTAGAAGAATGGGCTCTCAAAGGGTAAGGATGCTACTCTCCTTTATCTTAGATATTTTGAGAGGGTTGTTGGTCTCTTAGAGCTTCAGATCTCTGTGAGAGTAATTGTTACCTCCCTGGCAGAAAAAGAATGACTTCCATTTTTATGGCACTTAGTAGTTTCCAGATTTATTTGATATTTATTGTCTTACTGATATCTCACCATAACTCTTTGATATATTTTCATCCCCCTGTTCCAGCTCAGGATCCTGAGACTCAAAAAGTTAAGTGGCAGAGGTGAGAGTTCAACCCAGGTCTTTGTGGAAAAGGGGGAGCTCTCCCCATGGCTTTTTTCCTGTCACTTAAAAAAAAAAAACCCTCCAGTGCTCTTTCTAAAATACTGTGGCAGGACTTCCCTGGCCGTCCAGTGGATAAGACTCCATGCTCCCACTGCAGGGGGCGCCTGTTCAATCCCTGGTTAGGGAACTAAGATCCTGCATGCTGCACCGTGTGGCCAAAAAAAAAAAACGAAAAAAGGGGGAAAAAATACCATGGCAATGCCTTCTCCCTGCTTTACTTCATATCTAATACACAAGTGATACGTACTCACAAAAAAAGGCAAGCAAAATGAAAACAACAGTCATCCATCCCACTGCTGAAGAGTTACGATCCTTCCAGCCATTTTCCTAAGCATATATACAATTAAAAAAAAAAGAAAAGAAAAGAAAAAAATTGGGATCATACTGAATATTCAGTTGTAAATCTTACTTTCTTACACATTGTATTGTGAATATATTTTGACAATAAATATCTGTACATTACTTAAAATAACCACTTAGTATTTTGTTTTATGGAATACAGCAATTACATTAAATTGAACCATATATGTGACCATTTTTTGACCACTTTTTACCTATAAACTGCCAATTTCATATGGCTCAATCAAATGTAATTATTTCTTCGTTGAGGGACATTTAGGTTATTTCAAATTTTCAGCTATATTGTGATGATGATCTCTTAGCTAATTGTCTTTTTGAAAGTATTGTTTATTGAAGCATAATGAGTTAATAATTAGCTAATATATCTTTTGCACAACTTTCTTTCTTTTTCTTTTCTTTTCTTTTTTTTTTACTTTTTTTCATTTCCTTAGAATTCCCAGAATTAGAATTGCTGGGTTTGAGAATAGATTTCTAAGGTATTTGGTGTTTTTGAAAAATGCCTTCCAAAAAGATTGAACCAAGCTATTTATTTCTGTTAGCATTGTATGAAAGTGTCCATTTCTTCATATTCTATCATGGTAGGTATCATAATCTAAGAGTCTGGATAAAATAATAGTAATAGCTAACATTTACTGAGGACTTAATCACTTAATCCTCACGACAACTCTGTAAGGTGGGTTTTATCATTATCCCTAATTTATAGATGAAGACACTGAGACACAGAGAGTTTAAGTAACTTTCCTGAGGTCACACAGCTAGTAAGAGGCAGAGTTAGGATTCAAATTCAGGCAATATGACTCTTGAGTTTGCACTCTTTACCTCTACACTATATTGCCTAAGTGTATCATTGTTTTAATTTGAATTTCTTTGGTTAATGTTGAGGTTAAAAGTTTTCCACATATTTATAAGCTGCTTGTATTTCTTTCTTTTCTGAATTGCCTATTCATGTTCTTTGTCCATTTTTTTGTTTTTGTTTTTTCTTACAAGTGTTTGTCTTTTTCTCATGGCAATACCGACTCCTGCCCTTCTGGGAAAATTTAAAAAGTAAACATGGGGCTTACTTGGTGGCGCAGTGGTTAAGAATCCGCCTGCCAATGCAGGGGACACGGGTTCATGCCCTGGTCTGGGAAGATCTCACATGCGGCGGAGCAACTAAGCCCGTGCGCCGCAACTACTGAGCCTGCGCTCTAGAGCCCGCGAGCCACAACTACTGAAGCCACATGCCTAGAGCCCGTGCTCCACAACAAGAGAAGCTACCACAATGAGAAGCCCGCGCACCGCAGCTAGAGAAAGCCTGCGCGCAGCAAAAAAGACCCAACGCAGCCAAAAATAAATAAATATTTTTAAAATAAATAAATAAAAAATAAAAAGTAAACATTATAGTTATAGTTAACTTCTTTGATTCTTTCTAAGGGGGAGGTCATGGCAGCTTTGTTTTGATAAAATTATATCTCCACGTGGGCTTCCCTGGTGGCGTGGTGTTTGAGAGTCTGCCTGCCGATGCAGGAGACACAGGTTCGCGTCCCGGTCCGGGAGGATCCCACATGCCGCGGAGCGGCTGGGCCCGTGAGCCATGGCCGCTGAGCCTGCGGCACGTCCGGAGCCTGTGCTCCACAATGGGAGCGGCCACATCAGTGAGAGGCCCGCGTACCGAACAAAACAAAACAAAACAAAATTATATCTCCACATGGGTTTAGCCTTGTGCCTTGAGAGATGAGTTATTGTGCTTATTCTAGAATTTCTATCACCCAAGTCTGATGTTTTTTTTTTTAATGGGAGGAAAAGAGCTTTTTCTCAGCCTCTTGGGGAGAGCACCCTTTTTTATCACTTCATCATGGCTGCCCTTTTAAAGAGACTTAACACACATTAGAGTTTCCTGGGGTGTTCTACTCCACCTAGGGAAGAAGGGGGGATTGCATTTTGCTCAGGCCTTGTGTGATGGCTCACATTAACATCCTGTGTTCACCTTCCTTATAGGATTTCTAGACCAAGTGCAATCTCCCAGCTAGAGCAGAAGGAAGAGCCATGGGTCCTACCACTCCAAAATTTTGAGACTAGGAAGATCCTGAGGGAAAGTCACACAGGTGAGATGTGTTACCCAGTGGGCAGAAATCTAGCGTTTCAGCCCTTGTTTAAATGAGGAATTTGGAATGCTGCCCTAGACTTTTGTTCTTACTATTAGAAGGTTAAATTTGACTTCCTGGGCAATCAGTCATTGACCAGATAAAGTCTTCATTTTAAGTAAACATTTCACTTTTGTCTAGACTCTAACATCTTTGAAAGGAGTTGCCCAATTTTGACAATATATGGTATACTCTTGATATGAAGGTCCCCTCAAGATTCACCTGACCATCTTAAAATAAAAAGGGATTAGGAATTCATGTTTTCTGTAAGCTCAATGATCTTCAATAAACTTTTCACAAAGTGAAAACGAGAGTAGTCAAACTAAATGTGGTCTGTTGCAAAAACACTAATTTTTATCTTTCTTGCTGCTTTCTGATGATCTTTCCTGATAAGTGATAACTTTATTCTCTGTTACTTCTGTTAATTTTTCAGACTTTAAGAATCAGGTGGTAAAACTCAATCAGGACATTTCTGAAACAGCAGAACAATGTGGAACATCCTCAGAAAGGGCCAAGAAAGATATTTCTCATGCTCCTCGTTGGGGAGGAAACTGGGAGAGGGGTCTTGAATTAGAAGGGCAGCATGGAACCCTTCTAGGAAAGGGCCAGCAGGAGCCCTTTTCACAGGAGAAGGAATTAAACAAGCTTCTGGAAGGATATATAGGAAAGAAGCCGATGTGTGCAGAATGTGGAAAAAGCTTTAACCAGAGTTCCTATCTCATAAGACACCTAAGAACCCATACCGGTGAGAGGCCTTATAAATGCATGGAGTGTGGGAAAGGCTTCAAACAGAGTTCAGACCTTGTCACCCACCACAGAACACACACGGGGGAGAAACCCTACCAATGCCATGGATGTGGGAAAAAATTCAGCGACAGCTCAACCCTCATCAAACATCAGAGAACCCACACAGGTGAGAGACCCCACGAGTGCCCGGAGTGTGGGAAGACTTTTGGACGGAAACCACACCTCATAATGCACCAAAGAACCCACACAGGAGAGAAGCCCTACAGGTGCCTCGAGTGTCATAAAAGCTTTAGTCGCAGCTCCAATTTCATCACCCACCAGAGGACCCACACGGGAGTGAAGCCTTACAGGTGTAATGACTGTGGGGAGAGTTTCAGCCAGAGCTCGGATTTGATTAAGCACCAGCGAACCCACACAGGAGAACGGCCCTTTAAGTGCCCGGAGTGCGGGAAGGGCTTTAGAGACAGTTCCCATTTTGTGGCTCACATGAGCACTCACTCAGGAGAAAGGCCGTTCAGTTGTCCTTACTGCCACAAAAGTTTCAGTCAGAGCTCGCATCTGGTCACGCACCAGAGGACACACACAGGTGAGAGGCCTTTTCAGTGTGACAGCTGTGGGAAAGGATTTGCCGACAGCTCTGCCCTCATCAAGCACCAACGGATCCACACAGGAGAAAGACCCTACAAATGTGGCGAGTGTGGGAAGAGCTTCAATCAGAGCTCCCACTTCATTACCCATCAACGAATCCACTTAGGAGACAGACCCTATCGCTGTCCTGAGTGTGCCAAAACCTTCAATCAGCGTTCCCATTTTCTCACACACCAGAGAACACATACGGGAGAAAAACCGTTTCACTGTAGTAAATGTGACAAGAGCTTCCGACAGAAGGCACACCTTTTATGCCATCAGAACACCCATTTGATCTAGGAGATAGTCTTTAATGATTCTTCTCCTCCCTTTCAAATTTCCATTGCTATTATCTTTAAGCGCTCCAAATAGAGAAAACCTGAAACTGGGTGTCGGCGGCTCAAGTCGGGCCCTGATCTGTTCTCTTTTTCCGTGCTTTAATGGTGAGGATAAACCTACAGGGTCCAAATAATGTTCTAAACACAAAAGGCATTCCTTCAGTGTTTTTGACTCACTCTTGGACAGAAAAATGTGAGTTTAATGCTTGATGCCTGGTTACTAAAAGAGAAGTGAGATAAATGTAGTCACATTCTCATCGTTAATGATTCATATTTGATATCTTATACAAAGCCCTTGATACAATGCCTGGCCTTTAAAAGACACTCAGTACAGGGTTGGTTGCTTTCATCAGCCTTATTACTCAATGAGGAATTTATTATTGCAGCCCCACAAGCCCAGAACTTGCAAGAAATTAGACTGGAACTAGAAGATTCGGGGTGTGAACACATAGATTTAATAAAACAGAAAACACTCTCCTAATCCAGTGCTATGCAGTCACCAGATGTCTCATTGCCATGACAAGGCAGAATTATCATAGAGGATGTCTGCAGTCTTGTGACTTGGAGACTAGAAGAATTTTAGAAGCTCTTTGTACAGCAGTGTATGAGGTACTCCCCCTGGAAGTTTGCTGCCATCTGAGGCATAGAAAATATCCTGTGATGAACAGTCCAGAGGAACCTGGATGAGGACTGTAAAATTCTGGAAGCAAAGTTGCTGAGAATGTTAAATGATATTGCAGGGATCCTTCCTGGCATTTAGCTGAAGGATGTAACCCTTGCTTTGTAATTTGCTGGGTCACTGGCCCTTTAGTTGTAAGTTAAGGCAAGTCTCTGATCCTTTTAGGGTCATTCATTTTATGCACTAGTATAGTCCTCTATTTAATTGAAGAAATGGAGGGAAGGCAGTGTGTTGGAAGGCACACCAACTTCGTTGAGAAGGTGAGGTGTTTGTGTCTTGGCCCCTTGACACTTAATTTGGCCAGACTTTCCCCTTCTCTCAGGCCCTACCTTACTTACCTCACAAGGTTACTGTGAGGATCTGATACATATACACACACGTGCACACAC
The DNA here is from genome assembly GCF_949987515.2 of Delphinus delphis. Lineage (NCBI taxonomy): Eukaryota > Metazoa > Chordata > Mammalia > Artiodactyla > Delphinidae > Delphinus > Delphinus delphis. Next base: position 105,573,941 of record NC_082684.1, read on the forward strand.
ACGCAAGCACTTTGTTGTTAAACTATGAAGTGTAATACCTGTAAAGTTTAATGTTACGGTATTGTTGCCAGTGTCTTTTCTTCCAAGGAGCTGTGGCTAATGTTTCCGAAGGTGTCCCACTTTCTCTCATATTGAGGGACTTCTTTTTTTACCTATTGAAAACCTAAGGCCTCCAAATGCTCAACTCATTATGTGACTCATTACGGGTCACGTGATGAACTAACGGAAGAGCCAGGATATCTCTGCAGGTCTCCTCTTCAACGACATGGAACAGACCAGCTCTAGGATTTGTTAGAGTGTCTCTGAGACACCACAGGCCTGGAGGACCCATATTATATCCATCAAACCCCTCTGAATTTGGAAATGATGGAGGGATGTAGCCTACATGCCCGAGAGCTTTATAGGGTCCTGTGCTGGGGTCCTCGATCCTCATGGCAGATATAAGTGGTTAAGGAGGGAGTTGGGTGTTGAACACTCCAGAGAGAAGAGTGGGGGACTGAAGGTGTTTTCTTTCAAGCTTTCCTGTGTCAATACAGACTAAATTAATACATCAGCCTTGGAACACTAGTTCTCTTCCATTATATGGAGTACCACCTGAGTGCTGTAACTCATGTGGGGATAGAACTCAGCTGATAACCTAAACTCTTTCTTTAATAGGTAATTATCAGAAAAAAAAAAATCTGGGGCTTCCCTGGTGGCGCAGTGGTTGGGAGTCCGCCTGCCGATGCAGGGGACGCGGGTTTGTGCCCCGGTCCGGGAAGATCCCGCATGCCGCGGAGTGGCTGGGCCCGTGAGCCATGGTCGCTGGGCCTGTGCGTCCGGAGCCTGTGCTCCTCAGCGGGAGAGGCCACAACAGTGAGAGGCCCGTGTACCGCAAAAAAAAAAAAAAAAAAAAAAAATCTGGTTAATCCAGAGATGTAAATTCTTAAAATGTGAGCCCAGACCAGTAGCATTATCATCACCTGGGAACTTGTTAGAAATGCAAATTCTAAGTCCCCACCCCAGACCTACTGAACTGGAAACTCTAGGGGTGGGGTCCAGCAATATGTGGCTTAATAAGCCCTCCAGGTGATTATAATGCATACCCAAGGTTGAGAACCACTGCTTTAAAAGGTAGCTCTTCTACTAAATGTAGACACAGTACTATTATTGCTCCTACCAAAAATGAACAGTGATTTTGTAATCATCAAATACTCCAGTCAATTTTCACGTTTCCCTAATTATCTTGTGTTTTTTGTTTTTATTTATTTATTTATTTTTTTGGCCTTGCTGCATGGTTTGCGGGATCTCAGTTCCCCGACCAGGAATTGAACCTGGGCCGCTGCAGCGAAAGTGCCGAGTCCTAACCACTGGACCACCAGGGAATTCCCTGTTTTTATTTTTTAGAGACCAAATAAGGTCTCTACATTCAATTGGTTGATATATTCCTCACAAAATCCTCCCTCTTCTCTCTCTCTCTCACTTTTTCTTGTATTTCATTTGTTGAAAAAAAACCTTGTCCTTTAACTGTCTCCCACAGGTCTGTATTTGGCTAATTCCATCCTATGGGGGTCCTTTAACATGCTCCTCTATCCTCTGCTTTCCTAATATTGGTAGTTGGATCTGTAAACATGATCAGGTTCAGATTTGGGAGAGGGGGGGCAAGAATACTCCATAGTGATCTTATGTAACTTCTATCAAGAGGTACCTGGCGTTTTGTTTTTGTTTTCGTTTTTCTGTCTCTTTTCTTGTAATGTTAGCAGCCATCGATAAGCCCTGATTTCACTTCGGTTTGCCAAATGATGATATTTTAAATCCGTCGCTCCTTCTTCATTTATTAGTTGAAATACTTCTATAAAGAGAACTACCCCTAATCAACTATTTGGTTTTTCCCTGAGGTACAGTTTGTATAGGAACAGCACAACAGCTGCTTGATTAGGACTCCTTTGATTTTTTTTTTAATATCACTATATAAATTTTGGCCTCCATGCCTTAGATTTCGGAGTCCCTTCCAGTGAGAGACTCTTCTCTGACAGGACATTTATACATGCATACAACTCAGAATAACTTTTCTCATGGCCTTTGATGTTTTTCTCCTGCCTACCCCTCTCCAGTTTGTCTAGGTTCGCCAGAAAGCATTGTGCTGAAGAGCTCACTAAATACTTGAGTGATTCCTCAGGGATGGACTTGCTAAGTTGCCAATTAATATTTCCCGATACTATCCAGGCCTGAAAACAGGAGAGGAAATTACATTCCCATTAGCTGGGAATGGTTTTACATCCCTTTCATGGTAATATGAGAGTATACCATCTTCATTTATCTTATCTACCCAAGCATTGTTCTAAATCAAATATGATCAGTATGTTAAATAATAACAGCAATAAGGTATAACAATCAGATCAGAAGGTAAGGAAAAAAACTGGCAGGCAGAGGTACGGGGTAATTCATGTGAAATCCAGGGGTACCATCTCTCCAGGGGAGGAAGTGTTTCGGCCTGGGGCGGGGGTACAACAGGGAATGAGAAAGTTCGGACATTCTGAGAATCTGGCACTGGATTAATGTGAAATGTCCTAGAAGAGTGTCCTGCAAGAAGGAGTCAGTTAGAGGACATGGAGGGACACAAAAGCTGCATTATTAGCACAAGCAGGCATAACCCTCACCCCAGCTAGGAATGTGATGTGTGCTCATGGTCTGTGAGCAACCCTAGATTTAGGAGGCAGGGTGTGGAAGCAGCACAGAACCAAGGGTCTGAAGAGCCAGCCTCTGGTTTTGGTGAGGTTATTTACTAGCCATCTGGTTTTGGACAGGTCAGTTGATCACTCTAGGCTTCAGTCTATCTGAGAAATCAGAAAAAACATCTTTGTCTCTAACACTTTACAAATTTGGGGCTCTCACAGACCCTAGGATCGTCCACGTCGAGAGCAAGCGCTTCCACACGGACACCTTCAAGCTCTGAGGGGATAAAAGCAGGTCATCGATAGCCTGGCTCCCTCTCTCTTTCCCACTCCTCGGCCCTCCCCAGGCTCCGGCCCCTCCTATGCAGACTTCCTAGTAGTATTTAACAGACAGCTCACTGGCTTATAACATAAATAGTCTTTTTCTTTCACCCTGTTTCTCATATTGTACAGATGTGTCTACCTTATAAGATGTGAGCTCTTGAGGGGCGATGCATGACTTGCTTTGCGGCTCTGCTACCTGCCCCCTACCCCGCGCCCCCCAGCCATGAGCAGGGAATACTTAAATGGTATTGGCGAGAGTCAAGATGACTGACTTTTCATAGTTCCCTTTGTTTCTACCCTATGACTGGGCTTCTTGCACATTCTCCACACCTCCTCTCTCCCTCACTTCAGAATCCACGTCATTACCAAGCCCTATCAGCTTTACCTCCCAGATTCCTCTCAACCCCATCTGTCAGCCGTCCCATCTCCACCACTAAGCTCTTGTCCCAGGGGACCACCATCTCTCGTCTGAATTCCTGCAGTGGCCTCCCAACTGACGTCGCAGGTTTGATTTGATTTTATATTTTTGTTTTTATGTATGTATGTATTATTTATTTATTTTTTTATTTTGCGATACGCAGACCTCTCACTGTTGTGGCCTCTCCCGTTGCGGAGCACAGGCTCCGGACGTGCAGGCTCAGCAGCCATGGCTCACGGGCCCAGCTGCTCCGCGGCATGTGGGATCTTCCCGGACCGGGGCACGAACCCGTGTCCCCTGCATCGGCAGGCAGACTCTCAACCACTGCGCCACCAGGGAAGCCCTTATCCTCTTTTATTTTCATCAAAGGCTTTACACCTTCCTGATCTTTTCTTGTTTACTTATTTGTTTTGGTAAACTTCACTGGGGGGAGGGAGCCATTTCTCCTATTTGCCATTCTTTCCCTGGCACCTAAAACAGTGCCTGCTATGTAGTAGGTGCTCAGTAAATGTTCATTGGATGAATTAATGAAGGCGTGCTCACAGGCAAGGAACTTGTGCTAGAAAAGCAGCAGTGTGAGACAAAGCGGGACAGGTGAGTGAGGGTCACACCAAGAAGGCTCTTAGTTGCCAAACTGAGTTTGGATATTATTCTCTGGGGAATGGAGTGTCTGTCATTGATGGGTTTCCAATAGAGGAGAAGCATGGTCAGCATTTGAGGAAGTTTGATTTGGCAGCCATGTGTAAGTCATATTCAAGAGAGAAAAATTAAAGACGTTGCTTCAATCCATGACATAAAGAGCTTAGTGTCTGACCCATAGTGAGTCTCCAATAAATGAGTGTTATCACCAAGCACTGTGGCAGGCACTGGGAGATACAGAACAAAAAGGCAAGATCAATAAACCTTTCTACCTCAAAAGAATTCTTCCTAAACCCTAGTGTCACATTCCTTCCCTCCCCTTTTTGTCAAACTTCCATTAATATTAATATATATTATATTCTCAGGGTTGTCATGTCTAGGTTCTTTTAATCAGGCTTCCCACCTCCAGCGTGCCTCTGGCTTAGATTTCACTTTCCCCGTTTCCTGTATTTTGCTGGTGCCAAGTCACGTAGCTTCTGCCTCCACACTGCCCCCACCCCCTTAATTGTAAAAGCACCACGTGCTTTCTGTAAAAATTTCCAAAAAATACAGAAGCGCCCAAAGTAAAAAAATGGAAATGCCTTGTCTTTTCCTCATTCCTTCCCACAACCTCACTCCCCGGATTTCAACTCTGTGATAATCTGGCATCCCAAATCTTGTTCCTAGCTCCTCTTTTCCATCCGCACTCCAGTATCTGAACTAAAGGCATGGTTTTTCCACCTCTTCTCTTTGATTTTTCCCTTCAGTTCAGCTTGAAAAACATTTATTGAGTGCTATGTACCAAGTCCTACACCAGACACTGGAAGTACAAAGACAAAACAGTGAAAGAGGTCCACATTTAAAAAGCTGTTGTACTTGGGCAAGTTACTTACTCTCTTTGACACTTACTTCCTTATCTGTAAAATGAGGATAAGCTCAGTACCTTCTTTATGGGGTTGGATGAGGATTAATGAGATGATACATAGAATACTCTTTGCATAGTGCCTGGTACATTGTATCTGCTCTATAAATGTCAATGACAACAATGATAATGATGATAATCTTTGCCTTGGAGGAGTTTATAGGTTAATGAGGAAACTTGAAGAATAAGAATTACCTAGGTGAAGAAAGATGGGAAAATATTTTTGGAAAAGCAGAGACAAGCAGTTTAAATGAAATTAAAAGGTAAATTTAGAGAGCTGGAAGAATAAAAAGTAACAGCTTGGACTTATCCTCTAAGAATATTTCTCAAAACTACCTGCATTAGTCCTACTCGGGGGTGCTTGTTTAAAATGCAGATTTAGTGGCCCCACCTCCAGCAAATTTGGTAAATTCACACAGTGGAAATGTTGAATACATCAGGACAAATGAACAAGCTACAGTTATAAGCATTAACACAGATACACCTCAATAACTCAATATTAAGCACAAAAAATAAGACACAGAAAATACATACAGTAAATGTCAAAATACAACAAAGACTAAAACAGGCAAAACCAAATATTATATTGCTTAAGTAATAAGGACACACAAACTGTAATGAAAAGAAAAGGATTTATTAATATAAAATTCAGGGTAGAGGTTAACTAGAATGGGGAAGAAGGATGCTAAGTTTCTATTTCTTAAGCTGGGTGCTGAGCACACAGAGTTTCTTTTTATTATAATTCTTTAATATACATTATTTATATACTTTTTATTTACAAGATATTTCACAAGAAAAAAGCAAATAGGAAAACAGAATAGTCTTCCAGAGACTGACCTTTTCCACTTTTTTTTTTTTTAAAAAAATTTATTTATTTATTTGGCTGCGCCAGGTCTTAATTGCCGTGTGCGACCCTGTGAGATCTTTAGTTGCGGCACGTGGGATCTAGTTCCCTGACCAGGGATTGAACCTGGACCCCCTGCATTGGAAGCACAGAGTCTCAACCACTGGACCACCAGGGAAGTCCCTGACCTTTTCCACTTAAACCTCGTAGAGTTGAGTTACACTAAGAAAGAAGAGAGAAAAAAATAAAAAAAGACCATCCAAAATGCCTGGGTCTGAACAGACACCTGGCCAATCTCCTCCATTTTTTCTCAATCACACACTCACACTTTCTCACTTTTCCTTCAGCTAAAAAACAAACCCTCCCTTTATGTATATCAATTAGTGCAAATGACCGTTCAGAAGATTACAAGCCCACCCTCCTATAAATAGCCAACTTCATACTGCTGTCTGAATGGAGGATGCCCTGCTATATTAATAATGCTCTTGCGAACATCCTTTTTTTTTTCCTCTCAGAAAAAAATGTTTCCACATTTTAGATTATTTCCACAGGGTGTGAACATTTTACAGCTCTCGTTGCTTGCTGCCAAATCATCTTCCGAGTGAACTGTACCAATTTACAATGCTACCAGCAATAAATGACTACCAATTTCACCACACCCTCACCCTCAAAAAACATTTTTGCTAATTTAATAGACATGATTCTTACATCTTGTTTTAATGTACATTTCTTTATCAGTGAAGTTGAACATTTTTTCCTATGTTAGCTTCTTTATTTCTTCTGTTGTTTGTCATTCTTGTATTTAGGGTATAGGATCAGAATCAAAGAACTCCACTATTTGAGGAAGTTACTTTTTTCCTGCTCCCTTCCCTTCCCCTCCCTGCTTTATTACTTTTTTACTTCATAAATTACACATGTTCATTTTAGAAATATCAGAAAATATAATTAAGCAAACAAGAAAGGTAAAATCACCTATTACCCCACCTTCCAGAGATAATCACTACTGTTTATTGTACATCCTTTTAAACTTTTTCTCTAACAAAGATATTCACAAACATATCACATAACCTTTCTGAGCCTGTTTCCCCATCTATAAAATGAGAATACTTTTCTTCAAGTTGATAATTAAATGAGCTGGTGTATGTGAAAATGATCTATATGCTGCAGGATGTTATATAAATATAAATGCAAGTTGCTGTGCTTATTCCATAAAATACCCTTTATTCTGCCAAACAGAACGGTGACACTTTGTTCCCTGAATGTAGCCTGCCCTCTCCAGAACATGCTTCTCTCTAGAATGACTTGCTGCCTCAATTCTTCAGACTAAACAAGTATTCACTTATTTTTTTTTAATTCAATATGTAAGATATACAAAAGGGGGAATTCCCTGGTGGTCCAGTGGTCAGGACTCAGCACTTTCACTGTCATGGGCCAGGGTTCAATCCCTGGTCGGGGAATTAGGTTCCCACATGCCATGTGGTGTGGCCAGAAAAAAAAAAAGATATACAAAAGGTATAAAGAGTAGAGCAAAAGCAACCATGTACCTACCATGCAGCTTAAGAAATTTCAAAAAAGAAGGAAAGAAAGAAAAATGATTTTACACTTAAAGTTTACACCAATACACTAAAGTTTCCTGTGAACCCCTCCCCAAATATAGCCCTTCTCCAACCCATATTTCACTCTCCTGAATTTGGTATTTCTCACTCTTATGCCTTTATATTTATTTATGCTCTCTGTCTCTCTGTGTATATTTGTATGGAGATATTGATATAGATCCCTAAGCAATGTATAATATTATTTTGCATAAACTTGTTTATATTGTATATGAATGAGTATCAAGGTAAGTATCCTGTACCACCCCAAATATTATGTTTGTGAGATTCATTCATGTTGGCACATATACTTAATTTCCTTGCTTTAATATTCAGTGTATAATCACAGCACAATTCATCTGTTTTCCTGATGATAGCTATTAGGTCATTTCTGGTTTTTGCTGTCACAGGTATTTCTGTGTATTTTGGTACGTCTCCTTGTGTACATAGATAGGAGTTTCTCTGGGTATACATACCTAGAAGTGAAATTCTGAAGTCACAGGCTGAGTGCATCTTTAGCTAGATATTGCCAAATTATTCTCCAAAGTGGTAGTACTAATTTCCATTCTCACCAGAAGTATATAAATATTTCCATTACTATTCTTTCTTGTCAATCCTTAGTTTTGTCAGACTTTTGAATTTTTGCAATCTGATGGGTATGAAATAACATTTCATTGTGGTTTTAACATGCATTTCCCTGATTAGTAGGGAAGTTGAACAACTTTTACAGGTTTATTGGCTGTTGAGTGAATTCTATGTTCATAAAGTACCCATTCTTTAGCTCCCCTTTAAAACATTCCCTCTCCAGGAAATATTTCTACATCTCCTCCATCAAGCAGATGGGTTCTCCTTTGGATCTCTATAACCCTTTCCATATCTTGGGTTTCACTCACTTTTTATTCCATCTTGTACTCTCATTTGTATACTTGTCTAAAGAGCAGAGACTATGTTTAACTCAACTTTATGACCACGTTAGTACCTAAGTACAACATTTCATAAATCTTTGTTGAATCAAATCATACTCCTTCCCAGCTTATAAAATCTTAGTCTCCTGTTGTCTATAGGGGAGAGTCGAATCTCCTTAGTATAGAATTTAAGACCCTTATGTGGGCTCTGGCAACAACTTTCCTTTCCTGACTCTTCTCCTGGTATGACCCTGCCTTCTGTCCCAGATACTGGGTTCTTTGTCCACAATGAGGTCCCAGTACTCAAATGTTTGGCTTCTCTCCTTGCAGTCAGGATGGCAGGTTGATCCCACCTGTTTTAGCTGCCCATCAGATTATAAGAGAAAATCTAGGGATCCTGAAGTTAGAAGCTTGCTTTTATTAATGAGCAGGGATTTTGCCCTGAATCTGTCATTTGTGTACTAAGAGTTCATACATTTCTTTATCTAGGTGGCTTGGGTTCAAATGAAGAAAACCCAAAGCACTTAACTTCAGCACCTTAGCCTAGAGTCTAGGCCTGGATGCAGCCTGTCCTACCTCTTCAGAGTCAGAGGCATATCACAAACAGAATATATGAATACATGCCCAACCCACATTGCATTTTCCCAACTGATTCATTTTAATTCAGTAAACACTTATTATTTACCTATTACATCTAGGCTCAGTCCAAGGTGCTAGGGATACAGATATAAACATGACCGTTCTCTCGAGGAGCACATAGAGTAGTTGAAGGAGACAGACATAACAGACACATATTTTCAATACAAAGAAGAATATGGGAGCCACAGAAGTGCTATCTTGAGAGTCAAGGAAGACTTCCTGGAGGAGATGTCACTTAGAGCAATTGGTATATGAATGAGTAGATGAATACAAGGCATGATCTTGAAATTAAACTTTCTTTAAGCTTCACGCATGAATTCTGCCACATAAGACACTCTGATTCATGGGATGTTACCAGTGATTCCTGAACTGAATAATGTGATTGGTACTTATGATTTGGAAAGCCCATCTCTGTATCGTGAGGAGGCAGTTCCAACTTGGCCATTTTCCTACCAGACTGGACATGGGTCAGTTAACTGACTGTTGTCTTAGGGAGAAATATGGCTACATATGTGTGTGTCTCTCCCATTATTTTTCTGTGATAGTTTACATATATTTGGAGTCTCACAGTATTCTACATTGCCCTGTTCTGTAAATACAAATGGTAGTAGAAATGTCCCCAGTTTGCCTGTAATCTCATGAGAGGCCCAGGAAGATTTTTCCATACTCCACTTCTGGAGGAACCCATAGGAAAGTGGCATTCCACAAAGGAGGTGAGCATTCTGCCATCTGCATACCAATCAGAGGGAATGAGGAGTGACAAAGGAAGAGGGTATTTATAATCCCTCTCACCAAAAGGGTCTACCCATTCCCCAACCAAAAATCCGTGGTACCCAAGGAAAGAGAAGGTTATACCCTCTGCAAAGATGGGGTGTCTTTCCAAAGAGGTTCCACTTGGACAATTTTTTTTTTAAAGATTTTTTGATGTGGGCCATTTTTAAAGTCTTTGTTGAATTTGTTACAATATTGCTTCTGTTTTTGGTTTTTTGGCCACGAGGTATGTGAGATCTTAGCTCCCTGACCAGGGATCGAACCCACACCCCCTGCATTGGAAGGCGAAGTCTTAACCACTGGATCGCCAGGGAAGTCCCCACTTGGACTTTTTGAAGCATCATGTGGCTTCTGCTCTTTGAGGAGGCTGCAGTGAAGTGAGTTAGGAAGTAAGCAGGGCACATACACACATGCACATGCCCCATACACCATACATTTTCACAATTTCCTGACTTTGTTTACATTGTTTCCCCAACTTGTGCTTTCTCATCCTTTCCACTGGCCTTCCCTGGAAGCCTTGCTTACATGACACCTCTTCTAGAAAATCTTATATCACCTAGTAAAAATCAACTGTTCTCTGATCTGTACTCCCTAATCTGTCTTGATGTCTAAAAGTTCCTTGGGAGTGCTTTGCCATGTCTGGGCATCATGTTCTTGGCAAATGGGGCCTCACAAATCTCTCAACTCAGCTCACTAGGTAGCCCCTACCGTGAACAAGGATTGGCACATCAGCACACAGTAGTGTTCATATACATGGGTTTTTTTAAAAAAATTTTATTGGAATATAGTTGATTTACAATGTTGTGTTAGTTTCTGCTGTACAGCAAAGTGAATCAGTACACATATGCGTATATCCACTCTTTTTTAGATTCTTTTCCCTTATAGATCATTACAGAGTATTGAGTAGAGTTACCTGTGCTGTACAGTAGGTTCTTATTAGTTATCTATTTTATATATAGTATATATGGGTTTTGGGTCAAACGCATTTCGAACCCTGCCTATGTCACTAATTAGGTGTGTAATCTTTGGAAAATTAGTTAACCTTTCTGAGTCTTAGTTTCCTCGTCCTTAAATTGGAGAATTCTACTATAGTTGACCCTTGAACAACTCCTAGATTAATCTTCATGTAATATATAGTCAGCCCTCAGTATCCGTGGTTCCTCAGCATCCAGGGATTCAACCAACCACCAGCCATGTAGTCCTGTAGCTACTTCTGCTCAAAAGACTCATTGAATATATGGAGACAGACTTGTCAGAGCGGAGCAGAGTGCCCAGCTAGCTCATAGTTCTTCTAATGCAAAATTTTATCATCAGCATATTTGGCAATACTACCTTTGAACAACCTTATTCCCCTCTCCATACACCCAAATGTCCTAGGACATATGTATTAGTTTTCTATTGAAGTCTGAGCAAGCTTGACTGGATTTTTTGCTCAAGTCTTATAAGACCAAAGTAAAAACGTTCTCTGAACTGGGCTGTTATCTTGAGGATCTGGGGAAGAATCTGCTCCCAAGCTCATTTAAATTGTTGACAGAGTCAAAGTTCCTTGCATTTGTAGATCTGAAATCCTTGTTTCCTTGCTGGCTGCTCGTCAGGGGTCACTCTCAGCTCTTCAAGGCTGCTCTCAGGTCCTTTCCATGTGGCCCCCTCCATCTTTAAAACTGTCAATTGCCCATCAAATCCTTCCTGTACTTTCAGCCTCTTTGACTTCTTCTGCTACCACCTAAAGAAACTCTCTGCTTTTAAAGGGCTCATGTGATTACCTGGATAATCTCCCTACCTTAAGATCAGCTGATTAGTAACCTTAATTACACCAGCAAGAGCCCTTCAAAACATTACCTAGATTAGTGTTTGAATGGATAACCAAGCATGGAATTTTGGGCATCATCTTAAAATTCTGCCTACCCCAGCATAGCTACAACCTCCTGAAAAGCTATCCCTCAAATTAATTCCTTAACATTTGATCTTTAAGAGTGATGAGAAGCTATAACTTCAGATTTTCCAGCCTTTTATAAAAGAGGCTATATGTATCAAAAGCCCTACATGTATTCATACAAGACAAAGAACCAAAGCAGTCCAAAGTGTTGCCATCTGTCCTAAGGAATCCATCCTTCTGGAAATTTTCTATATGAACTATATAAAAAGCAAATCTTAAAACTCCAACAGTAAGGATGCTACATTTGTTAACTATTCACACAGGGTTTATTTACCCAAATTTCTGTCTTTGAGAAGTTAATGATCTCTCTGGGAAGATTGACAGGTAAATAACTAATTGTAATTCTATGAGTTAAGTGCTATAATAGAGCCACATAAAGGTACACACTTCCTGGAATTTAAGATACTTTTGACTGTGGGGTACACCATCAAATTCCAACAGCTTTTTGGGACATTGAGAATATCTTATCAAATGTATATGTTTTAAAAAACTTGATTGACAGTAGCGTACATTTATCACTGGGATTACTTACTAGCCTCTTCTCTAAATCAAAGTTGGAGCCAAGCTTTTTGTGACGAGTCTAACTCTATTTGGATCCACTTATCCATTCCTAAAGCATGAATCCGTCATGGATTCCAGCTCTGAAAATTCTCTGATCTTTTCTGAGAAATTAGTTAAATTAACACATCTACAATGACAATTATGGTACTTTCCCAACTGCTTCTCTACCTGGCAGCTGGCTAGTTGTTGTTTTTTTTTTTTTGCGGTACGCGGGCCTCTCACTGCCGTGGCCTCTCCCGCTGCGGAGCACAGGCTCCGGACGCACGGGCTCCGGACGCACAGGCTCAGCGGCCATGGCTCACGGGCCCAGCCGCTCCGTGGCATGTAGGATCCTCCCGGACCGGAGCACGAACCCGCGTCCCCCTGCATCGGCAGGGGGACTCTCAACCACTGCGCCACCAGGGAAGCCCTGGCTAGTTTCTTTTATTACTGGTTGTAAGACTATCCTGATTTCAGAAGTATTAAAAATGTGAATTGGGACATTTTTTTGGAAGACATATGCTTCTAAGTGTTATGGAAAATAAATGAGGAAGTGGTTAATTTTGCTTGGGGAGGAGGTGACATTTGAGTTGAGTCTGGGAAGTTGAGTAGGAGTTTCCCAGGCAGATAAGAGGCTAAAAGGTATCCCAGGCCAAGAGAAATCTCTATTATGGTGCTTATCTGAAGCTATTCTGTTAATATTGCTCCACTCCCATGAATCTGTAAGTTCGTTGAGGTCATGAACCAATTCTATCTCCAAAGCGACCCATTAGCTCATTATTTTGCCATTTAATTTTTGTTTATTTATTCATTTCATATTTACTAACTTTATTCATATATATACTTACTGACAAAATAATATTTTGAGTAGCTCATTTAGAAAGTTTGGTAAATATAAAGAAGCAAATAAACAAATCCCACACACAAAGGCACAAATCCATTGTAATTCCCCATTTGGAGAAACCACTGTTACTATACTGGTGTATGTGCTTCAAGCCTTTTTTCTATTTATATGTACATCTATATCTATCTATATTTTTAAAGCAAAAGTGATATCATAATATATTTATTAGTTCATAATGTTATTTTCACTTAACCATCACATTTAAAATACTGATCATTGTTTGCCTACCCAGTCTCCCATTGAAGGAAATAATGCCAGCTCACAGTTTTCTATTCTTAACTGATTGATTCCCTGACCCCAGCTAATTGAACTAAAGGATTGGCATCTGATCCAAGAACAGCCCACCTGTAGGTGGTCAGAGACATACTCATGGGGTGGAAAGATGAGCTAATCCAATCAGATGCCACTGGATTATGAAATTGGGCAACTGATATCCTCAATGGAGCTGATGGTGTAAGGATACCATGGCCTTCCACCAAATAGAAGGCAGAGTTGTGAGGGAGCACAAAATATTAGAATGGAGGAAGCTGGTTGTCAAAGAGAGGAGGGTAGATTAGACCTGTGGAGAAGCCGAGATGCCCAGAGGGACAGAGCCATGCCTTCAGGCTTCTGTTAGTCCTGTTTTTTCTTGCTCCAGTTCTAGTCCATATATAGCTTTATTATAAATACCTCCCTTCCAGCCTATTTTCCTCTAGAGGTAAAAAAGTGGGTCTCTGGAATTCCCTGGCTATCCAGTGGTTAGGAGTCCACTCTTCCACTATAGGGGGCACAGGTTCTTTCCCTGGTGGGGGAACTAAGATCCCCCATGCCGTGCGGGGCAGCAAAAAAAAAAAAAAAAAGAAAGAAAAAGAAAAGTGGGTCTCTATTCCTTGTAGCCATTCAAGCCTGACCAGAACCACAAATCATGACTTTTATGGCTGTATAGAATTCCATTGTGTGGAGTTGCCATCACTGAGTAAAAAACAAAGAAACAAAGAAAAACAACCCAGTGGCAGGCATTTAAGACATTTCCAAAGAGCATCTTCATCACTAATTTTTGCACACTAAAAAATAACTTCTTTACGATATATTCCAAGAAGTAAAATTTGTTGTTTGAAGGATGACTGCATAACACAAAGTTGGACTTCAGAAAGGTTATACGTTTATAGCCAAACCAGCAGTGCGTGAGAAAGGTTGCTTTTTCACCCCTTTGCCAATAGTATCAATTAAAAAAACAAAAGAAAACATTGCTACTCTGATGTCAGTTATGACCTTAATGTGAATTTCTATGAAACTTGTATTTATTGACCAGGCATGTGGGTTTTGTCACTAGACAGACCTGGGTTTGAGTTCCAGCTCTGCCTCTTGCTGTGTGGCTTCAGTTGAGTTATGTAGTTCTCCATTTTCTCATCTGTAAATTGGAGATAATAATAGTTCTTTGTTGGATTATTATAAGGCTCAGATTAGAAAATAAATACAAAACACAGAGTCCAGTAAAGCCTCAGTACATTTCAGTTATTATAGTTATGAAGAATGACTTAACTTGTGACAATCAGATAAAGCTATTTGAGATATCTGAAACTCAATGGGATATTAGTTTAAATACCTGTTAGAATTGTATGGTTCTAGGAATAAGAAAGAATGCAAGAGCCCATTAGTTTCATAACCTTTATGATTAGAGAGGAAATGCATTTACACATTTGAATTTCATCCATTACAAAGGTCTTTAGAATTAAAATAAAAACATGTATATATCTTAAAAGCCAAGAAATATAAAATAAAATCCAAAGATAAACTGGGTAGGATTTGCAGATTTCTAAGAGTAGTCAGAGGATGAGGTAATGAGTTTTGAAGTCTATAACAGAATTTTAAAAGGGGCTCAAAATATCAGTTGGCATAGTGAGAAGAATGGCTCTGAAAGTCTGTAGCTCCAGAACTTATGTTTGGTAGAAAACCTCTGATCAGGGAATTCACTGGCGGTCCAGCGGTTAGGACTCAGCGCTCTCACTGGTCAGGGAACTGAGATCGCACAAGCTGCTCGGTGTGGAGTGGTGGTGGGGGAATGACACAAACAAACAAAAAAAGTCTGATCAAAAGTAATCTTAATTAATTAGGCTGAAACTGTCTTTCTTAGCAGTTCTGTGTGTTTCAACTCAGAAGCTTTAGAATTAAGCACAAAAAGGCTTTAATGGGGGTAAAAACTATGTGATTAATATGTTGGGGTTTAGAAGAAATATGTGCATATTTCACTTTTTAGGCACTTGCAATGTTTAAGAAAATTTGGCTTATTAGAGTGATGGTCTTATGACTCTTATTTTAAATGTATAATTGAGTTAGTTTTAGACTTAAGGTTTGAGTTGAAATTTTACTGCTTACACATGGAACTGGGTCATCTAAGAAAACTTTAAATTCATTATATTTGTAAGTATATTTGATTTGTAAGGATTACTAAGCCTTGAGAAGATTCTAGGCTAAACACCTGAAGACATTAAAAGAAAATCTAATAGATTAAGTTTATAGACAATTTTAAATGTCGGAAGATGTTGAATTAACTAAGTTTGTGAATGGGACCAAAAATTATTCTAAGTTTCTGCAAAGTGATTGGTAAAATATGCTAGACTTATAAATAGAATAATAAAATTTGCAAGCTAAACTTAAAAGCTTAAGAAAGAACTAATTTCTGAATTTGTAACAAATCTTTGACCATTTTTTAATGGGGGTGTTTTGTTTTTACAGGTTTTCAAGTATTTCACTTTACTATTTTGAAGGAAGAATGGATAAACTGAAAATTGCTAGAGCAAACAGCCTGGAGTCAGGTTGTGAAGTGGCTTATTTGGCATGGTAAGGAATTTGGACCATATCCTGAAGGAAATATTAGGAAAAGACTTTGAAAAGGAAGAACACGACCGTATTTGCACTTTAGAAAGAACACGCGGGTGACTGCAGGGAGTTGTTTGGCAGAGAGAGAACGGAGATGATGTAATCACAGTGGAGACAGACACAAAAGCTAGACACTTCAGTAATAATACCAATTGCATGTAGGGCGTGAGGAACTGAGCACTATTAATAGGATAATAACGGGAACAGGGTCAGTGTTCGACACGTTAACTTTAAAGTGTCTGCGGGATTCACAGGTTTAAAATGTCCATTACACGGCTGAAAATAATGAGTTGGGGCTTCTAGAAAGTCTGGTCTGAGATATATATTTAGGGCTCTTCAGCAGTTTAAGGTGAGCGTGGATAAAGTTATTCAGAAAGAGTGGGCAAAGAAAAAACGGAAGACGGCTGAGGACGGAATTCCATTGAGTACCAATATGTTAAGGGCAGGCCACAAGTTGCAAGGGGAAGACGCATCCCTAAAAGGGGCAAAGAGTCCTCTAAAAAGAAGAACTTGCAAAGAATAGTGGCAAGGAATCTAAGGGAAGGAAGTTTGGACAAACACAATTCTCCTGCTTTAGCATATCCACTTCTCAAATGCTAGCGGGGTTAAGCAGTTCAACTCTGGCGACTGCTGGCGAATCCGGGAGAAGGCTGCGTCCAGATTGCCAGGCTGTGCGGCCCCTTACGGGAGTTTGGGTCCTGCATGTGCCCGCAAGAACACACTGGGCCACTTCAAAAGAGGCCTTCCTTGAGCCCTTTGGTGCAGAAGAGTTTGGCTAGGCAGGCAGGGGAAGGTAAAGTGCCCACGTTTTTTACTCCAAGCTACGGACACTGGCGGTCTTTGCGAAGAGGTGCGAATGGGACGGCCGCCGGCTAGGGCAAGTATCCAGGACCGGGGCGGGTCTTGCCGTCGGGCGGCGCTGACAGCGAGTACAACTGACGGGCAGGCTCCGCCTTCCTTCTTCCGCCTCCTGAGGGCGTTCCGGGCGCAGGGCGGGGCTAGGGGCGTGGTCAGGAGGCCCAGGCCCCGCCTCCTTCCGTCCGCTGCGGTCGGCGCGGCAGGGCGGGGCCGCTGGGGTGGGGTCTGAGGGTGGGGCCTGCGGCGCGGGGCGGGGCCACAGGGACCGGGGCAGCTCGAGCAGTCTGCAGGGGCTGCAGCCGCCGCCGCCTGCGCTTCCAAGGTTCTGCGGCTTCCTGAGCAGAGACCCGGGCTCGGCCGCCATGTCTGCAGCGGACGAGGTTGACGGACTGGGTGTGGCTCGGCCACACTATGGCTGTGAGTGTGGGCTCCGCGGCACTGGGGTCTCGGGGCGGGCTCGCTGCCTCTGAGGCGCCGTTTTCCCGGGGGCTCGCCGGGCGGGTGGGGCAGGGCTGCTGTGGGCCGCGCGGACCCGGAAGAGCCGGTGCGGCGAGGTGGCGGGCGGCGAGGCCCGCAGCCCTCGCCCTCTCGGTCTCCGAGGCGGCGGGGAGGACCCAGGCGGCCTCCCCGCCTTGTCCCGGGCGCGGCGGCTGGAGGGCCTCACCCAGCGCCTCCCGACTCCCAGCTCGACCGAGATTGGGGAGACGGCCTAGGGTGAGGTGGCAGGAGGACGGTGCAGGGCGTGTCCCGGGGACCGGAGACCCGAGACGCGGGCTCTGCTCGGGCTTCCTGGGAAGGTGCTGCCCGAGTGCTGCCTGCGAGGTAGACCCAGGGTCCAGACCTCCCCGGCCCTAGGCTAGCTGAGAGGTGCGGCCCTGGACAAGTCACTTCAGCTTTCTCGGGCTTAGTTCCCTCGTCAGGATCTCAAAAGTGAAAAAAAAAAAAAAAAAAAAAAACCCAAACGTCTGACTTCCTCATTTTCCGAACCTCATTTTCTGTCCCTGTCCTGGGACATCACTGAACTGCAGGCGGGATAGTTACCACTGGCCAAAGGAGAGTCCTTGAGAGTCTTGAGGTTTTCCGTTTTATTTTATATTCTTGCGAATGATGTTATGTTTTAGGATAATTTCACTCAGCAGTTACATGCGAGGTATTGTGTCACGTTTGTGACATTAAAGATTAGTAAGAGCAGGTCCCGCTTTCAAAGAACGTTTTAATCAGAGAGGCGGGCAGGTGTATTATCTAATGATAATAAGGAGGGATAGAAATAAAGATGCCGTGTGAACTAACTAGGCTTAAACAGTAATGTGGGTGAGAAGGAGGGGCTTGGGGAAGGCAGTAGGAACACAGATAGGACCTTTGATCAGAGCCTTGAAGGATGCTGTGTAGTTTGACAGGGTAGGGTGGGGCAAGAGACAGGACGTGGAGAGAAGAGCAGGAACTAAGGTACTGAAGAGTAGAAGAGCACTGTGTGTGTTGGGAACTGAGTGGTGTGGAGTGCACAGTGGTGGGAGGGGGAGGAGGGAGAGGGAGAAGAGTTACCAAAAGTAGTTGGGGCTAAATTGGGAAAGGCATTGAATGCCAACCGCAGGAGTTAGGAATTTATTCCATATCCTGGGTGCCCATTAAAGGAAGCAGATTGCTTTGAAGTTAATCTTATAGGCTCTTGAGACAGACTGCCTGGATTTGAATCCAGGCCCCATCATTTATTTATTAGCTGTGGGGTATGGTCAACCAGCCTCAGTTTCCTCATTTGTAAAACAGGAGTGATAATCACAGGATTGTTGTGGGACTTCCATGAAAGAATGCATGTAAAATGCATAGTACAATTACTGCCACTTAGTTCTCAATGACTGCTGGCTTTAGTGATTCATAAAAGAGTGGGGAAAAAAAGACCATGAACAGCTCTGGATTTAGAGAGAGTTTGGCAGATAGACCAGCACAAATTTGGACCAGAATCTCAAGTCAGTATTTTTCAAGTCACACTGAAATTTAGTACATGTTCATAATATTGTACTTTTAAACAAAGATTAGGATGAATATAGTTGAAACCCCATGGTTCCTGTCTTAGGAAAGTCATTGTATTGATAGTACCGCTGGCTGTCCACATGTTACCCTGACTCTCTAGGTGACTAGCAGGAATTTGATGCTATGGCATTCTTTTATCTCTCAGGAAGGGTACAGATTCTTGCGCTTACATTCTTTCTTTCATGTTTTAGCGGTCCTGGATAATGAGAGACTTACTGCAGAGGAGATGGATGAAAGGAGACGTCAGAATGTGGCTTATGAGTACCTTTGTCATTTGGAAGAAGCAAAGAGGTAAAGGTTGGCTGGAGAGAAGATTGGGAGAAGGGAGCTGATCTGGTGTGAACAAAGATAAAGATCTCTGAGTATGTTGTAGGTGTGACTGTGAGAGGCAGGTAGTTTGAAGGAATAAGTAAGTACAGGTAGGATATTTTTTTCATGGGAGCAAGTAGCCTTGATGGCAGTTTATCATGAAACAGTCTGATGGGCACCTACATATACTGAAAAATTTCCAGATTTGTGTTGTTCAGTTTTATGCTTATGGTGCATGTTTTGGGTACAACCAGCTATAGGGAAGAAAAGCAATTTTAAGGTTTGAAGTTTTTGGCCTTAATGTTTCACCAGTTATTCACTGGTTTTGATTTATATATGAATTGGGTCCATTCTCCGCTTGGTAGTGCTCTGGGTATGGGTCCATGCATTTGGCAATATTCAAAGTCTGTTTACCAAAGGCAGCGTCCTCTGCATTCTTTGTGAAGTAAATGTACAACTGCTGTTTTCTTTTTTCAGATGCTCGAAGACCTTGTGGTCTTATTCTTAGAGTGTTGATTTGCTATCAGTAGTTCATTTCTTTTGTTCTGGTGCTTGTGTTTTTTTGCAAAGTCCCAGGGTAGATAGATGTAATTACAGATCACGTATCCTATAAGTGAGCTTTTTTTTTTTTTTTTTTGCGGTACGCGGGCCTCTCACTGTTGTGGCCTCTCCCGTTGCGGAGCACAGGCTCCGATGCACAGGCCCAGCGGCCATGGCCCACGGGCCCAGCCGCTCCGAGGCATGTGGGATCCTCCCGGACCAGGGCATGAACCCATGTCCCCTACATCGGCAGGTGGACTTTCAACCACTGCACCACCAGGGAAGCCCCCTATGAGTGAGCTTTGGTGGAAAAGGCCAGCAAGGGATAATGAGAGATTTTGTGGTTAAAGTCTAATGAAAATCAAGGATGTTTCAAATGGTGCTAGTAATCAAGAGTGTTTTTTGTCTTGTTTTGTCTTTTTAGTTTTGAAAATCTTAAACGCTACAGGAAAGTCCA
Organism: Delphinus delphis; assembly: GCF_949987515.2. Lineage (NCBI taxonomy): Eukaryota > Metazoa > Chordata > Mammalia > Artiodactyla > Delphinidae > Delphinus > Delphinus delphis. The sequence continues at coordinate 105,594,059 of NC_082684.1, forward strand.
GAGAACAATACAATAAACATCCATGTATTCCAAAACTAGCAAATGTTAACCCTTCAGATTTTTTCCCTTTTCTCTTAAAAGACACAGTTGGAGTCCCCTTTGTGCACCTCCCTGGTCCCATTCTCCTTTGCATTCCTGGGGATACCACTAACATGCATTTGGTGCATCTTCTTGAATCCGGGCTTCTTTTCTGAGCTTAAAGCCCTTCCATTAGATTGGGAGAGGGTTGTGAGGAGATTAGTGATGATTTAGGTGGAGAGAATGGTAATAACACTTGTTTTTCTAAATGGAAGGTTAGACCGAAGGAGGTGAATGTGTTAGTAGAAAGGGGGATGTTTCTCATACAAAGTTTGTAAGGATCCCGTGAACAAAAATATTAAGTCCTCTGCTACTTAAATTATGGACTAGATCTAGTTTTGGAAGGTAAACAATTTGAAAGCTGTAGCTAGTATGAGAGACCATCTTGGGCTCTGTGGAGTCTTGGTGTCTTTGTTGGGGTGACCTAGGGGTGAGAGAAAAGGGCTTCCTCCCCCTGTCAAAAGCTTTTCTGCTTTTAATATTGGGTTTCCGCAGTAAAATTCCCTTTTTTAAAGAGGGTATCTTGGCTAACATCCCCTTGCTACCACTAATTCAGTTTCACTATTATGATTATGATTATGATTATTTTTAATTTGGCCACTCCACACGGCTTGTGGGATCTTAGTTCCATGACCAGAGATCAAGCCCATGCCCTCGGCAGTGAAAGCACAGAGTCCTAACCAGTGGACCACCAGGGAATTCCCCAGTTCCACTACTAATCTAGTTCAGCCATCTCATTTCAGTGAGGAAACTGAGGCCTGAGTGTCCACAGTCTACTTGTAGTTTTCTTGATTGAAGAATAGTTTTCATCATTTTATACGATGGTTTTTAACCAGGTGTGTACATTAGAATCATCTGGGGAACTTTAAAAAAAAAAAAAGGCTATCTGAGCCTTACCACAGAGATTCTGGTTCAGTAGATCTAGGCTGGAAGGTCCAGATACCTGTATATTTTAAATGCTTCTAGCGGTTCTGATGGACCCCCCGAGTAGAGAAATGAGATTGAAAACATTTTAGAACTCTACCTTATGCTAGGTTATGATAGCCTGAATAGGATGATGTCCTTTATCACATTTCCTTCTTCAAGCGCTGTACTACAAGAGCACTTCATTTCCATCTACTCCAGAGCATATTCTTTTCTGTCAGGTGTTTTTTTCCCCAGAATAGAAGAATATCCCATTTCCTTTAAAATCCATCCAGGGACCATGATCCCCTGGGACGTTTTTTCGTTGGGTGCTTCTGCATACTTAGGAAGTGACTAAGGCAGTGAGACATTTGTGATAGTCTTTATTTTCCATACTTTTGGTTATAAGGGAGAGCATAATAGCGGCATATTGTCCTAGTACAATCTGCACTTTGGCCTCGCATCAAGGAAATGTGCCTGGTTTATTTTATGGAGGCAATCATATAAAATCTGGATGCAGTGATTTTTTTTTTTGTTTTTGTTTAAAGCTTTGATTAGAAAATCAACTTTGGAAGCACCTATTTAGACTTTACAACTAGAGAGGGCTAGGAAAAGAAGCCTGGGAATGTCATACTGAAAAAAGAAGACCGGGGTCCCTCCTGGCCACCTGATGTGGCTGTTGCCACCCCTAAAAAGTGTTCAAGGTGCACCGCAGACAAATCACATGCTCTTCCTTATTAGCTGCGACTTCAGCTCCCAGTTGTGTCTTCTACCCTGGTGAGCTGGGTTGTACCTTGTGTGCTTCTGAGGCCCCTCTTTACCCTCTAGCACAAGTCCATTTTGCCTTTTTGGATTGGCCCCATCCTGTTTCCTTCATAACCTCCACCCCTCCCAAGTTGGAGGAGTCCCAAGGTCTGGAATTTACACCCACTCCAAGGCCAGGAAGAAAGATCGAAGAGATCCAAGGGAGAAAAAGTTCCCCTCTTTAGTTCTATTTATAATACTGCTACTCCTCCCACTAAAAGCTCCACCTTATAGCACAGTGGCCCCATTGTGTATCCTAGGGCACTCCATTTTCTCCTGTACCTGTAACAGCTCTTTTGTGGGAAGAGAGGAGAGTGTGTAGAGAGGGAGAGCATATAAATGTGTGCAGACAGGGAGTATAAGTAAGAGTGTATGTAGAGAAATGAGAATGTGTTGTGAATTTGTGTTTCCCTAAGAGGTTAAGCGGGAAAATTTAGGAGTGATTCTATAAAAGTATGCACTTCGGGAATGCTTGCGAAATAGAAAATATAGAGATTCTGCTTTTCTATATTGTTTGGAGAGTAGTTTAAATATGGAAGTTAAGTTATTGGTCTAATGAAGTATCATCTAAGGATTCAGGGTTTTATGCTAAGGGCTGCAGAGCAGACCAAGGACTTTATAAAGCAAGACATCTTAAATTATGTATTTATGCTTAAATGTGGGTTTAGTTTTATCCTTTTGCCTGTTCTGATTGGACTTTACATTTGTTTTGGCTAAAGAGCAGTTGTATAGTAGAGGTAAATAGCATTTTCACTCAGTTGAAAGAGGTGAGGTTTAAATATGTGAGATATGGTAGGTGCTCAGGTCTTGGACAGGAAGAAGTAATAGAAAGATCAGGGACTGCCCTGGTGGTTAAGAATCCTCCTGCCAATGCAGGGGACACGGGTTTGAGCCCTGGTCTGGGAAGATCCCACATGCTGTGGAGCAACTGAGCCCATGCGCCACAACTACTGAGCCTGCACTCTAGAGCCCGCAAGCCACAACTACTGAAGCCCGCGCACCTAGAGCCCGTGCTCCCCAACAAGAGAAGTCACTGCAATGAGAGGCCTGCGCACTGCAACGAAGAGTAGCCCCTGCTTGCTGCAACTAGAGAAAGCCCAGGAGCAGCAACAAAGAACCAACACAGCCAAAAATAAATAAATAAGTAAATAAAGAAAGAAAGAAAGAAAAGAAAGATTAGAAGGTTCAGGTGAAAAGAACCAAGAAGAGAACATAACAGGCAGGGCAGAAGAGGGCAGTCTGCAGAGGAGGAGAATGTATGAGTAGTACTAGAAATGGGAGAAAATTGAGTTAGGTTAAAGGTCACAGGAGGAAGGTTAATTCTAGCACTCCCCGAGTTTAATTTAGGATTCCTTCTTTCAGAGGCTTGCTGGTATGTCCTTTTGAGCCTGTCATGGGCCACCTTCCTCCTGCTCAGTGTCCATACCCCAGCTCACAGGGCAGGGCACACCCCTCCCCCCACAAGGGGTGGAAAGTGAAGCCTGTGGCTGGCTGGAGACTGTCAAAAACCATGTGATGTTAACAAGAGCTTAACACTAAGTAGAGGCACTTTACCTTCTGTAATTTAGGGGAATTGAAAAAGTATCTTGGAAAGAAATCAGCTCTTGAGAACAAATTCTCTTTTGTGCGTATGTCTTTGTTGTTGGCATCGAACATTTTCCAGGATGGGCTCATCAGATCTCCTCTCCTCTAAGTGGAATCAGAATTCCAGTAACATCTGGATATATCTAGGTTGGCACACTGTGATCATGAAAAGAGAAATTAAAGACGTTTAACTAGAAGCTTGCCCACCAGCTTCTAGAATTCTCAAATAATGAAGGAATATCACTAAGAGATTGAGGAGAATCATTTTTAGATTGACCCAAGCTTTCCTTTTGTAGATGAGAAAACTAATCGCTTCATGAGACCCAGTATGATTAAGGGGCCACAAAAAACGTAGCTTTTTAATGGTACTTTGGGACTACAAGCTAGGTGCATTCATGTATTTATGATTATCAAGGAGAAGTATGGGGTGGGATTTATTCTTAACTCTTAAAATGGTGACATAGATGAAAATCTCGTTTTTTTAAAATTTTTGAATTTTATTTTTTTATACAGCAGGTTCTTATAGTCATCCATTTTATACACATCATTGTATACATGTCAATCACAATCTCCCAATTAATCACACCACCACCACCACCCTCTCCTGCTTTCCCCCCTTGGTGTCCATACGCTTGTTCTCTACATCTGTGTCTCAATTTCAGTTTTGGCAGCTGCAAGTTCTGATTCTGGTTTTGCAAGTTACTTAACCTTAGGGAGTAGAGCCTAAGCTTGTACTTTACAGAATGGAGATACTGTGCATTTTAGGGAGTTGCTGAGAGGGTTAAGTGCCTGGCACAGTGTCTGAAATACAGTAGGCACTCGATAAATGTATTCTTTATCCTGGTCCTTGGGGCAAAAGCAGATTTAATATGAAGATGAAGAGGCATTCATAAACTTTTCTGGGGAATTTTCTGGGCATTTTCAAGATTCTAAATGTTGGTAGCTCTTAGTTTTTTCACTTCATACTTAAGCTGTTGTCTGAAAGGAAACACCAGAAACAGAGGATACCTCTAGGGATTGGAAGGTATGAGAAGACTTTTCCTTTTTACTTAATGCTTTTCTGTATATTTTAAATGCTTTTTACAATAATCATGAATTTTATAATAAAAAAGGAATAGATTAAGAAAAAGGAAAAACTTAGTATATAATTTTTAGATAATGATTATCATGAATTTAGATTTTTAAATTGCTGTATTGTCATCTTAATTACTATTTTCAATGGATACATAATGTCCATAATTTATTTAGGCTTATTCCAAAAGTTGTATTGCTTTGATTTCTGGAAAGAGTAAACATTTTCCCATATATTTCTTTACCATCTTTATTTTATGCAAGTTGTTGATGACGTTTGTCTGTCTTCTAGGGTCATGATGTTGACTTTTGTGAGCTCTCTTATAATATGGGTGTCAACCTGTGGTATTGCTACAAACATTTTCTCTTGATTTTCCATTTTATTCTTTCACTGTATGGAAGTTTTAAATTTTATGCAGTTTAAGTGTTAATCTTTCTCTTTGTAATTTCTTCTATCTAGATAGTTTAATTTCTGTAAGGCCTTGCTAAAATTTGAAGTTTTATATTCTGTTAACTTTCCTATGATATAGTTATTTAATTTTTTAAGCGTCTAAGTCTTTAAATTTCATGGTGTTTCTAAATTATTCTGATATTACTTAAAAATAATCTTTTACTACCTATTAGCAACTGACATCTAGGATGTTAAATATTAAATTACATAAAGTTCTGTTTCTAGACTTTTTATTCTTTTATTGTGAACTGTATTTCTTTTTGGGTGGGGGGGGTAGGGAGTGCTGTACCATGAAGCCTGTGGGATCTTAGTTCCCGGACCAGGGATTGAACCTGGGCCCACGGCAATGAAAGCACTTAAAGCACTCTTTTTTTTTTTTTTTTTTTTGTGGTACGTGGGCCTCTCACTGCTGTGGCCTCTCCCATTGCGGAGCACAGGCTCCGAACGCACAGGCCCAGCGGCCATGGCCCATGGGCCCAGCCGCTCCACGGCATGTGGGATCCTCCCGGACCGGGGCACGAACCCGTGTCCCCTGCATTGGCAGGCGGACTCAACCACTGCGCCACCAGGGAAGCCCTAAAGCACTCTTAAAGCTTAGAGTCCTAAGCACTGGCCCACTGGGGAATTCTCTTCATTTTTCTTGAAGAAATGTGTGACTTCATTTTCTTGTACTTATTAATGAGAAACAACATCTGAAACTAGCTTGATTTTTACTTCCATGAAAAGTAACATTTTTAAAATACTTTTTCACAGTTTGAAACTTGTAAAAATTCTTATTTCTAAAAGTTTCCCCATGTTACATATTAGAGTTGATACCGGCTTAGTAATTTAGCCTGTACTGTGGAGACTCTTCTTGATTTATATCTTTTTTTTTAAGGGATTATTAATACTGCTTGACTTTTATTTATTTTTATTTTATTTTTTGACATATCTTTTTTGTTTGTTTACTTTAGCTCTAGGAAGTTGTTATATCTTTAATAATTGGTTCTAATTCAGTAGTTCTGTCTTGGGGGTGCCTGTTGGTAGGTTAGATCTGCACAGTGTTTTATGGCTGATCTTCATTTTGTTTAAGTCAGCTTTCTAGATATGTGTCCTACATATATATCTTCTGTTTGACTAACTTGATTTTCCTCTTTGGTTCTGTTAATGGTAGTTGCTTTGTCTTATTGCAATTTTTATTTTGGACTATTAACTCCTTTTCCCTCTCTATTCTTGTTAATAGATCAAATGGTCTCTGATTAGCTCATGAAGAATAGTGTGACACATACAGGACCCTTTTCAGGTGGAAAAAAGGAGCTTGTAGCCAAGAGAGTTGTTTACTTTACCAATTCCCCTTATTTTCATTAAGTCTTGGAGTGGATGTCACCATAGGAAATCTGTGTTAACTGGATTGTCCACCAGTCAAGGTTAGGAAAGTCTGGGTGGGCTAAGTGGACCATCAGTTTGACCTAATCTAGCATATATTTCTTCTAGTCTTAAATGTCAAAGCAACAATTGTTTATATATTTTGATGTTCCTAATTGAAAAAACAGTAAAAATATATTTGAGGGCCTAAGTTGGCATTGTTCTAGGAATGTGATTTTTCTGGCTTTGCGTGATGATCTGTCTCTGATTTCTGTATAATTCCTTCAGTTTCACAGTTTAGCAATGGGGATACCTTTTGGTAGCAGGACCTGTTTTGAACATTTTTAAGCCATGTGGTATTTGATGGACTCAGGGTTGTTTCCAATTGTGGCTGCTAAATAAACCCTTTCACAGGAAGTATTTATGTAAAAAAGTGCTAGTAGGCAAAGTGAGACCATCCGGAAGTGATTCATATGACTGGTGTTGTTTGTTTAATTTGGGACTTGGTTGCCTAGAGACCATATCTTTGAGCAAGCTGAGTGAAGTGCCACATGAATGCAGAGGTCCCATTGCCTACCTGATCAAATCAGGACTGCTGTTTGATTTTTCTTCTGACAGAGCTTCTGGTAATCTCATTGATCCCTGTGCTTTGACAGTGTGTGAATCAAAAAATCTTAAACATATAAATGAAAGATCTGGTTAATGGTTTATGTTGAAGAGAAAGTCTACTTGCTTAAGTTTGAATGTTTAAAAATTTTCTTCCATATAATTGTACATTGGGAAGAATTATTTTTCAATAAGGTATTTTATTATATAAACCTCAATACTTCAAATACCTTTACACCAGCTAAGAGGAAGCAAAACAAAATAAAACCCCCAAAACCAAAAACCAACCCTGCGATTTGCAAGGACATCATGATATACAATATTACCTGTCTGACCCAAGGTCAGTGTCCTTCCCCTCTCTCCTCCTTCATCATCATCATCATCATCATCAGTACCATTTATTGAGCACTTATCATGTGCTGGGCACTGTGCTAAGCACTTCATATGCATTGTCTAATTAGCTATTCTTGAAGTCCCATGAGGTGCTTATTCTTATCTACATTTAACAGAAAAGAAAGCAAAGCTCAGAGAGGTTGACTCGTCCATCTCTTAAGTGATAGATCCAGATTTCAGGCTTGGCAAAGACTCCAAAGCCTTTGCTCTTCCCTGGATCAGTCTGTCACTGCAGTACTACTTGTGCTTCTAAAAATAATAACTACAACAACAGTATCTACCAGTAATTAAATAGAACGATGATGTACTTTACATACAACATTATGGTGAGATAGGCATTATTTTTATTTTAAAGAAGGAAAAAAATGAGTTAGTATCACGTGTTTCAAGGTCATGTAACTGTGGAATTCAAGCCCAGGTCTGTGTGACACCGTCACTACTGCTGTCAACCTCTACAGGCACTAAAGGGACAGCATTTAAGTCCAAAGTTAAGTCACCTAGTTCCCAGACATTAAACAATTGCCTAGCTGTCAAGTGGGTGAGGGAATGTGAGCTGTTTCCTGCTTCTAATTGCAGTCTCTTTTACCTGCCAGTCTGCCTATATGAGGACAGTTCTCTGATTTGTCTCATGTATTTTAAAAAAAATATTTATTTATAATTTATTTGGTTGCACTGGGTCTTAGTTGCGGCACGCGGACTCCTTTAGTTGCGGCATGCAAACTCTTAGTTGTGGCATGCATGTGGGATCTAGTTCCCTGGCCAGGGATCAATCCTGGGCCCCCTGCATTGGGAGTGCGGAGTCCCAACCACTTGCCTGGAGTGCCACCAGGGAAGTCCCATGTCTCATGTATTTTTGTGTCTAACAAGTTGTTGGACTCTGTCTTACACTTTTTCTTATTCATTGCAGAGCTAAAGATAGTGATAGACATAAATAAGTAACAGTTAACTGATTGATGAAAAATTTGGGCATGAATGCTTACAAGAAATACAGTAAACATAAAATCTAAGTGATTTTTATAGGTGTCTAGAAACATAACTGGTCTGCGATAAATGTGTATATTTAACTTTTTTGACCTAACTCCTGCTCACTAAGAGGTCTCTTGGAGTTGGAAATTGATGCAGTAGAGGTTATATGGTTACATACAGTGACTCTGGGGAGACTAGAGAGTGCCTGGTTGGTTTTCTTCTTTCTAGCACCTATTTTTGATTCAGTTTAGAAAGGCATTCCTTCTTCCCAATTGCTTGTTTTTTCAGTAGTGACCTCATGCAGACAGGAGTGGCATTGGAAATTGCCTTGGATTGTTTGGCAAGAATTGTATTTTTTGGTGTTGTGGGTGGAGGAAAGGCCTGCCTCAAGGCCTTTATTTCTTCCTTATTCTGAATACCTTCCTGTTGACTCATTGGAAATCATAACAAAAAGCAGAAGGAGCATTGGAGAGGCAGCTGCCAGCCCAGGGCTTGGCTTCTGTTGGGGCAGATGTCTGCGGACTGAGAGAACTCTGGCTTTAAGAAAAATTGGGAGACTTTTGTAGTAGAAGGAAATACTATTGTTGTGATAGGTATTTATCCATAAGGTAGAAAGTATCAGCCGGTTGCTAGGAGTCATTAATCAGCAACATAAAAAACTAAGGATATTTTCTTCAATAGGATTAATTAGTCTTCCTTTAAAATTGAAGCAGAGGAACTGAAGTGTAAAAAGAGGGAATGGGGCAAAATTAGAAAAGGAAAAATTGAAAAGGAAAAATACCTATGATCATTAAAAATAGAAAAATGATATAAAAATAAAATTTAAGGGAATTCCTTGGTGGTCCAGTTGTTAGGACCCCAAGCTTTCACTGCCGAGGGTTTGGGCTCAATCCCTGGTCAGGGAACTAAGATCCCGCAAGTTGAAAGGCGTGGCTGAAAAAAAATTTTTTTTAATAGAAAAAGTCTTGTGGTATAGCAGATCATTTTATTACAAATAACATACATCTCAGATGATCTTTAAAACAGCTAAAAGGAGACAAAAGTTACTTACCACTTACATGACTATTACAACAAAATGTTTTTCTGCCCTGAAGACATATTACTATGTCATTACTTTGGAGAGTGCTTTTTAATCATTGCTAGTTTGAAGAGGTAGTGCTAGACAGTGGCTTGACTTTGGGAGTTTTCCTTTAAAAACTTGAGAATTACCCACAAAAATGTGTTTTAGGTAGATTTGGTCTCAACTTTTAAAACTTTCTCTTAATCATTTAAAAATAGGTAATATATGGATATATGACACTTAATTCAGAGGCTCTGCTAGGATATTCAGTAAAAAAAAAGAAAAAAGAAAAAAGTCTCCCTAGTCCTGTTTCCCAGGCACCCAGATCTTCCCAGATGGAACCACTGTTATGATTGTATATCCTTCCAGAGTCTGTGCATCTAAATACAAATACCTTTTGTTTCCTCTTATAGAAATGATAGCACTGTACATTCTGCTTTGCATCTTGTAACATGTTCCACATGAATATGTTATAGCGCTTCATTTTTTTTCTTTCACAGTTGCATAATTTTTCAGTGTATGGGTTTAACCCATCAGTGGACGTTTCCCCCCCACCCCAGCTTCTTCTCTTATTAGTAGTGTTGTAGTTAGCAACTTTGTATGTGTGCCATCTTGCACTTGTGAGTATTTTAGGTTAAATTTCTAAAAGTAGAATTTCTAAGTTAATGGGAATATCTACATTTAGTTTTGATAAATATTGTCAGTTTGCTCTCTTTGGAGGTTGTACCAGTTTATATGTACATCAATGATACATGAGAGGGCTGCTTTCCCTATGATTTCACTGACCTAGAGTATCATAAGTTTTTTTGTCATATTTATGAATTTCATAGGTGAAGATGGTATTTTAATTGTAGTTTCATTTTCAGATTATCTTACTCTGAGTGAAGCCAAGCATCTTTACATATGTTTAAAAGCTATTTGTATTTCCTTTTCTGTCAGCTGTTTTGGCAGAATCCTTTGCTCATTCCCTGTTGTGTTATTGGTCTTACTGATGTAAGAGCTCTTTTTATACTGAGGAGATTGATCCTTTGGATTTATGTGTAGTAAATAATTATTCTAGCTTGTCTTTTAACTTTTGATTTTAAGGTGTTTAAAATAATTTAGAATTTTAAAACATCTGATTTTACTAAATCTTTTATTTTTATTTATTTATTTATTTTATTGGAGTATAATTGCTTTACAATGTTGTGTTAGTTTCTGCTGTACGATGAAGTGAATCAGCTATATGTATACCTATATCCCCTCTCTCGGACCTCCCTCCCATCCCACCTATCTAGGTTGTCACAGGGCACCAAGCTGAGCTCCCTGTGCTATACAGCAGGTTCTCACTAGCTATCTATTTTACACATGGTAGTGTATTTATGTCAAACCTAATCTCCCAATTCATCCCACCCTCCCCTTACCTACCTATGTCCGCATGTCCGTTCTCTACATCTATGTCTCTATTCCTTTTATTTTTAGCTTTTGGGCTTTGTATCATTTTTAGAGAGTCCTATACTGAGATTATACAAAAACATTCCCCCAGGCTTTCTTCTAGTATTTTTAGGATATAAAGAACTTTAACATTTGACCCTTTGATCCATTTGGAATTTATTTTGGTGTGAAGAGTGAGGTAGAGCTCCTGCTTTATTTTTTTTTCTCTAGTTGGTGTTTGGATAGTATCTTAAATATTGAGCACCAGCAATGGCTCTCTTATGAAATGTGCTCTGGAATTTGCCAAACTCTCTGGTCTATGAACTGAGATTTAATTTTTAATTTTTTATTTTCAGAACAAGGCAGCTTCAACTTCTGAGATTTTTTGAAACATATGGCTTAAATATCCTTTTAGAAAAATTAGCTAGAAGTTTCCAGAGTTCTTTCCTCCTCCCTTCCTCCCTTCCTTCCTTCCTTCCTCCCTCCCTCCTTCCCTCCCTTCTTTCCCTTCCTTCCCTTCCTTCCCTTCCTTCCCTTCCTTTCCTTCTTTTCCTTCCTTTCCTTCCTTCCCTTCCTTTCCTTCCTTCCCTTCCTTCCCTTCCTTCCCTTCCTTTTGGCTGCCCTGGGCCTTAGCTGTGGCACCACGCGGGATCTCTGTTGAGGCATGCAGGATCTCTCTTTTTTTTTTTAGTTGCGGCATGCGGGCTTCTTAGTTGCGGCATGCGGGCTTCTTAGTTGCAGCATGCAGAGTCAGTTGCGGCATGCATGCGGGATCTAGTTCCCTGACCAGGGATCCAACCTAGGCCCCCTGCATTGGGAGTATAGAGTCTTACCCACTGGACCACCAAGGAAGTCCCCAGAGTGCTTTCAAGCAAGTTGTATTATGTTTAAAAGATTAATAGTGTAATGAAGTTGGCATTGAGAAAACAGGTTTTGGATGAACAACTTTGACATATATACTGTGAAGAGATGAATAGACTTGTCAAACTAACAATTTATTCTTTGTGTTAAAGGAGAGTATAGTTTTGAAGAACTTTTGAAAACTGTGTAGCTGACTTCTGTATCACTATTTTTTTTTAAATAAATTTATTTATTTATTTATTTTTGGCTGCATTGGGTCTTCATTGCTGCACACGGGCTTTCTCTAGTTGCAGTGAACAGGGGCTACTCTTCCTTGCGTTGCGCAGGCTTCTCATTGCATGGCTTCTTTTGTTGTGGAGTATGGGCTCTAGGCGCACGGGCTTCAGTAGTTGTGGCTCGCAGGCTCTAGGGTGCAGGCTTAGTAGTTGTGGCGCATGGGCTTAGTTGTTAGTTGCTCCGTGGCATGTGGGATCTTCCCAGACCAGGGCTCAAACCCATGTCCCCTGCATTGGCAGGTGGATTCTTAATCACTTTTGAGGCATATTCTATTAATTTCCTCTCATTAAGGAGGAAAGCTTTTGGTGGTCAAATATGTTTCAGAAATACTGGATTAAACCAAGGTAAACAGATTATTTAGCTGGTGGACTGTTTAGACTGTCATGGGCTGTAAATTCTGAATCTCCAAGGGAGAGGATAGTGTAAACAATATTCCTCCAACCTAGTTTACTATCAGACTCTTTCCTCACAGGTCGTCTTTCTTAGGACTAGTGTTCCAGGGTATACTTGTTCGGGAGCTCTCTCAGAATATTGGATCTGTGGGACTGTTTCAGCTAAGAATTTGAGACCTGTTCATGGTCAGTTCTTAAATTAACTGTTTTATGTTTTATCTGTAGTTTCTTTCCTTTCTCCATTGAGTTCTCATGTTCTTGGTTGATAGAGCTTAAATTAAAGCCATTATTGTATTAATTGGGTAGGTGTAATTGCTGAACTTCGCCAGTGATCTTTAAGACATTGTGAAGAACAAGAGTGTGTTTTTTTTAAAATGGGGGATTGAAAATGTACTAGTTATTAAAAAGGAGAAGATACCACAAATTCTAGTCTAGTGAACTAGTTTCTGGCAAAATTCTGTAGCATGTATTTTGTCAAATAGATGGCTTATGGAGAGAAAAGAAGGGGTGCTTAAGAGTCAACCAGGACTCCCTGAGAAAGGCCCTGTCACAGTAACATCATTGCCTTTTGGACAGACTCACCAGATTGGTGAATCAGAGAAACGGAGTAATGTCTAGATTTCATTAAGGCATTTGAAAGTATGTCTTGTGATACTTTTGCAGACAGATTGGATAAATGTGGACTAGACTGTAATGTAATTAAGATTTGTAGCCAGATGAGTAAATCATATTCAAAAAGAGCTGCTAAATGGTGAGTGACTGCTTAATGGGCAAAGGATTCCTTTTTGGGTGGTGACAATTTTCTGGAATTAGATAGTCATGGTGGTTGCACAACATTGTGAATATACTAAAACCCACTGAATTGCTTACTTTAAATATGTTAAAAATGGTGAATTTATGTTACATACATTTTAGCTCAGAAAAAGGAGCTGCTAGAACTTTTTTTTTTTTGTGGTACGCAGACCTCTCACTGCTGTGGCCTCTCCCGTTGCGGAGCACAGGCTCCGGACGCGCAGGCTTAGCAGCCACGGGCTGGGTTCACGGGCCCAGCCGCTCCGCGGCATGTGGGATCTTCGCGGACCAGGGCACGAACCCGTGTCCCCTGCATCGGCAGGCGGACTCTCAACCACTGCGCCACCAGGGAAGCCCGAGCTGCTAGATCCTTAATTCAAAGAAAGCTCAGTAGGTCATGTTACAAGTAAAACGTTTGTGTTGGGACTTATGCATGCATCAGTGGTATGTTGATCAAATCTTCAGTTGTGTTGCTGGGATGGTTAATACACTGCATGAAAGATTTTGCTTTCAAAATACCTTGAATCTAATGATGATATTTAATAGTGAGAAATGTGTCATCCTGCATTGAGGTTCAAAAAATGGAGTGTCTAAATACAGGATAGAGAGAGAAGTAGCATTAGTAGGGACAGGATTAGTGGGGAAAAAAAACAAAATGAAACAAAACTGAGATGTTTATTAACTCACTAATAGAAATGTGGTATATGCAGCAAAGGAAACGATGGTTCCATTGTCCTCTGTACTGATGAGAGGCTACCTGAAGTTGGTTTTCAGTTCTGGAGGCCATACTTTAAGAGGGACCTTGCTAGTCTAGAGCAGGGATGATAGATATGTGGTGGGCTTCCTTCACACCCATGGCAGGCACTGCTGATAGATCAGAATCCTTACCTGAGGAGCCACTCCAGGCAGTGGGTGTTGGTCCACTAGTTGAGACTTGGTTGTTGCTCCAGGACTAGAGCATGTTGGATGAGCATGTCCAGGATTAAAAAGGGTCTAGAGATTATGAGGTATGAGGAATTATTGAACAGATCATTTAATATGGAAACAAGATTTAGAATATATTGAGACTTCCCTGGTGGCACAGTGGTTAAGAACCCACCTGCCAATGCAGGGGACATGGGTTTGATCCCTGGTCCGGGAAGATCCCACGTGCCGCGGAGCAACTAAGCCTGTGCACCACAAGTACTGAGTCTGCGCTCTAGAGCCCACAAGCCACAACTACTTAGCCCGCGAGCCACAACTGCTGAGCCCGAGTAACACAACTACTGAAGCCTGTGCTCCTAGAGCCCATGCTCCGCAACAAGAGAAGCTACCACAAAGAGAAGCCTCCACGCAGCAAAGAAGAGTAGCCCCCACTCACCGCAAGAGAGAAAGCCCGTGCGCAGCAACGAAAACCCAACGCAAAATAAAATAAATAAAAATAAATAAATAAATAAAAATTTTAAAAATTTAGAGAGAATATAGAATCATAGAATCTCAGAAGATCAACCTCTCATCCAGTATAGGAATTTATTCAACTGTTAATATTTTGCCGATATTATTTTAAAATTCCTGAAAAATGGTAAAGGGGTTCAATTTATCATATGTGGTACCAGAGGAACAGAACTAGGCAATGGAAATCTGCTTAATATGAGGAAGAACTTTATAGCAATAAGAGGTTTCCAAAAAAATTCCCCAAAAACTTGCTTTGAGAAAACCCATGTTGCAGATTTTCAAGCATAGACTGTATAATGGTTAATGGAAGATTATGTTCTAACCTAAGTGCTTTCTCAAGTTACTTAAAATAGTTTTTATTTTCATTTCCTGTTATTAAAAGGTATTTTTATTTTGAATGACTTGATAATATTCCATTGCTCTTTTTTTTTTTCTGACACGGCTAAAAAAGTCAGGAAAAACACCTCCAATATAATAAAACAGGTAAAAATTTTCTGAGCTCCTCCATTGTTCAGGACCCTCTGGTAGAACTGGAGAAGATGTGAAAGTATAACCCAATCCTGCCCTTAGGGGACTTATGGATTAATTGGACAGTCAGGGTATAACCATTTGAAAAGTTACTCACCATCGAAGGATGAAAGATCTAACTAATGTCACAAGGCAATATAGATTGCCAAGGAAATGATGCAAGCAGTTAATGTGTTAAAATTTATCTAAGGGAGAGATTATTTTATGGCTGAGTTTTGCAGTATAGTCTGAAATTATATGGCAGAGAAGGGACAGCATAACTGTATGTATGTTTGTCTTACTTTTTTGTGCTCCTTTAGACAGTCTCTTTAGTGAGACCGTCTTTTTCTACTTGTTGGTGTCCAACAGCAGCTCCTTCCACAGTGCTTTTCACAAAGTAGATGCTCAGGAATATTTTTCTGCTGAATTCGTGAAAAGTTGTGTGGAATGTGGGGGCTGTGGTGGTTAAGAGAACTTCAGTATTGGTGGTGATGAGAATTTAGGGTAATTTCTTTTTCTTTTATTATTTGGCTGTAATTGAGACCAGGACTGTGGTCCTCAAGCAAGAGAGAAAGGATGGTTTGTGTCATTCAGCAGTTATTTATTGAGCACCATGCTTCAAATAGAAATCAGAAAAGGATTCCACCCTTATGTCCTTAAGTAACATTAAGAGGTAAAGAGATACAAAGTGCTGTAAGAAACTCTAGAGGAGGGACTTCCGTGGTGGCACAGTGGTTAAGAATTGGCCTGCCAGTTCAGGGGTCACGGGTTCGATTCCTGGTCCGGGAAGATTCCACATGCCGCGGAGCACCTAAGCCCATGCGCCACAACTACTGAGCCTGCGCTCTAGAGCCCACGACTACTGAGCCCATGTGCTGCAATGAAGAGTAGCCCCGCCTTGCTGCAACTAGAGAAAGCCCATGTGCAGCAACGAAGACGCAACGCAGCTAAAAACAAAACCATTAAAAAGAAAGTCTAGGGGCTTCCCTGGTGGTGCAGTGGTTGAGAGTCCGCCTGCCGATGCAGGGGACACGGCTTTGTGCCCCGGTCCGGGAGGATCCCACATGCCGCGGAGCAACTAAGCCCGTGTGCCATGGCCGCTGAGCCTGTGCGTCTGGAGCCTGTGCTCCACAACGGGACAGGCCACAACAGTGAGAGGCTCGTGTACCGCAAAAAAATAAATAAATAAATAAATTAAAAAAAGAAAGTCTAGAGGAAATTTGGAGGAAGAAGAGATTATTTCCAGTGGTAGATTATGGAAGAGTTCATGGAGGAGGTGCCTTTTGGAAGTAACATTTGAATTGTCAGAGATGGGTGGGGCTGATCAAAAGTTTTATCAACCTTTATTCTTAGTAGGCATCTCCATCCCTAGCTTCCCATATCACAACTTGATGACCTCAATTTTCTCTACAAACTCCCTCCATTTTTCTGGCCCTAACAAATTTATCTCGTTTACCATGCAATGTTGACCTCCTTCCCTGTAGCAACGGGAGAACAATTTTTCTTCTTAAGACTCAGTCTTCTCTCTGTGGTCTGGATCCTACCCCTCCTTGTTTCCTAGGGTTCTTGTCCAGTATTATTTTCTTAACTATAACTTGAACTGTTTTCTGCCAGTTCTTTCTCTTTCGCACATAAACATCCTCACCCATTCCAGATATACTCCCTCAATCCTAGACCCTGTCTAGGATTATTGTCCCTTCTTTTTTCCTTCAAGGAAAACTTGTCTTTATTTCTTATATACACTTTTAAAATCTTAACTCACATGGATGCGATTCGTGTGCCCTCCTTTCTCCCACTGAAATTTCTCTTGCTCAGGTCACCAGTGACCTAATTGCTATGCCCATTGGAAAATTTTCAGTACTTATTTTACTTAATCTATGCAGCATACGACACTCTTGTCTATTCACTTCATGAGATTTTCTTCCTTTTAACTGGGTATCTTTTTATACTTAAAAATTTTTGACCTGTATCAATATATTGCCGATCTAAGAAAAATTCAGGCAGCTCCTCCTCCAAGAAGCTTACTTGGACACCCACCCTTACCCCAGGTCTGAGTTAGATGCTCCTCTCTTGTGTCTCTATCGTCCCCCCTCCCCCGCCCACGTATCTTTAGTATAGCTTTTCACAATAAATTGTAAGTGCTTTATTTTTTTCTCTTCCCTAATTGACTGAGGCTTGGAGGGCAAGGGCTATATGTCCTTAGTGAGGTTCATACTCAACAGTTAACCCGCCTCCTGATACGTTCTCACTAACGACTACATCTGAAAATTAACTTTTTGGCATGTTTTCGCTCTACAGCCTCTCCTTGTTCCCCTGGGCTCTGACAGCTGCTGCAGTAGGCAGTGACTCAGAGAAGTGGTTTTTTTGCAAAGAAATATGTGCCTGTCTTCCACCTAGTAGAGGACTCTCACCTGTTTTTTTTTTTCCTCAAGAGCTGCCCACAACCAGCAGTGACTACGCTGAGACTTGAGCTCACTTTGAAGTCTTTTTTTTTTCCATTTAGTGTTAAAAGGTGTTTCATGCTTCATGATTTATGGTAAAGTAGAGGTGGGTGGGTGTATAGGTTGAACACAGTAATGTTTCACTAGGCTTTGCTTCTGAATACTTGGTCTGGAAGTAAGTTAATCCTATTCACTCAGGGACTTCTTTTTTTTCTTTTTAAATTTCATTGAGGTACCATTTACATACCATAAAATTCTCTGATTTTCAGTGTATAAGTCAACAATTTTTAGTAAATTTACCAAGTGGTGCAACCATCACCATAGTCTAGTTTCTACCACTCTAATAAGACGAGGGACCCTTTTGAAATATGATAACAATTAGACATTTAATATTGGCAAGTAAACTTGACATACCTTGTCCAGTTCAGCAGAGTGAAATGATTTGTTCAGGGACAGGTCTGTTTTAGGTATCAAGAAACACAGAGGTTAACTAAGTTAACTTAAGACGAAGAAAAAGAAATCCCTTCTGTTTCTCACAATTCCTATAGCTGTTCAGATTGGTTTAATTCATACTCAGAAGTTTCTTTTAAAACAGATACTATCAGGATTTCTCATTTTGCTTGTATGGCTTGGAAGACTAGCGTTTGTCATTTCTTGCCTGGGTTACTGCTGTACTTTCTTTAGTAGCTCTGCACCCCTTAATAGTCCCCCCTCCTAATCCGTTGTGCTTGGAGTGATCTTTTAAATCAGATCTAATCATTTCTTTCCTGTTTGAAATCCTTCAAAAGGTCTGTACATTCTCTTCCTTTAGCTTGACATGTTCTCCCCCATGCGCGCGCGTGCGCGCGCGTGCACACACACACACACACACACACACGTCCTTCAAGGCATAAATGTCATTTTCTCTGGGAAACCAGTTCTCATTCCCCTCCCTCTTCATATGGTGAGGAATGCTTTATTGAATAATAAAGTCTTTTTTCTCAAGACTTGTTTTTGCCGCACTGTATTGAAATTACTAGGCTGTTTCCAGTGCCTAGATGGTACTCAAATGTGTTAGCGACTTAGTAAAATCCTATTTACAAGGAAAGATGGCCCAACTTGGGAGGTTTTTAGCAGTAAGTAATGCTGACATTCGGCGGGGGTGGGGGTGGGGGCGGCGTTTGCTCTGCAAACTGGGTGTGGTGCCAGCGGAGCTGCTCCTGGAGGAACTGAATCTCAGTGGTTTGGAGTAGTCAGTTCCGGCATTGGTATGTTCCCCTTCTGTATTGCACAGAGCCGGGAAACCACTGAAGTCGTGTGGTCTGCAGGACTTGTTCAGCTGGTTTCACAGACACCTAATTCAGATTCCCACCCTGATTCTTTTCTCCATATGCTCTTGGTCTGGGCTTGTTTTAAGGCTTATCACACTAGAGTTCTCTGAATAGTCATTTTTTGTCTTGCTGAGTGGTGGAATGGGTAGGGTCAAGTATATGCTCTCTTTGACAAATGATATCAATAAGACAAAGTAGATAGGTATTACGCAAGTTACTGGGTGTCAGGCTCTAGAAGTACGTTTATTTCTGGGATCTAGCTGTCCCCCACGCGTACACAAACACGTTGCTACCATTATTTAGAGCCTACTAGTGCTTCTATACGTTATCTCAGTCTTCCCAACAATCTTATGAGAGTAGGTGCTGTTCCTAATCCTGTTTTACAGACAGGAAACTGAAGCTCAAGAGAGGCTAGTTAGGTACGTCATTCTTGCTCATTCTTATTTCCTTCCCTCTTTCTCAAGGAAGAAGTGGGTATGTTCCTTCTCATAGATAACTGCCCATTGTGTTCTTCAGAACCTTCTTTTTTATTCCTTTATTTCTTGTGTCTTTAGTCCCTCTTCCTTATTCTTTTCTTGCAGGGCGCAAATATGTGCCTATTCTTCAGTTATTTAAAAAAAGAGACAGAGACATACCGCCACTTCAGACTAACCCTTTCTTTATCCCCCCAATTTCTCTTCTTCCCTTCTTAGATTTCTTGAAGAAGAACTCTACATTTTCTGTCTCTAGTTCCCTACTTCTAGTGACTTCTCTAGTTATAGTAATCTGATCCTCCTGCCTCATCACTCCACTGAGACTCCCCCCTATTGGGATCCCAGATGACCTTCTTCCTTATTTGCCATATCCTTTTCTCTTTGCCACCCATCTCTCTGCAGCATTTGAAATGGGTGACCTCTCCCAGCTTCCTGAAATTTTTTTCTTCCTTGCTTACCATCACGTGATTCTCTCATAGTTCTCTTTTTACCATAGTAACTGTTCTTTCTCTGTAATATTCGCCTCTTAAGTGTTGGTGTTTTTCCAAGGCACAGTCCTTGAACTTTAAAATTTGTCTCTACAGTCTTTCTCTAGGGAGCTCGTCCACTCCTGTGGTGCCGCTTCTATTTCTTCTCTCTTTTTTTTTTTTTTGGCTGCATTGGGTCTTCGTTGCTGTGCATGGGCTTTCTCGAGTTGCAGCAAGAGGGAGGCTACTTTTCATTGTGGTGCGCAGGCTTCTCATTGCAATGGCTTCTCTTGTTGCAGAGCACGGGCTCTAGGCATGCGGGCTTCAGTAGTTGCAGCACACGGGCTCAACAGTTGTGGCACATGGGCTCTAGAGCATGCGGGCTTCAGTAGTTGTGGCTGGTGGGCTCAGTAGTTGTGGTGGCTGGCGGGCTCAGTAGTTGTGGTGCCTGGGCTTAGTTGCTCCATGGCATGTGGGATCTTCCTGGCCCAGGAATCGAACCCATGTCCCCTGCATTGGCAGGCGGATTCTTAACCACTGCGCCACCAGGGAAGTCCTGGTGCCACTTTTCAAATCTGGGTCCCTGGTCAAACTTGGTCTCTCTCCTGAGTTTTTCAGACTTGTATTTCCAACAACCGGTAGGATGTCTCTACCTAAATGTATCATTGACCTTTCAAGCTGAACATATTTCAGGCATGAACTTATCATTCTGGCTTGCTTCTTGTGTTCCCAGCCTTGTTTAATGGCATAATCTTTTATTTAGTCATCCATGCCACAAGTCACCAAATCATCTTTTAAAAACAAAACAACCTTTTTCCTTTTATTGAAGTTCTTGCAAGTTTCCTATAGATGGTACGTGTTGCCAGATTTTCTTGTGGAACAGTGTGAGAACGTTGAGTTTCCCCACGTACTGGACAATAATAAGTTACTATCATTCTTTTTTATCTTTGCCTTTTTTATCTGCTAGCTGAAAATGGTGTTATTGTTACTTTAATTTGCATTCCTTTGATTAGTAGTGAGATTAAGATTTTTTCCCATAATTGCTGGCTACTTATATTCTTCTGTGAATTGCCTGTTTGTGTTTCTAGTGCATTTTCCTAGGAAAATATTTGTCATTTATTTCAAGCATTAAAATATATATATATGCATCTAAAGATTATGGGAGGGCTTCCCTGGTGGCGCAGTGGTTAAGAATCAGCCTGCCAATGCAGGCAACATGGATTCGAGCCCTGGTCCGGGAAGATCCCACATGCCACGGAGCACCTAAGCCCGCGAGCCACAACTACTGAGCCCAGGTGCCACAAATACTGAAGCCTGCGTGCCTAGAGCCCGTGCTCCACAACAAGAGAAGCCACCATAATGAGAAGCCCACGCTCCGCAACGAAGAGTAGCCCCCGCTCGCCACAACTAGAGAAAGCCCACGCACAGCAACGAAGACCCAATGCTGCCATAAATAAATAAATAAAGCTTTATTTTTTTTTAAAAAAAAATAAAGATTATGGGAGAGGGCACTTCCCTGGCGGTTCAGTGGTTAGGACTCCACGCTTCCAGTGCAGGAGGGGTGGGGGACAAGTTCAATGCCTGGTGGGGGAACTGAGATCCGCATGCCGTGCAGACAAAAAATTTTAAAAATTTTAAAAAATGAAGATTATGAGAGATTATTAGCCCCTTGTTATAGGTTGCAAATTTTCCCTCCAGCTTATCTTTCAAAATTTTTTTTTTTAATTTCCTTCTAGAAGTTCAACTGCTTTTGTGTAGACAGTTTATTTCCCCCTTTTCAAAATGATTTCTGCCTCACAGTCTTGTTTGGAAAGGCCTTTCTCATTTCAAGATTATACAACCATTCATTTATATTTTTTTCCTCCTTTCATTTTTTTATGTTTTAAAATCTCTAATCCACTTGATGTTTAAAGTCAGTAGCAAAATGTGAGGTCAGGAGCTAACTTTGTTTTTCTTTTCTTTTCCAATTGTCTGTTAAACCTCATCTTCCTCAGTGCCCTTCTAACCCCCACTCCCAGCCATCTAACAGATTGTCAAATGGGGTCAATTCTTCCTTTGAAATTACTCATCATTTTTCTTTCTGTTTCTGCCATTGCCCTAGTTGGAGACCTTATTATCTCTCACCTGGATTCCTGAAGTAGTTGCCTAATATTGCTCTGTTGAATCTATCTTCCGTGCTGTTGTCCTAGTTACCATACTAAGTGTCAGATCTGACCAAGCTACTCTTCTATTCAAAAACTTTTGTGGTTCCCATTGCCTGCAGATTAAAATTCTATTGTTCCAGGTACATCTCCTACTCCTCTACCACAGTGATTTGTCATTCCCTAAATATGCCATTTGTTTTCATGCCTTTTTGCCCTCTTTTTTATGCTGTTCTCCTTTATTTGAAATGTCTTTATTTCCCGTTTTCACCTTTCTAAATACAATTTATCTTAAAAGCCTAGTTCAAATATCATCTACTATTGTAGCTAGTCGTTTAAGCATCTCTGTTCCCAGAGGGTGATCTCCAGGTAGTTAGCGCATTTTATGCCACTGATAAGTGTCGCACAGAGTGAGCCGTTAGAAATGTTTCCTAAATGGATATTTAGCTGTCAGAGTAGATTTTTTTTGGAAAATTGATTTAAAATATGAATAAAACAAAGCTTTATCAAAATACACTAGATATGAAAGCTGTATCAGGACTATTTATAAGAATTATTATGCAATTATATTAAAGATAGACTTTTATATAAGCACTTTTCACACTAATTGTGTCAACTTCAATGTTTAATATTTTATAGGCCTCTCTCTTGGTCCTTGGTAGAGTAAGTGTTGTTAATGAGGTCATGCACTGTGGTTTAGGGTGCTTCAGGAGGCCCAGCTCCAGAACTTGAGCTTTTATTAGTATTAAGGAGGGTAGTAGCTTTTATTATTTTTGAATAAATTGCTGGAATGTAGCACCTCAGTTTGCACTTTAGAATCACACCATCTTGGGTTCAAGTGTGAGCTCAGCCACTTACTAGATGGGTAATCTTGGACAAGTTACTTTACTTTGAGGAGCCCATAGTTTTCTTATATCAGTAAAATAAGAATAGTAATACTACTTACCTTATGGGGTTTTTGCAAGGATCAAGTGAAATAATACATGTAAAGTATTTAACTTAGTATCTGCCAGGTGGTGTTAGAGATTTTTTTTTTGGTGTTATTTATAGAAAATGAACCATTCAGATGTTACTGTTTTCCTGTTTAATAGTTGTGTTTCAGATCAGATGTCACTTAAAAAATTTTTTTTTTTTAGTAATTTTCATTTGAGTTAGATTTGTTAAAGCAGTTCTAGGGTTAAACTTGAGGAGGAGAAAATGTTGAAAGTTTAATCCCTTTTTGTGGGAGGAAGGACTAACAACTCTATTCTCCGTTTCCTTCATATAAGAGTTTTGTTGCTGAGTTCTATCTGTGGTCGTGGCTGCGAGACCTGTTCACAGATTGGGTGTGCTGGTCTCACCACTTGGTATAATATTCTCAGAACTTTTTTTTTAAAGTGACTTCTTTGTTAAAACATTTGTACTCGTAGAAACATTCGTACTTGAAAAATTTTAAAACCCCACATTGTTGCCACAGTGATTTTCTGAAACAGATCTGATCAGATCACCTCCCGCTTAAAATCCTTCAGTGTCTCTCATGACAGAAGGAAAGGTTTCTTAGCATGATAAACAGGCCTTGCACCATCCAGCCTGCTCTTTTTTTCATCTTCACCTCCTACTTTCCCTTCTAGCAATGACAGTGCTGAACTACTGCATAACCCACCATTTTTTCTCGGCCCTCCCTGCCTTTGTACATGGTATTTCTTCTGCTTAGAGGCCTTCTCTGCCTTGGCCATTTGGTGAACTCCTCCTCGTCATTCTTTAAAACCCATTAATATTTGTGGATAATGTGAAGCTGGAAGAGAAGTTGGTATTTTGGGTAACAGAATTAGGATCCCAAAAGGTGTTGACATTTCGGGACAATGGGCTGAATCAAACATGAAGAAACATAGTAGAGATGAGTGCAAATAATGGATCTAATATGGAGCTGTAGAGATCGGGTTTAGCAGCTGCATATTTGGGGAAAAAAATACGAAGAATCTCTGTTGAGTGGAAAAGTGTTGTAAAATAATTTAATTGAGGCTTTGTCTGTGGTTTTGGAGTGTTCAGAATGAAGGAGTGATATTCCGGTTCCATTTCAGGCCAGTCAGACCACACCTGGAGCATAGTGTTCAGAGATGAATGAGAAAGATGTGAGGGGCAGGGAGTCATGTCTAACACTAGCAGTGATATCAGCTAACGCTCTGAGCGCTTACTCTATTCCAGGCACTGTTCTTAACTCTTTATGTGTGTTATCTCTTTTAATCCTCACAATCGTCCTGTGAGGTAGGTGCTGTTCTCTTTTCATGAAGAGTACTTGAAGGAAAAGGAATCATTTTACTGACAAAAGTGTCAGCATGTGACTCATCATATGAGGGGAAAGGAGGAAAAGCACAAATTTTTAAATACCCAGCCAAGCACTGTGCTAAGCACTGTATTTCACGTGTAATCTTATTTAATCCTCAACAGCAGCCTTATTTGGAAAATATTGTTATTCCCTTCTAACGAATGAAGAAACTGGGTAAGTGACTTGCTGTCTTGATAAGTAACAGGGACAGGATATAAATCCACGTCTTTAAAAGTCCCTGGCCAATACTGGTCACATTATATTTTAATTCCATATGTTGTCTTGCTTCAGAAGGCAGCTTAGGGTGTCAATGGGGAGCTAACTGCTGGCTTAATAAAAACTTTTTGGCTACTAGAATCCTGAGATGAAATGGGTTAACTTGAATGTGTGATTTCCATGTCAGCATCAGTGTTCAGGGTCAGCTTACATCATGATTTGGCCAAGATGTTTTGGAAGCATTCAGGCATTAAAGTGGGGGAGGGAGTGGAAGGTGAGAGGGGAGTGGAGGAGTTGGGGTAGACTGGAAGAGCTTTAATGAGCCTTCCAACTGTGAAGTTCTATGACTATTAAGACAGTTTTAAACATGAAAATTGGTAATATGAGAATTGTGTTGACCAGTGACTTTTCTTTTGTGCATAGATTGATTTATTTGTTAAATTTCTGCTTTACTGAGGTATAAATAGCATGTAAAACTATAGGATATTTAAAATAAGTACTTTGTGGTGATTTGATATATGTATACATTGTGAAAGGATGTAGTTAACATATCCATCACCTCACGTTTATCTTTTTTTTTTTTTTTGGTGAGGACATTTAAGTTCTACTCTCTTAACATATTTTAATTATACAATATAATGTTAGCAACTATAGTTAGATCCTCAGACCTCATTCATCTTAAAGCTGAAAGTTTGTATCCTTTTACCAACCTCTCCCTAATTTCTCCACACCCTACCTCATGGCAAGCACTAAAGTTTGACTTTTTTTTAAGATTCCACATTTAAGTGATACATACAGTACTTGGTTTTCTTTGTCTGGTTTATTTCACTTAGTATAATGCCCTCAAGGTCCATCCATGTTGTCACAAATGGCAGGATTTCTTTCTTTCTCATGGCTGAATAATATTTCTTTGTAGACATATACCACAACCTCTTTATCCATTCGTCCATTCCTGGGTACTTAGTGTTTCCATATCTTGGCTATTGTGAATAATGCTGCGGTGGACATGAGAGTGCAGATTTATATTCGATATCCTGTTTTCATTTCTTTTGACTATACAGTTATCCCTCCATATCTGCAGGTTCAGCATCTGTGGAGTCAATCAACTGTGGATTGAAAATATTTAGGGAAAAAATAATTCCAGAAAGTTCCAAAAAGCAAATCTTGAATTTGCTGCTTGGCAGCAATTATTTACATAACATTTACATTATATAGACAACCATTTATATAGCGTTTACATTGTATTAGGTATTATAATAACTTGCAGATGATTTAAAGTATACAGGAGAGTGTGCTTAGGTTGTATGCAAATACGATGACATTTTATGTACAGGATTTGAGCATCCTTGAATTTGGTACCTGTCTACGTGGGTCCTGGAACCAATCCCCTGTTGATACCCAGGGATGTCTGTATACCCAGAAGTGGGATTGCTGGATGATATGGCAGTTCTATTTTTAATTTTTTGAAGAACCTTCATATTGCCTCCATAGTGGCTACACCAATTTATATTCCCACTGTTGGCTGAAAAAAAATGTACAACCTAAAAGTTGAGAATTACGTTTTATTCGGCAGCTTTAATGAGGACTTAAAGCCCAGGAGACAGCCTCTCAGATAGCTCTGAAGGACTGTTCCAAAGAGGTAAGGGAGGAACCAGGATAAATGAGTTTTTTTAAGAAAAAAAAACAAAAAACAAAACCCAAACCAGGTAGTCAGACCATCATAAGATTACTGCTATTAAAACAAAACAAAAAACCCAGACATCTCAAGTTAATGAATTAAGTGCTTTTCTACTTACAGAAAGATGCAAGAGTCTGGGCTTATTGAAATTATTCCTTTGATATTCACCTTATGTAGAGCCAGTATTCTTTTTTTCTCTCTCTTGAATCCTCTCAGGATATACCGTTGGGGCTGGATGTAGAGGTTCATGGCTTGGTGGCAGGCAACCTGTTTTTCTCCATCCTGAATTCCCCTTAGGGTGCACCGTCATGGGCCGCTGCAGTGGCTGATGGCTTGATGGCCTCAACGTTCTTTGTTTTACTGAAGTGGCAGAGGACATTCTTTGTCTACACCACCAATAGTGCACAAGGGTTCCCTTTTCTTCACATCCTCACCAACACTTTCTCTTGTCTTTTTGATAGTAGCCATTCTAACAGGTGTGAGGTGATAGCTCATTGTGGTTTTGATTTGCATTTCCCTGATGATTTAATGATGTTGAGCATCTTTTCAGGTACCTGTTGGCCATTTGTATGTCTTCTTTGGAAAACTATTCAGTTCCTCTGCCCATTTAAAAATTGGATTGTTAGGGTTTTTTTTGCCATTGAGTTGCATGAGTTCTTCATATATTTTGGATTTAACCCCTTATCAGATATATGATTTGCAAATATTTTCTACCATTCCATAGGTTGCCTTTTCATTTTGTTGGTGGTTTCCTTTGCTGTGCAGAGGCTTTTTTTAGTTTGATATAATCGTCCTTGTTTATTTTTGCTTTTGATGCCTTTGCTTTAGGTGTCAAATCCAAAAAAATCATCTCCAAGACTGATGTCAAGGAACTTACCCCCTATGTTTTCTTAAAGGAGTTTATGGTTTCAAGTCTTGCATTTTTTTAGTTTGATATAATCGTCCTTGTTTAGTTTTGCTTTTGATGCCTTTGCTTTAGGTGTCAAATCCAAAAAACGCATCTCCAAGACTGATGTCAAGGAGCTTACCCCCTGTGTTTTCTTAAAGGAGTTTATGGTTTCAAGTCTTGCATTCAAGTCTTTAATCCGTTTTGAGTGGATTTTTGTGCCTGGTGTAAGATAAGAATCAATGCATAGATTTATTCTTAAGTGTATTTATAAAGTTAATTTAAATGCTTAAGTTTTATAAGGAAGCTTTGTGTCTGAGTTGAGAATTACTGGTGGTCTTACAGTTAAACTGAAATATTTAAAACCCTATTAAGTGGACAGAACTTGGAGAGATACCAGCCTTTTTCCTGCATGGGATATCTGAAACTTGGTCCTGTTTAGACAGCCCTGTGGAGCTCAGCTCTGTTAGGCTTTGGGGGTGATGTGGTAAGAGCAATAGTGGTTTAGTGAGAAGGATTCTAAATTAGGAATCAGGGCCCTCTTATCGCACCTTTGTCACTAGCTAGCAGGTAACCTTTGATAGGCCTTACTCTTATTTGTAAAATGAGAGAGTTGTACAAATAGGTACAGCCTTTGGGTAAGCTTTTGAGCAATAACATTTTTTGTTTTGGAGTTTCCAAAGGAATTAATTCTAAATAAGGAAGAACATTGTGTACAAAGACGTTCCTTGCAGAATTATTTAATGGTTGAAAACATTTAGAAATGATATAAATGCCCAACATAGGTGACTGATTAGCATTTGGTAGAATTTTAATGTAACTCGAAAGTCTTGAGAAACTGTATAGTAACATGAAAAATATTCATAAAATGTTGAGAAATGTTTTGTAATTTTCCTCAATGGATAGATTTTATATAGAGGGGAAAACCCCAAAGGGATTTGCCCTAGAAGTGCATTCAGTTCCTTTCTCTCACATTTTGTGATGCTATGAGTTTGTGGCAGAGGGGGAATCTCAGATGGGCTGTAGAGAAGGACAGGAGAATTTGTTGCATCTTCTCAGAATTATAGTAGAATCCAAACTGATGCTGAGATTAAGAATCTAGTAATATAGCATCCTACTTAATGCTGTTAATTTTTCAAGCAGTTTGGTCCTAATTTAACTAACTTTATTCTTATAAACAAACCAGGTGATTCTCTGCTGTGGAGCAGAGCTTAGAATGGAGGGTGAGCCACACAGGGAATTGGAGGGCAGTTTTGGGCTTGCGGCGGTTGTTTAGAGACACTTCTGTGCTTTGCCTGTTTCCTCTAGCTCTCCCTCTCTGCTTATTCCTTTCCACCAGATCACAGGTGGCTTTTCTTCAGGCCTGACACTTGTGTGATATTTAGGGTATTCTACTCCGCTATAGAAAGCTTGTGAGTCTTGTCATCAGTCAGGACTGTTTTATAGCAGTTAGACAAGAGAAGGCGAAGGTAAAGGATTGTGGGAGATGTGGCTGTGGTCCCTCCTTTTACTCTGATTTTAATCCAGTGATCTCAGAGGAGAGGAGAACCTAAACAGCCCTGGTAGCTGGCTCTGATTCAAGCCAAAAGCACTACTGTGTTGTTTATCCACAGTCTTCCCCATTTTGAGAGGAAAATAAGTAACTTTTTCTTCATACTATTATGTGGTAAAGGGATATTTTGGGCTTAAGATTTATTCTAGGTTTGTCCCTGTTAATGAGAACATAAGTTAGACTGTCCCCTGAGAGCAGGGATTGCCAGGAGCTGTTTGCTGTATCCTTTTTAGCAGTAAAATATTGGATGGACAATTACATGAGATGTGTCCTTAGACTACAGCTATTTTCCTATCTGACCTATGTTCTTTTCCACATTGTCCTATGGTCGTAGGCTCTTGGAGAAGCATAGTTTGGATTTTGTAGCTGCTACAAATTGATATCTAATTTAGTTACTATGGTAACTCTTCTGGAAAATTAATTCGTTTCTTCTTTTTCCCCTTATGACATTTCAGTTCAACTACCTAAAAGAAAAGCCAGAAGAGAAAACTTAATATCATTGGGTGTAGGAAATAACCAGAAAATTCTCTGGCCCATTCATCTATCCAGCTAGTATTTATTTAAGTATCTACTATGTGTCAGACAGTATGCTAGCTGCTTTAGAAGTAGAATAGACTTGAAAGTGAGGTTGAGTTAACTATTCTATAGAACTTGAGAAAAACAGGAACATTGTTGCTTTTCCTTTTTTTTTTTTTGTGGGAATCTTAGCTCCTGACCACAGATTGAACCCGGGCTCCAGCAGTGAAAGCACTGAGTCCTAACCACTGGACCTCCAGGGAGTTCCCTCATTATTTTTTAAAGATTCTGAGTGGTAATCTCAGTTTGAAAAGATAGAATTAATATAAGAAATTTTATTCTGAATTATAAGACTAATAATTTTAAAAGTATGTAAATTCAAGCTCTATTGTACATCTTTTCAGGCAATTTTATTAATGTAAAGAATTATATAGAAACACACATAAATGGGATTATAAATACATTTATATATTATTTGGTCTATTTTTCTATTGGTATGTTAGAGTTTTCTTATAAATTTTCATGGGTGTGTGTGTGTGTATAAAATATGGCATATTTAAATGTGGCTCAGTTTTATTTGTCTTTTAATTTAAATTTTAGGTATCAATTAACATTATAAATGTTTCATTCTTGTATTGTCCCATTTGGCAGTAAATCTAGCTTTTACTTCAGTCTCCTGTATCTCTGGATTTTTTCTTTCCCCATTTGGCTTTTCAAAGATTTATTACTAGGGAAACAGACCAGGCATCATCTAGTGGTCCCCCTCAACCCCTGTAAAGAATAGTAAAGAATTTGGGGATACAGTAGCCTTGTAAAATTTGAGTAGCATACTTATAAATTAGGGGTTTTCAAACCGGGGTCAATGAAATCTCTGAAATTATATATTAAATTTAAGTATATATACATTTTGGGGGGGAAGGATCTGTAGCTTTCCTTAGATAGTCAAACGATTCTGTGATTCAAAAAAAAGTTTAAAACCATTGCCCTAAATGACTTTTTTAGTTAACTACATTTCTGTTGGTAGAAAATACATGCAAATAAACTTGGCTTTGTTTTATCTTGGGATTCCCTGAAATCTTGTGAGAGGTGTCCGAGGGGGACAATATAGTTTTCCGTTACAACTTCCTTTCCCCTCTAAAAAAACACATAAGAATTCACTTTTACTGCTTCCATTGGAGTTTCCTTAAGTATTTTAGGTGAGATGATTGACTATTTTGGAATCCCCAAAACAACTTTAAAATCTGAACCTAGAAATTCACTATGGATGCTGAATTCTCAAACCAGAAAAGAACCTAAGCTGCAAATGTAAGTTTCTGAACAGTTGAGAGATGGTGGCTTCAGTTACAAAAGGTTTTTCTTAGGAGTTCTTAAGGCGCAACTGAAGGAGTAAGGGAGACAGTCTGGGCTGAGGCTCGTGGGGCATTTAGGACCTGGGGAGCCAGCTGGCTCTCTTGCTGCAGGAGAGGAAAGTAGGGTGGAGAAGAGGGTGGCGTTTATACTTGGAAATTTTCCTAAGTTCCCTGCCTCTGAGATCTGACTGGGCCAGAACAAGGATGTGTGTGAAATTGAGTCTTCAAACACTATTGCTTATGTTCAACTTAAACTTTTCCAAGGAGAATGGAAATTAAGCTTGAAATCTCTGAAGAGGGGAGGGGTTCATACCTTCCCTCTCTTTTGTCATGTCCTCCCTCCTTCTGTGCAGGTGGATGGAAGCATGCCTGGGGGAAGACCTGCCTCCCACCACAGAACTGGAAGAGGGACTTCGGAATGGGGTCTATCTTGCCAAACTAGGAAACTTCTTCTCCCCTAAAGTGGTGTCACTGAAGAAGATCTATGATCGAGAGCAGACCAGATACAAGGTGAGTCCATCCTTGCTTGGTGCTTAAATTTCTGTAAACTTGAGAGAGAAGTTTAGCATACTTTATCCTGTGAAAGAGTTACTGAGAAATATGTGTAAGTGTGTTTGTTCCAACAAAATAAAATACCTGGCAGAGTGGAGAAAATTTAGTGCAAAGTCAAGATACAGTAGTAAAAGAACTTCAGCTGTCCGTATTTCTGGCGCAATTCTAATGAGTAATTTGTATCTAGAAATTTTCATGGTCCTTGATGAATTTTTTATTTCTTAGAAGGTAGAGGAAGTAACTAGGGGAATTACTACTTTAAGTCTAATTTTAACCAAGCTCTGAGATTTGTTGGCAAATTGAAAGCAATAGCAACTTCGGGGGAAGAAAATCACCCCATGATATTAAAGTTTAAGGTAAAACGGGACAGTGATCCGATTTCAGAAAATTGAGATACGTGATTGATTCTTGTGGCCCAGGGCCCTCAAAAAGAAGACTGCTTTAATTAAGTTGGGATGTTGACAAGGACCGAATTCCCATTGCTCACAGAGTTTCTGTGGGGAGCTTTCCTAAGAGCTCTTATCTGAAAAAAGGATGAGTATAGAAGATAGTGGAAGATTGCAAAACCAAGAGCAAATGTAAGAGGGGTCAACTGTAAGAATTGGGCAAGAGCTCAGAATGAGTTAAGGATGAAGACAGAATCAAAAGAGTTGGTTTTTTTGTTTGGCTTTTTAATATTTAAATTAAAAGGAAAACAAGGAAAGTATAGGTCTTAAGCCAAAATTAACATCCCAAATAGAAACTTTTCTTCATCAAAAAGCAAAGACTTATATGCTGAATTTTAAATAAGTGGTTATTCTGAAGACACCTCCTGAGCTGTTCTGTTGACTCTAAAAAATGTGTGCAGAACAGGCAGACAGAGCAGTCTCCAGCAACAGTAAAGACAATAGCCTACACCTCTAACCGTCTTGAGGGTAAACCTTCCTAAAAAACAACAGGTGTAGAGGTTAAGAGGGGGATGTTTATATGTGTAGTATGAAAATACCTCATTTGGGGAGTATCTTCTACTTGCCAGACACCACACTGAGTGCTTTATGTACATTTTCTTAGTTAATCTTTCCAACAAACATAAAGTAGGTGTTAAAGATGGGGAAACTCAGAATCAGTAGGGTGAAGTGACTTGCCCAGTGTCACCAATAGATAGCCAAGTCAGGAATTGAATCCAACACAATTGAATTCCAAAGACCATGTTCTGCTGAGCACACTGTACACAGGAAGATTCTCCAGATGGTTCTTAACTGAGGAGAGCTGAGATGTGGATTTGGCTTTTGGAGATTAGAATGTGTAATGATACAGACAGACCTTAAGTTTAAGGGGACCATGTAAAGTCTTACAGGGAAACTTTTATTGATACAGAGTATTTATTTAGTATTTGCTTCAATATTGCCAAACAGTGCCTAATGGTCTTTTATTTGTTCTAGGCAACTGGCCTCCATTTTAGACACACTGATAATGTGATTCAGTGGTTGAATGCCATGGGTGAGATTGGATTGCCTAAGGTAATTTATGTGATATTCATTGTTCTGGCTTAGTTCTGGCTGTTTGGCATAACAGTTCTCATTCTACCTGTAAAATTATTCTCAATTGATTCTTTGGTAATCTATCTATCTATCTATCTATCTGTCTATCTATATTTTAATACTAAAGGATCTCTTCAGTTTGTTTTAGGAAATAGCTTTGTTCTTTTTCTTTTATATTTCTCATCCCTGCTTCACCTCACCCTAGAGAAATTCCCTATGATGTCAGTTACTTTTACTACACCAAATTATAAACATTATAATTCAGGGCTTCCCTGGCGGCGCAGTGGTTGAGAGTCTGCCTGCCGATGCAGGGGATACGGGTTCGTGCCCTGGTCTGGGAAGATCCCACATGCTGCGGAGCGGCTGGGCCCGCGAGCCATGGCTGCTGAGCCTGCGCGTCCGGAGCCTGTGCTCTGCAACGGGAGAGGCCACAGCAGTGAGAGGCCTGCATACTGCAAAAATAAAAATAAAAAATAAAAAATAAAAATAAAAAAAATTCACATACCATGAGGGAATTCCCTGGTGGTCCAGTGGTTAGGGCTCGGCACTTTCACTGCCAGGGCCTGGGTTCAATCCCTGGTTGGGGAACTAAGATCCTGCAAGCTGAGCAATGTGACTCCCCCCCACAAAACAAACAAATTCATATACCATGAAATTCACCATTTTAAAGAGTACAGTTCAGTGGATTTTATTCACAAAGTTGCTACATTCAAGTTTGACTTTAGGAAACATAAGGAAATATTTTAGAAATGTCATCTTCCAGCTTCAGAATAACCAAATTTGTAGGTAATATGAAGGGTTTATTTTACATTTCAAATTGTAGAGGCAGTATAATGAGATTTACTTCTTTTATCTGGTTTTGGAGGTGGCTGTAGGTTTTTTGTTTTTGTTTTTTTGACAGCTTTATTGAGGTGTAATTGATTACAGAAAAAACATACATATTTAATGTATACAATTTAATGAGTTTGGAATGATAGCTGTAGTTTTGATACGGGAGTGTGCATCCTTGAGTGTTTTGCTCAAGAGTTTATTTAGTGCTTCTCTTAATGAAATTGCCATCTCAAGTGTTGGGCTGCACCTTGCAGGCCTGCAAGCCTTGTAGTTGCCTTGAGAATGAGGGAGGAGTCCGAGACAGCAACAGAGACATCACTGGTTTATTAGATAGGGGATCTCAGCTGTCCGAGTCAGGGTTCTGGAGTGACACCCTACCGTGGACGGCAGACAGCAGGCAGAACACGGCAGCAGTCTTTGCTACTGGGGGTGGGGATGAGGGGGAGGAGGAGTTTACCAGTTATGGGGGAATTGACGTCAGTTTGGCTCATCAGTTAGTTACCAGGGAAAGCAGCAGAGGGGCATGTCCCTCATAGCCCCTTGGGCAGAGTTTTTCCCCTTTGATAAGCTATCATAGTGGAGCCATTCTGATCTAAAGATCACTAACATTTACTGATTAGGCTGTATAATTAAGAGGGAATGTCAGCCATATGAGTAGGGTATAGGTGAAGCAGGGACTGGTTGAGCAGGAGATGTACAGAGAGCAAGAGAATAGCCATCTTGGGTGGCCTGATCATACATCTAGCTACCTAGTCCTACCTTGAATCCGTAGAGGCCCTGATACAGTGTCACTGTTAGAGGCATGGACAGCTTTTTTTCCCCCCTATCCTCTGACCTAAGAATTCTACTTCTAGGAATTTATCCCCACTCCCACCCCACCGGCTCAAAAAAAGAAAGAAAAAATTAGACAAGCACAAAAAATGTATATGTAAGGATTTTTCAGCATTGCATATGATAGAAAAAATTGATAGCAAACCACATATTCCTTCACTCAGGGTATTAATTGTGTTACAGCCAGTCAAATACTAGTGCTGCCGTTGAAAAGGATGATGTCAATCTATATATATATAACCGTGATGTGTTAAGTGAAAAAAAAATCAGGCTACGATTATAAGAGCTTGTGTTCTGGCTAAAATGAGATCACTATTTTTGTCTAAAAATAAAGTGAGTATTCTTGGGAAAAATCTGCAAGGAGAAATAGTTTTCATTTCTGTGTGATGGGGTTAAAGGGTGGTTTTTATTTTCTTTATACGTTTCTGTGGAGTCTAAATTTCTGTAACCAAAGAAAGATTAAAAAGAAATGAGATGTGGAGTATCAGAAAGTGGCTGAAACCACTTGGAATGAACACTTGGCATTTAGCAGAGTGCTCAGCTCACTGTTGCATACATACCTGTTGAACTGAGTAAATTCAGAGCTAAGTCTTTGCAGACTAGCTTGTGTCCTCTTTTTTTCAGAGCAAAGTGCTGAAGTTCTCTTCCTTGCACTGGTATGTTTGAGAATTAAGCCCCACAAATGTCAGGAAATGCAATACGTCAAGTTCTTACAGCTACTTGGCCTTTCTATGCACCTGTAACTTCCTGTTCCTGTTTTTTATATAGTATGCCCAATGGGCAATAACAATTTAACCTCTTTTGAATGGTACTAAGAGCTTTGTTAATATTTGCTATTGCTAATAGTACTGTTACTACAAAATGCCTTTTTAATAATTTAATCTTATTACCTTTTTTGTTTACTAACAGTGGTGCATTGTCCTGGACCACAATCTCAACAAACTGTTGAGGCTATCAGGAACAATAGGATTATTATGGCTATTACCCTTGAAATGTCTGCTCTATATGATTTAAGTCCAGAAGACTTCTGAGTAATGTAGACTAAAGATACTTAGCCTAAAAATGTGTTTTTGCTCATAATGTAACATGTGATCGATAATTGACAATAATAGTATTTATTGGGATATCTTCCCTAATCTCTTTATATGGTACATACAAATTATAGAGACTTAATAGGATAATTTTTTGGTTTTTATCCATTTGACTCTTTATTATAATTGGTGCTGTTGGCCAACTCCTACATGAAACATTTTGTTGTTTTGATTTTTAAAATTGTTTTTAATCTGCCTAATAGTCCTCTGTTTTCTTCAATTATTCTGCCTTCTACATCCTAGTGGCAGGCATTCCTTAAGATGCAATTCTTATTTTAGCTACATTCTCTCATTCTCATGGTTTCAGTTGTTTTGAAGACTCTTTGCTATAAGGTAAACACAGTTTCTTCAATTGGCTGCTGGACATTTCCCCTTGGATAGCTTTCTATCTCCTACAGTTTCTCATATGTAAAACTAAACCTACCTTTTCCCCCAAGTGAACCTCCTCTCCTCCGCATAAATGGTACCATGTCATTATGTTCCCAGTCATCCGGTCTCAAAACCTTGGATTTACCTTGGACTCCTAAATGCAGTCATTCCCCAAGCCTTCCTCAGTTATTTGCAATGTCTCTTTTATCTGTTGAAACAACCTCCCAGCCTGCTTTCTCAGCTTCAATCTCTTCACTATTCGGTGTATCCTGTGTCTTGTCTCCAGTCAGATCTTCCTGAGGTTGTTTTTAGCCTTGGCTCCAAAGCTAGGACTTCTCTAAAGCCTGAATATCAAGTTCAAACTTGTCTGACTTTCAAGGTCCTCATAATCTGCCTCTATCCTCCCTCCCAACCTTATTTTTTTTCTATTGCTTTCTAAAATGTATTCTGTACTGTTTTTGGGAGGGTGACTGACTTTGACCATGATTTTCACAGTTCAGGAGAAGACATTTCAATCTTAGGAAATGAGCATGGAAAGTTTGAAAAATTATCAAAAAAGACCCCCATTTCTCTTGGGGGTGCACAGTTCTTCCTCATCAGGAGCAATAGGT
This sequence comes from Delphinus delphis, assembly GCF_949987515.2. Lineage (NCBI taxonomy): Eukaryota > Metazoa > Chordata > Mammalia > Artiodactyla > Delphinidae > Delphinus > Delphinus delphis. The sequence continues at coordinate 105,630,133 of NC_082684.1, forward strand.
ATTGTGGGGGAAAACAAGCATAAAAACAAGTAATTAAACACAATGTGTTAAGTTCTATAATAGAGTTAGACACAAAGTGCTATAGTACTCTTCTCACTGCCTTTTATTGCTCATCCAGATTCCTCTAATCGCTTCATAATCCAGTCTCACTTCTCTAATCCACTGTTACCCCTTTATTCCTCTAAATTACAGATTGAGTTGTATAGTACCACATTACCATGAGAAAAGGTCTTGAAATTCAAGGCAATTCTCCATCTAAACTTACCCTGTTCCTATCCTACCTCATTCGTTAATTCATCAAACATAGAGAGCTCCCTCCATGACCTTGACTCTGGGCTTAGCGTTGAAGATACAGCAGTGAACAATATAGACCTAGTCCTTGCCTTCATGTGGCTTATAGTCTATTGGAGGAGTCAGACAGATAATTTCAGTGCACATAGTTGATTAATTGTGGTACATGCTACCAAGGAAAACTCCCCATCTCTCTCATTCCCATATACATCCTCTATTCTACCTACTTTATCTGTGTATCTTTCTACTTCCCCCAAGCATTATAACACATTTTAATATTTTGTAGTTTTTTTCAATGTCTAAATGTAGTGATTTTACACATACTGAAGCACTTAGTAAATGTTCATTGTTGAGCTATTATTACTCAATCTAGGCCTGCTAGATAGCAACTAGGAAGATTGCAATCCTTCAGAGCCTCATACACTTGCCACTGATTTAAGCTGGACTGGAACTTGAGTTTTGTTTACCCATGTCTGTGTCTGCAGTAAGTAACTCACTCTCACATACTTAGTAAAATTCAGTGGGTTGACCCAAATAAGTCTTTTCCAAGTAGTGCTTTTCACTGTGTATTGTATCATTTTGTTCCTTACATTACTTATAATGAAATGTCTGTTCACCCTAATGAGGTTATTTGCCAAATGCTGACAATGTTTTCTAATCGTCCAAAGTTTTACTTGTATTATTCATGATTGTTGAATGATTAAATGAACTCTAGTGGATGGATGCCTTACTCTACTTCTTTTATTTCTCTTTAGATTTTTTATCCGGAAACTACAGACATCTATGATCGAAAGAACATGCCAAGATGTATCTACTGTATCCATGCACTTAGGTAATCAGATTTTCTTGGTAGAATAAGCAGTATATAGATACAGAGAATAGATTGGTAGTTGCCAGAGGCGGGGATTTGGGAGTAGGCGAAATGGGTGAAGGTGGTCAAAAGGTACAAACTTTCAGTTATGAAATAAATAAGTCCTGAGGATGTAATGTACAGCATGGTGACTACAGTTAATGATACTGTATTATGTATTTGAAAGTGGCTAAGAGAGTAGATCTTAAAAGTTCTCATCACAAGAAAAATAATTTGTAACTATGTGTGGTGATGGAAGTTAACTGGACTTACTATGGTGATCATATCATTATGCTGTACACCTGAAACTAATATAATATGTCAGTCATATCTCAATTTAAAAAAAAAGCAGTTTAGGAGTCACATCTGAATTGAGTGTGTAGCTTGTTGTCCAGGGTATGATGAAAAAGTTTTTGCATTTGCTTCAGAATTTTCAAATAGAATAGAGCACTATTATCTTAACAAAATGGTGAGAAACAGCTGTGTTCTTCTAGGGAGAAAGGATTTATTTATTCCTATAATAACAAAAAATCTTCCTCTAAAAACATAATATAATCTTTCATTATTGATCTAGTGTTTCAGTGAACTATGCATTTCTCTTGAGATGTAGTCCCTTTCTTTTAAATTAAAGTCTCTTAAAAATTATAAAAACTACATACATTTGAAAACTTTTATTGTTTCTCATTTTGTTTCAAGCTGATAAACTGATTTACTAAATACACTGTGTCTTGATACTCTTTGGTAGTACAGTTAAATTTTGGCAACATCTTCAAATAATACCAGCAAATATCAAATGGTTGATTGATAATTTATTAAGTTATCTAGGACCTTGACAAGTCATTTGTTCATTAAGTAATTTTTATGTCAATGCAAAAATAATAAATAGGAACTGAAACAAGGTATAGTTTTATCACAGCTTCATAGTAAATTTGGAAGATGACTTAATTTCAGGTCCTCAGCTCTTAGAATGAACGAAGTACTAAATTGGAGGGAAGAGGTGATATGTCTGGATGGAGGATGGGATGGGAGAGGTGTAGGTGCTAGTAGTATAGTACTTCAGAGTGGTGCAAATTTACTTGATGGCCGTAGGCCTAAAGCAGAAGATGATAGAAGTAAGTATGAGAAGGGACATGAGGATGAGATTTTTTTCTTGGGCTGCTCTTCTTATATAGCATCCTGTATGTGTACTTAATAAATGTTAATTATATGTATGCATGTATAATATATACATTGACCCACAAGAAACCTGTTGTCTCCAGTTTCTGGATCAAATGTTTGCCAGATCCTTGGTATCACTGGAATCAGTGTGAAACCCATAAAGGAGAGAATATAACTGAGGGCTAATAGATCTCTTGTGTGGACTAATGAATGCATTAACCTCCTTAGAGGGTTCCCTCACTAGGCTCTCTCCCTTCTGATCCATCTGCCATGCTGCTGTCAGAGCTCTTTCCAAAACAGCCCTAATGGTATCAGACGCTTCATAAAATATTTTGAGGCTTCCTTTCTAGCCTCACCTCCAGCCATTCTCTCCTGTGTACCTATGTTCTAGTATTTTCAACAAACAGGCTATGTACTCTTGCCTTTGGTTTTGCTGTTTCCTGTGCCTGAAATGCCTTTCTTAAAAATTTATTTATTTATTTATTTTTGGCTGCATTGGGTTTTCGTTGCTGTGCGCAGGCTTTCTCTAGTTGCGGCGAGCGGGGGCTACTCTTCATTGCGGTGCGCAGGCTTCTCATTGCGGAGCACGGGCTCTAGGTGCGTGGGCTTTAGTAGTTGTGGCTCATGGGCTCTAGAGCGCAGGCTCGGTAGTTGTGGCTCATGGGCTCAGCTGCTCCGCGGCATGTGGGATCTTCCCGGACCAGGACTCGAACCCGTGTCCCCTGCATTGGCAGGCGGATTCTTAACCACTGTGCCACCAGGGAAGCCCTGAAATGCCTTTTCTCCTTGGTTTAACGTATGCTTTTCTCCAGGTGCCACCTCAGAATGCTACCATTAATATGTTCTCTTACTTTTTCCCTCTCTGGCAGAATTAGCTACTTACCATCTTTGTGCTCCTTTAGCATTTTATAACATACCTCTTACTTCAAGCATAGTGCTTGTTACATTGTACTCTGGTTACTGTTTGTTCTTATAACTTGCTTTCTTGTGGATTCCTTAGGGACAAGAAGTATTTCCTTTGTTCTTTATCCATGTGTCTTTAGTATCAACACTTAGATGCCTAGCCTATAATCACAATAAATGTGTGTCAAAATTATACATTATAACAAATCTCCCTCTCCCTCCCCCAGCTCAAGGGGGTACTTTCTGTCCTATAAATGAAAAAGGAAATGGTACTTTGTCGAAGGGCTCTTCATGTTTGTCTCTGCTTATCCAATCAAGTTTTAGCTCAGTTCCCACATTCTTGGTGAAGTTTCTCAAATGACCTCAGCTCATTCCTTTTTCTAAACCTCTGGGGGGTTTTTTTGTTTTGTTTTTTTTTTGGTTTAGTTTTGTGTGTGTGTTTTTCGTTTTGTTGTTTGTTTGTTATATATTGCTTCTTTCATATCTTTTCTCCCTATTACATTTATTAGCATCTTAGGGACAGAAGTCATGCCTTACTTTTTTTCCCCCTCCAAGGTACATAGCATAACATTGGACAAACAATGGTAACATGAGAATTTTTAAAAAATTGTTTAGGAATAGGTGATATATTGGAGAATTTTCAGAATGTAGCAATTTCAGATGCATATGTCTGAGCCAAAATCAGCTAAATTCTGAGTATTGTGATTGGCTTAGTGTTCTGTGAAGTCTATGTTGATAACCTTGTGAAGGCTGTACCTACAATGGATATCTGAACTTGGCAGGCACAGCAACTAAGCTGGCAGAATTCCTCTCTGCTAGTTCTGTAGCCACTACTCTCTGCAGTGTAACCTGAGTCCCAGGCCCTCAAATTCTCTGAAGACAGATTGAAGAATTAACTGCCTTTCTAATGATGGAGTCAAAATGAGAAAGGGAGGAAGCCTGCTACTGTTTTCCATTTCTGTTCAATATGCAGTTCGTGCTTAGAAAGTATATACACAGCAGTGTGTTCTGGTTGGTGATTTATGATTTCTTTCCTCCCTTACAGTGTTTTTCCTGAAGGGTATGTAGGAAGTGTTTGTAAGTGCTTGAGCCTCTTCTTTACCTTTACACAGCAGTGTTCAAGGCAGGTTCCTCACTTCACTTACCTGTATTGGGTGAGGCACTGTTTCCCTTTTGGATCAACAGTGATAGAGAAGCTTTATCTTCTTGTTTTCTCCCTTCCTGCCATCTTTTTTTTTTCTCCCTCAGTCTTGACTGGCATTATTCCAGAGATAGTTACTGTACTTTAGTGAGACTAAATTACTCTTGTAGATTACATTCCACTCTCAGATAAGACCCTAATTCTCCATTATTTCAAATATATTTGTATACTTCCTTTCCATTTCCTCTGATGCTTTATCTTTCTAAGAACTGATTTTGGGATTAAATTGGCCCATAATCCTTTATCCTAAATTCAAAAAAACATGCTGAAAGATCTGAAAAATGAGTTTTGGTTTAGTTCAAACTCCTTTGTTGGCAAGATCTGATCAGTATTAATTGAGATTACTTAGAATGTTTATCTACTTAATATGATTATTCATATGTCTCTTTGCAGAAAAGTAATGTATTTGATTAGGGGTGCTTCCCCAAGGCTTGTTGGGGGTGTTTTATAATGCTGTTTACACTGTAAAACTTTCTTTCATAGGTTACTCTACAATCAGTAACAGTAATTGGAATCCAGATAGGCTAACACAACCTCCTTTTCCTCATTGCTATAAAGTATATCTTAGATAGGAAAAGAAAAAGAAATCTGAGCTCAATTACAGGCTGACTATTATAGGTACCTAACAGCTTATTTGTAAGCAGACATAGGAGACTAGGAACAAAGATTGAAAGTGGTGTTTATTGTTAGGAGTTTTAAGTTTTAGCTGTGAGGTTAAATACTTTGGATGCTGGATAAGAGGATCCAAGTGGCCATTATGATTCCATTTAAAACTCCAGCATATCCTTAAAATATTCCTAATAATTAAAATGAGATAAAAGAAAGATGATGCCCATCTGTTTTCTGCTTACCACTCCTCTACTTTTTATAGCAGCTAGTGATATCATTGTAACACCTTTAATTTACTGTTGAAAGATATTAAAAGCTAACTCACTGTTCTTGGGGCTGTGAAAGTGACATGCCCAAGCTTTTGTTAAAAGTGTGGCAGCCACTTTCTTGTTTTAAAGTAGGAATAAAAGAGGAAGAAATTTCTGGAGAAAAATATTTCTACTAATTTAGAATGCAGATGGAACATTGTGTGGGGAAAGTATATAAGGTAAAATGTGTATAGAAAGTTGTTAGCTGTTTGGCTTTGGAAACTTTATTGAATAGATGTAAAATCTTTGCAGAGAGGAACTTCATGTATTTCCATCTTGAGCATTTTATTCTAAAGAAAAGCCCTTAATCATATACGTATGATTTATATTTGCACTTATCTGAGAAAGTGATTAGTTATTGTGGATGTATATATTCTAATGTATTTTTAGAACACTTGATTTTTTTTTTTTTAGATTATGCATTGGGGTTTATTATATGCAGTTTGGGTTCTGATCAGTTCTGTGAATGCAATATGCGTGATACATATTTGTATTTGGATAATATTGAGGTTTATAGGCTATCTGCAAAAACTGTAGACTGCTCTATTGAGTTTCTGTGATTTATTTCTTAGACATTTTTTTATTTCCTCCCTTATTGATAGGCTGTCAGTGTCTTGCTCACGTTAATCCCTGTGGAGTGCCCTTCTGATTTCTTCTTCTTTTTTTAAAAAATAAATAAATAAATAATTTATTTATTTATGGCTGCGTTGGGTCTTCGTTGCTGCGCTCGGGCTTTCTCTAATTGCATCGAGCCAGGGCTACTCTTCATTGCAGTGCGCAGGCTTCTCATTGCGGTGGCTTCTCTTGTTACGGAGCACGGGCTCTAGGCGTGTGGGTTTCAGTAGTTGTGGCACGTGGGCTCAGTAGTTGTGCCTCGCGGGCTCTAGAGCGCAGGCTCAGTAGTTGTGGCGCAAAGGCTTAGTTGCTTCATGGCATGTGGGATCTTCCCGGACCAGGGATCAAACCCGTGTCTCCTGCATTGGCAGGCAGATTCTTAACCACCGCGCCACCAGGGAAGTCACCCTTCTGATCTCTTCTAATTTATTGATTCTGACCTGCTAGAGCCTTAGAATCCAGTTAATCTAACTCATGTTACAGACTTCCATCCATCTGTGAAATATTGATTAATATTTATTAATATATGCCAGGCTCTGGGTAGGCATTGGTAAATAAGACTTTCATTGTCCCTGCCTTCATGGAGCTTAGAGTGTAGGATATTTTTATTTAAAGAGTAAAGATTTATAATATATACTTTATTTAAAACTCTTAAAGTACCTGAATTAAACTTTTCCATCAGTAATATGAATTCAGCTTAAGTAAGATTTGCTGTCTGAATCATTTTTATGAGACTTTTCTAAAATGTCCTGTTACTTAAAACTTACTGATCACAGGAAGGTAAACAGTGAAGAGACTTCACTTATATTTATTATGTTAACATTTATATTAACATCTAATCACACATTGGATTTGTGCTGGAGCTGGGACTTAAACTTGCATCTGCTGATTCCCAGTCCAGTGCTTTTTGCATTACATTATGTGACTTTTTAAGGACCTCCTTGTTATGTAAAACTAAAAAAAGGCTCTGAGGTAAAGTATTGTAACTGCAAAGTGGAATATGGTAGAGTACTGGGAGTCTCTGTGTTCAGAGTGTTTCTGTCCTTTATGCTGATTTTCCCCTTTGAACTTAGAGCAACAGGGAGGTTCAGCTGCGAGGCCTGACTCTTTTGCATATTATATCTTCTAGTTTGTACCTGTTCAAACTAGGCCTGGCTCCTCAGATTCAAGACCTATATGGAAAGGTTGACTTCACAGGTAAGAAGTTACAAACTTGGCAGGAAGTGCTTGATTTATGTGGAAATAACCTGGAGAGTCAACAGTGCAAATCTTAAAGACGTACGGCTTTAAAAACACTGTGCCAACAGAGATTAAAAAAAAGCATGAGTAACCTGCTTCTCCTGCTTCTCCTCTTCTTCCACTAAACTTGGAATTTCAAGCTCTGTTCTCTCAGTTATGACATGGGTATGATTGATAATTCTCAGTTTTCTTATATGTAAGTTAGAAAGAATATTAACATATAGTATGTAAAAAATAATATAATACTAACATGTAACATTAAAGGTTCATGTACAGTGAAAAATCTTTATAACAGTCTTGCCCCTTCCCTTCCAGTGAGCACCAGTTGTAGGCAAGGGAAGGGGAGCGAGATGATACAAAGATGACAATTTACTAATTTTAAAACTTTAGCTTATTTGGGTGGGTGTTTGCTATAGTCAGATGCTTGAAGAGATGGGGGCTTGGGGAGCAAAAGAACAATGGTAATACTGGTTAGGGGTAAGATAGAGTCAAATCTTTTGTAGGCCGGGGAGTTTTAAAAATTGTAAATAAAACTTTTATCTGTGATATTTTTCCTTCCAGAGAAGTTGTTCCCCAGACTTGGGGCAAGGGCCAAACCTTACATGTTGTTTTCTTTATCATTTGGCTTTCTGCCTTAGAAACGAAATTGTGTAATAGTAGCTAGTGATTTGGATTGTAAAGACAGATAACTGGCTTGTGATTCACTTCTTGTTCGAGCTGCCTTTAAAGCTGCTCCATTCGTAAGTTCATTATAGGGAATGCCATAAGTAGCAGTTTGGGAGAACTATTTTCAATAGAGCCAGTCTCATGTTATAGTTATTTCTGATGCTCTTGATAATACTGTGTCTATTGAGTGCATGTTATGTACCGGGTATCATGTTAAGTGCTTTCCATATATTATCTTATTTAAATCCTTCTAACAACCCTAAGAGGTAGATGTCATTTTATCCAATACATTTTGTAGTTGAGGAATCTGTTTCCTTCTCTGTTATGGAAAGGTGTTTAACTTGCTTGTTTGGGTCTTAATTTTTCCCTGTAGAAGAAGAAATCAACAACATGAAGATTGAACTGGAGAAGTATGGGATCCAGATGCCTGCCTTTAGCAAGATCGGGGGCATTCTGGCTAATGAACTGTCAGTGGATGAAGCCGCATGTAAGAAGAGAGAAATTTTGTGGGTTCAAATGGGATTGTTGCTACTACTTTTAATGATTAATACTATAATGATGGTCTTAGACATTAGGAATTTTGCTAGCAAGTTTAGGTCAGTAGATATAGATTTAAACACTACTATACAGTTATCTATGCTATTGTTATTTGGAAATAAGTGAGTGATTTTGATTAAAATAAAAGCACTAGAAAGTGAATTCTACATTTCAGTGCCTTTTGGAGTTTCTTATTTTCTGATGGTGTTTACGTGATGATTAAGGTGAACATTTCCATAACAAATGCTCAGAGGCTCCTTTCAGAGTCTCTTATGAATATTTCCCTGTTAAGATTTCAGATTCAGCATTTCAGACATGGATCACAGGCCGAGCTGTGGGTTTGTGCATCAGAGGAAAAAGACTGGGCTTGAAGATCTGGGGGTCCTCTAACCCCTCCCTCTATGAAAAGGAGCCTCTTTCTGTGATAGGGGGTTGCAGTGTTTGAATGTGTAATGTATATCCTTTACTTTGTATAACCTTAGTGTTCTATGTTTTGAATTTTTTTTTTTTTTAGTACATGCTGCCGTTATTGCCATTAATGAAGCTATTGACCATAGAATTTCAGCTGACACGTTTGCAGCTTTGAAAAATCCCAATGCCATGCTTGTGAACCTTGAAGAGCCCCTGGCTTCCACTTACCAGGATGTACTTTACCAGGCCAAGCAGGACAAAATGACAAATGCTAAAAACAGGGTAAAAATGGAACATTTGATCTTTCTAACTGATTTATATTCTTTCACTGTTTGATATGACTCCATTTTAAAAATCAGTTTTATCGAGGTATTAATTTACATATAGTAAAATTCAACCATTTAAAGTGTACAGTTTGATGGGTTTTGACAAATGTATATGGATGTGTAACCACCCCAAAAGTTCCCACGTCTCCCCTTTGCAGTCAGTCTGTACCTCCTCGTACTCCCCACCCCTGACCCCAGCAACTACCAGTCTGTTTTCGATCACTTTAGTTTATTTTTTTAGAATTCTATATAAGTGAAATGGAGTTACCCAGTATGTAGTCTTTTGGTATTAGATTCTATTTTGACTTCTGCTTCCTTCTTGAGTTTTGTGCAAACCAGTGACAGGCTCTGCGATCTAATCCCTGGATGTACCTGTTCTGCTCAGGTCTGAGGCAAGGATGCAGACTCACAAGTGAGCAGGGCAGGGTTCACCAGTGCTTCCTTCTCTTGCCTGACTCTGGAAGAACCCCTGGGCTTGTTATTTACAAGTGGATCTGCTTTTTTTTTTTGTGGCCTCTCCTGTTGTGGTGCACAGGCTCCGGACGCACAGGCTCAGCGGCCATGGCTCACGGGCCCAGCCGCTCCATGGCATGTGGGATCTTCCCGGACCGGGGCACAAACCTGTGTCCCCTGCATCGGCAGGCGGACTCTCAACCACTGAACCACGAGGGAAGCCCAGATCTGCTTTTTATGTGTTTAGTTACAGTTGTGTAGCATTCTGCTCTTTTCTTTATTAAGGATTTTAAGCCACACCCTTACTTGCTGTTGGTTCTGTAGTGGTGGGGGAGGAGCACAAATATATTTCTGTGGTCTTCTTAGAGACCTGAGCTAATTTAGTTACACTTTCTTATTCATCTTCAGACAGAAAGCTCTGAGAGAGAGAGGGACGTTTATGAGGAGCTGCTCACTCAAGCTGAAATTCAAGGCAATATAAATAAAGTCAACAGTAAGTATGTCCCCACATCAGGCACCTAAAAGAATGTGACAGAATAATGTGGCAGCTGTTGATCTCTTCTTGGACCTATGGCATGGTTTAAGTTTGTTTATTTCAGACATTCATGGGTTTGCTTAGGAACTGTTACTCATTTACTTAAGTCTTTTGTGTTCATACGTCTTCTCTTTGGGCTACCATTGTCCTCAGACAGGCCCCCACTCCTCCATCTATTCATCTACTGTAACTTACAAACTGGATATTTTGGCTACGGTTTCACTCTTTCACCCTGTGTTAGACACCTAAATCTGAATAGGGATTTCATTTTCCTGTTTTTATTTATTTATTTATTTTTAAATTTAAAAGAACAATTTATTTTTGGCTGCGTTGGGTCTTCGTTGCTGCACATGAGCTTTCTATAGTTGCAGTGAGAGGGGCTACTCTTCATTGCAGTGCACGGGCTTCTCATTGTGGTGGCTTCTCTTATTGCAGAGCACGGGCTCTAGGCGCATGGGCTTCAGTAGTTGCAGCACACGGGCTTAGTAGTTGCGGCATGCGGGCCCTAGAGTACACGGGCTTCAGTAGTTGTGGCGTGCGGGCTCACTAGTTGTGGCTCGCGGGCTCAGTAGTTGTGGTGCACGGGCTTAGTTGCTCTGCAGCATGTGGGATCTTCCCGGACCAGGGATCAAACCCGTGTCCCCTGCATTAGCAGGCGGATTCTTTATCACTGCACCACCAAGGAAGTCCCTATTTTCCTATATAGTTTTGTTTTTCTTTTAAAGAGTAATACAAGTTATCCAGAAATAAACAACAAACAAAAAATTAGACCCCATCACCTAGGATAACCACTCTTGATATTTTTAACATATCCTTCAAAACATATATTTAAACAAAAATGAGATTGTACTGTTCATATTGATTTTGTGTATGTTGCACACTTTTGAAAAACTAACTTCTTGAAAGTGTCATTTTCATTTTGTTACTCTTCTTCAAAAGAACCTGCATTAGTTCCTTATTACTTGCCAGACAAAAGGCAGATCCCTAGCCTGGTGGAGTTCTTTATGTAGTATTTTATGCATATAACTCTATAGAAACTCATGTGCCTAATTGTCTCCCATATTCATTGTTTATTTCATGACTCATGAAAAATGGCTATGGAGTTGTTCAGAACTGGGATTTGATCTCTTGCCCTCGTAGTAATAGCTGTGGGAATTGGGTATGTGTGGCATAGAATCATTATACGAATGATGAGATAATGTATGTCAATTGCCTGGTATTTAGTAAGCAGTCAGTAAACAATATTATTATCACTTTTGTTAATCATGTAATCTCGCCATTGTAATGCCCTCACGCCTCATCTCTTACTTAATCCAAATTATACCCATCATTCAAGATTCAGCTCAGTTCTCACCTCAGTGCCCATCCTAGCTCACAATATACTTGCCTTTCACATGTCCTACTGCATTTATATGCTAAACCACACAATTTTGTTCTTAATTATGTATTGTCTTAATTGCTTGCTTTTTGTTTCTGATACATTTATAAACTTAAAGTAGAGTTTACTTCTGAGTTCTGCTTTTCAAATCCTCATAATTCCTAGAATAATAGGGTTAGACTCACCAAAAGAACTAAAAAACCTTGCTTGATTCAACCAGACTTGATCTTATCTTGATCAAGATAATAATAATAGTAAAAGTAATCAGTGTCCTCTTCGTTCCTTTGGAGATCCCAGTTTCTCACTTGAACTAATACTCTGAATAACTGGAGTGAATTTATAAGATTTTACCAACTCCATGTGATAGGGAGTTCTAAATCCTGACCAGGAGTCTTTGTATTCTGTTCCATTCTGGCTCATTTAGGATAATAGCTTTCTGAACAGAGTGATAGTTCCATTCACGTATGGGTGATTTGTTGTGCTGTATCTGTATGAATACTACTTAAGTCAGCAAGTATAAACTAGAATGCCCTTGTAGTTAGTTCTCTGTGTGAGAAGAAAGTCCAGCACATTTCCTGCTGCATACACCGCGTAAAATACTCTTTTATTTACTAAGGGATTTTTTCTCTACCATGTTGTCTGGGATTTTTTAGCCTTATAGCCCTACCTGGCTAATTGTATTAGAGTCCGTTATAAACTTATAAGGAGAGAAACATATGTATATATTTTTAAAGTGTTTCATGCATATTGTTCTCATGTGGTCAGAGGAGCAAAATAGTAAAAATTCCCTCAAATAGCTTTCAGTATAGTGAGGAAGGTAAATAGTCAAATGAATAATTTCAGGGCAACTTGGTTAGAACAATACAGTGAGTAATTTCAAGGCACCAAAGGTGTGTGAAGTACAGTCATAGAATAAAGAAAAGAATGATGACTTTTCCTCGAGGTTTGTATCTGAACCTTCACTGGGGTTCTTAGGGTAGTTAAGAAGGTGAGGATAAGGCAGAATTCCCCATAGGGGGACAAGCTTTTCCTAATAGTAGAGAAAGTCTGAGACAAGGGAAAGTTGTATGGTAGGAAGATAGAGGGACTTTAGGTCCTGGGAATCATCTTAATGTAATAACAGATAAGATTCTTTCCCTAGGGCTTGAGAAGCCATTCACGCTGCCCCAGAAGAAAGCTGCAGGCCAGATAGTTAAAAATGAGAAAAAGTTTTTATTTTTTGTTAAGTAGGATAAGGAAAATTAGAGTTAGGTAATTAAAGCATAGTGGGAGAAAGTGTTTAAATAATGTTGTAAACTTTATAGTATTAGTAAATGTTCATTTAAATATTTACATATTTAAGTAGTAAGTTTACATTTCTAGTAAAAGCATAATTGACCAGATGCCTTTGCAGATGGATAGTCTGAGATTCTGCATTGCATACGTAGAGGAAACCTGCTTGTTACCTATATTGCTTTTGTTTTCTGTCCCCCACTACTACAAAAACTTCCTGAAGATGGAGATAACCTGTCTGCTTTGTTCATGGCTGTGTTTGCAGCAGGTGCCTTGGTCTGTGTTGTTGAAAAATGCTCGTTTAGTTGGCTAATGGCCACATAGACCTGCAGCCATGATTCAAGGAGCTGCTCACCTCCTTCGTGTGGTGATCAGTGAGCTGAATTGCAGGGGATGTTGGGAAGAAGGAGACAGTCTCTTAGGAATCTAACCTTTTCATCCTTTCACCTCTTGGTGTTATTTTTTAGTTCTAGTTTGAGACTTTGTTTTCTCTTGCACTGTTTTGTTTCTTTATAACAGCTTACATTAATTTTCGTTTTGTTTCTTTACTAATGAAAACAGTTAAAATTGATAAATACTGCTATGCCCCAAATATTTTAATTTTTAGTATTTTATTATTGACTTTTTTTTGCTACTTTGGTGGTAAAATCATATGGTCATTCCTGGGTGGGACATGGGAGGGCGAACTCTATATTCTCTTCTAAAATAGGAAAGCTGAAAATAATACAATAATTATGATTTTCCAGTGGCTGTCATTTCTGAAATCAGAAAGTACGATATGTTGACTTTCAACTTAATAATACCTTATTTATTTTACAATATAAAAGTACTTTCATGTATATGATTTTATTTAATCTTATGAGGAGGGTATCTTTGTTATCATTTTCAGATGAAGGAAAGTCTGCATTTTTACTGTTGGATAATAAAGCCCTTGTGTGACGTCAGGTTCTGTGACTAGAAGTAGAGAATATTGAGGTGGTGTAGAGAGCCCCTTCCACTCCACGCAGTCAGACCAGCCTTGATGTCTAAGCACTGCTTTGGGCAGAGTACATTCACCAGAGTACACCAGGATAATGAAGGGATTCAGAATGATGCTGTATAAGAAATGGTTGGAGGAACTAAGGTTCTTTAGTCAGGAGTAGACAGTCACAGGGAAGGGGGTTGGATGTATTCAAGTATCAACTCTAGGGTGGGAGCTTTAACAATTTTTATAAACAGAATTGTCCAGAGATGTAGTAAATTGCTGTGTGGGATACCTTCTCCTGTATAGTAGTTTAGTCTGGATAATGACTTGGCATTTTAGAGGGAATTTAGGCATGTGTTATTGGTGCTTCTTATATTGCTGACCATATTGGTGCCAAGCTCTCTGCATCTAGAAGCTTTTAAGTAGGCCTGGGGTGTGATCCAGGAATCTGTTAAATCTGAACAACCTGGGAACCCCTGGATGTGATGACTTTAAGGTTCTCTTCCAACCCCAAAGTCTAATGCTTCTGTGATACTCCAGAATAAAAGCTATCTAATTATATTTCCCTGATCTGGAACTGGGATTGGTTTTCAGGAAGGAAAAAATATTCTAGGCTATAATGTTAACATAGTTTTTTCTTAAGCGTTTGCCTTTTTTCCTCCTCAGTGTTTGCTGCGTTAGCGAATATAGACCTGGCTTTGAAGCAGGGATCTGCACTGGCCTTGTTCAAGATTCTGCAGTCACCAGCGCTGGGCCTTCGAGGACTGCAGCAGCAGAATAGTGACTGGTACCTCAAGCAACTCCTCAGTGATAGACAGCAGAAGAGAGAGGTAAAAGTACCCTGAGTTGCACCTGCAAGAGTTTATATACATCCTTTTGAATCCCATGCTGTTGTGTCAAGGTATATATGGGGCTTTTTTTCCCCCCTAATATAACTTTTTCTCCTGCAGATGAATTAGGCTGTTTAATATACTCAGGTAAAGTACACATTGTCTTCAGCTCTCTTTTGCTTTTAGAGTTGTAAATCGTCTTTTAAAATAAACATTGCCCATCCCGGCAAGTGAATCTGACCACCCCTTCACTTGAAGTCCCTTAAATCCCCAACTAAAAGCCATTGGGGAGAACCTGAAATTTTTTATTCTTACTTCAGGAATTTCCACTTTTAAAAAACCATACCTGATGAGTTTCCTCTGGCCAACACTGGGAAAGTACTTAATGTGCAGTAAGAGTAGACTGTGTGGGACTTTATGGTTTTCTTTTTTGAGAACAAATATGAGGGGATTTCTTTTTTTTTTTTCTTTTTCTAAATAAGGACAAGTATACATTTTACAAATCCTCAGCATTGGCCAGAGGAAGCAGCATTAATGTGCTAATGATTCTACAAACATTTTATCTCAGAACATTTTGATGCTCTTTACAAAATATATTTTTTTAATGTGCTTATATCAGGAGAGTCACTCTACCCGAGATTTGACAAGGGCATTCGGCTCTCGCTCAGGCTGCCGCTTTGGCTGTGTGTAGCCTGAAGCTGTCTCTTATGCCTGTGGCTCTCTGTCCCTAGTGACTGCTGTTGAGATATGAGAACTACAAGGCCCGGAGGCCTAGGCAGGAGTCATCTTTACCTAAGTGTTCTTTGCTTTTCTCACGGTGGTCAGGCTGAGGCCCTGCAGAAGGAGGAGCTACAGTCTGGAGTGGATGCCGCAAACACTGCTGCCCAGCAGTATCAGAGAAGTAAGAGTCCTCTCAGCTGCGTGTCCACTGAGATCCTGAGTAGGGGAGGAAAGTGGCTTTGTGTCGTTGAGGGACCTGAGGTTAGATTCTGTCATTCCTCACCCCACCCCAAGGCTACTAGCTGCAGTCAACTACCAGGTACCTTTGGTGGCAGAAGGGTTCCTCCAGTTTTAAAAGTAGAACCGGAGTCAGCGTAGGCTCACTTTGGCTAGGAAGCTCGTGCTTACGTGGTTGGTTAGGGAAGCATCTGGAGGAGACAGGACTAGGGATTGATTGGCAAGATTTGTATGTTGAGAGACAGGAGAGAGGGGTGTTCCTAATATGGGGCAACAGGGGAAGAGGAAGTGTGAGCAGAGGGACAGAAGGTGAAAGATGTATTATGGAACAGTGGGTAGAATAAAATTTTTGTAGATGTTTTAGGCTGAGTTGTGTAAGATAAAGGCTTGGAAAGATTGTGGGAAGCTTTGAATGGCAGCTTAACAAGCTAGTTCTTTGCCAGGCTCCCCTCTGTAGGGGAAGGATGTCTTAGGTAGAGCGTAGTGGTGGCAGGCAGGATGATTTGGAGTGGAAAGAAAAAAGGGGTGAGGAGAAGAGGAGGCTGCTTTTTAGAGACAGATTTATTGAGATGTAGTTCACATACCATGCAGTTCACCCTCATACAAAGGAGGCTGTTTTCTAAAGATGAAAGTTCTACTTCAAACGTCATGGCTAATAGCTTATCCACAGAATATAACTTTCTTCTGTGAAAATTGGCATCTGCTTCCCCTCGGGCCTCTCAAAGCCAGCTGCCTTTGTGACCTCCTTGTTCTCTACCCAGGACTGACAGCAGTGGCAGCGATCAATGCTGCAATCCAGAAGGGTGTTGCTGAGAAGACTGTTATGGAGCTAATGAATCCCGAAGCCCAGCTGCCCCAGGTGTTTCCATTTGCTGCCGATCTTTATCAGAAGGAACTGGCTACCCTGCAGCAACAGAGTCCTCAGGTGAGTTAACTGAACCTGTGCTGTTTGTGAGCAAAACAGAGTGGACGTGAATTTAAAATTTAATACCCACTTCTTGGTGTAGTTAGGTAGAGGGGTTTTTTTTGTTTGTTTTGTTTTACTGGAAACTTAGACTCGTTATGGTTTTATTAAACTTCTGACCTCCCTTGGTATTCCAGAATGTCTTTCCTTATTCTTTCCCCCCTCACTTTCTGTACAGCATAGCCTCACCCATCCTGAGCTCTCTGTTGCAGTGGAGATGTTGTCATCGGTGGCCCTAATCAACAGGGCGCTGGAATCCGGAGACATGAATACAGTGTGGAAACAGTTGAGCAGTTCAGTTACAGGCCTTACCAATATTGAAGAAGAAAACTGCCAGAGGTGGGTGCCCAGAGTGCTGGGTTGAATCCATTAGGTAGCTGTCACCTCTGTCTTTCGTGTGCCAACACTCTTATTTTCTTTGCAGGCATTGTGACTTCAGTGTGATTGTCTTTTATTTTTTCTATTTTGATACATTTTATTCTTTACTATGCTGAAGGTTTTGTAGTAAATTACAGATATAACATTCCACTCCTAAATTTATAAGTATACTTATTTAAAACAATGAGGATGTTATATAGCCAAAATAACACTCTTATACCCTGACAAATCAACAGTACTTCTTTAATACTTTCTAAACCTAGTCCATTTTCGTACTTCTTGTTCCAAAACTGTTTGTTTTTTCAGCTGGTTTGTTCAAACCAGGATCCAATCCAGGACCACATGTTAACATCTGATTATTGTGTCCCTTTGGTATCTTTTAATCTAGCATTGTCCGTTTCTTTATGACACTGACATATTAAAGAGATGGGGCCAGTTGTCCTATAAAATGTCCCATCTTCAGTTCTGGTTGCTTCCTAATATTTGGTTTATTCCTGTAAATTGTAAATTAGGTCTAAAGACTTGTCAAGATTCAATTAAATATTTTTGGCGACGTGTGTTTCATATTTTCTCATATCAAGAGGCATATAAAATCTGCTTGTCCCCACCATTAGAGATACTAAGGGACATTAATCCCTCCAATTGCATATTTATTTTTCTCCCTTATCACCAGAACATAATTTTTTTTTTTTAATGTAACTTTTTTTTTTTTTTTGGCTGCCTCGGGTCTTCGTTGCTGCTCGTGGGCTTTTCTCTAGTTTGTGGCGAGCAGGGGCTACTCTTCGTTGCGGTGCACAGGCTTCTCTTTGAGGTGGCTTCTCTTGTTGCGGAGCATGGGCTCTAGGCCTGCGGGCTTCAGTAGCTGTGGCTCACAGGCTCTGGAGCCCAGGCTCAGTAGTTGTGGCACACAAGCTTAGTTGCTCCGCGGCATGTGGGATCTTCCCGGACCAGGGCTCGAACCCATGACTCCTGCATTGGCAGGCATATTCTCAACCACTGCACCACCAGGGAATCCCCAGAATATAATCATTTTTGTACCTTTTGCAGCATCAAAATGTCCAGTTCCCCATTAACCATTCATCTAATATTTTTAACCCCAATTGATAATCCTTGCCTAAATCCATATACTTTCAGTAAGAGTTGCTGAATGGTGATTTGTTGATCTGTCATTCCTTCTGTGTTTGTTAGCTGGTGTATGGCCTTGTTTTCTTGTCTTTAGAGGGATTGCTTGAGCTGCTGCCACTGACTCCAGAGTTGGTCTTACTTGGAATTCAGAACATGTAATATAAATAGGCCGTTAAGAATAAGTGATATCCTTGCATTTTTACACTTTGCTCAAGGTAACTCCTCGGTCCCAAAGCTGACCTCTAGAATACATCAAGCTGTTGGGGTTCCTTAGCTATCTCTGTTCCTTGGATCCTTTGCCCCCATGTCTTCTCATTCCTGTCAACCAAAATAATCCTGAAGGTCCCTTTTCTTATGTTGCACTTCATTGTCTCTTTTGTTGGGGGAATGGAGCAGGTATCTCGATGAGCTGATGAAACTGAAAGCTCAAGCAGATGCAGAGAATAATGAATTTATTACGTGGAATGACATCCAAGCTTGTGTGGACCATGTGAATCTTGTGGTGCAGGAGGAACATGAGAGTGAGTAATCTACTTCCCGTCCCCCCAGATAATGTCACAGTTACAGATAATGTGATTCCATGAGCTGGTTCTAAACACTACTCCCGGGAGGATTTTTGGAAATTGGAAAAAAAAAAAAAATCTGTCTCAAAAAGCTACAGTTGTATATTGTTTTCGAAACACCAGGCAACTGCTATGATTAGATAAGTATGTAATAAGAACTAAAATTTTCAGGAGGCGAATTGAACATGATCTGTTATTTTTAAATGCTATTATAAGAAGTGGTTCTGACACTGACTACCTGGAGTTAGGTCATATTGCACAGATTGAGGGCACAGTCCTCCCCAAGACTCCTCTCACTTTAGACACCAGCCTTAATCTCTGGAGTTCCCAGGTCACCACACTTCTGAAAAACTGGCTATATATTCAGGGGTTCCCTCTATCCCCTCAGGTTCAATAATTGGCTAGAATGACTCACAGAACTCAGGAAAGCACTATACTTACGGTTATAGTTTTATTGTAAAGAATACAAATCAGGATGAGTCAAAAGAAGAGAACAGGAGGGCAATGTCTGGTAGGGTCCCAAATTCAAAGCTGCTGTATCCTCAGGGTGTGTTGCCCTCCTAGCCCATTGATGAGTATCACAACCAGGGAAGCTCACCTGAGCTTTGGATATCCAGAGTTTTTAGTGGGGCTTCGTTCCATACAAATAATGGATTGAATTATGGCCAGCTATTGGCCAAGTAATTGAATTCAATTTCCAGTCTGCTTCTCCTCCCTGGAATAGCTGGGCTGATATTCTGAGATCACATGGCTCAAAGCCCCAATCTTCTAATCACATGGTTGGTCTTTCCAGCGTGACCAGCCCCTATCCCAAAAGTTTCTAGGGGCCCACCAGCAGTCACCTGGTTGGCATAAACTCAGGTGTGGTTCTAGGGGCCCACTATGGATAATGAAGATACTCCTATCGCTTGGGAAATTCCAAGGGTTTAGAGCCTCCTTTCCAGAAACCAGGGACAAAGACCAGCCAAATTTTTTATTATACAACAGAGTCTTTACAAAAGTAGTCCAGTTGGATGAGATACCTGAGGAGTGACTATTTCTAGTTTTAATTAGTGTTTCCTGTGAGAAATATTCAGTGATTTAGTGGGAAGAGTCTTCCCTTGGAGTAGGAGACCCTGAGCTTTGATTCTCTGTCTCTTACTTGTTTGCTGTGTGGTGTAGGAGAGGAGATTCCTAAGACTCATCTTTTTTTTCTATAAAAATGTTGAACTAGGTGACTTTTTTTTTTTTTAATTTATTTCTTTTTTTGGCTGCGTTGGGTCTTCGTTGCTGTGTGCGGGCTTTCTCTAGTTGCAGCGAGCGGGGCCTACTCTTCGTTGTGGTGCGTGGGCTTCTCACTGCGGTGGCTTCTCTTATTGCAGAGCATGGGGTCTAGGGGCATGGGCTTCAGTATTTGTGGCATGTGGGCTCAGTAGTTGTGGCACAGGGGCTTAACTGCTCTGCGGTATGTGGGATCTTCCTGGACCAGGGTTTGAACCCGTCCCCTGCATTGGCAGGCAGATTCTTAACCACTGCACCACCAGGGAAGTCCCACTAGGTGACTTTTAAGATCCCTTGAACTCTTGACTTTTCGTGAATCAAGAATGGTTTTGATCACACATTGGAGTA
This sequence comes from Delphinus delphis, assembly GCF_949987515.2. Lineage (NCBI taxonomy): Eukaryota > Metazoa > Chordata > Mammalia > Artiodactyla > Delphinidae > Delphinus > Delphinus delphis. The sequence continues at coordinate 105,650,274 of NC_082684.1, forward strand.
TACTTGAAAGCTATCCTTTATAAAGCCAGTTTCATCAAAATCCTCATCACTCTTAAGTTAGGGCAAGTAAAAATAAAACAAAAGGACTTGAGATTTCAATAGGAATATGGATATAAGGGAGTTTACTTAGTTGAAAAAAACCACTAAATTTAAAGGAAAAAGATTTAAATGCTGTTTAATATTATGAATGACAAATTGTAGTTTGAATCATGGTAACTCTTGGATAGAGGATTTATGGTCACTTACCATGTTTAAAGACTGTTTTATTTATACAATTTCTTAATCTAAAAAATAACCTTTTGTCCATTCATATTTAGGGATTTTAGCCATTGGTTTAATTAATGAAGCCCTGGATGAAGGTGATGCCCAAAAGACTCTGCAGGCCCTGCAGATTCCTGCAGCTAAACTCGAGGGGGTCCTTGCAGGAGTGGCCCAGCATTACCAAGACACGCTGATCAGAGCAAAGAGAGAGAAAGCCCAGGTGAGTGGCACTAAATTGTTCCTTTTTGTTCCGAGAACTCCATCCCTCCTAGAACGGAGATAGAGGTAGGGGTGTTCTCTCAATGACTATTTCCTGGGCACCCTTAGATTCAGAGCACTGGAGGGACACATAAGAGTCATAGACTCTGCCCTCCAGAAGCTTATGCTATTTTACATATTTGGTTTTTTTGTTGTCCTTTGTTGTTATGGTTATAGACACATCTCTTATGTCTCTTTAAAGAAATTCTCAATTGAAATATAAGATCCAGAAAAATGTGTCAGTTATTTAAGTGTACGGTTGTATAAATGTTCAGAAGTGAGCATACCTATGTAATTGGTGCTCGGATTATAAAAAGCATTAACAGAAACCCCCTTATATCCCCTTACATCCTTATTCACCTCCCCACTCCCCAGGAATAAACCACTATCCTGATTTATTCTAGCACATGTCTTTTGGTAAATATATGTATGCATTTCTATTAGGTATACATTTGGAAGTGGAATTTGTGGGTCATAGGGAATACATATGTTAAGCTTTAGTAGGTAGTGCCGTAAAGTTTCTTTTTTTTTAGTTTAAATAATGGCTTTATTGAGATATAATTCACATACCATACAGCTCACTGTTTTGTAGTATACAATTCAGTGGTTTTTTCGTCTATTCACAGAATTGTGCAACCATCACCACAATCAATTTTAGAACATTTTCATCACCCCCAAAAGAAACCTGTGTAGGTAGTCACTCCTCATTTCTCTCAATCTCTCCAGTCCTAGGTAACCATCAGTCTACTTTCTGTCTATGGATTTGTCTATTCTGGACATTTCGTATAAATGGAATCATACAATGTGTGGTCCTTTGTGACTGGCTTCTTTCTCTTAGCTTGGTGTATCCAAGCTGTAGCATGTATTAGTATTTTCTTTTTACTGTTGAATAATATTCCATTGTATGGCTGTACCACATTTTATTCATTTATTCATGAGTCAGTGATCATGTTTCCACTTTGTGGCTAGTTTGTTGAGGAAATGGATGAGATTTACTCCTTTTTTAGTCCTCTTGCTGAATAGGAAGTTGCCATGTTGCTTTAGGAAGCCCTAAAAGAAATTCTTAATTCAGGGGGTCAGATTCCTTCTGGGAAGCCAAAAGTGGTAAAACAGATCAGGGCTTTTGTGTTAAGGGAGCTATTGTACACCGACAGCCTTGTGGGCTCTAGAAGTTTGGGTTGTGGGGGAGGAGCTGTGGATAATATAATGTTGATAGATCTCATTTGATTCCATTGTCATGAGAGTAGTTGACATTACTGTGTCCTAAACATATAAGTGTAGCAAGTACCAGGTTCCTTTTAAGAGGGTCATTGCTGGGCTTCCCTGGTGGCGCAGTGGTTGAGAGTCCGCCTGCCGATGCAGGGGACACAGGTTCGTGCCCCGGTCCGGGAAGATCCCACATGGCCGTGGAGCGGCTGGGCCCGTGAGCCATGGCCGCTGAGCTAGCGCGTCCAGAGCCTGTGCTCCGCAACGGGAGAGGCCACAATAGTGAGAGGCCCGCGTACAGCAAAAAAAAAAGAAAAAAAAGAGGGTCATTGCTATGCATGTCAGTTGATCCTGTGGTGAAGGTTGAATCACAACCCCCATTTTGTAGCGAGGAAATCTAGACAAAGGCATTAACTGATTTTACTTACTCAAGTGAGAAGCGGTTGGCTGTAGGGAAGCTGTAAATAGAGGCCTGTCTTTGATATCAGTTTACTGGATCAGAGCTTCCCAAACTTGACTGATGACTAGAACGCTGGAAAAGTCATTTTAAAAATACAGATTCCTAAGCATTAATTCTATTTCTGCTAATTCAGAATCTCTAACCTGGGGCCTGGCTGCAATGATTCTCTGTAGGCCAGTGGTGGTAGTGTTATTTTTTGCTGCCTTATTAGTCCGAAAGGAGTCTTATATCCGGTCCAACTGACAGAGGAATGGGCTTTGAAAGAATAAGCTAGGTCTGAGTCCATGTCTAAAAAAGGAAAGTAGATTGAGGATATAATTTGTACCAGCTCTCACACATGTGATGGGCCTTACTGCTCCTTTTGTTTGGATCATAGGAGTTAAACTTTTATTAGAGGATGTGACTAGAGTTTGAAGCATTTCCTTTTGCTGTGGAATAACTTTTCAGAGTTCATCAAAGGCAGAGGAAGGGGAGAGTTAGAGGAAAATGTGCTTAACAGTGCCGTGCTCAGATGGGTAGACTATACTTTAGGTGTAATTGTCTTTTTTTAAGCCTCAGCTCAGCTTTTAAGTTCCTCTTGGGAGTAGTTTTAAAAATAATCATCTGAGTTCCAAATTTAGCAAGCAAAAGATCTTTAAATTTGATCTGTTTTTCTTGTAATATCTTTCTGTCTGGTTTTGGTATCATAGAATGAATGAATTGGGAAGTGTTCCTTCCTCTTTTATGTTTTAGAAGAATTTGTAGAGGATTGATATTAGTTCTTTAAACATTTGGTAGAATTCACCGTTGAAGCCATATGGTCCTGAATTTTTGGTTTTGTTTTTGTGGGATATGTTTTGATTACTGATTCTATCTCTATATTTGTTATAGGTTTGTTCAGATTTTCTTCAAGTAAACTGCCTCTTTCTCTTTGCCTTTAGGGAATTCCATTATGCATATATCTTCTCTTTACTCAAATCTGCTGAATCCCTCTAGTGAATTTTTCATTTCAGTTATTATATTTTTCAACTCCATAATTTAATCTGGTTCTTTTTTAAAAAATGTATATTCTCTATTTGGTGAGACATTGTTCTCATACTTCCCTTTAGTTCTTTAGATATGGTTTCCTTTAGTTCTTTGAACATACTGAAGATAGCTGATTTAAGTCTTTGTCTACTAAGTTCAATTTGGACAGTTTCTGTTGTCTGTTTTTTTCCTGTTTGGACCATGCTTTCTTGTTTCTTTGCATGTCTTGTAATTTTTGGTTGAAAGCTGGACATTTTAATAATAATGGGTCAACTTTGGAAATCAGATTCTACCCCCTCCTCAGGGTTTATGGTTGTCCCTGTTTGTTTCTGCTGTTTGTTTAGTGATTTTCAAGTCTGTATTCTTTGTCATGTGTGTCCACTGAAGTCTCTGCTTGGTTAGCTAGTGGTCAGCTAATGATTAGTCAGAAATTTCCTTAAATGCCTAGAACCAATAAAGCTCCCAGCCTTTGCTGAGGGCCTTTGTGTGTGTTGGGGCATGCCCTCGACTCTCAGCCAGGCAGTTTACAATTTTGCTTTACCCTTCACTTCATGCTTGCCCAGAGCCTCAAGGTCAGCCAGAGGTCAGAGCTTACAGCCTTATCAGATCTCTTCTGAGCATGTGCATAGCCCATAATGCACTATGACCTTCTAGATTCCCATCCCAGGAATTTGTCAGAGCTTTTCAAAGCTCTCTGTGGACATCTCATTCTCTAGCTTTTCCTTTTAAGCTTTTTGGTTAACCTATTATTTGCCTAAGTTTTTACCCACTGCCCCAGGCATCTGTGATGTGAAGCAGTTACCTCTGTTTTGGACAAATACCCCTGGAGAAAAGGCTGTTTGCACTGGGCAAGCTCTAAGTCAGGTCAAATAAAGACAGCCTAGCTGTGGTCTTCCAGGGAACTACCTAACATGGCAACTAATGACAGTTCTGTGGGAATAGATAGGGCTTTGAAGGAGGTAGGTGTTTATGGGGTGGGGGCGGAGGGGGGTGGGCAGAGCACAAATGGGAATAGGGCAGTTTAAGTGCCATAGGCCTCACTGTTCTTACTGAGAGTCAACTGTTCTTGAATAAACTCTCTCTGATTGCTGCAAGCCTTTGGTTCATTTCTGTAGTTTTGAAAAAGTTGATTCTGATGACTTTTGTCAGTGTTTTTGTTGCTTTTATGTAGGAGGGGATATTCAGAGGTCCTTCCTCTACTGTTTTCACCATTGTCAGTTCTCTCTTCATTTAAATTTAGTGCCTTTGGAATACTTGTTAAAAGTGGATTACTGGTCACTGGGTAGTATTGTTTGAATGCCAAGACAGAGATATCAGGAATTCTCAAGGAACTCATTTTATAATTACAAATATGAATGATTTTTAAGTCTGGCTTCTCCTCCCCCACCCCACAGTCTGAGTGTACACAGACAGGCATACATGCATGTAGCTAAAAATCAGCTGGTGTGCACTGACATGGCTGTACCAGTTGTTAGAATATTGAATACTTTTGTTTGGTACATTGCTCCTGTCCCAGGCCTCCCAAATGTGTTCCACCCCCAGTTCTAGCTCTTTCCCTGAACTTCCGCTATGAGCAACTGGAGAATTAACACCTAAACCAGCAAGGGGCCATGAGATCTCTGCTCCACTCTGATTGATCAGTGCTTGTGTTGATAAATATGTTGTATAGATTCATGTGTGTGTGTTTACATGTGTATATGGTAGGTATGGAGTGGTTTATATGTATATATAGCATAGTTTACATATGTGATGAGCGATAAAACATTATATTTATGTTACACATATATGTATCTATAATATGTTACATATATATTATCAGTACATATGTGTAATATTTTATCAATCATGACACACGCATCCATGCCACATATAATAGGAGAGACTTTTAAGGAGGTTTTAAGGGGTGAGAAGTGCCCTTTGCAAGTGTGTGTGTTTGTGCTTTCCGAATATATACACACATATATGTATGGTAGCCATTCTTTCATCTCTTTTCCCTTTCTTTTCGCCGTGTCTTGTGGCTTCTCCACCTCTTTTACCTCTAGTCATTGCCCACTCGTTTGGTTCTTATCTCTGGTCCCTATCTCTTTACCTCTTCTAAAATGCAGTCAGTGTGCTTCTAAGTGTCAGTCAGAGTTGTTAGGGATGTTATTTCAGTATACTTTATATAGCATTTTCACATTAAATCTATTTTATCTCAGTATTTTCCACAATATGTCGTTCAGGGTTTTAACTCTCTACTGAGTGATTTGAGTTAATCTTTAGAGCAAACTTTAACAGGAGGATGTTGGGTTTTGTCATCTTATTCGATCTAATTGGAGCAGAGAGAGCCTGTTCTTTCCTCACACTGGGATGAGCAGGTGTATGTCACCGATCTTGCCTCCATCAGTCTGGTGAGGGGTATTTCTATATATCATTTTCCCCTGATGTACTGCTCCATTGTTGTTGTTGTTTTTTCCTCCTCTCACACCACAGCTCTGTACCTTGTTTCTTAGGGGGGAGTATGTATGGAAGTGTTTGCTTTAATCCTTCTGCTTTAGTCTGTCCGGGGCAGAGAAGACAGAACTCTGAATGGTCAGAAATCATGATAAGCTGCGCCTTTCTCTGGATGCAAGGAAGGTTGTGCCAAGCCCCCAGGCTTTGCTTACAGTAGACTCTGCTCAGAGCCGTCTGACGCGTGCATTAGCCTAAAACTGAGCCAGAAGTGGCCTGGTTCTGTGGAAATACTTGCTTTGGGGGTGCAAGGGTTTTTATGCCACTTGTCTTGGAGACTGCACCTTCAGCCGTCTAGCTTATGACTTCTCATTTTAAGTTGTTGCTGACTCATTGTATCATCTCGTATTGAAACTATTGCTTAGCATTGCCAGTATTTATTCGTATGACTCTAGGGAATTGTGTGTGGCCATTTTCTATTTTCAGTAACAGAAGCTGACCAGTGGTAGAAAAGTGCTAAGTTCTGCAGCTATTAGGTGACTTGTTCTTGCATTCTATTTATCGGGTTACTCTTTTCCTTTCCCAAGACTATGAGCTTCTTAAATTGGGATGGTGCCTCTTATGATTGTAAGTTAAATGATCTTTCTAAAACTCTGAATTACAGAGACATCTTTCGATTTCAGATGCCTTCCTTTGGCCTTACCCTGTCTCCAAGGCGCTTTATAAATTGCAGGGGTTTGTGACTGCTTGGCTCTGCTGAGTGAAATATTGTGTATCTCTCCCCAGTAATGCAGGAGGAAAACCAAGCCTCCTCTAAGGTTTTGCACTTCAACTGCTGGGCCTGCAGAAGGCAGTGAAACTTTCCATTTTGCCCCACAGCCCAGACCCTGCCTCACCTGGCAACACAGTTATAGTTACTGATCCCAGCCGCCTCATTGGTGCCTTGGCAAATTATATTTACATCAAGTAGTCTCGATGGATTTTTGAGCTACTATTTATCCCAGTTGCTATTAGCTCAAGCCTCAGGAACAGTTACTTTTGTTGGGTCTGTCAAGATTGCCTCAGACATGACTCTCAACCTGGACACTTTAAAACCTGAGGTGCCTTGTCTAGAAGGAGAAAAAGACTCCACTTCTATTTCACCTCTGTCCCTAGTATTCAGCTCAAACTACACTATGGACTAGAGAGGCTTTTGTTGGCCATGCTGAGAAAACTAATCACCATTTATTATGTTTCTGTGTGAAAATGTGTTTTTAAGTTTCCAACAACTGATATAACTTTCAAGTTTTAGAATATAAGCTGGTGATAAGATTAAATTGCCTATAGTGACTCCTGGCTTCACATGTGATAACATCTTGATAGTCCTAAAAACAGTAGTCATAGAGAATATTAACTCCCTCTGAATATTGTTGGCAAAGGAGGCTTTCTAAAAAGTACTTCATGTCATGGTGCTTGTCACAGTATTTAAGTCCCTACGCCCCTTCCCAGTTGGGATGTTTTGCCCCTTCTAGCAGCTCTTGTCCTCCTGAACAACTTGAATCCATCTTCTTATATCCATCACCTACATCTGTGATATTTCTCTTGTAACCCTTTACCAGTTTTTTGGTGCCCGGCTTCTTCCAGTTGACTATTCCATGTGTCTTGTATGTTGGAAACTTCTTCCTCTGTCTCTAATTGAGTCTCAGAAGCCGCCATCATGACATGTACCCTGATTTGATGACTATAGTATTGTTTTGCTTTTAATGGTTTGTAGGAAACCCAGGATGAGTCAGCTGTGTTATGGTTGGATGAAATTCAAGGTGGAATCTGGCAGTCCAACAAAGACACCCAAGAAGCACAAAAGTGTATGTATCAGTTGTTTTATTTCTACTCTGGTGGAAAGTGGGGGTGGCGAGGTGCTCCGTATCTTAGAACTCAGTTTGACCAAGATAGAAAGATGTAGGGGGAACAGTTTGCTAGTAGGTGAATCTAGACACCTTCTAAACTATTCCAGTAACAATTCTCTTCTGGGATAGTTGCCTTAGGAATCTTTGCCATTAATGAAGCAGTGGAGAAGGGCAATGTAGGAAAAACACTGAGTGCCCTTCGTTCCCCTGATGTCGGCTTGTATGGCGTCATCCCCGAATGTGGTGAAACTTACCAGAGTGACCTTGCTGAAGCCAAGAAGAAAAAACTGGCAGCAGGTGAGTTTGCGTAAATAAATATGTGCCCTGAAAGTAAGAACTTGAAAATATCACAGGGCAGATGTAGAGCAAAGGGACAAGCTATAGGGAAATTCAGAAGTACAGTATTAGGCTTATTTTAAAGACCCAAGGAGATAATATTCCTATTTTTGAAAATATTCTTTTTCTTCCCCTTGAGGGTGGCTATGTTAATAAAAAGGTCAGTTTTCTGAAAACGTTTATCTTTCATAGGGTGTTAGTAGTTCTGATTACCTAAGCCTGTAGATATTTAAAAGTTTATCTGCAAAAAGAGGGGAATAAAGATAAGAATTTTCATCCCGTTTCATGGCCCTGTTTTTAAAATTAACTAGAGAGGCTGAATGGCTGTAAGTTTTTTATCAGAATAGTTTTCTGACACACAAGGTCTTACTTAGGTATAGGCTTCGGAAGGAACAGAGGCAGTCAAGGTTGATTTCCCCATTTGGACTTCATAGGTATTTTCTTTTTATACTGTGGATATGAATGAGCTAAATGAGACATTACAAAGTCATAGTTTTAAAATTTTATTTATTTTTTGCGGTACACGGGCCTCTCACTGCCGTGGCCTGTCCTGTTGCGGAGCACAGGCTCCGGATGCGCAGGCTCAGCAGCCATGGCTCACGGTCCCAGCCACTCCGCGGCATGGGGGATCCTCCCGGACCGGGGCACAAACCCGTGTCCCCTGCATTGGCAGGCGGACTCTCAACCACTGCACCACCAGGGAAGCCCCAAAGTCATAATTTAAGAGGGACTTAGGATCGCTCTTTACTCTCATAGACCCAGGGACAGGTTTTGGAATGGTCTTCATTCAGCTTGTTAACCCTTACCAGAACAGTCCTGTGGTATCAGACATGTGAATGTGGGGCGTGTGGCTCTGGGTTTCTTTCATCTTTCCTTTATTTTCTGCCAGGAGATTATAACAGCAAGTGGGTGAAGCACTGGGTAAAAGGTGGCTATTATTATTACCACAATCTGAAGACGCTGGCAGGAGGATGGGATGAACCCCCAGACTTTGTGCAGAATTCTATGCAGCTTTCTCGGGAGGAGATCCAGGTAGGTCTCATTTCTTCACAAAAGAAGAAGCTGAGGGAAAGTACCTGTATTTTAGAGGTAATATTACTTAGGAGGAACAGGGCATGTGGTCGGAAGCCCTAGACTAAAATTAAGGCTACATAACAAACTACTTTGGAGTAATTTTTCCAGTGGGAGTGCTTAAGGCCTAAATTAGTAAAACATCTGGATTATAGACTTAAGTCAGATGAATTGTGTGCTTTTTAAAGAAAACTGGATGATCCAGCAAAGAACAAAAAAAGTTGCTCTGACTTCTCATTAAATGCAACTACTCTTACTCTTTCCCAGTGTACATTTTTAATCTCTTTTCTGACTATTCCACAGATTCCAACTGTACTATGTTAGAATATAACCTGCACTTTCACATAAAGTTAGCATTTTTTCTTATAGCAGCTTTTAAAGTGCTTCTTTCTCATCCCGTGTCTTTGCTTATGCTGTTCACTCTTACTAGAATTTCCTCATTCAGCAGTTCCTGAATACCTCCTATATGTACCAGACCCTCTTCTAAACACTGGAGATATAGTCATAAACGAAACAAAGTTCCTGCTGTCGTGAGATGTCCCTCCCCTGCCATCTACATCTGTCAAAATTTTATCCTTCCAGGCACACCCATCTCAAAGTGTCACCTCCCCTACAACGCTTACTAAAATTCCTTTTCCTTCCCCACTCCATCTTCATTTCAAGCCCCCCGCCCATAGTCTTTGTATTCATTTAGAATTTAACCAACTTGGATTTGTTTCAGTCGTGTGTGTACTTACCTTATGCCCACTGTTAGTTTTTAAGGTGAGGTACTAAGTTTGCAGTCCTTGTATGTAATGGCCACTTACTTTGACCTTGACGGGCTGTTGAGCACTTCCAACATTACCTGGTGCTAAGCTCGCGGTTATCAATCTGGAGTTGTCTAATGTACATGAAAGGAGAGGGAAATATATTGAGGGAAGTTGTTCAGTAGGCTCCTGTGGGTCATGATTAGACACATGGTTAATACACACAAAGATTCCTAGAGAGAAGGGACAGTAAAGGACTTTTAAAAAGGTTATCTACTTCCATTGGGCTGTTATTCCCAAATCCTGTATAGAAAAAAATGGAATGTTCACATATGTAAAAACTGAAATAGTCCCTTTCTTCAGAACTCACCTATCAGAGGAATGAGTTTCTATCTTGTGTTTATTAAAGTTCTCCTGTGAGGGAAATTATAGTCTCGTACCTTCCCAGTGTTTCATCTTCACTGCTAATGGTTTCACAGGTGATTAAATTTAACTAAGCTCATTGAACTCTCTCTCTGTTGGGCGTTGAGGGGCTATAAAGATGTATCAGAGTCTCTACTTTCCAGTTATTAACAATATTGTGGTAAAAATAGCAGGCACAGAACTGAGTACTGCAATGTAAGACAGAGAGAAATAGATGCTCTAATAACAGTAAAATAGAGGAAATATTAAGGAAGCAGTTAATTCTATCCTGGAGAAAGACAGCGTAGATAACATTTTAGCAGATGAGAAACAGAGGGAAGTCTATTCTGGACAGAAAGGACAGTGTGGGGAAGGACATCGAGGACTGGAGGAACATGGGCCATTTCAGGGAGGACGAGTGGTCCTTTGACTGGCATGCGAAGTGGAGGAGGCAGAGAAGAGAGGCAAGGACCTGACTGGCCACTTGAAGGAAGCCAGGGTGATCTTCCAGCAGAGTGATTTTTAACTCTTTTTGGGTCGTGTACACCTTTGAGAATCTAACTAACCTCCACAGAGACACTCCTACTTGGTGTTTTGTGTATGGACCTAAGATTTTTTTTTTAAATAAATTTATTTTATTTATTTATTTTTGGCTGCATTGGGTCCTCATTGCTGTGCGCAGGCTTTTTCTAGTTGCAGTGAGCGGGGGCTACTCTTCGTTGCAGTGTGGTGGCTTCTCTTATGGAGCATGGGCTCTAGGCACGTGGGCTCAGTAGTTGTGGCTCACAGGCTCTAGAGCACAGGCTCAGTAGTTGTGACGCACAGGCTTAGTTGCTCCAACAGCATGTGGGATCTTCCCGGACTAGGGCTCAAACCCGTGTCCCCTGCATTGGCAGGCGGATTCTTAACCACTGCCTGCGCCACCAGGGAAGCCCTGGATCTAAGAATTTTTTTTTTTTTTTTTACATCTTTATTGGAGTATAATTGCTTTACAATGGTGTGTTAGTTTCTGCTTTATAACAAAGTGAATCAGTTATACATATGTTCCCATATCTCTTCCCTCTTGCGTCTCCCTCCCTCCCACCCTCCCTATCCCACCCCTCTAGGTGGTCACAAACCACCTAGCTGATCTCCCTGTGCTATGCGGCTACTTCCCACTAGCTATCTATTTTATGTTTGGTAGGGTATATATGTCCATGCCACTCTCTCACTTTGTCACAGCTTACCCTTCCCCCTCCCCATATCCTCAAGTCCATTCTCTAGTAGGTCTGTGTCTTTATTCCCGTCTTACCCCTAGGTTCTTCATGATCTTTTTTTTTTTGTCTTAGATTCCATATATATGTGTTAGTATATGGTATTTGTTTTTCTCTTTCTGACTTACTTCACTCTGTATGACAGACTCTAGGTCCATCCACCTCACTACAAATAACTCAATTTCGTTTCTTTTTATGGCTGAGTAGTATTCCATTGTATATATGTGCCACATCTTTTTTTTTTTTTTGCGGTACACGGGCCTGTCACTGTTGTGGCCTCTCCCGTTGCAGAGCACAGGCTCCAGACGTGCAGGCTCAGCAGCCATGGCTCACGGGCCCAGCCACTCCATGGCATGTGGGATCTTCCCAGACCAGGGCACGAACCCGTGTCCCCTGCATTGGCAGGCGGACTCTCAACCACTGCGCCACCAGGGAAGCCTGTGCCACATCTTTATCCATCCATCTGTTGATGGACACTTAGGTTGCTTCCATGTCCTGGCCATTGTAAATAGAGCTGCAGTGAACATTTTGGTACATGACTCTTTTTGAATTATGGTTTTCTCAGGGTATATGCCCAGTAGTGGGATTGCTGGGTCGTATGGTAGTTCTATTTTTAGTTTTTTAAGGAACCTCCTGGTGGCTTTATCAATTTACATTCCCAACAACAGTGCAAGAGTGTTCCCTTTTCTCCACACCCTCTCCAGCATTTATTGTTTCTAGATTTTTTGATGATGACCATTCTGACTGGTGTGAGATGATATCTCATTGTAGTTTTGATTTGCATTTCTCTAATGATGTTGAACATTCTTTCATATGTTTGTTGGCAATCTGTATATCTTCTTTGGAGAAATGTCTGTTTAGGTCTTCTGCCCATTTTTGGATTGGATTGTTTGTTTTTCTGTTATTGAGCTGCATGAGCTGCTTGTAAATTTTGGAGATTAATCCTTTGTCAGTTGCTTCATTTTCAAATATTTTCTCCCATTCTGAGGGTTTTCTTTTGGTCTTGTTTATGGTTTTCTTTGCTGTGCAAAAGCTTTTAAGTTTTATTAGGTCCCATTTGTTTATTTTTGTTTTTATTTCCATTTCTCTAGGAGGTGGGTCAAAAAGGATCTTGCTGTGATTTATGTCATATAGTGTCCTGCCTATGTTTTCCTCTAAGAGTTTGATAGTGTCTGGCCTTACATTTAGGTCTTTAATCCATTTTGAGTTTATTTTTGTGTATTGGTGTTAGGGAGTGTTCTAATCTCATACTTTTACATGTAGCTTTCCAGTTTTCCCAGCACCACTTATTGAAGAGGCTGTCTTTTCTCTACTGTATATTCTTGCCTCCTTTATCAAAGATAAGGTGACCATAGGTGTGTGGGTGTATCTCTGGGCTTTCTATCCTCTTCCACTGATCTATATTTCTGTTTTTGTGCCAGTACCATACTGTGTTGATTACTGTAGCTTTGTAGTATAGTCTGGAGTCAGGCTCCTGGACCTAAGAATTTTAAACAGAGGAGTGATGTTACCTCACTTCAGCACGTTACCTAACCTCCTACCTCCCTGAAAACAAAACAAAACAAAAAACAGTGACCATCAAATTGGTTCTCCCACTCTCCACTTTCCTCCCTTTCAGTGAATCTGGATTTTCACTGAATCCTTCATCATTTTCTTTTCCCAAACTTATCATTTATCTTGTCTCTTGATTTTATTCTCTCCCAGTTCCTTGCAGACCGTGTACTCCACCTCCTCTCATTTTTTGGATTATTCTAATATGTAACCTAGATCAGTGCTTTCCAGAATTTAGTGCAGTCTTTAACTGCACACGTTGTTGCCCAGGGAAAAAAAAAATCAAGGCTCTGATACCAAGGACGGGGGGATACATGGTATATCCATATACCATGGATAGTAGGTGGGTAACCAGGTGTTCTCACTAACCATTCTCACCACTCCTGCCCTCATTCAAGCCAGGTCCTCTCCCACTTGGATTATACGATAACAGCATCCTAATTCATCCACTCAGGCTAATCTGTCAGCTACTCCGCTAACAGTGCTGCTTTTCTAAAAATAAATCTGATGGCTTTATTCCTGTTTGAAAGTTTTCTGGTTCTCCAGTGCTTGTAGTAACAGTTCAAATACTCTAGGCTACTTCTCAAGACGATTTGTAGTCTGTCCACTCCCTTGCAGGGCCCTCCTCTGTGTCATTCCAGGGGATCTGGGCCTTGGTGTTGTCACCTGTTACTCTGTCTTCTTGTCAGCAATGACCCCAGATCAGCAAGCACACTTCCTGGCACAGCCAGTGTTAGGTAGGTGAGTAAAGGAAATAACATATGAGGTAAAAGAAGGTGAAGTTTTTGTTTATGACTTTTTGGGGGAATGTGAGGACAACTTGGCCTTGAAAAATAGATCTGAAGTCTGCATTCCCATTTCTTGGCTAAAGATCTAGTATAGCCTTGGAAAGCCTTAAGCATTAGTTTGTGTGATACTGTGTAAAAATTTGTGTCCATTCTCACCTGTGTTTGTCTTCTCATGTGACCATTGCTTTTTCAGAGTTCCATCTCTGGGGTGACTGCTGCGTATAACCGAGAACAGCTTTGGCTGGCCAACGAAGGCTTGATCACCAAGCTGCAGGCTTGCTTCAGGGGATACTTAGTTCGGCAGGAATTCCGATCCAGGATAAATTTCCTAAAGAAACAAATCCCTGCTATCACCTGCATTCAGGTATTTCAGAGCCTATTATGCAGACAGCAAGTGGGCTTCTAGAGCAGGGGTAATAAAAAGTCAGCTCCTACGATCGAATGTCTGAGTATGTCCTCTGTCTTCTGACCTCTTAGTCTTGTCCTTCTTCTGACAAGCACTTCCTCTCCTACCATTGGAATCAATGTGTGCTCATTGCTGTTTAGTGTGGTGAGTTGTCCAGCTCAGTGGCAGTTCTTCTTGGGCACCTCATTGTCTTCTAAGACTGTTCCTTTGTGTCAGATTTGAATATTGAGAGAAGCAACTGCGATTTTGCTTCAATGACAGGGAAGCACAATGTCACAGAAACAATTCTGGGTTAGGAATTATGGCTCCAGCACTGCCAGGTAGTGGTAAACCTCTTCTCTGAGTTTGTGTCCTCATCTATAAATGGGGATACTAATATTTATCTTACCTTCCTCACCTGATTCGTTGTAAGGAGCCTATGAGAGCATCTGTGCAGATGCACTTTAAGGTGTGAAGTGCTGTGCTCACATCAGGGAGGTGGAAGTTAGCCAGTGTGCTCTCCTGGTAGAGGTACAGCCCAGGCCCCTCTTCCCCTGTCACTGGTGGACGTGATCCTTTTTAAAGCTGCATCATGAATTGCACTTGGATGGTATCTCAAGACAGAATCTTTTAACTTCCTCTGACCCTTGGGAAATAATGTGTCGCATGTAATGTTTGATGGTTTCAGTCGCAGTGGCGAGGATACAAGCAGAAGAAGGCGTATCAGGACCGCTTAGCTTACCTGCGCTCCCATAAAGATGAAGTTATAAAGGTGTGTAGCCCAGGCAGGGTTTCTCAGCGTGGGGCGTGAGCATGATATGTGTGGAGATGAAGGGCTCTTCTAATTTCCAGGACCGCCTTTTCCTTTTCCACAGATTCAGTCCTTGGCAAGGATGCATCAAGCTAGAAAGCGCTACAGAGATCGCCTACAGTATTTCCGAGACCATGTGAGTACTCTTGGGTAACAAGGACCAGTAGAGTTAGTTTTGCTGTGTTTGTGGTGGACAGAAGAACAAAGGAATTTCTTTTTTTTGTTCCTTAGATGAACGACATTATCAAAATCCAGGCTTTTATTCGGGCAAACAAAGCTCGTGATGACTACAAGACTCTCAGTGAGTAACTGTGGCTCAGCAGAGGACAGTTGAGGCAGTGGTTGAGAGCCGTCAGGTTCTGAGTATTCTCCACGGATCTCTTTTCTTGTCCTGCAGGCAAGGCTTGCAGGGTAGGGTGCTGTTTGTGACTTAAGCCCCATTGCTCACCTGTGACTTGATGTCTTGTTGCTTGCTGTATTCGCCTTCCACATAACAACATAGCAATAGCATGACTGGGAAGACTGCACTTGGTGGTTGTCTTTGCACATCTCAAAAATAAACAAATATCTTACGTGTGAATAGAGCTTTTTTTTTTTAAGACAGTGCTGATGTTTTCCATTTTATTGACGCTTCCATTCCTCGTCTGACACATGCTTTCTTTCTGTCAGTCAATGCTGAGGATCCCCCTATGGTTGTGGTCCGAAAATTTGTCCACCTGCTCGACCAAAGTGACCAGGATTTTCAGGAGGAGCTTGATCTTATGAAGATGAGGGAAGAGGTCATTACCCTCATCCGTTCTAACCAGCAGCTGGAGAATGACCTCAATCTCATGGATATCAAAATTGGACTGCTAGTGAAAAATAAAATTACACTACAGGTATGGTCCAGTGCCAGTAAGGGCCTTGGGGTACATTGTCCTGCTTGGTACCCCTGTCTCTCCCTAGGTGACTTGCAGGGAGGGGGTAGGAGGCTGGCTTTCTTCTCAGCGAACGCCATACATTGTTTTTTTTTAAGTTAAATAAGAAATCAAGTGATTTAATCACAAAATTTTAAATAGAGAAAAGTAGATAAAAACCATCCTATAATTCCACCACCCTAACAATCATTTTATATCCTACATTTTTATTTAATATAGAGGATAAGACACTTTCCATATGTTAAGTCATCATAAATATTATTTTTAGTGGCAGTGTAATAATTTATCAGGAAATAATCTGAGTTACCTCTTTTTTTCTAGACTATTTGACATTTTCAACTTTTATTATTACGGAATAACACTGCAGTTAATGTTTCAATGTATATGTAGCTTTTATTGTGTTTAAGACTTTGTAAGATAGATTCCTAGAAGTTGGTTTCCTGAATCAATGGACATTTTTATAGATGAGGTTCTTTATAGGAAGATGGAAGTAGGAATGGATTTGATTGATGTACTGAAAATAAGGTACAGTGTAGTGATTCTAAAATATTTAGGGGATCTGCCAGTGCAGTAGACCTTCATGAAAGTTTTTAGGTGCTAAAAGACCTTTCCATAATGCCCAGAGTTTCATCTTTGAAAGCTTTTTGATTTATGTATATGTGTTTGTTTATAGGACGTGGTTTCCCACAGTAAAAAACTTACCAAAAAAAATAAGGAACAGTTGTCTGATATGATGATGTTAAATAAACAGAAGGGAGGTCTCAAGGCTTTGAGCAAGGAGAAGAGAGAGAAGTTGGAAGCATATCAACACCTGTTTTATTTACTGCAGGTGAGTGGCTCCTGGAATTAGTATTGTAAAATTTAGTTAATTTACTTTTCTCAAGAAAACCTTATGCATAGATCTCTGTGAAAGTCCTTCTGATTTCCACTGAGAGATGAGCAAAGGGCTATCTTATTTTTCTTTATTACTCAGGTACTTTCTAATCCTTCAAGATGAAAAATCTTGAATATTTGTGCCAGCCTTCATGTCATCTAGAAATTACTTATCCCTTGCTTTCGTTTCAGACCAACCCCACCTATCTGGCGAAGCTGATTTTTCAGATGCCCCAGAACAAGTCCACCAAGTTCATGGACTCTGTAATCTTCACACTCTACAACTATGCATCCAACCAGCGAGAGGAGTACCTGCTCCTGCGGCTGTTTAAGACAGCACTGCAGGAGGAAATCAAGTACGGACAGATTTCTGCAGGGCATACATGGGACCCCTCCCCACCGTCATAGGTGCTCATAGTTGGAGATTCAGGCCTGCCTGTGCCTTTTCTCAATACTGTGACATGTGTGAGATACTTACTCTAAAGAAGCATTTACCTTTTATAATGTAATAATATAGATTATGCACTCACACAAACTAATTATACTGAAAATACAAAGTAATTATATGTTAATTATATATATACTGTATACCAATATGAACTAATAATATATACACAATATAAACTAATATGCTAATTATAAGCTAATATAATAAACACTAATATAAAGTGTCACTGTTTCTGGGGAGGTGATAGAGATTCGCTAAATTAGTTTTAGGAATATTCTGTATTAAGATAGAATTTTTTAAAAGCTGGTCCAAACATGAAGATTTCACATCTTTAGCTAATGAAGGACCTGATCATGTTCCTATGATTGAGTCTGCAACAACAGCAGGAAGGTGCGGTATTCAGATGAGTGTTGGGGAGTGTTTCTAGAGAGAGAGCTTGTAACCCTTTCCTTCCAACTATCATATTTCTGTTTTTAGGAGATGGGATCTTTAAGTAGGAAGGATCTTTAGGTTGGCAGATTTGTGATTAGTTTGAATTGAATTTGTATTTATGTTTTATAGGTCAAAAGTAGATCAGATTCAAGAAATCGTGACAGGAAATCCTACAGTTATTAAGATGGTTGTAAGTTTCAACCGTGGGGCCAGGGGCCAGAATGCGCTGAGACAGATCTTGGCCCCGGTGGTTAAGGAGATTATGGATGACAAATCTCTCAATATCAAAACTGACCCTGTGGATATTTACAAATCTTGGGTCAATCAGATGGAGTCTCAGACAGGAGAGGCAAGGTATGGTAACCACAACACCTTTTCTTCCATGTTTTTATTATTTTCTCTCTCTCTTTTTTAAACAGTGAACATTTCTTTGATTTATAAATTAGTAATTGCTTAAATAGGTTTTCCTTAGAAACCCCTTCTTTAAGTAGTTGACTTGGTAATTTATTCACTTATTTAGCAAATATTTATTGAGTACTTACTAAGTGCCAGACACTGTGTTAGATACACCTACAATAATACGATAATGAATGAGACATACAATAATGAATGAAGAAGACATGCTCCCTGCCCTCTGTTCACAGTTTATTGCGTGAGAGAGATGACACACAGGTACATAGAAATAAAGTTGCAAACTGAGGGGAGTTTCGTGATGTTTTGTAGGGAACTGTAATGGAGAATTCAAGAGGGAGCTAACTTAGAGGGGTTAGGGAGAGCCTCCCTGAGAAGGTGAACCATCACATGGTGGAGGCCTGAAGGGTACAGTGGGGCCAGCCTTGCTAAGAGCTAGGTGCAGAGTCTTCATGTCTGGATGCTGTCAGGTGGAAGGAGCTTGGGAGAGTCTAGGACCTGGAAGGACACTGGGCATCAGCAGAGATGCAGTTGGATGGGAAGACTCGCACAGATCTGAGTGAGATCCCTGTGTTTCATTAAAGGGAAGAGGAGCTGGTGTGGGCGAATGATGAGCTGCCCTGGAATACTGAGAGTTGGACTAACTAAATTAACATAATCCAGGAGAGTTCTGTGCCAGGGCGGTAGTTTTCACCACCAGCGTTAACACATCCAAAGGAAAAATGTGTCAGTAGAATATGGGAAATGCTGGGAAAATACAGTTCAGAGGGCCAAAATGTTTAAAATATTTTTATCCAGCTTGGGTGAGGACAGGGGAGGAGTAGCTCTCCATATGATTGCTACTCAGAGTTTGATCTGTGGGCCAGTAACTGTAGATCATCAGTGTCGCTAAACACACTGTTTAGTTCAGCTGACATTTTTTTCCATAGCAAGACTTTCTCAATGAAGGAAGTATCCATTCTGAAGTTGATTACATTCTGGCTCAAGCTCCTTATCCTGTCTTGGACTGATTGGTGGAATGGTCTACATGTTGAATAATGCTGCTTTCCACGTACCTGGACACCAGGCAAAGGGGGAGGTTACCCTGGATAGAGAACAGAAAATTCTGCTCACTCCTACAAAGGGCTTATCCCCTATTGGGAATCGTGTGGGAACCAACCCTGATTTGGTTCTCTGCTTTGTGTCAGCCTGTCACCCAAGAGTCAGATCGTTGCTGGGTGTGATGGAAAATCCATTTTTGTTTTGACCTGCACCAGGCCCAAATCCTGGAATATGGTCAGCCAACTGCAGTAGTTGACTGGGAAGGTTTGACTGAAGCTCAGGGCATCCCTAAATGGGAGCCCCATGGACACAGGCTCAAGGGTACTAAGATACTTCCTCTGCCGGTCCATGAGTTGGTCATTTTTAGATCAAAATTCCAGTAGGTATTTCAAGATTTTTTTCTTGTAGGTGCCTATCAGAAACGTGTCTTATTTTGCTTTTCATAAAATGGAAATTGATTTTAACACATTTTTTTTAATGTGGATAACTGGGAGGTGTAGTGGTATGTGGTGGGAGCCCATGCAGCATGTAAGCATCACGGATCCTTGAGCTTCAGCCACGAAACTCATAGCAAACTGGGACGTTGTCCCTCTTGGCAGTGTTCACCTCTAAAATCTTTGAAATTTAATATTCTGTTCTCTGACTACACCCATTTAGTTTAACACTTTCATTCTCTTTGTTCATTGCTACCTTTTTTAAAATGTCATATACGTATACAGTTATATTTTACTGATATAAAAGATGTAAAGTACATAACTTACAAAATATAAATGCCCTTATAAATTCAATACAGCCAATTGTTTGAGACAGAATGCTTTTGTTAATTTTTGCTGAATCTTTGTGTTCATAGTCTACCAGTGTTTGTAATTCAGCCACCATATGACTAATGGAGTTGTGTCCTTATTTGCTGGTATTAGTTTCCTATTGCTCCTGGGATGAATTACCACAAACTTGATGGCTTAAAACAACAGAAATTTATTTTCTCACAGTTTTGGAGGCCAGAAATCCGAAATTGGTATTAAAGGGGTGAAATCAGGGTGTCAGCAGGGCTGTGTTCCCTCCAGAGGCTCTAGTGGAAAATCCATTCCCTGCCTCTTCAGCTTCTGGTGGCTGTTGGCATTCCTGGCCTTGTGGCTGTGTCACTCCAGTCTCTGCCTGCCCTCCCCCATCGCCACATTGCCTCCTCTTCTGTGTGCACCAAATCTCCCTCCGCCTCTCTCTTATTAGGATGCTTGTGATTGGATTTAGGCCACCAAGATAATCATTACTGCTTTTTGACCTCATTGAAAGTACCACACTGGGACCCCTGCAATTCATTTTTGTCTTTCAGCTCCCTCCTGTCCTTGTTTCCTTCCTAATTAAGCCTAGGCCCAGTGTTCTAGCACATCTACTATTCTCTTGTCAGTTCCTTCTGACTCAGGGCCTTCTCCTGAATGATCTCGTCAGCTCCTCTGTCTTCAGTTCCTATATGTAACTGTCAGCTCCCTCACCAGTACCTAAAGGGTCACCATGTCCCATTGATTGTGTCTCCTTAATATCTCTCAGATCTGTCTCCTTGGTCCCCACTGCTTGCATCCTTGTTCATGCCCTCATCATATTTTTTTTGGGGGGGGGCCATGCCACGTGGCATGCAAGATCCTAGTTCCCCAACCAGGGATCGAACCCACGCCCCCTGCAGTGTAAGCACAGAGTCCTGACCACCTGACCACCAGGGAAGTCCCATGCTCTCATCATTTCTTGATCAGGCTGTAGCACTAGTCTTCTAGCTCTTTCATCTGTGACTGTCCATCTTTAGTTCATTTCTCATGGTGGATCAGAGCAATCCTCCTCAAAATTCAGATCTGTCTCTTAATAGCTCTCTGTGGCTTCTAGGAAAGTCCAGACTTCTTAGCATCATATACAGGGCCCTCCATGATCTGGCCCCTGTTTACTCTTCCACCCTCATTTCTCCTTCCTCTTCCCTTTCTTCGCATTTGACCTTTCTTCTCCCTTTTTCCTGAGTTCATATGTCCCTTCCTTATGGAAGTCTTCCTTGATTCCTCCAGTCTGAATCGAAGCCTCTTCTCTGCGGCACTGTAGCACTTCTGGTCAGCTTCTTCTTTGTAGTGCAGTGTGTTTACAGATACTTATTTGTGTGTCTCTTCCACCAGACTGTGAGAGACTCGAGAAGCTTTCATGTCTCCAATACCTTTTATCCCAAGTGCCTGGCACATAGTTCAAGGCACCCAATTCACAGTTGAAAACCTGAGCCCCAATTCTGGCCCCACCATTTACCTGCTCTACGAGCACAACAAAATTATCTACTCTCTCTGGGTCTTTCTGTTTATGAAAGACACAGTCTCACCTCAGGCTGTTCCTGGCTGTTGGTCTAACATACATGGGGATAATTTCTGCTTTCCCAGCAAACTACCCTATGATGTGACCCCAGAGCAGGCTCTGGCTCATGAAGAAGTCAGGACACGGTTAGACAACTCCATCAGGAACATGCGGGCCGTGACGGACAAGTTCCTGTCAGCCATCATCAGCTCTGTGGACAAAATCCCGTGAGTGCTGTCAGCTGTGACCCCCTGTTGAGCCCAGAATTAGTGGCCTTCTGCTCCCTGGCCCTTCTCACTACGTTTTGTCCACCCCACAGTTACGGGATGCGCTTCATTGCCAAAGTGCTGAAAGACTCATTACATGAGAAGTTCCCTGATGCTGGTGAAGATGAGCTGCTGAAGGTAAGACTGAAAGCTGGCACATTCTTGCCCTACCAATAATAGCCCTTTGAGGAAAAAGTTCTAAGACTAGGCCTGACCTTAGACTTTCGTTAAGGACCTTAACCTAGATTTTGTCAGTAGCTTGCCGTTGATTGTGAGATTTTGAAAGTGTTTGTAAATAGTAAATCATACCTCTTTTAGTTCCTATATAGTTCCTGTGTTGTTTGAATGGCACACAGACCTCAAACAAGTAGAGAAGATGGATTTTCCTGTCTTGAGATACATTTCTTTGAGTCCTATCTTTTCGCTGAAGAATTGCTCCCTCTGCTGGTGGCCAGGTGAATGGTAGCAAGCACAGTTGTTTCCACTAAGGCTGTTGCTGATAATTCTTTCTTACTCAGCTATGCTCCCTCCTTTTTTTTTTCCTTCTTCTTCTTTTTTTTTTTTAATCTGAACGCTTTTTTCTTCTCTCCTAGTTCTGTGCTTTCCTACAGTGAGGCCTCGATTCTAGACTTTCTGTTCAGGTGAATTAATTTTATTTTTTTCTGAATGAAACTCTAGGGGAAATGCTGTGACTGTCCTTGAATTCTTCTGTGGAAGAGATGTGTGTTGAGTGACTTTAATTTCAGAGGCATGAACTTGTGCACCTTTGAAGTCTTCAGCATGAGGATGATGGGGGTTGGACAGGTTATGCTCTGCTAATTAGGTTGTGTTCAAGGATTTATTTTAGCTATGTTTATTAGCTTCTTAAAATGAAAGCCCATCTGCCTGAAAATGAAAAGTGCATGTGGTTGACAGCAGCCTTATTTGCTGCCATGGTATGTGAACAAAGGATGCCCTAAAATGCTCAGTAACAGACTTTTAAGTCTATCATTTTTACCTTCTGAATCTGCGCTTTCATTGTCGTGATTTTCAGTTCTGTTCTCATTTTCTTTTTTTCTGCATCCAGGCAAGGGCTGTTTGGTCATTTTAGTTTCAGGCCTTGAGGGAAATTGTGTGTGTGTGTGTGTAGTGTTTAATTTTTTCTCACAGGACCACATTTTCTTTGCTAGCAAAGTCATTTATGGCTTACTTGGTGGAATGGTTTTTAACACCCATTTCTTTTTCCTCTGTTCCCAGATTATTGGTAACTTGCTTTACTATCGGTACATGAATCCAGCCATTGTTGCTCCTGATGCCTTTGACATCATCGACCTGTCAGCAGGAGGCCAGCTTACCACAGACCAACGCCGAAATCTTGGCTCCATTGCAAAGATGCTTCAGCATGCAGCTTCCAATAAGATGTTTCTGGGAGATAATGCTCACTTAAGCATCATTAACGAATATCTTTCCCAGTCCTACCAGAAATTCAGGTAAGGGGAAAGGGACAAGGTACTTGAAAGATTCTGTGGGCGTGTTTCTAACTCTGAAGGTAAAGACAAGATTAAATACCACACCCAGCATTCCCTGGACTGCAGTGTTGTATACATCTCATGTGCTCAGAGCTCCAGGGGATGATGAAGAGGATGTTTGAGCTATTAAAATGTATTCCTATGAAATAGACTGTACTTCACGTAGAAACAATGGTCTACGTTAGGCACGTGTTACTTTGTAACCAGAGAAGAATTGGAGAGTGCTTTTAATATTTGTAAATTAAACATTCAGTTGAGAGTTCGAGTTCGGGACGTTGTCTTAGAAAGTTGGTTCTGCTAACAACGCAGGTGTTTGAGAACTGTTTTAAATTATGGTTGAGCAGTTCTTGTGGGTAGAACTAAAACGAAGTGGAAAGAGAACCAACGTCCCAAGGCTGTCAAGCACAACGAACATGCAGCAGTTTCTCTAGAATTAACTGTCTTGACTGGCTTCTTTTGAACTCACTGCCCCAGAGGTTTGTGGGATGTCCTTCGTCAACTTCTCACACATGTGTCACTTGTTGGGGCCTGGCTCCTGTGTTTATTTTCAGACGGTTTTTCCAAACTGCTTGTGATGTCCCAGAGCTTCAGGATAAATTTAATGTGGATGAGTACTCTGATTTAGTGACCCTCACCAAACCTGTGATCTACATTTCCATTGGTGAAATCATCAACACCCACACTGTAAGTATTTTTCTTTACTGATTTAATTTCATTGCTCTGTCTTAATTGCCTTCTCCGGCTGCTGCCTGCTATCTCTGGAAGCCAGAGATCTCAGTTTGATCTTACTGACATCACATCTGCCTTGTTGTTTATCTTCTTTGCTTATTATCCTTAACTTTCTTGAAGTGATCCCCAGGCCACCTGCATCAGAATCATCTGGGCTGGTTATTAAAAATGAAGTTTCCTGAACCCCACCACAGGCCAGCTGAATCAAAATCCCCATGGCTGGGCTTCAGAATCTCCATTGTGACCCCTGATATAGTGACTTGATAAAATACTGTTTTTATTGGTCCTTTTTTTTACCCTGGCCCTCTGTCTTACTTTTCTAACATGATCTAGAATACCAGCTTTTTCCTCTGTGTCACCTTTGAGTGATTTTTCCCTTGGGTACTTCTTCCCCCCTCCCCAATTTTTTATAATTCATCCCCCCTTGGGGGCATATAGAACAGGAAATAAGGAAATAAAATGAAATTTCAGGGATTGTCATTTCTGACGACGTCACCTGGGGTAATAGCTTATTAAGGCTTTGCCGAATACCCCTAAAATAATGATAATGTTGATCTGATGCACTTTTTTTCTGAATTAAAAGATATTATATACTGGAAACTTTAAGTAAAAGTATGAATGTGAGTCATTTGAACTGGTTGTAGGGAATATTGATGACTTGGATATTGAAGTCTGTGAGTTTCCTTGTTCTTTCTTATATAGGGTACGTTTAAATCCTTTATATCTGTAAGGTTGAGAGAGTACCAGTATTTCCTCTTCATATGTCGTAACATATGTCATTCATCACGGGCCAATGTGTTGCTTTATATATCATATTGTTTATTTGGGTTAGTTTGTTGAGGATTGGTTTTTCAGTTCTTTGAATATGGGAGTTTTGTTATCTAACCTCTTTTGTGCTGTTAGGCATTGTGGATGGGGACGGGGGCTAGTGGGTTGAGTGTGTAAATGGAATTGATCCCTGGATGTTGGATGCAGCTCCTGTTAGATCACCAGGATGCCATTGCCCCGGAGCACAATGATCCAATCCATGAGCTGCTGGATGACCTTGGCGATGTGCCCACCATCGAGTCCCTAATAGGTAAAGTTCTGACTTAACTGCCCAGAAGCTGAGAGAGGAGATTGGCAGGAGTGCTGTAATTATCACCTTCTCTGTTTCTACACTGTTCAAGCTCTGAATACACATCAGAAAAGAAAACAGATGTGATCCCTATCTGTTAGGAACTGAAGTCCAGTGGAAGAGATCATTTTAAATGCATAGATACATATAATCATGTAACTAGAAATTTATAAGTCCTATAAAGGAAATGAACAGAGTATTTTTTTTGATATTTATTTATTTATTTGGTTGCACTGGGTCTTAGTTGTGGCAGGCAGGCTCCTCAGTTGCGGCAGGCGGGCTCAGTTGTGGCAGGCAGGCTCCTCAGTTGTGGCATGCGAACTCTCAGTTGCAGCATGCATGTGGGATCTAGTTCCCTGACCAGGGATCAAACCTGGGCCCCCTGCATTGGGAGCGTGGAATGTCAACCACTGTGCCACCAGGGAAGTCCCTGAACAGAGTATTTTGAGAGAGAAATGTTACAGTGTTGAAATGATTTCTCAAACATTTGTTAAGTTATTTTATTATGGATCCTTTGCCTTTACCATTTGGCATGATGTTTTATTTCTCAGTAAAAGGTGTCCTCACCACAGTGTACATATAGGCTTATTCAACTACCTTCTTAAACTTGCATTATCTTTTACTTGAATTATTATCTGCTCTCCAATGTCTCCTCTGTTTACGGTATTGATTCTTTCTACCGTCCCAAAACTTTAGGAGAAGGCTCTGGCAATTTAAATGACCCAAATAAGGAGGCACTCGCTAAGACAGAAGTGTCCCTCACACTGACCAACAAGTTTGATGTGCCTGGAGATGAGAATGCAGAAATGGACGCTCGGACCATCTTACTGAAGTGAGTATTGGAAGGAGGAGGAACGGAGTAAGTGTAACCCAGTGATCCCTTCTGTCCCTTGGTCTTGGTGAATGAGTCCTCTTGTTCATCCCTAAAATGATCATCTCAGCCATTTAAGCCTCATACATTTCCAGTCACCTCATGTATTATACTTGACGCAGGGCTTACTTGCCTTATTTGCTAATAAGATACTGAAATGAATTTGTAGCTTGGAAATCCTAACCTTGGTACTCACTCTGTCATAACTGTGTAAGTAAGCCTGGGACTTTGCGTACCTTGCATTAGGGCTGCCCAGTGGGACTCTGTGAGGTAGTGTTTGCTCTGCTCCTGTTGAGGTCCATTCGAAGGAAGTAGGACACCTGCTAATGTTTAAATGCTTCGCACACCTCCTTTCAGCACAAAACGTTTGATTGTGGATGTCATCCGGTTCCAGCCGGGAGAGACCTTGACTGAAATCCTAGAAACACCAGCCACCAGTGAACAGGTAAAGTTTGGGGGTTTACCAGGTACCACAGTAAGATGCATAGGTGCTCCTGTGATAGGCACGTGACAAGGCTGAGGAGGTGGGACATAGGTGGCGAGAGGTGGTCACTGGAAGGTGGGCCTGGATGTGGTGGCATTTAGGGCTTATTGAGAAAGTTGTTGGTTCCTAAATCCAGAGGTGGTTGTTTCTAGGGCACAGAGCTCACTGGCACTTACATGCAGTCTGTGTGTGTGCTTTAATTTAACCTGAGGCAGAATCAGTGAGTCTGCCCAGTAATTTATTGAATACTATATAGTTAGAATTTTGTTAAGTGCCTTGGTAGATAGGAGAAAAGAATAGAATGTGGCTCCTAAGTTCCGTGAACTTAGTTGGAGACATGTGACATATGCCCCTGAAACAGTTAGAAAACCACTGAAAATTCACTATGGTTTTGGCCCTGAAAATGCTAGAAATTAAAGCAAGAGTCCAGTGAGGAGCAAAGCATCAGGGAGGTATGGGACTTGAACCAAGCTTACAAAGAACATGCATGTATGACAAGAGGGACGTTCTAGACCGGGGAGTCCCCGTGAACAGAGGCACAAGGGAGGGCAGAGCATGATGTGACCAGACCTACATATCTAGAATGAAGGTGTGGGTGAGGGTGAGTAGTGAGAAATTAAATGTGAGGACAAATTATGTAGAACCCAAAACTTAGGAATTTTGCACCAGAGAGATAGGAGTAAAGGGCCTTTGTAACCTTTGGGACCATTTGACATTGATTAATTTTGCAGTGCTGTCAGAGCAGATGGTAGTTGAGTCATCTGTGTGTGTGACAGGGTTCCAGGTCCAATTGGGTGAGGGGTGGCATGGCAGTGGGGAGGGACGGATGGGTCACGTTTAAGGCTTCTGTTTCATGTTTATAAAATGAGAAAAGTAAGTCAAGTCATTCGTTTTCAATTTTTTGAGCATGGGAATCCTTTTCATTAAGTAACAATGTATTTGGAAGCCCAACATATAAAAGAGGTAAAATTGGAGCTACTCTGGCAGCCCCAGGGATGGACCCTTGGAAGCCCACCCTCCAGGACTCGTGGCATCCCTGGGAAACCCTTAAGGCTGCAGGGAGGACTATTTGAAAACCAGTTTTAAATGAATTGTCAGCGTTTAGATGCTGTGACTAATTACTCATTAGTTGTGTGTGATGGGCAGGAAAAGAGGCATAACCAGTAACTGCAACTGGTTAAACTTGGAAGGAAATTTGAAGTAGGGAAGAAGGAACTGGTCTTTACTGAGAATCTGCTATTAGTTTGGTGCTTTCACCTGTGTTCTTTCCTGTAATCCTTGCACTATCCCTATGCGGTGAGTCTTTTCATCCTCCTTTCACAGAGGACAAAACTAAGACCCCTAGAGGTTAAATAACTCGCTCAAGATCATTCACTTGTAGTGGCAGAACCAAACTTGAATCGGGTTCTGTCTGACTCCAGTTTATGCTCTTTGCGTTATCTGATGAAGAGTAATTTTGACATTAGAAGAAAAGGGAATATTGGGAAAGGAATTGCTCCAGTTCGGGAAAAATTACAAGTCTGAACTACAAACCTTTCCAAATGTAAACATCCCCAGTACAAAACAGTTCAAAATGTGGTACCAGAGCCTTAGCCATATGCTGGGATCTATCAGCATAGAGGTGATCATTGAAGTTTTGAGAGAGAACACTTACAAAGAAATGACCATGGGCCACTTGGAGGTACCAGCGCATGCTTAGGGCAAGGAAAAAGTGCAGAGAAGATGATCAAGGCAACAACTAAGAAAAGGCACTGGATTGGGGATGGGCGGAATGGTAACGAGAATTGGTGAGAGAAGCCAGACTGCGAGGAAAGTGCTGAAAGACTGCAACAGCAAGTGTGGATCGTTTGGTGGGTGGGAACATAACAGACAAACGTTGGTTGGTGACTAGGAGACAGAGCAGATATGAGAAGGGTCTCTTTACTGGCGTTTGCAGCATGTTTGAAAGAGGGAAGGCTTGAGCGTGATTCAGCTGGGATGAGGTAGCAAAAAGGATTAGCAAGAATTTACTGACCACTGGTGTTGCATTGGTGTGGTTATAACGTTCATCAAGCCGGGTTTCAAATAAAATTAAATGATTTCCATGTCCCTGGTGTGATAGGGAAAAAACGAGGGATTTTGTACCCAGTGGAGTCCAATCTCCTGTCCAGGAAAGAAGCCCTAAGAAGCCAACATCTGACTTCATAGATGTTTCTCTTCTAGATGAAAAGAGAGCTGTCTCTGCTTCATGCAGTTTCTTTGTCAGTTGTCGGGGGTGGGGGTAAGTTTGTTCCCCTCTATTTCCGGAATAGAGTTGTTTGTTTGTTTGTTTTAAATATTTATTTGCTTGCTTGCATCGGGTCTTAGTTGTGGCAGGTGGGTTCCTTAGTTGTGGCATGCAGGCTCCTTTGCTGCATGCATAAACTGGAGTCAGACAGTTGTGGCATGTGAACTCCTAGTTGCGGCATGCACATGGGGTCTAGTTCCCTGACCAGGGATCGAACCCAGGCCCCCTGCATTGGGAGTGTGGCGTCTTAACCACTGCGCCACCAGGGAAGTCCCCCAGAATAGAGTTTGAGAGCTTTATAAATTCAAGTGTGGTTCAGTGTGGAGACCTTGCCACGAACTTCTTTTTCTTACTGTAGGAAGCAGAACACCAGAGGGCCATGCAGAGACGTGCTATCCGTGACGCCAAAACTCCTGACAAGATGAAAAAGTCAAAATCTGCAAAGGAAGACAGCAACCTCACTCTTCAGGAGAAGAAGGAGAAGATCCAGTCAGGCTTGAAGAAGCTAGCAGAGCTTGGCACCGTGGACCCAAAGAACAGATACCAGGAACTGATCAACGACATTGCCAGGGTACGGCATTTGGGGGACAGTGACGGCCTGGCCATGTTTAAAGCTGTCTCAGAGGCTTGTGAGGAGACAGTAGCTGTTCCGGTGACAACGTACCTTCAGTTCAATGTACCTTCAGGAGAGGAGATTAGAGTCCTCTCTTCTGGGGAATCGTTTCTGACTCTTCCAACATGAGGTCCTAGCCTGCCCTTTGATGGCTTATTCCATGGCCTAAATTAAATTAGTAGGGAGAAAACCTTAATTAGAGCTTCCTATGTCTCAGTTTGTCTTTGGCCTTAAAGAATTCCTCCAGATATTTTTAATGATTACTGTGAAATATAAATTAACATCAAGTTGATTATCAAATCTTGATTTGTGTGAATCTTCTCAAGTAAGGGGCTCTGGCGCAGGCTGAGAAGTTTAGGCATTCTCTGCTGTCGCCCTAAAATCACACCATGCACAGCTGCAAGCTTGGTAATTGTTATATTAAAGTTATCTTTTTCTCCCTCTCCTGACGACATATTTAAGAGGTTTAAACCAGCTTTGCAAGTCAATTATGAGAATGTGGAGGTCTGTAAAAGTAACACATTTCCCTGCCTCATTAAATAGAAATGGGGAAAAAATTGATGAGATCTGAATTTCTTTGTTAATTTTTGAACATAAAATTGCTAACATTTTTAGATTCCACATATAAGCAATATCATATGATGTTTGCTTTTCTATGTCTGACTTACTTCACTTAGTATGATGGTCTCTAAGTCCATCCATGTTGCTGCAGGTGGCATTATTTCGTCCTTTTTTATGGGTGAGTGGTGTTCCATTGTATATATGTGCCACATCTTTTTTATCCATTCCTCTGTTGATGGACATCTGGGTTGCTTCCATGTCCTGTCTATTGTAGACGGTGCTGCAGTGAACATTGGGGTGCACGTGTCTTTTTGAATTATGGTTTTCTCCAGATATATGGGCAAAAATCTTTAAAAAATTTCGAGGTGAGTAAGAAAAAAAGAATTGCTGTCTATTAAAAATGTGTGGTCAAGCAAGGCAAAGTTAAGCGCTGCTGGGTTCTAGTGTTAATGATTCAAGAACACATGATATTATTTCTGTAATTTTAATAATTATGTCTCAGGATATTCGGAATCAGCGGAGATACCGACAGAGGAGAAAGGCTGAACTGGTGAAACTGCAGCAGACGTACGCTGCTCTGAACTCTAAGGCCACCTTTTATGGAGAGCAGGTGGACTACTATAAAAGCTACATCAAAACCTGCTTGGATAACTTAGCCAGCAAGGGCAAGTGAGTATTTTATTTTGAAGAGTCAATGTCAGGGGAAAAAGAAGTAGAGGCAACTGAAGTGA
Source organism: Delphinus delphis (assembly GCF_949987515.2). Taxonomy (NCBI): domain Eukaryota; kingdom Metazoa; phylum Chordata; class Mammalia; order Artiodactyla; family Delphinidae; genus Delphinus; species Delphinus delphis. The sequence continues at coordinate 105,680,707 of NC_082684.1, forward strand.
CATAGGAAAATTTTATTTACAACACACTGGATCTATTTATTGCAATAGTCCTTTATTTTTCTTCTCATTGTTTGTGTAATTTCCTAGTCCCATTTCTTATGGTATGGTGTAAATAAATAATGTGTGGAGGATTTCAAGGATGCCTATTTCTAAGCATCCTGTGTTCCAAAATATCTTCTTGGCTCTAGAAATTAAAGAATCTAGGAAAGGGATCATTTAGTGGCCCCCAAACCAGGTTGTGCCTCAAAAATCACTTAAGGAACATCATAAACAATTAGATTCCCTGGCCTCTACACCTCCTGGACACAGGCTTCCAGACCATGATTTTTTTTTAGCTGCCAAGGAAGATCTGATGCAGCCTCCTTGTTGCTGGCCACAAACCATTCAGCCTGCCCATTTTATAGGGAGGGAAATTGAAAATCCAGAGAGGCGACGTGATTAAGCACAGGTTCTGCTTATTAGAAGGGTTAGTTTATTATTTACTCCACACTTTTCATTTTGAGAATTTTGAAACCCCAGAAAGTTTCAGTGAATAGAACAATAAACACCCATATATACCTTTCACCTAGATTCACTTGTACTTAACATTTTGCCACATCAGCTTCCCCTCTCTATAGCTTGCTTACTCTTGTGTCTGTGCTTTTCCTCTTCCTCCCTGAAGGCTTCATGGAGTGAGGCAGGGCTGTTGTGAAGTGGTGAAAATCAGGTCCACCTTACCCATCTTGCAGAGTTGGTGCCTGTGTCCTTTTGAAATGTCCCCATCATTCTTTGAGCCCTTCTTGACTTTGTGGCACAAGATGTTTCTGGTTCAATTTGTACTTTTCCCTCCCTGGGCTTGGAATTAGCTATTTCTCCAAGCATCCCTGGTTCCTTTTTTTTTTTTTTTTTTTTCTTCGGTACGCGGGCCTCTCACTGTTGTGGCCTCTCCCGTTGCGGAGCACAGGCTCCGGACGCGCAGACCCAGCGGCCATGGCCCACGGACCCAGCCACTCTGCGGCATGTGGGATCCTCCCGGACCGGGGCACGAACCCGTGTCCCCTGCATCGGCAGGCGGACTCTCAACCACTGCGCCACCAGGGAAGCCCCTGTAGGCATGTTTTTGAAGACAGATTTCTAGAAATGTAATTGCTGGGTTAAGATTTTTGTGCAGTTGTGATTTTGATAGATATTTCAGTTGCCAGCCATAGGGATTTATTACCTTTTACACAACTACCAGCTCTTCTGCCCCAGTTCTTGAGACCCTTCCCTTGAGAGTCCCAGATACATTCTCATTCATCTGTATTCTTCCTTTGCTTACTCTTCTTACCATTTCTCGCCTTGATTATCCCAACAGCCTTCTGACATCTGTTTCTTTTTCCTTGCTCCCATTCCTCTGTAATTGCTATGCTGGCTTAAATGCTTTTAAAAATTTCGTATTCTAAACAATTTTTATTTTTTCTCTGCACAGCCAAGGGACTTAGAGTGACTCCCTTGGGGTTCAGTACAGTTCCCTCAGGCTGGCATTAGAAGCCCTCACACTTACTTTAGGTGCTTAGGTTCTGAGAGGGACACAGAAGGATTCAGACACTGTCAAATTCATCCTGTGTTCTCAAATGTATAGTTTAAATCAAAGGCAAAAGCAATTTAGTAATGTTTCCCTGTTTTGCAGAGATATTGCTTAGGCGAATCCTAGCATTTATTTGCCATTTTAGAATTGGTTTGTTACTTACGCTTGTGTATGGGAAGTTTGTTTTCTGACCTCATATCCTTGAGTTACCAACAAAGATTCATAGTAGATAGTTACCTATAGAAAATGACATAATGTGATTTTTACAGGGTCTCCAAAAAGCCTAGGGAAATGAAAGGAAAGAAAAGCAAAAAGATTTCTCTAAAATACACGGCAGCAAGACTACATGAAAAAGGAGTTCTTCTGGAAATTGAGGACCTGCAAGTGAATCAGTGAGTATTTGCTTTTTAACTTTGTTTTATATGTTGATTTTTTTATTTGTCATATCTTTATCTTATTGACTTTATTTCTCTTATCTGGATAATCATTTTTATATTTTATATGTGTTTATAGTTGATTAATTAAAATAAGTAATTAATTAATTATGTACAGAATTTGGCCTAATACTCAGAGTTAATTTGCCTGTCATAGAAGAGAGGTATTTCTTTTCCTTGTTTGTGGAACATTTGTCTTAGGACATCCTACTTTTCCTCTTTAAAGCAGGAAGCCATTCCTTCCATTTTTTTTTTTTTTTTTCTGTGCCCAAACCAAGGATAAATAAAGAATAACAAGAAGAGGAGTGTACTTTATTCCACTTGAGGCATGAACCAGGGGCTTACCCTCATCTTCTTTTCTGGGAAGCACCAGCTTGCTTTACATGTGGTTCATGGACCTGACCTGACCTGACCATCCTCCCTCAGGTCCTGGCCCAGCTGCCATTAACAAGCATTTTATTGAGTACCTGCTCAGGCAACCCTGTGATCTCAGGCAGCTGAGCTTTCTGTTACTGTGTCTGTTTAAATTTTTTTTTTAATTTTGCTTCAAAAAACTTTTATATTTTTCTGATTATAAAATAATACGTATTCACTGTTGAACTTTGAAAATGTGGTAAAGCATAAAGAAAAAGAAAAAGCACCTATACTCCAACAAGCCAAAGATAGCCACTGAAATCATTTTAGTATATTTTCTTCTGTGCCTCTATTCACATAAAGATTATCTATGATTACTTACTTACCTTCCTACTTTTTTTAACATAAATTGGGATGATACTGTTTATAGTCATGTATCCGGCTTTTTCCTCATAACATTGTGAGCATTTTTCACATAGTTTGAAAGTATCCTTTTTAATGACCACATAATATTCCATATTGTAGTTTTAATTTAGCCATTTACCTGTTGTAGAACATTTTAAGTTGATTTTACTTTTTACATTATTACACATGTGATAACACCTTTATATGTACATCTTTGATTCTGCCTCAGATTATTTTTTTTGTATCATAGATGCCTAAAAATGTAATTTTTGGTCAGAGTATAAAAATATTTTTTTATTGTAAAAAACACAAAACATAAAATTTACCATCTTAACTATTTTTTAATTGTACAGTTCAGTAGTGTTAAGCATATTCACATTGTTGTGCAATCCAGAACCTTTTCATCTTATAAAACTGAAACTATACCCATTAAATAACAACTCCCCATTTCCCCTTCCCCCCCAGCCCCGGGCAACCAGCATTCTCCTCTCTGTTTCTATGAATTTGACTCCCTAGGTGCTTCATATAAGTGGGATCATACAATGCTTGTCTTTTTGTGTCTGGCTTCCTTCACTTAGCATGATGTCCTCAGGGTTCATGCATGTTGTAACCTGTGACAGATTTCCTTCCTTTTCAAGGCTGAATAGTTTTCCACTGTGTACATGTACTACATTTTGCTTATTCATTCATCCATTGATGGACATTTGGGTTCCTTCCACTTTCTGCTATTATGAATAATGTTACAATGAACATGGAAGTATAAATACCTCTTTGAGACCCTGCTTTCAGTTCTTTCTGATGTATACCCAGAAGTGGGATTGCTGGATCATATGATAATTCTATTTTTAATTTTTTTAGGAACTGTTTTCCATAGCAGTTGAAAAAATTTTTTAATTCATATATATATTTTCTAGCAGTGTCTAAAATGTGTATGAAAGTGCTTACTTACCTCACTACTTCTTTGCCATCATTGAGTAATAAAACAGTTTTTGATATTTTTGAATTAATAGATTAAAAGGTAGCATTTTTAGAATTCTGGTTGAGTTTTTTAGTGTGTGTTTATTTGTTTTTTAATATTTATTTTATTTATTTTTGGCTGTGTTGGGTCTTAGTTGTGGCACACGGGATCTTGCGTTGCTGCGTGTGGGCTCTTCGTTGTGGCGCGAGGGCTTCTCTCTAGTTGCAGCGTGGGGGCTTCTCTCTAGCAGTGGCATGCGGGTTTTCTTTCCCTAGATGTGGCGCAGGGGCTCTAGAGCGCATGGGCTCTGTAGTCTGCGGCACGTGGGCTTGGTTGCCCTGCAGCATGTGGGATCTTAGTTCCCCGACCAAGGATCGAATCCGCTGCATTGGAAGGTAGATTCTTTACCACTGGACCACCAGGGAAGTCCCTGTGTGTGTGTGTTTAAACAGGGCTTATTATCTCTGTTTTCTCTGATCATTTTTTCAATTGGGGACCTTGGTCTTTTGAGGTTTTTTTTTAGTTGACCACTTTATGCCATTTTTCAAATCTGTTTTATAATTTATCATCTCCTCCCTTCTTTTTTGTCGTTATTTGCCACTACTGTTCAAGTGCCTACTGTTATTTGACTCTTCTTTTTAATTTGCTACCATGGGCTTAGGAAACAGATGACAAACCAAACCAGTTAAAATAAAATTATTTATCACATAAAATAAACATCTTTATAAAGGGTCTCCTATTGAGTAAAATGCATGTGTTTTAGTACATGGATTTTGTAACCTCTCGTTTAGCTTCTTAGTGGCCCTCTTGCATCCTTCATGGTTCTCAGCGCTGTTCACAATAGATCAGTTTGCTCTGTAGTTGAGTTCTAGAAATCTGGGGTGACACACTTTGATCACCTGGGGAACAGCATACTCCCACCTTCTGGTGTATTAAAACTTCTGGGCATGTAAGGTGTCCAGAGTGAGTGATACCCTAAATATTTTCAGTAATAGTAGTTTATATTTGATGGTACTCAGTAGGTTTATTCTGTAGCACCTACTCCTTTCAGAAAACCTCCTCTCTTGGTTCTTTTCATTCTGACCATCCTCACTCCACCCCCCCTCCCCCGCCTTTTGTTTACTTACCTCTTCCAGTCCTCAGACATGCATGGATTCAAACATGCATCTTTTCCTCCTCCTTCTAGCCCAATGTCCTCTTTATTTTTTTAAACATTTTACTTGCAGAACATAATTAGTTCTCTCATTTATTTACTTTTTTTTTTTTTTTTTTTGGGCTGCATCGGGTCTTTGTTGCTGTGCGCGTGGGCTTTCTCTAGTTGTGGCAAGCAGGGCTACTCTTCATTGCGGTGTGCGGGCTTCTCATTGCAGTGGCTTCTCTTGTTGCGGAGCATGGGCTCTAGGTGAGCGGGCTTCAGTAGTTGTGGCACACAGGCTCAGTAGTTGTGGTGCACGGGCTTAGTTGCTCCACGACATGTGGGATCTTCCCAGACCAGGGCTCGAACCCATGTCCCCTGCAAGTGGATTCATAACCACTGCACCACCAGGGAAGCCCCCGATTTCCTCTTGATTCTCCTTTTATCATTAGGTTTCAGCAGTGGCCACATGGAAGGCCAACATGATTCCTGACATCATCCCTTCAGAGGCCATTTGTGGCCTTCCTCAGTGGTTCCTCTTCCAGTGGAAAGCAAATGCTGCCAGGAGAGGCTGCCACCCTTCTCTCCAGATCCCAAAGTAGATGGTACTGAGAGTAGCAGTCCCACACTGCTTCACCTGCAGAAGTACTTTGCACCTTTATTTTGTATGCCTTTTCACTTTTGAAGACTTTATTCATCTCCTTTCTGCATTTCACAGAATATTTTTACATGAGAACACGGAAATCATACCCTTACGATGTTGTGTTCCAACAGGTTTAAAAATGTTATCTTTGAAATCAGTCCAACAGAAGAAGTTGGAGACTTTGAAGTGAAAGCCAAATTCATGGGAGTTCAGATGGAGACGTTTATGTTACATTATCAGGTGGGTTTGCACCAGGTAAAACCGAAAGCCTTGGGTGTGAGGTAGTTGTGTTCTTGTCAGGAGAATGGCTGAAAAGGAGACCCATGTGGGGAAAGCTGCCCACAGTCAGCAGTGAGTGAGCTGAGGAGTTTTGTGTGTCTAATTTGAGCGGTACAGGCTGGAGAGCTTTTGCAGGTGTGTAAATCTTCAGAAAGCATATCTGAAGCTTACACTTAAGGTTGCCACTAAATTGAGCTTATACCTCGGGCTTGAACAAAATGCTTAGGTACATATCTTGACAGTATAAAATTATAAACCTTCTCAGTAGCTTGAAATCTTATGTATTTTTTCCCCTCTCATTTTGGTTTGATATAGGGGCTTAAAGGTGTACTTCTGACAAGATGTGTGTAAATTGCATCTTTGTAAAACTGAATCCCATTTTATTTATTTATATATTTTTTGAGGATTTTTTTTTTTAAGAGAAAACAACTTTTTACTGGAATCTGACTTAATAAATAGGGATCACAGACCAAATAACAAACAACAGCGTGAGCTACATCAGAATGAAAAAAGAAATGATGGACCTGGATTTCCAATCTGAAACTATTATGCAACATGATATTTTTTTTCTTGCCATGCCGCATGGCTTGTGGGATCTTAGTTCCCCAACCAGGGATCGAACCCAGGCCCTTGGCAGTTAAAGCACGGAGTCTTAAACGCTGGACCACCAGGGAATTCGTCCGAATCCCATTTTAAATTCAAAAAGAATTCTGCAGTGAATCATTTTGTAACATAACTGTCCCTAATTTTTATTTTGAAATCTCTCTCTTTATTGCATCGAAAAATGTCAGTGCATCAGAAGGATTCCTAGGTAATGTCCAGCCTCTGTTAGTTTTATGAACACAGTGCTTCACTGTTGGTACCCACACAGGGCTGCACTCCGTGAAGCTGGGCAGGGGCCTTTCTCTGAACGTGCCTTTGGGCTCTTGCACACATTGATCTCCCTTAAATGGGGGCTCTCCCTCCCAATCCCTTATTCTTCCATCATTTATTGAGGACTTTCACGTTGTTACAACCCCTAAAGCTTGCCCCACCAGCAAAGCCACAGTTTTTTTCTCCTTCACTTCCATAACCTGTAGAGACAACCCCTGTTCACCACAGGCATTGACTTATTTTCCTCTTAACTTCCAAACTGCAGACTCCTTAAGGACAGGTAGTATTTCTTTGTTTCCTTCTTAGTGACCAGTTGACCCTCAAAACACATGAACTGTACAGATGTGAAATGATTTTGTGATGCACATAGCTAACTCAAGTCCTTACACAGAAAAGATCCTATTATTCCCTCAGTTTCACCAAGTTCATGTAGGCCGCCCAGTCTGCCTCAGGTAGTGTATTCCTCCATGCACAAATTCATTAAGTGCAGAATGACTGCCAGGTGCAAGGTATTATGTTAGGTGCAGGTGATGCACCAGGGTCCTCGTCCTCATAGAGCTGCTAAGATTTTTCCAAAAGATGAATTGGTTGAACTTTCGGGATCCCTTCAAGCCCTTTGACTCTTGCTTTGTCATCACCACTCTTCCAAAGTTTAGGGGTGCGACCACTCAGATTTCCTCAATTTGTTCTGGACAGTGGAGGGTAGTAGGGAAAGCAGGGGCTTTGCAGTCAGATCCAGATTCACCACATCCAGCTCTGTACTGTCGGGCAGGTCATTTAACATCTCTGAGCCTCAGAAGCCTCATCTTTAAATTTGAGATAATCATACCTGATAGGATTTTTGACAGGACTTGAAAAGACACTAACGTGCTTCTACGTTGTGGAACACATAGTAAACACATAAAAAACATTTAGTCCTCTCTTTCCCCTTGCGTTCAGGGTATAAAAGCTTTGTCATTTGAAATAGAAATTAAGACTCTAGTAGATGGTGTTGAGACATTACTGGCCTTATCTTGTTTTCAGTTGTTAGTATATTTCGTCACGGATTGAAATGCCATCACCTTCTCCAGGTGACACATCACTTAGAAGAACTAGGCTGCGGGCAGGCAGTTCCATAGTTGGGGACTTGTTTCTCACCCCAGTTCATACCTGGCACACAAGGCATGCCTCATTCCTTCTGGATCCCTCCCTACATTGTGTCCTTCCTTTTCTTGTTCCACAGACCTGATTAACTGTCAGAATGATTTTTTGAACAGGACCTGCTGCAACTACAGTATGAAGGCGTCGCAGTCATGAAATTATTTGATAGAGCGAAGGTAAATGTCAACCTCCTGATCTTCCTTCTCAACAAAAAGTTCTACGGGAAGTAATTGATCATTTGCTGCCAGCCCAGAAGGATGAAGAAAGAAGTACCTCTCGGCTACCTTTCTAGGGGTGCTCCTCTACTCATAGGAAGCAAACACCCAGCCCACACCATTGCCTCAATCTGATACACCCCCAGTGCCACATGTTTAACCCCTCCTGCTCAATGGGACATTTGTTGCCCCTTGTTCGTAGGGAAATTGTATTTCAGGCTTAGTCTGACCCTTCTTATTCCTGCATTTTCTTCTGTCCCTTAGGAAAGAGTGAGAACTCCCCTGAAATCTCTCATGTTGTTACAGTCTTAGAGGTTGCATTACTATATTGTAAGCTTTCGTGTTTGTTTCAATTAGCAATAGGGATGGTGGGATTTGAACTCTTGTTATTTAGAAGTGGAAGCCATTAGCACCGATAACATGCATACATATAAGACACATAATTAAAATGTCAGGTTATCCATAGTTATTAGGTTGTCATTTAAAAGTAAAGTTCCTTATATTTCTGTCTCATCTGTAGAATGGAAGGATACGGGGAGTCATTGGTTCTCTTCCATTCTGTTTTCCTTTATGGGCGGGAGCTAATAGAAGTCACTGTTCTGTGTTCAAAGGAAGCATTTCTAGAAAGAGGGGGATATTGTTTTTAAGTTTCACCATTAAATTTGGGCAGTTCTGTTAGTGTAACTCTCTCCTCAGTGGATGGGAGAGTCCCACTGATAAAATTAAGCTATTTAGGTAAATTCGGAATGGTCTGAGCGACTGCTCATTTGTGTTACGTTAGTGCAGAGATTGACTAGATTCAGACAGTCCACTCTGTCCCTGTGGCAAAGGAATGGGTAAGCCCTAGCGTAGAATGTAATTGTTTTCAAAACTGTTTTATATCTTAAGAGTGTCTTATTAAAGTGTGGATTTATTTCTTAAAATGTGGGTGATAGGAATTTTAAAGATTTATATAATGCTTCAAAAGCCTTTAGAATACTGTAAGAAAAGGGTTTTTTTTAATTGGCTTATCTGTATATCTGAACTCTTAAAACTTTCTTATAGCTAAAACACTAGGATTTATCTGCAGGGTTGCAGAGAGATAATCTTGCCTTAAATAGACTGAAACAAAAACAAACAAAACCAGCCAACTGATGTTATACTTGATATTAAAATCTATTTTTCCCTATTTCTTTTTCTTTTCTCTTGCTGCCCACACTGTGCCTTTATTTTATGAACTCCAGTTTTTTAATTTAATCACAAACAATCCAATTCTAAACATTGAGCTTAAGAAGCTTTCATTCTTAGATTAAGTCATATGCTTTTAAAAAAAATCTTTTTATTCAGGAAAATATATTGAAATCATGCTACTGAGCCTCTATTTTCTCTGATGTTTTGGTTCAGTATTCTTTTATCGTAAAACATAAACTAACATATAAAAATTTACTGATGTATATTTAAAGCCAATAAACTGTTTCATTAATAACAAATCATGTGATGTGTCCCAATTACAAATGTAAGTGTTGGAAATGTGGATTTCATGACGGACTGTTTACTCAGTCAGGTCCACGGGTGCAAATGTAATAGTTGTAGGAGTCTACACACTCCAGGCAGCCCACAGGCAGGTGAAGAGGTGAGGTGTGGAGTGCCACGGAAGGAGTCTCCACTACCTTCACCTTGTTTTTTGTTGTATTTTGGAAGACAATTTTTTAATAAATATTTTCCTCAGATTAAAAGAAGATGTTATATAAGTAGCATTGCCTCAAAAACTGGGACCAACCAAATTGTCAACCCTTTTACCTTAAAAGATGATACTCATCCCAAATGCATGTCATGCCCCAAAGGCCACATTCATGACAGACAGTGAGCAAAGTTCACAACTCCTTTAACAAAATATGATGTTTCAATTATTTGTAAGGATATAGTTCCCTTAACACAACTTCTAATGCAAAATAGCACAAAATACACTTCAAGAAGTTTGATGGTAACTATGTAGAATTAACCGTGTTAACAGTGTTGAGGATGCCCAGACGAGCTCAAGTCATGGCATTGAAACCTTGTAGCTCTTATTTTAATTTATTAGCTATAGCAATCTCTGTCTCAACTCTCTCCTTCTTTGACGTTCTCTTCAGCCAGCCATCGTGACATTTACCATGAATTTCCTCCCTCAAGAATTTGGACTGCCCATCAGATTGTTGTTGCACACAATTTCCTTTGTATCTTTGTATGAAATAAAAGGCCATTTGTTCGTTTTTGTGTTTCTTTTTCTCAGTGTCATTGTTAGCAGTTCCTGCAAAACAGTGTTAACTAGAGTGAGATTTAATAATTGAAAACCACAACAAAAACAACCCCTTCATAGTCTTTTTGAACGAACAAACGCAAGTCAGCTATCTCAAAGCAATTTTTAACTTGTGAGTTTAACCTTCTTAAATGTAAAATGCTTGAAGTAGCCTCCACATAAAAAGAACTGGGGCGGGGGGTGGGGGGAGGTGGAGAACTAACATAATGTCACTTAGTTTTTTTTTTAATAATCCAGAATTGTTTTTAATCATTATTGGTGGACACTTCAATGTCAGCTAATGGCTGGAAGTTTCAAATTAGAGCAGCATTAAATGTTTTATGACAGTAGCACCCTAGGTCATAGTGTGTCCCTCAGGGGACTTCTATGTTACATACAAGTCACCAGAAAAGACTAGGGGAAGTTGGATATGGAAAAAGTAAACAGCAGCAAAAGGGAGGAAAAATGGTTTCCTTTTAAGTACGGCCCGGGGGGCACCCTTACTTAACATACAAATTCATATGGAAACATCCTGTTGTGTTTTTGTTTTGTTTTTATTTTTTTGGCTGAGTTGGGTCTTCGTTGCTACGCGTGGGCTTTCTCTAGTTGCAGCGAGCAGGGGCTTCTCTTGTTGCGGAGCACGGGCTCCAGGTGCATGGGCTTCCGTAGCTGTGGCTCGCGGGCTGTAGAGCACAGGCTCAGTAGTTGTGGTGCGTGGGCGGCATGTGGGATCTTCCCAGACCAGGGATCAAACCCACGTCTCCTGCATTGGGAGGTGGATTCTTAATCACTGCGCCACCAGGGAAGTCCCATCCTGTTGTGTTTTTAAATTGTGGCCAGACTATATTGGAAAATCAGTGACAATATGAAACAAGGGGGGGAAACGGAATAATTCTAAAGTAAACATAAGTGCAAAATTGGAGGTGATGGTTTGTGTGCATGGCTGGAGATCCCACAGGCCTCTGAGGAAGAGAGACGTGGTAAGAACCTGGGCTTTCCTGGCAGTGGGCCCTTCTGGAAGTTACCCCTTCGGAGCCTGTGTCCTCATTCCGAAATGGGAAGATGCCATCGAGTACGTGTGTTATTGAAACCTGAAATACATGTTAACAACATGCTCTACATTGTCCTGCAAAGAAATCGAGGGAGTTAGGAAGGTGCTTATCAAGTATAACGATGTTAAGTAAGGAGACCAGGACGAGAGGAAAATAAGAGGAGAAAGGTGGATAGCACCTGGGGTGATGCTCGAAGAGAGTGGCCACCGTGAGGCCTCGCAGAAAGGAGCTGGGGTGCCTCAGCAGTGCTGTAGACACCTTGTAAACCTGTGTAAACCAAAGAGAATCTGAGAAGAGTACACCCCTCCACACATTTTAAATTTGGCATCCAAATTTTTTGTTTAAATTGTATAAGTGTAATTGCCAACATTGTGAAATTCCAGGTAAAAATTACCTCACTCTTAAAGGTATCCAATGGAACCCCCTATTTTATTTTTTAATACTTGTGTGTTATTATTATTAATTGAAGATAGCACCCCACTGTGTATGAGAAGGAAACTCCTCAGTAGAACACTGCAATGGAACCCCTATTTTAAAAGGCACATGAACAAAGCCCTTCGTCAGTTGGAAACTTGACATCTTTTTTTCTCTTTAAAACTCATGTGTCTAGGGTTTCCCTGGTGGCGCAGTGGTTGAGAGTCCGTCTGCCGATGCAGGGGACACGGGTTCGTGCCCCGGTCCGGGAGGATCCCACATGCCGCAGAGCGGCTGGGCCCGTGAGCCATGGCCGCTGAGCCTGCGCGTCCGGAGCCTGTGTTCCGCAACGGGAGAGGCCACAACAGTGAGAGGCCCGCATACCACAAAAAACAAAACAAAAAAAAGTGTCTATTCCACTTCCCTCAGAATTTTATTCTAATGTAATATTTTTAAGCTTAAGTCTTACTTTTTTTTTTTTTTTTTTTGCGGTATTAAGTCTTACTTTTGACCATCCTGTCATTATGTGTAATAAAAAAATGTGGGGCTTCCCTGGTGGCGCAGTGGTTGAGAGTCCGCCTGCCGATGCAGGGGACGCGGGTTCGTGCCCCGGTCCGGGAGGATCCCACATGCCGCGGAGCGGCTGGGCCCGTGAGCCATGGCCGCTGGGCCTGCGCGTCCAGAGCCTGTGCTCCGCAACGGGAGAGGCCACAACAGTGAAAGGCCTGCGTGCGTACCGCAGAAAAAAAAATTAAAATGTTTTTTTTCCTGTGACCATAAGGCTGTTAACTCAATCCAGAAACATACTTTGCATCATAATTATTGTTAATGCATTTTTGATCAAAGTAATCTTATATATTATCTTGACAAAGAATTCTAAGACATTTGAAATGTATTTCTTAATAAAGTTCTTAAAGTGAAGGTTTAAAAAACTTATGGATAAGTATTATTACTTGCTATAATGAGATAGGGCTCATGACCAATTCTCTTCCTATTTTTCACTTTTATAAATGTAAGCTTTGAGAACCTTTGCTGTCATAATAAGTATATGGAATGGAAGGTGTTTTGTGATAATGTCACCCATTTCTTAGGACTCCTTAGTTATAGCTCCCAAATCTCAATGAATTATAATAAAAAATTATCACGTGATTAGCATGATTAGGTCCTCTAGTTTTGTTGAAAGCCAAAAAAAAAAAAAAAAAGTTACCTAGTTTGGAAAAGAGTTTATTATCCAGTCTTTAGATCATCCACTTCTTCAGGACTTGGGACTTAGGAAGTAGGCCAGGGGCTTTACTAAGACATCAAATGACTGTGAACTATACTCATAAACCTTCTGACTTAGAGACAACTTATTTAACTTAATATGCTAATGATGCTTTGGAAAAATAGAAATATTTTAATACTCCTTTGGCACTACAATTTTTTAACTTTTATTACAGAAAACGTCTAACGTACAAACAGAAGGAATGGTATAATGAACTCCCACGTGTCCACTGTCTAGCCTTTACAATTACCAATACAGGGTCAAACTCATATCTCTACAGTCACCCACATTCCCTTGGGTTATTTTGACAAATCAGATACAGTATCATTTCAACCACTTTGGTATGTATACGTACCAAATACTTCGGTATGTATCTCTAACACAGCGTTTCTCAATAGGGAGCAATTGTCCCCACCCCCCCCATGAGACATTTGGCAATATTTGGAGATATTTTTTGCTGTCCTTACTAAGGGGATGCTACTGGCATCTAGTGGGTAGAGGCAAGGGTTCCTGCTAATGCATGTCTTACAATGCAGAGAACAGCCCCATCAACAGAAAACTACCTAGTCCAAAATGTCAGTAGTACCAAGGGTGAGAAATCACACTCTTACACTTAAAAAAAAAAAAATCCCCAAACCATTATCACACCTAAAAAATAAATTTGAAATATCGAATATGCAGTCAGTGTTTACATTTCCCCAGACATCTTAACAATTGCTTAAACATTTCATATATGGGAGTCAGGTGCCAAACAAGATCCCCACATTACATCTATTAGTTGATAGGTCTCTTAAATCCCTTAATCTATGAATTCTCTCTTTTTTTTAAGTCTTGTAATGTATTTGATATTGATCCTATAGAATTTCTATATTCTGGTGTTTCTTATTACGTTGTTGTGGGTCGGACTCAGTTTCAACCTTTTGGCAAAAATATTTCAGAATTCCTGTTACAGCACATCAGGGATTTATCTTTTTGAGATGTAAAGTCTGATTATTAGGTTCAAATGTCAGCTTGACCCATTTGTTATAAAGTTTCCCATGAGCTTTTCATCATATATCACATGGATTCGGCAGCCACTGATAATGACTGACTAGATTTTTTATTTCATTAGGGGTTGCAAAATGGTGATATTCTATCATTCCTTCTTCATTTATCAGAATTTTTCTAAAAAGAATGTCCTATCATTAATTATTTGGTTACCTTGAAGACTATACAGGAAAGATAATGAATGCTGTTTCTCTCCCTTTATTTACCAGTTTTCAGAATAAGACTGTTCCCTAACATCTACTAAAGTTGACCAATGAGGTTTTGTTTTTTTCAATCACATGACTCCTAGATTTTTTTTAAATAAAAATTTATCTATTTATTTATTTATTCATTTTGGCTGCGAGCAGGGCTACTCTTTGTTGCAGTGCGTGGGCTTCTCACTTGTGGTGGCTTCTCTTGTTGTGGTGCATGGGCTCTAGGCATGCAGGCTTCAGTAGTTGTGGCTTGCGGGCTCCAGAGCACGGGCTCAGTAGTTGTGGTGCATGGGCTTAGTTGCTCCATGGCATGTGGGGTCTTCCCAGACCAGGGCTCGAACCTGTGTTCGAGCATTGGCAGGCAGACTCTCAGCCACTGCGCCAGCAGGAAAGCCCTAGATTTTTGATATATTTGATGTCTTTCAATCCACTCATGGCAGATATACATATATTTTTTTAATTTTTAATTTTTTACATGCTCAAATTGTCCCCTCTTGGGCCAGTAGAAGTACCTTCTAGTGGAGACTCTTGAGTTCTTTTGTCATGACCCCAGTGTTCCAGCCACATCTTGTTACTTTTCTCACCACAGAATTCTTTTTTTTTAAATTAACTTTTACTGGAGTACAGTTGCTTTACAATGTTGTGTTAGTTTCTGCTATATAGCAAAATGAATTAGCTATACATATACATACACCCCCTCTTTTCTGGATTTCCTTCCCATTTAGGTCACCACAGTGCACTAAGTAGATTTCCCTGCGCTGTACAGTATGTTTTCATTAGTTGTCTGTTTTATACATAGTATCAATAGTATATGTGTGTCAGTCCCAAATTCCCAATTCCTCCCACCCCCATCACCCCAGAATCAGCTATTTCTCCAAGGAGCCCTTGTTACTTTTAGTGGGAAAGGGTATTTAGAGAATATAGTCTGGGTGCTAGGAGCCCTCATCACTATTAGGTTGGTCATTGTTTCTGAGTGTTTTCAATGGAGATAGTTTTTTAAGAACATTTCCTGAATTCATTATTTTCTTTTAATAAAATGCTTTTATTCTAAAATATGCAGCTCTATGAAAGAAAAAAATAATGATTAGTAGCATTTGCCAGTTCCATGGTGTAAATACCTCCCCATAGCTGATTTCAAGCTTGACACCATTGGTCACTGAATGTAGAGTTGGGAAAAGATGCTAACCAGCAGCTCTCATGAGCTGGTGCTAAACTACTGATTTTATTCCAAGAATAATAATAGGAAGCAATTGATGGATTTTAAGAAGAGCAAGAAATGATCAGATTTGGGCCTTAGAAATGTGGAGCTGGATGGCGATAAGGAGTCAAAACTCAAGACAGGTTGTGCTAGCTATCTCCTGTTTGTCCCTCCAGATCCACCGTCTACCTTCCATTCTGTGTGCCCTGGGAAGCTGGCCTCATGGACTGCATCAGTGTCTCCCTCCAGCTTCTGGTTGGGTTTGGCCAATGACAGGCACCACAAGGAAAATAAAGGTCTAAAATAAGGTGAGATTAAGATTTATTCCTCCAGGTCACTGTGAATTGGCTGCCTCTCCCTACCAAAGGCCAGAGCTCCTATCAGGCTGCTCTCTCTAAATAAGTACCTTCTCCCTATTGCAGTAAGCAATCCCTCCCCAATTCCCTTCAGGCCCAGAGTGCTAATGATTCCTGCTGTAACTAGACCCGGGAGGTACTGCATCATCCATAAACCCTGCCCTGTTTCTTTATTAACTTTTCTTCAAATTACCAGTTTCAGCGTGCCATTTGTTTCCTGCTGGGACCCTGACTGATACACAAGTTGACCAATTAAGGTCTCAGTTAGAGATTTGGTGGCCTGAATTGGATGGTGGTTGTTAGGATGAAAAGAGGTAGGTAAATTCTAGAGATGTTTAGGAAGCAGAGTTGATTTACTGGATGTTGGAAGAGTGGAACCTTGTGGAACACTGGGACAGCCAGTGCTCTATAGGAAATATTCTATGATCAGGAAAGTTTGGGAAATGCTGTATCCCACCATTCTACTTAGAAGTCAGAACACACATGAATGTATTAAAAAGCTTTGAGGGGACTTCCCTGGTGGTCCAGTGGTTAAGAATCCACCTTCCAATGCAGGGAATGTGGGTTTTATCCCTGGTCAGGAAACTAAGATCCCACATGTCACGGGGCAACTAAGCCCACACACCACAACTACTGAGCTCATGTGATCTGGAGCCCGCCTGCCGCAACTGGAGAAGCCCACGCATTGCAATGAAGATCCCTCACGCCACAATGAAGATCCAGAGCAGCAAAAATTTTAAAAATAAAAATAAGTAAAAATAAAAAAGCTTTCAGAAATCCCACAGTCAAGAGACCAGCTTAACTTTGTGTAGCCTAGCTTTCCCCAAATGTATTTGACTATGCAGTCCCACCCCTCCTACTTTTCAGGAAGCCATCTCTGACATCTCTGACACTCATGTTCCATGGAACACACTCTGTGAAATGCTGGAAAAAGAGGAGACTAGAATAGAACCTGACTTTAAGCTCTCAATAACTGTTAAATATTACTTAGGAAACAAAAAATCAAAAATATGTATTTGTATATCACCTTTGCTAAAGAGTTTTGGATCCCATTCAACAATATGAGTTTGGTGAAATTATTTGTGAAACACTTTTGGCCTTAAATTGCAGTTATTTATTCTAAAATTTGCCCCATTTTCTAGAAAATAAATTTGATATGATTATGTAAAAATGTATGCTTGCTAAACTCACTATATTGCTCACAGTCACTGGCCTTTGTCCCTGGAGAAACACATTCCCAGTTCCTATAGGTACAGAGGCACTGAGATCTGGACGGTGAGGGGAAATCTGGAGGTAGGGGTTGAAAAGGCATACAACTGGAAGGATGATGTAACAGAAATTAAAGGATAATTCCTCTCACAAAAAGCCAACTCAGAAAGACTAGCTTCCAAAAATAAAAAGAACCAGTGCCCAAACATGCTTTTCCACTAAAAGAAACCAGGACTGCTTGGAGAAGTGGCTGGATCTGCGGCTGGGAAGAAAAAGTACAAGATAGCCAGAATATCTTGTTGTGCCCAAAAAGAAAAAACTACTAAAAAATGGATGGGGGCATATTAAAAGGATACAGAAGCCAGCTTAAGGGTTAAAGCTGGGATAATTTAAATATAAAAATAATAATAGTAATGGATTATAACCTAATTGGATAAAATAAGAATTCATGAGCCCATTCTAATATAAACAAATAAATGGGGAAAAGGCAAGAATCATTAATGAGTGCTAAAACTAGTTGGGTGCAAGTTTATTGAGTAACAAAATATTTATGCAGTCTCAGACTGTCTCCCTTCAAGAGTTGTATTGACTACTAATGGAAAAAATAGAAACTTTACAGTGGAGAAACCTGGCAGAGAGCATCTTAACTAAGTGATCCAAACTTAACATCAGTAATAGGACAAGTTGACATCGTGTGCATCCTGATTGATAAACTATGAATGCAACATTGCTCCTGTGCTATTCCTACCAAAAATGCATAATGTGAAACTGATCATGAGGACATATAAGACAAACCCTAACTAAGGGACATTCCACAAAATAACTGGCCTGTAACTTCAAAACTTTTCAGAATCATGAAAGACATACAAAAACTGAACAACTGTTTCAGATTAAAGGATACTAAAGAGACATGACAACTGAATATTGGGAGTTATCCTAGATTTTCTTTTGCCATAATATTATATTGGGACAGTTTGCAAAATATTTAAATAATATCTGCAGATTAGATAACAGTGCTATATCAAAGATTATTTCCTGATTTGGTAATTATACTGTGGTTATGTAAGAGAATACCCTTGTTTTTATGCAATAAACACTGAAATATTTAGGGATAAAGGGGCATCATATCAACTTACTCTCAAATGGTTTAGGAAAAATGAACATATATATAGAAAAAGAAATAATAAAGCAAGTGCAGTAAAATGTTAATATTTGGGAATCTGGGTAAAGAGTATATGGGAATTCTTTACATATCTGCAACTTTTCTGTGAATCTGAAATTATGAAAACATTAAAAGTTAAAAAAAAAGGAAAAAAAGAAATGAGGATCTTTACCGAAGTGCATCAGGAATTGGCTGCAAGAAATGGAAAACAGGCTTCCAGTGATTTAAACAAATAGGGTTATCTTTGTTTCACATAAGTCTAGAAGAAAACAGTTGCAAGTGTTTGTTTAGCTACTCACAATACTAACACTGATCAGGTTGTTTTCTATTTTTCTGAATATTGGATTTGTTTTTATGCTTTCTCTTTTCATGGATGCAAGAAGGCTCCATAGCTCCAGGCAGCATGTCTGTATTCAAAGTATAAAGGAGAAAGGGCTAGCTACAGCTAAATATGTCCCTTTTATCTGAAAACCAAAGTTTTCTGGGAAGCTTTCCAATTGCCTTTTCCTTAAGTCTCAATAACCAAGCTGGTCATGTGGCCAGGCCCATCTGTGAGGGAGCCCTGGAAGTGGCATCTGCCTTTCTGGTCTCTGCGAAAGAAGAGTGGAGGGAGGGTTTGCCATACCAAGAAGTCGATTACTTTCCACTTGAAAACCATAGCCCATAGTAATTCTTTGATTCATTCTGTGATTTCATTCTTAATGGCAGCATTTCTTAAGGTTTGACCCATAAACCACCTATATAAAAATCACCTTCTGTGATTTTGATCTTCTATGGGCCCTGAGCATTCCTGGACATTCTGGCTGGTTATGCCACAAATACAAAGCTCTGATCATTCTTTACTGGGGCACTTCTCAGGGCTGTGTTTGCAGCAAGCAACTTTGAGGGATGAGGCAATGCCTTCTTCTGAATCAAAGAGCAGGTTGGTTCCTCTCTTGTGACAGAAGCCACTGCATGTGTAGGCATCCATCTGGGCCCTTCTGCATCACCCCTGTGGGACTTGGTGTGCAAGAGGAATTGACACAAAAATGATGCTCATGCTGTTTGCTGTGCAGTGTCTCTGACCCAGGCATCTCATGCCTCCTGCCAGCATCCATGAAGTAGTAACAGGTTAATGTACTAGTTTGTAAGTAGGGTAAAATCCCAGCCTGAAAGGGTAAACTCTACCACAGGTAAAGTTAATAAGGAAGCTTGACTATCTCTGTCTGGGCTCTGGGGGGTTGGGGATGGGAAGCCCCTTGAAAAGCCAAAAACTTGGCCCTACATGGGTTTAGGGGCTGAATTTATGGTCTCTATGTAATAAAATTCTCAGGTCTAGTAATTGATTCCCATGCAGCTCATGGAACAAAACAAAACAATATTTGAGTCCTATTTCCACTACCCAGAATCCCCATGGGGTAAGATAATTGAACCTTCCTAAAGATGAAAGCATAGTTAAAAACATTAGGAAACAATCCATCATAAACAAGAGCCAGCAAATACAACAAACAGGATTAGAGCTCCCCAAACTTGAAATAATAGAACTACATGCTGAAAGGAAATATAAAATTAGTATAACTAAAGGCATAAAAGAAGGAATAAAAAGATAAGAAACAGGACTCTGAGTAAAGAGTAGGCAGATTTGAAAAAGAACTAAATGGAGTTTGTAGATGGGAAAACAGTCCTTGAGGAAGAAAAAACTCAATGGACAGGTTAAACAGCAGATTAGACATGGCTGAAAAGAGAAGTTAGTAAAGTGAAAGATAGATCTGATGAAATTACCTAGAATGTAGCACACACACACACACACAAAAAGAGTAGAAAAATATAAAAGGGAGGTAAAAAGACATGAAGGATAGAATGGAAATGTTTAATATGCATCTAACTGAACTTCTACAGGGAAAGAACAAATATGGAGAAGAAACAATATTTAAAGAGATTTTAGAAAAATTTCTGGAACACTTGGAAGACATGTAGCAGGGTCTTCCAGTTGTTCTTCAGTATCTTTTCTCCTGGCATCTAAAAGTTATGGTCCTCAAAGTGAGGTCCCAGAGCAGGCAGCATCAGCATCACCTGAGAACTTGTTAAAAATGCAAATTCTGGGCTTCCCTGGTGGTGCAGTGGTTGAGAGTCTGCCTGCTGATGCAGGGGACACGGGTTCGATCCCTGGCCCGGGAAGATCCCACATGCCGCGGAGCAACTAAGCCCGTGCACCACAACTACTGAGCCTGTGCTCTAGAGCCCGTGAGCCACAACTACTGAGCCCACATGCTGCAACTACTGAAGCCCGTGTGCCTAGAGCCCATGTTGTGCAACAAGAGAAGCCACCACAGTGAGAAGCCCACACACCGCAACAAAGGGTAGCCCCCGCTCGCTGCAACTAGAGAAAGCCTGTGTGCAGCAACGAAGATCCAATGCAGCCAAAAATAAATAAATAAATAAATTTATATTAAATAAATGCAAATTCTCCCCACCATCCAAGACATACTGAGTCAGAAACTCAGAGGTTTCTGAGCTCAGAAGAATTTGAGCCTCAGAAGGTGGTCAGCAATCTGTGTTTTAAGAAGCTCCCCAGTGATTCTGATGAATGCTAAAGTTTGAGAACCACTGTTCCATCATAATAGAATCCTGATTTTTAGTTGGACATGTCTACCTTGTATCTAGGTATGGCCATGTAACTAAGTTCTGTTCAATGGAATGGATAGAGAAGGAAGTTCATGTAGCAGCTTATGAGAAACTTCCTTAAAGATACAGAATGCATGTGCCCTTCTCCCTTTCTTTTCACCCTCCTGTGTACTGCTGCTTAGCGTGGAGATACTACCATCTTGTATCATGAAGGTGAGGGTGTGAATGGCAGAGCAACAGGATAGTACCTTGACTTTTACACAAGAGAGAAATAAATTTTTGTATTGTCTAAGGTTACTTTTTGGGAGGTTTTCTGTTACAGCTAAATCTAATTCTAAATGATATAGGTATTCAGATTGAAATATACTGAGTTCCAAACAAGATAAACAAAAAATCCATATCTTGACATATTGTTACAAAACTGCAAAGTAACCAAGGAGAGGAGACAGATTGTCTACAAAGGAACAGAAATTAAGCTAAGAGCAACAGCAACAAAAGAGACCAGAAGACCAAAAAAAAAACAACTCTAAGTTCTGAGTTTGACCTGAAAATAACTGATACTCACAGATAACGAGCAATTCTCTTACAATCTTTATTTTTTTATTTTATTTTATTTTTTGGTTGCGTTGGGTCTTTGTTGCTGCACACAGGCTTTCCCTAGTTGCGGTGAGCAGGGGCTACCGTTTGTTGTGGTGCGCGGCCTTCTCATTGCAGTAGCTTCTCTTGTTGCGGAGCATGGCCTCTACAAGCATGGGCTTCAGTAGTTGCAGCACACAGGCTCAGTAGTTGCGGCACGCAGGACCTAGGGCGCGTGGGCTTCAGTAGTTGTGGTGTGTGGGCTCAGTAGTTGTGGTGCACAGACTTAGTTGCTCCATGGCATGTGGGATCTTCCCAGACCAGGGATCGAAACTGTGTCCCCTGCATTGGCAGGCGGATTCTTAACCACTGGGCCACCAGGGAAGTCCTACAATCTCTGTGAAAAATGAAGAGGTATGAGAACAACTTAGACAACTAGGGGTCAGAAAACTATAGTCAATGGGCCAAATCTGTCCCACTGTTAAATAAAGTTTCATTAGAATTCAGCCATGTCCATTTATGTATGTGTTGTCTATGGCTGCTTTCATGATACGATGGCAAAGGTGAGTAGTTACAAGGGGACAAGACCAGATGACCTGCAAAACCTAAAATGTTTACTATCTGGCCCTTTATAGCAAAAAGTTTACCAATCCCTGACTTAGACAAATTATACCTCTCAGTGAGTGTGGATTCCCAGTTTCCCTTCTATTCCTCTTAGGGGATGCTCAGATGGCGGTAGCAATGGTCAACAGGCCTGAGGAGCTTCAATTTAAAGCTCCCAGTTTTAAATTCTACTCCTGCCAGAGCTGCCATATCAGCGCTTGGAACCAACTTAGGTTACGGTAACACATAGGGAAATAATTTTGCCACTCTGCAAGCCAGGTCACTTGGGTCCTGATTCTGGGTCCAGGTTCATGGTCCTGAAATTCTTAGTGTGTCCAAATTATGCAATCTCTCCTTGCCTGTGCCTTTACTTTTAATTTTTTTTTTTAAACCCTCCCAGCACTTCTATGTATAACTTTTAAGTTTTGTCCAGCTAGGGGCTTTCCCATAGCAGGCCTAGCCATGCTCCCCTCCCCCCATCCCATGGACCAATGGTAATTGACAAAGCAGAACATAAAAAGCTGAAACCAAAGTGCCTGAGAACCAGGGGAAAGGGGAAAAACTAATAAGAAGCAAGATGATTTACACCAAAGAACTTCAGAAAGAGGACTAGAGGCACCAGAAGAGGGGAAGGATAGAGCTGAAAATACAAATGTTGGTCAAAAGTGTATACGAGGAGCAGTTAGACACACAGATCTCCTCCCCAACTGCTCAAAGCAACCTGATGACTCCTTTCCACCAGGAGTGTAAACAGGAGGTTAACTCTGGGGAAGCAGAGCCAGAGATGTTCTGGACTCAGGGTGAGGCAAAGAAAAAGCTAGAGTGAGGTGCTGTCTGAAAACAGAGAGAGTAACAGCAAGTCAACACATCAAATAGTGAGACCCTTAGCTCTTCTTTTTTCCCACATGACTCTCAGAATGCCAGCAGTTTATTTATACTCCTGGATAGTCAACTGGAAGATTCTTTAGGCGGGAGAAACTGAACTGCCCAAGAGAAAAAACAAAACAAAACAAATTTTAAAAACTCCCCAGGGACTTCCCTGGTGGCGAAGTGGTTAAGAATCCGCCTGCCAATGCAGGGGACACGGGTTCATACCCTGGTCTGGGAAGATCCCACATGCCACAGAGCAACCAAGCCTATGCACCACAGCTGCTGAGCCTGTGCTCTAGAGCCTGCAAGCCACACTACTGAGCCCACATGCCACAACTACTGAAGCCTATGCGCCTGGAGCCCATGCTCCGCAACAAGAGAAGCCACCACAGTGAGAAGCCCGCACACTGCAATAAAGAGTGGCCCCCGCTTGCTGCACCTAGAAAAAGCCCATGTACAGCAATGAAGACCCAAAGCAGCCAAAAATAAATAGATAAATATTTTTTAAAAAATAAAAATAATTGATATTTGTACCATCTTTCTTTTTTCTGATTTTACTAGTAATACACACTTGTCTTTAGAATTGCATATAATTTAGAAATGTGTAAAGTAGAAGGTAAGTTTCCCAGTAGTCCCTACATCCCCAAAGACAACTGTTGTTAACCATATCTTGATATGTTTACAAAATTTTTTCTATTTAAGTATAACAGGTACTGGTTTGGTTGCTGTAACAAAGACCAAGATAACAGGGCTTTAAACAAAACCAGTGGTTATCTCTCAGTGATGTTATAGTCTAGAAGCAGTTTAGAGCTAACATTGTGGTTCCCCAGGGCTGGGAACCCAGGTGCCTTTGCTACCATCATTCTGTCATTCTCAACACATAGTTTTCATCTAATGGTCTAAGATAGCTGCCCTTGATCTAGTTACCACATCCATATTCCAGCCAGTGAGAAGAAGAGGAAAAAGGCCATTCTCCTTTACATTTAAGAGCATGATCCCAAAGTTGCCTATATTTCTTCTGCTAACATCTGTTGGGTGGAACACAGTCACATGACCATACCTAGTTGCAAGGGAGAATGGGAAATGTAGTCTTTAGCTGACTTTCGCTGGGCAGTGAAGCACCCAGCTAAAGCTCAGTATTTCTTTTAATAAAGGAAGGAGGGAAGAATGAATATGGGGAGACAATCAGCAATCTCTGCTACAGAATATATAAAATATTTATTTAAAAACATTTTAATTTCCAGAAACAAGGAATCTATACATATTTAGTGTCTCTGTCTTAATTATGAATGGAGTCAGGATCACCAGAGGTTTGAGGAAAACCTCTAGATGGAGACCAAAATGAACAAACTGAAAAATAAACTCAGACAAAACAGAGACAGAAAATACAAGGAGTAGAAGAAAATGTAAAAACAGAAATAACCTATAATTAATAGCACACCCATGAAATGAGTACAGGATGCTATTTTTTTTAATTTCAGAAATCAGGAAAGAGCATTCAGTAATTAAAAATACACTAACAGAAATAAAAGTTTAACAGAAGGGTTGAAAGACAAAGTTGAGAAAATTTATCAGGAAATAGAACAACAACAACAAAAGACAGAAATAGAAAATAGGAGAGAAAAGATGAGAAAATTAGAAGAGCAATCTAGGAGATCCATTAACTGACCAACAGAATTTCCAGAAAGAAAGAACATAAAGAAAATTATCAAAAAGATAAGACAATTTCCCAGAACTAAAGGGCATGAGTGTCCAGGTTCCACACACATACCTAATGCCAGTGCAATGAACAACAAACAACAAAGTCCTCACACCAAGGCACGGCATCATAAAATATCAGAACACAAAGTCTTCAGAGAATGGGGGGGGGGAAATGAAAATAAATAAACAATAACAGCCCTCAAAAAAAAAAACCGAAACAAACAGGTCATCTACAAAGGAAAGGGAAACAGAATGTGAGTGGCCTTCCCAATAGCAACACTGGACATGAGAAAACAGTGAAGCAACGCATTCAAAGAACTAAATGAAAAGGATTTCCGATGAAGAAGAGTATTCTTAGCCAAAATATCAATTAAGTCTGAGGGAAAAATAAAAACATCTGCATACACACAAATTCTCAAGGATTTTATCTTTTATGTATTCTTTCTTTCTCAGGAAACTATTGGAGAATGTCCTCCACTAACATGAAGCAGTACACGGAGCAAGAGGACAACCTGGGATGCAGGAGGCAGAGGTCAGAAGACAGGAGATGAAGGGAGCCCTCAGGATGATGGTGAGGTCAGCCAGCAGATAGCAGTGCAGCAGGCCTGGAGAGCAACCAGTCCAGGATGCAGCAGGAAGGCAAAGTGCTCTAGGAGAGAAGTTCCCCCCCAAAACTGATCATTCATGGGTTCAGTAATGTCTTTCACAGTTCTGGGAACTTTTTAGAAAGAAGACCAGAGGCACCAGAAAGGGGGAGGGACAGGGCTGAAAATCCAAATACTATAAATCAGAGTTGGGAAAGCATTTCTAATGAGTTGAGAGAAATCTAAGCAAATAAAAAACAAAGGCAGTACTCAGAAAAGTTGAATAAAAATGGAACTATAGTACACTGTGTAAACACTTAATATTGACTTACCAAGAATTATCATATAACTACATTGAAAGAATGGGAGCAGGGAAAATCATATTTTTGTTGGGGGGCACAAAAGAGCCAAAGCATCCTTTCCCATAATAGAAAATGAATAGTCAACATCTAAAACTGAAAAATAATCACAAAACAGCAGGAAAAACTTATTACAGTGGGATTGGGCATTACTTCTTTTTAAAATTGTATGCCTTGTAAAACAATTGTTAAAAAAATCCACATGGGGCTTCCCTGGTGGCGCAGTGGTTGAGAGTCCGCCTGCCGATGCAGGGGACAGGGGTTCGTGTCCCGGTCCAGGAAGATCCCACATGCCGCGGAGCGGCTAGGCCCGTGAGCCATGGCCGCTGAGCCTGCGCGTCCGGAGCCTGTGCTCCACCACGGGAGAGGCCGCAACAGTGAGAGGCCCGCCTACAGCAAAAAAAAAAAAAAAAAAAAAAAAAAAATCCACATGTATTTATTTGATTAAAAAATTAAATAGAAAAAGATTAGATTAACCATAATAAGAATAGAAGTAGGATGACTATCTTCCAAATTAGATAACAGAAACATGGAAATAAAAAACAGTCATTCAGTGCAATAGAATTCGATATGATAGATCCTTGCATTGGTGAATTGGTGGATGAAAATGGAGGATTTAGCTCAACACCCATTCCAGTGTCCTCCTGTGCCTACCTATATTTCAGAAGCTGAAAGGCTACGTTTCCTAGATGTTATTGCAGCTAGAATTCTGGATGCAGTTTTGGCACTTCCAAGCCAATTTTCTCTCTTATTGGATTTGTAAGGTGGCAGTGAAGCTGAGACTGTGTATGTGCTGTTTCTATTGGTGAGGACTGTCGGACTTTTCTACAGTGGCTTCTTCTCATGTGGTTCAGGAGGTGGCAAGTGTAGTGACAGCTCTCCAATTCAGTAGGTGGCTTCCAGATTTTAGAAGAGGCAGTGGCTCTTTTGGTGCCCTGGTTCTGCAGCATGTCTCTCAAGGTCATTTCTGAACCTTTCAACCTGGAGTCTGCTTCCTCAGCCCTCCAAACAAGTCCTTAAGCCATTTTATACCCTATACCCTTTTATACTTAAAGTATCTAGAATGAATTCTGTTCTCTGAAACTGAACCCAATGTAACAGGAAAGCAGAAAATAAAATATAAAGAAAAAGGATGGTAGATGGCACAAAATAAAACAGAAGAAATAAATCCAATTATGCTTAATAAAACAAGCTAACCTCTAGCTAATAGAGATATGTTCTCATATTAAATTTTCTAAAAAAAATCTCAGACATATGAAAACTACAATGAAATACTACACAGTAAAACAAATGAATCAATGCAAATGAATTTCAAAAACAATAGTAAATGAAAAAGGTTGCAAAAGGTTATTCAGCATGATGTTGTTTTTGTAAATTTTAAAGCCAAATTTGGTATTTCATATGCAGTTGGTGGAGCCGTACATCGTATGTAGTAAAAGTGTAAAAACATGAATGTGAGTGATACGTACCAACTTGAGCCCAGTGATAATCTCTAGGGAGGAAGGAGAAAGAATAAGGGTCGGGCTTTACTTCTGTCTAATTTTCTATTTCTTTAATAAATACCAAGTAACTGAAGCAAAATGTTTTGATACATTTAATCTTGATAGTGGAGGGAGTAGGTGTCGCTAACATCATTTTCTGCACTCTTCTGCGTGTCCCTAATAGTTCCTAATTTACAAAACGCAGACACACTCTTAGAGCCGTCCAGGACATCTTTACACACAGCCACATCTATACGGAGAGGAGCTCCTGGGCTGCAAGAGAGGGAGAAAACCGTTGAGGCTGAGAAGCTAGTTATAAACGGGGAGTTGACGTCTGACGAGCTGGAGTCTGCAGAGGCCACGGATGCTCAGAAAGAGCCTGGAAAAAGGGCCGGGGCCGAGGAGCGAGGAGGGTGCCCACGGTTCAAGTTCGGGCAACTCGGGAGATGGTTTTAGAAACTGAGATCCAGATTTAGTAACTTTTCTCTTGGGTGGGCCTGAGCGGACTGTCAACGACACAAATCGAGGGAGGAAGCGGGCTGGGAGGCGGAGGACGGAGGGCAGACGTTAGGCCCCAGAGTGTGGGAACTGAGGGAGAGGATTGCTCAAGCGTAGGTCGCCCCGTTTTCACCCCCTGAAGGAAATCAGCATAACTGGAGGGAAGCCGGGCGAGAAGGATGTTAAAACTGTTCTAAAGTTGTAACGTAAATCCAAAGGCCAGGACGTCCCTACGAGGGAGCGTTTTGGAAAAATGGTACCCTAGCTGCTCCCTCACGTCGGATGCGTTTTGCTCTGCTGACGGGGTTTCCTCAGTGTCTGCGTGGCGGGTCGCAAGCCCGGCTCGGGACGCCGGGGAAAGCCCTCCGGTGGCTGGCGCCGAGCCGGGTCGGGGCCGGGCGGCGGGCGGGCCACGCCGAGGGCGGGGCCGCGCGCGCGGGGGCGGACCTCGGCGCGCTCCCGGCCGCTCGCTGGCGGTGGGGCCGCGGCGGCTCCTCTGCCGGGTCGCGCCGGAGGACGGGCTTCGGGCGGCGGCCGGGGCGGCCTGCGGACGGACGGGTGGGCCGAGGCGCAGGGCCCGCGCCCGCCGTCTCCCCCTCTTGCCGGCGCCGGGCCCGCGCCATGGCCGCCTCGCCGGGCTCGGGCAGCGCCAACCCTCGGAAGTTCAGTGAGAAGATCGCGCTGCACACGCAGCGGCAGGCCGAGGAGACGCGGGCCTTCGAGCAGCTCATGACCGACCTCACCCTGTCGCGGGTGAGGGCCCGGGCCGGCGCGGGCGGGCGGCCACGGCCGCGGGCGGGCCCCGCGCGGCGGGTGAGAGGTCGCGGGGCCGAGGCGATGGCGGGGCCGGGCGGGGTCGCGCCCGCGGAGTGGAACCCGGGAGCGGGGCCGGCGCGGCCGCGGCCTCGGCGCTTGCCTGCCTTCCGACACCCGCTGGAGGTTTGCTGTCGCCGCGGAGGTGGGAGAGTCGCGGGGCAGTGTGTACGGGGAGATGGGAAGGGGCCGAGCCCGGGAAGGCGGGCCGCCGAGTGAGGGCGGCCTAAGGGGGAGGGTGACCGGGAGCGCGGGGAGGAAATCACAAACAGCTCGGAGGCGGGCGGTGCGGCTTCTGACTGCTCCGAACATCCACCGCCCGCGAGTCCTCCCGGACTGCTCGGCGTGGAGGGCCCGAGGCACCCACCCGCTCCTTCGGGAGAGCACCGCGCACCAGTGAATCCAGGGTCGGCCCCGGGCTGGTTTGGGGTCTGTCTGGGTATCGAGATGTGATTCCATGTCGAGTGTGGGACTTCGCTGCTCTTCCTCCATGGAGGTGCTGTATCGGTCCGGTTTACTGACTTCAGCCCCGATGGTTCATGAGAACTGGGAAGGTGTACCGCGTTGCTGGTGACGGAGGAGGGTCCAGGAGGAATAAGGCGCCAGCCTGGACAAACACTCGGCGAGGTTAGGTAACTGTCGAGGGAGGCAGTGGAGGATGGAGAGCCAACAGGAGTGTCCGCGCAGAACTGCAGAGAACGAGGGTCAGCGTGAGCGGGGCAGGCAGGCCTTGAGGATCCTGAATGCTGACCTTGAAGGACCATCAGGAGGATGGGGGAGGATGTACAGAAGCGGGGGCGGGGTTGTGGGCAGCCTGAAGGAGAATTGAGAGGGGAGTCGCAAACTGGTGGTCCCTGGCTCGCTGAGCTACAGACGCGATATTTTTTGGCCATTGGTGCTTGGGAAAACTTCTGGAATCTGTCGCCAGAATTGGGAGATTTTTCATAGAAATCAAAGTTGGAGATTTTAATGTACAGTCAAAATTTCGTTCTTTCTCTCTATTTTAAATATATATATTTATATACATTTAAAATTGGGAGACCCGATAACACTCATCCTGATTTCCCATGTGACAGCTAGCTAGCTGGAGCTGGGTGATGGCTGCCCCCTCAAATGGAGCATGTATTCTCTGGTTGGCCACAGTTCACCCCACAGCCTGTCATGTCCCCCACTCCTGAGGCTAGGTGTCACTTGCCATTTATCATATTTTTGATGGTGTTTTCTTTTAGCGAGGTTAAGGAGAAAGTGA
The DNA here is from genome assembly GCF_949987515.2 of Delphinus delphis. Lineage (NCBI taxonomy): Eukaryota > Metazoa > Chordata > Mammalia > Artiodactyla > Delphinidae > Delphinus > Delphinus delphis. The sequence continues at coordinate 105,710,180 of NC_082684.1, forward strand.
AATATCTCTTGTACTTACATTTCTATCATGATGAGAAGAAATATATATAGATAGTGCTAAACCCTATAGCTCAGATTCTCTAGAGTTTAGCAAGCCTGACCAACTCTGCCCCATATGATAACTCAATTCAGCCACCACTTTTCTCTATTCTAATTGCTATAAAATTATGATGTCATTTTGTCCTTCACCTTGTACAGGGCATTATTTACATGTTAATTCTGCCTGTGTTCTTTTCTACTCTCTACCAATTGCAAGTAAAATAATAAATACTGCTTGGCTCCACTGTGTTCATACACACAAAGGCAAACGATGACACTGAATTTGCCTAGTAATCTTTGCTTATTTAAAATTTTAAGGGTAACTTTCATAATGAAATTATAAAACTGAAACACTTCTTGTAGAGAACTCGTAGATCCCCAAGCATATGTTCCAAGGGTCCAAAGATCTCAGATGGAGAAGAATCTATCCAGTTCATTATTGATAACCAGATGGCAGACATACTGATTTTCCATTACTAGCCCATGGTGGGCATGCTTATAAATGGAACAGACATCGCTAATCAATCTAGGTACTCTTTCCTTTCTGAGTCTGTTGGGCTTCGACTTTTTCTCCATATAATCAGAGTCAGTCCTTCAGAGTTGGAGTTAAATCCTATTTGTTTAGTTGGTGGGATAGATTAGATTATGGAGAATTTTTCACTCTAGCTTTAGGGGTGCAGCCTTACCTGGAAGCAATGGAAATTTTTTGAGAAGAGAATGCTAGGAGGATCAGTTCAATGGTGGTACCTGGGATGATAAGGAGAGGGAAAAAAATGGAGGCAGATATGCCTGGAAAGAGGCTGTTCCTTTGTTCATTCATTAATTTGTTGGTACTTGAGTCCCCAGTGGGGGTGTAGGGGTGGGGGGAGGTGAAGACGTGGTACCTTGCTTCAAAGATCTTATTAATTTGTTTAGCAAATACTTTTTGAGTCTCTAGTGCGTGCTGGGGGTTCGGATGGACACTGGGGATGTAGTGTCTCGTCATAGATTTTAGGGTTTAATGGGGAAGACATTCATTTGACAAGTCAGGACACATTTTGATGAATAGTACGAAAGGGGAACAGTTGGGAGTGTATGGTAGGGAATCCTCACCTCTTCTAGTGGCATAAAGGGTTAGTAGGAGTGGGGAAGGCATGTGAGGGTATATGCTCGTGTGTTGAGGGAGGGGAGAGTGTTTTAGGCACAGGGGACAGAGGTTCAGCAAGGGGATGAGGAGGGTAATTTGAGATGAGGCATTCATGGGGATTTGGGACTTGATCCTAAGGACAATGGAAAGTCATTGAAGGGGTTGAACCAGGGGAGATTTGCATTTTGAAAGAATGCCTCTAGCTCCAGAACGTAGGCTAGATCGGAGGAAGAGGTAGCAGGGAAATGCTTTGGAATCTAGGAGATGTGATGATGGTGGCATTGGCAAGGGTGGTAGCCACAGGGAGGCAGAGAGGTGAACAGATTGATACTTAGGAAGTAGAAAGGACCAGACTTGGTGAATGGATGAGGGAGATGAGGGAGAGGGAGGACTCAAGGATGATCCCCAGCTTTCGGACTTGAGCCATTCCAGGGTATCCTCTGCTAAGAGAGGGAGCGCTGGCAGGAGCAAGGCGGGAGCTGACTCAGTGTCAGGAGATGCTGAGTTTGAGGTGCCTGTGAGGCATTTAAGTAGAGATGGGCCAGCAGATAGTTGTATATGTGGTCCTGGAGCTCAGGAGAGAAGTCTAGGCTAGTGGGAATCTTTGGTGTGTAGCAGCAGGAGTAGATTCTGCTGCCTAGGAAGAATTTCTAGAAAAGATCTTAGAAATTGGTGGCCTAAATTCTAATTTGGCCCTCTGATTTTTTTTTTTTCTTCAATTAGGTCCAACAGTGAATATTGTGATTTTACATTAAAATCTGGACTCTGGCTTCTTTTGAAAAGAGATCATCTAACAACACTTACCCTACATTTCCTCATGGCAGCGATTGCCTGGAGTTGAATAGCTGCTGCCCCCCTTAGACAGGGCACGGTGTGTCCTTCAGTTTGCCACAGTCCCCGTCACTCCCTATGGTTTCCTCACAGTGATTCTAGGCTGCTTCGCTTACTTATCTTCCATACCTGGCACCCGTAGGCTTTTGAGTTTGTAACCCCTGCTGTACATAGAGTGAAACATGGAAAGGGCCTAGGAGAAGCCCAAGGAGCTCCACCATTTAAAGGGGAGATAGAGGAGGAGGAGCCAGCAAAGAAGACTGAAGAGCAACCAGAGAGGTAGGAGGAGAGCCAGGAGGATTATGGTTAAGAGGAGGGGATGTGGACCAGCCGAACCCCGTGCTGCTGACTTGGTCTGATGTGATAAGGACTCGTTCTTTGGTCCAGTCATGTGGGGTCGTTGGTAACCTTGGTGGGAGCCACCACGTCCACAGTGTGCTGGGTGGAAGGGAGGTTGTGAGGCACTGAGGCCTTGAATAGAGGAAGTGGGACAGGGTTGGGAACTTGTACAAGAAGTTTGGCTTTGAAGGACAACTGGTAATGTGGAGAAACCACACGATCAATAATAGCACATCAACCTGGAGTGTTAATTTTGCTGGAATATTTGGGGAAAACTATTACTTTTATATTAAAACAAACAATAGATATGTTATGGCATAGTGAGGCCTCAGAGAGGAATAGAGGAGACTAGAAAGATTAGATTTGGGCTGAATATGGAGCGTTATCTCTTTGCCAGCCACTGTGCTGATCACTTTACGTTCATTATCTCATGTAGTTCTCACAGTAACCCTGTGGACTGTGTATCTGGAGCGATCCTCATTTTGCGGGAGAGCAAACAGACTTGAGACATAAGGTTGCATGGCTGGTAAGAGGCAGAGCTGGGGTTTGATTATGGTTGTCACACTGAATGTCTATATGCTGAACTGCTTTTTCTCCCCCATTAGGATATCTAATTGTACCAGCGGCATTTGTTGAAAACGGTTTTCTTTCTCCATTGAATTGCTCTGACACTTTTGTCAAAAATCAACTGGCCATGTATACATCGGTCTATTTTTGGACTCTCTCCTGTTCTATTGATCTGTTCATCTCTCTTTTGAACAACAGCACATTGCCTGGATTACGATAGCTTTATAGTCAGTCTTGAAACAAGGTAACTTAAGTCTTCCACCTTTACCGTTCTTAAAAATTGCTTTGGCTACTCTAGGTCATTCACACATCTACAGATTTTAGAATTATCAATTTCTGTGAATAGGGCTGCTGGGATTGTGTTGACTACTACAACACTTTTTCAAAAAGGAATTAGTGAGACTTAGATCTCATTTCATATAGACATTGGAGAAAATTCCACTAAAAGTGTGTGACTATAGGCTAAAAGTTGCTAACTCAAGGTACTGGGTGAGGCAGGTCAGGAAAATGAGTGGAGGGGCGTGGAATGAGATGGCAAATGGTAGCTGATCTTGGGCCATAGTGGAGGAGTAACAGGGTACAGTGAGGACACGGGCAAACTGGAGAACCCAAGCCCTATCTAAGGGGGCAGGCATTTCTCAGCTCCACACACTGTTGCCATGAAGAATATGGGTTCAGTGTCATTAGATCTTTCAATCAAGACAAGATGGAAATCCAGATGTTTGTGGCTTCTTGCAATTTAAAAATTTAAAACATTGAGTGGGTCAGACAGAACTCTGTAGGCTAACCATGTCCTGTCGCCTGCCAGTCCATGACCTCTGCCTCAGGCTAATCAGCCTTTTGTCCTCATTTTCCTCATCAGTAAGCATGACGGTATTGAAGACAGTCTCTAAGGTTCTTTCTAGCTCAATGGCTCTAAATTTCAAAAGAGAAAAGTGTCAGAATTACTCAAGGGTTTAGGAGGTAGTTGAGGTTATCAACAATAATGATAATATTTTGAGCAGTTGTCCAGACCTGTACACTTTACACACCACTGTCATGTCTGTTCTCTGTTTTAATCCTTCCACAGTCTTTGTGAAGTAGGCAGCAGAATAATCTGTGCAACCACATGGGAGCTCCGGTTTACAAAGTCAGGTCTTCTTGTTCCAAATCCATTGCTCTTTTTACTGTAGCACAACCGTCTCTGAAGACTCCAGAAATGGGCAGTTTGGTAGGGACAGCAGATATGGACGACCGCTAAGAGAGCCTCAAGCTCAGTTGAAGGCAAATCTCTAGCTAGATTTAGAACTTAGCTTGGTTGAAGTGTCAAGGCTTTTGGGTAAGAGTTGAAGCCTTTGTGAGAACTCCCTGCAGGTAGGAACTTTGGCACGTATTCATCTTAGTAAGCTAGCGTCTGGCACAGTACCTGACACACAGTTAAACGTTTTTATGTAAGTGACTAAGTGGATGGATTCATGCAAGAAGGAATCAAAGGCTTTAGATCAAGGGGGCTGAGAATTTTGTCGAGAGACTTTCAAGGATAGAGAGTCAAATGCTTCTGGTTGAGAATGTCAAGATCAAAAGCTGAGACTTTATAACTTAGCTGATAGATGGGAAAAGCTCATCATGGCTTCCTTCTCATATTTGGCTCTCAGATCTGGGTTTTGATTAATAGAGTTTTACTGTGCAGTATGTTTGAGAAATCAAGTACAGTGGGTATAAGGAAGTTAAGGCTGCCAAAGGGTTTTATATGCCTTTAAAACTTCCAAACAGATACAAGTCCTTATCTTTGGAGATGCATATTGAAATATGGAATGCTAGGATGCCTGGATTTCTTTCAGTGGAGTGCAGTGGGTGATGGAGGAGGTAAAAATGAATCAAGATTGGATGTAAGTTGATCATTGTTGGAGCTGGAAGATGAAGAGATGGGGTTTCATTTTACTTGTCTCTATTTTGTACGTATTTGAAAATTTTCATAATAAATGTAAAAACAAAAAATCAGAGCGCTTCATAGGTGCAGCGATGCTTTTGGTCAACCAAACTTCACTTTTCTCTGAGCTTGTGAATAGTATGATCATTGAGGGAGAAATGGAACAAAGGAAAGGTACATGGCAGAAATAAGAATGTGGGTTTTGAGTTAGCCATAGCTCAGCCTCCTCTAGCTGTGTGACCTTGGGCAGGTGTCTGAACTTCCCTGAGTCTGGGTCTCCACGTTCGTAAAAGCAGGATCATGTGGTCTCCCTTGGTGATTGCTGAGAGGGTTAGGGATAAAGTGGGCAGAGCGTCTGAGGACAGCATCTGGCTCATCTTAGGGGCTCATATCTGGTAGTTTTTATTATTGTTAGACAAAGACAGAGAGTAATGAAAGGGTAAAAACCTGCCTCGGAGTTCCTAGCTACCCTTTCTTCCCTACATGAATTACAAGTGCCAAGGGTTACATAACCACAGAGGTAATTTATTATTTTAGAAGCAGAACTCTTAAAGACCAAATTGGACCACTCTGGGGTTTACAAGAACTGTAACCAGTTTACTGCCTTTTGAAAAATGAAGCAAGGAAGAACTTACAGAAGAAAAGCATATTAAAACAGTGGGATACCATTTTATACCTGTTCAGTTGACCTGCTTCTTTTCCCCAATTAATGATAATATCCAGTGTTAGTGAGTTTGTGGTCAAACTGTTTTCTCATATATACATTGGTATACTCTCTGGGAAAACATCTTGGCAGTGTGTATGGAGAGCCATCAAAAGGCCCAAACCCAGAGACTTAGGAATCACTCTTTGCAGTGTGTTCTAAGGAAATAATTCAGAAGAAGAAATGTCATATAGCCATTAAAAATGCTTATGTAACGTCATAGAAAAGAGTTATGATGTAAGCATGCAAGATTGTACCTATGTTGTGGTCACCACTGTGCAGTTATTACACATAAATGTAAAAGGAGACTGGAAAAGAGCATGGAGAAGGGAAGATAGTCAGTGTGTTAGAGTCATGGACAGTGGCTTAGTTTTTTTTAAGAAATTCTTTTGTTGCTGTGCCTCCACACACATAACACTCAAAGACCGTGCAAGAGTACCTCACTGTCATGGCTGAGACATTTAGCACAGGGGTAAATTCTTTCCAAAAATAGACTAATCAAAACCCAGAAAGCACTGGAAACCTGAAGGTTTTAAGTAGAGAAGAAACTGAAGCCAAGACTTTCACTCTTGAACCATTTCGCTACACAACACCATACTTTGATGCTTCTTTCAGATCTTTGCTGTCATCTCTCAACAACTTTGAAATGTCTTTGTTCCCAGGTTCAATTTCAGAAGCTTCAGCAACTGCGCCTTACACAGTACCATGGAGGATCCTTACCCAATGTGAGCCAGCTGCGGAGCAGTGCCTCCGAGTTTCAGGTACCTGAGATACTTACTTTCTTTGAGCTGAGTGGAGTGTAAAAAGAGAAGCAAAAATTTTCCTTGAAAAGATTAGATCTTGGCTTCCCTGGTGGCGCAGTGGTCGGGAGTCCACCTGCCAGTGCAGGGGACATGGGTTTGAGCCCTGGTCTGGGAGGATCCCGCATGCCACGGAGCAGCTGAGTCCATGCGCCACAGCTGCTGAGCCTGCGCTGTGGAGCCCACGAGCCACAACTACTGAAGCCCGCGTGCTTAGAGCCTGTGCTCCGCGGCAAGAGAGGCCAGCACCATGAGGGGCCCGTGCACTCGCCACAACTAGAGAAAAGCCTGCGTGTAGCAACGAAGACCCAATGCAGCCAAAAATAAAAGAAAAAAAGATTAGATCTTGAAGATAAACTGGGCTTAGATACAGTTCAGTGTTCTTCTGGGAAGTCCATTGTTATTCTTTTTCCTAGTTACTGCAGCATAAGATAGTGTTATTTCACAAATGGTCTAAGGCAGCACTGTCCATTGGAAATATAATGTGAGTCACATATGTCATTTAAACATTTCTAGTAGCCACATTAAAGAAAAAGAAACCAGTATAATTAATTTTAATATTATTTAAATGATTTAAATAATTATTTGACCCAATCTATCCAAAATATTATTGTTTAAACATAGAATCAATATTAAAAAACATTAATGAGATATTTCACATTCTTTTTTTTCTTTTTTTTCAATTAAGTCTTTGAAATCTGGTGTGTATTTTGCACTTAAAGCACATCTTAATTTGTACCAGCCATGTTTCACTACCTTCATGTGGCTAGTTTCTACCATGCTGGACAGGACAAATCTACAGCATAGATAAGTGGTCTGTACTGCACTTATTTTTAAATTAAAAAAAAATTTTTTTTTGGCTGTGTTGGGTCTTCGTTGCTGCGCGTGGGCTTTCTCTAGCTGAGGTGAGCAGGGGCTACTCTTTGTCGAGGTGCGTGGTCTTCTCATTGCAGCAGCTTCTCTTGTTGTGGAGCACAGGCTCTAGATGCATGACCTTCAGTAGTTGCAGTATGTGGGCTCAGTAGTTGTGGTGCGTGGGCTCAGTAGTTGTGGCTTGCAGGCTCTAGAGCACAGGGTCAGTAGTTGTGGCGCACGGGCTTAGTTGCTCCGTGGCATGTGTGGGATCTTCCCAGACCAGGGATCGAACCCCTGTCCCCTACATTGGCAGGCGGATTCTTAACCATTGCACCACCAGGGAAGTCCCTATATTGCATTTAGATTAGTGCAGTGTCATAGGGTGCTTTAATCATTCATATTAGTGAAGAGCCTTGTTCAAAACAATGTGGAATTGGTGATTTAGACAGTGGTATATGGTACTGTTTTTAAGATCTGAATTAGATTTAGATATCCTAGTCTTTGAATAATTAGGAGGCTGACATTCTAATTATACAATTTAAGGTTCAGTGTTAAATTTCTTTGTTGTGAAATCTGGTTCACTTTGTTTGATGATGTCCTGTAAAGCAGAAATATTATTTAAATGGATACTTCCATTTGGGAGTGCTAATAGGAACTCTTAAATGTAATGTGATTAGAAAAAGTACTATATGAACATATTTGTACCTTAGTACACTGGAATCTTGTCTTTAATGAGTTTGGAATCTCACTATAATACTGCCTATATTAGAAATCTACCTCTGTAGATCAAACTATCTTACATGTTGGCTATTGGGTCATTCAGTATCCAAATAAAGTAGATCTCTGCTTTATGCTGGATTTCATGCTTCAGAAGATAGAACTTTGTCAAGATATGCTGTGTTTGAAATCCCGATTTTGTGGTACTTTCCTGTCAACTTTAGAGGAATATAGAATGTACTGTAGTGTCCTTTTCCTTGTGTATTGGGGGATGGGATGAAGTGACAGACCCAGGGCTTCCCGGGATTCTTTCTCTGAGTAATTTTTAAACTTTGAAACAATCACAAACTTACAGAAAAGTTGGATGTACAGTAAAAATAACTGTATTTTTACCCTTGAGAATAAGTTGCTGACCTAATGCCCTATCAACCCAAAATACTTCACCGTGTATTTCCTACAAGCAAGGCCGTTGTTCTACATAATCTGAATAGAACCATCAAAATCAGGAAATTAACAGTGATGCATTATTACCATTTGATCCTGAGACCCCATTCAGGTTTCACCAGATGTCCCATTACTGTCCTGCACAGCAAAAGGATCCAGTTCAGAGCACATACATTGTCTTTAGTCTCCTTCAGTCTAGAACAATTTTTCAATCTTTTATTTTTGACATTAAAGAAATTATTTTTGACTTTTGTGACCTTGCCACTTCTGAAGATCACAGGCCAGTTCTTTTTTAGAATATCTCTCTGTTGGGGTTTGTCTGTTTCTTCATGATTGGATTCAGATTACGCATCTTTGGCAGGAATAGCCAAAGGTGGTTCTGTTATTGTATCCCATTAAGTGGGTGATTTTTCATTTTCATGATGTTCACTTTTATCACGTAGTTAAGGTGGTGTCTGTCAGTCTTCTCCACTCTGAAGTTACTCTTCTCCTTTGTAATTAATAGGTATTTTGTGAGGAGATACTTTATCCTGATTCTCATCAAACTTTCAATTTATACATTTATTTATTTATTTCTATATTTGTGGTTTTGTGATTTCTTATTTTTTTCCATGGTTTATAATCTATAACTATTATTGTTATTTTGGTCCTCACATTATCCCTGATTAGGCCAATAGGAGCTCCTTCCCAGGATTCTTGTCAAACAGAAAAAAAGGGAATCCCAGAAGCATAAATTTTTTTTAAGCAAACATTTTTGAAGTGTAATTTATATGCAATACAATTGACCTTCTTTAGATTTACAGGTTATGTTGTATAATTACCACCACAATCAAGATACAGAACAGTTTCATCATCCCCCAGAAGTTCCCTTAATATCCCTTCGTAATCTATTCCCATCCCCTACCTCCAGCCTCTGGAACCACTGATATGTAGTTTTGCCTTTTCCAATGTATCCTATAAACAGAATCAGAAGTAGAGTTCTTCTTTCACTTAGCAATTGCATTTGAGACTCATCCATGTTGTGGCATGTATGAGTTTCCTAGAGCTGCCGTAACAAAGTACCACAAACTGAGTGGCTTACGTTTTGAACAGCAGAAATTTATTCTCTCACAGTTCTGAGGCTGGAATTGTGAAATCAAGGTGTCCATAGGGCCATGCTCTCTGGGGGCTCTAGGGAAGAATCCTTCCTCGTCTCTTCCCAGCTTCTCTTGGTTGCCTCCAGTCCTTGGTGTCCCTTGGCTTGTAGCTCCATCATTCTGCTCTCTGCCTCCATTCCATATGACCTTCTTCCCTGTTTGTCTGTGTCGAAATCTCCCCCTTCCTTCTCTTATAAAGACACCAGTCATTGGATTTAGGGCCCACCCTAATCCAGTATGACCTCATCTTAACTTGTTTACATCTGCAAAGATTCTCTTCCCAAATAAAGTCACATTCATGGGTACTTGGTGTTAGGACTTGAACAAATCTTTTTTGGGGAACGTGATTCAACCCACTACGTTGCAGTTATCAGTAGTTGACTCTCTTTATTGCTGAGTAGTATTCCATTTTATGGAGGTACTATAATTGGTTTATCCATTCATCACTTGATGAGCATTTGGATTGTTTCCACCTTTTGACAATTGTGAGTAAAGATATTCACATTCAGTTTTTGTGTAAACACCTAGTAGTGGAACTGCTGGATCAAATGTAAGTGTATATTTAACTTTGTAAGAGACTGCCAAACTGTTTTACAAAGTGGCTATACCATTTCACATTCCAGCAATGTTCCAGTGACTCTGCATTCTCTCCAGCCCTTGGTATTTCATTTCTTTTTTTTAAAATTGTGGTTAAAAAAACACAACATAAAATTTATCATCTTAACCATTTTTTTGGACTTTTTGTTTTATTTTATTTTTTTCACACACACACACTGTATTTTATTTTTATGAGATAAATAAACTGACACCAAGCATTGTAAATGGATGACCACAACAAAAACAACAATGATTGCAATTACCAAACATGAAACACACTCATACTATGTCATAATATTGACATTCAGTCCAGTAATCCTCCACTGTAACAGTGCCTTTACTTTGCAGTGAAAATTGATTTGTATATTTTTTGCCTCTGAGTCCTTGTGGGATTATTATTTTTTTTATTCAAACAGTAAGTCACAAATATTATAATCATCCTCATCAGTTCACTCAGTCCCATGTAATTAATTTTCTTTTTCATCTTGATCTTTTGTTAGCACTTCTATGAATTCATCAGTTTTCCATTAGAGTTCTGAAAATGCTTATTCATTCAGTTCAGTAATATAGTCAGTTACCAGAAACCTGTACTTGTCAGAGTTTTTTCCATGAATTCCTTGAGGGTGAAACCCTTTTATAGAAACGTTTTTGCGAAAGCTTCAGAATATACCCAGAAGTGTCTGTGAATGACAAAAGACTTAAAAATGACCACGGTTAAATATTTGGTGAAAGTTCATAATAATGCAATTGACAAGGAAATTTAGTTATTTCTGAGATATACATTTTAAAGTAATAACTAGAATTATGACTTATAACATTATACCAGAACATATAAGATTTTTAGAAATTTCATGTAATGTCTGAAACATTTACATTAACATATTTCCATATAAATAACCCAAAGAAAGTTTAGCATTAGTTGTTTTTTTTGTTTGTTTTTTTATACTGCAGGTTCTTATTAGTCATCAATTTTATACACATCAGTGTATACATGTCAATCCCAATCGCCCAATTCAGCACACCACCATCCCCACCCCACCACAGTTTTCCCCCCTTGGTGTGCATACGTTTGTTCTCTACATCTGTGTCTCACCTTCTGCCCTGCAAACCGGTTCATCTGTACCATTGTTTCTAGGTTCCACATACATGCGTTAATATACGATATTTGGTTTTCTCTTTCTGACTTACTCCGTATGACAGTCTCTAGATCCATCCACATCTCAACAAATGACTCAATTTCGTTCCTTTTTATGGCTGAGTGATATTCCATTGTATATATGTACCACAACTTCTTTATTCATTCATCTGTCAATGGGCATTTAGGTTGCTTCCATGACCTGGCTATTGTAAATAGTGCTGCAATGAACATTGGGGTGCATGTGTCTTTTTGAATTATGGTTTTCTCTGGGTATATGCCCAGTAGTGGGATTGCTGGATCATATGGTAATTCTATTTTTAGTTTTTTAAGGAACCTCCATACTGTTCTCCATAGTGGCTGTATCAATTTACATTCCCACCAACAGTGCAAGAGGGTTCCCTTCCCTCCACACCCTCTCCAGCATTTGTTGTTTGTAGATTTTCTGATGATGCCCATTCTAACTGGTGTGAGGTGATACCTCATTGTAGTTTTGATTTGAATTTCTCCAATAATTAGCGATGTTGAGCGTCTTTTCATGTGTTTGTTGGCAATCTGTATATCTTCTTTGGAGAAATGTCTATTTAGGTCTTCTGCCCATTTTTGGATTGGGTTGTTTGTTTCTTTAATATTGAGCTACATGAGCTGTTTATATATTTTGGAGATTAATCCACTGTCCGTTGATTTGTTTGTGAATATTTTCTCCCATTCTGAGGGTTGTATTTTCGTCTTATTTATGGTTTCCTTTCCTGTGCAAAAGCTTTTAAGTTTCATTAGGTCCCATTTGTTTATTTTTGTTTTTATTTCCCTTACTCTAAGAGGTGGATCAAAAAAGATCTTGCTGTGATTTATGTCAAAGAGTATTCTTCCTATGTTTTCCTCTAAGAGTTTTAGAGTGTCTGGTCTTACATTTAGGTCTCTAATCCATTTTGAGTTTATTTTTGTGTATGGTGTTAGGGAGTGTTCTAATTTCATTCTTTTACATGTAGCTGTCCAGTTTTCCCAGCACCACTTATTGAAGAGACTGTCTTTTCTCCATTGTATATCTTTGCCTCCTTTGTCATAGATTAGTTGACCATAGGTGTGTGGGTTTATATCTGGGCTTTCTATCTTGTTTCATTGATCTATGTTTCTGTTTTTGTGCCAGTACCATATTGTCTTGATTACTGTAGCTCTGTAGTATAGTCTGAAGTCAGGGAGTCTGATTCCTCCTGCTCCGTTTTTTTCCCTCAAGACTGCTTTAGCTATTTGGGATCTTTTGGGTCTCCATACAAATTTTAAGATGATTTGTTCTAGTTCCGTAAAAAATGCCATTGGTAATTTGATAGGGATTGCATTGAATCTGTAGATTGCTTTGGGTAGTATAGTCATTTTCACAATATTGAGTCTTCCAATCCAAGAACATGGTATATCTCTCCATCTGTTGGTATCATCTTTAATTTCTTTCATCAGTGTCTTATAGTTTTCTGCATACAGGTCTTTTGTTTCCCTAGGTAGGTTTATTCCTAGGTATTTTATTCTTTTTGTTGCAGTGGTAAATGGGAGTGTTTCCATAATTTCTCTTCAGATTTTTCATCATTAGTGTATAGGAATGCAAGAGATTTCTGTGCATTAATTTTGTATCCTGCAACTTAACCAAATTCATTGATTAGCTCTAGTAGTTTTCTGGTGGCATTTTTATGATTCTCTATGTATAGTATCATGTCATCTGCAAACAGTGACAGTTTGACTTCTTCTTTTCCAATTTGTATTCCTTTTATTTCTTTTTCTTCTTTGATTGCTGTGGCTAGGACTTCCAAAACTATGTTGAATAATAGTGGTGAGAGTGGACATCCTTGTGTCGTTCCTGATCTTAGAGGAAATGCTTTCAGTTTTTCACCGTTGAGAATGATGTTTGCTGTAGGTTTGTCATATATGGCCTTTATTAGGTTGAGGTAGTTTCCCTCTATGCCCACTTTCTGGAGAGCTTTTATCATAAATTGGTGTTGAATTTTGTCAAAAGCTTTTTCTGCATCTATTGAGATGATCATATGGTTTTTATTCTTCAGTTTGTTAATATGGTGTATCACATTGATTGATTTGCATATATTGAAGAATCCTTGCATTCCTGGGATAAATCCCACTTGATCATGGTGTATGATCCTTTTAATGTTTTGCTGGATTCTGTTTGCTAGTATTTTGTTGAGGGTTTTTACATCTATATTCATCAGTGATATTGGTCTGTAATTTTCTTTTTTTGTAGTATCTTTGTGTGGTTTTGGTATCAGGGTGATGGTGGCCTCATAGAATGAGTTTGGGAGTGTTCCTTCCTCTGCAATTTTTGGGAAGAGTTTGAGAAGGATGGATGTTAGCTCTTCTCTAAATGTTTGATAGAATTCACCTGTGAAGCCATCCGGTCCTGTGCTTTTGTTTGTTGGAAGATTTTTAATCACAGTTTCAGTTTCATTACTTGTGATTGGTCTGTCCATATTTTCTGTTTCTTCCTGGTTCAGTCTTGGAAGATTATACCTTTCTAAGAATTTGTCCATTTCTTCCAGGTTGTCCATTTTATTGGCATAGAGTTACTTCTGGTAGCCTCTTAGGATGCTTTGTATTTCTATGGTATCTGTTGTAACTTCTCCTTTTTCATTTCTAATTTTATTGATTTTAGTCCTCTCCCTCTTTTTCTTGGTGAGTCTGGCTAATGGTTTATCAATTTTGTTTATTTTCTCAAAGAACCAGCTTTTAGTTTTATTGATCTTTGTTATTGTTTTCTTTGTTTCTATTTCATTTATTTCTGCTCTGATCGTTATGATTTCTTTCCTTCTGCTAACTTTGGGTTTTGTTTCTTCTTCTTTCTCTAGTTCCTTTAGGTGTAAGGTTAGATTGTTTACTTGAGATTTTTCTTGTTTCTTGAGGTAGGCTTGTAAACCTCCCTCTTAGAACTGCTTTTGCTGCATCCCATAGGTTTTGTTTTTATTTTATTTTATTTATTTATTTATTTATTTTTTGCGGTACGCGGGCCTCTCACTGTTGTGGCCTTTCCCATTGCGGAGCACAGGCTCTGGACACGCAGGCTCAGCAGCCATGGCTCACGGGCCTAGCCACTCCGCGGCATGTGGGATCTTCCTGGACCGGGGCACGAACCCGTGTCCCCTGCATCGGCAGGCGGACTCTCAACCACTGCCCCACCAGGGAAGCCCAGAAGGCAGGTTCTTTACCACTGGACCACCAGGGAAGTCCCCTCCATAGATTTTTAGACTCAGCTTTTTGACTTCTACAAAAAGTCGTGTTGGGATTTTAAGTGGGATTTCACTGAATCTGTGATCAGGTTGGGGAGAACTGATGTTTTAATACTGAGTTTTCTTATCCATGAACATGGAACAGAAGCAGAGATTTTTGATTCAAGTTAAGTTGCTTATAATTAGTTATTTAAACACAGTCCACTTCCTTTTATGTTTATAGATCATTTTGGAGTTTACAGAATGTTTTCACAACTCTTATTCTACTTGATCCTTAATACATTAGTTGGTAAGCATAGCACTATATTAATATTGGTTAAAGACCAATTTTCTATCCTAATGGAGGATCTAAAAGTACATTCTTTTCACCTAACCCATTGGGCCCTTATTCAGAGAACACAAACTTACCAGATGAGTAAACCAAAGTAAGCTTTTCAGGCTAACTTCTGATAATCCTTAGCAACGGACAGGTCATTGGTCAGGGGTGACTAAGGTTACAGCCCTCCTATTTCTAGGCAGGGCCTGGCCTGTGTACACTGAAGGCAGAGAGAGGAAGTGGGCATTATCTTCTTCTCTGAGGGCTAGGGTTGTCTCTTCTGGTTAGGGGAGGGCCTGCCGTTCTCCAGTGCGTTGCAGCCTGCGTAACAGCGAGGGCGCCTGTTGGCTGTGCAGCCTGATTGTCAGGCAGCTACAGAGAGAGGGACAGAGGGCATCTCTTTGTATAGTGCTATCTGGGTACAGTTGTAGCCTTTCACATCCTTCACATAACCTCCCTAGTTCTTTCAAATTATATCACTAAAAACTAATCACACTTTTTTACATTTCTGACTGCTACATTTTTTAAAAATTGGGTCATCTTGTTTATAACTGAGAGTTTATAATTTAGGGAGCAATCTGGCGGCCAAAGGGAGAAAGCCCTATTGCAAGCAGAAGGGCTTGGCCAGATGCAAAATGGTGATTTTTCTGAGACCCACCACCAATACAAGTGGGTATAGTGAGGCCCAGAGTTTGCATAGCAAGTATTGTTGGAGAAGCAGAACTTAAAAATCGAGTCTTTGACTCCTAGTTCAATTTTAGTGGCTTTCCTTTGCTGAATTTCCTTTAAAAGTTTTATAAGATTCTTTAAAAAATGACTGGCAGGGAATTCCCTGATGGTCCAGTGGTTAGGACTCCACGCTTTCACTGCCGAGGGTGCGGGTTCTATCTCTGGTCAGGGAACTAAGATCCCGCAAGCTTCACAGTGCAGCCAAAAAAAAAAAAAGATTGGCAAGGTACATTGGTTAAATTCAAACAAATGGAAAACAGAAGTAGCAATATTAACCTCAAAATACTGCTGCTAATAATAGCCAACATTTGTTGAGTATGAGCTATGTGTCAGACACTGCATTAAGCTCACTACATAGATTATTTAATTTTCACAAAAACCCATTCGGTATATGTATTTGGTAATTGTCATAGCATTATTTGAGTTGTATGTGATATAATAACATAGCAACAAATTGCAAAAAGCAAAAACTAGTAAAATTAGGAGAATGTGACAGCACAATTGTAGATTTTTAATTCACTATAACAGTTGAGTCAGTACCCAAAATATAGAGTGATATCATTAGCAAATGAGGATTACTATATACAAAATGTTTTTTTGATAAAAGTCCCTTTTATTTTCTACTCAATATAAAATATGTAAAATCATATATCATTTCTTCAGCCTTCTGCCAGTGAAGCCCTGGTCCTTGAAATACTTTTTTATAATTTTTGTTGAAATATAGTTGATTTACAATGTTATGTTACTTTCAGGTATACAGCAAAGTGATTCATTTACCCATATATAAATATATATAAATAAATAAATATATATATATATTCTGTTTTTACATTCTCTTCCCTTATAGGTTATTACAAGATATTGAGTATAGTTCCCTGTGCTCAAAAATTTATTCCTATAATTTTTTTCTTTAAAAAGGTAAGATAACCTTTTTTACATATTCATAGACAAATTTTAAAAACAACATTTTTTTTCCTGATTGTAAAAGTGATGCTTATTATAGAAAACAGATAACATTCCTGTTCACATTTTGGCTGTTTTCTTTCAGTAGTTTTGTTGTGACTGTAAATATTTTTAACAAAATCGGCATCATACTGCATGTATAGTTTTGTATCTTTTTGACGTCATGAACACTTTCTTATGTTTAAATGGTCTTCAAAAACATTATTTCTAGTGATTTATGATATTCTATCACACGGATGCACCACAATTTATTGAACTGCTCCCTTATTGTTGGACATTTGGGTTGTTTTCACTATTCATAGGATGTGTGTGTGTGTGTGTGTGTGTGTGTTGTATGTATAAATCGATCATATACTAGGCCAAAGAATTTCTCAGTAAGTTAAAAAAATGTTCCACCGTGATAATCCCAAACTCCTCCAATTTCTGTAGTCGAAGTGCATCTCTCAGAGTTCCTCCAGGCCCTTGTCCTCCTCACTGTGGGCTATGGGGCCTGACAAGGGGGAAAGGGCAGCAGAAGCAGGTTTGGATGAAGGGTGGAGATCTGTGCACCCACCACACAGCACAGGGAACACTCTGAACTTCAAGGAACTGAATTCCAAGGTGGTGAGAAGCTTATGTAGTGAAACAAGGGAGGCTGATTCTCACTGAATATCCTTGCAGATTGTGCAGGGCAGAAAGATGAGATGACAGGATCTGTCCATCTTGTACTTCTTTTTTTCTGAAGGAAGAGCTGAGGTTCCTGGATGCTACCTTGTCAGCTTGGAGTTAAATGACCGGTGGGCCTGCAACCCATCCTCCTACTGAGCCTCCTCAGGCAAACCATGGAATTCTCTAAACCTCATCTATGCATCATGATAATGACAGTCACTTGATGGGGTTGTTATGAGCATCTAGTGAATGCAGAATAAAATGCAGAAGAGCTTTGGAAACTGTCAAGTGTGAAACAACCATCAGTTATTAACACAAATAGTGCTCAGGAACAATTTTGAAGTCGGAAGTTTGTATTTATCACTTTCTACCTCTATTTTTCCTCTGCTCTTCCCATTCTCCCGACCCCACCGAAACCTGTGCTGTCCAGTATGGTAGTCATGAGCCAGATTTACATCTTTAATTAAGATGAAATAAAATTAGAGATTCAGTTTCTCACTCACACTAGCCACACTTCAGGTCTCAGTAGGCGCCACGTGGTGGGTGGCTGCTCCTGCGGTTGGCCCTCTTTATGCTGTGCCCGAGTCCCCATTTCAGCCCTGGGTTAAGGCTTCACCTGGCCCTAAAAACCCAGTGCTTTCAGATGATCTTCCCCTCCTTCCTTTCCTTCATCAGTCAGTGAGATTTTTGTGTCTTAGCTAAAGCGCTTGTTTGGATTACAAGAACAGTTTTCTGGGGGAATTCCCTGGCAGTCCAGTGGTTAGGACTCGATGCTTTCACTGCTGAGGGCCCGGGTTCAATCCCTGGTCTGGGAACTAAGATCCTACGAGCCACGCAGTGCGGCCAAAAAAAAAAAAAAAGAAAGAAAAGTATTCTGATTAAATTTCATATAAAAAATTTAAGGATGGACCTAGAGATTATCATATTAAGTGAAGTAAGTCAGACGGAGAAAGAAAAATACCATATGATATCACTTACATGTAGAATCGAAACTATGATACAAATGAACTATTTACAAAACAGAAACAGACTCACAGACTTAGAAAACAAACTTATGGTTACCAAAGGGGAGAGGGAGTGGGGAGGGATAAATTAGGAGTTTGGGATTAGCAGATACAAACTACTATATATAAAATACATAGGGACTTCCCTGGTGGCGCAGTGGTTAAGAATCCACCTGCCAATGCAGGGGACATGGGTTTGAGCCCTGGTCTGGGAAGGTCCCACATGCCTCGGAACAACTAAGCCCGTGTACCACAGCTCCTGAGCCTGTGCCCTAGAGCTTGTGAGCCACAACTACTGAGCCAACGTGCCACAACTAAGGAAGCCCGTGTGCTTAGAGCCCATGCTCCGCAACAAGAGAAGCTGCTGCAACTAGAGAAAGCCCATGCGCAGCAACAAAGACCCAACGCAGCCAAAAATAAAAAGATAAACAAATAAATTTATTTTAAAAATAATAAATAAAATAAAATAGATAAACAACAAGGTCCTACTGTATAGCACAGGGAACTATATTCAGTATCCTGTAATAACCATAAGGGAAAAGAATATGAAAAAAAAATATATGTGCACATATGTATAACTGAATCACTTTGCTGTATACCAGAAACTAACACAACATTGTAAATCATTATATTTTAATAAAAAAAATAAAAAATTTTAGCTTCCACTTCACTACTCTGAAGCACATTTATCAATATTTCAAAAGAGGATGCCTGCAAAATCACATGTCTCCAGTTGGCAGAATTCCACCCAATAAATGATGGAAGTTAATCTGAAAGGCTGTGAGGAAGGGCTTATCCTTAAATAACTGGATGCACACACACCACACACACACACACACACAAACACACGTGTGTGTGCACACGCAGGTGGACATCTGAATCAGCATACTGACCCTTGGAGGGCTTTGTGTTCTCCTGTTCCTTACTTCATCTAAGAGAGGATTAACTACTCCTCTTTTTCACTTCTCATTAATTGATAGATAATCAATAAATAAATTCAAAAATTTCTTGAGCACCTACTGTGGTGGCAGAAACATATTTCTGTATGAAGCAGAAGAAAGATGGAAATGAGTAAGTTGGCCCCTCCACGGAAGAAGATTGTGGCCCGGTTAGTCCTTGTTGAACACCCCTCAGCTGTGGTCCTGAAGTCTGGGCAGACTGCATTTGGCCACTGCCCCCATGGAAGTAGGGCTGCTCTGCCTTAAGCCAAGAGTGATCATCATGAAGAAAAAGAAATAAAAGGAATACAAATTGGAAAAGAAGAAGTCAAACTGTCACTTTTTGCAGATGACATGATACTATACATAGAGAATCCTAAAAATGCCACCAGAAAACTACTAGAGCTAATCAGTGAATTTGGTAAAGTTGCAGGATACAAAATTAATGCACAGAAATCTCTTGCATTCCTATGCACTAACAATGAAAGATCAGAAAGAGAAATTAAGGAAACACTCCCATTCACCACTGCAACAAAAAGAATAAAATACCTAGGAATAAACCTACCTAAGGAGGTAAAAGACCTGTACTCAGAAAACTATGAGACACTGATGAAAGAAATTAAAGATGATACAAACAGTTGGAGCAATATACCATGTTCTTGGATTGGAAGAATCAATATTGTGAAAATGACTATACTACCCAAAGCAATCTACAGATTCAGTGCAATCACTATCAAATTACCAGTGGCATTTTTTACAGAACTAGAACAAAAATTCTTAAAGTTTGTATGGAGACCAAAAAGACCCCAAATAGCCAAAGCAGTCTTGAGGGTAAAAAACAGAGCTGGAGGAATCAGACTCCCTGACTTCAGACTATACTACAAAGCTACAGTAATCAAGACAATATGATACTGGCATGAAAACACAGATATAGATCAATGGAATAGGATAGAAAGCCCAGAGATAAACCCACGCACCTATGGTCAACTAATCTATGACAAAGGAGGCAAGGACATACAATGGAGAAAAGACAGTCTCTTCAATAAGTGGTGCTGGGAAAACTGGACAGCTACATGTAAAAGAATGAAATTAGAACACTTCCTAACACCATACACAAAAATAAACTCAAAATGGATTAGAGACCTAAATGTAAGACCAGACACTCTAAAACTCTTAGAGGAAAACATAGGAAGAAACTCTTTGACATAAATCACAGCAAGATCTTTTTTGACTCACCTCCTAGAGTAAGGGAAATAAAAACAAAAATAAACAAATGGGACCTAATGAAACTTAAAAGCTTTTGCAAAGTAAAGGAAACTACAATCAAGATGAAAAGACAACCCTCAGAATGGGAGAAAATATTTGCAAATGAATCAATGGACAAAGGATTAATCTCCAAAATATATAAACAGCTCATACAGCTCAATATTAAAAAAACAAGCAACCCAATCCCAAAATGGGCAGAAGACCTAAATAGACATTTCTCCAAAGAAGACATACAGATGGCCAAGAAGCACATGAAAAGCTGCTCAACATCACTAATTATTGGAGAAATGCAAATCAAAACTACAATGAGGTATCACCTCACACCAGTTAGAATGGGCATCATCAGAAAATCTACAAACAACAAATGCTGGAGAGGGTGTGGAGGGAAGGGAACCCTCTTGCACTGTTGGTGGGAATGTAAATTGATACAGCCACTATGGAGAACAGTATGGAGGTTCCTTAAAAAACTAAAAATAGAATTACCATATGACCCAGCAATCCCACTACTGGGCATATACCCAGAGAAAACCATAATTCAGAAAGACACATGCACCCCAATGTTCATTGCAGCACTATTTACAATAGCCAGGTCATGGAAGCAACCTAAATGCCCATCGACAGATGAACGGATAAAGAATATGTGGTACATATACACAATGGAATATTACTCAGCCATAAAAATAGAATGAAATTGGGTCATTTGTTGAGATGTGGATGGATCTAGAGACTGTCATACAGAGTGAAGTAAGTCAGAAAGAGAAAAACAAATATCGTATATTAACGCATATATGTGGAACCTAGGAAAATGGTACAGATGAATCAGTTTGCAGGGGAGAAATGGACACACAGATGTAGAGAACAGACATATGGACACCAAGGAGGGAAAGTGGGGTGGTGGTGGTGATGGGGTGAATTGGGAGATTGGAATTGACCTATACACACTAATATGTATAAAATAGATAACTAATAAGAACCTGCTGTATAAAAAATAAATAAAATTCCAAAATTCCAAAAAAAAAAAAAAAAAAAAAAGAGTGATCCTGGAATCTCAGAGACCATCCCAAAATGGTTATGGCTTGGGTCACAGATGAAAGAGTCTCTGCAGAGACCTCAGAACAGCCTCTTGTGCCATCTATTGGTCTTCAGAAATTCCGTCTATCTCTACCTTCAGCTCCCTCCCAGCTCCTCATATTTCCTGACCATCTCTCCTCTAGTTCTCTCTCCTGGAATTTTGGCAGTGACTTGCAAGGTGAACTTGCCCTAAGCCTCTGCTTCCTCTGGGTACCACGCAGGAGGAGGCTGTGGTGTGATGAGGAGTATGGCTTGGGTGTCTGGCTGACCTAGGCTTGAGTCCTGGCTCCATCACTCTTTTGATCTGTGATCCTGGGCTTTCCCTCAACCTCTCTAAGCGTTTTTTTTGTTTGTTTTTTTGGTATATAAAATAGGGATAATAATAATTTTCCATAAGATAAACTGAGATAATGGGAGGTATGGAAGCACTGACCAAGGGATTTGGGAGCTGGAGTGAGTTAAGAGAACTAGGGTGTAAAGATAACTGACTCCTTCCCAAGCCACTAACTAAATTCTGTTTATGTATGCTCCTTCATCAGAGTTTGTGGCATAGTCATCTGCTCAAAACTTAAAAGTGAGAGGGAATTTTGTTCCCAAGGTCATAAATCTTAGCCAGCCCTGCTCTTTGATACAGCATGGTCTCTGTCAGCCCCAAAACAATACCCTTTTATCCAAATACTATTAGGTAAAATGAGATAGGGCCGTGACCTTGGGCTTCTGCGTGAGATGTAGAAGACCACATTTACTAGTTATTTTAGCGTACGTTATTTCCAGGAAAGATTTTCACTGATTACTAATATCTATTTTATGTTATGTCTTAGTTTCTTTTTCAGCGAATGTTATTTTTCTGAATTTGTCCCTAAACTCTATTTAGGAGTCTGTACCTCCCAAACTATGTGCACTTTACAACTGTGATTTTTTTTTTTTTTTTTACTATCTATCTCTGTGCTTGATTTGCTCCCTGGTTTACCTTTGGTTTTGACTTCCAATGAGATGTTCTCCTCTTCTGCCTAAGGAAACAGTGAGAAGCACAGAAAGTTAGGGGCTTACTTAATAGTTTTGGAATGTGCATCTGTCCCAAAATAGGAACTGTGACCAAGAATATGGTTGTCGTATTTTTAATACAGATTTGAGTAGTCCTGTTTTTCCCTTTTTATCTAACCATACGTGTTGAATAGAAAACTTAAGAGTGAACGAGTAAAGTAGACAACTCATGAATCTCTAGTCATCCAGAATAAAGGCCTTTGATACTATATAAGGGGCAAGGGAACATTGGCTCCACACACTGAATTAGGAACATCTGCATCCATGAGAACTTGAACAAGAGACCTGGAATATTGCCACTTTCATTCTGCCTTTCACGTGCTCCTAAGTGTTCATGTAATGGAGGGTCAGAAATAGCGTGGATACTCCAAATAGTGCTTTAAAGACTGAACTGTATTACATCAATTTAAATTTTTTATGCCGGAAAGGTAGGAAAAGATGGGAATTTCTCCTGAGAAGTCCATCTATTGGATAAAATCAGAGGTCTGTTGGAAAAGAAATACCACGAGGACTGAAGTGCCAATGGACATTTTGCTTTAGAGTAAAAGCTTTAGCGCAACACAGAGGCTACGTGGTATGATGGCCGAAAGGTAGGACTCTGATTTCAAATCCAGCCTCTGCCACTTTCCAGCCTGGTGACCTGCGACAAGTCACTTACCATCTCAGCCTCAGTTTCCTCACCTGTAAAGTGAGGATGGCAGTAATGCTGATATCAGAGTTTTGTCGTGAGGAATAAGTGAGTTAATATATATAACACTCTTAGAGCAGTGTCTGGCACAAGGTGAGCACGTTGCACGTCTTTCCTCTTGTTATTGGTTTTGTTCCTACCCCACCCCCATCGGGCCGCTACCACCACTCTAATTACTTCTACCAACTCGTCTATGGCTACCTTACGGCCATACTACCTCTCGGGTTTTGGCATCGGCTTGGGTTGAGTTCTAGCTCTGACTATTTAAGTCTAAGTCTCCGTGTCTGTATTTGTAAAATAGCAGTGTTAATAGTGTGCTTCCCAGGGTCCTGGTGAAGGTGACACCAGGATAGTGCGTGTGGGGCACTGTGCCCGTGCCTGGAGCCATCGGTGCTTGTTGCTGTCTTATCGTTACTGCGGTGTCTCGCAGCCAAGGTGTCACCCACAGAGCACTGGGCTCCATGGTGAGTTGTGTCAAAAGCAATTTGTTCTTATTAATAAGCTGTCAGTGCTTGAGTATTATTTTTAAAAGGTAATTGGAACTAAGTCAAGGTTATCCCGACATAGCGTTGCTGTTGGCTTCTGTATTGAGAAGTGGGCAAGCGCTTGGAGGGTGGGAACACCCCGGGTATAACTGCTGGAACACGGGTCCTGCATTTGAAAGTTGAGTGCTTTGTGTGAGGCAGAAAGCAAGTGTGAGAACCACTGGCCCGGGGGTGCTGGCCTTTCTGCCATAGAGGGTACTGTTCACAGTCTTCCATGTTCATGGCAAACTTCTGTTCCTGTGCTTGTCAGACCAAAGCGCCACCCTCCCCAAACCCAACCATTTTTATCCTGTCCAAGCATATGTAGGTACCAAAGAAATACTTGTTTTTACTCTTAAAATCACTTTCCTTATACATTAAACAGCTACTGTGACTTGCCCTGACTTTACCCATTAATAAATATCTACTGAGTGCCTGTTAAGAGAAAGCTATTATTGGGCTTATGAAGATAACTCAGAGAATGTCCGTTTAAGAAGCTTATAATCAAGTTTGAGAGACAGGTTGTGTACACAGAACTGTAGCAGAAAAACATTGGTTCTAGTGTTCTTTTTCTTTTTTAGCTTCCATTTTTAAACTTTTACATTCAGGAAAAGTAATACATTGTTTATAGCTTGGTCCTTAATTCTTTGTTGTTCAGTGTAAAAGTAATACATACTCATTGTATAAAATTTAGAAAATATATAAAAATGAAAAAGGAACAGAAAACATTATCTATATTTCATCAACTAGAAATAACCATTTGAATGTTTTTAGTTATTTTTCATCTTTTATGTGGGTGAAATCATTATCTGTATTTATATCCTTTAAAAAAATTTAGCCATTATATAATCATTATTTCCCTAAGTTAAGATACTTTATAAGTATAATTTTAATAGTTTAATAATATTTCTTCACATATGACTTATAATTCATAACCACTCTCACTATATGTTGGATATTTTGGTTGATTCTGATTTTTCTTTATTATACATAATATAGTAATAAAATCTTGGTGTGTGAGTCATCTGTATTTCTGAAACATAGATTCCCATAGGTAGAATTATTCAAAGGGTAGAAATATTTGTAATGTTATTAATACATGTGGCTTTGTTGCTTTTTGGCAAAGATATTTAACCTAACAAAGATTTTGACTCTGATTTGAATATTTATTGCCTTAGCCTGAATGTTTATTACCTTAGGTCCTTAGCCTTTGCAGATCTAACATCCCAAGTATTGACTATTCAAGAATGACTCCAAAGGAGAGGGGGGAAATATACATATATGTGTGTGTGTGTGTGTGTGTGTGTGTGTGTGTGTGTGTGTGTATCTGAATCACTTTGCTGTACACCAGAAACTAGCACAACATTGTAAATCAGCTATACTTTGGTTAAAAAAAAAACTAAAAAAAAAAAGAATGACTCCAAAGTTCATGACATAAGTAGTTTGCATATTTACTGAAGCACAAAATTTAATCACAGGGGCCTTGAGGCTGGTGTACACAGTTGAGTCCCTTGACTAGTGAGTGACCAAGGCTGCCTAGTACATTTCGCTGGGGCTTCATGGTTCTTTCTGCAATACCTCTCATATATTGCTTTAAAAATTAATTTTTTTAAATGTAGAGAACTTTTGTGAACACTGAAAAAGCCATTAATTTATAGTATACAAACATGCATAGAAAATCTGTGACTGTCAGAGAAATGTGACTCAAGAAAAAACAAGTGTGTACAGATATTTTCATATTAGAAAATTGAAGATTTACTATCTAATTGTTTGATAGCTTGTATTAACCTGTCACTTCTAGAAAATAAATACAATTTCATTTTTAGTGCCAGCTGAAGAAATTATTGTCTTTATAATAAGTCATGTGAGGGTTATATATATCTTTATAATAAAATATGAAAATAAGTACATTAATGAAGTCATCAGACAATGAGCTGCAACAGATATTTCCCCACTTGCATTAATTTTAAAAGAAGCTCTTTGTATTTTGGTGGGAATGTCTTACTCTAGCTAGGAAGGAAAGTGTGTGGAAAACAGTTTAACCAGTGTCTAGGAAGGAGTCAGAGAACACACGAGACATTGCTTAGACCACTCACAAGTTAGTCTCTGTTTCATCTTGTACTTCTAAGTGGAACCACCCACCCTGCCAGCCCCCAGCATCACAGTCTAGAGCAGCCTCCCCACCTACCCACTTTGTTTGAACTATTCCCCTTGAGGTTGCTTTTTCTTCTTTCGGTGACAGGGAGGTGGTGGTAGCTACAGTTGCTTCCTATCTGGCCCCCCAAATGTTTCTTGCTTTTATTTCACAGTCCCTTGGCAAACTGTCACCCCCAACTTTTCCGATCCTAGGACCTGCCTTTTCTTCCCTCCCCTGATAGGGTCTCAGACATATGTGAAATGGGGCCCCCTCTTTGTTGGGACTCATGTTTCTGCACCTTTCATATAGTGATCTGGCCTTGTGGCCCTGCACAGTATGTTAAAGGACTGGAATCAGTCTGTAACGTGCCGACATCTCCCTAATGATACAGCTGTGGACAGAGATGGAGTCACATCTGTCCGGTTTCTGGCTTCTGGTGTAGCCTTCTTCCCCAGGCTCTGGGGGCCACGTGACCTCTGGCTAGCCAGCCTCTTGCCGTCTCTAAGACACAGCCGGAGCTGAGCAGAGGGACTGAGGCTGCCTCACACTCTGTAATTTGGCTTCAAGTCACCATTGTTGGCCTTGTGCCTCGGTTCTGATAACTGGACTCTTGTCTGGTTCCTGAGTGCCAGAATCCCATGGTAACCTGCCTTGTATCCCTGTGCCTTGTTTTTATCAGCCTCTCTCCCAGGGACTGAAGTCCTGCCCTGAAACAGTGACCGATGCACTTTCCTGATGTCAGCCACCCATTCTGCCTTTCTGGTTGGATTCCAGAGCGCCCTAGATTTCTCATTGTTCTACAGTGCCTACAGTCAGGAAGCCTCTGTTCTGGACACTTATCTCAGCAAATGGCAACTGTGTTCTTCCAGTCACTCAGGCCAAAACCTTGGACTCATCCTTAGCTCCTCCCGTTCTCTCACATCCCACATCTGAACCATCAGCAAATTCTTGGTTCTACATTAAAAATATAGCCAGACTCTGACTGCCCTGGTCTGAACCAGTGTCTTCTCTGCCCTGCATTCTTACAAAGAGCCTCCTGACTGGTGTGCTGGCTTCTGCCTGATCCCCTTTCAGTTATTCTCAACACTGCCATCTGAGTGATCCTTTAAAAAGATGAGCCAGATTATATCACTTCTCTTTTCAGAATCCTCCCGTGGCTTCCCATCTCACAGTGTAAAACCAAAGTGCAAAGTGCAGTCACTGCCCCGTAAGGCCCATTACCTCTCTGCTCTTACCTGCTGCACATCTGTCCAGCACCCTTTCTCGTTCGCTCTGCTCTGGCCTTTTCCTCTGCTCCTTGGACCCTCCCTAGCATCTGGCTGCCAGGAATGCTCTCCCCCCAGAAATCTGAATGGCTTACTTCCTCACTTCTCTTAGCTCTTTATTCAAATATCTCCCTTCAGTGAGGCCTTCCCTCTTTAAAATCATAACCCCTCACCCTCTTCCCTGTTCTATTTTTTTCTCCTTCTCATTATCCAACATACTGTATATTTCTATTTATTTATCTTATTTGTATTCTGTTTCCTCCATTGGAATGTAAGCTCCATGAGGTCAAGGGCACTTTGGTTCACTGCTGTAATTCTAAAGTCTGGAACAGTGCCTAGCCATGGTATGAGTTCATTAAATATTTACTGAATGAATGAATCAGGTAGTTGAATATTTGCCGTGTGTAAGCACTGTTCTAAGCATTTTATAAGCAGTATCGCATTTAATTCTCACAATAACCTTATGTGATGGTACTTTTGTGAATCCCATTTTGCTGATGAGAGAAGTGAGTCTAATTCGAGAGGTTAAGTGACTTGACCAAGAGGATGTGAGCACACACAAATAATTGGATAGGGCAGCATGTTAGAACAAACATAGACTTTTTTTACTAGACAAATCTGCATTCAAGTCCCAGCTCTGCCAATTATTGGTTGAGTTAAAACCTCTTCAAGCTTTTTTTCTCAGTTATAAAAAATGGACAATGATTCTACTTCTCAGGTAGAAGGACTGCATGAGATCATGGGCATGTTATTTTCAAACATATTTTCTTGATTGCTGGTAAGGTTGACACTTTTTTCATATATTTATTGGCCATTCAGATGTCTTCTGGGAATTTCCTATTTATAACCTTTGCCCAGTTTTCCTTCTTTTCCCCTTATCAAGTTGCAGGAGTTCTTTGAATATTAGATATACACATTGTCCCATGTGTTACAAATAATTTTGCTCACACTGTCATTTGTCTTTTGATAATGTTTTTGGAATACTCTTTTATTCATATATAGGAATATGTCAGAGATATTGCAGGTTCAGTTCCAGACCACTGCAATAAAGCAAATATTAATAAAGCACTCACACAGATTGTTTGGTTTCCCAGTGCATATACAAGTTATGTTTACACTATATTGTAGCCTATTAAGTATAATAGCGTTATGTCTAAAAAAAATGTACATACCTTCATTAAAAATACTTTATTGCTAAAAAATGCTAACCATCATCTGAGCCTTCAGCAAGTGGTGATCTTTTTGCTTGTGGAGGGTCTCTGTATTGATGGCTGCTGACTGATCAGGGTGGTGGCTGCTGAAGGCTGGGAGACTGTGACAACTTCTAAGAGAAGACAGAAGTGAAGTTTGCTGCATCAGTTGACTATTCCTTTCCCGAATGATTTCTCTGTAGCAGGCAATGCTGTTTGATAGCGTTTTACCCACAGCAGAACTTTCAGAATTGGAGTCCATCCTCTCAAACTCTGCTGCTGTTTTATTAACTAAGTTTATGTAATATTCCAGATCCTTCATTGTTATTTCAGTAGTCTTCATAGCATCTTCACCAGGAGTAGATTCCACCTCAAGAAACCCCTTTCTTTGCTCATCCATAAGAAGCAACTTATGTTAAAGTTTTATCATGAGGTTGCAGCAATTCTGTTACATCTTCAAGCTCCACTTCTAATTCTGGTTCTCTTGCTATTTCCACCATATCTGCAGTTACTTCCTCCACTGAAGTCTTGAATCTCCCAAAGGCATCCATGAGGGTTGGAATCAACTTCTTTTAACATTGATATTTTGACCTCTTCCCATGAATCATGAATATTCTTAATGGCATCTAGAATAGTGAATCCTTTCCAAAAGGTTTTCAATTGACTTTTGTCCAGATCCATTAGAGGAATCACTATCTATGGCAGCTATAGCCTTATGAAGTGTATTTCTTTCTTTCTTTTTCTTTCTTTTGGCCGCACCATGTGCACCATGCGAGATCTTAGCTCCCCAACCAGGGATTGAACCTGTGCCCCCTGCAGTGGAAGCATGGAGTCTTAACCACTGGACCACCAGGGAAGTCCCTGAAGTGTATTTCTTTTTTTCTTTTTTTTTTCTTTTTTTTGCGGTATGTGGGCCTCTCACTGTTGTGGCCTCTCCCGTTGCGGAGCACAGGCTCTGGACCCGCAGGCTCAACGGCCATGGCTCATGGGCCCAGCCGCTCTGTGGCACATGGGATCGTCCCGGACCGGGGCACAAACCCATGTCCCCTGCATCGGCACGCAGACTCTCATCCACTGTGCCACCAGGGGAGCCCTGAAGTGTATTTCTTAAATAATAAGACTTGAAAATTGAAGTTCCTCCTTAATCTATGGGCTGCAGAATGGATGTTGTGTTAGCACGTTCATACCTGCAAACACAACATTAATCTCATTGTACATCTCCATCAGAGCTCTTGGGTGACCATTTACCTTGTCAATGAGCAGTAATATTTTGAATGGAATCTTTTATTATTTTTTTTTCTGAGTAGTAGGTCTCAACAGTGGGCTTAAAATATTCAGCAAACATGTTGCCAACAGATGAGATGTCATCCAGGCTTTGTTGTTCCATTTATAGATCACAGGCAGAGTAAATTTAGCATAATTCTTAAGGGCCCTAGGATTTCGAGAATGGTAAATGAACATTGGCTTCAACTTCAAGTCACCAGCAGCATTAGCCCCTAACAAGAAAGTCAGCCTGTCCTTTGAAGCTTTGAAGCCAAGCATTGATTTCTCTCTAGCTATGAAAGTCCTAGATGGCATCGTCTTCCAACAGAAGGCTGTTCCAGCTACACTGAAGATCTGTTGTTTGGTGTAGCCACCTTCATTAATGATCTTAGCTTGATCTTCTGGATAACCTGCTGCAGCTTCTCCATCAGCACTTGCTGGCTGCTTCACCTTGCACTTTTATGTTATGAAGGTGGCTTCTTTCCTTAAACCTCATGAACTAACCTCGGCTGGCTTCAAAAGTTTCTTCTGCAGCTTCCTTACCTCTCTCAGCCTTCATAGAATTGAAGAGAGTTAGGGCCTTGCTCTGGTTTAGTCTTCGGCCTAAGGGAATGTTGGGAATGGTTTGATATTCTGTCTAGACCACTGAAACTTTCTCCATATCACATAAGGCTATTTCGTTTTTTATCATCCATGTGTTCACAGGAGTCGCACCTTTAATTTCCTTCAAGAACTTTTCTTTTGCAGTCACAACTTGGCTAACTGGTGCAAGAAACCAAGCTTTTTGCCTTTTCCGGCCTTCATCATGCGTTCCTCACTAAGCTTAAGCATTTCTAGCTCTTGATTTAAAGTGAGAGACATGAGACTCTTCTTTCACTTGAACACTTAGAGGCCATTGTAGGGTTATTAATTGGCCTAATTTCAATGTTGCTGTGTATCAGGGAATGGGGAGGCTGAGGAGAGGGAGCGAGATGGGGGAACGGCTGGTCAGTGGAGCAGTCAGAACACGCACAACATTTACTGTTTAAGCTTACTGTCTTATATGTGCACGGTCCATGGTACCCCAAAATAATTACAATAGTGATGTCAAAGATCACTGATCACAGATCACTGCAACCAATATAATCATAATGAAAAAGTTTGAAATTGCAAGAATTACCAAAATGTAACACAAAGACACAAGCGAGCAAACGCTGTTGGAAAAATGGCACCAGTAGACTTGCTCAATGCAGGGTTGCCACAAACCTTCAATTTGTAAAAAATGCAGTATCCACGAAGCACAATAAAAGCACGGTGTACCTGTAGTTAGCGGTC
Organism: Delphinus delphis; assembly: GCF_949987515.2. Taxonomy (NCBI): domain Eukaryota; kingdom Metazoa; phylum Chordata; class Mammalia; order Artiodactyla; family Delphinidae; genus Delphinus; species Delphinus delphis. Next base: position 105,740,958 of record NC_082684.1, read on the forward strand.
AAGTGTTAGTGATTGATCAAGCTAACGAGAATACAGATTTATTCATTCAACAAGTGCTGACTGAGTGCTAGGACTTTGTGGAATTCAGTTAGGATGGCTCTAAATCCTGCCTTTCAATTTGTGTCACTGGTGGTGGCTCTCAGCTTTGGTTTTAGCAGGTTCTTGAAAGAGAATGTGTTTTCTCAGAGTCAAGTAGACCCAAACATTTCCCAGACTTTGGCCACATAATCAGAAATTTCAAGAGTCTTGAAATTTGTGGGTGTGGCTCCAAATGATCAGGTCTACACTGTCTTCTCCGTGGGCAGAGTCTTCTTTCCCCCTGCAACTCCACGGCATGAATAGAGCAGATAACGAGGACTTCAGACTTGCCCTGTGGGGTGAGCTCAGGGCAGCGTCAGAAACTAGATGCATAGTTCATATGGTCAAAACCTGGGAGGCTCTTCTGAAATCGTGTGACATAGTATCAGGCCGCCAGCTCTGCAGGTCCTCGAAGGTCAGCATGGTGCAGCAGTGGGGACTGAGGGCAGCAGCCACATACCGCCCACCCCAGCTGCAGGTCTAGGTACGTCTGAATAGTAAATGTCCCGTGAATGAGTCACCAATGCTCCTGGTTTCACCCCCCAGTCCAGGTTTAGTTTGTGGAGACGTCTCATACAAGAACTGTCTTGTGAGCCTCTTGAGGGTTAAACAAATGGGTCTCTCAGAAACCTTTAATAATACAAAAGTCCTTTTTTTGAAAAAAAGCATCTTCAGTAAATCTCTTCCATAAATCTCTACAACCTGCCATCCGGTGCATCAAAATAAACACAATTTTCACGCTCTGTCTTGGTATCTCAGCGTGCGGTCAAGAGTGCAGTCCTTGGAGTCAGTCTGGGAATCTGATTACCAGTTTCCCCACTAACTGTCACTGGGACTTTAGACAAGATCCCTAACCTCTCTGTGCCTCAGTTCACTAGTCTGTGATGTGGCTACTAAGTAGTACCTAAGGGACTTCCCTGGTAGCTCAGTGGTTCAGACTCCGCGCTCCCAGTGCAGGGGCCCGGGTTCGATCCCTGGTCAGGGAACTAGATCCCACGTGCATGCTGCAACTAAGGAGCTGGTGAGCCACAACTAAGGAGCACGGCTGCCGCAACTAAGGAGCCAGCCTGCCACAACCAAGACCTGGCACAACCAAATAAATAAAATAAATATTAAAAATTAACAATAAAATAAAAAAATAGTACCTACTATAACATCGTTGTGAGGATTAAATTAGTTAGTACACGGGTGTCTTTAGAACAATGCCCAACACATAGTTATTGCTCAAGAAATGTTGCAAAGTTCCTGGCACAAACTCTCCTGTTGAGTGAAATACTAGAAGCTAGGCATACCAGCCTTCTAATTTAACTTCAATAAATTGTTGGTATCATTTTTCCCTCTTTCATTGCAAGTACCCTTTCTAGGGCTAGAGAACTAAGAATTTTTGCTGTTTATATAAAGCTGCTTAAATTCTGGACAGGCTAGTTACGTCTTACTCGTTCTTCACTGACTAGATGAAAACACTTTTGTGGAAAGTCTTCATTGGCTTCTCGTGGGGTCAGCTAGGCTATGTGTTGATCCCCTGACCCAGTGCAGCTTCTAGGAAAGGTAGAGGGAATATCCACGTAAAGAAGACAGACTTGGGTGGTGTCAGAGCCAGCACCAGGACAGAGCCCAGGTCTCTGGATTTCCTTGCATTTTGATTTCATGTTAAGTTCATACCGTATTAATATGAAATAATCTTCTTACCTTTGTCCTTGTTCCAGCCTCTGACTGCTGAATCATAAAAGAGAGTGAGAAGAGGCACTGCATTTAAAGCAGTGATTGTCTCTAACTAAACTTAAATTCTCACACTTTTTGGCAGTAGAAACAACCAAAGTTTTGTTCTGATTTCCTGCAAAGTTTCACAATAGTCAGGAGTCAGAATTGGTCCCTATGTTATGAAACAGCCAGTTTTTATACTTTAGACTTTAAAAATGAAGCTTTAGTTGTTTATGATTACTTTGGATGTTTTCCAGGAGTCAGGATAACATCTGTAGAAGATTCTACACAGGCCTTGATGTCAGGTACCAAGGTGGTTTTCCCATTCAAAGACAATAGTCTGTGCTTCAAGGAACTCCCTGGGTATAGAAATTGGCTGCCTCAGCAACAGCTAGCTAACTAACAAATTAGCCCTCTTCTGTCTTTACCCCCAGCCTCTTGGGGACGTGACCTCAGAAAGCTCTCCCCTATCCATGTTCTCCTGGAACCTTGGCAGAGACAGTCACCGTGGTAACTACCTTCTTTTATGCTAGTTTGCCTGAGTACAAGGGAAAACACTTCCCCACAGGCGTTAATTAGATAGAAGTTTAGCGGTGGTGAGGAGAAGAGTACAGTTACTGAGTACCTGACTATGCTTTGTGAACCCCGTATCATTTAATCCTCTCATTAGCCCTCTGAGATAAGCATTATTATCCCCATCTTACTGACATTTAAACAGTAACCGTACCCAAGGTCACCAAAGTGTTAAGTGTTGGAGTCCGGACTCAAACCCAGGTTTATCTGTCCCAGGCTTTTGCTTTTATTTTGCAAATTAAACAAGTATGGACACACTAAATCAATTCATTTTCAGTTAGGAAAGTGGTTTTTTGTGTTTTTTTTTGCGGTACGCGGGCCTCTCATTGTTGTGGCCTCTCCCGTTGCGGAGCACAGGCTGAGCAGCCATGGCTCACAGGCCCAGCCGCTCCGCGGCATGTTGGATCTTCCTGGACCGGGTCACGAACCCGCATCCGCTGCATCGGCAGGCGGACCCTCAACCACTGCGCCACCAGGGAAGCCCAGGAAAGTGTTTTATTCTTTCTTTTTCTCATCTGGGTAGATGCCTTTTTCTAGTCCCCGGGGGCCAACAGACGCCCATTTCAATGTGACTTTTGCTTGGTTCCTTCTCTTAGGTTATATCTGTTTGTTCACCTGTCAGCCACCTGAGAAGTCTTTTGCCTAGTTTAATCCTACTTTCCGCCCTTCCCTTGACTATCTAGGAAATCTCTCATTGGGTTAGTCTTAAGTCTCCCCTGAACTGAGATTTTCATACTGGAACTTGGTCAGGAAAAGCTAAAACTGGGATGCTAGAGCCACAAAGAAAAAGGCGGCTCAGATAACCAAAAAAAACACAAGACCAAAGGCAAGCAGGGTCCGAAAGATCAGGGAGCTAGTGAGGAAGGGGGCAGGGGTGGTCAACAAAAGCAGATATGGCCACACAGGTCGTAACTCTTCCCCAGCTGCCGTGGCTGCCACATCTGCCAGGATGCCTATGACCTAAAGAGCTCAGGGACTTGCTGTTGCATTAGAGGCTGTGCTTATCTCTTCTCAGTATCTCTCACCCACCATCTTGTCGTTCATGAAATTGCTCGACATGCTTTCTACCAGTCTGTGCCTGTTGGTCCCTAAGTAGTTTTCAGGGTTAATTTAGAATTAATTAATTTAGAACTATCATTTGAAAGGTTTGAAGCGGCTTATAAATTAAAATGTAACTCAAAATAAAGCAGAGAGAAGGACATTAAAAGGGCAACATTTATGGGAAGCAAAGCATAGCCTTGACTGGGCTTCTGCCAATAAAGGACGGCTCTAATTTGGAACAGAGATCTTTCCATATTGACTGCTTGCCCTGGCAGATGAAGCAGAATTTTTAGAACCAGAACAGACCCTGTAGCTCTTTTGATGCAACACTCTTATGTTATAGGTCAGAAACTTGAAAGCAAGAAAAAGTAGATGATTAGCTTAATGTTTCTCATCTAGTAGGTAGCTGATACCAGAATCAAATTCTTCTTACTTTGTCTAGAGTTTTTTAGCCACTCCATACCATTTGACCAGCACATTTACCCTTTATTTCTGAGTGCAGTGGAAAAGGAAATTTACTCCTTACTTCCTCCCTCCTTCCCTCCCTGCCTTCCTTCCTTCCTTCCAAACAAGATTACTACTGTTAGTATTTTAGTGCTACCACTTCTACCACTGCCTCTCCTGGTGAAAATGTACCGAATTTGTACCAGGCATCAGGCACTATTGCTAAGTACTTTGCATACATTGTTTACTCTTCCCGATAACCCCGAAGGTAGGTTCTGTTACTGTCTCTATTTAAGCGGGGGACAGAGGAGGCTAAGGATTACGAAGCTTCCCTAGATCTCACAGCCATAAATGGTAGCACCGGATTTCAAGTCCTGGCTGTTTGATTGTGGAGTTTGTGCTTGTAGCTACTAGCAATCCTTCCTGCAGTTTTTTTATTCTTTTGTTGAATTACTAAAACAGAACTGTTTTCTCTAAATGCAGAAGTTGAAACCTGTTGAGGAAATTCAACCAGAGTATTTTTTGAAGAAAAAAGAAACCATTTCCTGATTTCTTCATTTGTTAACCCTGTGACATCATTAGGGCTGGTACTAGCCGCCCTCTTGCCTTCACACACCAGAATGGAGTGAGATAGTTCTTTAGGAACTTCTGAGGCTGTTTGGATGGCCAGAAGCTCGACCTGCCTCTTTGATTCTCTCTGCCCTACATCCGGCCCTTGAAGCCTTACCATCCCAGCCACTGAGGAAAGGCACATGGCAAAGGCCCCACATCCAGTCCCTGCAGTAACTGTAGACAGTCTTCTCTTGATTCCGATCTGCTTTACTACAGACCCTGTCCTGCCCATTGTCAAAACTTTGGCTCTGAAACCCTGACTTTTAAGCTACCTCTGACCCTTTGGACTTGTTTGTATTTGCCATGGATAGAAAAATCAGGAAATAGGAAATTCACCCAGCAAAGAGATCTTTGGGAGTGCGTTTGTCACTATAAGCAATGATACATAGATTAAAACGGTAATGAGATACCATGGGCAGGAGTGGTTGGCATATGGACTCAGGCTTTAGACAGCTTCGGTTCAAAGCCTGCTTCCACCCTTGCTGAGCTTTGCACTCAAGAACATAAGCTTTCTAAGCCTCAGTTTCCTCATCCATAAGATGGGGATAACATTAGTACCATCTCAAAAGGTTGTTGTAAAATTAAATGAGATGATGTATATGAAGCATATAGCACTGTGCCTGGAACACTGTAAATGCCAATAAAGGTTAATTATTATCAAAGTAATAATTTAGCCTTTTTGTTCATTAAATTAGGAAAAAATTTGAGTTAATACTCAATGTTGGTGAGGGGATAATAAAATTTGTTCTTGTATATGTTGTTACAGACATTGTAAATCGGTATACATCATTTTAAAAAAAATTTTATTTCTGGCTGTGTTGGGTCTTCGTTGATGCGTGCGGGCTTTCTCTACTTGTGGTGAGCAGGGGCTACTCTTCGTTGCGGTGTGCAGGCTTCTCATTGCGGTGGCTTCTCTTGTTGCAGAGCACAGGGTCTAGGCACGCGGGCTTCAGTAGTTGTGGCGCACGGGCTTAGTTGCTCCGTGGCATGTGGGATCTTCCCAGACCAGGGATCGAACCCTTGTCCCCTGCATTAGCAGGCAGATTCTTAACCACTGCACCACCAGGGAAGTCCCAGTATATATCTTTTTGAAAGCAGTTTAAGAATATGCATGAAGTGTTAAGATATTCATATTCTTTCATGAATTCTACTTTTGGGACTCTAGCCTAAGAAAGTAATCCAAGGTGTGAAAAGAAAACTTTAGGTCTGATAATGCTGCAGTATTATTTGTCATAGTGAATAACTGACTTGAATAAAATATGATACATCTGCTCAGTATTAAAATTATGAGTTAAAGACTCTGCAGCTACATGGAAAAATACTTGTATTACTATATTAAAGGAACAATTTAAAAGGAGGTACAAAATTGTATGCACTGATGGTTGGAGGAGTATATGAAGTTTCTACACAGCTGCTAGGACATAACTGGTTTTTCCCTAGGGACTTTTTGACACTCCCACTGAGACATCAGTTTTTCTTGTTTTTGTTTTTTTAATGTGGCAAAAAAAAAAAAAAAAAGTCAAGTAATGACCAAAATACAGAACCGAATCTCGTGTCTGAGTCTTCTCCCTGTTGCCAACCTCTAATCTCAGGCTGAGGGTAAACGATGGAGGATAGTGAGGGTTGAGGCAGGGCTCAGAGATGCTCTGAGGAGTCACTTGTGTCTTACATGGGCTTCTTCTCAGATTCTCAAACTTCTCTTTATAGACCTGGGGAGGGAGGTGGGAAGAGGGGTGTGTGGGCATTAGTGTGATTTCTTATTCTTGACCTCACCACTGTCAGGGACATCCTCAGTGAAGTTCTTAACAGTTTCTTCAGCCACACATACATTATACTGATGTTTTAACACTTCTTTATAGTGATTATTTGGGAGAAGGAGTACTAAATTTTAGAAGTTAACCAAGTAGGCTGTAAATAAATCATTGCCTTTTTTTTTAACTTTTATTTTTAATTTAATTAATTTATTTATTATATTTTTGGCTGCTCCGCAGCAGCAGCAGCATGTGGGATCCCAGTTCCCCGACCAGGGATCGAACCCACGCCCCCTGCACTGGAAGGGCAGAGTCTCAACCACTGGACTGCCAGAGAAATCCCAAATCACTGCTTTTTAAAAACTTATAATAGTAATCCATCCTCATACAAGTTCAAACAATCCAGTAATTAATGGGATACAAAGTAAAAGTCCTGGCAAATGAGAGGTAGGTTAGTGATTAGAAAGAGTCTGGGATGTCTGTGGTCTCTTGTGCACATTACTTGATTATAAAAACAGCAATCTTTACTTTGGCTGATAAAAGTCTCATGTTTCCACAGGATGTAGCAAAACGTTCCCTGACCAAAATGTCTCTGTCAGGAGGGTCTTGTCAAAATGTCCAGCTTGGGAATACAGCTATGAAAAAACATGCACAGGGAACAAAAACACTGAGTGGAAACAGTGCTTGTGTTTGGGTGGTAGGATTATAATTCTACCTCCCCTCTTCTGTGTTCCTAATTTGTCTATAAAGTGGTTATAGTTCTTTTGTAATGAAAGTCCAACTTGACAGATATGTATCAAACACTATCTATGTGCCAGACATTGTGCTTGATGCCAGAGATAGGGCAGTGACCCAGACAGGCATGGTCACTGCTTGGAGAAACTTCAGTCCAGTGGGAAATTGCAAATGATTTTACAAGTCATTGTGAGACCATGTGATAAACCCAGGGCGGAGGGGTTTAGAGAGCGTCTGGAACACATCTGAGGGGTGCCTACCCCAGACTGGGGGTAGGGGGAGCTCCAGGGAAGATTTCCTGGAGGAAGAGATGTCTGAGCTGGGACTTGAGGGCCATGTGACTGAAGGTTGGAGTGGGGAGTGTTCCAAGCAAAAGAAACAGCATCTGGCAAAGCTTGGAGGCGAGAGAAAACGTGTCCTGTTTGAGGAACTGGAGGTTGGTGAGACTGGAGCATAGATTGCATGTGAAGTGGGGGTGGTGAGAGGTGAGACTGGAGGGTAAAACAGGGACCAGATTGCGAAGGATTTTACTTTCTTTTTAAGGGATTTAGATTTTGTCCTAAGGGCAATGTAAAGATACTGGGGAAATATTTCTTTATTTGCTTGTCTGCTTGCTCACTTATTTATTCTTCCAAATTAATTTTTATGTAAAAGTAATACATGTTTGTTTAAAAAACTCAAATAAAATAGAAGTATACAAAATGAAAAGTAAAAGTCTCCCTTTCTCTCCTTGACACTCTCCCCCAGTCTAATCCCCAGAGGTACTTATTGCCAAGGGTTCCTTTTGCACCCTTCCAGGAGTTTTCTGTGTATATGCAAGCATGTATTGTGTGTGTGTGTGTGTGTGTGTGTGTGTGTATATATATATATATATATATATATATATATATATATATATATATACACACTTTATCTTTACACAAATGGAACCATGCCATAATAAATAACTTCCACCTTGAAGGCAAAACTTGAATGTCTTGGACATCATATCCGTACATAAAGATATGTATTCTTTTCAGTGGCTGCATGGTATACTTTCACATAGCTATCCCATCATTCACTTAACCAGTCTCTTATTGAGGTCTAGACACCTAGACTGTCTAGTTTTTCACTATTACAAAGCAAACTGCAGTGAACGTTCTTGTTATATGTATCTTCGGGTATTTATGTAAGGGTAATACCTGTAGGATATGTTCCTAGAAGTAAAAGAGCTGGGTAAGAGGATGTGTACATTTACAATTAAGGTAGATATTACCGAAATAGTCTCTATAGAGGTAGTTACACTTTCTGCTCCCACCAGCATTTTGAGAGTGTCTGTTTCTTCATATTGTCTGCACCACAGAATATACCTACTTTAAAAAATTGTGGTAAAAAATAAAAAAAAACCATAACATAAAATTTACCATCTTTACCATTTTTAACCATAAGTTCAGTAATGTCAAGTATATTTGCACTGTTGCGCAATCAGTAGCCAGAACTGTTTCATCTTGCAAAATAGAAACTCTGTTCTCATTAAATAACTCCCCATTTTCCTCTCCTCCCAGCCCCTGGTAACCACCATTCTACTTTCTCTCTGTGTGAATTTGACCACTCGAGGTCAAATTAGTGAAGTCTTACAGTATTTGTCTTTTTGTGACTGGCTTATTTTATTTAGCATAATGTCCTCCAGGTTCATCCATGTTGTATCATGTGACAAGATCACCTCCTTTTTACAGGCTGAATAGTATTCCATTGTATGTATATAACACATTTTGTTTACCCATTCATGCAGGGAAGGACACTTGGGTTGCTTCCACATCTTGGCTATTGTGAATAATGCTGCTGTAAACGTAGATGTGCAAATATCTCTTTGAAATCCTACTTTCAGTTCTTTCCAATATACTCTTAGAAGTGGGATTGCTGGATCTTTTGGCAATTCTGTTTTATATTTTGGGGAACAGCCATATGGTTTTCCATACTGTCTATACCATTTTATATTCCCACCAACAGTGTACAGAGTTCTAATTTCTCCATATCCTCTCCAACACTTGTTACATTCTGTGGATTTCATAGTAGCCATCCTAATGTGTGTGAGATGATATCTCATTGTAGTTGATTTGCATTTCTCTAATGAAAAGTGATGTTAAGCATCTTTTCATGTACTTACTGGCCACTTGTATATTATCTTTGGAGAAACATCTATTCAAATTATATCCATCTTTCTAATCTTGGCTAATCTATTGGGTAAGAAATAGCATCTCATTGTTTCAATTGACATTCCTTTAATTATGAGTGAAATTTATTCATTCATTCAACAAATAAATATTGAGCAGCCCCTACTTGTCTGGCACTGTTCTAAGGTGCTAAGGACAATAACACAAAAGACAGGTTGAGCATCTCTATGTTTCTTTGACGGTTTGTATATCCTGTTCTGTAGACTATGTTTTTAAGTCTTTTGCCTGTTTTTCTGTTGAGTACTCTATCCTTTCATTGGTTTTTAAGACTTCTTTATTATGTATTAAGGAAATTGGCTTTTTGTGTATTGGGTTTCTGTTACTGTGTAACAAATTACCATGAGCTTCTGGCTCAAAACCACACGCATTTTATTATCTGACAGTTTCTGTAGGTGGGAAGTCTGGTACGGGTTATCTCGTTTCTCTGCTTCAGCGTCTCACCAGTCTGCAGTGCAGATACTGGATGAGTCTGTGGGCTCATCATAGGCTGAACCAAGAATGCGCTTCCCAGCTCCCTTGGGCAGAGTTTATTTCCTTGTGGTTGCAGGACTGAGGCGCCAGTTTCTTGCCTGCGACTCCCCTCAGCTCCTACAGGCCACCCACACTTGCTTGGCACGTGGGCTTCTCCAGCATGGCCATTAATGTCATGGCAGCTTACTTTTTCCAGGCCAGTGAAGAGGAGTCTCTCCAACGCCTCTGCTAGCAAGACAGAGGCTTTCAAATATCAGAACGGAATCACTCCATTGCCATATCCTATTGGTGAGAAAAAAGTCACAGATCCTGCCCACACTTAAGGGCAGGGAATTACACAAAGGCATGAACCAGGAGGTGGCGATCATCAGGAGACACCTTAGAGTCTGTCCACCACAATCTGCCATATATATTCCAAATATTTTCTCCATTTAGTAATTTTTTTTTGTTTGGGAGTTTTCTGTTCTGATTTTTATGAGGCAAATGTATTGATCTTTTTGTGACTTCCGTGTTATAATCTGTATGTTTAGAATGGCCTTTATCATGTCAAGATTTCTCAAACACTCACCCAATTTTTTTAACCCATATTAATACTAATACTCTAATACTGTTATTACTTTGGGATTTATTTTGTCTTGAGCCTTGAGACAGAGATCCCACCCTTTTTCTTCTGTGTCCAACCTGTTGTCTCAGTTCTTGAATAATTCATTTTTTATATGATTCTTTCTGTTTTTTTAAATTAATTAATTTTATTTATTATTTATTTTTGGCTGCACTGGGTCTTCATTGCTGCGTGTGGGCTTTCTCTAGTTGCGGCGAGCGGGGGCTACCCTTCGTTGCGGTGCACGGGCTTCTCATTGTGGTGGCTTTTCTTGTTGCAAAGCATGGGCTCTAGGTGTGCAGGTTTCAGTAGTTGTGGTGCACGGACTTAGTTGCTCTGAGACATGTGGGATCTTCCCGGACCAGGGATTGAACCTGTGTTCCCTGTGTTGGCAGGCGGATTCTTAACCACTGCGCCACCAGGGAAGTCCCTTTCTGTTTGTTTGGTTACATTGATATGGCTGCCCATTTCCTCTGTCCATTTCCATATCAGTGTAGTTACTGTAGCTTTGTAATATGCTCTTCAATTTTAATTTTAGTTGTTTTTTGAATATATATGTATTTATATTCATGTGGTTCAGAATTAAAAATAATCAAGAGTGTGCAGTGAAAATACCCCTTCCATCTCTGTCCTAGTCACCCAGTTCACTCCCTACAGGCAACCCCTGTTATCAAGTTTGTTTATTCTTTCAGAGATATTTTATGCAGTATTAGGAAATGTGAATATATAATTCACTTCACCCCACCCTTTTACCCAGAAGGTAGCTAACCATACACATTCCTGTACATTGCATTTTTCACTAATATATCTTAAAGATCTTTCTATATCAGCTCCCCAAGAGCATCCTTATTCTTATTTTGTTTTGGTTGGTTTGTTTCTGAGTACACAGTATTCTATTGTATGGATTTACCATAATTTGTTCAATTAGTTCTCCAATGATGAACATTTAAGTTACAGACTTTAAAAAAAAGTTACAAACTAAGTTTCAATGAACAACCTTATACACATATAATTTTATACACATGCAAATATAACTGCGAGAAAAATTTCTAGGAGTGGAATTGCTGGGGCAATGAGTATATGCATTTATAGCTTTGATAGGTGTGTCAGTTCACACTCCATAGAAGTTGCACCAGTTTACATCCCTACCTGCCATGTATGAAAGTGCCTGTTTGCCCACATCCTCCCCAGCTCAGTGTTTTATCAACTGATCTTTGTCAGTCTTATAGATGAAAAATCATGTCTCTGTGTTCTTTTAAGTTACATTTCTCTTACTATGAGTGAGGTACATTTTTTCTTATGTTTATGTATTATGTATTACCTTTACTGTGAACAAGCTGTTCATTTCTTTTGCTCTTAATTCTTTAGGGTGGTTGATCTTTTTCTTATTGACTTTTTAGGAGCTCTTTATATATTAAAAAAGTAGACATTTATCTGTGTTGTAAGTTGTAAATATTTTCCCAGTTTGCCGTTTGTCTTTTTTTATGATGGGATTTTGTTTTTCCATGCAGACATTTACATTTTTTTATGTATCAAACTTTAATGTTTTTCAATGGCTTCTAGGGCTTTGTAAAAAGTCTTCTTCTCTTTGTTTCTTTTAATACTTTGTGCCTTCGTCTTTAGATTTAAAATCTTTGATCCATCAGGAGCTTATGCTAACATAGGGTATGCAATGTGAATCTGACTTAATTTTTTTTCAGTTTGCTAGCCAGTTGTCCCAACACTGTTTATTGAATAATCATCTTTTCTCCACTAATTTGAAATGCCACTTTTATCATATACTAAATTCCCACATGTGTTTGCTTATATTTCAAGACTTCCCGTTCTCTTTTATTGATTTATGTGTCTATTCATACACCAGAATCACAATGTTTTAACTGATTACTGTAGCTTTATATTACATTTTAAAATTCTAGTGGGATTTATTCACTCTCAAGCTTCTTTTCAGTGATTTTTCCAAGCTATTCTTGCATAGTTATTTTTCCAGGTGAACTTTAAAATCGGCTTGTTAGGATCTATTTTTAAAAATCCTGTCATTAATGGGTTTTATGTAGTTGAATGATGTGATCAGATTTGTGTTTTAGGAAGATTACTCTGACTGCATTGTGAAAGCTAGATTGGAGGAAACAAGATTAGAGACAAAAAGACCAATTATAAGGCTGTTGCAGTAATTCCGGGGAATGGGTAGATGGGAAATTGAGGATAGTAGTAGGTTTGAGAAATGTTTGGAAGGTCAGAGTGACCAGACATGGAGATGCCTGGGATGGGGAGGGGCTGGGAGGAGGTGCTCAAGGAGGACCCCAAACTTCCAGGGCTTGGCTGTGGGGTGGTGCCATTCCCAGACATTTGAAATACACGAGATAGAGCTGGTATGGGAGGAAGATGGCAGATTCGTTTCTAAACATGCTGGGTTTGAAATGCCTGCCAGGTAGTCCTAGAAGAGTTGTCCAGTGGGCTGTTGAACTACAAGTCTGAAGCTTTGGTGAGAGGTCCCTGCTGAAGATAAAGAGTTATATGACAGAGTCCTGAAGAAGGCCAGCACTTAAAGGATGGTCGGGAAGTTCAGGAGTCAGCACAGAAGACTGGAAAGAAATACCACAGTGGTAGGAAGGAAACTGGAGAGCATGGAGTCGCAGAAGCCAGAAGAAGAACATTTTCAAAAGAGAGTGAATTGTCAGTAATTTCAGATGGTTCTGAGAGGTCAGGTAACTTAAGAGCTGAAAAACGTCCAGTTGCATTTAGTAACAAGGAAAGTCAATGGTTATCTTGGGGAGAGAAGTTTCAGTGTAGTAGAGGGGTCGGGGGCTGAGGGGTGAGTGGGAGTTGAGGAGGTAGTTGAGGCAACTCCTTCATCAGGAAACTTAGCTGTGGAGAAGGGAAGAGACACAGGGGTGAGAGGAGAAGAACAGAGCATTAAGTTCTATTTCAAACACCACCCCCACCCCCCAGGGGAGAGGCTTGGCTGTGGTTAAATGGAGATGAGAGGGAGGCAGTGAAAGGGAAGAGGGTAGTGATCGTAGGCTTTGAGGACCAGGTAATTCTGAGATAGATATTAGATATAAGGGCTTAGAGAAATTGGCCAAGATGAACTGTCTAGAAGGGAGTGATCCAGTTATAGCCTTGGTATATGTTCTCTGATGGTTTCTACTTTTGTTGAGTTTTCTAATATTTTTGTTTGGCTATTTTTTAAAAATTAATTAATTAATTACTGTATTTATTTTTGGCTGCGTTGGGTCTTCGTTGCTGCGCGCGGACTTTCTCTAGTTGCAGCGAGCGGGGGCTACCCTTTGTTGCGGTGCTCAGGCTTCTCATTGCGGTGGCTTCTCATGTTGCAGAGTGCAGGCTCTAGGTGCATGGGCTGCAGTAGTTGTGACACACGGGCTCAGTAGTTGTGGCTCACGGGCTCTAGAGCGCAGGTCCAGTAGTTGTGGCCCACAGGATTAGTTGCTCTGTGGCATGTGGGATCTCCCAGACTAGGGCTCGAACCCGTGTCCCCTGCATTGGCAGGTGGATTCTTAACGACTGCACCACCAGGGAAGTCCCTGTTTGGCTATTTTTATATCTTGAGAATTTAGAGAAAGAACTTCTAAGAAATTGGAATCAGGTTTAGAAATTTAATTGGCAGTTAAGTTAAAAAGGTACAGAACAGTGTATTAGTGTGCTACCATTTGTGTAAAAAAGGGTAGGGGTAGAAATAATATGTATTTGCTGTACATGCATAATCAGTAGTTGGAAGGAGTCACAAGAAACTAATAATGTAATTACCCATTGGGAGGTGGGGACTGGAGAGAGGGGAACAAGGGGTGGAGGTTATCTCTTCACTGTCCATCTTTTATTTAAGAATGTAAATATATTTCTTATTTAAATAATTTGATCTAAGCGGGTTGGTTGTCTTTAAAAGTAATGGTTCCAGCAGAGCCTGAATTTTCTTAGTTACTGATGGCTCTAAGTGGGGTCCATCTGTTCTTCCATATCTAAGAACCACCAAGAAGCAAGTTCTTGCTTTATGCCTGTGAGGTGTGGACCTTTGCCTTTTCTCTACTCTTCCCCACTGGAGAACAGCAGCGCTGGGGAAGTGGGCAGTCCTAGATTCTGGTTTAGGGAAAAAGACTGTGCCCTGGCCTGGCATGTCCTGGCCCTACTACCCATAGTTCGACTGAGTGGGCTATTAAGTGTTCTGCACCCAATTCCACCATGGGCAGAAGGGGGTTCCCGACACCAACAAGCAATTCTCCTACCATTCAACTCAATTCTGACACCATCTTCCCAGAGACAGCATCAGGTGACACAGGTTAAGGACTCAGTCCTATATAAGACTGCCCCGCCTCTACACTTCAGACACCAGTTACAAGTCTAGGTCCCCGAGTTACCTACAACTTCTGTCCAACTTGGCTGTAAATCGGAGGTTCCCATGACCTCCTCCTCCTCCTTTGGATTCAATTAATTTAATAGAACAGCTCATAGAATTCAGGGAAACATTTACTTACACTTACCAGTTTATTATAAAAGAATATGATAAAGGATACAGATGAACATCCAGATGTCAGAGATGTGTAGGGCAAGGTATGTGGGAAAGGGGCACAGAGCTTCTGTGCCCTCTCCAGGACACACCACTGTCTTCACATCTCCATGTGTTCACCAACCCAGAAGTTCTGCAAACCCTGTCCTCTTGGGTTTTTATGGAGGCTTCATTACAGAAGCATGATTGATTACATCATTGGCCATTGGCGATTGCTTCAACTTCCAGTCCCTCTCCCCTCTCTGGTGGTGCTGAGGGGGACACTAAAACTTTCGACCCTCTAATCACAGGGTTGGTTCTCCAGACAACCAGCCCCTACCGTTAGGTGTGTTCCAAAAGTCACCTGATTAACATAACAAAAAACACCTTTGCTGCTCTCATCACTTAGGAAATTCCAAAGGAGCTCTGTGCCAGAAATGAGGAGGAAGACCAAATATGTTTTCCTTATTAAAAGTCACAACCCCACAGCTGTAAAGCTGGTCTATAGGGAAGAGAAAGGAGAAAGTGGGCAGTCATCATCCTGACACAGGCAGAAGTCTCCCACTGGTTGTCCCCTTCCCAGCTGTGGCACGTCCCACTGACAGTTAATCCTATGTGTCAGTCTCTCCATGACCACAAATTATTTCCAGAAACTCCAAAACTTTTCAAAACATATCAAAAATTCCCTAAACACAAACAAGTGAAATACACAGAAAATGAAAAAAAAAATTTTTTTTAGCATTTCTCAGTAAGTTTCTTGGTGGCTTTAGAGGAAACATCTGAATTATGGCATTGATGAACCATTGTACTTTTAATCTCTGTTTTATACTCCATGCGGATTGCACACCTCCACCGTTGGAGCATCAGATGAAATACAGTCACCTCAAAACTTTGAAATCCCACAAAAATAACCAAGTTCACTGATGATAATTTTCCTTATCTATTTTTTAGGGTACCAGGTAAAGTAGTTAGTTAGGGCTGTGTTAATGGTGCCTAATCTGAGAAGCTGAACCATAACATTCTGGCAGTTGAAGCTGATTGATCGCCGTTCCCTTTTCTGGGTTCTCACTGGTGGGTAGATGACTCAGGGAGCCGATGGAGGATCAGATCATTAGCTTTATTACCTTTATTACTAGCTGCTGGGTAGCTCCCAGAGCCCTTTTGGGCGGGGCTCTGGGATCAAAATGGGACATCCCTCCTCACGCCTCCCTCTTCCTGGAAGTGAGGCCACCTGCGTGCCCGCGTAGGCAGGGCTGACCAGGCTTACCTCACCAGTCACAGGCCAGAGCTGGAGAAAGGCCCACCTTCCTTGTAAGGGAGAGACCCTGCCCTACTGTTGGGAACCAAGAAGCTGTCGGTAGCACATTCACCCATCCAAAGGAGGGGCCCGGTTCAGGATGGCAGCTCTCACCAGCTCACGTCTGAGTGGTTGGATTTCTCTCCCCTGTCTGTAGGCAGAGGGGAGCACTTGCAGGTGAGAAGAAAAGACTCCCTCCTTATGAGCCCTGCCAGTTTTTGTATTAGGTGACAAAAGGAATGCCAAACCCACTTAACCTGGAGTCTCCAAACAAGCACCCAGACTCATTTGCAGTTTGAACTCAAATTAAATGGAGAACCTGGTCCCACAGACAAATCCTCCTACTTTTGGTAACTTGGTTCCTCATGGAGAAGAATGACCGTATAATGATGAATTTTTAGAAACCTCTCATCTGGGCAGATTCCCCCAAGAGATTCCCCCAAGGATACTTTACAGCTCAGCCTAAGGGAAGATATACCAGAAGCAGGGCTGTATGAAAAAGGAGTGGCCTGCCTGGGAAAGTCATCGGGTCCCATCTCCTGTGGGGTCTAGTAGAGGCTGGATGGCTGCGGCAAGGGTGCTGCATAGTGGGATTGATAGGCCTGTAAGGGCGTTCCTAACTCTTGTGACTGACTGTATGAATCCAGGAGGAACAGGACACTATGTGTGCCTCTTCATGAGCAAGTAGTCGGGTGAGGAAAAGTACCCAAGGCTCTTTTAAATCAAAAACAGGATGTACATTTCGTTGTCTTTTTTAAAACTCAATATGCTTTGTTTAGAATTGCCATGTGCTGTTATATCTAACTAAATATTCCAGATTATTTTATTCCCTCTAGAAACATTTTCTTTTATGATATACCTTCCTAGTTCCTTTGTGAAATTATACACTTATTTTGTCCTTTAAAGTCATGTGAAGAAAAGTATTTTAGTAATAATTTTTGCAGGCCATATGGTAAAACACTTAGCTTTCATCTCTTTTTTTGCATGTCTGTAAGTTATTGGGTTAAAGCTGAAAAAAAGACACCCTTAATTTACTATAGTGTCACAATTTTAATTTTAAAAAATTAAACTTTTTATTTGAAAATGTAAAATATACCCTAAAGTAGAGAATAGAATAATGAACCCCCTTATACTCATCACCAGTCTTAATATTTTCCAGTTTTATTGAGGTATAATTGACATATAACATTGTATTAGTTTAAGGTATACAACATAATGATTTGCTCTGTGTATATATTGCAAAAAAATGATTACCACAATACACAGGGGAACAAGGTCATGAGGAAAGGCGGGCTTGGTGTGCTGCTGCCATTTCTTCCACCTTCAGTCTCTGCGCCTTTCGCCGAGCTTCCAACAGCACCGTGTTGGGACAGAGCATTCGGAGGTTCACAGCCTCAGTGGTCCGTAGGAGCCGCTATGAGGAGGGTCCAGGGAAGAATTTAGCATTTTCAGTGGAAAACAAGTGGCGGATACCAGCTATGATGACTTTGTACTTTGCGTCTGGATTTACAGCACCTTTCTTTATAGTAAGACACCAACTGCTTAAAAAATAATCCATGAGACAGATATGAAGAGGAGCATTTTGAGATGTGCTGTCTCTTTGAAAAAAGGATCAAACTCTTGAACTCAGCATCCTAGATATGTTTGTAAATAAACTTATGGCATAAATCCTTAATATCTCTTCTCTGAAATATAGAACATGATAATTAAGCATGTGCTTACTTTTATTTGGGTAATATTGCATTATTAGTTTCTTAATTAAATATGTATGTGATTTTTAAAAAAAATGATTACCACAATAAGTCTAGTTAACGTCCATCACCACACACAGTTACACATTTTTTTTTTCATTGATGGGAACTTTTAAGATCTACTATCTTAGCAACTTTCAAATATGTATTATGGTATTATTAGCTCTAGTCACCATGCCATACATTACATCCTCAGAACTTGTTTATCTTAAAACTGGAAGTTTGTGCCTTTTGACTGCCTCCACCCATTTCCCTCAATAATTTTCAACACTTTGTCAATTTTGTTGCATTTATCTCCCTTACTTTTTTTTTTTTAATTCCAAATTACAGATCTCTTTTAAACTCAGTGAAGTATCTTACCAAGTTTAATCAGGGTGGTGTATCTGGCGTGATTCAGGATGCAGCGAGACTGAAAGGAGAGGGAAGAAGGGCAGTCCGTGCCTACACATGACTCTTCCTCACCTCTGTCTCATACGGCAGGAAGAGGCAGGTGATGGGGTAAAGCCACGTTCAGGTGCTTTGACTCCTTTCCTACCGGACCTAAAATACCTATCTGACCCCTCTGGCCTCTGAGGACACCATTGGCCTTACTCTACTGGCCAGTTGCTTTCCTGTTTAACCTGCCTCTAGGCCAGGCACCTGCTGCCCTGCCCTGTCACTGCTCAAGTCTTAGCTCACAAAAACCAGTTCCTCCCTTCCACAGTTCCTTTCCATCATTCCATCATCACATAAGAAGCAAATCAGCTTCTTCTGGAGGAAATAAATGGGCAGACCCAATTTACCCAGAACTGATTTCTCTAGTCATGATCATATTAGGAGCCAAAGGGGAGCTGCACTCAACAGAAGGCCTCTCTTTCCACTGAAGACATTGCACCAGGCAGGAAGGCGGGGATGGGAATGGACAGTTTAAAACTTCTACCTCTGTGGGTGCTTGTGTGGTATTTCCTGGAAAGACAGTATAATATGCCTGCAGGGGCCTGGGGTCTGCATTAACCTCTGCCATGCCCATGCCCATCCCTGAGGATTTGAAGTGGAAATTCTTTTTATTATGGAAAATTTTAGCTATCCCCCAAAGTAGAAAGAATAGAATACTAAGCTCCCATATAGCCATCACCAGTTTCAATAATTCTCAACATTTTGTCATTTAAACTTTTTGATCATGCATCCTAGTAGTAAAAAAGAGTTTTGTATCCCCAATCTGGTTACGTTTTTGTTTGTTAGTTATATATACATACCCCTGTACTGTTATATTATTACACAAAAAAAATAGAAAACTGAGTGGTGGAAACAGGGCTTCTAATATCTTCTCTACACCCTATATACATCACACACTCTGCTTTGGATCCTAATTATTTAGAAACATAATACTAATTCATCAAACGTGTGTTGGAACCCACTGTCACAGACACCATGTGGGGGCCGAGAGGGAAGGTGCTGGGGCAGAATAACAGGTCTCACCGCTTGCAGTCCGCTAGGTCAGCAGAATGTCACCCACCAACCTCTCCAGGTGAGATGCCTGTGCGAGCCCCACCTGGGATATTGACCTTCTCAACTGCCTCTTCCGGGAACAAGAGCCCCGCTATGAACCCTAAACCCTGCACTCTGGGCATGTTTTATGCTTTGTTGTTATTTCTTATTTTTACAGATTATTCCTCCTGGTCCTCTGAGATAATTTTGACTGCTTTGATTTTTTTTTTTCTGTTTGGACCTTTGCTGCCTTAAAAAACAAACTGTTTTATCAGTCATATTTTAGAGTAATCTTTATCCTTAGTTTATCTTATTAACTTTTCTTCCCTTTTACCTTTCATTTAAAAATAAGGACTAGGAAGGGGCAACACATGGGATACAGATATGGTGACAGGCCATGTCACAGGTTAGAAGGTTTGGGCGCCAGCACCTTCTCTGCTCTGCTCTGCTCTTTGTAGCTTCTTTTCATCCTCACAGCAGGACTCATTTGGTCCTTGGGAGAAGATTGGATCCCAAATTCAGTTGGCAAAAAAGGCATGGTCTCAATGTTAAAAATAAAATAAAAACTACCCACTCAGGTGATTCAGGGGCTCTGAGAGTCAAAGTACCCCGTAAAACTGGACTAAGACCAGCCTGAAGATAGTGTAGCACTGGCCACCTGCTGGGAGAAAAGCCTTACCTTATTCCCAGAAGTTAGGAGCCTTACAGTTTTGTGAACTCAAGATCTAGCCCACTGGCGTGGCTGAGCACCAGCTGCTGCCCAATTTTAACACCGCAGAGGGCAAAGGAAGAGGCTGGGGAGCTGAGGTCAGGGAGGGCTGGCAGAGCGCTGGCACGTCTGATCCTGGAGATTTGTAAAGTATTTTGAATTATATTTTAAGGTTGTTTTGTTTTGTTTTGTTTTGATGGTGATATAATAGAGTCTCTAACCAAGCTATGAAATCCTTTTTATTCTGCTCGTTTTGTAAGGCAGAATTAAAATGCTCCATTTAGCCCCCAGGGAGTGAATTAATAGCCTCTTCTTTGCAGTGGGCAGGTCTTCCTGACTCCCTCCCTCCCTTCATCATGAGA
This sequence comes from Delphinus delphis, assembly GCF_949987515.2. Lineage (NCBI taxonomy): Eukaryota > Metazoa > Chordata > Mammalia > Artiodactyla > Delphinidae > Delphinus > Delphinus delphis. Next base: position 105,761,262 of record NC_082684.1, read on the forward strand.
ACCAAAGGAAGCCCTGGCTGTGGCTGGAATGATCCTGGAATGTGGCTGGGTTCCCAAGAGAGGCACAGTTGTCCCTTTGTTAGACTCTTTTTTAAAAGAGGGGACCTATAACGTCGCCCATTAACTATAGCCTGCATATAAATAAGAAGCGCTGCAAACTCAGGGAATCTGCCTTCCTGCCCTTTTAAAGTCTCCAGTCTTCCCCCCAGAGAAATGTATTCAGAACCAGGGGTTAGTCTTTCATGATCGAAAGAAGAGCTAAACAGCATTGTGGGCGGGCTGGAGGTCCTGTAGAGCAAATTAGTGAGTGCGAGGGTGACCTCAGAGCCAAGCATTAACACACCACGTCTAGCAGTGCCTTTATGATCTGTTAAACTTCTACCCAGTCTCCTGTTCCACCTCTAGCTCTACTGGGGAGGAGGGAAACAGATGGGAGCTCAAATATATAGAGTAATTTAGACAGACACCATGTAGCATTTTAATTCTATAGGAGGAAGCATGGGAAGGTCAATAAATAGCCTTGGGACTTGTAGCTAACCTTTATAAAATATTGTTGGACACTTACCCCAAATGAGACTGTTGGATCCAATATAAAAGTTAAGTATGCTGTTTATACTGCAGGATAGCCAGAGACCCTAGCAGGGCTCTTACCCTTTAATTGAATCTTGGGTCGTCAGTAGATTTATGAGAACATAATAAAATTTTGTCTGGAACATTTCTGGAAAAATATTTTTTATTTTTTCTGTATATGTCAGCAAAAATCCACTTACAATCTCAAAACTAACTGATTTTGTGTGGGTGACTGAGCAAAGGAGGCAAAATGGTGAGGTGAAGAGAACCCTGAAGGAGACTCAGAATCCTGAGTTCAAGTTGCCAGGCTGTGTGACGGTGAGAAAAAATCACTTCATCTCTCTGGGTCCTGGTTTCTCATCTGTAGAAGGAAAGCACGGAGCTGGATTCCATTATGGTCAGCAGTCCTTTTGCTTATCACTCTGATAAGCCAGCAGCCCTGTTCCCTTGTGTTGCTCATCCCCACCTTATTTTCACCTGCTCTGGGCTGAAAAGCCAGGTGGTCCAGTTTATTAGGCTCAGGTAAGGTGTAATGGAGAACCTGAGGGGCTCCCTTCCAAGTGCTCTCCTGGAGGGTTCTGTTTTTGTTGCTTAGAGACTCTCTTTGCTTCCTGGTTTGCTGCTGAGATGGGTGAAGTTGTCACATAAATGACCCCTGGTTCAGGCTAGCACATTGTCCTCATACCGTAAAATAACGGTATCATCACATCCAGTGCAACTCCTGTCAGTATGTGTTTCTAGTATTGACAGTGGTATTCCAGAATAATATCTGTTGCTCTGACAGGATTTTTTTTTTCTTGCGCTTTAGTTATCATAATGTCTACAAATGATGCTACTGAGAGTTGTCTTATGTGGAATTGTTTCTGTTTGAGATAGTGATCGGGCATCCCCTTGTAAAGATACTGAGGTTATGGTATTCTGGATCAAGACTTTTCAGAGGAACCATTAATATGCTTAATCTCTGTCTTCTCAAATGTTTTAAATATATTTTTAAAAACTCAGTAGAACTTCTTACAGTGCAGGAATGTACTTGGCCATCCTACTAGCATTTAGAAATCTATATTTCACTTGAGAGAAGTTGCAAATTACATTGCTCCTTTTTTTAATAACATCGTATAGAAATACAGCTGTAAGTAAGAATTGATTTTGCTGCAAGAAACAAGTGTGGCTTGGTCATTCACATATAAAGAATATGCTATAGCATATATACCTTTAATAATGACAGTCTCCTTGAGTTGGCAATAAGCAGCTCTCCAATTCTCAAACTTCAGCTCATTCCATGACTAAACATGGGCTTAGTAGTAGGAATCTGCTTGTGGTTTGTTAGTCATGTAAGATCTGGGGTTTCTAATTAGCCACAAACTTAATGATCTGCCAGTGATGCGGTACGTCTGCTAAAAGAATCAATGCAAATGTAGGTCACATTGATAGATCGATAGTGTCTAATTAGAGGAAGTAATCTTCCTCCCAGGAAAGGTAAGGAAATCCAGCTGCCACGTTCAGCCATTCACCCCAGGCTGCAGCTTTCACAGGTGATGTGAGGTGACTGCATATGGTGCTGCATGTAAAGACACCTGCGTGAGGTCTCGGTCCTTGGGGGGAGTGCTCTGGGAGTGTGGTCCTGTCTGCCGTTGCCCTGCAAATCCACAACGCTGCTTCTTTTGGAGGATTCACGTGTCCTGTTTCATCTCGGAAAGAGTTCCGCTATCAGCATTAGCCATGTCGCCCCCGCCCTATCAGCCACCCTAATACCTGGAAACCTGAACCAATTTGCCATCCACGTAGAGGTATTTTCAGAAGCAATCAGGAGCATGCAATTCTGCAAAGCGGGGAGAGCCTGAAACGGGGACTCTCTGCAAGTGGACATTCAATTCCCAGAAGTACCTTGAACCGCTTTGAATTCGCCTCCTCCCCCCAAAGCCCAGCCACAGAAACTAAGTAAGAATTGCCTATGGCTAGCTACTTGCCAACTCAGGAAGCACCTGTACCCTCCCGCCCCGGCCTCATTGTCCTTCACTGTTGAGGTCCGTGGAACCTTGGTGTTTGGTCTGTGCTCCACCTAGTCTACCCTCTCTCAGATTTGGGGACCTAAGCCCAGAATCCACCTTTCCCCTGCCTTGGGTTACCACTCGGTCATTCCTCTCCATGCTCAGGCCCTGGCAGTTCAGTCACAATGTGAAACAGAATTCTCTGGCCACCCCTTCACTGCTCAGTTTCCTACTGAGAGCCTCCTGGTGCTAACCCTCACCCCTGCATTACCTCAGGCAGCCAGCGAGGATACTGCCACTCCCCATGTGCGGTTCCCATCCGCTTTCTAGTGCCTGGGGCCCTGCAGTAAGACCAACGCTGGCCCGGGACTTGAAGCGGTTATTGGACCTCCCATCCCTATGTATTTCAGAATAAAAACTGTTAAGCCATCCAGAACAAACAAACAAACAAAAAGATAAGAAAATCCAGCTAAATTCTGATTTTTCCCACACTGAATACTTTGAATGTTATTGGACAGTCTCTCAAATAGAGTCTTCCTCTTCTGTGTTGTCCTTTTCTTGCTTGTATCCTAAGAATGTGCTCGGTCTACCTATGGGTAGTCCAGCACCGGATCCCAGATATCAGTGTGGAGGAGCTTTTGTATACGGGTGTGCAGGAGTCCTGTCTTCTCTACTTAGTGTCTGGGTCCCACGTTTTCAGATCGGATGGTGCTTGTCAGAACCTGAGCCTGAGGCCCTCCTTAAAACATGTAGGCACCAATTTGCAGGCTCTTTTGACTTTACACTTCCCTCGTTGCTCTTCGTGAAAAGCAGGACTCTCCATCTCACTGCAGTCTCTCTGCCATCACTGCCGTATCAGTCAGCTTTGCTACAGTACCAACCAATTCAAAAACTCTGGGACTTTCAGCAAACCTTTGTTTTTCACTCATATTCCCTGCTGTGCTCTCCTCCCTGTATCTTCCCCTTCTGCAACTGAGGTTGAAGCAGCATCCGCTCTTTGGGACATGGCATTCTCATGGCAGAAGGAAGGGTGTGAGAGTTTCTGTTTGGACAAGATGTATATCACGTGTGCTCATGATCCATTGATTAAAGCAAGTCACAAGGCCCTGCCAACATTCTTTTTAGGCATTCATCCCAGATTGCAGCTTTCAGAGGTGACATGGCATGGGCAGCAGATGGGTGTGGGAGGCTCAGAATGCTAGAGGATGCCCCTAACGATGATGTCACTCCTGCTGTCCACAGAAGGGCTCTGCAGGGTGGCCTCACCTTTAACAAGATGCTCTCCAGTGTCCCACCACCTGGATATCCATCCTCCTTCTGGTGCCCAGTGTATTGGCCTGCTTGACCTTCCCTAATAGAATACCACAGACTGGGTGGCTTCAACAACAGAAATTTATTTTTTCATAGTTCTGGAGGCTGCAAAGTTCAAAATCAAAGTGTTGGTAGTTTGGTTTCTATTGAGGACTCTCTTCCTGGCTTGCAGATGGCTGCCTTCTTGCTTTGTCCTCACATGGCCTTTCATCTGTGTGCGTGTCCTCCTGGTGTCTCTTCCTCTTCTTAAAAGGACACCAGTCCTAAAAAAAAAAAAAAAGAAGAAGACACCAGTCCTATGGATTAGATCCTACCTTATGACCTCATTTAAGCTTAATTACTTCCTTAAAGACCCCATCTCCAAATACAGTCACATTGGGGATTAGGGCTTTAATGCACAAATTCTGGGGGACACAATTCAGTCTGTAACACCCAGTTTCCTTGGGATAAGGCAGCTTTCACACACATAATCTAATTTCGTTTTCTCAACAAGCCTGTGAGGAAGTTATCAGATGATCATTTCCACTTTACAGATAAGGAAGACGAACGAAGTAACTTGTTAGTAAGTGGAAGATTCTGGACTGAGACTGTTTTCTTTGATTCCAAACCACAAGTTCTTTGAACTGTATAATGGAGTTTTGGCGTTATGAATGTTGGAAATGAAATACTGTATGCTTATTGAATTAATAACTGTAAGGATTACATAATATATGGAAGATTGTTTACAAAATGTTAAGTACGGAAAATAGATCACAAAAATAAATGTGCTATGGGTACCACCATGTAAAAACTACGGATAAAACTTGAAAAGGAACAGAAAAAATGAAGTACTTGACCTTCAAGGTGGTAGGGTTTTATTTCTTTTCTGTATTAAAGTTAGCTTAAGAAATACATTTTTAAATAACAGAATTTTAGCTCTTATCAAGGACGAGATTGGAAGTTGGTGGGAACAGGAGAACTGTGTGTCTGTTTGTCCCTAGCTTTTTGGGATCCAGAGACTTAGGCCAACTACCAAACACCATAGTGTTTAACAGACTCCTTCACTGTGAAACCTCCTCCAGTTCCAGCTTCCTGGGCTGAACTGCTCTAATTCATTTGATGGGCAAGACCCTGTGAGTTGAGAGGGCTAAAGTCAAATATAGTGTGGAAGAAGATCAGCTACTACAGGGGCAGAGAGTTGAACTTGTGCCATGGTGAGAAAGAGAAGAAAATTTCAAATGTGGCCAGAGACTTCCCCCTCCACACACACACACACACACTGAGTCCGAGTAATAATAGAGGATCTGGGCCAGCAGGGGTTAAGGCAAAACAGGCAAGTGTAAATAGAAAATGTATGTGTAGTAGGAAGATCAGAAGACATTCCAAGAGCTTTCTGCTTTTTGGATCCCCCCCCCCCTTTATTTTTAATTTTATTATTTTGGCCACGCCGTGCGGCATGCGGGATCTCAGTTCCCCTGCAGTGGAAGCACAGAGTCTTAACCACTGCACCGCCGGGGAAGTCCCCTTGGATCCCCTTCTAAAGACCCTCGGTGCCCCTTCTGTAGGCTGGCCTCTGGGAGCTCAGTCTGGCAGTAGTTGTGCTCTACGACTCCTAGAGGAAAATGTTATTTTCAAGTACAGTTAACGTTCGTGTGATTTTATTACCAGAGAGTCCTCCCTTTTCTTTTATCCTGGAACAAAGTAATCTGTCTCTTAAAAATTATGTCTGCTGTGTAAGCAGGTCCTGATAAAGTGTGCCTTGGGTATTCATCCTCTTGATTAACAAAGGTGTTTCAACTTATCACTCCCTAGATTAGTGTGCTGTCTTGTCTGAGATCAACATCCATCTTACCTATCACAATGGATGTTTTTCTTCCAGTACCAGAGGTTGTTCCTCAGTAAGATCTCTTTATTTTAGGAGTTAATAGATTTGGATTGTAAAACTAGAGAACTGAGACAGGCTGGGACCTGGGACCCTTTGCTGACAGAACTGTTCAACTAAACTAGTCCAGACATTTTATCAGTCCACTCGGGAGAAATAGGAGTCATTCCCAAATCCGATATAAGAAAATCTGTGTGTTTATAACAAAGAAAAATTAGCGACCAATTCTTAACTAAAAGAAGCTCCCCCAGAAAGACATACTCCGTCAAAGGATTCCTTTCATAGTAAGCTAGGTATTTGACATATGATTCAATTTACATAAAAGAAAATCTGTTTTCATGTATTTCACAAACATCTCTGGCATAATATTGTATACACATTGCCCCATTATGTGAGGTAGAATGGTCCAGCCTAGGATTTGGTTTTTGCTTGTGACCACCTAGAGGGGTGAGATAAAGAGGATGGGAGGGAGACGCAAGAGGAAGGGGATATGGGGATATACGTATGCATATAGCTGATTCACTTTGTAATACAGCAGAAACTAACACAGCACTGTAAAGCAATTATACTCCAAAAAAGATGTTAAAAAAAAAAGGTTGCCTTTTATCATGCCAAACTCAAAAATGTTAAGAATGTCACCCAAGCCTCCATTAATAAAAGATTTTGTATTTATTGACCATGGATTTATCTTGAATCTGTTTGTATTTTCATTTGTGCCATTTGGGGTATAAATGAGTTGATAATGAGCTGTGTGTTTCCCACTTGTATTCAGGTAGTATTCTTTTTTCTCGCCTTGACTCAGGGGTCACAAACTCAGATGTCTAACATAAGAAGTCATTTGAGTGGTCCGGTGTCCCACCTGCAGAGAGCAGCTACTCTCAATTTCAGTCCCCATTGCCAAGTGGGAATTTGGGACCAGTGTGGCCAAGATGTTCAGATTTTTCACTAGAAGCCCCAAACCTGAATTTTTAAACATTGTCGAGTCAATCAAAAATATAAAAAGACACCGTATAGAGCAAGTAGTCCCCAGTCCCCAGGAGGTATCCCATTTTATTTCTGGATGCCACATCTATGTTTCTGCACACTGCACGCTGTAGGTACTCAGTTCGCTTCTGTCTTAAGTATACCTCTTTTACATTTCATGCTTATCTCCTAATTCCTGGGATTTGATGTATGAGTCCATAGTCTCCAAATTGTGACAACTTTTAATATATCATTCTTTCAGCTTTCATCTTCACACACTAAAGACTATTTTAAATTATTCTGTAATGATGTAGAAACAGCTCCATGTGCTGCATTTTATTTACCTTGACTCAAGGCACAGTCATAGACACCAGTAAAATTATAAAGTCAGCCTTGTCATCTGTTGTTGTGATCAGTTGGTGTTCTTGAGGGTGAGTGGCAATGTCACGGTCACAAGCCAACTCTCTTCCTTCTCTCCACAGCCGGCGTTCCACCCAGCTGACAGCGTGCGCGGAACCCGCCACCATGGGCTGGTGGAGAGGCCGTCCCGGACCCGCTTCCACCCCCTCCACCGACGGTCTGGGGACAAGCCAGGACGACAAATATCCTTTTTCATTGTCTGAGGAGAGGATAAGTTTTGAAAGGTTTTCAGGATGTATCTTCCCTGTCATTCCCCTTTGGCCTCAAAATCTTCATTTTATCTGATGAACAGAGGCAAGAAAAATAAGTGAGTTGGAAACCAGAAACATCTCCGCAGGTAAAAATTGGAAGGATCATTGTAGATGTTTACTTTATGAAAGTGCCAATAAAGTTCAGTTTAATGAAGTAACTGAACATAAACAACATGTAATTCAGCCCCACTGCAAGGCCTTCTCAGCATTTTCTTCAGAAATCAGCAGTCAGAATTAAACGTGACTTTGAATCAGGTTAGATAGATTTAATCTGTCCAGCCAAAACAAACAGACAGATAGGTGATTTGTTTTTATTTCTGTTGACCCACTGACCTGCTGCTAGAACTTACAGAAGAAATTTTATATGATTTTCTATTTATGGAGTTTCAAACTCAATAGATGACAACTAAAATATAAAGCTGGTATTTAGGAAAATCTTACGTAGTGATATTCACTCACACCAAATCCTATGCTATTAAGTAGGAAGAAAGAAAAGGAGATTGTGAATTCATCTGACAATTTTATTTTTGAGGCCAGAGTGGGGTGTGCTGCTCGGGGTCCAGCATTGTGCTCAGGGCTTTTGGAAACAGACCTGAGCTGGATTTTGTGGGAGGAGGGCCTGCGTTCTCACTTCACTCTTCTCACCCGCAGGGGTGGAGGAAGACGAGAAAGGCGGGGTAAGTCTTACTGCAGAGCTGGATTCCTGGCAGTGATGGTAGAGTTCGCTTCACCAGCCTAGAAACCAGGAAGTGGGGGGAGGACGCTTATGTTTACTGAGCACCTACCCATGCCAGACACTGTGCTGGGCAGTTCATATGTCATTTAGTCCTCAATACTTACTGAGCAGTTTACTTTTTTTAACCCCCATTTTCCAATGAGGAAACTGAGTGTCAGAGTAACTTGCCCAAAATTCCACTGCTGAGGTTGGAGGGGCCCAGATTCAGCCCAGGTCAAGCTGACCCCCCAGCCTGAGCCCCTCCCTCGCTACAGCACTCAGTGGTCCCCAGGACCACACTCAAGAGAGACCCCCTGGGAGGAGTTGCGGGGGGGCGGGGGTGGGGGTGGGGGTCGCACAGAGGAAACCACTGCTTCTCTTGCCCTTGGGCTTCTTGCAGTTTTCTGTCAATGTGAGGCGAGGTAATGACCCCAATGAATGTTTACTTCTCCTCTCTTCCACCCCCGGGGACACACCACATTTGGTCCACTGAGATACCTTGACTTCTAATTTTGTGTATCATGTGACCATTATCTGGGAAAATGAAGTTGATAACTGATTTTTCCAATTTCTTTCTGGGAGGCGAGAATTCTACCATTTAACCACCAATACCCCTCAAATTCCTTTCTGGAATGTGTAGTAACTTTTACATAGAATGCAAAAGGAAAGGAGAATTCAGGCAGTACTTCAGCTAATTCACATGTGTGCGGGTAGAGTAGTACCTGGAACCATTGTCTAAATTGCTTGGAATTTTCAAGTAAAAGAGTGTTTCTTGATGTAACTAACATTGTATCTTTTTCTAATTTCTCAATTCCCTCTTTCCCTTGTAGGTGTTCTCTCTAAATATTATAATACATATAGATATATTTATAGCTATTTCAAATCCTTTTTGCAGCAAGTATAGTCTAAATATATGCATATACTCACAGCTTTTTAAACTAGAGGACTGTCTAGAAGAGGAGGAGATTGAAGAAAAGCAACGGAGAAAAATGTTCATTCACTTAACAGTTAGTGTTAGGCACCATTTAGACACTATAGATATCATGGGAAACATAACGTAGTCCCTGCCCTCAAGTTGCTTGTAGTTCAGTGGGAGAGGCAGCTGGCCAAGAGAACGGTGTCAGCACAGTGTGGTGAGCTGCAGGTGATGCAGCTTAGAGGCTGTGCAAGATCAGAGTAGCACAGCCTGCACCAGTCTTGGGGAGATGGAGAAGGCATCCCAGAGGAAAATCTGAGGCTTGAAGTACAGGTAACAAGTGAGGGGATAGCATGTTTATTTATTTAACAGGTATTCACAGAGCCCCTTCTCTGTACAAGGTACTGTTCTAAGCACTGGGGACTCAGAGGTGTATGAGACAGACGTGTCCCTGCCTACTTGAGTTTACAGTCCTGTGGGAGATGACAGACAACAAACAGGTAAAAAAAAAAAAAAAGAAAAAATTATTAAAGGAAAATAACTTCAGGTGGTTGTGATATGCAGGGAGGAAGACAGCCGGGAGGAGATGTTTCAGGCGGAGCGAACAGCTTGTGCAAAGTGCCGGAGGGAAGACTTAGCTGTGTGTTCAGGTGACTCTGTCTCTTTTCAGGTAATAAGTCATAGGTTAGAACTTGACTGTGTATACGGGTCAACTCATGAGAGCAGCAGCAAAGCAGATCAACTCCTAAGGGCAGGAGAAGCAAGAACCAAATAAATATACAGATGAATTAAAGTTGTTCATCAGACAGTGCAAGTCTGATTCACCAACCATGAGATGTCTCTCTGAAGCACCTAACGGGGGTCCTGGGACTGACATCTGCTGACTCAAAAGGATTCTTTAGCGTAGGCCTGCCCATGAATAAACAGCGAGTCTCTTTTGAAGAATCAAGGGACCTTGAGCTCCTAGTAAAATATAAAAGTGGGATGATTTTATGTCGAAGATATGAATATATTCAGGAGAAGATGGGGAAGAGGGCTGCAATTCCACCTTTCCTTTCCTGGCCTGCATTCATTTGATTTTGCAATAATTTGCTTAAAATGGTTGCCTTTCTCACCGATCTGTTACTTCCTTAATGAAGTTTTATTATTCGGAAGTATTAACACCGGTTTGAATCTTTGCTAGAACAAAGAGAAGAAATGTATTCAGAATTTTCTTCTTCCAGCTGTTTCTTGGCTTGGTGTTATTTTAGAACGCGCACACTGACTTAGAGAAGGGTTCAGTCCTATGATCTCAAATGAACATTGTTAACAGTGTGGGCACCACAAGCAGTGGAGATCTGGCACAAGGGCATTCCTCCCGTGGCGGGCAGTGGGCGGCCACCATAGCAGGGAAGGCTGGCACAGTGGGCTCTGGGCTCTGCTGTTGGCATGGGGGCCGCCACAAGCAGAGACCAGGGCACTGCCCACCTGAGATCTGGCCCAGGGCTGTACTCAGGACAGCAGAGAGGCACTGCCTGGTCCCCAGCTGGGGGCCTGGGCCTGAGAACTCGGAGGAGAGGCTCTCCTACCTTCCTGCAGCTGCTCGTGTCTTCAGCAGCCCTTCTCACTCCTCAAAGGCAGCAAACATGTATCCCAAACACCATCCTCTTGAATTCCTGAGCTATTAACATAAATTTACAGCAAATATAATATTATCTCAGACCTGTGGATAATACATTGAAGAAAAGGGGGACACACCTAAGAATCATAAGAAACCCCTTCCTCTAAAAGAGATGTGTTTTTAGGAAGAAAGAAAAACAAATGTTTAGAAATTTTCTGATTTACATTCCCAACAAGGTTTGAGAGTATATTGTGTCCAGAAAACTAGGGTGAACAGTCACGAAGAGATGCCTTAAGACCCGCCAAAGTTAGGAATGGCTTTCCTCTTTGGAATAGGCCTTGCTTTGATTCTTTTCATACAATGAGATGAAAATTTTAGGATGTCAGTTTATAGAACACTGTTTCTTTGAAATGCACTGCCTATTATATTTGAGAAATGTCAGGTTCTCTGTATCTTCTTGAAGCTTCACAGTTTATATTAGGGGTCTGAGAAGCCTGGCAGTTAAGAAACTTCTTGTCTTTAATCCAGGGTTTCCAAAACTTAGTTGATCACAAAATCCAGTTTTTACCTACCACCCATTAAGGATTTCCATCTCGGAGGATAAGGAAATGCTAGTTTTTAGAGTTTTAAGAGGAAAATAGTCAGACTTCAAAATCCCACATGCCGCCTGTTTGTCACTCGCGTGCTGAGGTAAACAGGAGGACATTTTCATACACACAGGGACTCAAAAAAGATCTCACTCATGTACCTCCCTTCATGTTTGACTTTTAGATGTATTCTGGCAGGACATAGTTGGAGGTAAAAGGACAAGAGGAAGTTGAGCGATGGTGAAGACATGGTTGAGAAATTAGGAAGGAACCAAATTGTGGTCAGTTTTATATGTTAAATCTGACCCTGGCACTTGTCTTGGTGGGTGGGTTCTATTAACCCACCAGACCTGGAGTTCACTTACCCCACCAGCTGCATGGACCATCATGAACCTGCCCCACAAACTCTGTGCCTGGAGGAACACGGAGTTGCAGAGGGCAGGGGAGAACATGGTCGCCCCTAGGCTGCTCAAGAAGGCAGTTCCTGAGCCCTGCCCCGGGTGCCCTTACCTCATGGGAACAGGAAGCCAAAAGAAGAACCCGGCTGTGCTCACCAGCCACGAGCAGGCAGCACAAGAAAGACAGGGTCGGACTTGTTTGGAGCTTCTGAGGCTCAGTGACCCCACCCATGGGGAAATGGGCCAGCAGGTGTCCTGTCATATCAACAGAAGGGCTACTCCCCTTCCTCTGGGAAAGAGTGCGTGAGAACTTTCCCTCTGACCCTCCCCGAGCTGAGAAGGAGCAGGAGCCCCCTTGTCGATGGACTGAGGCAGGAACACGAGGGGAAGGATTCTCCGCTACAGAACTGCAGGGACTTGGGGAGAGAGAGCAGCCCGAGATGACTGGCATTTCCACCTGGAGCACCTGGGTGGATGGCACCCTCCATTACATACGATGGACTCCTAACAAGACGAGCAGGCGAGACGCAAGATGATGAGTGGGGTTTTAGGTAGAATTTGAGGTACTTTTGGTGGAGAAGCTGAGTAGGCAGTTGGAAATTTGAGCCTGAAGTTCATGAGAACTGTTGGGAGCTGGAGGTATGGATTTATGAGTTACTGGACTGTGGATGATGGATGGAGCCAGAGGCATGGGTGGGACCGACCAAGGTGAGCATGGAAGGCAGGACACTCTTCCCAAAGTGGCTGTGCCCGGAGTCCCCAGCCTCTCGCCCTGCTCCCACTCTACATGGCACGCATGATACTGAGACCCTTCTCCCCATCCTGTCCTTTTGAGAGCAATGTAAGCAGATGTGGGCTGAGAGGCTGTGAGGCCACAGAAACTCTGGACCATCAGGGTTGAAGGCAGAAGAGGAGGAGCCAGAAGAGGAGTGCACAGGGGGATAAATAAAAAGGCCCATTATAATGTGGGATTGTTTGTTTTTGGATTTTTTTTTTTTAATGTGGACCATTTTTAAAGTCTTCATGGAATTTGCTACAATACTGCCTCCATTCCATGCCTTGGCTCCTTGGCCGGGAGGCATGTGGGATCCCGGCTCCCCAACCAGGGATCGAACCTGCACCCCCTGCGCCAGAAGGCAAAGTCTCAACCATGGGACCGCCAGGGAAGTCCCTGTGGGACTGTTTTTTGACTTAGGCTTAACTAACGTAGTGCTGGGTGAGGAGCTGATCTGGCTTGTTAAAAACCCTGTCACCTCTGCTGCTGTTCTGTTTGTTTGCTGGCAGCTAGCAAGCACTCTAGAAATGTTTGTTGAATTAAATGGTAAATTCAAGTTTACAAATAAGGGTATTTTTTCTGTCTTTAGGATGTTCTTTAGGACATATTAGTGTTGTAGAGTAATTAAAGCCACCTGAACAAAATTTTCTGAAATCTTCAGAAGAACAAATAAACCTTTTGTAGGTTTTCTTCTGTTGAATTTAGCTGTAAGCTATTGACATTAGTGGTTACTAACATTAGTGGTTCTCTTGGTGCCAATAATTGTTGGGTTTTCGAATATCCATTAAGTGAGATGTGAATGGTGAGAACTGGGAGAGCTCAGAGGTCACATCTTTTTTAACTTTTGAAGCCTCAGCCTACTCATATTAAAATTTCAGGAATTTACTACATTTCCATGTTGTTAATACACATCAGAAAGGCTAAAATGCTGACTTACATCTCAACATTGAAATAATCGGTGTTTGATCATTGCACTGCTATTACACCACTGCATTCTAATTTGTATTACAGGTTCCAGATAAGTGGACTTAAGGACTTTAAGGGTGGCAGTGTCCTGAGGGAAGTGGTAAACTTCTGCTTCTGAAATTTATCTTTTCTGGACAGAGATTCATCAAACTCTGCAGGAAAGAGAAAGGCTCAATGCCTTCTCCCTAATGGCTCTGCCAACTGAGATACTGCTGTGCTTCCTCTCAGAGGGCCTTCTTATTTCTTTATCACCTCTTCCTCTTCTGTCTCCTTCTGCAGTCTGTTCTCATCTGTACTTTGCATACATTAAGCCTAATATTTGGTGTTGAAGAAATGTCTGGTCTCTCTTTTGAAAATAGCTCTGTTTTATTGCCTTGACTAAGATTCAGATTAAGAAAGAAGGTAACTAGACATGACAAAACTAATACACAGGAAGTGAACCTTGTGATCTTAATGCTTCTGGCAAAGGAAATATTTCATGAAGAGTTCATTAGTGCCCATGTTTTACTAATGTCAGATTCTGCCTGTAGGATAGGGTCCTTCTCCGTTGGTTCCCATTTCCTTCTGAGCCCTAGCTCAGAAGCCCTGGCTTCCTTTATACAGAATCATTGAAGATTTTTTAGCAGGAGAATAATATGATTTAAAATGTTTTAAGAAGGCTATTCTATATGTATAATTAACTAAATTAACCAAAACGACTCTACTGTGCTCAGCATGTATAGTGTAGCATCACATTTGTTTTTCCGTATTTCCATTTCACCTGGAATATGTTCTAAGGCAGGCTAGACCCAGTGAAGAATACAGAAATTATAAAACGGGGCCCCTGACAACCCAAGGAAGTTCACATTTCTCCACAAACCTAATGCCGTTCTCTTTTAGTTACAAGAAACAGAAACCCTCAACTTGGAAAAAAGGAAATTTATTGGCTTATGTCACTAGAAGCCCTAGGGGCTAGATCCAGGGGTTTGTACAATAGCATCGAGATTCAGCATCTGTGAGGGGCTACCTCTGAATTGACTTCCAGGGAGGGAAACCCAGGTCCATGTGGTCCTCGGGCTCACCACGTCAGCTGGGGGCACTCCTTTTCCCCCTTGTTTGTATCATGAGCCCATCCCTGAACCAGTCACAGGGGGATAAGTTACCTTGACTGGAAATATTGGGTCTGTGTACATTTTGTGGGGCAGGCAGGACCACACAGAATGACAGCCTTACCAGGTTTCGGATCGGGGTGGAAGCAGTTCTTGAAAGTAAAAGATGTTGGGCAGGCAGAAAAAAAAAAAAGAAACACCCCATGTGAATCATGCAGAGATGACACTGGTTAGAAGATAGAATAGATTTTTCCAGAGGAAGTTGATAAGACAAAGCATGGAGGAAGAGATGTCGGGTGTAGAGATAAAGATAAGAACCAAAAAAAGTTGTTGAACTCCCCACGATTCCAGCCTCTTAGTTCTGCTTCAACTTTCCATTCATTAAATTTTTCCTTTATTGAAAATTCTACTTTGATGGTAGTACATTTGGAGCTAATTACGCCTCGCAGCCCCTGGATGAGAGTTGGCCAAGGTAAGCAAGCCTTATTTTCGAAGATAGGAGGGGCATGTGCTATTTTTGGATGGTTTCGCTTTATTGTATCCACCTTGAATGTTGTTTTAGAAATTTCTAATCTAAAGCACAGGCTCTTGTTTTCTCTTATAAAACTTAAGTCTTTCCATGTATAATCATAGACTTATATGAAAGTCTAAAATTAAGTTATTTAAATCAATCTAGATCTTCATTTTAAAGACCAAATAGAAACACATTTGGAATACAATTACCAACATACTACTCTGATTTTTTATTCTTATATTTGAATATATAACGTGTCTTGGTAAGCTACTGAAAGAAACATAAGACTTTAGTAAGCTCCTAAAACTAATTTGCATAGTGGATTTGACCAAGGGTCTCTCTGAGTATTTTTGTATATAGAGAATATATACCAAAAAGTTGAGTGTTTTTGAATACTGAGGGTGACAGAATATAAAATTAACTGAAAAGATTGTTACATCCGGTGGATGCATGGTATCATTTTCAGATCACCTAGTCAGATTTAAGAGGCATTTGAAATGTACGTATTGAGAAAATTTAGCTCTCTCGGTTGAGATCTATTCTCCATCCATTCTCGGGGCAAACACTGGCAGCACTTCCTGTGGATAATGTAGTCAGGACCTGGAAAAGGTCGATATGAAGATGAGTGACAGCTGGCCCCTACCTCAAGTAGGTTTTCAGCAGCGCTTAAGAATCTTGGGATCCACGGTTGTAGGATAAGCACAATATTTTATTTTAAATCATAAAAGGATACCTCCAAATTGAGATTCTAAACATTTGTATTCAAGAAAAATTGTCTTAGGCTTTCCAGAGCGGGAGGATTAGTCAGATTCATAGTTTCATAAACTGGTCTACTGTAACAGTTATATTCCTCTTCATGGGAGTCTGTGTGGGGTTGCAGCATTTCTGCTTCCAGTCCGGCCAGGCACCCGCATGCACACACTCCACGCACTCGGGGTATGTGACAAGGGGTAGTTTTTCACACATCTGGAGTAAGACCTCACATCCCCAGAGAGGAACTGGTCATAGATTTGAAACATTGCAAAAGGCATTCAAAGGTGCTTGTTTGACCTTTTAAAAAAAACCTTGTTATGTGCCCAGCTATCTCATTTGCTCCTGCTGTTCCCATGGATTTGTGATAGTTTTAATCATGGAAATCAGAAATCACAGGAACTGGAGAGGTCAGCCTTGCAGCTGGGTTAATAGAGGAGCCAGTTCTCAAACCCAGGCCGGAGGTTCTCCTTTGCTCCCCGTGGATTGAACTTCTTTTTCTTTTTATGTTATTCTGGTTTTTAAAGGCAGCAGCCTCCTTGGAAGGAAGAGAAGCACCCTGGGTTCAGGCTAACATCTGCACTTAACAGGTACATGGCTTGTTTTCTAGTAGAAATAAACTTTAAGCCAGTCGCCTTGATTGTCCTGATGTTTTCTAATATATCATCCATTTGCCAGAGTACGTTTATATCAGTTGTGTTTATATGAAGTGTTTAAAAAAAAAAAAAGGAACCCAAATCTCCCACCAGGTCGTGAACGTCTGCTCAGGACACTGCAGCAGTGTGAGAACATGAGGTCTGAGTGGATAACAGGGTCTGCCTCTCTTAATCTGTGACCTTGAGCAAGTTATGTAGCTTCCTTATGCCTCAGTTTACTCATCTGGAAAAGGGAGATAACAGTGCCAATATCAAGGGGTGGTTGTGAGGATTAAATAAGATACATAAGGAACTTGGGAATCGTAAGTATTCAATATACATTAGCTATTAAATGATCACTTTGAGCTGGACCCCAGTGGTAAGTGTTCTACACAGGTCATTTTTTTTGATCCTGATAACATTCTACAAGAATGAGTAGTATTTTCTGTTCTAAGAGGTTATAAACGACTTTTCCAAGGCCACTTAGCTAATATGTGATGGAACTGGGATTTAAAAAAAAAAAAAATTAGTGCAAAATTTTAACATATACAAAAAAGAGTTGGAAAGGAAAATAGTTATAAGAATTCCGTGTGCCCATCCTTCAGCTTCTATTTCTACCCCGCCGTCCCCCACACCCCCATCCCAGCACCGGCCAGATAAAGTATTTCACCTGTAAATATATCTAACAGTATAAACCTGATAGGAACCTTTTTTAAAAAAACATAACCACAATGCCATTATTACACTTAACAAAATTAACAGTAATTTCTAACATTATTTAATACCCAGTCTGTATTCAGATTTTCCCAGTTGTCTCTCTGCATTTGATTGACATTCTCCTGAGTCTTTTTGAATCTGTAAAGGAGCTAGAATCTGAACCCAGGGCTCTCTGATCCCAGAGTCCACACTCTTCCTGTTTTTCATGTAGGTTCTGAACCGCCTCTCCCTTTGTCTGAACACAACACAGCCATGGTGCACAGTCAAGCCACATGGCTTGGTGGCCACAGGAGGCCATCACCTGGAACAGCCCACAAAGAAGCATTTTAGATTAATTTCAGGTCTCTCACAAGTTCTTTTTATGGCAGACAGTTTGACCCTTGGATGAGATAAGTAAATAATATCTCTTAGAGTCGAAGCTAAGTATAAATTGGAGCTGTCTGGGAGAATTCCAGAAATTTGCTATAGTTCAACGGTTCCCAAAATGTTTGTCTTAAGACTCCTTTGCAATCTTAAAAGCCATTGAGGCCCTCAGTGTTTGTGTGAGTATATTTGTTTGTATTTCGCTATTGATATTGGAAATTAAATTGAGAGATTTATAGAAGATACTTATTAAATGCATTTAGAAATAAAATAACAATAATAAACTCATTACATGTCGATAAATATCTTTTTTTAAGAAGCACAGTTATATTTTCTGAAACAAAAAAAATTTACTGAGAAGAGTGGCATTGTTGTACCTTTTACAAATCTCTTGAAGATAGCTCAATTCTCCGCTTGTGCATTCAGCCTGCGGTGACATCACAGGTCACAAGGCTGCTGGAAAACTACTGTGTTCATGAGAGAGCGAGAGTGAAAGGGCAAAGGACACATTAGGGTTATTTTGAAAGTTGTCTTGACCTTGCATTCTCCCTGGAAGGGTTTGAGAGTCACTGCTATCGGTGATCCTTCGTATAGGAGGAGTTATTCTCAGATGGGGAAAGGCTAGTGCAGCCACAGAGAATATACTGATCACAGCGATCTTCTGAGTTGTGAGGAAAACTGGGAAGTTTCTTAGAGGAAGCCGTGAATCCAGGGTCTGCCTTGTTGAACCAGATCATTATGCCATTAGCTTCAAAGGAAAAGATCATACAAGTACAAATTACAGTCTTTTGGGTATGGGCCATCCTCAAAGGCTGTTACTGATCTAAGGGACTTCAGGTAGGTCCAGACCCCTCATTTTATGGATGATTGCAAATCTGTTATTCTTGCCTTCTTTCCTGTTGGTAATTTTCAGCAAAGAACATTGCATTTTCACTAAGGAAAAATGGATTTTCAGCCAGACTCTCTCCTCCCCCCATTAGGACCAATTCTGACTCTGCTCTTCACACGAGTGCTCTGAGCACCAAGCCCCAGGACCCCTATGGAGGAGGGGGCCAGTCGGCCTGGCCTGCCTCATACATGGGTAAGACATGCAGGCCCGATGCTAACAGCATCTGTGCCTTCTCATTCTGTCCTATGGGAACCGGGAGAGAGAAAAGCTTAAACCGCAAGTGCATTTCCCCGATTCGTGGTCCTCAGGGAAAAACTCCTGGCAGGGGAGATGTGTGTGTGCTCACGATGAAATAAGAATGGAGCTTCTCTCCTGCCTCTTCCTCTGCAAATTCTCTCTTCTTGGCATCTCTTGACCCTCCAGCTTCCTCTACTCCACACTCTTCCATTTTCAGGCCCTCATCATTTTTATAGGGACTCATAACAACTTGCTAACTGGTCTCCTTATTTCCAGTCTTATGTCCTCCCAATCCAGTTTTATGTTGGGTTCTCTCAAAGTCCTTTTTTCCCATCCAGAATCTGGACAAACTGAGAAATAAAAGTAGAAGTGATGGGTGGAGGTAAATACCACCTTTCTTCCTGACAAGAGGAAGTGACTTCTCTCTGTGGGTCTGTGGCTGTTAAGACTGAACCCCAGAGGGAGACTGACTCCCCCAGTGGCCAGCAGCACTGGCCCAGGGCGCCCCCCGCAGGAGCATCGAGGTCAGACTGCAGGGCAGGGCCGGCAGGGAGGCTGCTCTCCGAGGGAAGGTGCGCCCCTGGCCAGGAGGAGCGCGAGTCAGAGTGGAGCCGACACACACACACACACACACACACACACACACACACACACACACACGCACGCTCACTTGTTCCCCTCTTTGCTGCAGGTCATCATTCCACCTCCCTGGGGCCAGAGGGAGTAAAGGGGTGGAGAGAGGCCAGCGGGGACCAGGAGTGAGGAAAAGATTCATGCTGTCTGCTTCCAGAATGAACCCACATCTGATCATATTCCTCTCCTGCTTAAAATCTCAGTGCCACCCCCTCACCTCCCAGAGAGAGTCCAAATCTCTCAGTTTGGAATGACGCAGACTCCAGGATCTGGCCCTTGCCCACCTCTCTCCCTTCTCTCCTCACTCACCAGCCCCTCCCCACAAGTGGGTGAACTACTTCGGTTTCTATTAATGTTCCATCCTCTTCCCATCTCTTCCTCTCTTAACTTACTCCTGGCTCACCTGACCAGGGCCCTCAGCTTTGTCCCCACGTCTGTGGAGCCATCCTTGACCTTCCTCCCTTTGCCAGCCCAGAGCTCCCCATGTCCTTCTAACATCCCAAAGCTCCTACCTATAGATGGCCATCTCGGCACCTGTGTCACTTGACTGCCTTTCTCGTGGATGTGCTTCTCTCCTTCTGCTCCCAGGAGGTTTCTTACAGTCAGCGTCTTATGGTCTTACCTTCCGCACAGTGCCTGGCAGTGACGGAGAGTGTGGAGAAATTACTCAGTGGCTTATGTGTACAGAGCACACTCTAGTTGCTGAATCTAACCTGCATGTGAACCAAGTCTGGTTCACTAAGACAAAGACCAAGCCTGCCTTTCTGGAGTTTATAATCTAGTAGGAACAATGGTCCTGAACTATCCATTCCTTATGCACACTGACTCTTGTCCATAAATAGGGCTGTGTGTTTGGTCTTGAAATGGGATTAAATAAATCTTTGGCCAAGATAATGCTAGCTTTTCTAGTTTTCTTTACTTTTTAGGTAGTTTAAACCCTAAATAGTCTCTTTTCCTTCTGAGGAGAATATTCCAGGTCTTAAGTCCTTGCATATAGTAGGGATGGGATTCAATAATCCCTATATTGTTGTAATAATGCTGCATTTGTTCCCTTGGTGAAATTCAGAGATGCTACATTTACCCGAACAGTTTGTCAAGTATGAGCTCTTATAGAATTGGTTAGGACGGTCTAGCTGTTTCCACACATGGGGATGTGAGAGTAAAGCTGGCAGTTATGTTGGAATTGGATATGGGTCCACTGCTTACCACTTAGAGAGGTAGGATATACGGGAAGATGGAGTAGTTTAGCTTCCAGATAGGTAGGGTTATAGGTAGACTATAGGCATGTATAAGCCTAAACAAGGTGCAGCAAGCGCTTAGTCTCCCTGGATTGGGAGGGAAACAGACTGATAGGCTTTAACCTGGAACTCCCCAAAAAGAGCTGCATTTCTGCTTCTGACATTCCTTCATTCGTGTCGCCCTGCCCTCTGTTTAAAGTTTCCGCTTCTCTAGAAAGGGCCAAAGGCCTACAGAGAACAAGGTAACAAGATCTTGAGGCCTGCATGCAGAGAGAAAAAAAAAAACACAAAACTATAAAGAAAGTGATTAATTGAGTGAAATATTTATGCCAAGAGTGATGTAGCCTCTGAGGGAAGAGGTGAGAAATGTCAGAAGGTGTGAGTGAGGATGAATAAGAAAAGCAGAAGAATGTCAGTGTTGATCCTAGTAGACAGAGCAATACAAAAAGCAGAAAGAAAGAAATCCTGGAGCAGAATTCCTGGGTCACTCCTTTTCACATCAGCAGTTAGAAACCGTTGGGCCCCAATATCTCTCAACCGTGGAAGGTGGGCCGACCTCCAGCTTGGATGTCTGAACTGTGTGCCTCCTTCTGCAAAGTTGCCTTGCAAGTATAGCAGAACTCAGAAACACATCCAAATATGGATGTGTTTACATGGGAAAGCCAGTGTGTTTAAAATATTATTCAAGTCTCCAGGGATAGGAATTATTTCTGGAGAATTATATTTGTTGGTGGAAGCTGTTTTAAATAGTTTCATGTACTTTTCCCCCTGTCATTCATTAAAGTTTTTCATTTTCTTTCCTTTTGGACTTTAAAAATATCGGCTAACTTTCCAAAAGGTATTTCTTATTATAGGACCAACCAAATAAAGTAAAGATTTAAAAAGTGATGGGAAAATATAATTGAAGCCCAGAATTAGGCTCCATAGCAGAAGCAATAACTGCTCTTTCCCTGGGAATCTTTCCTGAGCATAATGATGTAACCTCAGTTAATGTTCCCATTATTTATTTGCTTTTTTTTTATGAGCAGATGATAAGGGAGCATCTGCTCACAGCTTAACTACATAAACAATAAACTATGATACATTCATGAGCAGAGGTTTGTGTCCCAAGAAAACAAAGCCATTAGACTGATACGTAGTTAGTAATTTTCATAATGGTTATTGGGTTGCACGGCAATTAGGCATCCATGGTAAGCAGTTGATGTAAATTCTAGAAATAAACTTTTATACATCCAAACAAGATTTTTATAATTTCTCTCTTCTTGTTTAATTATCCAGAATTTATAAAGAGAAATATTGATCATTTCCCTGGCAGCATGTGCAGTATAATTATTGTTTCACAGGCACACCCCCCCCCACACACACACACACCCCCAATGGGTAAGCATGAGGGCACTCTGTGACACTTGCCCCGTTTCCCTGTCCCATAGCCTAGGGACTGTCCCTATCTCCCCTCCACTCCTCACCAGCGAGTGGAGGAGGGGGCTGCGGTGGTCCCTGTCCTTTCAGGGGACAGTCTAGAGCTACGGGCAGAAGAGGGCATGAGGGTTGTCGTCTTTGCACCCAGAGCGGTAGATGCTGAGTGTCACCAGCTTTGAGAACTACAGCCCTGAGCTCCTCCCCAGGAAAAGAGGCCTGCCTCCCACCTCAGTGACCTTGCCAGAGGCAACACCTTTGACCAGCACAGTTAACATTTTTTTTTTTTAAACGTCTTTATTGGAGTAGAATTGCTTTACAATGGTGTGTTAGTTTCTGCTTTATAACAAAGTGAATCAGTTATACATATACATATGTTACCATATCTCTTCCCTCTTGCATCTCCCTCCCTCCCACCCTCCCTATCCCACCCCTCTAGGTGGTCACAAAGCACTGAGCTGATCTCCTTGTGCTATGCGGCTGCTTCCCACTAGCTATCTGTTTTACGTTTGGTAGGGTATATATGTCCATGCCACTCTCTCACTTTGTCCCAGCTTACCCTTCCCCCTCCCCGTATCCTCAAGTCCATTCTCTAATAGGTCTGTGTCTTTATTCCCGTCTTGCTCCTAGGTTCTTCATGACCTTTTTTTTTTTCTTAGATTCCATGTATATGTGTTAGCATACGGTATTTGTTTTTCTCTTTCTGACTTACTTCACTCTGTATGACAGACTCTAGGTCCATCCACCTCACTACAAATAACTCAGTTTCATTTAACGTTTAAAATGCAAGTAACCCTGAAAGAAGCTTGACTGCACGGATAGGAGGAAGAGGGGGATGGCAAAAGCATCCCAGATCTAAAGCGGGGCAAGAGTGTCACCCGGATGACAGGAGGGCCCAGAATGGGGAGGCTGAAGCCAGAGGCTTCTTAAAGGACACACGCTGGTTGAGGGATCTACCCCCTGCCTCTGCCTCTATTCAGCAAATCAAGGCTGTGCTAGGAGTTACTTTAGATTCGTCAGGCATGGGAGTAGGGAGAGGGAACATGGTCTCCGTTACACTGGGTCAGCCCTCAGTGGCTCTGAGACTTCGAGGTTTCTTGGAACACAGATGCAGCCTTGGTCATGGCTGTTCCATCCCCTGTGGAACTGATATGAGTTTCCTCTGTTTCTAGATATCCAGTCACAACGCGTTCCTTTTTACTTTTATCCCTTTATTTATAGTTGTATCATATGATATTCCTTATCCAGTAGTAAAAATCCAGCTGTGGATATTTTGGTTATACGTTAGCTTGATGCTGACATATCAGTTATTGCCACCACCATCCTTCTAGTTACCTAAACTCTAAACCAGGAGTTAGTTGTCTTTAAATTACTCTCATTCCCATACCCCTCGCACCCATTCAGTAGCCTGGCCGTGTTCCTTCTCCCTGCAGGGTATCTCAGGTCTGCCGCCTCTTTTCTGTCCTCACTGGCAATAAATACCCTACTTCTTTCCTTCTTGCCTGGACTATTACAGTGGTTTTTCCACTTGGTCTCCCTGCCTTTAGGCTTTCTCCTTTCAATCCATCTCACACTGCTGCAAGAACAGTCTCTCTAAAGCTTAGCTATAATCATGTCACTTCTCTAACCAAAACCTTCTATTCCCTGCATCAAGCCAGATTACTCACAGACACCTTCAGTCCAGCCTCATCTCCCCTTCCTCCCATCCTGAGCTCCAGCGAGACTACACCATTCTCTGCCCCTGCTGTACCCTCCCCCTCTTCCTTCTCCTCCTGTCTTTACACTGGGGCATCCCCTTCGTCCTCATTCCTGAGTGTCTAAACTCCTCCAGGTGAAGCAAGTTGGACATTCTGAAGGCACACAGGCCGGAGTTCTGCTTCAGACTTCCTAGCGTGTGATCTTGGGGGTGATAATAGCCCCTGCCTCATGGGGTTGCTGTGGGGATGACCTGAGATCATCCATGTAAGTGCCTGGCACGTAATAAGAGAGCAGTCACAGTGGCTCTTGTTATTATCATCCCCGTCATTGTCCTCCAGTGGCTAACTCAGGTGCCACCTCCTCCACGAGGCTTTCTTTCTGTCCCAGTCTGAGAGGATATTATGTGGGGTGTCTGCTCCCCACTCAGGCAGTTCCACAAGGTAGCCATCAGTTGAGTCTGTTCCAGGGACAGGTCAGACTTACTACTTAAATGGAAAACTGGCCTTATTTATTAAACCCAGAGTGACTGGTGCCTTAATGATAAAGAGATGCTTCAACATACTATACCAGATTGCTGTGTCAAACTTCGTTTTTTATCTGTAATAGAATTGTCACTTTTTAAGTGATCTCAGTGGTTAAGTTCCCGATATGAGGGTCCCAGGGAAACCAAACCAGGAATCAGAAGCTTCTCCCCCTCCTTCTGATGTGCTGATCGTAGAGCCACACCTTCCGTCTCTCCGCACCTGTCTCCTAGTCTTCTGTTCACACTGCCTGTCTTTAGTAGGCGTGTTAGATCGTGACTAAGCTACAGCCTAGTCCAAGTCTCTCTAAGAGACCATCTGCAGTAAAGTCCTCTGAGCTGATTGTTTAAAATGTAGATTCCCGGGCCCATTCTCACAGCTTCTGAACCAAAATCTGTGCAGTTTGGACCCACGAACTTGCATTTTAGCAAGCTTACCCAAATAGTCATTATGTGCACTAAACAGAGTTTTAAATCACTAACTTGGATTCTGTTCTGTGGGCCTGAGAGAAATGCTGTCTTTATGAGTGTTCTTAATTTTTAATTTTAGTGCTTCTGGGGATTCTCAGTATTGTCCAGCCCCAGGGTGCCACTAAAATTTTATATCTTCTGCCTGTGTTATAGAATTTGCTTCCGTGTTCTATCTTCTCACCTACACTGTATCGTCTGGCCACACCTAGCAGTCAGTGCAGGAACTTAATTATGTTCAGTGTATGGTTATTAGACATTTGGCTTAAGTTTTATAGACTAATCAGGTTAACTTACAGGTTAAGCTTATTCAGAAACATATTTAAACCTGAAGTAAGTTATATTTAAAGGCTTAAAACTTAAAAATTTGTCCTGATCTTAACTGAAAACTCATATGGTATATTTGATTGCTCCACAGAGAATGCTAACGTATTACATTCTTGGCACGATTCTGTGGTTTTAGCTTAGAGCAATAGGATATACTCTACTTGTCATCTGCAATATATTTTATGGATCAGAATTCCTTACAAGTCAAATTTTTAAAACTTTGTGAATAGCTATCATATATACGATTTAAATTGACTGAGACTCCAGATAAGTTTCTTTTAAAAAAATATTTATTTATTTAATTTTTGGCTGCATTGGGGTGTCTTAGTTGTGGCATGCGGGATCTTCGTTGTGGCACGTGGGCTTCAGAGCACATGGGCCCTGTAGTTTGCAGCACACAGTCTCTAGTTCTGGCTCCCGTGCACAGTAGCTGCGGCGCTCGGGCTTAGCTGCCCCACGGCATGTGGGACCTTAGTTCCCCGACCAGGGATCAAACCTGCGTCCCCTACATTGGAAGGTGGATTCTTAACCACTGGACCACCAGGGAAGTCCCAAGTTTCTTTTTAAAATGACTGTTTGTAAGAAATATAAATAACAGTACACAGCATGGAACTTCCAGTTTGTTTCTCTAGACACGCATGGTGAGTGTGAAACAGTGATGTAGACTTTTTTAGTTACCTCCCCTTCCCCCCACAATAAAGCATTTGGAAGAGAGTTTCGATCTATATACTTCTTTTCTTTGTGATTTGGTTAGAGGTTCTCAGACTTTGTAAATTGTTCTTCTTTCAGGACAGAGGCAGTAAAAAATTTTAAGATGGAGATAATTTTAAATAAAAGTAGATAGGCACCAACTTGAGACTTAAATTAGCCATATCTATTTTAATTTTATTATAAATGCTAATGTACACTGATTTGACCACCAGTGTACCGAAATTGCCTTGGAATTTTCGAAATTCTATTTTGAATCAGAAAGACTTACTAATTCATGAATAAATAAAGGTGAAAGCACCACATAAAAATTTTTTTTTTCTTTCCCACTAGGTTTCTGTGATGGTGAGAACGACGTACATGGGGAAGGTATGAATTGATTTCACCTACCTGTGCTGAGTGAGATACTGACTTTAGTATTCATAACCTTCTTTCAACATCTGAACTAGTTAATACTCATGTTTTCAGGACTTCCCAAAATGCTGACAACTGCTGATGGGTTTAATTTTCTGAGATGCTCTATAAAATTAAGGCTAGCCATGATCAAGGCCACGAAAAAGGAAATGTGTGGTTAGATTACAAGGCTCCTCATCATCTGAGTCCCACAGTCCCACAGTCACAAGGTTGTGCAGGGAAGCAAAAGTTGTAATCACGTGAAAATATTAATAAATTGGTCACTTAAGCCATTAGTTGTTCCAATATCCTTCCTTCCTCAGCTGTCTTTCTCTGCCTGTTTAGAAAGTTTTGTGAGTCAGTAATTGACAGATATAAATAATGTGAGGAAAATGCAAACTGATTGCAGAATGAAATTGCAAATCTTGCAGAAGATAATGAGTTTCATAAAGCTGATTAAAGTAACGTTGGAGGGCTTCCCTGGTGCCGCAGTAGTTGGGAATCCGCCTGCCAATGCAGGGGACATGGGTTCAAGCCCTAGTCCGGGAAGATCCCACATGCCGCGGAGCAACTAAGCCTGTGCACCACAACTACTGAGCCTGCGCTCTAGAGCCCGCGAGCCACAACTACTGAGCCCACGTGCCACAACTACTGAAGCCTGCGTGCCTAGAGCCTGTGCTGCGCAATGAGAGAGGCCACTGCAATGAGAAGCCCATGCATCGCAACAAAGAGTAGCCCCTGCTCGCCGCAGCTAGAGAAAGCCCACGTGCAGCAACAAAGACCCAATGCAGCCAAAAATAAATAAATAAAATAAATTTTTTAAAAAAAAGAGATCTACTAAATGACTCTCGAAGCCATTGACAAATGAGGGTCTGACACAGTTTGTTTATTCATTCAGTACCAGGCACTGTTTTCTTTTCCCTAAAATTTTATAATCTGGAATTTAGTTTTCATAATCTAGACGTGAACAACTAAATTAGGTTTATGTATCGCAGCGGTCAGGACTCGTGGGGAATATGATAAATGAGGAGCATCTTGCGCCAGAGGCACAATTCTCTTTCATCGTCTTATATACTCGTTTCTGGGCAAGCCATTTTAGGCCATGAGTCAAACCATGAAAAGTTGAAACAGCAATAAATATCTAATCCACTAGGACAGAGATAAAGAAATGGCTTCAAGGTTGTTTGCATTCCCCCAATGACTTCTCTGAAGAATTCCCAACCAATCTTGGATATGAAGAGACTAAAAACAATGAACTACTCTAAGGAAACAATCCCCTTTGCGGTGCTGGAATACACTCCAGCCGTACTCCTGTGACCAAACCCTTACAAGAAGTAGCCTTGAGTCATGAAGCTACCTCACTCAGCCCTTGAAACTTTTCCTATCATCTAGCAGTACATTACAGAGACATTTTTTAATTCTTGAGTCATTGTATGGCTTTATAAAGGCTCTCAAACCTATTATTCCTGTCCTCCAGTTTGTTGAGAGAGGGCTGTAGGGCCAGTGTTTACCAGGTACTATTTTAAGCACTGCCCACCAGTGCATAAAATAAAGGCCCTGCCATCATGGAACTTACATTTCTGAAGCAGTTTACGTTGACAGTTAGACAAGTTAACAAGGAAGCCAAGAAAAGGAAGAAAACAAGAAGGTTGACAAAATAAGCTTTTCCAAAGAGAGTGGTTTGACGATCAGAATTATGACACACCTGGGATCATTGATAAAGCCTGGAATATTTGAGCAGAAATGACTGCTGTTGTGGTGGTGCAGAGTAGGTCACCTGTAAAGAGCATTGCCTCATTCTCAGAATTTACTCTGAAATTTCAGTCTGTTTGAAGTGGCTTCTCTCTGGGGTCTGTCATCCTGTGTGGGGCTAAGACAGGACAGTCATGACAGTCACCCTGGAGCTTACATGGTCACCAGAACCTAACAGCACTCGTAGTTCTGAGCGTCACCCGTCTCTCTAATGAATCCCCTTCCTAACATCAGATCCCTTAATTCCTGAGGGTTGGCCCTTTGTCTTCTTGTCTCTCTCTGAGAACAAGAAGTTTTCCCTTTTTTATGGCTCAGCACTCCTGTTTTACCTGGCAGAAAGCCCTGGATTGGTCCCTTGATACAAAGCCAGGAGAGGGCCCTTCAGCTGCCCAGCCTTAGTCCTCTGGGTTCTCAATTCTTCTTTATCCCCCACTCCCAGCCTATGACCAGGTAGCTTTACTGCCACCATGTCTTCCATGTAATATTCCTCTTCTCTCTTTGTTATCTTCCTCATTTCCTCTCTCCTGGATTTTTGTGGGTCTCTCCTCATCCCTTTTCTTCCATCCTCCCCTCGCCAAGTTTGAGGGCCCTTCCTGATCTGGCCTCGACCTTCCTACCCTTCTCCTTTAATTTCCCTACACTCCAGTTGAAAAGAGCAGCTCTGCTCAGTAGTCGTCCACCACTTCCTCTCTCTCTAGGCCTTTGTTCTTATTCCTCCCTCTCTGGGGATGTTCATTTCCTGTGTCTCTAAAGGGCTCGCCTCAGTGCCGAGCCCCAGAGGCCAGCGTGGGCTCTTCCTGGTCTACCCTTGAGCAGCACTGAGCCTTCGCTCTTGTGGGCCTCCCCCGGCTTCTCCTTCCGGACATGGGTATTCACATTTTGTCCTTTCCCCTGACTAGAGTATAAAGTCCTCAAGGGCTGAATCCATGTCTTACTCACCTATGCCACACCCATGGTAACGCTCAAAACACCTTCCCTAGTAGACAGGCAATAAATATGTGTTAAATCAATCATTTTTACGAAGATAATTGGTTCGGCCAAAGGTGGGATGGCTTCCTTCTAACACAGTGAATGTGCTTCCTTCTCCCTTTTAGTTGTGTCTTTCCCCAGCCCACTGAAGGAAGAGAATCTGCTAAACATTCCCAAGCCACTGCCAAAACAGCTGTGGGAGACCAAGGAGGTGGGTGGACAGCTATGTTTGTTGTCACTGAATATTTGTACTTCAGAGGTCATCGTCAAATTCTGCTGAGGAGAAAACAAGAGGAGTTGGGAAAAAAGGCGGAGCGGATGTCTGGGGACAGAGATAGGAAGAATGTACTAGGGAATGATGGTTCAAATAAAAATTATCATTGTTGATGAACTAGTACAGCGATCTCTTGCCTTCCTAATTTTCTGAATTTACTCATTCAGAAAAACCTGTTGGTCCTTCACATCTCATTTGTATTACAAGAAGCACTGAAACCTGGTTACAAGTCACAGGCAGATTTTTCTGTTTTGTAGCCAACACTGCCTTCCAGTCACCAGCTTCTGTCCAGAATTGCTGGTTTACCAGATACTACTTTCTTTAATCAAGGCCATTTGACCCGAGTCCTCCAGAAGTCAGAAAGGAAGTGCTCTGTTAAATGGTTTCTAAGAGCCTTCGAGTACTTGTCCCTGTCTCCACCATGGCTCTCTCTGTAAACTCACCTGCTGTGGAAGAGAGGGAGGTCCCAGCAGTACCTGAGTTGGCCTTTCTTCCCATAGAGAAGCTGTTGCCTTTGAAAGAAAACAGTGTGTCTGCCCTGGCCCTGAGATGTGCTGTTGCAGTTGTTTGTATTGTCTCATGCTTGACCATCGCCACCTGTTCAGGCTTCCTTTAGTCAGTTCCAATTTCTTCTGCCAAGTCTACCAAAGTCATCATTAGCATTAGGGTGGGCTTGAATGGTCTTTTGTAAAAGCAAGATGTTTTGATGTTTAGTCTTTTGGGGAATAAAAGAGATTTAAAATTCACATGCTTAAACATAGGAGAAGCAGCCTTTGGCTATGGAGGCCCAGGCGGTTTTGGAGGCTTTTATCGGAGGACAACTGTATCTTCCCCACAAAGGGGGCAGTGGCATCCGCTCTTCCCCAAGTACCAGGGAAGATGTGCTCTCTCTGGGAAGAGGTGTTCGTCTCCTCTTTTAGTTCTTTTTTTGCCACACCACACGGCTTGCAGGATCTTAATTCCCTGACCAGGGGTTGAACCCAGGACCATGGTAGTGATAGCACCGAGTCCTGACCACTGGACCACCAGGGAATTCCCTCATCTCTCTTAGTTCTTATGGATTTGCAGTTCTCCATAAATCATTTCTGGGTGAAGAGTTGAGTCAATAGGTTCATTCATTTTATATATATATATATATGTATAGCACCTGTTGCCAGGCATCCTGGGTGCAGGGATACAGCAATAAACAAAATGAAAATCGCCCCCATCCTGGAATTTAGATTCTAGTTGAAATATTTTTTTTCTTCTGACATTAATTTCCTCTTTCTTCATCCTGTTTTATTTTTCTCTTTTCTTCTTTTCCTCTCAGGCCAACTGGAAAATGAATGTTTATTTAAAAGCTCTGTATGAAAAACATTGGCCTTTTATAAGAAAATAATATTCATCTAGAAGATAAATTAAGAAAGCATCAAATTAAGAAAATTTGTTAATATTATGCCTCCGTTATGCCTGGAAAAGTCTAGTCAAAGCTTAAATGGCGGGCTTCCCTGGTGGCGCAGTGGTTGAGGGTCTGCCTGCCGATCCAGGGGACGCGGGTTCGTGCCCCGGTCTGGGAAGATCCCACATGCCGTGGAGCGGCTGGGCCCGTGAGCCATGGCCGCTGAGCCTGCGCGTCCGGATCCTGTGCTCCGCAACGGGAGAGGCCACAACAGTGAGAGGCCCGCGTACCGCAAAAAAAAAAAAGCTTAAATGGCTGCCTTGTGGGGATGCTGTTTATATGTGCTGACTCTCATTTGCACTGACTAGAGTCCCAAGATACCTGCAAAGACGCTTTTTAAAAACCTGAATTTGGCTTGACAGTGAGTAAGCCCAGCTTTCTGTGTCTCTCCCCAGATCCAGTCCCTGTCAGGGCGCCCTCGATCCTGTGATGTCAGAGGTGGCAGGTAAGTAATGTTCTTTGAGTTCTTGGCTCGGAGGGCATCCTGAAGGTTTTCCCAAAAGGGAAGTCTTACTGCTTCATCAGAGAACTCTTGAGAAATTTCACTTGTTATACATAAGTTGAAAGTCAACTGAATTTTCACAAAACAACAGCTCCCTTTTGGTACTCATATATCATTTAAAGTAATTATATTACATAATTGCAATAACAAATAAAACCGCCATAAATACATTAGAGAATAACACAGCTGACTCTCAGTAAACACACAACTCCACGGGTAGAAGCAGAAGCGTGCCCGCATTGAGAGGGGCCCACCAGCCTTGCACCTTTGGCAGCTGTGGGCCCCTGGCAACTTGCTGACACAGAAGTTCACTAAGAGAGTTTGTACAAATGTACTGAATGCCACAGAACCATACACTTAAAAGGGATAAATTTTATGTACGTATGTTTTACCACAATTTTTTTAAATTAATGGAAGATGCATAAATAGGAAAATTTGCAATATAAAAAATTTCTATGGAACAATTAATTAACGTATTTAGGAGTATACAACTTTACTCCCTGAAAGAGTTGAGACAGCTTTCAAAAATATGTGTAGTACTACTAAAAGATTAAGATGTTCTTGAGGAAATTGGGACCAAGGAAGAACACGGAGACGACAGTTAAGGAAGCCCACATGTTGACAGACACTGTGAAGACGCAAAGACAGAGCCCATCAGTGCCATCACTTGAGTGACACAGACGCCGGGCGATTCTCGCGCGGGTCTTCACAGAGAGGACCGAGCCCTTGGGACGCACAGGCGGTGTCCGGAGAGCACCAGGGGAGCCACCTGGGGCTGTTGACCACAGCATCCCTCAGGGCTGCCCCGCGGGCTTGGAACCAAAACCCGCTCAGAAGCGGCAGCTCTTTCCGGGGCCAAGATCATGTGGCTTGAAATCAGGACCCTTGCCTGATCTAGCTGAGTACAAGCACGCATTTCAGAGGGTCTGCAGAGGAACTAAATCTACATCAGGCCATCCTATTTATCATTCTCCCCAGTAAAGCCTTTTCTGGGTATCTAACTGCAGTGAGTTCAGGGCACTCCATACTCAGTAGCTGGAGTGCAGGCATTCTTTTTGGCTAGTTAAATATAAACGCATGTAATTAACAGCCCGCTGAGCCGCGATGATCGGACATTCAAAAAGCCAGCCAGGACACGTGACTGGAGAGAAGACCAGCACCCCTAGAGGTGTAGGATGTCCCCACAGATAGGGCTGAGATTCTTCTCAAGGGCTCATTTTGGCTCAATCCTCAGACAAAGGAGTGATGGAGGCCCCGAAGGCCTACATTTCAGAAGGGGGCTACAGTACTTTAAACCCCTTGTCCCCACCCCCGAGAATCTTGAAGGAGCTGTTTCTTAGATAAGGAAAGTTGCTTTCTTGTTCTTATGTTAGAGATAGAATTCTATTCAGTGATTCCCATTCATTCAGGTATTGATTGACCCCCTAATTCTAGGCACTGGGGTAGAGCAGTGAACAAAACAGATCAAGTCTCTGCTTTCAAGAAGCTAATGCTCTAGTGGAGCGAAATAGGCAAAAACAATTAAGCAAATAAATATATGTCATGCGTTGGTAAATGCAGTGAAGAAAAAGCACAGTAAGGAGAGAGGCAATGAAGGGTGTCTGGGATAAGATGATATGTCACCAGAACCTGGATGAAGAGGAGGGAAGGGCAGAGGGGACAGCAAGACCCTGAGTGCAAAGACCCTGAGGCGGGAGCATGCCTGCAGAGTATGGAGGCTGGTGTAGCCTGACTCAGAGTAAGGTCAGAATCATCAGAGGGTTTTGAACGAGGGAGAACATAATCTGCCTTATATCAGATCCAAGAGATGACTCCAGCAGGTCGCAACTATATTTGGAAAGTTACAAATTGTATTCCTCTCAATTGGAGAGAAATTGCTCTGAATGTCACTGACGACCTGGGCCGTGTTTGTCACAGTTACCTTCTCCATCCTTGCTCTGTGCTGCTAGACGCTGTTCAGCCTTCCCCGCCCACCTCCTTCTGCCTTCATTCCGACCTAAGCACCCATGGAGCTCTCTTCTCTCAGTCAGAGAGCCCATCTGCCCTCATAGCAAGCAGCTCTGGGTTCTCAAGTTTATTTCCTAGTCCTTGGCCTTAACACTGCAACCAGCCATCCGAGAGACAGTATCACATTCAGTTTTTCTACAACCAAAATCATCCTTCTTCCTCATCCATCAAATCGGACACCTTTCCTGCTTCCCCATTTCTTTTCAAGCCTCCACAGTTATCCCAGTCCTACTTTTACTAAGAAAAGAGAGACCATCAGGAATGAATGCTCAGCTTCCCTCCCGCCCCTACTTCCCCCCTCGCCATCCATTTTTGTTTCTAGTCTTAGGGACACAGGTGTCCCTCTGTTCAAGACTGTTAGCCTCACCCATGTCCCTGACCCTTCCTGAGTCCTCTCTCTCCTGCTTATCCTTCCCTCTTCTATGTTTTCAGCCTTTCCCTCTCTACAAGGTTTTCTCTCTGCGTTTAAATATACTTAAGGATTCTGCACTAAAAAGTCCTTCCGTGACCCTGCATTCCCTTTTAGTTACTTCCTTCTCATTTCCAGAATTCTCAGCCACACTTTCTGAAAGAGTATTTACTCTTGAGGCCCCCTCACTGCTTGTCTATTCCTCAACCCACTGTGGCCGGGCTTCCACCCCCACTGTTCCGATGGAGCTGTCCTCAGGAGACATCCCATGACAGGTCCTCCCGTATTACAGAAACTCAGTGTCTAAAGCAGAATTCGTTGTCTGACCCCACCACCTACCCTTATCCCCAGTCTGCTGGTGTGCCTCCGTGTTCCCTGTCCTAGTAGGGGTGGTTCCACCAGTCCCCATGGCAGAAAATCGGGAGTCATTCTTGAGTACTTGCTTAAATATCTCCAGAAGCCCTCCCTGTCTCTCCACCTCCATGCCCTCATTATGTCTAGTCTGATTTTCAGCAGCAGCATAACTCACCTCTCTGCCTCCAGGCTCTGCTTCTCACACCCTGTCCTCCCTCCCCCAAGTCTGTCCTAAGAATGATGATGTCTTTTCCCTGCTCTCAACCTTCCACTGGCTTCTTGTCATCAACGCATCAGTGTAAGCCTCATGTGCTTTCTGCCTCCTCCTCCAGGCCCATCTCCCATCATATCCACCCCTCCTAAACTTGACCTTCCTGCAGCAGCTAAGTTCCTAGGGCACACAATATAGTCACGTGCCTCTCTGCTTTGCCTGTGCTGGGAACTCTACCTGAAATGATTTCCCTGTTTAGAGTGTCTGAATTCTCGAGCCTTCCAACTCAGTTCAGACGTCCTCCAGGAAGCCCCCTCCAGCCTGCTGGTCATTCCCTCCATACCTTATACCATCAGGTTCTGTCACTGTACAGTAAGTCCCCTACACACGAACCTTCAAGTTGCAAACTCTCAAAGATGTGAACGTGCGTTCACATGTCCAGTCACGTAAGTTAGTTCACGTATCTGGTGTACATGGTCACGTGCGTGCATCCTCTACAAGTGGTTGTGCTTTTGTGCTCTTTACAGTACTGTTTAGAGTACAGTCCTACAGTGTCTTTACTTCAAGCCCAGCATGTCCGGAAGCAAGCGTAAAAGCAGTGGTATATAGCCAGTCGTGGTAGTTGGGTATCTAGGCTAACTTTGTTGGACTTACAAACAAATTGGACTTATGAACGTGCTCTCAGGATGGAACTCGTTCGTACGTAGGGGACTTACTGCACTACTGAATGGTATTATGTTGCAAGTTGTTTTCTTTATGGCTCTTTCTCTCTGCTCTGTCCGAGTCTCTTGAGGCCCTAATGCCAGTGGCTGGCACCCGGGAGGCACTCTGCTGGTGTGTGCTGTATTGAGTCCGGTGTCCTCAGTCGAATTCATAATCTCTCCCTGCCGCCCCATTCCTGGCTAACGGCACTTCCTCCAACCATTCTCCTCCTCTTTAGCCTCTTTGTTCTCGTCCTAGATCATACCTGAACCACACAGGCGCTTCTGACTGGTTCCCCGCCCCTCTCTTTCTGCCCCCTTAAGCCATCCTCCACGCTGCAACCACAGTGGCGTTTCTAAAATGTGATTCTGATGCTCCAGCTTAATCCTGGGCTCCCTGTCTCCTGCCTTCCCTGACCCAGACTCTTCAGAGCATCATGTCATCATGCCCTTGTTTTCTCCCTTACCTGCCTCCCCCACCTCATCTCCTGTCCCCTGTTCCCCACTCTGCCCCGACACCTTGACCGTGCTGCGCTGCTTGCAGTTCCATGTGCACAGGGTCATGTGCTTGGTCAAGGCTTCCCTTCCCCACCCATCCTCACAACCCCAACTCCTGCTTCTGCATTCCCAGCGTCACTTGTATCGGACCTGGCCCAGCGAGCTTCCTGCCGTACTGCAATCGCTTGCCTTACCGGTCTGTCTCTGGCCTGCCCGTGAGCTCTAAGGGCAGTGCCCCCTCAGCCTGGGCCACGCAGCCCCTCCCTGGGCCCACACTTCAGAGGTCTCTGCTCCCGTGGAGTAAGGAGTCCAAGGAGCCACAGGGGATGCGGAGCTTGGCCAGAGCTGGCCCCTAGGCTGGGATATCCATAAGCGTGCCCTGCGGTGCAGAACAGGGCTGGGGGGAGAGATGATGGCATGGACTGAGGGTCGGGGCTGCCTCTCTGCACGTTCTAGTGTGGAGCTCCAAGGAGTCGGAGAATTCTGAACTTGAATCTGGCCTTCCAGGCTATTACAAAGGTACAATTTGTCAAGACAGAAACATAGAACATAATTCATTTAAAGATTTATTGATTTGATTTATAACTTTAAAAAATTTAAACTAGACGGTGTACTAGGCCTCCGTTTGTACTCTTGCTCCAGGCCTGCACACACCCTGGTCATTCATCATCCCACCTCCAGCAGTTAGCCCAGTGCCTGGGCACAGAGTGACCACCCAACAGATTCTGACAAAGGAATGGTCACATCTCTTTCTCACTTTAAAGTTTATGAAAACTGTAATTGAAAAAATATATCTTGGAAGGCATCTGGTTGATACAGAGATACTTTTTTTGGTAGGAAAGATAATTTAGCAATGTAGCAAAAGGAACGGAATAAATAGAAAGAAGTGCCTCACATTTTATATAGTGCTTTATAATTTTCAGAGTACTTTTGCATCAATAATCTACTCTTATCTCGGAAAATATTCCTGTAACGTGGGCATCCTTAGTCCAACATACCAGGTAAGCAAATTGCACTTCAGAGAGGTTAAGCCAAGGATGCAAGTTTTCGGGACAAGGAAGAGGCAGAGTCTACACAAGGACTTAGATCTTTGGCTCCAACTGTTTTTATTGAACAAGGAAAAGTATCATACATGTCCTATTCCCCAGAGCAGCGGAATGCATTTTAGAAAGTAATACTTATCTTTCTTTTTTCAGCGCTTTTCCACACAGTGGTCAAAACATGGGCCTCTCACCCTTTCTGGGAACCCTGAACACTGGGGGGTCGTTGCCAGATCTAACCAACCTCCACTACTCAGTGCCCCTGCCTGCCTCCCTGGACACCAGTGACCACCTCTTTGGTAGTATGAGTGTGGGGAACAGTGTGGGCAACCTTCCCGCTGCCATGACTCACCTGGGCATAAGAAGCTCTTCTGGTAAGTATTCCCCACTCCATAAGGACCTTGTCTGTGTCCCCTGGTGGCTTAACCATAGGTGGTACCTGGCCAGGTGGTACACTGGACAGAGGCTTCCAGGGGCCCTGCGCGGAACTGGTTGTCCAGCCCTGGGGTCTATTCCTTGGGTGGGAACAGAGTACACTGAACATTCACCTCTGCTGCCCCCACCCCGCTTACCTAGTCCTGCTCTCCCAGTGTGATTTACACAGTCTCCTTCCTGAGAAAAAGCCATTCTCATCTTGATGGCATCGTCCCTCTCAGTCTGAGTGTACCTTTTCTTTGCCGTTGGTACCATTTTCAGTAGGAGAGTTGCCCAGAGCTCCTTCTCATACAGAATCATCATCAAATACAAATAGTAGGAAGTCGAGTTTTCTCTAATCTTTGGAAAACAGAAGATTTGGTCTGAAATTATGACAAGTAACTTGTGAATGTGTTGTCTTCTAGGTCTGCAGAGTTCTCGAAGCAACCCCTCCATCCAGGCCACGCTCAATAAGACAGCGCTTTCCTCTTCCCTAAACAGCCGCCCACAGGCATCTGCTCCCAACGCCTCTGCGCTTCACTCTTCGCTCCGTCTCTTCTCCCTTAGCAACCCGTCTCTTTCCACCACAAACCTGAGTGGCCCCTCTCGGCGTAGGCAGCCTCCCGTCAGCCCTCTCACGCTTTCTCCTGGCCCCGAAGCGCATCAAAGTTTCAGCCGACAGCTCTCTTCAACCAGCCCACTGAAGCCGTATCCTGCCTCGCAGGTAAAAGCAAACGAACAGTGAAACAGACTGAAGCAGTTAGGAATTGGATTAGGTCCTCACACCGAGCGCTGTCTGTTGAGGTCTGAAATGCGGTCAGTTCTCACTTCTGTGCGAAATCAAATGATTCAGAACGCACTAATGATTTTCCAACAGCAGATTTGTTGTGTTGATTGCTCTTAAGCAAACGCTGAACAGTTTGCAGTACTCTGGTGAAGTTGGAGCTGGAGGGAAGGGTCGGGTGTAGAGGGCGCAATCCAGGCATGTCTGAAATAGCTAAGGGAAGCCAGGTTGGGATTTTAAATTTGGTATGGAAAATCAATAATTGACTCTATGAGCACTTTGAGCCACAGAGGAAAGCCACGGAAGACATTTAAATACCTTCCTGAAGCTTTGATATTGGATTAGACCTCTTCCCTAATTACAGCAACAGATTTCATCAACAATACTTCTATTGTTGATGAAATGCTAGGTACAATAGGATCATATCTCTGTAAAAGGACCCAAATAAATCTGTTTAGAAAGAGGCACATTTTGAAGTCACAAGCCTGTTACAGAAATTTAGGGTGGGAAGGTCATATTTTGACTTGTTGACTTTGTTTCTATTCTAAGTTCTTAGGGTGGCTCTTACTACCATCATGAATGAATATGTTTTTAACCTGTTGGTCACTCTCTAGATACATTATAACATCACTTACCACTTCACTATAAATGAGTAATGATTTAGCAAGAAAGAGTTGACAGAGAACAGCAGAAGGAGTTAGCAGGTCCAGTTATTAGTCACTCTTTACCAATTAGTAGCTACGGGATTTTTATTATATGAGTAATCCCTTTCGGGAGAGGGTAAGAGGGTATTTCATAATTGTTTTTTTAGTGCTTATTTTCATGTTATTGGATTGCCTTTAGTTCTATTTTGCACGATTATTTTATAGGATATAAAAATATTACTCCTTCTTTCTAGTTACATTTTAAGGAGAGATAAAAAGCATCCTTTTAAAGATATTTTTGTTTGCTTAATATTTTAAAATATTTTTTTTAAAATCAGTGTTATTCGTGCACATAATTTAAAAAGTCAAATACTTCTAAAGGACTTGTTGTGAAATTACAGTTGTCTTCCCCTCCCTCCCCGACTAGCCATATTTCTCACTGCCTGGAGATGGCTACTTTTGACCATTTTAGCTACTCTCTTTGGTATATCAGCATTATTTCATGCTTATTTTGTTCTAGATTTTTAGTGTTAGGTACTGTCTAATGACATCCTACCATGGAAGATTAGGGGTTAGTTCTCTTTCAACTCCCCCAATCCCCTCACTCCCCACTCCCCACACGTATTTCCTACTCACCCTCCTCATCTTCACAATGTGGTTTATTATAGTTTTGTTTAGAGCAATACTCAGTGTTTAGTGTTTTCATGGTTATAATAATGCAATCAGAGTTGAACCATAGTTTACTGTGAAATAACAAAATGAACATCTTTTTCTCCTGGGAGTTAATAAATGTCTTACTTTTTTCTCTGTATGTATTACTTATTCAATCCCAAACTCTCAGGGTTGGGTAGATCTCCTCTCAATACAGTTAAATATGAATCCTCTAGTAGCTTTACAAGAAAGAGTACATGTGACCTGGTGTGACTTCACCATGTCTTCATTCTGCCCACCATTTAACTAATAATTGGCTAAGCATAGAATTCAAATTTTAAATAATTTTCTCTTGAAATTTTGAAGGTATTAATCCATTGCCTTTTAGTTTCTAGAGCTGCTATTGAGAATTCCAATGACATTCTGATTCTTTTCTTTTTTTTTTTCCCATTCTGATTCTTAATACTTTGAATTAAATCTCCTTTTTTTTCCCCTCGAGAGGCTTGTGGGATCTTCTTTTTGTCCCTAGTGTTCTGAAACTTGAAGATAATGTGGCTTGATATGAGTCTGGCTCTTTGGTGAGTTTCTTCAATCTGGAAACTCATTGCCTTCATTTCTGGGAAATTTTCCTTAATTATTTCTTCAACGATTTCTTCTCTTCAGTTTTCTCTGTTTTCTCTTGAATGTATGAATGTTGGATGTCCTGTACTTTTCCTCTAACGTCTTATTTTTCTCTCCTCTTTTCTCTCTCTGTCTTTTTTCTCTTCTTTCTGAAAGAGTTTCTCACCATTATTTTCCATGCTTATGTTGAGGTTTTCATGTCTGCTCTCATACTTTTAAATTGCCAAGAATTTTTTTGTTCTTCTTCTCTGAATGTTCCTTTTTTATAGCGTCATACTTATTCCATGGACGCCATATCATCTTTGATCTCTTTGAGGTTTTTAGTGGTAATTTTTATTCCGGTTTCTTTTATTTTTATTTTTGGTAATACGAATTTTCCAAATTGCATAGAAGTAGAGAACATAATATAATGAATCCTCTATACCCATCATCTAGCCTCAACAATCATCAGCATTTTTATAATCTTGTTTTATCCGTATCCCTACTTCTTTTTATATGTATATATGTTTTGGCTGTGCCGCACGGCACGTGGAGTCTAAGTTCCCCAACCAGGGATCGAGCCCACGCCCCTTGCATTGGAAGTGTGGAGTCTTAACCACTGGACCACCAGGGAAGTCCTCCATATCCCTACTTTAAAAAAATGTATATGGAGGTACATATTACAAATAGTTTAATATGTATTTCTAACAGATAAGGATTTTTTAATAGCTCTAAATATTATAATGATAATGTTGTTTTTCATGACTCCTTCTTCCTACATAGACTTCTCCAAGTTTCTTTTCTCAGTTTGTCTGCTTGGGTCTCTGACTTTCATTCACATGCTTTCCTCATGGTCTGGTGATCCTTGGCACCCTGCTCGTGTTTATGAACAGGACAGACACACACAAAAACTGATTGGAAGCTCTGTGTAGGTGGGTGGGCTTGTTGAGTATGGTCTTCATGGTAGAGTGATCTAGCTCAGCCATTTCCTTAGGGAACCTCTGGTGTCATAAGTTGGATTTTCTCCCAGCCTGGTCAGATCCCCAAAGGATGCTATCCCGATCTTGCTCCTGGCATGTGCCTGGATCCCAGCACTCTGAGATCTGAGTTGGGAAAGAGAGGTGGAGGACTCAAGATGCGATAGTGGGCTTTCTCATAAGCCCTGTGTTTTCAGGAGTGCCTCGCCTTCTAGGGTCTGGTGCACCCCAGCCAGAGACCCTGAGCTGTACTCTCTCCAGAGCACAGCCCTCAGTCTCCCGCCGTGCAAGGGTCCTGGAACCTAACTGCTGCCCACGAGCTCCTCCAGGTTTAGCTCCATCTTCACCCGCTGCTGCCTGCTGCCCCGGTTCCAGACCCCTTTAGGGATTCTGTGATGTAAACCAGAGTGTCTCTTGATTTTCCCCACTGCCAGCTTAGCATTTGGCTTTCTCAGCTCTGCTCAGCCTGCTACTACTTGTCCATCTGCTTTTCATTTTCCAAATTTTGTTGCCATTTTCTTCTTTCTCATTATCTTTGTCCTCGTGTTGTTACTTATCCTTTCATGTTGTTTATGTTTTAGTGTTGTTTATTAATGTTTATGGTTGTTTAATGTTGTTTTAGGGGTTTTAGGAGAGTTTTGGGAGACAGCAGAGCTAAATGCTTTTTTCAGTCTTCCATTTTTAACCAGAACTTTTGGCTGTGAAAAAACAAACATGATTTTCACTGAGAAAACTGAGATGAAACTGGTTAACTTGGCTGGGTTTTGTTTTGTTTGTTTTTTAAGACAATAGAAATTGTCGTTGAATGGAAAATGTTTTGTGGGGAAGTGAGATTTGAGATATACTTTGAAGGATACAGAACTGGGCTTCTCAGAGCATAGTATAGACTATCAGGGTGAGGAAAATCTCAGGGTTTTTCCTCACTTTGACATTTCCTAATCATAAAGGACTTACTGCTAGAAACTCAGAAGCTAAGTAGTTGGTGGCTTTGTTTTTCAGATGGTGTCCTCAGATCGAAGCCCGCTCTCCTTCCTGCCCACAGAAGCTCAAGCCCAAGTGTCACCCCCGCCTCCTTACCCCACGCCCCAGGACCTCCCCCAGCCTCTGCTGCAGCAGCCCCACGCCCAGGAGCCCACTGCTCAGCAGCCCCAGGCAGCCCCATCGCTGCCCCAGTCAGACTTCCAGCTCCTCGCGGCCCAGGTGAGTCCCACCGGGAACACCAGGAGGAGGGAACGCTTAGGTCGCCCCAAGTTCCAAGCTAAATGGTCCCCTCCTTCTTTCCTGAAGGGCTCATCTTTGACCAACTTCTTCCCAGATGTGAGCTTTGACCAGCCGTCCATGAGGCCAGGCCCAGCCTTTCCTCAGCAGGTGAGTGGTCGCCAGTGCCTGCCTCTTCCTCGGAGCAGGAACTGCCACAGTCAGGCCTCTTCCGTGCGTGGAACCCACACCAAACAGACTTGGTACTGCACTTCTCTGACCTCAGGTGTGCTCAGCGGCTAGGAGAGCCTGGCACCGCCCCGAGCCCTAGAGGCTGGTGCTGGCTGCCTTAGTTAATTGTCAGGCCTCAGCAGAGGACCTGTTTGAACAAGTGGTAGAAGACTTGTGATGACACTCTAGCCATAGAATTGTAGAGTCATTGATGCTGGAAGGAACCGTAGCAATTCACAGATCTATCTATCATGTTGAGGAGACTCAGACCCAGGGAGGGGCTTTGCCTCGGCCTGAGTTGCTGTGCCCTGCACAGTGTGTGGCCTCCTGGGAGCTCATCCTGGCTGGGGCAGGGGTCAATCCTGAAGGTACTTTCATTCAGGCTTTTTCTTTTGCTTTTTAGTTTCTCCCTAACACAGACCATTTTTTAATATCCCTAGATTTTATAATATTCAATAATTATGGTTTGGGCTCCAGGATATATTATGGAGAGAAGGAAGAGCACTTTCCAGAACTTAATAATAATAACAGTAAAATAAATAAAGACAGATGTTTCCTGAATAGGCCATGGGGAAGCCTCGTGGTAAGAACCAATAGTCCCTGCCTCCCCAATTTCTAAAGAAGCCATTTGAGTCTAGGTGAGTCAATGTGTTTCTGAAAAAATGATGGAAACTCCTACTTTTGAAAGATTTTTTTAAATGGTTTAAAAATTAATTTCAGGAACGGCACCTAAAGTAGGCCCCAGAAACTGGGAACTTCATGGTGATCTGTACATATTGAAGTTTCTCTGGTACTCAAAGGTTATATAGTTAATAAATTTTCATTAACAAAAAAATAAAAATAAAACAAATAAAGTAGGCGCCAGTTCTAACCCATCCTCATAGAGGCTTTCTCACAAAGAGGGGCTTGCCTGTGGTTCCTCCCTCTGAGTGAGAGAAGGAGAAGGTTCTGCTTTCTCATTTTTCTAGAAACCAGAGAGGAAAAGAGCCCATCACTTCCTTGGTTACAGACAGGGCCTTTGAAGGGCTCCACAGGTGGTAGTTTCCAGAGGCCTTTGTGTGCTGAGCAGGGGAGGTGGCTGAGACCAGAGGGCCCGCAGAAACCATGGCCAGTGGTGTCTCCTGGGATGGGATAGAGGGCCAGGCAGTGTGCAAACAGGGACATGTGTGGCCCTCAGGGGCCCCTCCTCTACCGCAGCATCCCCCTGCCTGAGCAGAATGTTCTGTGTAGGCTGTCACAGCGGCCAGGCACTCTGGGATCCTAGAGAGAAGGGACTGTAAGAGAGCGTTCACGTCTGGTTTTGCTCCGGGAGCACACTGCACTGTTCTGTCCTTGGAAACAGAGACCGTCCCTTACAACGTGACCTTTGTTGCTTCCAGGTGCCCCTGGTGCAACAGTGTCCCCGAGAACCACAGGACTCCTTTCATTTGAGACCAAACCTGTATTCCAACTGCGGGAATTTCCCAAACACCATCCTGACAGGTGAGTGCTGCTTCTTTTATTTCACTGTGTTTCTACAGATACCACTGTA
The DNA here is from genome assembly GCF_949987515.2 of Delphinus delphis. NCBI lineage: Eukaryota > Metazoa > Chordata > Mammalia > Artiodactyla > Delphinidae > Delphinus > Delphinus delphis. Next base: position 105,804,361 of record NC_082684.1, read on the forward strand.
AGATAGTTTAGACAACATAACATTATATGAAGCAGAAAATGAAACTTTACCTTTCTGAGATGCAGGTGTCCAGCCCCAGAGACTGTGAGGCAGTAGGGAAGGGGCCTGGTGACCCAAGTCTTTTCCGAACTACGTAACTTCCTGTGATTGACAACTGTTCCAAGGGAGAAAACCTGCAAAACTGGGAGTTGTGGGACTGACTGAAAAGAACATAGATTCCAGAGCAAAACCGTAGGCCCAGGAGTGGTTGGGACACAGGTGATGACTGTCCTGGTTGGGAAGATGACAGGAACGGCATTTTGGGGGTTGTCATCAGTTGTGTCCTCTTAGTGACCTGGGCCCTCGCGCCTCCTAATCCGCATTGTTTTCCCCTCCCGCTGCCCTTTCCAGAAGACTCGAGCACCAGCCTGTTCAAAGACCTCGGCAGTGCTCTGGCAGGCATGCCCGAGGTCAACCTAAACGTGGACACTCCGTTTCCATTGGAAGAAGAGCTCCAGATCGAACCCCTGAGCCTGGACGGACTCAGCATGCTAAGTGATTCCAGCCTGGGCCTGCTCGACCCCTCTATTGAAGAGGCACTTCGAGCTGACCGACTGTGAACAGAAAGGAACGGGGCGGGAGGGCTTGTTTCTGAGACAGAACGGAATAGGACGGAGCCAGCTGCAGCCCTGGGCGTTAGTTATCACGGGCTCTGACACGGAAAGAACCAATTCCTTGGCTCCCAGCTCGCAGACAAGGTCCCATCTCAGACGCCGTGGCTCATTCTAGACCACAGAGCTGGGCGCCGCCCCTCAGGCCTGCGGCACAGGTCCTGTTGCTGCGGGCAGGCTGCTCTGGGGCTTCCGATGAATTGGTCGTCACCACAACCGTTACATCTTTTACTGGCCATCTAATGGGTCAATGTGTAAAAATATAGCGAGAGGCCTCAGTAGCCTTGTGTAGTGCTCAGAACCACTGATCTCAATCAACACTGAAGAAAGGACCCGGAGTGGGGGGCGGTTAGGGGCCACAGGCCTTCGGAAGTTCGCTCAGCATCCAGCAACGGTACCACAGCCCCACGATGCCTTCTCTGATCCAGCCATCGTGCCTCAGCGGCGGCAGGATGTTCCAGGGCAGAGCGGAGGGCCAGGGCTCTCTCAGAGGCCTCAATTCTAACATGAAGAAGGCTTTTTACCACAAGTCCAAGAACAGACTTGAGTTAAGCAAACTGAATTCTAATTTGTCCCCCCCCCCTCAGTTTGTAATCTCTTTTCTGCTGCTTCAGAACCCCTTTTCCTATGGACAAGAGGAAAAGGAAGACTATTTTATTCAGTCACTGAAAAAAAAAAAAAAAATCCCCTGGTGATAGATGAGCCTGAAGAGAACGGTGCTTCTTCTTAGAGGCTGGGGAAGAGAGAAAGGGGCTGCAGTTATCTCAGAGACACACGAAGTCCTCCAGACAAGTTCTGGACCGTACAGGCCTCCCTCTCTACAGACCAGCTGGAGGGGGTGGCTGGAGGTCTGGATTGGGCCCACCCAGCAGCTGCGCAGCAGCAAAGGGAAGCTGTTTCTCTGTGGAATGGGGGTGGTTCATATAACCCCACTAGACCGTAAGCTCCTTGAGGGCAGGGACTGTGCCTTAGTCATCATCGAACCCCTAGCACCTAACAAGTGCCTGGCGCTGGGCAGGTGCTGCAGAACCGTGCGTTGAATGCACACGTGAATGAGTGAATGAATGCACGAATGAATGAATCTGCTTTGCTGTGAGGCAGTCTAATCTTTCACTGTTTCTGTTCCTTACCAAATCTTCTCAGAGCTTCAGCTTTTCTAACACTTGTGCCTGTGGTTAAGTTAAGCACGCACTTTAATATGCTTTTAACACTAGGTGACCAAATCCACGGTTAGACTGCACGCCCTGTGCTCCTCCAGAGTATGCAGGTAGGTGGAAACTGTCTTCTGAGTGCATCCACAGTGGGTCAGCAAACTGAGGCCTCCCACCTGCCGGGACCTCGGGGGTCCTGGCCACCTCAAAAGATCTTCCCTCTCAGACCCAGGTTTTGCTCTTGATTGTGTTAGGAAGAGATTCATTCTCTGAGGTTGAAGAAATAGTCTATAGTAAAATGAAGGCCTAATTTATGAAACCATCATTAGTCATCAGTTTCTTAGCACAAAACAGTATTACTATATTTCCACCACCACCTGCCCCCTCTGACTTAGTCCAGGCCAGCCCTTGATCAGAAACCTGATGGGTGGGATTAGAAGCCGTCTGGGGAGGAGGGTGGGCAACAGGGCCAAATGCGGGCATGGGTAGACAGCACAGAGAGGACAGACACACTGAAGGAGGGATGAAGATGCCGGAGCCTTTGCCCAGACAGCCGGTGTCCTTCCAGGAGACAGCAGGGGTGTTGCTGAAGGGTCCAGACTGCTCCCACCCAACGAAGCAAGGCTGCACCTTGTGGGTCTGAATCTGACACGTGTGCCTGGTGGCCGGAGGGGTCTGTCACAGCGTCCTGGGCTGTTAACCTCTCTAGACCTTGTCTCATTTCCTTCTGTCTTCAGGGGGATCCCTTCCCTCCAGTCTTTCCAGTAACCTCGATCGTGCACTGCTCCATCTTCACTGTGGAGCCCAAGTCTTCCCACCTCACGTTCACCCTGAACCCCTGCTACTGAATTAGGAAGTCAAACCAGAGTCCTCCCTGCCTGAGCTCTGGCTCAGGGAGAGGCAGTTGGCCTCCCCTTCGAAGCCATATTTCCAGTTAAACTTCCCAATCTCAGAGGGCAGTGACTTTTTGTTAAAGTAAAAGGGCCTTTCATCGTACCCAGCACCCCAGTGTGCCGTAAGAAGCCAGATCCTGGCTGCCTTCCTTTGTCAGAGCCCCCCAGATCCGATCTGGCCTTTCAGACAGGGAGGAGTGCTGATGTTCTCAGAGGTTTTTTTTGAACAATGGAGGTTCCAGGATAATCTGCTCTTTACACAGTGCCTTACCCACGGGGATCACTAGTGTCAGGGTCCCAACTCTCTTTGCACAGCAGCCCAGTCTTACAGCTGGAGACCCTGAGACCTACAGGACGAAGTGTGCTCCCCCTGGGCATTCGCCAGGGACTCGTGGAAATGGAGGCTCCTGGGAAAAGTGACTTGTTTGGGGTAGTATAATGATGACAGTGAGGTTTAGCACTGAATTCAATTTGTCCTGAGGTCCATCCATCCCATCTTTTCCTGTGAAAAGGTTTTGGGCATTATATAACCCACGTTGCTTACATGGTGTCAAGGACACCCATGGACAAGAGTCGCCCTGACCTTCTCACTGCTGCCTTCGCAACAAACCAGGCGTGGTCCTCGGCACCTGAAGTGGCTGCAGACTTCAGAGTAAACTATTTTTCAGTATTTAGTTTTTCACAAGAAATCGATTGTTGTACTACTCTCATTTACTAGCAGTTAAACAGCATAGCACTAAAAACCTATCTGTATTTTCTATTTTTCCCTTCTGTACGTTTGTGGTTTTCAGGACATACGGTGTCAGGAGAAACTTTGATGATGTCAAGATCAACATGAATTCTCCATTGTCCTGTTTCATTTCTCCTAAGTCTACTGTATATTACCCGAGCTGAAATCTATATTCCAGTCCATTTGCATATTTGAAGACATTTCCAACTCCGCCTCTCATCGCTCTTCTGATTCATGCACAGACGGTTCCGAGCGTGTGTCTTCCACTGCTTCATGATGGAACCATCACAGCAACTAATCAGACTTCCCGCCAGTATCCTAGTTCCCAGGTTCCTTGTTAAACAATATTTAAAGATTGGAATTTGTACAAAGTAGCTTCCAAGTTTTATAATGCATCATTTTACATCTTTCGTAATTAAAAGCAGCACAATAAGGTTGTTTGTGCATTTGGTGTTTTTCTTCAGCCTACGGTGAGGTGAACTGGCGGAGAGCCCTCCTCGCTCAGCTCAGCCTGCAGTTAGAGATTTCTGGTCCGTGGCCCGCTTCTCACGTGTTCTTAATACTTGCTGTTGCGCCCAGTCCTGAGAGAAGTTCAGAAGGAAGTGGAGGCACGCTGTTCCTTTGAAGCCACGTGGACCCAGGACAGAGACATCATTGTAGGGGCTCAGGATTCTGCTCCCCCTGCTGGCGCCCCTTCCAGACCCCCCGCCTGCCCTCCCCTAACACCCCTCCCCTTCTGAGGTTCAGGCCACTGATGCTACTCTGCCTCATGTACCGGGTCTTTAACCCTTTCTCCCGTTTCACCAAAGACTTGGACTCTGTTTTCTACCCCCAGACCCCCTCCCCATGTCCCAGCAGGGCCCACAGCCCCAGCCTATCCAACAGCAAACAGCCTCGGCTGCCTTCAGAGACCCACTTCCCCAGCCACATGCAGGGCTTGTCATAAAGGTGACTCTTCTGAAATCCTAGAAATCCCTTCTCTGACCCCAGCTTCCTGAGCCACCATCTCTACTCTGGTCCACACACACCCTGTTATTTGACCCAACCGAGGATTCTGTTCCTTGTCCCTCCTCTCAGTCTGCCTGTCCTCTCCTGTCCCTTCCTTCCCCGGCCTAGCCCACAGGGTCAGAGGCCTTCATGACACCCTCACCAGCCCTCCTCTGCTCTGATCCTGAAAATTTCTCTGCCAGGAGTCCTGCCAGAACCAACCACCACACACTGTCCCTTAACCCCGTCCCTCTCCTGCCATCCAGGGGCACTCCAGACCTCTCCTCTCCTCAAGGCCCTCATCAGGGCCCTGCTCTCCTCATGAGCAGGAACTCCAAGCCCTCAGGGGGCAGCTCCCTCCGCGTCCCAGCTGCTCCCACCTGCTCCCCACTCCATTCTTTTTCCTGGTAAACTTGCCCAAATCTATACCCATCCTTCCCACCTTCCCCTCTGCCTTACCTGGTTCTCCTTTTTCATGTGTGATTGATCTGTGCTCCCTCCAAGGATTCCCTGCCCTCCGCCAGGCCTCCTTCTCATCCTCTCCAGTGGCTCTTTCCCCTCAGCCTGTAGATGGTCTCCTCCTTGCTAAAAACAAACAATGAAACAACACTCTCCTCCAACCATGGCCCTACCTCCCTCCCTCCCTTCCTGGAAGAGTCGCTCATGCTCAGCTCCCTTCTCAACTCCTCTGGCCTGTCCAGTCCCTCTCCTCCTTGGCCCTCCCCTGACATTTGAGCCCTGAGGCCGCTCCCTTTCCCCCCAGATCCTCTCTCCAGCTCTAGTGAATCCTTTTCCTCTTGTTCTCTCAGGGCATATCCATCTCCGATGTGTACCCTCCTCCCCTGCCATCTCCTCTCTCAGACCCACTGTCCCCAGGCCGTCACCTCCAAGCTGATGACTTCCCACATCCAGCCTCCTACCCCACGTGCCTGTCAGCGCAGGCCCACCCGCACTCCACCCCGTGCGGCCCGCTGCACCATCCTTCACGGGTCTGTGGACACCGGCAAGCGTCCATCATCACCTGGGACACCGGCCTTCCCCACGGGGCTCTCGACTCTGCAAGGACAGGGGCCGTGTCTTCTACCTGAATTCTACAGCCACGGTGCCTGGCATGTAGTAGGTGCTCAATACAGTAAGTCCCCTACATACGAGCAAGTTCCATTCCGAGAGCTCATTCGCAGTCCAACAAAGTTAGCCTAGGTACACAACAAACACAATCAGCTATATCGTACTGTACTGTAATAGGTTTATCATACTCTTCACACAAATAATACATAAAAAAACAAAAACAAACAATAGAACTTAAAAAAATTTTTATTTATTTTTGGCTGCCTTGGGTCTTTGTTGCTGCGCGCGGGCTTTCTCTAGTTGCGGCGAGTGGGGGCTACTCTTCATTGCGGTGCACAGGGTGCGCGGGCTTCTCACTGCGGTGGCTTCTCTTGTGGTGCACGGGCTCTAGGTGCATGGGCTCAGTAGTTGTGGTTCGCGGGCTCAGTAGTTGTGGCTCGCAGGCTCTAGAGCGCAGGCTTAGTAGTTGTGGCGCATGGGCTTAGTTGCTCCGCGGCCTGTGGGGTCTTCCTAGACAAGGGCTTGAACCTGTGCCCCCTGCATTGGCAGGCGGATTCTTAACCACTGCGCCACCAGGGAAGCCCAAAGAAAACATGTTTAATCTTACAGTACAGAACCTTGAGAAGTACAGTAGTACAGTACAACAGCTGGCATCCAGGGGCTGGCATTGAGTGAACAGGAAAGAAGAGTTACTGACTGGAGGAGGGAGAGGAGGTGGGAGACGGTAGAGCTGAAGGATCGTCAGCAATAGGAGTCGAAGGGCAAGCTGCAATTTCACTCACACCAGACGCTGATGGCACAGGTTCCTTGCTGCAACCAGATATATGTTTGCCTCTTTGAAAGTTCGCAATTTGCAGGTTTGTATGTAGGGGACTTACTGTAAGTATGTTCAAACTGCTAACTACTGTCCGCCCTCTCGGATCACAGCCTCTAACTACCCTGATGCTCAAGCTGGAGAGCGAGCCCTTCCGCATAGCTCTCCTCCTCCCCTCAGATCCAGCCTGAGTCCCTAAGGGCTGCCTCAGCCCCCATTCTCCCTCTCCTGAGCCTGGCAGTAGCTTCCCATTTGGCTCCCTCCTCCTCCCTGGCCCACTAGGCAGCCTGTGCCTCCCCTCAGAAATTAGCAGAGTGACAGGTTTTACTTTTACCTTTGTGTGCCCCAGGGTTCTTATCTTAAAGCGAAACAATAAGTACCTCCAACCCCACCCTGGTTTCACAGCTTTGTAGAGGGTGCAATGAACTCATAATGAAAGCACTTAGAATTGTGCCAAGCACATCGTAAACACTCAAGAAATGTCAATTATTATAAATATCACTTGTTGCACGAATTTGCTGTCCTTTCAAACAAAGGATGCACACATCTTTGTAAGTGCTGAATTTGTATAATGCTTGCTTTGAAATACCAAACCTTTGTATGGGGAGGAGTGTTTAAAACTGGTCGTATTTAGGTCCTGTTTGCCTAATGAGCCCTTTACCATTTGCAAGTATGGAAATTTTACCCTAAGCCAGTTATATGGGCCTGTGTCCCCATGTGGACACTAGATGGCGCTGCAGCATAGAGTGGCTGTTGGGACCTGGAAAAAGCCGGCAGTGCCACCTGACCCTCTCCTCTCCAATTTAACCGTTAGCCTGGGGTGGCGGCACCGTGGCTTAGAATCGAATCCTATGATGGCAGAGTGTATTAATGTCTCTCTAGTGACCGCTCCACTGTGAACACTCAGACCCTGCACATCACACATCCCTCACAGCAGCCTGGACGTGAGGCAGGCCAAGGATGGCTTCTCGGGTTTCCGGATGAGGAAGCAGGCCCAGAGCAGCACAGAGTCACCCGGCGACACATGGAGCACAGACCCTGCACGCGGCCGGGTCCCCAAGGTTCAAACGTGCTGGTGGAGCTGGGGAAGCGGCGCCGCCAGGCCTCCGGTGCCCGGGCCACGCACCCACGCCTCCCAGGGGCTGGACTGACCCCCTCACCCACCCGGGAACCAGACGGTCCGGCAGCGCACGCAGGAAGCACGAGCCAGAAGGGAGCACCAGATTTTCTCTTTTCCAGAAATGTATTTTCAGTTTTTAAATAAAAGGCTTTGCTTCTACAATAATAGTGAACGCACATTATAAGAAATTCAAGGGACTTCCCTGGTGGTCCAGTGGTTAAGACTCCCAATGCAGGGGTCCCGGGTTCGATCCCTGGTGGGGGAACTAGATCCCACATGCTGCAACTAAAAGAGCCCTGCAACTAAAAGAGACCACATGCAGCAATTAAAAGATCCCGCGTGCTGCAACTAAGACCCAGCAGCAGCCAAATAAATAAAAAGAAAGAACTTCCAGTAACACTGAAGAGCACAAAAAAGAAAATTTTCAAGTGCTCTGGAAGGCCAGCACCCCCAGAAGCATCGAGGGAGACATCTGTCTATGCACCTATTCAGAGAAAAGGACAGGTAGATTGATGGAAATTTTTACCAAAAAGTGTTCACACGGTACGTGCTCTTTTTGGGAAAAGTGTTTAACAGAAAGGAAAAAAAAAAAAAAAAAAGAAGAAGCCTAAATGTAACTAAAGAAATTGCCAAGCTGCAAATAATTAAAAGGAAAGAAAAATACCCAGGGACTGAATTCATTCTTGAAATATGCTTCAACTGTAGATGGCATCTCTTGACAGCCTGTGGATTTAGGATGAGGAAATGAGCTCACCCACTTCCTATCTCTTCCCCCCTCCCAAATGTTGTGAGTTCTTATTTTTACATTGTCAAGGTTTGTAACTACCTGCATCCTGTCCTGTAACCATCCTTCCCACCATTGTTTGGCCCCTGCTCTGTGCGTGCGCGGGTCCCCTGCTCACTGCCAGTCCTTTTAGAGTGGGTTTCCCAGCCCTCCATTCTTGAGTTCTTGACTTTGATTCACCTCATGTTTGACTTGACTTGTCCCCAAGAAGTCTGTTCAGGGAGGGCTTTGGTGGTCACAGCCAAGAGGGGTGGCTGCTAGGAGCAAGGTTGGAGGCCTCAATTCTGAAAAGGGGGTGGGCGGGCTATAAAATCGGCTGATTTATGCCCAGTGAAACTGGCATAAATCCCCAATGTAGGAACAAGCACTAATACTTTCCAGTGTGACTCCTTGCTGAACAGAGTCTTCAACTTGTATTTGGTTGCACATAGTTGAAGTCTTAGAATTTGGAAATAAAGAAAATGACTAGGGTGGGGAACCCAGAGAGTATTGTTTTCTTTTTTTTGGCCGCACCATGCAGCATGTAGGATCTTAGTTCCCCAACCAGGGATCCAACCCATGCCCCCTGCATTGGGAGCACAGAGTCTTAACCACTGGACCACCGGGGAAGTGCCTTGTTTTCAAAGAAAGGACATGCCAGATTTCTGGCTCAGGGGGCCTCTGTGACCAGGCCACCACCACTACCCTAACAGCACCCGCCCCCAACACACACACACACACACACACACACACACACACACACACACTTCATACCTTTGACAGCAGTGCCTAATCCCATATTCACCTGGAAAAACCCAACTTCTCCTTCAAGACCAAGGTCAAATGACACCTCCTCTGTGAAGCCTTTTGTATGTTCTGGATTATTGCTTGGCAAATATTTACTTCTCTGCCTTCCCACTTTGGCAGTGGTATACCTCCAGGTCCCTTTGCTCCTGGGCTCTGCTATGTGACTTGCTTTGGCCAATGAGATATTTGGAGACAAAACGTGGAGTACAGCCTTGGCATGAGCTGGTGGCAGAGCCCACCCACTCGTGTTTCTGCCATTGCCACAAGCACACCTTTCCCTGCATGGCCTAGTGGTTCCAGGAGAATGAGAGGCAGGGTAGACCTCCATGTAATCCATGCCCAGGAGCCAGTCTAACCAGGCCCAGCTGAAATTGTCAGGGCTGCCCCAGTCAGTGTGCAGACACATGAGCCAGAAATAAATGCTTGTAACAGTAAGTTATTGAATTATGGGGTCATTTGTTATGCAGCATTGTTGTGACAATAGTTGACTGATACACGTTCTCTGTTCATTTCCTCTTTTGTGCTTGAGATGCACTTTGTGCCCACAGCTTTACTTATTAACTGTAGGGCTGATTTTGTAGCAGAGTCTGCCCTCCCTCTGGCCTGTGAACAGTTTGAAGAAAGGACTGCCTCTCATTCAATTCTGACTCCCCAGTACCCAGCTAGATGGCACCCAATATCATTCTTTCCATCAGCACTCTGTCCAGGATAGCCAAGTCCAAGTGGAGAGCCCAGGCCTCTGCTTCCAGGACTCACCTGCAAGTATGGACAAGAAGGTTCCAAAGTCCTAATCTTCGGTACCCACTGCTGGGGAAAACACTCAGGGCATAGCTGCTCTTACCTGGGAGCACCAGGGACCACAGTGGCTGCTTTCCTAGCCAGGTAGTGTATGAAAACAGGGAGAAGACCCTGGTAAGTAGATGTAGGGGGGTGGGAGAAAACTAAGCTCTTTGTCCAAATAGAAACAAAGAGCCTTGGGGTATGGAAATCCTGGAAGCCTTCCTTACAAAGTGCCCGAGTATCCAGGGGCAGTGAAGGCCATGTCACTAATATAATACAGACCCACCCTGGGAGAATGAGTACTGAGAGCCAGGGTTCTGGCACAAGGAGAGCAGCTGTGGACTGGGTTTTCCAAACTCTGCCCATCAGCATCTTGCGATGCTAATCCTGGTTCCACCTACCCTACTTTCCTTAAAATTGGTCATCCAAACCAGAACACATTGGTGAGTGAAAGGAGACACTGTTAATAATTGTGCCAGGACAACCAGCATAAGCAGGGACATATGGTCAGGCCTGTGTATCGGACCAAGACCTAGACGCAGTACTGCTCAGGGGCCAAGGGTGTAGGCTCCAGAGTTAAGAGACCTGGGTTCAAATGTGCCTCTTTGTGGCTCTGAAGCCAGGGCAAGCGAGTGGCCTCTGTGTGATTCAGTTTCCTGATTTATAAAACAGAGATGATGGGGTTGTGCCTGCTCCTGGTAAGCACTTCCTAAATGTTAGCTATCCTTTTAACTGTTACTCTTTTCACTAAATGGGTCCTTTATTGCTAGATCTCAGAAACACAACAAAAGGATTTCTTGAGAAGAACAAGCCCACGTTCTGAAAGGAGCCCTGAATAGTTTTCGCCACGCAGAGGGCTCCTGTGGTACCTCCACCCTCCTCTCTAAGGAGCTGGTGTGACTGACACTGACCAGTCTGGCCAGGGCACCTGCAGCCAAACTTGGATCTTCTGGACGCACCAGCTTTCCTGATTCAGGAGCCTCAGGACTAACCTCAGATGATGCTTATTCCTCACCTGCTCAAAACCTGGCCTTGTAAGTGCTGGATCTTCCTCAACTGCTTTCTGCAGGGCCTTGGTTTCCCTCCAACAAGCCTGGCACACTGCCAGGGGCCCATTTACTGGTTGCAGGAGGAGCCAGGCAAACTGGAGGCTGCTGGGCCCTCCCCTCCCAGAAGCCAGGCCAGCGCACACAGGGCCCCCTGGCATGTTTGCTTGATCCACTTGGCCAATCAGATATTCCCTCCCAGGACTTTGAAGCTTGAATGGGAGATCCGGGTGGGGGTGGAGTGTCAGTGAAACTGAGCCACATTAATGGCAGTGCCTTGGAGAGAAGGTTCCCCAGGCCCCTGCGTGGCCATTATTCTGCCATCTGGAGGCCTGGTTGTTCAGCAGTTCTCCCAGGCTGTGTGCTGCCTCACTAACTTTCTCATAAGTCCCCTGGAGCGAAGAGTTGCTTCAGTTCACCAGCTTGTGAGGCTGAACTTCCCAAGAAGCAGCCTCGGAATCTCTGCAGCTCTGTGTCTTCCCCAGCCCGGGGGGCTGGTCTGCCATCTGGGCTCCTGCTTCTGACTCTGCCTTCTCTTTCAGATCAGCCGGTAGCAGTGGGAGTTGGTAAAACGTGTCACTTCTGGCTCCAGGTTCTTTCTGAAGAAAGAACTCCCTGGGCATCCATGGTTACACCAGCACACCCCTCTAGCCACTGCAAATAGCGCTGTTTAATCACTTCCCACCCGGGGGGCCTGAGAACCAGCGCTCCCCATGGCAAGGCCTGGCAAATGCTAGTTCTGCAGAATGCTGATAAGGGGTGCACAGAGCAGTGCTCCTGCAGGCCTGGGGTACTGGCTGCTTAAGCACAGTGAAAAGCTGTCTTCACTGAAGGAGTTCGCAAGGGGCCCTCACTTGCCAACCCACCTCCAAGAGGTTGACTAAGTCGGCATTGCTCAAATGTGTTCAACCCCTGGGTCCTTTTTGTCAGGACCATCTTGTGAATCTGATGTTCTGTGGAACACACTGGGAAAGGCATGGAGACAGGTAGAGATGGATGAGAGCAGGAGAATCAGATTTTGAGAGGACCAAAGAAGGAGAAGGGAAAGGATGGAGCACAGAAAAGAGCACAAGAAAAGGATGAGAAGCCACCCAGAGTTTCCAACATGGAAGATGCAGTGGGCCCAGGCTCCAGGAAGCCTGAGAGTTGCCTCTGACCAATTCAGGGATATTATTATTACATCTATTGATGGCCAATATTAATACAAATAAATGACTGCCCAAGAAGCCACACCTGAGACTTTAGTATTAACTGGAGAAGGGGCTGTGGCCTGTAAAGAGCGCCCCCTGGCATTCTTCCACCTCCTTGTGGTCAGGGTTACCGGGCGCCCAGCCCAGGACAGGTTGATTGGCAGCCTCTGGTCTAGAAGCTGATTTCATTCATTCATTCATTCATTCACTCATTTATCAATTCAAAAACGTCTCCGTGGTCATCTGGTTTGTGTGAATGAGAGTGTGGCTTGACAATGCAAGCTTGTTAAAATGTCTTGGGTAAAATAAACATTTTACCAAATGATTTTAGACCTGAAATCTTGGAGAAAATACAGTTTAAAACCCGAAGAAACAGACTTCCCTGGTGGTGCAGTGGTTAAGAATCCACCTGCCAATGCAGGGGACATGGGTTTGATCCCTGGTCCAGGAAGATCCCACATGCCGCGGAGCAACTAAGCCCATGTTCCACAATTACTGAGTCTGCGCTCTAGAGCCCGCGAGCCACAACTACTGAAGCCCACGTGCCTAGAGCCTGTGATAAATAAATAAATAAATAAATAAATAAATAAATAAATAAATAAAACCAGAAGAAACAACAGGAGAAATCAGTTATGTGATTAGGTAAGAATTAATGGTGGAGAGATTGAATCAAGATGGCAGCCTGAGCACCTGTTTCAACCCGATCGAAAAAATATGTATTTTTAAAAAATCTATCAGGACTTCCCTGGTGGCGCGTTGGTTAAGAATCCACCTGCCAATGCAGGGGACATGGGTTCGATCCCACGGGAAGATCCCACATGCCATGGAGCAACTAAGCCCGTGCACCACAAGTACTGAGCCTGCGGTCTAGAGCCCGCAAGCCATAACTACTGAGCCTGCGCACCACAACTACTGAAGCCCATGCTCCTAGAGCCCATGCTCCACAAGAGAAGCCAACGCAATGAGAAGCCTAAGCACCGCAACGAAGAGTAGCCTGCACTCACTGCAACTAGAGAAAGCCCGCGCGCAGCAACGAAGACCCAACACAGCCAAAAATTAATTAATTAATTAATTTTAAATATATATATATTTTTAAAATCTATCATGGGCTAGAAACTACAAAGGGATATCCTCATTATCAGAAACTATGAGGAGTAAAGGATGCTGAAGAGTGAAAGGCAAATAGCTGGAATTGAGTTGAAGGTGAAAGTCCAGCCATAAATGTTCAGAAGAGGATTCTGTAAAGGGAGGGGCTGGCCTTTGGGGTGCACCAAGGGCAGGGCAGGCGGGCACAGGAAGCAGGAGAGGCCCAGGCGGCTGACAAGGTGACCGGGGGCGTGTGGCTCCTCCCCCACCCCACTGCACCAAGCAGCTGGCAACGGATGCTGCTAGCAGACAGCAGAGATATAAGGACAAACCAGGGGGACTTATTTAACACATGGGGCCGGACTGTTTCCTTAAGAAACAGTGAGCCCTTTATCAAAAGATAAAGACTGACAGCCAACAGAAAAACCAGGGTGAAGATGCCATCAGGCAGGTCACAGAAAAAGAAATACAAATAACTAATACTCATATGAAAAGATTCTGGATCTCACTGATAATTAAAGAAATGCTAATTAAAACAACAAGATACAAATTGTTCACCCCTGGCAAGGATTTGGAAAGATTGCGGATGCTCAGGGCTGGTGAGGGTGTGGGGAAGGGCTCATACACACGGCTGATGGGATGTAAACTGGTAAACCTTTCTGGAGGACAATTTGACATCAGCCATCAAACAGAATTATTAAGGCACTGGAAAAAAATATGATAAAATATTTTTTATATTCTTGGAGTGGGGAAAACTTTCCTAAGCAAGACAACATCTAGAAGCCCTAAAGGGAAAAGTGGACAGATTTGACCTCATAAAAATGTAAAACTTCTGTAGGGCTAGAGACCATATCAAAGACAAAAGGCAAATGATAGACATTAGGTACAACATGCATAATAACCTGAAATATGCAGAGTCCCTTCATATCAAAGGATGAAGCTTTATTTTCCAAGATATAAAGGGTCAAAGGACAAGAACAGGCAATTTGCAAGGGAAGAAATTCAAATGGCCACTAGTTGAGAAATGACATTTATGCTCACTAGGGATCAGAGAAATGCAAATTTTTAAAGTGATAATATCTAACGTGGGGAAGAAGAAAGGCGTGCTCCTGTATAGTGTGGGCTTTTGGGCTGGTACAGTCTTTTGAAGGACAATGGGGAGAACCCATCAGCATATGTAAAATGTGCAGATAAACTTCTATGAATCTATTCCTTAGAAATACTTGCTCAACGGTTCGTGGAAATGTGAACAAGTATGTGCATCACAGAACTATTTGTATTAGAGAAAAACCAAAGATAATCTAAATAATCAGAGAGTGGGAAGAGTAAGGGGAGTTCACTTTTTATATTTTTGTATTGTTTGAACTTTTTCTATTTAGTGTTTTTTAAATTAATGCCATGTGTCTGACTTTCAAGAAATTATTTAGAGTGAGCTGAAATTCCAGCACCTCCCATCCCTAAATCCCATTTAAATGTCCTTGAAATCAACCCCAACAGGAGCCCGAGTGCCACAACTAAGGAGCCGGCGAGCCACAGCCAAGAAACCCGCCTGCTGCAACTAAGACCGCGCGCAACCAAATAAACAAATTTTTTTTTTCTTTTTTTAAAGAGGAGCATAGCTCAGAATCTGAGTCCATATAATCCAGCCCCTCCTAATGGGAAGAGATGAAGAAATGGAATCCCTTCACACAGCCCCTCTCCCACCTGGCTGGGGAGGCTGACGTGCGGTGAGTATGCGGTCATAACTGCGTGGAGGAAGCTGGCCGGTGGCCGGTGCCCATATCTGGACTGAGCGCTCTACTCGGCCCAAGAGAGGGAACCAGGACAACAGCCCCATCCTCCAGCCTCAGGTCTGAAATTGCTCGGAGTGGAATAAGGAAGAGAGCTCACCCGTCTCACCCAAAGTCGTGGGGTATTTACAGTGAGGACACAGACTTGGGAACCCAGGAGAACAACCTGGATGCAGGTCTTTGCTCTGTCCTCCCCCAAGTAGCACGAGTGACCCAGCCCTCCCCAGGGTGCTGCCCTTCTCTCTGCCTCCACCGTTTGGTCTCCTCTCACTCATGACTCTACCTCCTCTCTGTGTCATTACTCCTACTCAGGGCTAATAGTCAAGATACCTAACAACTACTAAAGCATGGGCATCTACCAAGCAGAACAGACACCAGCCGTAAGAATGGGTAGAGGTAGCAAATTATCCCAGAACTCAGTGGCCTAGAACAACAAATATTTATGATCACACACACGTATGGGTCAAGAATTTGGAGCTGCTTACCTGGGTGGTTCTGGCTCGGGGTCTCTCGTGAAGTTGTGGTCAAGATGTTGGTTGAAGTTGTAGTCATTTGAAGGCTTGACCGGGCCTGGAGGATCTGCTTCCTAGGTGTCTCACTCACAAGGCTGTAGGCAGGAGGTCTCAGTGCATCACCAGTGGGCCTCTCCATCGGGC
Source organism: Delphinus delphis (assembly GCF_949987515.2). Lineage (NCBI taxonomy): Eukaryota > Metazoa > Chordata > Mammalia > Artiodactyla > Delphinidae > Delphinus > Delphinus delphis. Next base: position 105,819,892 of record NC_082684.1, read on the forward strand.
TGCTTGAGCATCCTCACAATGTGGCAGCTGGCTTCCCCAGAAGGAGTGACTCAGGGAGCAAGACAAAGTCACAATGTCTTTTTTTTTTTTTTTTTTTTTTTAGTATTTATTTGGCTGCACCGGCCTTAGTTGCGGCACGAGGGATCTTCACTGCAGCGTGCAGGCTCCTTTAGTTGTGGCATGTGGGATATTTGGTTGCGGCATGCAGGCTCTTAGTTGCGGCATGCAGGATCTAGTTCCCTGGCCAGGGATCAAACCCAGGCCCTCTGCACTGGGAGTGCAGAGTCTTAACCTCTGGACCACCAGGGAAGTCCCAAAGTCACAATGTCTTTTATGACCTAGCCTTGAAAGTCACATGCTCATTTCTGCAGTATTCTAGGGTTACACTCATCAGCTATATTCTGTGTGGGAGGGACTACACAAGCGTGTAAATACCAGGAGGTGAGGATCAATGGGAGCATTTTGGAGACTGGCTACCACAGTACCCTATCACTCCCTGCTTAAAGCCTCTGATGGCTTCCCACCACCCTTAGAATCAAACACAAATGCCTGGCCATGGCCTGCAAAGCCTGGCATGAACTGGCCCCTACCTACTGTCCAATCTCATCATGTCCTTCTTCTCTTTTGGCTGTGCCACTCGGCCTGTGGCATCTTAGTTCCCCAACCAGGGATCAAACCTGTGCCCCCTGCAGTGGAAGCTCGAGTCTTAATGACTGGACCATCAGGGAAGTCCCTCATCGTGTTCTTCTTTACCCACTAAACACACCAACCTTCCATATATCCCTCAGCTTCCCCAATTCATCCTTTATATTTTCTGCTCCCTCTGCCTAGAATTCTCCTTACCCAGATCTTTGCGTGGCTGGTTCCTTCTCATCTTTCAGGTCTCAGGTCAAATGTCACCTCCTCAGACAAGCTTCCCTGACCACCTTATCAAAAATATAGCCCCTGCCCTAGCCTGTCACTCTCTTTCACATCACCTTGTGTTTTTGGTTGTTGTTCACTGTTACATGTGTGTAGATGCTACGTGAGTGATGATACATAATTTGCATTTTATGGTTTGCCATGCAGTCAGTTGCAATGTCATGCTACCTTTCCTTAGGAGATGCCCATCCACATCCCTGCGTGCTAACTACTTCCTAGCACTGACCTCTATCTGAAATCATCTTGTTTATTGCCGTTCTCCCTTCATGTACCAGCAAGAGTTCTTGTTTACAAGCAACAGACTCCTCTCTAGCTGGTCTAAGCTGGAAAGGAATTTGTTAAAGGATATTAGGTACCTCATAAAATCTCCAGGAAAACAGAGAACCAGGCAAGGAGGCCATCTGTGTGGATAACCCCCATTGCTCACACCGTCATTTGCCCTGGGGGTGCACTTGATGTTGGACACCACCATTGGGGTGCCTGCTCCTGCTGCCTCTGAGAGCCGGGTGGATCTGCTGTCATCCTCTCTAGAGAAGATGCCTTGGCACCTGCTTCTCAGTGACACTTAGCCTCATGCAAGTGCATCAGATTGGTGGCGTCTTAAGTCACATGCTCTGCCCCATCTGCAGGTGAGGCTGGGAAACGATCTGGCTTCCGCCATGGGGAGGTGTGAGTTCATTGGGTGGGGAATTCTCAAAATATAGGAAGCGTGTTCCTTGGTTTTGAAGCCAAAGTGAGTTGATGACGTTTATCCTCCACAATCTACCCCCTTAGTTACTTAACCTCATCATCAACCCTTCTTCCATACTTAATCTTACAAACAACAACAGAACCCAATAGAAAGCTGAGAGCTGTTTCTCAAAAAGAAAATAGTTACTTGCAGAGAAAATTCATGGCTTCACTCCAAAACTCAGGGCTTTCTGCTGTTCTCTGACCATCTTGCTCATGTACCTATTTCTTGCTTGCCTAGAGCAGCCCTCTGGGTAAGTGTTATAAGAGCCGGGACCTTGTTCATCTCTATATCCTCACAACCTAGAACAGTGCCTGGCACATCACAGGTACCCATAAATGTTAAGCTGGTGAATTGTGTCCATGAAGTTCCCTCCCAGTGAACAGGGCTGACCTGTGTGACCAGGAGGGAACTGCAGAAGTGGCAGTGTGTGACTTTCAAGCCTCAGCTGCCATGGCTAGCAGCCTCCTTCTTTGGTGGTTCCAATTTCAGGTTTGAGAGAGGGAGAATCCAATTGGCTCATGTGGCCTATTTGTACCAAGCCATAGATTATCGGGGGGGGGGGGCCTATAAATTGGGGTCTCTGAGGAAAGGGGTCTGCCCACTTTGGCCATCAGAAGGGGCTATGGCATCCCAGACACTGCGGTTGAGACGTCTAGTACAATGGGGTCACATCTTACATGAGGATTGGATTCGAAAATCTCCATGTAAGACTTTACCCCATATAGTCAGAGTCACTCATGAAAACCCTTTAAATTACCCATACATTTCTCTACTGTATAGTACCATCTATTGAAAATCCACTTCAGCCAGTTTTCCCTTCAGTTGGGAAGAGATAGCTGTTTCTTTGGTTGGGCAGATGAAGTAGTTGGTTTACCTTATGGGTCTTGTTTGAAAAACACATCTTTAGATATTAGAGTCATGATGAGATGCTCACATATAAGGGGCACGTGGGACCCTAGACCACGGAGAGAACCACAGGTTCCCACCACATCTCCGATCTCTGCTCATTGCGGGGCACGCCCTCTCTGAGTAGAAGGGGAGGCCCTATTTAAATCGTCCTGTCTTCTCCCCTCCCCTCCTCTCCTTCCCGATTTCCTCTCTCTCCCCCCCTTTTTTTTTTTTTTTTTTTTTTTTTATGCGGTACGTGGGCCTCTCACTGTTGTGGCCTCTCCCGTTGCGGAGCACAGGCTCTGGACGCTCAGGCTCAGCGGCCATGGCTCACGGGCCCAGCCACTCTGCAGCACGTGGGATCCTCCCGGAAGGGGGCACGAACCCGTGTCCCCTGCATCGTCAGGCGGACTCTCAACCGCTGCGCCACCAGGGAAGCCCTCTCCTCCCTTTTGAACGAATATATACTACAAGGTTTAATGATTAAAAAAAAAATCCACTTGCTCTCATTGGATCTACACATGAATTGCAAGGAAGTCTGAATATAAGAGGAAGAAAACTAATCTGATGTCAGTGAGAAAGCCCGGAGCACAGAAGTAAAAGAAGAAAGCAGTGAAATTGTATTGCTAATCCTATTCTCTGAAAAGGATGTCTCACGTGAAATGAAAGAAGATTTTAGAAAACAGCTATTACCAATTCTCGGGGTGATAAGACAAGGACAGTGCAGGGCAAGTGGGTGCCCGTCACATTAGCTTGTCACTGGAAGCTGTGATTAATAGGATTAGAGGAGATTGGATTATTAAACAAGATAGGCAAGAGAAACCTCTGTGGCAAATGGGGGAAATTAATGGAGAGATGGAAGCAAAGCTCGGGGAAAATGCCGGACATTTAGGATAAAGTGTGAAGATTTAATATGGGGCGGGGGGGGGGGGGGGAAGTTCCTGAAGTTTATAAATAAATCAATGGAACGGGATCAGTAATCAAAACTTGTTTGTTTTCTCTCTTCCTATTTCCCTCTCCCTCCCTTCTACCCTCCCTCTAGCGTGGGCGCGCGCTCGCTCGCGCGCGCTCTCTCTCTCTCTCTCTCTCTCTCTCTCTCTCTCACACACAGACACACACACACACACACACACACAGACACACACACACACACACACACGTACACACACACAAGGGCAGAGAGTTTTTTCTGTTTTCTTCACAGCTGTCTCCCCAGAACTTAAAACAGTGCCTAGCACATAGTAAGCCCTTAACATTTGCTAAATTGTTACAATGAAGTAAGATGTACCATCTTGTACCAATTCAAATGAGAAGCCAACCCGACTCTAAGATATATTCTGGTGAAATTCCTAAACTTGATGGAAAAATAAAGGCTTCTCCCAACTTTCAAGCAGAAGAAACAAAGTCAGATGACTTTCAAAAATGTTGATAACCAGCACAGCTTTGAACTTCACGTGGCAACAGCCATTGCCTGAGACAATAAAGTGAAAACTACAGGATCCTTAGGGGACAAGGGCCCCCCAGGACTCCCGAAGCCAGGAAGAAAATTAAAGGAAATCTCGGACCCGGAAACTCAGGAAAATGGACTCGCCAGCCTTTGGTGAAATGCAGAGACTAAAGTACACCTGCAAAGGGAGAGCCCTTCGTTCTGCTTCTGATGCTTATGGAGCACCTTCTGTGGGCCACTGGGCCTTGGGTTCTCATGGGAGGAAGCAGTCAGTCAATGAACAAACGACTGAATCAACACTTGGGAGAGCAGCGCTGGCCTTGCTGCCTTAACTTGGCAGGGCTGGTGGGGCTGGCGGGGCTGGAGGGGGCAGCCTCAACCCTCCGCCGGGACAGCTGGGGAGGCTGCAGCCCAGCCCACCACTGGCAACTGCAGCTCTGTGACACTTCAGGTCACCTGGGTGGTGACCAGAGGGGTAGTCTCCCCAGACCCTGTGATCCCTCTGCACAGCCGGGATGGGCTTGGGCTGGGCACCCTCCCTTCCCTCCTGCGCCTGCAGAATTGAGGCAGGGACACAGGAAGAAATGGAGGGGGGGAGATGGCAGCAGCCTCATCGGAGCCCAGCCTAGCATGTTCGCTGTGATGAGAAAAGGGCAGCCTAGGTCCCTCTCTCAGATCCCTGTGGCTCCCACCCTCGTGAGCTCCACCCTGGAACCAGCTTTATTCCTCTGCCGCGAGCCAGACCGGAAGTGAGCCTGCTCGCTCCCACTTCCTCCTGAGCCTCTGCTGTCCCAGGGCAGGCATAACCCAGGACCCGCCCTGACTCCATCCAGGCAGCGTCACAGCCAGCCCCACGGCAGGAAAGGGGCCACTGGGGCCCACCTGGAAATGGGGGAGAACCCTGAAGCCCAGGACCTCGGCCCCCTGTGCTCTCCTCCGCCCATTCCTGGGCCCTGGTTATACCCACAGGCACTTGTTTGTGTGTCCCTTGTCCATTCCAGGATTTATTGTCCATTCTAGGATTTATTGAGTACCTACTACACACTACAAGCTGGTGGACAGAACAGTCTCAAAACCTGCTGTTGCAGGGTTTTTACTCCACAGGGATGACAAAGGCAGAGCCCTACATGGATCAACCGTTCCTGGCTCTCTGAAGTTGCAGAACAATCTTGGACACCTCACCCAACCAGTGCACAGTAAGAAAGTAGGCAAGAGTTTTCTACCTTGGGGACAAAAATAAAAACCCAGGCACTTAAGTGTCACACCTACAGCAGCATTGACTTAATGACTGCAGTTAGAGAAAAAATACCGTTGTCTGAACAGAGACATATTTAGCAAGTTTTGTTATACTGACTGTCATGCTTAATTCCCTTCCCTTTGGAGAAAAAAACAAAAAGCACTGAATGCCCCCTTCCCCAAAAAGGGTAAAAATAAATTATCAGAACAGAAACAAAACTGAAGCCGAGCTCCCTTCAGTCCCAAGCACTGTCTGGTGACTGAATCACCCAGATTTGAGATTATTCTGAAAAGGACAGGAAAGTGGTGCTTTACCTCCTGGGCCAAGGAGCAGCCAAGCTGGGGGTGGAGGGACATGTGGGGAGCCACGGTGCCATCGCCCTGTCCCTTTGTCTTTCAGTCTATGACTCTGTCTCTCTTTTTTTCCTACTGTGTTCTGTGTCTTTGTCCATCACTCTGCTGCTTGGTCACTGTCTCCTGGCCTCTGTTGGTCTCTGCCCGATGACTGTCTCTCTCAGAACACGAGATCTCTCATCTCTGCTTCCCAGTACATCTGCTTTTTCCCTTCTCTCTTTCTCTTTCACTCTCTTTCTCTCTCTCTCCCTGCAGACTGGCTTTCTCATCTCTGCTGAAACACAGCTGGTCTTTTCATGACCCTAAACTTTGGTGCCTATACTAACTGACCCGTCTCTAGGTGACCCAATTCCTAATCCCCAGGCCAGGGAGGGCAATTGGCTCAGCTGCCTCTGGAGTGCTTCCTCTGGGTTGGCCACCTCTCTGTTCTGTGGCTCTGTGAGAGAGTGTGTGTGTGTGTGTGTGTGTGTGTGTGTGTGTGTGTGTGTGTGTGTGTGTGTGTGTGTGTGTGTGTGTGTGTGTAGGGCAGGGCCCATTCTTGGGAATGGCCAGGGGTGTGAAAGTTCTCAGATGAAGAGGCAAACCCTGGGGACACACCTCAAAAAATTCTTCTGTGTTACAAACCCCACAGAAAGAGGTGTTCCTGGAAATCCTTGGGGCAGACCCCACGTGTAATGTTCTCTTTTGCAGATGTTATAAATATATAAATTCCTAATGCTTAAAAAAGACATATTTCACATGTGACTGTGAAATAAGATAGTGAAAAATACATCCCTGTTCTACATGATTCAGGCTGAAAAGTTTTCTAAATGCAGTAGGTTATATTACCATCTTCATGCAGCCTCTTCCTAATTTGAAGATACTATAATTATATACCATGCATTGACATTGCTGGAAATCTATCTAAAAACTTGGCCCAGGAAGGACTTAACCAAAATATGCAGTTTCCTTGATTTAAACTGGCCGAGATTGTGTCTGAAAAATTCTACACATTGTCAGAGACAGCTCTGGGAACAGGGCTTTTCCCTACCTGCTTTATCAAGACCTCCTCACATCTCTGTGAAGGACCAGAAAGGCCTTCAGCCTTCAGCCAGGAGTAGCGGCGAAACGGTGGGGGGTGGGGGTGGGGAAGGGCTCTAGCTTCGGGGCAGGGGTGACTCTAGCTTCTTCTAGATTCTGTGTGCTGAATAAACTACAGAAAGGGGATGTCTGCATTAGCTTCTCTGTAGAAACTAAATACAGCAAAATTCTCTCATCCTGAATCACAGAGAGATTAATTGTTGTTTAAGTGGCTGTTTCTCATCCAAGGCATTTGGCGGTTCTCTCTTGTTTTCTGGGAATTTTTTGAAACCATGGTTTGTCTAGTTTCGAATTGTGCTGTGAGAGTGCCAGGGATGGGCTGGTGCTGAGTTCTGCCGTCCTAGCCCAAGCAGAGAGGCTCTGGTTTGACCTGTTTTACTTATCTTCCTAATTTAATTTTTATTTGGTCAGTTGTACAATAAATATTGGTTAAATAGCAATAGTCTCGTAATCCAGCCCTGCAAAGTTCAAACTCTTAAGCCAGTTCTTTTGGTATTTACCTCCCTAATTCTCAATCATATGCTTATATGATTACTGACTGATTTTTTTTCACTTTGGACCATCATCTGCTGATTTCCAACCTCCTATTCTAGAAGATGAAGATGAAGCTGTCTTATCACACACCTCTCCGCCTGCACGCTCCCGCACCCACACATCCTACACTTTCCTTTTCCTTCCTTATCTTCTCAAGACAGTTCATCACAATTTTAACTAATTCAATAGTGTTTATATTATTATGACTGCAGAAGAGGCTATTTTTTTAACATCTTTATTAGAGTATAATTGCTTTACAATGGTGTGTTAGTTTCTGCTTTATAACAAAGTGAATCAGTTATACATATACATATGTCCCCATATCTCTTCCCTCTTGCATCTCCCTCCCTCCCACCCTCCCTATCCCACCCCTCCTAGGTGGTCACAGAGCACCGAGCTGATCTCTCTGAGCTGATCTCTCTGTGCTATGCGGCTGCTTCCCAATAGCTATCTAATTTACATTTGGTAGTGTATATATGTCCATGCCACTCTCTCACTTTGACCCAGCTTACCCTTCCCCCTCCCCATATCCTCAAGTCCATTCTCTAGTAGGTCTACATCTTTATTCCCATCTTGCCCCTAGGTTCTTCTGACCATTTTTTTTTCTTTTTTTTTTTTTTTTTTTAGATTCCATATATATGTGTTAGCATACGGTATTTGTTTTTCTCTTTCTGACTTACTTCACTCTGTATGACAGTCTCTAGGTCCATCCACCTCACTACAAATAACTCAGTTTCGTTCCATTTTATGGCTGAGTAATATTCCATTGTATATATGTGCCACATCTTCTTTATCCATTCATCTGTTGATGGACACTTAAGTTGCTTCCATGTCCTGGCTATTGTAAATAGAGCTGCAATGAACATTCTGGTACATGACTCTTTTTGAATTATGGTTTTCTCAGGGTACATGCCCAGTAGTGGGATTGCTGGGTCAATGGTGGTTCTATTTTTAGTTTTGTTTTTGGTTTTGGTTTTTTTTGTGGTACGTGGGCCTCTCATTGCTGTGGCCGGCCTCTCCTGTTGCGGAGCACAGGCTCTGGACGCGCAGGCTCAGCGGCCATGGCTCACGGGCCCAGCTGCTCCGCGGCATGTGGGATCTTCCCGGACCGGGGCACGAACCCATGTCCCCTGCATCGGCAGATGGACTCTCAACCACTGCGCCACCAGGGAAGCCCTGAGGGCTTGTTTTAGAAGGTGAAACACCCACTCCCTCCCGGGAGGGCCTGGGTGTCAGTAGATCTCAAGATTCAAAGGAGGGGGAGATGCTTCAGATGACGGGGAGGTAGGTTTCGCAGGTGCCATGGCAAAATGAAAGGTAAAGGGGAGGAGAAGCTGATGGCAAGAAAGCAAGATGGCGGGAGGCCAGGCAAGGCTAACGTGACCCCTGACTTAGTACAACACCCCCACCGGACCCTTTGGCAAAGCCCAAGGACCCCACAGTGTGGTGTGATTAAATGTCGGGGAACCAGAAAAGCAGCCAGAATGCTGAGGACTGAAGGGGTTCCAGCAATGGAGTGACAAGGGAGGTGGGGAGGCCCCAGGGAGCAATGCCTCAGTGGGGGCCGAGGCCCGGCAGAACAGAGGCGGACGGACCAGGAGACCAGAAAGTAAAGCACATAGGTAGACGATGCTTTCCAGAATCTTGGCTTCAAAGAGGCTCCAGGAGCCCCGTGGTTAAATTCTCTTCCAAAGGCCTGAAAACCCTGTAATACCACCATTGAGCTATATTGCTTTCTTCTCTTTCTGGAAAAAAAGATAAACAAAGCATATTGTGATGGTTTATGATTCAAAGTCTCACCAAACTCTGTGTTCCCCTTTCGCACGAAGACATATTTTACATCATTGGTACAAAACGAATATGCAGCGTTTTCAAAAGTTCCGAGGGAAATTCTCGTCCCAAAATTGTGCCAATGACTGAACAGAGAGGGGCCTGCCTCGAGGAGGAAATGGAGCTTTGATCGGAAGGTGACCTCCCCCTTCCCTTTGAAACAGGTTGATTGGTTGTGGACACTCTGGGGCAGCTCCCCTAAAAGTTAGGGGATCCAATTCTCCCCACATTATTTTTTAAATACACCAAGGAGAAGACGGAAACCAGTGTGGTCACAACCAAACCTGCATGATGTTGTTTAGAGAGAAAAGGGAATGCAGAATAAACCTTCTGGACGGGTCTCTAGGTTTCTTGGTGTCTAGATATTTTCACCTCATTTCTCATTTTAACAGAACTAAAAATTAGGCTGAGCATAGACAAGGGGGGGTCCTTCTTGTTTATGTGGAAGGGGAGCAGAGTGACTGGAAGTAGCCGGATGGGGAAGGGGAGGCAAGGGGGAGACTTTGATGGGAAGGACTTGAGCTTGTTTAAAGGCTGATGAGAAGCACACAGTTGAGAGGAAAGAGGCTGAAGACAGTGAAAGGTTCTGAGGTTGCAGAAGCAATGGGAGGAGATGGATTGAGAGCTCGGGAGGTCTGGCCTTAGACAGAGAGAAAAAGGTGGGCGTGGGCGTAGCGAAGTTTGGTGAGGGGTGGGGGGAAGGAGAGCAGGAGGTTGAAATAAGTCCCGTCGGAGGCAGGCGTGCTCTCTGCTCCGTGCAGCAGGCAGGGAGGGTGTGTGTTCAGAGCCACCGCGGGGAGATGGGGGTGGAGGTGGAGGTGGAGTTTGGAAAAGCCGATGTGGGCAAAGGGAGAAAAGAGCTGGCCAGGGAGATAGGTTGGGGTGTCGGGATAGGAAGTTGGGGGCCCCCCAGCAACCATTCCCCCTTCTTTCACCGTGGTAGAAGATTTAATGGTCACCCAAGGGCCAGAAACAAGGGTTGGGATTTTGTTTCTGTGTGTTTGCTTGTTTGTTTTTTCCCTTGCCCGACCATGTCCACCACGCACCTCCTTTCCAGGTCCTGGAGTAGTCCCAAAACACATTCCGAGAGAGACTGGTGTCTGCAGCCCGAGCAGTGCGTATCAGATACCGATCCAGGCTTTCCGGGGACCCTGCACCCACTTGCACAAGGGTTCCAGCACCATCAACAGCCCAGCCTGCGAGGCGCCACTCGGGGCTCGGCTGGGAGGGAAGGAGGCCGCTCAGCTCCCTTGGGCGAGTTTTGCTCCACACGCTGTTGGTAATATTCATGTATGCCGACTTTACTTTGTGTTAATCTTTTTTACACAGCTTTTCTGCAACAGGACATACAACAAGGCATAAAAATACAAAACACCCACGGCCCTATCACCCGGCGTAAGGAGAACAACACAAACATACTAACAGGACGGGCGGGGGGCTGAGGGAGCGCGCGGCGGCCGCGGAGCGAGCGAGCGGGCGGGCTCGGTCCGGAGTGCGGGGGATGCGGGCGGCGGGCGCGCTGAGCTGCCGGGCCGGGCAGGGCCGGGGCGTGGGCAGCGGCCCCTCCTCCTCGGGCTGCAGGTAAGGGCGGCCGCGGGGAGCGTCCGAGGGGAACGGCTGGTCCCGGGGTCTCGGGGCCTGGGGCGGGGGGAACCGCCGGAGCGTCCCCCACTTCGGACGTTATTGACCCCCAGAATTTAGAGGGGAGTACCCCAGAACCCATGGTCCAGAGAAAGGGAATGCCCTCCGAGAGGGGGACAGGCCCTCGCCCGCCCCTTCGTACCAGTTGGAGAGAGCTCCCACCCGGGGAGTCTCCCTCTAGGCTGCTCGGCGGCTCCACTGGCGCCTTCACAGACTCAGGCCTCCCGAAAGAGGCCAACAGAGGATTCGCACTGCCTCTCTCCTAAGGCCGGCGTCTACCTCAGAAGCTTAGGCCCTGCCCCGTTACTCTGAGCGAGGTGGAAGACCCACGTTCCGGAGAGAAACTGTTCTGGGAAACCTGAGCCTGTGGGGTCCCAACTGGCTCTCTGGCCTCTGTGCCGTGTTGCGCGTCAGGGTCACAGGCGGTGGGATTCTAGGCACTCCGGGGCAGGTGGTGTGCGGCTGCCGCCCTCATGCAGTCAGCAAACATTCCGGCAGCTTTTTCTGTGCCATAAATTGGGCCAAGGACATGGCCGTGACCAACACCAGGCCCTTGCCTTCCTAGAGCCCGGAGTGTGTCAGGGGAGACAGCCAGGTAACCCCACAAATATAAGCCGGATTTACTCTAGGGTAGCGAAGCCCGGAAGATGTGAGAGCTCAGGGGAGATGCAGCTGAATGTGAGGTTTGGGGGAGGATCCCTTGACTCCTGAAAGCCAAGTAGGAGCCAGACAGAGAAGAGGTAAGAAAGTGGATGTATATCCTTAGTGCCTTTTCCACCTTTCAGCCTGGCAGAGACTAAACAGACTTTCCCCCGTCTGCAGAAATAGATGAATCCCTCTGTGTTATCCCTCCTTAAATGCACTTCACGGGGTGCCAGTTGCTGCAGAGACTTTACGGTATTTGAGCTATAAAGAGAATCAGGGGAAAAGGAGATTGCTTGTCAGGTTTGATTTCAGAGAGATCTCCATTGGAATCCACGTCTTTCCTTGTGTTTGAATTTGTTTTCATGATTATTATCAAAGATCGTGTTCCCTTTCAGAGCTGAGAACCAGCCTTGCTCCTGGATTAACAAGATCATTCAACAAATATCGCATACCTACTACCATTTACCAGACACGGTTTTAGATGGCAAGGATACACCAGTAAACACTCTTCACTGGGGTCACAGTTCTCATAGAGCAGGGAAGACAGAAATAAAGAAACAAATCAAATAAATGAGATAATTTCATTTAAAAAAAAAAGTACTAACAGAGGTGAATCCCCCAGTGTCCCTCTCTGACTGCATCCCCTCCCCCTGCCTCGAGGCACCCACTACCTCGAGTTTGGGGTGTATCCTTCCCTTGCTCCCCACCATGGGAGCCCAGAGAGGACAGCCGTCTGCGGTGGGTCACGTTGCAGGTGGGTGAAGGGGCTGCATTGCGGCGTTGCCATAACAAATAGGAAGAGAAATTATGGAAGCAACAGAACTCTCCTTTAGAGATAAAAATAGAGCAGTTTCAGAGGCAGAGACCAAGAGCTCTCTGTCACTGATACAAAAGCTCTGACACAAGGAGTGACAAGTTTAGTGAGTGGCCAGCTTAGGACACAGAAGCCTATGAGGGGACAACCCACAGGGCAATGACAAAGTGAGGGAGCTTGGACCAGGACTGACCCCTCCCAGCTACTCCTGGCCAAGGGTTCCCCGATATCCAGGTGAGGAGTAGTGACTGTTTACTAGCAGAAGGAAGTGGCAGCACAGCTTGGCTCTTCAGAAGTGGTCCAGGATGATCTGGCTGCTAAGTTGCGCTGAGTCCATTCTCTGCTGAGGGGTTAGTTTTTCCTGTTAAGTCAATGCTCAGATGGTTCTACCCACCAGGCTCACATTTGGATCAGGAAAATAAAATGGATCGTTAGGCCGTCTTGGAGCACTTCCTAAGGGACAGATGAACGAGAGGCTGTTGGTTGACATTTAACTGTAGTTCCAAATTTGTCAACGTCTCCTTGCAATATGTCCACATCAGCCTGGAACTAGACTGGACTTGGAGGCCCGAGGGGCTGCCTGTTTTCCAGGCTGTGCTGCCAGCACTCTCCCCCTCAACCCTGTCGCATGCTGGGCACAGGCCGCCTGCTTGCATTGTAGGGTCAACTGCCCAAGCTCCTACCAAGGGTAGTTTTCTTTTCAAAACTTCTTTCTCCTCTCTTCATTCTTGGTATAGGTCACATGGTATGACAGCTTGAGCTGCCATAACAAAATGCTATAGACTGGGTGCCTTAAACAACAGAAACTTCTTTTTCACAGTTCTGGAGGCTAGAAGTCCAAGATCCAGATTCCAACAAGGTAGGTTTCATTCTAAGGCTTCTTTTCTTGGCTTGTAGATGGCCACCACGTCCCTGGGTACTCACATGATCTCTTCTTTATGTGTGCAGGGGAGGGGGAGGAGGAAGAGAGAGCTCTGCTGTCTCTTCTTCTTATAAGGACACCAATTCTATCAGATTAGGGCCCCACCCTATGACTTCATTTAACCTTAATTACATTTTAAAGACCCCATCTCCAAATATATACATCGGAGGTTAGGACTTCAACATATGGATTATGGGAGAGCACAATTCAGTTCATAGCGCATGGACACCTAACCAACTGCTCATAATCTGATCTGCGACTCCACAGAGAGTAGAAAAAGTAAACCTTCTATAAGCATTGGAAATGTTCTGTGTCTGGGTGGTAGTTATATAAAGGTGTGTGTGTGTGTATGTGTGTGTGTGTGTAAAAATTCTTTGATGTATATACGTAAGATTTGTGTACTTGACTGTGTTATGCCTCAATAAAAAATTTTTTTGTTTAATGAGCACACACACAAAAAAGAGAATCCAAAAAAAAAAAAAAAGAGAATCCAATTAAGGCTCTGAGGCCTTTGGGAATGAAGAAGGTAGCCTCTGATGTCTTTAGGCTAAGTGACACCAAGGACTTAACCTGTAGGAAGGGAAGGAACTTAACTTTTATTGAGCATTTTGGTTAGGGTGGTTCTGGATATAAGAAACAGAAGTTCACTCATGTGTCAAGTATAAAGTGTCCTATGTGAATCCCAAAGAATCTGAAGAGCTAGGCGTCACAAGGGACAGAAACTTGGGGCATTCCCTCATTACTAGCTCTCTCTCTCTCTGTCTCTCTCACTCTCTTTCTCTCTCTCGCTCTCTCTTGCAGTTTCTGCCTGTGCCTATGCATCTGCCCCATTCCACTCTTTGGATCCATTTCCTCTCCTTTTTCCTCATGGTTCTAATATGGCTGCCACAGCTGCTTAGTCAATATGAGTCTCCATCCTCAGCTTCCACCATGAACTATTCCTTCCCTTTGTGTCTCTTAGGTCAGCCTCCTGAGAAGGGCATTTGGTTGGGTTCCAGCACACCTCTTTAAGCCAGTCTCCAGGTGCCAGTTAAATGACTAACGTTGGGTCCAAACATCTGGAACCAGGAAGAAGGAGGCCATAGTACAGTTCAAGGTCATTTAAGAGCTAGGTCCTGAGTTAGGATAACTTCTTTTCAAAAGAGCTGTGGAGGGGCAGGCAACAAGTGATGAATATCTCAGGAATGGGTGTCTATTTAGTAGATGTTGGGATTTTCAGGATTTTTATATATTTTCTTGTAGTGTCTTTGGTTTTGGTATTGTGGTAATGCTGGTCTCAAACAATGAGCTGGGAAGTATTCCCTCCTCTTCAATTTTCTGGAAGAGTTTGTATAGAAGTGGCATTGTTTCTTCCTTAAATGTTTGGTAGAGTTCACCAGTAAAGCCATCTGGGCCTGGCGTATTCTTTGTGAGAAGGTTTTTTTAGCTGCAAATTCAATTTCTTTGATAAATATTGGGCTATTCAAGTTATCTATTTCTTATTGAGTGAGCTTTAATAGTTTGAGTCTTTCAAGGAAATTATCCATATCGTCTAAGTTATAGAATTTCCTGATATAAAGTTGTTCATAATATTCCCTTATTATCCTTTTAATAGCTATACAATCTGTAGTGATGTCCCCTCTTTCATTCTTGACATTGGTAATTTGTGTTTCCTCTATTTTTTTCCTAGTCACTCTGGCTAGAGGTTTATCAGTTTTATTCATTTTCTCAAAGAACTAGCTTTTGGTTGCATTGATTTCCTCTGTTGTTCTGCTGTTTTCTCTTCATTGATTTCCTCTTTGATCTTTGTTATTTCCTTACTTTGGACTTAATTTGTTCATCTTTTTCTAGTTTGTTAGAGTAGAAGCTTGAGATCAGTGATGTGAGATCTTCCTTCTTTTCTAATATAAGCATTTAGTGCTATGAGAACACAGGTCCTTGATGACATTCCTGTTCAAGTCTCATTTGAGGCCAGCCTAAATCCAGACCACCTGTTCTCAACTCTCTCAACATTAGAACCACCTGGAGGGCTTCTAAAAATACCTGTGCCTGGACCCCACCCTAGGCCAATTAAATCAAAATCTCTGGGAATGAGCTCCAGTATGACTAGTTGTCAAAACTCACCAGGTGAGTCTAAGGAGTAGCCAGGATTTTCAGTCACCACACTAGGGCAGTGTTTCTCAAACTGATAAAGGCAGTTTTGGTTTTCATTTCCAGTTTTATATTTCTATTATCCCATTGACCGTAACATTTTGTAAAATACAGTGAAAATGAACCATATGGTTTCTAGAAGTTTCCCTTATGAAAAGTGGTGTTTCCATTGCCTCATAAACTCAGGTGTTCTCATTATTCTTTATCATTATCAACAATGGAGGAAAGGAAGTTTGTAGAAAGATGATGTAGGGTCAGGCCTTTCAAGATGGCTGTTCTCTTGCTCTCTGTACATCCCCTGCTTGACCATTCCCTGCTTCACCTACACCCTACTCACATGACTGTCCAATCCTCTTAATCATAGGGCTTTAATAGTAACTGCCTACGTGCTCGCCCCCACCTGCCCCAGCCGCTGGTTTCCCTGGTAACTGATGAGCCAACCTGATGTCAATTCCCCCTATAACTGGTAACGTCCTTCTCCCCATAGAGTTGCGAAGACTGCCGCTGTGTCCTGCTTGCCGTCTGCTGTACACGGTGGGGTGGCACTCCAGGACGTTGCTTCGGACATGTAAGATCCCCTGTCCAACCTATCACCGATGTCTCTGTCACTGTCTCTGGGGTCTTTCTTCAGTCTTGCAGCTGGCCAATTACAAGACTTTCAGACATGTGGGGTGCAGCCAAACAGATGATCATGCATGTAGTTGCTTCAGCAGTGTAGTTCTGTCTCACTGTGGACCATTCAAGTTTTTGGATGATGTTGTATTTTAGTGATGTTGCACTGTCTAGATCTCTTGCGTATGCGTCAATAACTTCTTTTTATTGTTTAAACCTACTTGAGTTGGGTTTTCGGTTATAAGAGAATGATTCCAACTGAAGCACCCTACCATAGATGTATCCGTCCATTCTGCAATCACTTGTTGACACGTTATCCTCTCTTTCTCACTCTCTTTCCCACACAAAAGCTGCAACCATCCCAGACAAGGGCCATGGTTTGTTTGATGATGACTGTGTGATCACTCTGTACTCTCACTGTGGCTCCCTTTACTACAGGACCTTAACCAAGATGATACAAACTTCCTTTCCTCATTGTTGATAACACTCAAGAAAAATGAGAACACCTAGGTTTAATAAGCAATGGAAATACCATTTTTTAAATAAAGAAAACCTCTAAAAGCTACACAACTGCCGATATGAATTTTTGCATATTTGCATTGTTCTTTTTGATGTTCGAATCATCCCATATTTGACCACAGGGAGCCCCTTCAGGTCGGCTCCTGTGTCCTTTTAATCTGACCCCATGGACTTTGATACCTTCCTTGTTCATCTGTCCCAGCCCTGGAAAGGCCATTTCTCAGGATCCCTGGTTCCCTTTAGCAGAGAATGATATTTAGAGAGTGAGATCTAGGCAAGATAGATACACTTTTTAAACACAGAAATTACATGAGTTTTCAAAAGATCTGTTTTTACCATAACTAGTGGCCTTTTCATTAAGTCAGTTAATGACCTGAAATCATTGGGATTTCAGGTGGTTTTGGATTAAAGCAGTTTCTCAACCTCAGCACTATTGACATTTGGGGCTGGGAAATGCTTTGTTGTGGAGACTGCCCTGCGCTTGGTAGGGTGTTTAGCAGCATCCCTCGCCTCTCCACACTAGATGCCAGTAGTACCCTCCCAGCTGTGACAACCAAAAATGTCTCCAGACATTGCCAAATGCCCCTTGGTGTGGCAAAATCATCCCCCATTAAGAACCACTGGATGGCCTGTGGCTTCTGTGGAAAACATCCTGGAACAAACCAGAGAGACTCTGGCCCTGTTGCAACATCCTTAACAGTTTCCTGCCTCTATTTCCCTGTGTGTCTATTGGGACAATGGCTACAGGATAAAACAACACATCGTGGGAAGCAGTCTGACCTGCAAAGACTCATCGGCGTGAAAGTGAGGAGCAGACATTACATCATAGGCAGCACCACACTGAAGCCACATGTCGGTTTTTGCTAACTCTGCTGAGACGGTACAGCTTCTGATTGAACTGACTCAAGTCCTGAAGATTACTCAAACTCTTGTGTTCCCACCAGGCCTCTTTTTAGTGTCAGCCTTATATAAGAGCTTTCATTTTACTGTCACCAAGAGAAAGTCCCATTCAATTCATACCAGATGCTGAGTCGTCGTGAATCAATACAACATCATCCAAAAACCACCAAAATGAATCTTAAGGACAAACAGGACTTTTTCTCCCAGCAAAACAGTGACTAACATAGTGTTTTGCCCTTTTAGAAAAAAAAAAGTTACAAGGTTAATAAGACAAGGGCTTCAGGCCCTGCTTGTGTAACACACGTGTCTGTGGGCGTGAAGTGGTTAAATTGCGTGTCCTCAGCAAGACAGTGTATGAGGCCTGCAGCTGAGCCAGACAGAGGCTGGCGAGAGGAGGTGAGACTTGGACATCAGGGGCCCTAGACTGGGAGTCCAGTGATGACCTGAAACTGTTATGCAATCCTCCTCCATGTGAGTGGCAAGGGTATCTGAGACTCAGAGTTTAGGAATCTCTACCGTGGAGGGGAGGCTCTTCCAGGAAATGAGCATCCAGAATCTTCTCCCGATAGAGCCGGGGAGATCCCCAAGACTTGTTTCTCAGTCCTGCCTCTGCTCCCTGGATGCTGGGAATAGCACTCCGATTACCTATGGAAGTGAGAAATGGTGTATGTCCTCCCTGGGGTGGGAGGGGGTGGGCCCACCTAGGCACTCTCTCCTGGCCTCTGACCCTTGAATGGAGGGAAGCAAAAGCAGAGAAGAGATGGCGGCTGACACATCCCCGTAGTGGCTGGATGAGTCTCTCAGTTGGTTCCTGCTTCTGGGTCCCCAAGGCCTCCCAGGTTCCTGTCCTTTGCAGACTAGGTTCTTCCAGTTTCCCCTTTATTGTGTGAGGGACTCCCTATCCTTCCAATGGATTTCCTTTGCGACAAGGTCAGTGTCTGTTTTCCCACCGCAGCACCAAGTCATTGCTGTCAGAGGCACTGAGAGCTGTGTGTCCCATTCCATACCCCACAGACTACTGCAGGAGCCCCGGAACACGGGCTGCAGAGCCCTGCTCGTTGATATTCACAAGGTAGGAGTCAGAAGGTCTCCCCTCAGTAAAGGCAAAATGGGAGCAATGGAGGCCGAGAGCTCCCCGCAGTTACTGTGTCAACACTGATCAAGGAACTGAATCATCATATGATATCACTTACATGTGGAAACTAAAATATGGCACAGGGACTTCCCTGGTGGCGCAGTGGTTAAGAATCCGCCTGCCAATGCAGGGGACAGGGGTTCGAGCCCTGGTCCGGGAAGTTCCCACATGCCGTGGAGCAACTAAGCCCATGCGCCACAACTACTGAAGCCCACACGCCTAGAACCCGTGCTCTGCAACAGGAGAAGCCACCGCAATGAGAAGCCCGTGCACCGCAACAAGGAGTAGCTCCCACTTGCGGCAACTAGAGAAAGCCCACACGCAGCAACAAAGACCCAGCACGGCCAAAGATAAATTAATTGATTAATAAATTTTAAAATGCTTTAAAAAATAAAGATAAAAGATGGCACAAATGAACCTATCTACAAAACAGAAACAGACTCATAGACATAGAGAACAGACTTGAGGTTGCCAAGGTGGGGAGGGGAGGGAGAGGGATGGACTGGGAGTTTGGGGTTGGTAGATGCAAACTATTACATTTAGAATGGATAAACAGCAGGGTCATAATGTATCACACAGGGAACTATATTCAATATCCTGTGATAAACTGTAATGGAAAAGAATATTTAAAAAGAATGTCTGTATGTGTGTAACTGAGTCACTGCTGTATAGCAGAGAATGGCACAACATTGTAAATCAACTTACTTCAATAAAATAAATAAATAAATAAAAATTTTAAAAATATTTGTCAAGATTTTTCTACCTTAAAAAAAAGGGAGGGTGCTTCCCTGGTGGCGCAGTGGTTAAGAGTCCGCCTTCCAATGCAGGGCACATGGGTTCGTGCCCTGGTCCGGGAAGATCCCACATGCCGCGGAACGGCTAGGCCCGTGAGCCATGGCTGCTGAGCCTGCACGTTTGGAGCCTGTGCTCCGCAATGGGAGAGGCCACAACAGTGAGAGGCCCGCATACCAAAAAAAAAAAAGGGGGGCTTCCCTGGTGGCGCAGTGGTTGAGAATCTGCCTGCTAATGCAGGGGACACGGGTTTGAGCCCTGGTCTGGGAGGATCCCACATGCCATGGAGCAACTAGGCCTGTGAGCCACAACTACTGAGCCTGCGCGTCTGGAGCCTGTGCTCCGCAACAAGAAAGGCTGCAATAGTGAGAGGCCCACACACCGCGATGAAGAGTGGCCCCCTCTTGCCACAACTAGAGAAAGTCCTCACACAGAAACGAAGACCCAACACAGCAAAAATAAATTAATTAATTAATAAACTCCTACCAACAACATCCTAAAAAAAAAAAAAGGAACTGAATCATCAATGTGGATCCAGTGAGGCACGCTGAAGTTGGACTAATGGACAGCTAAGCCCTACAGCACCAAAAGAAGATGGAGCTGTTAACAGAGAGTCCCTCGGTGCTACTCCAGGTTTCAGCAGTGCTCTGTGGAGGGGCCTGGGCATGCAGGCTCTGCTGCGGGACCCCTGGGTGGCCCCTGGAATCTGGGCTGTGCCTCTGGACCCCTCCATTCTCTTACATGTTGTTTGGCAGCCCTACTATGTGTGGGAGCTCCCCGACTCCTACAATGACTATTTCAATTCTTCAGTCTTTCAAATCTCCACGGCCCTCCCATCCCCCTCACTCCCAGCGGAAGGTGAATTTCTTATGCCACAGAAAAAGTTCAGACCATCATATGGGGACCCCTTCAACTTCCCAACACCAAACCTACACCATCCTGCCCTCTAACCTTCCCCAACCTAGGCACTGTAGGACGTGTAGCAGCATCCCTGGCCTCTGTCCACTAGATGAACCCCGCTAGTAATGCCCCCTAGACATGATAATCAAACATGTCTCCAGACATTGCCAAATGTCCCTCGGGGTATAAAGTCACCGGTGAGAACTCTTTTTAATTTAATTTAATTTAATTTAATTTATTTGGCTGTGTGGGTCGTAATTGTGGCACGCGGGATCTTTGGTTGCGGTGTGTGGAATCTAGTTCCCTGACCAGGGATCGAATCCAGGCCCCCTGCATTGGGAGCACAGAGTCTTAACCACTGGACCATGAGGGAAGTCCCTACCGGTGAGAACTCTTGACCCAGACCAACCTCTGGCCGCTCTGTCTCAAACTTGTAGCCCACATCTGATCCATGGGAAGTGCACACATGGGACCAACCTTCACCTACCTCTCAAATAGAGCACTTGGTAAAAGTGCAGCCACTGACAGACAGCCACGCCTCCCCTGTAGATTTCCTCCCCTGGCTCTAGGGACCACCCTTTGAGTTCCCTATTTGGCCCCCCTAGTTGATTTGAGAAAATAGGAAGCACACCCCACGCCCCTTCTTTCCATGGTACAAGCCTCTCTTCCAGAAATCTCCTTTGTAGTTTCTGGTCCTCTCTTGGGCTTTCCATCCATCCTCTTTGTAAGCTGGAGGTGGGTGGTCAATACAATGACTCAGAACTAGTTCTCAGACATTTCCCTTCCCAGTCCTGCTTAGGTGGTCTAGCATCCCACGTTGGAATCGGGGAGCAGCTGCCTCTCTTGGCGGGGGCCTCAGCCAACTGTGAGGCAGAAAGAGCTTGTATTCACATCCGTGTGCCCCTTAGAACTGCCTTCTCTCTTCCTCTCAGGATCCTTTCTCACTTCGATTTATTCAACCTCTCCTTCCTGATTGAAGCTTTCCCACTGACATTTAAGCATGTTTAAATCGCTCCCATTTAAATAAATAAATAAAATAAAACTGCTTTGACCACAGAGCTCCTCGCAGCTACCTACCACTCTAATTCTCTCCTCCCCTTCAAAGCCAAACTAGTGAGAAAGCTCTCTACACCCACCGTCTCCCTTTCCTCACCTCCCACTCTTTCCAGTCTGGCGTCCACCCTTATCAGTCCCCCGAAACAGCTCTCACTGACATGGTCAGCGATCTCTGCAGAGCTGAGCTGAGGCTGGAGGGCAGGAGGCTGGCCTGACCCCACTCAGGACACTGGCCACGGGAGCAGCGGCAGGGATGGTGACAGCTGGCGTTACCCAGAGTTGTGTGTGGGAACCGCAGATGATAGAATGGAATTTCTGAGCTGTATCAGAAAGAACATCTGGCCTTGAGTCCTGAGAACTGGAGCCCCCACCTCCTTGCCCTCATTCATTCAGTCAGTCTTGATTGAGTACAGCTTGAGCCAGGCCTGGAGGTGGACACTTGTGTTACACTTTGAAGGACCCAGGCATGGTCTCTGCCCTCATGGAGCTACCCATCGACTTGGGGAAGTAGGAATTAGTCAAAGAGCCGTGGAAGTACCCAATGACAATCTAGATGTTTTATAGAGGAAAAGTACACAGTGTGTGATGGTGGGATCTGATCTCACTGGAAGGTCTGAAAAGAGATTTTTGAGGCTGACGTCTGATTGATGGGTAGGAATTAGCTAGTCCAGGAGGAAGGAGGAAGAAGAAGGGAGTAAAAGCATTGGGGGAAAGGAGTAAGGGCAATGTTCCCCCCAGAGACCAGGCGTTCCAGAAGTGGAAGGGACTGGGAGGGGTTGGGGGGAGAGGGGTGAGACGTGCTGAATAGAAATTAGATTTTTATCTCTGCCTCGTAGTCTTTGTGCCGTGACCTTCTCCTGCCGCCTTCTGAGGGACTTCGGCACCCTTGGCCACCCTGTATGGTTAACCGCTTTTATTTCCTTTTCTCCCAGGGCTGTGTGCTTCATGGCCTAGTTCCTGCCTGTCCCTCCTGTAACCTGAATGGGAGCGTTCCACAGAGTTCTACCCAGGCCTTACTCTCTTCCCCACCCACTTCTTCTTTGACATCGGCTCCCGGTTTTATGGCCTCCCACTTCCAACAGATCTCCAGTCCCAGAACTCTCTCCCGACACCCAGGTTTATAGTTCCATTTGCCCAATGGTCATCTCCATGCAGACACCCTGCCGCCATCTCAAACACGGCAGATTGTAGTTTAAAAATGTAAGTCTCTGGACTTCCCTGGTGGCACAGTGGTTAAGAGCCTGCCTGCCAATGCAGGGGACAAGGGTTCGAGTCCTGGTCCGGGAGCATCCCACATACCGCGGAGCAACTAAGCCCGTGCACCGCAACTACTGAGCCTGCACTCTAGAGCCCATAAGCCACAAGTACTGAGCCCGCGTGCCACAACTATCGAAGCCTGTGCACCAAGAGCCTGTGCTCCGCAACGAGAGAAGCCACCGCAATGAGAAGCCTGCACACAGCAACGAAGAGTATCCCCCACTCGCCGCAGCTAGAGAAAGCCCACCTGTAGTAGTGAGGACCTAACGCAGCCAAAAAATAAATTAATTAAATATAATTAATTAATTAACAGAGCTTGAGTATTCAACCCAGATCTACAGAAACTTGGTGCACCTGGTGAGTTGTAAATAGCCTTTCTTTATGACGATAAGGAAACTGAAATTAAACAAAGAGTTTTGATTAGCTGATTAATCAAGTTGGAGCAAGCTCCCAGTAAAGCTAAATTTAACTGTGCCCCGCTCTGTATCCCAAACTGCAGATTTCCTCTTTTATGATTTCTTCCAGCTCAGTGTAATTGGATTGTTCAGTCTGGGTGATGAGTATGTGAGGGGGCCGTTACACTATTCTTCTGTGTATTTTTGAAATTTTTCATAATAAAAATCTAAAAAAGAAATTGTATCTCTTTCTTAATAAAAAACAAAACTAGTCTGTCTTAATTGGTTGGTTAGTGCTTATCTGAATGTAATCCTTAACCTCCTGGTTTGAGAGAATTGCCTGGACTCATGAACATGCTTTTTGCAGGAAATCATGTGATATGAAACATATAACTGTGCGCTGAAGTTGCAAATGACATCATCAATGAATTATTTTTCCTTGTGCTCCTTTTCTTTGTTCTTCTAACCATATGTGTATATAAATGTGTGTGTGTGTGTGCTCTCTGAGAATTTCTGAGCAAGGAGGAAGTGGTTCAATCTGCTTGTCTCTGAGCAGCTGTTGGCTTTTAGAATAAAGAAGTGACTCTGCCTCGTTTCTGATTCAGATGCAGTATGAAATTTGCTTTCATCCACGTCTAAATTTAAACGCCTGCCTTCTCCCTCTGTAAAACTTAATCCTCTTCCCCATAACACTGTAGAAAAAAACCTTGGCTTCACAATGGTGTTTAGGTTAAAGATACAAGAGGAGTTTAGGTGTCGAGTGTAAGTAACATCAAGGAGAGAATGCAAACTGGCTGGAAACCTGATGCAGCTCAGAAAACTGCATATGACAAAGACACTGCACAGCCTCTACAGGTATCTAGGTTAGAACGGCAGTGCACTAGAGCCTAATCAGTTAAGGGCATCATTGATGCATCTAAGAACGCAGCCCTCCCATGTCTTCAACCATAACTTTTATTCCTTCCCACACCTTCCCCACTCCTATCTTCATTTCAGCAGAAAAAGACAATCTCTCTTGACCAAAATCTGAATCGTTCAATATTATCAATTTGCACATTTCACTCACTTTATTTAAATTTTTATTTTGACGTAATTTCAAATATACAGAAAACCTGTAAGAACGGTGTTAAGGAACCACCATATAGCCCTTACCCTGGTCTCACTTTTATTTTCCCTCTCATTCTCTTTATTTCTAAGTCTTGCCAATTTTATCGGTTTTATTAATCTTTTCAAAGAACCAACTTTAGATTTTCTCTATTTTTTTGTTGGCTTTCTCTTTCACTGATTTCTGCTCTTGTTTTTATTATTTCTTTTCTTCCTGTTACTTTGTTTTTTTTCTTTTTTCTTTTTCTTGGAGTATAGTTGATTTACAATGTTGTGTTAGTTTCAGGTGTGTAGCGAAGTGAATCAGTTATACATATACATATATCCACTCTTTTTTATTTATGTATTTTTTTATCCACTCTTTTTTAGATTCTTTTCCCATATAGGCCATTATAGAGTACTGAGTAGAGTTTCCTGTGCCATACAGTAGGTCTGTATTAGTTATCTATTTCATATATATAGTAGTGTGTATATGTCAATCTCTTCCTGTTACTTTGGATTTAATTTGTTCTTTTTCTAGCTACTTAAGTTGGAAAGTTAGATTATTGTTCAAACCTTTTCTTCTTCTGTAATATAAGCATTTAAAGCAATAAATTTCCCTCTAGACATAGCTTTACCTACAACCCACATATTTTGATATGTTGTGCTATCATTATCTTTCAGTTTAAGATATCTTAAAATTTCTCTTATGATATTTTCTTTGACTCATGAGTTGTTTAGTAGTGTGTTGTTTAATTTCCAAATACAATACTTGGGGTTTTTCTAGCTTTCTTTTAGAATATACTCCATAAGATGTCAGTCCTTTAATATTTATTTATGTTATGGTCCAGCATATGGTCTATCTTGGGGAATGTTCCATGTGTCCTTGAAAAGAAACATCTGTATTCTGCAGTTATTGGGCATAGTGTTCTAGACACAGACATGGACAGAAGGAAGACAATGTGGAGACACACGGAATACAGCCCTCAGAGGGAACCAACACTGCCAACACCAGGATATCACACACCCAGCCTCCAGAACTGTGAGAAAATAAATTTTGTTGTTTAAGCCACCCAATCTGAGGTACTTTGCTACGGCAGTGCTAGCAAATTAACATAGTTACTAAGTGCATGTATTTAGGATTGTTAAATCTTCTTGATGGACTGACCCTTTAATCAATATGAAATTTTTTCTCTCTTTATGTCTAGTAGTATGCCACATCTTGAAGCCTACTTTGTCTGATATTAACATGACCCCACCAGTTTTCTGTGTGTTCTTATTTTTGTTTATATTTCATCTTATTACCTGTATTATATATGCATAATGTATTTTTCCATCCTTTTACTTTTGCTTTATCAGTGTCCATATGTTTAAAGAGTATATCTCTTAAGACAGCAGAGATTTGGGTCATTTTTATCCAATTTGATAATCTCTGCCTTTTAGTTGAAGTGTTTAGTTCATTTACATATAATGTAATTGTTAACATGCTTTGGTTTAAATCTACCATCTTGCTATTTGTTTTATATTTGTCCTACCTGTTTTTTGTTCTTCTGTTCTTTTCTGTCTTTAATTAATCAGATATTTTTAGTAGTTTATTTTATTTCCGCTATTTGCTTTTTAGCTCCACCTTTTTGTATAATATTATCAGTTTAGCTCTAGGGGATTACAATATACATTCTTAATTCATTACATTCTGCTTCTAATTAATTTATACCAATTCCCATAAAATTCATTACCTAAAAAGAGAATAATTCTATTACCCTCCCTGTCTTTGTGCTATTATAGTCATATACTTTACTTTCACATGTTTTAAACCCTGTAATAAACTATTATTACTATTGCTTTAAATAGTTGTCTTTTAAAGGAATTATAAGAAAAAAATCATCTTTTATTGTTACCCATGTATGATGCTTTTCATTCCTACTTGTAGATCCAAGTTTCTGTCTGATATCCTTGCCCTTTAGCCTAATGAGCAACATTTAGTGCTTGTACTACAAGTCTGCTAAGGATGAATACTCTCAGTTTTTGCTTATCTGCAAATGTCTATATTTCATGTCATGGCTTCCAGGAGGAACTGTGGGGAACCAACAAGAAAAGATGCACAAGTCCTTAGTATGTTGGTATGTCAGTCAAAGAAAAGCATTGTTTTCTCTTTCTGGTGAGACGATGAGTGAGAAAATTATAGTTACTATGAATGGCCAATAGTTCAGGAGACACTGGGTTTTTAAAAACCTGTTTGGATGGGCAAAATATCTTTGTTTTGGGGTTGCAAATCTTTTACTGAATAGGAAGTTAAAACAGAGACCCTGGACCATTCCATAGGAATCAGGAAGGACAGTCACAACCAACAGCCCCTGTGACTGCTCCTCCCAAATCACAAATGGCTGCAGAGAGCACATTTCCCAGGCAGTTCCTGTATCTTTGTCAGGAGCAAAGCTGTGAGAACAATTACTCTGCCTCTACACTCCCCTCCCTGCCTAACTGAAGCAGAATTCTTTTTGCAGTAATGAATTCAAAGCCTTTTAGCAATGTTTCTGTGACTTTTTTTGCTGGTAAACTTTGATGTGTATCCCAGCCTTACATGGCAGCATGGTTTATCAGGGATGGTTGCTTTCTTAAGTTGGGTTCCTAAAAGCACATGTTGAAACAGGAATCATGTGCAAATGATTTATTAAGGAAGTGATCTAGGGAGAAACAAGGAAAGGAATGGGAAAAAGAAGTATAGAAAGGTAAGAAGCCAGGAAGAGTATGATGTTGGCCAAGCCCCAACCTCAGCCTGATCCAGAGGGGAGCTCTGAAGGGTAAATTACACCTTGTAGTTCATCCCTCCTTAAACAAGGGACCTGGGCTTCCATACTCCTGAACCAGTCAGTAGCCACAGATCCAGGGAGGAGGGGTACACAAACTCCCAGGCAATTCCAGTTCCCTTTGCATACTGGTGTGCAAAGTAGCCCCAGCAGCCCAAGGGAGAGCCTCTGAACAAAGTCACAGTTATAAACCACTAGAAACCCAGGGCACAGAAGCTGGAGGATGACAAAATGGAAATGGCGAAAGGGATTGTGTTATTGTGATTTATAATGAGAAATATATATTTGGTCTTTGTCCCTGACCCTGGCATAGAGCTCCCAAAATCCTTGGGATTTCCTATGTGATGAAAGCAATAAAGGTGCCTTTTAAAGTTATGTTAATGGGACTTCCCTGGTGGCGCAGTGGTTAAGAATCCACCTGCCAATGCAAGGGACACGGGTTCGAGCCCTGGTCCGGGAAGATCCCACATGCCTCAGAGCAACTAAGTCCGTGTGCCATAGCTACTGAGCCTGTGCTCTAAAGCCCGCGAGCCACAACTACTGAGCCCACATGCCACAACTATTGAAGCCCACGAAGCCACCACAATGAGAAGCCCGCGCGCCACAAAGAAGAGTAGCCCCCCCCAAAAAAAAAAGAAGAGTAGCCCCCACTCTCCCCAACTAGAGAAAGCCCATGCACAGCAATGCAGCCAAAAATAAATGCAGCCAAAAATAAATAAATTTATAAAAAATAATGGTAAAAAAATAAAGTTATGTTAATGAGGTGACTTGGGAAGCTGCTGGGTCACCTAAGGATGAGCTGGTTGCCAGGGGAAGAAACCATGTCATTAGAGGGTTGGAACTTTCAGTCCCACCCCCTCACCTCCAAGGAGGGTAGAGGGACTGGAGATTGAGTTCAATCACCAATCGTTAATAATTTAATCAATGATGCCTAGGTAATGAAGCCTCCATAAAAACCCCAAAGTACAGGGTTTGGAGAGCGTCCAGGTTGAAATTCGGGGAGAGTGGTGCTCAGAGAGGGCATGGAAGCTCTGCACCCTTCCCACATATTTTGCCCTGTGCATCTCTTCTATCTGGCTGTTCCCGAGTTATACCCTTTTATAATAAACTGGTAATCTACTAAGTAAAATGTTTCTCTGTGTTCTGTGAGCTGCTCTAGCAAATTAATGACATACAAGGAGCAGGTCATAGGAACCTCCAATCTATCGTGGTTGGGCAGAAACCCAGGTGACAACCTGAAATTGTGACTGGCATCTGGGGTGGGGAGCAGTCTGGTAGGATTAAACCTTAACCTGTGGTTATCTATGTCCAGGTAGGTAGTATCAAAATTGAGTTGAATTATAGGACACACAGCTGGTGTGGGAGAATTTCTTGGTGTGTAGGAAAAAAACACATCAGAATTTGAATCCGAATCAGAGGGATCAAAGGGGATATAGGTGAGGCATCAACAGCATTTGCTATGGTAGGACAGTTATGAATGGAAGGCCTTGACATACTTAAAAAAAGTGCTTTGTACTACTTTAGTAGAATGTCAGTTAATACACAATTTCTTTTAAGTCGGTGCCTCTGGGAGCATAGTGGGAAATTTCATGGGCCAACCCATTAATATTTCAAGATGAGAAAGTCTTGTCTCTTTGATAACTTATACTTGCAAGAACCAAGGGCAAGATCTAGGCCATTTGATTCAGGTTTCTGCATATATCTTGGCCAACTTCGTTTTCAAAATTCTATTTTGTCATTTTACCCACTTGATGAATCTACAGTGAAAGTCAACAGTGAAATTCTTGCTGTTTCTGAGAGACTTCCAGTTTGACCTATAAAGTGTGTGTCGCATTATATTAAAGGGTAGCAGTATTTCAAATCAGAGTGTGAAAACTTTTCACAGCTCTTTGATGATGGTAGTATATTATATTTTGCATTTGGTGATATTTCTATATATCTTGTGAACATACATTTCTATTTATGTGATCAGTATTTCTTCATCTGGATGAAATTAAACAAAATAATCCTGTTGTGGATTGTGCCCTACCATTATATGCTTAAAAAGTGTCCGGCATGACAGTACTATGACCCACGTGGAACATGTTGGAACACATCGATAGCTTTTATCAGACTTCCTTTATCATACCCAGCTTAATTCACATGAGCCATCCCACCCATCATGTGAGTAAAGTGAAGAAGATCCTTCGGCGCCCTCAAGTGGCCATCTGGGGAATACCTAAGGTGATCTGGCTGAAGACCATTTGGCTACTACAGATTTCCCCCTAAATTTGGGGCCTGGTTTTGGAGCAGAGCAACATTCAAGAAAGGTAAAGTTGTCAGAGGAGCCTAATTGATGGGTGAGGAAGGTAAAGCCATGGCCTGAGAAGAGAGAAAATGATTGCAGTAGCCAAAGCATTTTTAGCTGGAGTATCTCATAAGGCTTCTTTAGAAGATAGTTATAAGACATGAAAAGTCATTAATCTAAAGACATCTGGAGACTTATTTCACTTCACTGTTTTCCAGTTGGCCATAAATATGAACGACCCAAAAGTCATCTGGAACCAGTAAAAATATTGGCAGATCTGTTTGAAGGGTATGTGTTTTGAAGAAAGCAATCAATTCATCACCTATGCAGATGTCAGACACCAAAGAGGAACATTACTTTACCTTACAAACACTGAAACCAATGAACAGATCCATCTGTGTAAAAGATGACAGTAAGATGTCTGAGACCAGTACAGGTTCAGTCAAGTGGGCAGTAACCACATCTGTTGAAAACCCAGTGTATCAGTCAGGGTTTTGGCAGAAAAGAGATGGCACACTCAAAAGGGGACATTTCATATTGAATCACTATGCTGTGTACCAGCAGCTAACACAGTGTTGTAGATCAATTATATTTCAAAAACAAACAAACTCAGAAAAAGGGATCAGATTTGTGGTTACCAGAGGCAAGGTGTGGGGGGAGGGGAAAATGAAGGCAGTCAAAAGGTCCAAACTTTTAGTTAAAAGATAAGTACTAGGGATGTAATGTACAACACAAGAAATGTAATGAACACTGCTGTATGTTATCTATGAACGTTGTTAAAGGAGTAAATTCTATGTGTTCTCATCACAGGGAAAAAAAAATTTTTTTTAATTTAATTTTAATTTAATTTCTTTAATTTTGTACCTATATGAGAGGATGGATGTTTCCTAAACTTATTGTGACAATCACTTCATGATGTATGTAAATCAAATCACTATGCTTTACACTTTAAACTTATACAGTGCCATATGTCAATTATATCTCAATGAAACTGGAAGGGAAAAAAAGGGGACATTTCACAGCGGTTAATGGAGGGATTATTTACAAAAGTATGGGCAGGGTTCATGGAACTAACTGGCAACAGAGTAAAGCTACCCTCATGCTTGAGAGGGCAAAGGGAAGGAGTGGCTATTAGAACCTCAGAAATATGGCCTTGGTAAAGGATGCAGCCACTATTGAACCATGACCTGGCTCTCTACTCCCACCCTTTGATCTACTGCTGATGCATGTCATTGACCAAATCCAACCTCCTGGTTCACAGAGAGGTGTGGAGAGTGAATCTGGAGGGCGAAATGAAAAAGCATCTAGTACACAACTTCAATTTGTCTTTAAAAAATTAAGAGTATTTAACAAGATTTCCTGAGGTGGGGCAGCTCCATGGTTGGTGTATTAAGCGATGTTATGGAGGACCCAAAGTCCCTCCATCTTTCTCCTCTGCCCTCCTCAGGCTAGATTCTGTCACAGTCACAAGAAGTTGGCTGCAGCTCTAGGTGCCACACTCAGGCCCAACGTGATCAGCAAAAGAGAAAGACTCTGTGGGGGGTCTATTTTGGGGAATGAAGAAACTTTTCTCAGAAGCCTCCCCAGGAGATTTTTCCCCATGACTCACTGGCAGAACTATATCCATACTGGACCAGTCTCCGCTCAGGGGAATGGTACCCAGTTAATCAAGATTTGCCCCTGAACCAGGGACAGTGTCAGCTTCTAGGGGAGGGGAGATGTGTATAGACATCTGCAAGAAATCAAGATTCTGTTAACAAAAAGAGTTGGAAAAAGGTTGTATGAAGGCAAACAAGGGTGTGTGCAAAAACGAGAAGACAGATAAGAGGTTTTTAGTATGTTGGAGTTGAAAGTGAAGATGCTGGGTTTACCTGGGGACAATGTGTAAGGGTAATATGACCATCCAAGATGAGTAAAATTTAATACTAATATACTTGGACTGTAGATAGGAATTGTATTTTGGCTTTTAGAAAGAGTGCTATACCTGAAGAGGAGCAGCCCCCTCCCCATTCAGAGGGCAGCCAAGACAAAAACAGAAGAAGGCTCTAATGAGATAGATGTCCTAGCCACAGAACACAGGCTGGAGGCACATCTGGTGCAAAGAGAATTATAATAGGCAACGGGGAGTTGTCTCCACCAGTCTTTGTACAGCAAAGGTAAATATTGCTTTTTTAATGGCAAAAAAGAGTGACGTGCTTACTAGAAGCAAGGGTACCTAATGTTGGGGCTGACAGAACTTGTTTAAGGGAAGAAAAAGCCTTTTAGATTTTAAGACCTAGGTAATCATTTAATGGGGTTAGCTTGAATTAGATGCAGTAGAGGTTTTATATTTGAGGTATAATTTAATATTTACTGTCGGCAAAAGCCAGACATGTCCAAGAAGGCATGCATTTGTGAGATTGTGGTGAGCCCAGGTCCCTTGAGGAAAGCTACTTCCATAGAAGAAAATGAGTATCTCTTTTTTACTGATTTGTCGTGTCCAACTAATGGGCTTACGACAGGCATAACTGTAATTTATTTTAGAGGCTTTGTGGCCCTTGAGGGCACACGAAGAAAGGGAGATTAAGAAATCTCATTTGGGCCTTTTAGTGAGGAGGCCAACAGAAGTCTGTTAATATATTGGATGAGAACAGTTTCCAGGAAATGTTATGTTATTTAAATCACTTTTAAGAATTAGTACAGGAGTTCTGGCTGAAAATATGGATTAAACATGCACATCTAGATTCATTCCCTCTAAAACTCCTACTAAAACCTACTAAAGTGATTTTTTTAAAACTACAATAAATCTACAAAAATGAGAGAACAGAGGAGACAGCACTAACAAAATTTTGGAAGCCAGACAGCAGAAGAGAAATGTTGACTTTTAGCAGATCCAAGAAGAGACATTTCCTGAGCCAGTAGTGGGCAAAAGTGAAAACCATCCCAGTTTATACCACAGAATCTTTAAAAGGCACAACCACTGACAGAACCAGGTATCTCTGGAGTTGGGAGTAAAGGAGTGACGTCATAAAATAATGAGGATTGGGCAAAAGCAGTTTGAAATATCCCTAGATCCCCTTACCCGCTGCATACTTTTGGGCTTCATTTCCCATTACTTCACTCATTATGACCATATTTTCTTTTAATTCTTTGAACACATATTCTTTTAGATTTTTGAACATATTTATAATAATTTCCTTAAAGTCTTTGCTAAATCCAACATCTGGACCATCTTGAGGTCAGTTTCTATTGACTCTTGACACTTTGTTGTGGTTGTCTTTACTATGGGTCACATTTCCTTGTTGTTGTTTTTACATATGTAGGAATTTTAGATTGTTTAATGGACACTGTGGATGATACATTGTAGAGGCTCTAGATTCTGTTATCTGCTTGACTTCTGGTATCTATTTTACCCTCAACTCTGTAGCAGCCTCTCTGTGGAAAGCCTTGGGTGGTCTTCCCCTATACATGTGCATCCCGGCCCTGAGCCAAAGATTCACAGGGGACCTCCCACATAGATTTTTGCCTCCCACACATGCAGCTGCATCCTCTCCAGTGCCATGACCTGTAGATTGCAGCTGCTTCAGAGCCCTGAGCTCTGATCTCTGCCTCTTCCACACAGCAAGTCAGCCCTACTCTGCTAGAACTCCAGCTTGTTGTGCTGTGGTTGGAAAACTGTTCCCCAGCAGAAAGCCAAAATGATTTGGGGCACATCTCATGAGTTCCCCTTCTCTCAAGGATCACTGTGATGTACTGCCTATTATCCAATACCTGAGAATGGTTGCTCACATATTTTTGTCCAGTTTTATTGTTGTTTATGGCAAGAAGGCTAATCTGGTCCCATGGATTATATCATAGCTGGACCCCTTCCTCACCTGATATACTTTTATTTTTTCTGTTATCCTCCTTTCCCCTCCTCTTCATCCACTTAAGCCAGTTCTGTGTTTATTGGTTCAGAGGAGAGATGAAGTGGTAATGAAAGTAGAAAAACAATAGTTCCAAAAAAATAATTCCAAAAACCTAAGCCTATTAAGAAGGTAGCGTTCTCTAAGGAGACTGGATAAAAGCCCCTTAAGCAGGGAGAAAGAGAAATGAAAAATTGATTTCTAATAGCAGTGATGAAGTGGGTTCAAGAAAGAAAGGCCTGGGGCCCTGCTTCCTGGGCATCATCCCTGGGAACATGATCGTAGAGATGGCACTACTGTCTAGGGTGTCCAGGCAAGCCATGTCCCAGCCTCTCCAATATTTCCATGCCCTTGTTTGGCAATGAAGCAGCAGAAAGATTCCCATGGCCCCCAAACTGGGAATGGAAGTTGAGGACAGAGTCCACTGACCTGAAGTAGGTGCAGGAACAAGGTACTCCTCTGTGACTGATGAGGGAAGATCCAACCCATACCTTGCACAATGTGAGCCCCTAGAACTTAGACGCCATCTAGCAGAAAGGAAAGAAACCTCAAATTACCAAGATTAACTTGCTGCCACTCTAGCTGATTGGGAGCTCAAAAAATAAATTATTATATAAAAATAAAATACTATTTATGGTACATCTGAGTTAGTAAACTGAGATTCCTGCTATAATAGTAAAGGGCACCATTATATCTCTTTATGGAGAACTTTACATCCATTATTTCATTTAAGCTCATCTTATTGAATGAAAGTCCATTACCTCATACTCCCTCTGATGATTCTTCTGACATACAGATGTACCTGCGTGAGGAAAAAATGATAATAAAAATGTACATTTACTCTGTGCCAGGGATTATTATGCAAAGGGCCTTATGTCACTTAATCCTCATACTAGAGCTATGAGATATATATTATTACCTCTATTTTACAAACGTGGAAGCTGAATTTCAGAGGTAAACAATGATTGTGGTTTTTAGATTCAAACCCACTAGAAGCTTTACTTTGTATTACTTGCAATCCGTGGGAGAAAACTAGATCCAAGAGTCTAATCAGCAATATGATTTACAAAGTGAGCTTACTTACAATTTAAATAAACAAATTTCCTTATATCTGCTACAACAAACATTCTAAGAGGAAATGAATAATCTTCTTGGCTAAATATTGTATTCTGGGGAGACATCAAACAAAAACTTTGTAGTTAACATTGTTCTTTCTATTCCTTTATCTTTCTGTACTTTAGTTTGGGTATTTTCTATTGGCCCATCTTCAAGTTTATTAATCTCTTGCCTCTGCTGTGTCTAGTCTGCTGCTCAGCCCATCTGAATGCTTCCTTTCAGATATTCTATCTGTTCATCCTAGAATGTTCATTTGGCTTTTATATATTCTAATTCTCTGTTGAAATTCCACATTTTGTCACCATTTGTTCATTGTTCCTAGTACTGTCTTTAACATATTTATTTATTTTATTTATTTATTATTATTATTACTTTTTTTTTTTTTTTTGCGGTATGCGGGCCTCTCACTGTTGTGGCCTCTCCCGTTGCAGAGCACAGGCTCTGGACGTGCAGGCTCAGCGGCCATGGCTCACGGGCCCAGCCACTCGGTGGCATGTGGGATCTTCCCGGACCGGGACACGAACCCATGTCCCCTGCATCGGCAGGCAGACTCTCAACCACTGCACCACCAGGGAAGCCCTCTTTAACATATTTAAATGGTTACTTTATTTTTAAATTTTATTTTATTGAAGTATAGTTGACTTACGTGTTAATTTCTACTGTACAGAAAAGTGATTCTGTTATACATATATATACATTCTTTTTCATATTCGCTTCCATCATGGTTTATCACAGGATATTGAATATAGTTCCCTGTGGTACACAGTAGGATCTTGATGTTTATCCATTCTGTATAATAGTTTGCATCTGCTAACCCCAAACTCCCAATCCATCCCTCTCCTACCCTCCCCTCACTCATGAGCAAACTCATGTTTGCCCTCTATGTCTGTGAGCCTGTTTCTATTTAATAAAAGTTCATTTGTGTCATATTTGACGTTCCACATATAAGTGATATCATATGCTATTTGTCTTTCTCTTTCTGACTTACTTCACTTAGTATGATAATCTCCAGGTCCATCCATGTTTCTGCAAATTGCATTATTTCATTCTTTTTTATGGCTGAGTAATATTCCATTGTATATATATACCACATCTTCTTTATCCATTCATCTGTCGATGGACATTTAGGTTGCTTCCATGTCTTGGCTATTGTAAATAGTGCTGCAATTAACATTGGGGTACATGTATTTTTTTGAATTATATATTTTTTTCTGGATATATGCCCAAGAGAGTAATTGCAGAATCATATGGCAAATCTATTTTTAGTTTTTGGAGGAACTTCCATACTGTTTTCCATAGTGGCTGCACCAGTTTACATTCCCTTAAATGGTTAAAGTCCTTGACATCCAGATCAGGTATGGGTCTGCTTTTATTGCCTCATTTTTTTTTCTCTTGATTATCAGTCACATTGTCCTGTTGTATTAGTTTCCTACTACTGCTATAATAAATTACCACAAATTTAGGGGGCTCAGACAACACTGATTTGTTATCTTACAGCTGTGGAGGTCAGAAGTCCAAAATCAGTCTCACTGGGCTAAAGTCAAGGTGTCAGCAGGGTGGGTTCCTT